>NC_064627.1:409921768-411214268 GCF_023864275.1 Schistocerca cancellata | reverse complement strand
ACCATGAGCTGCTCTGTCTCATCTAAACATAAGGGTACCTATGGTCGCATTCACGCCTCCAACTCATAACCTCAATAGGTGTAGGTGTGTCCTGTCACACACTACACCAAGTAACGGCCAGCTCCAACCTTATAAATACATCAGTGACGTGTCCTTCACGTCTCAACCACAAGCACTGTTCAAGTCTATTACACTGCTATTCCTTGCTACACAAGGTGAGTTCATTCTTACAACTTATCTGCATATTTTTCATAACACTAAGCAATATCTTTTACTGTTAATTAGTTAGCTCTGATGCATACAATAGTTTTCATTGCCACTTCAGATCCTGCTTGAACACGAATTTGTACATCATTTTAAAATATTATTGTGGGACCATTTCCAATAAAACAACACTTTGCACTTACCATAGTACCAGAGTTCTATACATACTTGTTACTCAAATGCATTGTATCTTAATTACATCATACTTCTCTATTGTTTGTCACTATTAGGTTTGTCACATTAGGTATTTTTCTTCACTAATCGGTGGATAGAATGGTTACAGAACTCATGGCTTGATAGCCATGACAGAAAAATTTCATGTCTGGAAAGAAGAGGTCGAAATTTTTGTGGATAGGAAAGATGAAGAATGAGTGAGACCTGAAATGGAAAGAAGATCTCACACAGCTGGGACTGCACAGCTGCCACACTGTGTAGAGGTTACAGAACAACCTCCTCCCTACATCATTCATTAGTTTAATGCTGTATTGATAACCATACAGGAAAATTTAATGTATGAAAGAAGAGGTCGCAATTTTTGAGGACAGGAAAGAGGAAGAATGAGTGAGACCTGAAAGGGAAAGAAGATCTCACACAGCTGGGACTGCACAGCTGCCACACTGTGTAGAGGTTACAGAACAACCTCCTCCCTACAGCATTCATTGGCTGAATGCTGACTTGATAGTCATGACGGAAAGAAAAGGTCGAAATTTTTGTGGATAGGAAAGATGAAGAATGAGTGAGACCTGAAAGGGAAAAAAGATCTCACACAGCTGGGACTGCACAGCTGCCACACTGTGTAGAGATTACAGAACAACCTCCTCCCTACAGCATTCATTCATAACCTTTGACCACGCCACGTCGATCTGAAAATACCTTATGATGCCTTTTTAGAACCTGTCTCAGTTCTTCCTTCCGATTGTCTGAAATCTTATCGATTTCCTGCAATTTAGCTTCTATTTTGTCCACAATAATTGCTTCTTCTTCTTTTTCTGTGTTCAGCTTACTGTTACTAAGATTAACACCTTCGTCCCAATACCTCCTATTTTTCAGAACTCGTATAGGCAGCTCCCAAGTTTCATGACCAGTTACTACATGTTTATCACTAAAAGGTACTATAATTACTCCGGTTATTGGCAAGACTATTTTTAACTGGCTTCTTTCAAAGTCAACAACACTCTGATATTTTGACAAGAAATCTATGCCAATTAAAACCTCAATACTGAGATTGTTTACAATTAAACATGGATGATCAATTAAATTACCATTAATGTTAAAGGGTAGTAAAGCTTCTTGCTTTACCGTTTTTGAAACCTTGCCAGTAGCACCAATTATTCTTAGTCCTGATACCCTCATTACTGTAAGCTTGTCTTTACCAGGTAATGCATCAAAGAAGGACTGAGATATTGCACTCACCTCACTTCCACTGTCTAAGAGACAACGTACATTGATACCCAACATATTCACTATTATTATAGGGTGGCTTATTCTAGGTTGTACAGGTGGTTCCTCAAATTCATCTAATAGTTCCTTTTGGATTTGTCTCCAACTAAAGTGATCGACATCTGTCTTCATTACATTTAGGTCACAGTGTGTAGGGGTTTCCTGAATTAAATTTTCAGCTGCCTTTTCCAGTCGGTCTATTAATTTTAAATCGAAACACCGCACGACTTCATTACATTTAGTTTGCTGAACATAACCCAAATTACTGTAGTCTGAGCGATTCTGCGCCTCCAGACCGGGCATAACACTAGTTACAGCTAAACCACTTTTACCATTATCGTCGGTTTCCTTCTCAATTGACAACTGGTCACAGCTACTGGGTTCATCGATCCCCAATAGCCTACCCTCTACATTCTCACTTATCTCCTGTCCTAAATCTATTAGTACATTATCAACATCCTGCACAGGCACTTTAGGTAAGAGCACATCATCCTCATCGTAAATATAAGCATGAATTTCTTCTGCTTCTTCACCTGTCAATTCAGTATTTTGTAGCTCCTCCCTATCGTTACACTGCTGCGCCTTCTCTTTCTCTTCCCACTTAGAAAGCGTTTCTAACACGGTATCTATCAAATACTGTGAGTGATCTAATATTTCTGTTGTGTTCTTAGATGCTACCGACTCTTCATCCACATGTTCAGTCTGAGTATTCTGATCTGTCTTACCAATTCCCTTAACTACTGGCTTAGGAAAAGTAACCGACTGGTGAGCGCCAGTGTCCTCATAGACGGGAACTAGTTTTCCTGCCTCGGCCTACTACTGTTTCCTTTAGTTTCATTATAGTTAGCTGGCATAGCATTGCTTTCCGTACTGTTGTTTACATGCATATTTCTGTTTGGAACAAAATTATTATCCCTTGGACGCCATTGTTGGTTCTGATAATTATTTCCCCAATTCCTACCTCTCTTAGGATGGCGAACACCTACTGTTCTGATGTTTACATTGCCATTTTGCTCGTTCCTAAAATTACTACTATTATTATTAGAATTTCTGTTATTACGTGATTGCTCCTCATTGGCCGCAACACGTTCTACACGTTACAAATATTCAATGAAACGATCAAGATTGTCTCTAGGGGCAGATATAATTCTAGTTTGCCAGTACCATGGCAGTTTGGCTTCAAGACCCAGTATTATCATTTCAGGTTTCAGCTTTTCGTCCAAATGTGACAAACGTGAAATCCATGACCTAGCAAATTCTTTAATAGATTCCTTGCCTGCATTGAAGCGTTTTCCACTCCGAAATTCTCTCAACACTTCAGTTTGCTTATTGCTAGACCAATACTCATTAATGAAAGCTGTTTTAAACTCCGCTAATGTTTTACACTTCAACATAACATCAGCTGACCAACGCATGGCGTCACCTGCTAAATGGCTTCTAATAAATGAGATTTTCTCTCGTTCAGACCAAGTTGGTGGAATCACATTTTCAAAATCGTTACAGAAATCTAGCGGATGGATATTTTTATCTGGATCGAACCGCAAGAACTGCCGACACCCGATAAAAGCGGCGTTTGCAGCTACAACTTGTTGTATATTACCATTACCAGAAGCTACTGAAGCTACTTTACTCTCAATGTTAGCAATGTTAGTACTGATAATTTCTACTCTCAATTCAACATTATCTACTCTTTGTACAATATGAGTAGTATCAGTTTTAATAGCATCTACGTCTGCTTGACATATGTTTACTTTAATATTAACATCTTTAAATCTATCTGAGCACAGTTCAGATTCCGCCTCGATCTTTTCTGTTAACTTGTGCTCCAGCTTCGCATCTTCCATTTGGAAGTCTTTGCGAACCTCAGCAACTTCGGATTTAACTGTTTTATACATTTCAGAAAACTGTTGAGCAACCTTTTTCTTAATATCCTCATGACTGTAATCAATTTTATAATTTAAACTGTCCAGATCCTCTTTCAACTTATTGCAACCAGCCTTGAAGGAATCGTCCATTACCTCCAATCGTTTATTAAAATTGGTCTGGCTGGCCACAATCCTGTTATTTACCTCAATTATATCATATTTTAAATCAGCTGTCATTTTTGCATTACTGGCAGCTATTGCTTGTAATATAACACTTAAATCAACAGCCCCAGCATCTTTGGGTTGCTCACTAGCTGGCTTTTTATCACACTCAGGTGGCGGAAAACTAGCTCCAACACCAGAATCATCAAAACTAAATGAAACTTCTGATTGATTAGTCATATCTAACTTCTCCTTCTTAAACTCTACCATCTCTGATGACTGTTTCATTTTTAATTCATCAGAGAAACTATCATCCAATAAATTTACAATTTCTACTTTCTGCTTTACTACAGGGGTCTCTATTATTGAATCATTGCCCCTTTTCACACTACAGTCAGGAGACAATACTTCATATTTCACTTTAACATTACTACTTTCATGCATGTTTATACTTGAAACGTTGTCTGAATTTACAGTTCCCTCAACAGACATAGGTTCTGATATAAGTTTAACCTTAGTTTCTTTTGGCGGTTCCATCACCGACAGTCTTTTAGTGCAGGTTAGTAAAATTTTTAACAGCTTTTCACTTAACTTAGTTCCTTCTGCACGACGTGTGGCGTTGCCGGCGCGGCGTACCAGGATTCCTGATGCTACGTGGCACGTTGAACTGCAGACGGCTCTCCGACGGCTGTTGTGTGTTTGCGTGGCCCGCAATTGCAGGCGCTGCGCGGCTGCTCCAGCGGACGACTGCGGTGCGGCGAGACTGGCTTCTCGCGATGCCGGCAGCACCGCTAGACTCAGTGCCAGCTCCGTCAATCCAGATGCGTTGTTAATCCAACTGCGTTGTCCACATGCCCACGTAACACTTTCACTGCTCTATTACTCAGCTGCGTGTCGCATTCCACTTGCGAATCGGAATAGTTAAAAATCACTTTCACTTAGTTGATTTCCCGGCCGATGCACCATATGTGGGGCGGCGGTTAACTTGTAGAAAATTACAATAATGCTGTATTAATGCTTGCACGTTGAATCAGTTTCAGGCTTTTAGAATGTTGTTAATGCTGTCTTTCGCCGTTCTCAACACTGGCTCTCTATTTACTTTTTAGCACCCAGAAAGTGATTTAACAAAACGTGGAGCCTGTAATTAGAGTTCCTAGTGCCCACTTCATCTGAGAATACCATTATAGCTGCAGCTTATAGCTCTGAGGAATTAGGAGATTGTCCGGGATTTCTAATCAAAAACGATTTTCCAAAATAGTTGAGTATATTCTGAAATTCACTGATAAAAACACAAGTATCCCTACAACCTAACTAACAGAGCAGTTCAGAGTCTAATGCGCTGATGCAACTATAAATGTCCGAATTAAATGTTAAAAAGAATGCTCGCCAAAATTTGATGAGAATATTTCATCAAACGCCACGCTAAATAATTGGTAGAATGTCTGTCCCGCGACGGCACGTGAAAATACGACAATACGCAAACTGAAGCTAGATAATGAAAATCATCCCAGAATTAACCCTTCACTTGAAATGATTTCATGGTTCCGCGTATCTCTAGTAACTTAATACGGCACCCGAGGCTGTTTGTAGCAGTGATACCGAAGCGACGCGACTCCCGACACAGCTGACGTGCTATTCAGCGTCTGGAGAGAACTGGGGCCTTCCTTCCTCGCGCAGCGTTCTTATATATATAGCCGCGGTGCGGACGGCTAAGGGAACGCCTGATCAAATCGGCTCTACCGACTAGCCGCTGGGCTAGTAACGCACCACTTCAAGTTACATAATAATTTATAGCTTCTTTTGCTGATGGCCAATGAAGCTCTCAATTTAAACGTGCATTCATCACGCAGGTAAGTATTGATAATAAAATTTTGACGTGGCTAAGTTAAATATTTTGGGCGAGAGAATTAATTAAATTACACTGCACGCAGTAGATGAGCTCTGAACTGGCCCTTTTGAGATCCGCTATTGCTATAATTTTATAGGTATTCAAAAGAAACTTTTCACATCTTCACAGTCATAGCGGACCTCCAACCTATTTAAATCTAAACATCCTAGCCTTATTTATTAGCCTACTTAATCTATCTTGCTTCCTTCAGTTTTGAGACGAAAACCAGAAAATCATGAATTTCCCCTAAAGTCTTAATCTGTGAAATCCAAAGTACTGTTTTTATTAAACCATTATGAAAGATGAATCTAAATATAAATTTTGAAGTATCTAGCTCTTTTCTGTTGCGCCAATGATTTTTTTTTAGAAAAATGTCCAAATTTCGAAAATGGCTGAAGTTATCGAACTGATATTTAACACACATTAATTTAGTATTATTCCTGACATGTTAGAAAAGTTTTAGGTCATTTGCTTGATTTTTAAGGTATTGCGCAACATTTATGACGTCAGAGCTAGTTACAGCAGACTGGCTGGCACACAATGGAAACTGATGTGAATTTACTACAGCGTGAGTAGGCTGCTTCCCTACAACTCGTATGTTCAAAATAATTCTTCCACAACTTCATAAAGGAGCAAATTAAAAATAATGTAGAGAGAACGCGCCTAGTATTAAAATGGACATATCTTATGCGAAATAAGTAATGTTGAGAAACAACTTGTCAAAACACTATAAAACGCCACAACAACATTGTTACTGTATGAAGTCGGTTGCAGTCTAGCCATGGGCTCTCTTCTTGCAGGCACTTTTGCCAACATACAGTATTTATCAGTGATCGTGGAAACACCTCATAAGTGAATTACTGGCTCACCAACACAGTTAGACCGCAATAGACCGGTGATGCTGTATTGTAACATATCACCCCGGACTACAAGCCCTTAAATAAAATAAAAAAAAAAAAAAACTAGTTCTGAAGTAAGCATTTACAAGAGATGCAAAAAATAATTTAACACAAACGACATGTAGATGACGTTCTGTTACTTTATTTAGGATCTGAGGAAGAAAAGCTCTCAAGATCAACGAATCTCATCCTAATGTTCACTTTACTATAGAGCATCAGCGTAATATGTCCAGTGAGTTTTTGGATTTATTTATTACTAAAGTCAATCACAGTAATTTGTTTGCCATTTTACGCAAGTCTATAACAGCTGATGTCATTATTTCGCTAAATTCTTGTCACCCAGAGCAGCAAATGAGAGCATTTTCCAAGCAATAATCGGCAGGTTGCTTAAATTATATCTTAATGATACAGAAACTAAAAGAACTGCTGCAGAAAGGAACGAACTGATCTCGCCTCCCTTTTATGGGAAGTTTCGCAGATTTAATGTTGTTTCTTGAGAACCAGTAGCACACTGCACCACCTACTTGTACACAATAGTAAAACTAAAATAACCAATTTACAACTGTGGTCATTTATAAAATCTGGTGCACTGGTTACAGGCCGTTTTGTATTGGCCAGTCTAGGCAGGCATTTTAAAACTAGGTTCAAAGAGTTTACAGACGTAGGGAGAAAGAATGCGGAAGATAAATCTATCTTTGTTTCTCACTTAATTTCAAAACGACACAGTGAAATTAGTATTGCGAATAACCTCACAATTTTGCAAAAAATGGAGAAAGTTACTCGAAAGGACGTTTTTGAGAAACTGAAATCTACAACCATGAGCCCCAGAATGAAAGCGATGTTCTTAACGGAACAAAAAGCCTAAAGGATACTGATTTCCTGGATGCATTTCACAGTGTGTTTGATGCATTATAATGTAATTAATTTTAGCGCTTTTTACGTTTCACTGCATACTTCAGCAGGCCCACTTATTGTAAACTGTAGACACGCTAGTTCCACGTGGCTGCATGTCATGTTAACATCGCACTTGCATCTAGATATATCCTTTGCTGCTTCCGATTGTTTACTATCGTTTGTTTCCAAATCGGCTTTTAGTTCCTCATACAGTCCCTGAGCGTCGCCTGGTGTGCCTTCCCTTTGCGTAACAATACTTTTTATAAGTTTTTTTATTTTGCAGTCTTGTAAATTCCAATTTTTTTGTATTTTATTTAACATTCAATGTATTTTACGCCTTTTATGTCATCACTTGCCACAACCTACTCACCGACCTGCTTCCTACAGGCCCTACTTGTAACTTGCCTCTCCCCTACGCCCTGCTGACATGTCTCGGCAGTCGTCCTGCGTCCTCTCAGAACTACTGGCAAGTAAATTCATGTGATGTTTGTTGACAAGTTATTTTTCAACATTATTTAGTTTACATAAAAATATCCATTGCAGTAGTTGACGAGTTCACATTACGTTGTTTATAAAATTTGTTACTTCTACGAAGTTTTTCTGGAGAAGTTGCTTTGAACATTCATGTATTTGATTTGTTGTTAATGATACCTATTGCTACAGTTTTTACCATCTGACTAATTATGTTGAACTTCGTTGTTTGGTACTACATTGTAATTAACCGAAACCACTCGTAGTATAAAATACAATGAAAGTGAAACTGGAGCTGATATTTTCTTCTGAACTATCAGTACCGTTATGGAAACCACATTAAGACGTTCAATACGTCTGACAAGAAATAAGATTTAAATGACGTTCAATTATTTATGTAACTCAGCTATAGCGTGTTTTGACTATTTTAGTGAATATTCGAAAACAGCACTTTCAGTCGCAAGACTATGTTGTCGTCCACTCACTCCCCTCTCGCGCCAAGGATTTCCCCTGCACCACGCCCTGTCCGGGCACCCTCATCACTCACGCTGCGGCGCCGTCCCACCTCCCCACTCACTTTGACACACATCAGCAAGCCGGCTCTCAGCACCTCGCCTCGGTACTGCGCTGAGCTGTCCAACGAAGCCGCTCTTATTGTCACAGACCGAGAATTCTCAACAACCTGCTTCAGCCATCATGCACTGCCGAAGGGTCAAATGGAGAATATTCTCTGAGTGACAACAATCTCTAAACCTCTGATTCTTCATCAAGATACAGTAGTATGACTCAAAGGGTGACAAGAGCATACAGCTTGAGTTGACGATAAATTGAGAAAAGCAAATGTCTTTCGATTCGCTATTCACCATGTTTCGCGAAGCGTGTTGTAGTTTTTGTAGCCTAGTCATTGCATGAAAGCAATGCATTGAGTTACACACTTTAAACTATTATATTTTGTAGTTATCTGATGGTTTAGGTTGCATTTTCTTGATATTCTAGAAATAAAAGGACAAATTGTATTCAACTATTATGTGACAAGAACATGCTCATAGCATATCCCTTGCCTATCCAAAGCTCACCTATCTGTCGAAGGCTCAATGAAAGATAGCAGTTCCTCCTTACAAAAGTGCACGTTTCCAACAGAAATTTAATGAGATAGTAGATGAACGCGTAAGCCAGTGTAAGAAACCGTTGCCTGTATAAAATCGAACTAGCAGAGTATACTAGGCGTAAGCACTAACTAAACCCATTTTTGCCCGAGTTTTCTTCTCTATTTTATTTTGGGTAACCATTTAGAACGAACTTAAAATAAATGTTTTCAGATTCTTCTTCTAATAATTTCCGGGTATGCAGCCGGATCCCGTCGACATACCCGGAAATTATTAGAAGAAGAAATACGCCGGGAAAATTTCAGAAGTCACAACAATGTTTTCAGATATCCGTACTGTAATTTTTGATTTTTCACCGTTGGCTTTGGGAAAAAACGTTGTTCCAAAAGGGAACACCAGGAATGAGAGGAGTCCCGAAATTTAAAACAAGAATGAACATAATTTTTTCAATAATATTGATTTATTTAGTAAACCAAAAGCTTTAGTACAAATATTGGTTACATACATCCAACTAACAGTTAATTCGTACGATGGTAATCTTTAAAACAATGCTCATGGAGAGTTATTTTACATTTTTCACATGCCTTTCTGGGATTTCTTCTTATTTTGCAAAGAGCACATCTTCCTTGCTTGGGCGCATTTGAAATCCAGTGGCAAACGTTGTCAAAGCGTACTGTGTCGATAGTCCTCTTTAGTAATCCTGACGTTGGTGGTCTGCCACATTTTTGTAAATATGTTTGTGCGATGTTCCTTCTAAATGAGAGGCTGTCAAGGTTTTTAATTGTCCTGTAAAGCTGGCACGCGTTTTGCATTGACACATCAGTACAGAAAATAAATATTGGCCACCACCATTTCTTGGATCGTACAGACGTTCGACAGTACGAAATACTTTCATCCATACTATCTACGCCGCCTATGAAGCGGTTATATGCTTGGATTATGTTCGGCAGTTGAACTACTTTTTTTTCTTTCAGTCTGGGACCATCTACAGGCCTGTCTGATTGGGTGAACAGGGTCGCACGTTGATATGACGTGAACTGGTCGGTTGTCATTCCGAATAGCTATCAATGATCCAGTATGTTTTTCTCTTCTGTAGTCGAAGCTACCGCGAGGGGACTTTGCTATTTCTTTTGGATCATCTATAGAGCACTTACATATTCCATTGTTCATTATTGTACCCGTGAATCCTATTCCATTTTCTCTAAGTGTTTTGGAAAAATTAATTGAGGAAAAAAAAGCGATCGGCGTAGATTTTGTATGGAACTGGTGGCAAGTCTTTTGACTAGTTTCAGAACCACATGCTCACTTAAGCTAACGTTTTTCAGCCGTTCAATATCTTTTCGTCTGTAAGGAAAAAATTGTACAAGATACTCAAATGGCTCCCAGAGGCACCAAATCTTGAAACCAAATAATATGGGCTTACCCTTCAGGAACTGCTTTGCTCCATGCCTGCCGTAATGTGGTACCATACTCTCGTCAACTGAAAGATGTTCCGCTAGTTGAGCATGAGGCGAAAAGCGATCATTGAGGAGCTTTATTAGGGGTGATATTTTACCAAATCTGTCATCAGAAGGCATTTTTGAGTTATCAGCACAGTGAACAAACCGTTTTATTGTTTCAAATCTGTTGCGCCTCATTGCTGAACGACTATTGCATTGTATGGCCCTGTGTTGACTTCCCACAGTATTCTCCGTCTAGGTACGGTTAGGTATCTTGACAGGACGAAAATTGCTATAAATCATCTCAGTTCGTCACACGAAATTGCAAAACTGTAGTCACCTTTCTGGGATGCATATAGGGTAGTCATTTCCAGAAGGTGATTCAATACACCATCGTCTAAAAAGAGTTCAAAGAACTCAACAGGACTAGAGTGGGTATCATTTCCTTGCTGTGGAGTAAACAGATCGAAATTCTACATCTACAACTACATCCATACTCCGCAAGCCACCTGACGGTGGTTTACGGAGGGTACCTTGAGTACCTCTATCGGTTCTCCCTTCTATTCCAGACTCGTATTGTTCGTGGAAAGATAGATTGTCAATATGCCTCTGCGTGGGCTCTGACCTCTCTGATTTTATCCTCATGGTCTCTTCGCGAGACATACGCAGAAGGAATCAATATACTGCTTGACCCCTCGGTGAAGGTACGTTCTCGAAACTTCAACAAAAGACCGTACCGAGCTACTGAGCTTCTCTCTTGCAGAGTCTTCCACTGGAGTTTATCTAGCATCTTTGTAACGCTTTCGCGATTACTAAATGATCCTGTAACGCAGCACGCTGCTCTCCGTTGGATCTTCTCTATCTCTTCTATCAAACCTATCTGGTACGGATCCCACACTGGTGAGCAGTATTCAAGCAGTGGGCGAACAAGTGTACTGTAACCTACTTCTTTTGTTTTCGGATTGCATTTTCTTAGGATTCTTCCAATGAATCTCAGTCTGGCATCTGCTTTACCGACGATCAACTTTATATGATCATTCCATTTTAAATCACTCCTAATGCCTACTCCCAGATAATTTATGGAATTAACTGCTTCTAGGTGCTGACCTTCTATACTGTAGCTAAATGATAAAGGATCTTTCTTTCCATGTATTCGCAGCACATTACACTTGTCTACATTGAGATTCAATTGCCATTCCCTGCACCATGCGTCAATTCGCTACAGATCCTCCTGCATTTCAGTACAATTTTCCATTGTTACAACCTCTCGATATACCACAGCATTATCCGCAAAAAGCCGATTTTATCCACAAGGCCATTTATGTATATTGTGAATAGCAACGGTCCTACGGCACTCCCCTGCGGCACACCTGAAGTCACTCTTACTTCGGAAGACTTCTCACCATTGAGAATGACATGCTGCGTTCTGTTATATAGGAACTCTTCAATCCAATCACACAATTGGTCTGATAGTCCATATGCTCTTACTTCGTTCATTAAACGACTGTGGGGAACTGTATCGAATCCCTTGCGGAAATCAAGAAACACGGCATCTACCTGGAAACCCGTGTCTATGGCCCTCTGGGTCTCGTGGACGAATAGCGCTAGCTGGGTTTCACACGATCGTCTTTTTCGAAACCCTGGCTGATTCCTACAGAGTAGATTTCTAGTCTCCAGAAAAGTCATTATACTCGAACATAATACGTGTTCCAAAATTCTACAGCTGATCGACGTTAGAGATGTAGGTCTATATTTCTGCCCATCTGTTCGACGTCCATTCTAGAAAACTGGGATGACCTGTACCCTTTTCCAACCCTTCGGAACGCTACGCTCATCTAGAGACCTACGGTACACCGCTGCAAGAAGGGGGGGCAAGTTCCTTCGCGTACCCTGTGTATCCCATCAGGTCCAGCGGCCTTTCCTCTTTTGAGCGTGTTTAATTATTTCTCTATCCCTCTGTCGTCTATTTCGATATCTACCATTTTGTCATCTGTGCGACAATTTAGAGAAGGAACTACAGTGCAGTATTCCTCTGTGAAACAGGTTTCGAAAAAGACATTTAGTGTTTCGGCCTTTAGTCTGTCATCCTCTGTTTCAGTACCATTTTGGTCACAGTGTCTGGACATTTTGTTTTGATCCACCTCCCGCTTTGACATAAGACCAAAATTTCTTAGGATTTTCTGCCAAGTCAGTACATAGAACTTTACTTTCGAATTCATTGAACGCCTCTCGCATAGCCCTCCTCACACTACATTTCGCTTCGCGTAATTTTTGTTTGTCTGCAAGGCTTTGGCTATTTTTATGTTTGCTGTGAAGTTCCCTTTGCTTCCGCAGCAGTTTTCTAACTCGGTTGTTGTACCACTGTGGCTCTTTTCCATCTCTTACGATTTTGATTGACACATACGCACCTAATACATATTGTACGATGCTTTTGAACTTTGTCCACTAATCCTCAACACTATCTGTACTTGACACAAAACTTTTGTGTTGAGCCATCAAGTACTGTGAAATCTGCTTTTTGTCACTTTTGCTAAACAGAAAAATCTTCCGACCTTTTTTAATATTTCTATTTACGGCTGAAATCATCGATGAAGTAAGCGCTTTATGATCGCTGATTCCCTGTTCTGCGTTAACTGTTTCAAATATTTCGGGTCTGTTTATCACCAGAAGGTCTAATATGTTTTCGCCACTAGTCGGTTCTCTGTTTAACTGCTCAAGGTAGTTTTCAGATAATGCACTTAAAAGAATTTTACTGGATTCTTTGTCCCTGCCACCCGTTATAAACGTTTTAGTCTCCCAGTCTATATCCGGCAAATTAAAATGTCCACCCAGAACGATAACATGGTGGGGAAATCTACTCGAAATATTTTCAAAATTTTTCTTCAGGTGCTCTGCCACAACAGCTGCTGAGCCATGGGGCCTATAAAGACATCCAATTACCATGTTTGAGCCTGCTTTAACCGTGACTTTCACCCATATTATTTCACATTTGGGATCTCCGTCAATTTCCTTCGATACTATTACACTTTTTATCGCTATAAATACGCCCGCCGCTTTCCAGCCTGTCTCTGCGGTATACATTTCAATCTAAGATTAGAATTTCATTACTGTTTACATCTGGTTTCAGCCAACTTTCTGTCCCTAGTACTATGTGGGCATTGTGACCGTTTATTAATGAGAGCGCCGGCCGCGGTGGCCGTGCGGTTCTGGCGCTGCAGTCCGGAACCGCGGGACTGCTACGGTCGCAGGTTCGAATCCTGCCTCGGGCATGGGTGTGTGTGATGTCCTTAGGTTAGTTAGGTTTAAGTAGTTCTAAGTTCTAGGGAACATGACCTAAGATGTTGAGTCCCATAGTGCTCAGAGCCATTTGAACCATTTGAATTAATGAGAGCATTTCTGGGACCTTTCTTTAGACGCTCCTGCAGTTAACTATTACGACATTAATATTGTTATTCCCTGTCGTGTTTTGCCTACTACTACCTTGCCGCGTCTCAGGAGGCGGCTTGTCGGGCCTAGGGAGGGAATTCTCTAACCTAAGAAACCCATATGTGCACTCCACACGTACTCCGCTACCCTTGTAGCCGCTTCCTGCGTGTAGTGCGCGCGTAACCTATTCAGGGGGACCCTACAATTCTCCAACCGATAACGAAGGTAAGAAATTTGCACCCCAGATCTCCGCAGAATCGTCTGATCCTCTGGTTTAACCCTTCCACTCGCCTCCAAACCAGAGAACCGCGATCCGTTCTGGGAACTATACTACAAATAGTTAGCTCAGATTCCACACCGCGAGCGAGGCTTTCTGCCTTCACCAACTCCACCAACCGCCTGTATGAACTGAGGATGACCTCTGAACCCAGACGGCTGGAGTCATTGGTGCCGACATGAGCAAAAATTTGCAGTCGGGTGCACCCAGTGCTCTCTATCGGCGCTGGCAGGGCCTCCTCCACATCTCGGATGAGACCTCCCGGCAAGCAGACAGAGCGAACACTAGCCTTCTTCCCCGACCTTTCCGCTATTTCCCTAAGGGACTCCATCACCCGCCTAACGTTGGAGCTCCCAATAACTAATAAACCCCTCCCCCCTGCTCGGACCTTGCTGAAGGAGCGGCCACATGTCCACTCACAGGCAGAGCGGGCGATGCCACAAGGCCAGCGTCCACATTGACCCTCCGCCTCGTGCGCCGCGAATGCCGCTGAACCCGCCACTCCCCTTGGGGAGACGGTGGTCCAACCGTGCCCGGTACCCGCGAAGATGTCTCGACAGCAGGGACCGTGGGTGAAGCTTGTAACATTAGGGGTGTACCATGCGACGCACCAGACTCCCCACTGCCGCTACACTCCGAGGCAGCAGCCTGAAGACGGCTGAACGCGGCCATCAACACGTTCAGCTGTTCGCGAATAGTGGCCAGCTCCTCCTGCGTCGGTACACAGCAGTCACACATCCTATCCATCCTAAGAAATCAGTTTACTGTAGAGAGTTAATAAATTTTTAACTAGACTGCTAATTCACTAAAGGCGGCTGATAGCTGACTAAACTGTGGTTACTAGACACTTCTTGTCGAAAACAATGAAAAAAAGCGCTACCTGTCTCTGGACTGTATTAAAAAAAGACACGAAATCTATGGAACACTATTACTAGCACTCGAAAATTAAAGCTTCCTAAAAACAAAAACACACGGAAGAGGCGGAGGTTCGGGTCCTCCCTCGGGCATAGGTGTGTGTGTTTGTCCTTAGGATAATTTAGGTTAAGTAGTGTGTAAGCTTATGGACTGATGACCTTAGCAGTTAAGTCCCGTAAGATTTCACACTCATCTGAACATTTTTTTGAAGAAGTGACAAGTAAGAAAAATACAGTTAATACTTAAATTAACGTAGCTCGCTGCACAGCAGATGTGACGCAGACGGGAGTTACGACTACACTGAGTAATATCAATTTTCCCCCAGTCGTAAGAAGATTAGCGATCCCCTGAGCTTCGCCGAGTACTGCTTCCGTTAGTACTAGAATGAGGTTCTAATTCAGGTGAAGCACTTCAACCCATATATTTGGTTCTGTTCCGTCTGATGACTTTTGCTTCAGCTACAGCTAAAAGTTGTCGACCAGACAAATTATCAAGAGTGGCGCATGTTTCTTCATCTCCACGGCTTGTTCTGTCTCCCATCCATCGTCCAGAGCATCAGTTTGTGTATCTGCCTCTGCAAAGTCTTCATCTTCCTCCAAAATGGCTAAGATTTCAGCAGCAGTGAGAGATCTGAAAGAAATATACATATGATCAAGTTTGTGAATGTATGACTAACAAAGACTATATATGCCTGGTGTACCCATTTGGGAGCACGCAAATATTTACGATGCTTACTAATAAGCAAATAAAGTTGTTATAATTAATTTTTTATGGAACACTTCCTTTCAGTCCAAAGATAAGAGATCATATTACTGTACAATACATACTTTTTGCTAGACATGTTGCGAACTACACTCCTGGAAATGGAAAAAAGAACACATTGACACCGGTGTGTCAGACCCACCATACTTGCTCCGGACACTGCGAGAGGGCTGTACAAGCAATGATCACACGCACGGCACAGCGGACACACCAGGAACCGCGGTGTTGGCCGTCGAATAGCGCTAGCTGCGCAGCATTTGTGCACCGCCGCCGTCAGTGTCAGCCAGTTTGCCGTGGCATACGGAGCTCCATCGCAGTCTTTAACACTGGTAGCATGCCGCGACAGCGTGGACGTGAACCGTATGTGCAGTTGACGGACTTTGAGCGAGGGCGTATAGTCGGCATGCGGGAGGCCGGGTGGACGTACCGCCGAATTGCTCAACACGTGGGGCGTGAGGTCTCCACAGTACATCGATGTTGTCGCCAGTGGTCGGCGGAAGGTGCACGTGCCCGTCGACCTGGGACCGGACCGCAGCGACGCACGGATGCACGCCAAGACCGTAGGATCCTACGCAGTGCCGTAGGGGACCGCACCGCCACTTCTCAGCAAATTAGGGACACTGTTGCTCTTGGGGTATCGGCGAGGACCATTCGCAACCGTCTCCATGAAGCTGGGCTACGGTTCCGCACACCGTTAGGCCGTTTTCCGCTCACGCCCCAACATCGTGCAGCCCGCCTCCAGTGGTGTAGCGACAGGCGTGAATGGAGGGACGAATGGAGACGTGTCGTCTTCAGCGATGAGAGTCGCTTCTGCCTTGGTGCCAATGATGGTCGTATGCGTGTTTGGCGCCGTGCAGGTGAGCGCCACAATCAGGACTGCATACGACCGAGGCACACAGGGCCAACACCCGGCATCATGGTGTGGGGAGCGATCTCCTACACTGGCCGTACACCACTGGTGATCGTCGAGGGGACACTGAATAGTGCACGGTACATCCAAACCGTCATCGAACCCATCGTTCTACCATTCCTAGACCGGCAAGGGAACTTGCTGTTCCAACAGGACAATGCACGTCCGCATGTATCCCGTGCCACCCAACGTGCTCTAGAAGGTGTAAGTCAACTATCCTGGCCAGCAAGATCTCCGGATCTGTCCCCCATTGAGCATGTTTGGGACTGGATGAAGCGTCGTCTCACGCGGTCTGCACGTCCAGCACGAACGCTGGTCCAACTGAGGCGCCAGGTGGAAATGGCATGGCAAGCCGTTCCACAGGACTACATCCAGCATCTCTACGATCGTCTCCATGGGAGAATAGCAGCCTGCATTGCTGCGAAAGGTGGATATACACTGTACTAGTGCCGACATTGTGCATGCTCTGTTGTCTGTGTCTATGTGCCTGTGGTTCTGTCAGTGTGATCATGTGATGTATCTGACCCCAGGGATGTGTCAATAAAGTTTCCCCTTCCTGGGACAATGAATTCACGGTGTTCTTATTTCAATTTCCAGGAGTGTAAAATGACTGGTAGCTTTGTAAACACCTAACAATCATTAGACAACAATGAGGTTCAATCCAAGACACTTAGAAAGAACGTAGGCTCCAAACCAGCGGTCTAAAAAGAAAATTGCGTTTTAATACTATTACATGGCTCGTAAAAAATAAACATAGACTATAAAAATATTGTTCCCAATTGAGAACAACGGGCAAAAATGGATTAAAATATGCCTCGAATGACACGTTTATAAATTCCTGATGTTATCTATTCTTGAACTGCATTTCCTTTACGTGTAGTGTCTGTTATTTCACGCTAGTCCGAAAGAACAGACCCGCAGCCACATATATACACGATGAAAAGAAATAAATTCTGACAATGACCGCAATTCGGCACTGAAATGCATTCAGTGGCGACAAGTGAAAATATCTGCCAGACTGGGACTCGACCCTGGATAGCGCGCTTTGTGTGTGCAGTCGCCTTAACTGCTTCAACTCCCTGAGCACGCTCTTCTTCCGACCCATGTTCTCATCTTGTTGCTCTCCATTTACCTAGCGCCCCCTTTTCACCACCTTCAATCTTCGCCAGAAAGGACAGGCACCATTCTCGATCCTGTGATCGTACATAGACGTGATGAAAGGAAATAAATTCTGACAGTGGGAGCAATTGAGCATTAAAATGAATTCACTGGCGAAAGTGAAAATCCGTGTCGCACAGTGACTCGAACCCAGACTTTGGGGCTCTATGCAAGGAATCGCGTTAACTGCTTTGGTTCGTCTGTATGGGTAGACTCTCTCTCTCTCCTAAACTCTTGTGGGAATCCAGCGTGATGCAGGAAGCAGTGAGTGTGATAGAGAGCGCTGTGTGAATAGTGTATTAAATGATGGGGATTAGGATGGGGCGGAAAGCATGCTCAGATAGCGGAGGTGATAGAGGTGACTGCTCACGTGATGTGGGGAAATCCGGGTACGAGTACCTGTCTGCCCCAGATTTTCAGTTGTCACTACTGAGCTCATTTCAATGCCCTATTGCGACTATTGTCAGAATTTATTTTATTTCATCATGTAAACTGCATTTCTCTTATTACCTGACATGGTATTAAATAATGAAAGAAGTGAACCAGCTGCAAAATATCATTGATGTTGTCTATTGATAGTATTCTGATATTCAGCTTCTGTAGGACCTTATAAATTTTTACATTCCGTAATAACTTCTACATATCATCGAATCGAATGTCTTCTGCTTCACTTAACAATATGCCATTGTAAGGGTGAAGGATGTTCTACCTAATAAAATGTGTGAGCGGAAAACGGTAATGTTAAACTTCAACAGTTTTTTACACTTACTCACTTCAAAGTATGACCACTAATATTTTAGTAACGAGACGAAAAATTCATTCCCTGTATGCCAATGCATAGGATATAACTGGTATAAGTGTACAGTAGATATTTTTATGTGTGGTACCTTAATAAGTACACACAATCAGTGAGCTGGTTGTTTTTTCTCAGCGTCAAACAGTCTTCCCACAAACACGTCACAAACTTTACGACCTGATGTTTTCTGCACTGCCGTACTGCATGACAAAGTGGACTGCACCTGCCAGTATAGAATTACCGTGTTGCTTTCACGTGTCCACACTTCAACACCCGACCTAATGCCCAGGGGAAAATAAATATTAGTGGCTTGCTCTTGTCACATGTTCCTGGAGGTACTACCCAACCTAAAACCATACTACCTGCAATCGCTGCAATTATATCTGCGAATGATGTAAATACTGATCTAATGTCGTTCAGTACGCCGTCCTCAGTCAACAATAGAAATATCTGCACTCACGACCGTTACACTCTGTATAAATATACCCAGATGCTCAGAAAGTTGACTTGTGCAGCAATTCAATCAACGTGCTAAACATACATACGTTCAGGCAAAATGCGCATTTCTTAAAACAGTATTTTCTATTATTATGGATCTGATAGCAGAAGTGATTTAAATAGTTTGAAATTTTCAATTTGCCGTCTAGTTAAAATTATTCATGCGATAACGTTATTAAGCTCTTAGAGTATTTTGTGTCCCCATTAGAACCGCTACAAATTTTGAAATTGTGCCTATGGGAGGCACCCTTATGAACTCTTTAGTCATATATACACGCATCCAGTCTAACATTCAGCGATCTATACTCATCACGTAGCACTTGCGACGAACTGACTGCACATCATATTCTAAGCCGAAATTTCGTATAATCTGGTTATGTTCTTGTGAACAACATCGTGTAGCCTTGCACCGAAGCAACAAGAGGTTGTGTAAGATCGGAGAAAAAACTGGTCAGCTTACAGGCCCTCATCCAGGTTCAAGATAATGTGTATGATGCTCCACGCTGTGAATGTACGACGTTTTGCCGTCGTCTGTCTCGCAACACTGATGGAATACTGTATTAGAATAAGAAATACTATTTCACTTTCAGGTACGATACATTGAAAAACAGACCTGTGGGACAATCGTCCACTGTTGCAAGGCACATATTTACGCGCCACTGTTGTTGTTGTTGTTGTTGCCTTCACTCTGAAGATTGGTTCGATGCAGCTCCACATGCTAATTTGTTAACACTCGATGAGGACTTATGTAAGAAATTTATGCGAGTGTCTACTAAACATACAGGGGGGAGGACTATGTCAAGCTTAATTTTGTGAGCTCCTTTATATAATTCTGTAACCAAAACTCCGCCCGAACAGGATGGATATGGAGGGCCATGTGGTATGCACACCACTCTCCCGGCCGTATGTCAATTTACGAGACCGGAGCCGCTACTTCTCAGTCAAGTAGCTCCTCAGTTTGCCTCACAAGGGCTGAGTGAACCCCTCTTGCCAACAGTGCTCGACGACCGGATGGTCACCCATCCAAGCGCTAGCCTAGCCCGACGGTGCTTAACTTCGGTGATCTGACGGGAACCGGTGTTACCATTGCGGCACGGCCGTTGGCATATTGCATGTATTAGGAAGAGAAAATGGTTCAAGTGTAGAACCAAAATAAAAATCTGAAGCAAAAGTTTGCTATTTGAAACTCATTTTCTGTTATATGACAAACTAAAATGACTTCGATTAATAAGAGTGAATCGCACCGATTTACACTTCTATGACACCCTAAAAATATGATTAAAAATATTTCCTATTGTTTTTCGCTTATTTTGATAACCATCCGTACAAAGGATCCTACACATAATTCCCTTTCTTCAAAATATGCGTGATTCGAGGTGAAAAAAGAATTGAGCCAATAAGGACGTTGCAAATGTCTCATCGAATAGGTAAGGCGAGTAATTTGCGAACTTAATTTGAGCGAGAGGCGGTTAGGCAGTACAGGCTGGCAAGAGCGGAGAAAATAACCAGCAGCTGCTGGCACCTCTCTCCGTCAGCCGTGGGGAAGTTTGTTCATTACCAGAGGTATCAGGGGCTGTAGCGGAGTTAACTTCTCGGAGCGGGGAGCCTTTTTCGGCGGCCGGAAACTCTGGAAAGATTGATGTGGGAGATGCCAGCCGGAGATGCCAACTGGGGAGTCTCTCCTGCGGACAGCTCCCTAACCGCTCTGTTTCTAATTATCACTCTACCGAATTTGTTTCTTCGTTCCTCTAGAAACAAGGAACAAGGAAGTAACATATCTCACCATTCAGTTCTTAAAAACTAATAATAGAGCCTATTGATAGCAATGAATCGTGAAGTAAATGTTAACGTGGCTTTTCAAAGGTCTCCTGTCTATTGTTCCGAAACTTACGATGAACTTACTGAAATTACAAAACTTGATCGCAAGTGTCATGTCTTCTGGTCCTGTTAACATTTTGTTTCTTAGAGCCAGCTATCAAGGTTGCAAACGATTTAATATTAAAGATATTCAAATCTTAGTCAGTGATCGACGATGGTGATGATGATGGGCGATGATGGTGATATTATGATAGTTTGGGCGCACTACGCAAGGTCTTCAGCATAAAATATTGCTTTCTTCTTCGGAATTTCTGAAGGGTCAGGCGTCACTTGTCATCATTTTTCAGTCTTCTTCCATGCTTGGCGGATGTTTGACAGTTTTGAGATCACTGTGTGGAGACTGCGTAGCTCTGTTTTGGTCGATCGTGAGGTCACATTAAATGGACTTCCACTGTGTAGCAAATTTACATTGTCTGTGTCTGCCAATGTATAATTACCTGAATACAGTCCACCATATACGCCGCATAGAATGAGGCCCTGCTGCTACGTTTCAACAATGGAATACCGGGGATAGACATAAGGTTTTAATTAACACTTCGAAAAAATGAGGTTACGTTTTAATTTTGTTTATTTACACGTACTACTCTATAGTCCACACGGAAACGCCCGTTTTTCCGACGTGATAATTAAAAGTTAATGACTGTTCGTCGTGTGCACCCTCTTTCATGATAGAAAAAGAAGTCCCACAGCTGGCAGTTTTGGACCTAGTGGAAGCAGCTATTGCTGTTATCACCAAGCTACAGCAGAAAGGCAATTCACAACTCTTGTAGGAGGCGCCTTATGCTTTTCTTTTGTCAGATAGACGCCAGCATCATTCACATCGGAAGGTATGTTTGGATGCTCTGCTCGTCTTCAATGATCAGTTTGCGTTTTACTCTTCTCAAGTCAGTCTCAGGAGGAGCAATTTGTCGTTGTACATGCAGCTGGTATATTAAGTACTCTGTTGTACCCCCTTTAGTTCTGTAACCATTCCTTACCTTATACAGAATGCAGCGTTTCTTGCTTAATTTATTCTTACATTTCCTCCTCTCACGTTCTTTCACGTCATATTGTGCTGTTGGTGGACGAATCGATTCCCGCTGTCTTATAATAACTCTGATTTACTACTTATAAATTCTGGAAGCTTGTGGGAGGAACTTATTTATGGATTATTGTAACTCGGTAGAACATTCTATGTACGTATGAATACGAGAAATGTGTCTGTTTCGCCCGGTGTGCCCCAATAAAATCAAGTCGGTTTACAAGTAGCGTCACTTCGACCAAAGCACTCAAGTTTCCAACATCTGTATCCGCTACCGTCATTAGGAATAAAAACTGACACGGCTTTCAGGTTCCGGGACCAAATAACGCTAGGTGGTGTGCGGAGACAGAGCTATTTCAAAACTGCCGTTCCCGCCTCCCTACAAGTGTTAAGCACCCGTTTTGCTTTCGTTCGGTTTCCAAAGACTGCCTCTGCTCTCTGCTGAGTGTGTCCCTAAAAGTGTTGTTTTATTCTACTCTCGTCCGCTTACTTTATGATGGAATCCCAACATCTTATGGGCGCAAAGACTTTCATCTTTTCAAATTGTATATTCTCTAGGTAATGTTCAGCCGCGACCGACTTCTCAGACTCGCTTTGTTTAATTTTTCGTGTACGCTCAGCACAATGTTTATCGACAGTGCGAACAGAACGGCCTGTGTAGACGCTGTCGTATTCGTGAGGGATACCGCACACACCGGACAGTCGAAAGCCAACGCAGTCATTAGCGGAGCGTAACATATTTCATATCTTGGAGGCGGGCTGCAATACCTCTTTGTCCATACCTCTGCTCTGAATACTATAGTGTTCAAGACCGCTTTCTTGTGTACGGTGTTGCGTAGACTGTTTGCTATGAAGTACTAATCAGTGTGTGTCGGTTTCTTGCACTGCCTTACTATCAACTATCACATCCAGGAACGGTAGCCTGGCATCCCTCTTCATCTCGACAAGAACAACGGCAACACGCGAACGACAACATACAAAGTGACAATTATTTAACCATATGAAGCGTGCACACACTTTATTCTACATGTAAATGTCAGCCGGCTGGAGTGGCCGTGCGGTTCTGGACCCTGCAGTCTGGAACCGAGCGACCGCTACGGTCGCAGATTCGAATCCTGCCTCGGGCATGGATGTGTGTGATGTCCTTAGGTTAGTCAGGTTTAATTAGTTCTAAGTTCTAGGCGACTGATGACTTCAGAAGTTAAGTCGCATAGTGCTCAGAGCCATTTAAGCCATTTGTAAATGTCACTACAGATATTCGGATTTAGGTTATAACATGTTCGGTTTGCCTACCATCATTGAATATGATGTGGCGCAGACGAATAGCGAAATTCTACACGACCCGCTGAAGTGTCGTAACATCGATGCTGTCGATGACCTCCTGAATGGCTGTTTTTACTCAGCAATGGTTTTGGGCTTATTGCTGTACACCTTGTCTTTAATATAGCCCCACAAAAAGGTGTCACATGTGTTCAAATCCGGAGAAAATGGTGGCCAATCGAGGCCCATGCCAGTGTCCTCTGGGTATCCCAAAGCCAGAATGCAGTCCCCAAAGTGCTCTTCCAGGACATGAAACACTCTCTTGCTTCGATGGAGTAGAGCCCAGTCTTGCGACTGATGACCTCAGATGTTGAGTCCCATAGTGCTCAGAGCCATTTGAACCCAGTCTTGCATGAACCACATCTAGTGGAAATCATGGTCACTTTGGATAATGGAGATGGAATCATCTTCCAAAACCTTCACGTACCGTTCGGTAGTCACCGTGCCATCAAGGAATATTGCACCGATTATTCCGTGACTGCACATTGCACACCTCACATTCACCCCTTGAAGGTGAAGAGACTTCTCGATCGCGAAATGGGGATTCTCACTCCCCCAAATGCGCCAATTTTGCTTATTGACGAACCCATTCAAATGAAAGTGGGCTTCTTCGCTAAACCAAAGCATATTAATTCTGATCATGCCCCCCGGCCAACCATGCAGTTTGAACGCCTTAACGCAAATTTTTCGGAAGTTATTAACAATTTTATTTTATACAGTTCAATAACTGTCACCCTGTACTTTCTGAACTCCGACGAATATTGTGAGGAGACGGATGCCACAGCGATGGGATCCCTACCACCTCCAGCCGTCGTGAACATGAAGCACTTTCCGGAGTACGCTCTGATATCTGCGACGTCACGTCCGTCTTGCTTAAAAAAAAAAAAAAAACGTTCAATTGGCCCTCAGCACTATGGGACTTAACTTCTGAGGTCATCAGTCCCCTAGAACTTAGAACTACTTAAACCTAACTAACCTAAGGACATCACACACATCCATGCCCGAGGCAGGATCCGAACCTGCGACCGTGGCGATCGCGCGGTTCCAGACTGAAGTGCCTAGAACCGCTCGGCCGCACCTGCCGGCCCGTCTTGCTTCCTGCAACACGTTGACGTCACCTTCCTGATAGTGCACTGCAGCATTTGCTCGATCACGTGAACGGTGTCTATTAGAAAGTCAAATCGGTAACTGTCGAAAGCTCGAATGTTTTATTGAAAGTGACGCGCCTTGAATACCGAGGAGATTTTATTCAAATGGGAGAAATTTTTGCTGCAACAGGCGGTTCAACTTCGTCTGTGCTTTCGTGTATCCCCAATAACCATGTTTCCAGTGTGAAATGGCATTCCTCGACTCGTAGCAGGCACTTGATTCTGTATCTGCGTCACTACTCAGGCGTCATAGTTCGGCTTTTTACAGCTGTGCAGTAAGTTGTGCGGTCATAATAGTTGTTAAATTCTGCATGGCTTGTCGTGCGTCGCCTACAAACTCGAGGATGACAAAGAGGTTAAGATATCGTTCGCATTTTGTTCGTATAATTTTTTCATAGTCACGATTCGCGGATTGACGATGTGAACTTCTGATACAAAGAAAACGAAAGCAGCTCGACGATTAGGGAAAGTTGACTGAAGTAATTAGATTTTAACGTTGCAGTGCCCTTGAGGATGTGACAGTACGACGAGAACGCGAGGAACCAGTAAATCGACCACATGAACGACCGCTGGCTAGATCCAGAGCCCGGAAACTGTTGTCAGCTCCGAAACAGCGGGCCGCTGATTTACGAGGAGGGGAAGCAATGGCGCGCACTGCGCCCCGGCCGCCGTTTTCCCGTTCCCGGCGCTCGTATATTGCGGACGGCTGGAGCAGCGAGCGTTTGTTTGCCTACAGGCTGCTGGCATCAGTGAGGCATGCAGCGGGTTTGAGTGCGGCGGTATGGACAGTGTGCAGCATAGGAGTGGCAGGAACTGGTCCAAGGAACACCCACAGCTTCGGATTCCCCTTCCATACTCTGGAAACGAAGTTACAGGAAATCGACAAATAGTAATGATCATACGCTTTCAGCAAAATGGATTGGAGGTCGGAATGCTAAATATCTTACTCGTGAATGTGGTATACATCCGATTAGAATCGGACAAAATCTGCGAGAGTCTCGTAAGAGTTTGCAAGCGATCCATGGCATTTTAAATCTGAAAACTTTTTGTTGGCTGTATTTGGTGTTGTGTCAAGTCACAGACGCACGATTTCTTTTTGTGTCACTTTTGATCATCGATTCAGTATCGTGAAATAAGTTTTTCATCCAAGCAAATGAAAAAAGAAAGATAAGAAAAACCTGTAAAAGTTTTTTTTATATCTGTATCGTACTTGCAGATGCTACAAATTCGAGATGCCGTACACCAATGTTCGAGCATTGCCGCGGTGCGCTACAACTTGTCACTGCACAGTCCAAAGAGGTTATAGCCTAATATCGGAACTGGCTGCTGAGAATTCAGCCGACGGCCTTTACCAACGATATTAAGATTGTTTAAAGGAATAGTGGCGCTGTACATTTGTCCGAATTAATGATTCAAATTAGTTTTTTTAACATTTTCCAGATAGGCAACACTGCTTCAACCGAGTTAATATTCGGTTCGAGTTTTGAAAGGTGATAGTCTTGGTTAAGATCGTTGTCGGGAGCGAGATATTGGGCTCAGTAAGTGATACAATAGGATCAGACTACGGACAATATTTATAACTTCAAATATCCTCTCAACATAAATTTTTGGAGGCATAGGTTTCTATTTTCGTGGTTAGCAGAGTTAGGATTCACATAACGATTCGTAAGGCAAAGGGAGAGTTCCTGTAGCGAATTCATGTTTAACTGGTATGAGTATATGTTTATTGTTATAATAGTATGTTTATGGGTCTCCAAGGAGTAGGCATTAATGACCGTGATTGTGATTTGCTGGTTTGTGATGACGGACTGATATCCGGGTATATCCATGGAATATTGGTAGTGGTTCTGGTGGCACACTGTGAGGAAACTGAGTCGTGACTACTTTGTAGTTGTGAGTAGGTGGAATTTTGGCCTTTCTCGAGAAAATGTATCAAGTGCACTGTATTTAAGGTGACATACACTAGGATTGTAATTCTGTCAGAGACAGCAAAGGACTTGGAGGAGCAGTTGAATGGAATGGATGGTGTCTTGAAGAGAGGATATAAGATGAACATCAACAAAAGCAAAACGAGGATAATGGAGTGTAGTCGAATTAAGTCGGGTGATGTTGAGGGCATTAGATTAGGAAATGAGACACTTAAAGTAGTAAAGGAGTTTTGCTATTTGGGGAGCAAAATAACTGATGATGGTCGAATTAGAGAGGATATAAAATGTAGACTGGCAATGGCAAGGAAAGCGTTTCTGAAGAAGAGAAATTTGTTAACATCGAGTATAGATTTAAGTGTCAGGAAGTCATTTCTGAAAGTATTTGTATGGAGTGTAGCCATGTATGGAAGTGAAACATGGACGGTAAATAGTTTGGACAAGAAGAGAATAGAAGCTTTCGAAGTGTGGTGCTACAGAAGAATGCTGAAGATTAGATGGGTAGATCACATAACTTATGAGGAAGTATTGGATAGGATTGGGGAGAAGAGAAGTTTGTGGCACAACTTGACCAGAAGAAGGGATCGGATGGTAGGACATGTTCTGAGGCATCAAGGGATCACCAATTTAGTATTGGAGGGCAGCGTGGAGGGTAAAAATCGTAGGGGGAGACCAAGAGATGAATACACTAAGCAGATTCAGAAGGATGTAGGTTGCAGTAGGTACTGGGAGATGAAGAAGCTTGCACAGGATAGAGTAGCATGGAGAGCTGCATCAAACCAGTCTCAGGACTGAAGATCATAACAACAACAACACTAGCACTAGATAGCGAAAACGTATCGTATACTTACAGTCTAAATTCGCCCTTCAGTTTGTGAAGATCTGCCCCGAAATAGTTAAAGAAAGAGCATCCTTTTCAAGGAACCGTCATTAAATTCATGTGTGTAGCAAAACTATTATTTCTGATTTACCAGTGTCGACTGACCTTCTCTATTATGGATTTATAGTGGGTCGCATATCGTAAACACCTGAAGAGGGCATAACTTTGTTTAAATCGCTTAACTGTATGGACCATAGTGGTCGTGGCACGTAGGTTTCTATTTTTCCTTTTTATTACTGTCCGTTAATGGAGACTAAGAGATTTTGCTGACACTCGTACTGTTGTGACGTATTGGCTTCACCAGGTATTAAAGCTTAACAAATAAATATCTAAATAAAGCCTCAGAACTTAAATGTGTGCCTGCCTGCGATTTATAATTCCAACAAATTGCCCTTCATTGGCTTTTACCATCCAAAGACTAAAGATAAATAAAAAATGTGAGCTTGGAAGATTATTTAAAGGGAGACAAATATCCTTAATGTACTCCAGATAGTTGTAGTTGCTTTGAAATCAAAACGAAGAGTTCTTAGTTACTTTACGACTATCTAGTTTAAAAAGAGAGAAAGAAATATAGGTACATCAAAGAAAATTGTTTGAAACACGAGGATGGATTCGAATGAGACTATAAATACAGGTATTACGAAGTTAATAGCATTCTAAAAGAGATAGAAAGCAAAAAGAAATCAGAGTTTTTCATGAGAGAAAAGTGAAAGGAAGTCAGTGTGAGTGGTAAAATACGTCGCTGACTTTTCTCGTTGCTCAATATCTATGAGGCTACGATAACATTTGCCGAGTAAAGAAAAGTAATTTTCATTTGACGGAAATATTATTGATAGAAGTTTATATAAGTAGGTTTCGCTAGTGATACTGGTTTAATAATACTGAGAAAATTGTTTTGCTGTTAATATTTCCCATTTTTCCTAATTCTGAGCGAGAGCAATCGGAATAGATTTGTCGATAAAGACTATTACAAGTTCGCGACGTATTGTTCGCGTTGTGTGCTAAGTTTAAAAACAATTAAAAAACTTTTTACAGTAAAAGAAAGCTAGATAGACCTATGTGCCAATTTATAGGAAAATAATTTCACTTAACTATATTTACCTAAAGAGAGAGTTGACTGTGCCTGTTACCGAATACTATCATTACGTTCAAAAGATTCACTAATACGTAAAAGTTATCAGTTAACAACAAAGGAATCTCTGTAAATATATAGCAAGTCAGATGCGTTGAAACTATAATTACTTGTACGTATACTAATGAATATGTAATGGAAAACGTCGATTCAAGCTCTATCACAACAGGGATCAACTCCCCTGCAGGATAACGCCAACAGACAAATAAACTGTCGACTCAATAGACCTATTTGTGTCTGTTTCTACGGCGGCACAGTGCACTTTGTCGTGAATGTGGTATACCTCCTATCAGAATCGGAAAAAATCTGTGAGAAGGCGATAATGAATTCTAAAGGATACATAAAATTTTAACTGTGAAAATTTTTGGTTGGTTTATCCGTGACTATTATTGATATCGAATGAAACAACAAGTTCATTGTTACCAGTCAGGGTTTATTTGCACAATGCGTTTCGAAGGTTTGAACCTCCATTAGTAGGTAGACTTATATGGACTAGTATCGCACGTATGTGTTGTGTTAGGAGTTTGGTGTAATTTGCGGCATTGTCTCCAGTAGTCACAGGTTCCTTTCCCTGTCGGGTTTTATCACATACATCACCGCCAATAATAAACAAAGAAGGGAAACCTGAAAGGTTGAAGGAATGAGTAGGACGGCTGTACAAGAGAAACGACCTTGAAGGTAACATTATAGAAAGGGAAGAGGTGTAATGTTCCGATATGTTGTCTGATACTGTAAATAATTCACCTTTATGGACTGGGAGAAAAGATAAATTAGCGTTCTGCATGAGCAGTGAATAAGGTCTTTGACTCTGTGTTTAATTTTATCTGTGGTTGACTTGCTAATCAGTCTGTTGTGAAGCGCTCTGACGTCCTTATTTGAGGAGTTGTAACGAGCAGTTGAGTTTTTCAGAGAATAAGCTCTGCTTTCCGTGAATCTGGAAGAAGCTACATGGGGTACTTTGTCATTGAAATGAAAATTCATTTATAATACTCTTGTGTACTTTTTATTGCTAGAGAAAATTTCGAGAAATTTTAGAGGTATGTTTGTAATCTGAGGATTTTGTAATTATTAGTTTTCTTATGCTGTGCAGTCTTTTTGTCAATAATAAGACTTTGGTTTCCCAAAAACCATTTTCTTTGAAGTAAAACCCACTTTCAAGATTTATAGTACGGTTTAGAACATTTTGTCGTGTGTGCACTGTACTTTACGCCACGTGAAGTCACAGATTGCTTCTGACAAGCAAAAAGAAGGAAGTTGGCAGTGAATAGTTTATTTTCCTTTAGGTGCAGCGTCTGTGATTTGTACTTGCTTTCGAGAACTTCGGTACTGAAGACATAAAACATGCTGAGCAAGAGGTACGTCATTTTTTCTTCAGGACCGATATCTCACTGCATTCTAGAGGGGAAGTAACTTATTTTTGTGGATATTTTTAGTCTAATATGTACTTCATATCAGGCATCGTTCATAATGTGCTTCGGTACTGAGTATCAGTTTATATAGTTTTATTGGACATACAATTAGTTTCTTCTGGTATGCAATTAGATTCATTTAATTTATTTCTAACTTTGCTTTTCATAAAATTTGAAGTATTATTGGACGACATTGTTCACAACACAGGGCCAATCAACAGTCAGTTTCGCTCAGTAATTGAACACTATATCTAAAGTACATGTTACATGAGGAGAACGATTTCGAAATCAGTGTATTCAGTTTTCTCTTATACAGACAATATTTTATAAAAAGATTACTGAGGAAGTAAGTGCGCGATATGAAAATGCGAGAATAAACCGAGGGAGCACTGAAAGACCTAAGTGGAAACAAGGTTCTTGGAGTAGACAGCATTCGCTTAGAATTATTGACATCCATGGGAGAGAAAATCGTTCCATTTGGTCAACAAGATACACTGTTGAACAAAAGAATCTGGTACACCTGCCTAACATCGTGTAGGGTCCCCGCGAGCACGCCTAAGTGCCGCAACACGACGTCGTATGAACTCTATTAATGGCTGAAGTAGTGTTGGAGGGAACTGACGCCATGAATCCTGCAGGGCTGTCCATAAATCCATAAGAGTGGGAGGGGCTGGAGATCTCTTCTGAACAGCATGTTGCAAGGCATCCCAGATATGCTCAATAAAGTTCATGTCTGGGGAGTTTTGTGGCCAGCGAAAGTGCTTAAACACAGAAGAGTCCATGGATTCATGAGGTTGTCTCCATACCCGTACACGTCCATCCGTTCGATACAGTTTGAAACGAGACTCATCCGACAAGGCAACATGTTTCCATTCCAGTGGCGGTGTTGATGGACCCAGGCGAGGCGTAAAGCTTTGTGTCCTGCATTCATCGAGGGTACATGAGTGGGCCTTCGGTTCCGAAAGCGCATTTCGATGATGTTTCGTTGAATGGTTCGCACGCTGACACTTGTTGATGACACAGCATTGAAATCTACAGCATTTGCGGAAGGGTTGACTTCTGTCACGTTGAACAATTCTCTTCAGTCGTCGTTGGCGCCGTTCTTGCAGGACCTTTTTCCGGCCGCAGCGACGTCGGAGATTTGATGTTTTATCGGCTTCCTGATATTGACGGTACACTTGTGAAATGGTCGTATGGGAAAATCTCCACTTCATCGCTACCTCGGAGGTGCTGTGCCCCATCGCTCGTGCGCCGACTATAACAGCACGTCCAAACTTAATTAAATCGTGATAACCTGCTATTGTAGCAGCAGTAACCGATCTAACAACTGCGCCAGACACTTGTTGCCGACCACAGCGCCATGTTCCGTCTGTTTACGTACCTCTATATTTGAATACGCTTTCCTGCACCGGTTTCTTTGGCGCTTCAGTGTACACAATACGGTTGAAGTACCTCAAAAATATTGACACTCCTCTTTTAACCTGCCCAAACCAGGCAGGCAAGCCATCGCACGTTGTCAGCAGAACAGGCAGGCTGCATTACTTCCATCGAATCCAAGCTGTGACCAACTCAAGCAGGCTACAGGATTGCCTTGCCCGTCTTCCCGCTGTGCCACGCTACGTACCAGTTTATTCTGTACGCTTTCATTGTATTGTTATCACAAAGGGTTCGGAAGTTGATGAAAAGTCTTTTTTTTACCCGAGTACCAGTAGGTGAGGTACAATTATATATATATTCATTTTGGCTCACCGTAGACCAGAAAATGATGAATTTTATTTGTTTCTTTTTTCCTTTTCAGCATACTTCGGGCTTACTTATTTATTTGGATATGAACGTTTTCCTCTGTTACTTCACTTTCTTTCGACGAGTAGTCAATTTTCTCAATTCGAGCTATCATCAGGTCGCCTCTCATTTTTTTTTTTTTTTTTTTTTTTTTTTTTTTTTTGTGGTAAACAGATTTCTGATAGCCGAGATCCTTTGCACCTAAGAACGTGAAGATTCTGTTATACGGCAACGCTAACTAAAGAAAGGTTTTGGAAAGCTTGTTTCTCTAACCTTAGTGTATTTCAGCTAATATGATCTCAGTTATACCAATTTCAGTTAATTATGACCGCGATCGAGTTAATCAATAAAAATATATTTTAAAACAAATTAAAAAATACAATTAATCAAATATCCCGGTCCATTATGCCGTGGTCGAAGGGATTTCACTTTAAAACCCGACTTTTCGTCCCCATCTGCGGAGGACATTTTCAAGGGAAATCATAGCTTTGTGAATGTCCGATTCACAACCTGGCTCGCTACTGACTGCTGACTACTTTATTAACTGTGACAATTCCGGCCGTGAAAATTTACATTTTACGAACTAGGACATATATGTACATCATGTATGACTCAAAAAATGCATTTACAATTAATAATACGTCCAGTCATCCACAGCGTCGATAATTACTTGGCAGCTCCGAAGCATGCTTGAAACGAAGTTTTCCGAGTGTTGACGTGGAAAAGACCTCCCAATGCGTCGAACTTGCGCTGACAGTTGTTTCAAAGTGATCTTTTTTCCTTGCAGCTGCTTTCTGATGTAAGACGAGACATTTTCAGCAGGATTGGCGTAACGTAACTATGAGGGCCAATTCAGTACCTGCACATCTTTCTCCTTTTTCCTGTCGGTGCAAAGTCTGCTGCCGTGCTTCAGATCATTGTCCTCCTGCGGTATCCAATCCTTATTTTTGTCGATGAACCGACGTTTGGCAGTCGGCATCAAATATCTTTGATAAACGTGACGCGTAAGATCCACTCATAGCTCTTCTTGTGTATCTCAGTCACGAATTCAAAGTAAACTAATGCTTTATGGACACTGCATGAAGGAAAAACATTTCCTTTGTTGGACTGTGAAAGAACAAAGGCGATATCTTTTACCATGTGTGGAATGTCGACCTCGCTCTTACATAAGAGACTATACTTTTTGCAATACGTGTATTGCGAGTTCACTGAATTAATTCTAAATGGCCAAAATAGTTCATTCTAAATTCCCTAAATTCATTTTAGCCAACAAGAAGTTCATTTTTCATATTATGTTAATCTAAAACGTTTATGGCTGAAAGAATAAGCTTTTCTTTCACACTAAGCTTTCTTCGCACTACGTTGCATAACACCAGAGTGTGGTTTTTAATTTCCACTGAACCATATTTTTCCCTATTTCAATCAATGTTTGTCCTAAATTAAAAAAGCTGTTATACTGCTAAGCTGCCTCAAGTTCTTGGCACACATTTCCACGCACTTGTCAGCCACTAAGCCTTTGCCCCCTTTCAAAATATTTGTGGAGTGAGGGAAATAGTTGGTAAAGCTTACAAACATGTCATTACATACTAGAGGTTCCAATATCAGTGTTAAGTAACTTTTTACACAATTTGCAAAGCGAGACGCCTTCCGATTTACTTGAAGCTGCCTCACAAACACACGAAAACATTTATCCTGCTGACGTAGGCTCTGTTTAGTGACTGATATGTATGCCCCAATTCTTAATTTCTCCTCACTCTCTTTTAGGTATGGTTTGTTCGGTTTACCGCTCCCACCATTATGGTAAACTATCTATGGTAAGACTACTTACCCAGACATATACCTGATTAGTCACGTTGGACTGATAGCGCAACTTGTCGCCAAATGCAGCAGGCTGAACGGACCCCTTGAAGCTTGCCGGGCTTGTGCAAACCCAGGTTGGCCTGCTTTAACCACAGTCCTTCAGTACGCTTGCACTCTTGCGCCTCCACTGCGGCAGGATGAGCTGCTTTAAAGGTTGCGGCGAATACAGGGGCAGGCAGGCTGGAGAGAGAATTTGTACGCCTCTGAAATACCTTCAGACTTCAGGAAGAGTGTAATGATTCCAACTGCAAACAAGGAAGATGCTGAGAAGTGTGATTGCTACCAAACCACCAGTTTAATAAGTCATGGTTACAAAATACTGACACTAATTGTTTACAGAAGAATGGAAAAATTGTTAAAGCCGACCTCGAGGAAAATTACGTTGGATTGCGAAGAAATGTAGAAACACACGAGACAATACAGACCCTACGAATTATGCTAAAAGAAAGGTTGAAGAGAGGCAAACCTACATTTATAGCTTTTGTAGAAAACAAGAACGTTTTGGGCAATGTTTGCTGGACTACACTCTTTTACATTTTGAAGGTAGCGGGGGTTGAATACAGATAGCGAAAGGTTATTTACAATTTGTGTAGAAACCAGACTGCAGTTATAAGGGTCAAAGGACGTGAAAGGGAAGTCGTAGTTGAGGCGTGAGACAGGATTGTAACCCAACCCGACTTCATTCAATCTGTACACTGAGCAAGCTGTGAAAGACACATGGCACAAGTTTATAAAGAGAAATAGAGCTCAGGGAGAAGAAATAAAAGCTTGAAGGATTGCCAGCGACACTGTGATTGTTAGAGGCCTTAGAACGGCAATTTTTGGATTACATAGCCTGTCGAAAGAAGTTATAAGATAAACATCAAGAAAGTAAAACAATGGTAATGGAATGTAGTCGAGTTAAACCAGGTGAGGCGAAGACAATAGGAAGTGAAACACTGAAAGTAGTAGATGCATTTTGTTATTTAGGCAGAAAATCAACTGAAGAGGGCTGAAGTAGCTTAAATATACACTCCTGGAAATTGAAATAAGAACACCGTGAATTCATTGTCCCAGGAAGGGGAAACTTTATTGACACATTCCTGGGGTCAGATACATCACATGATCACACTGACAGAACCACAGGCACATAGACACAGGCAACAGAGCATGCACAATGTCGGCACTAGTACAGTGTATATCCACCTTTCGCAGCAATGCAGGCTGCTATTCTCCCATGGAGACGATCGTAGAGATGCTGGATGTAGTCATGTGGAACGGCTTGCCATGCCATTTCCACCTGGCGCCTCAGTTGGACCAGCGTTCATGCTGGACGTGCAGACCGCGTGAGACCCCCCCCCCCCCTCCCCCTGCGGGTCCGGGGATTAGAATAGGCCCGAGGTATTCCTGCCTGTCGTAAGAGGCGACTAAAAGGAGTCCATCCCCCTCACGGGGGTAGTTAGCGCCTGCGTCCGGAGACGGATGGTTCCACGACCTATAATTGTGGTCTTTTTGGTTTTTCACTTCTCGTTTCTTCCTTCCTTTTGTTGGTTCCTTTCCTTGCTCTTCTCCACCTCACTGTCTTCCTTACTCTTTCCCTTGACTTCTCCTTGACTTCTCATTGCCTTCTTCTCCTTGCCTTCTCTGGTCTCCGCCTCGGCGTTTGAGACAGTCTGTCCTCTTCCTCCCTCTCTCTCTTCTTTTTCCTCTTCTTCCTTCCTCCCTGTGCGTGCCTGAAGGCCGACCCACGCGTTCGCACGCGTAGCCGGTGACGGGGTAACGCGTTATTCCCCGCCCTGGGTAGACATGTAAGGCACGCGCGTACCCCCTGGTAAAGGCCAGGCCCGGGGAGGGGTGATTGCCTGAGCTGATACCTTCTGACCATGCCGATTGGTCCCTCCGTCTGTTTCTCGGGAGGTGTTACCTGAGGTGTAAACATTCACCTAAGGCGGGAGTGCCCTCTGAGAGGGTCCCCACAAGGAAGGAGCGCGCCATCGGAGACGCTGGCAATCATGGGGGATTCCTCCGCAATGGATTCTACTCCATCTCTCTCGACTTCTGCCCCAAAACGGAAACGTGACCAGCCACCAGTGACAAAAGTACTACCGCCTGCCCCACAGTTCCTCGTCGTTTCTCGATCTGAGGACGGAAAGGATTTTTCCTCTGTCAACCCTTTCGTTATTCAGAAGGGCGTAGATGCCATAGCCGGATCTGTCAAATCTTGTACCAGGTTGCGTAACGGTACCTTATTACTAGAAACTGAGAGCGCCTTTCAGGCACAAAAACTGCTTCGGGCCACACTCCTGTACACGTTCCCTGTCCGGGTGGAGGCCCACCGAACTTTGAATTCGTCTCGTGGTGTAGTCTATACTAGCTCCCTCGACGGATTGACTGACGAGGAGATTCAATCTTTCGTCGCTGAGCAGGGCGTGACGGCTGTCCATAGGGTCATGAAAAAGGTCAACAATGACCTTGTACCGACCCTGACACTTTTCTTGACCTTCGATAGTGTTAAACTGCCATCGCGCATCAAGGCGGGCTACGAGGTTATTTCTGTTCGCCCCTATGTCCCGACACCTACGCGCTGCTACCAGTGTCAGCGTTTCAATCACACTCGACAGTCTTGTTCCAATGTGGCTAAATGTGTCACTTGTGGCAGGGATGCCCATGAGGGTGACTGTCCACCTCCGTCTCCTCGTTGTGTGAACTGTCAGGGTGACCATGCCGCATCCTCCCGCGACTGTCCTGTCTATAAGGAAGAACGCTGTATCCAAGAAATTCGGGTCAAAGAGAAAGTGTCCACCTCGGCTGCTCGCAAGCTATTGGCTAGTAGGAAGCCCACGCTCCTCCCAGCGGGGAAATACAGTACTGTCCTCGCCTCTCCTCGGACTACCAAGGAGGTGGCAACCCAGACATGCGATCTGACCTTCAGCACCACGGTCGTTCATTCGGCCAGTGCTAAGATCGCGCGGTCGACGTCTCCTCTTCCTCCCATCACCCCACAGACACCAGCCCCTTCATCAGCTTCTGCTAAGACGAAGACCCCGAAGTCAGATGCAAGGGCCTTCAAGAAGGAACCATCCCGTGCAGACTTCCTACGTACCTCGACCTCCCAGCCTTCGACCGGTACTTCCACCAAACGTCCTTCGAAAAAGGCTCATAGGAAGCACAGTTCTCCTTCTCCGCCACGGCGCATATCTTCTCCCGCGCCACCCAGCGGTTGCCGCCCCAGGCCGTCATCCGTTTCGCCTGGCCGCACCGCTGGTAGCCGTACATCTGGCCGTTCACCGGCGGAGGAAGCTCCCCCTCCCGGCCATCCTCCCGAGATGGCCGATGAACCTATAGACCCCATGGACGATGACTGTCCGCCTACTGATAGCGGCGGCAGTGCTCGCTCGAAGCCAGGCCCTCAGCGGCCTTCGAGGTGACCCCTTCTTTCATTTTCCTTTTCTTACGATGGCACTTATTCACTGGAATATTCGCAGCATTCGCTCCAACCGAGAGGACTTGAAGTTGCTGCTCCGCTTGCACCGTCCGCTCGTCGTAGCCCTCCAGGAAACGAAGCTACGCCCATGCGATCAAATTGCCTTGGCACACTACACCTCTGTGCGTTTTGACCTACCCCCTGTGGTAGGTATCCCAGCTCATGGAGGGGTTATGTTGCTGGTCCGGGATGATATTTACTACGATCCCATCACGTTGCACACCGGCCTGCAGGCAGTTGCCATCCGCATTACTCTCCCCACTTTTACGTTTTCCTTTTGTACCGTTTACACTCCATCGTCATCTGCCGTTACCAGGTCAGGCATGATGCAACTTATTGCTCAGCTACCTGCACCATTTTTGTTAACTGGAGACTTCAATGCCCACCATCCCCTTTGGGGCTCTCCAGCATCCTGCCCGAGGGGCTCCTTGTTAGCAGACCTTTTCAACCAGCTCAATCTTGTCTGCCTCAATACTGGCGCCCCTACTTTTCTTTCGGACACATCTCACACCTATTCCCATTTAGACCTCTCTATATGTACTCCCCAACTTGCACGCCGGTTTGAGTGGTATGCGCTTTCTGATACATATTCGAGCGACCACTTCCCGTGTGTTATCCATCTCCTGCAGCATACCCCCTCTCCGTGCTCATCTAGTTGGACCATCTCCACGGCAGACTGGGGGCTCTTCTCTTCCAGGGCGACCTTTCAGGATCAAACCTTCACAAGCTGCGATCGTCAGGTCGCACACCTCACGGAAGTCATTCTCGCTGCTGCTGAATATTCCATTCCTCACCCTACTTCTTCTCCACGTCGCGTACCGGTCCCCTGGTGGACCGCAGCATGTAGAGACGCTTTACGTGCTCGTCGACGTGCTTTACGCACATTTAAACGCCACCCTACAGTGGCGAATTGTATCAATTATAAACGATTACGTGCTCAGTGTCGTCGTATTATCAAAGAAAGCAAGAAACCCAGCTGGACTGCTTTCACAAGCACCTTCAACAGTTTTACTCCTTCTTCTGTTGTCTGGGGTAGTCTGCGCCGGCTATCTGGCACTAAGGTCCACTCACCAGTTTCTGGCTTGAAGGTCGCGAATGACGTCCTTGTGGCCCCTGAGGCTGTCTCCAATGCCTTCGGCCGCTTTTTCGCAGAGGTTTCGAGCTCCGCTCATTACCACCCTGCCTTCCTCCCCCGCAAACAGGCAGAGGAGGCTAGACCACCTAACTTCCGCTCCTCGAATTGTGAAAGTTATAATGCCCCATTCACCATGCGGGAACTCGAAAACGCACTTGGCCGATCACGGTCCTCCGCTCCAGGGCCTGATTCCATTCATATTCAGATGCTGAAGAACCTTTCTCCTGCGGGTAAAGGTTTTCTTCTTCGTACATACAATCGCATCTGGATTGAGGGACATGTTCCCGCATGCTGGCGCGAGTCTATTGTTGTCCCGATTCCTAAGCCGGGGAAGGACAAGCACTTGCCTTCCAGTTATCGACCTATCTCGCTTACCAGCTGTGTCTGTAAAGTGATGGAGCGAATGGTTAACTCTCGATTGGTTTGGCTGCTCGAGTCTCGACGCCTACTTACCAATGTACAATGTGGATTTCGTAGGCGCCGCTCTGCTGTTGACCATCTGGTTACCTTGTCGACCTTCATTATGAATAACTTCTTGCGGAAGCGCCCGACCGCGGCTGTGTTCTTTGATTTGGAGAAGGCTTACGACACCTGTTGGAGGGCGGGCATTCTCCGCACCATGCATACATGGGGCCTTCGCGGTCGCCTCCGTCTTTTTATTCGTTCCTTTTTAATGGATCGACAGTTCAGGGTACGTGTGGGTTCTGTCCTGTCCGACACCTTTCGCCAGGAGAATGGGGTGCCACAGGGCTCAGTTTTGAGCGTCGCTCTCTTCGCCATCGCGATCAATCCAATAATGGATTGCCTCCCAGATGATGTATCAGGCTCCCTTTTCGTGGACGATTTTACCATCTATTGCAGCGCGCAGTGTACACGTGTCCTGGAGCGCTGTCTTCAGCGTTCTCTCGACCGTCTTTCCTCCTGGAGTGTCGCCAATGGCTTCCGTTTTTCTGCCGAGAAGACGGTCTGTATTAACTTCTGGCGCTACAAAGAGTTTCTCCCACCGTCCTTACGACTCGGTCCCGTTGCTCTCCCAATCGTGGAGACAACCAAATTTTTAGGCCTTACATTTGACAGGAAACTTAGCTGGTCTCCACATGTGTCATATTTGGCCGCCCGTTGTACCCGTTCTTTAAATGTCCTCCGTGTTCTCAGTGGTATGTCGTGGGGAGCGGATCGAACCGTCCTACTTCGTCTATATCGGTCGATCGTCCGCTCCAAGCTGGATTATGGGAGCTTCGTATACTCCTCTGCACGGCCATCCATCTTACGCCGCCTCAACTCCATACAACATCGGGGTTTACGACTTGCGATCGGAGCATTTTATACTAGTCCCGTAGAGAGTCTTCATGCTGACGCTGGCGAATTGCCACTCACCTACCGGCGCGATATACTGCTTTGTCGGTCTGCCTGTCGGCTACTGTCAATGCCCGACCATCCGTCTTATCGTTCCTTTTTTGACGACTCTCTCGACCGTCAATACGGGTTGTATGTCTCTGCCCTGCTACCCCCTGGAGTTCGCTTTCGTCGCCTCCTTCAACACCTTAATTTTTCACTCCCTGCAACCTTTCGAGTGGGCTAGAGCCACACGCCACCTTGGCTCCAGGCTCAGGTCCGCGTTCACCTTAACCTCAGCTCGCTCCCAAAAGAGGTTACCCCTGGTTCGGTCTACCACTCCCGTTTTTTGGAACTTCGTTCGAAGTTCATCAACATGAATTTCATTTATACAGATGGCTCTAAGACCAATGACGGGGTCGGGTGTTCCTTTATTGTCGGGGCACAAAGTTTCAAATACCGGCTCCATGGCCATTGTTCGGTCTTCACAGCTGAGCTCTTTGCCCTCTACCAGGCTGTTCTTTACATCTGCCGCCACCGACATTCTGCTTATGTCATCTGCTCCGTCTCCCTGAGCGCCATCCAGAGCGTCAGTGATCCGTACCCGGTTCACCCTTTCGTACACCGGATCCAACGCTCTCTTCAGCAGTTGGTGGACGTCGGTTCTCCGGTTAGCTTTATGTGGGTTCCTGGCCATGTCGGTATCCCTGGGAACGAAGCTGCAGATGCCGCGGCCAAGGCTGCGGACCTCCAGCCTCGGACAGCTTCTTGTTGTGTCCCTTCGTCCGATTTTAGCAGGGTCATTTGTCGGCGCATTTTATCGCTGTGGCATGCCGATTGGGCTGCACTTACAGACAACAAGCTTCGGGCCTTAAAACCTCTTCCCGTGGCTTGGACGTCCTCCTCACGCCCTTCTCGGCGGGAGGAGGTAGTTTTGGCCCGGTTAAGAATTGGACACTGCCGGTTCAGCCATCGCCATCTGCTGACGGCTGCGCCGGCGCCGTTCTGCCCATGTGGGCAATTGCTGACGGTTCGACACATTTTAATGTCGTGTCCAGATTTTAACACACTGCGTCTAGATCTTAACCTGCCAAGTACTTTCGATGCCATTTTAGCGGATGACCCACGAGCAGTTGCTCGTGTTCTTCGTTTTATCAATTTGACAAACCTCTCTAAGGACATTTGATGATGCTGTTTTTTAATCCTATGCCTGTCAGTCTGTCTTTTATCGTGTTTTCCCTTTTAGTTGTTGTTGTCAACTTTTGCCTCGCGGTACATTCTTAGAGTAGTCAGGGCGCTAATGACCATTGAAGTTGTGCGCCCTAAAACCACAAAAAAAAAAAAAAACCGCGTGAGACGACGCTTCATCCAGTCCCAAACATGCTCAATGGGGGACAGATCCGGAGATCTTGCTGGCCAGGGTAGTTGACTTACACCTTCTAGTGCACGTTGGGTGGCACGGGATACATGCGTACGTGCATTGTCCTGTTGGAACAGCAAGTTCCCTTGCCGGTCTAGGAATGGTAGAACGATGGGTTCGATGACGGTTTGGATGTACCGTGCACTATTCAGTGTCCCCTCGACGATCACCAGTGGTGTACGGCCAGTGTAGGAGATCGCTCCCCACACCATGATGCCGGGTGTTGGCCCTGTGTGCCTCGGTCGTATGCAGTCCTGATTGTGGCGCTCACCTGCACGGCGCCAAACACGGATACGACCATCATTGGCACCAAGGCAGAAGCGACTCTCATCGCTGAAGACGACACGTCTCCATTCGTCCCTCCATTCACGCCTGTCGCGACACCACTGGAGGCGGGCTGCACGATGTTGGGGCGTGAGCGGAAAACGGCCTAACGGTGTGCGGAACCGTAGCCCAGCTTCATGGAGACGGTTGCGAATGGTCCTCGCCGATACGCCAGGAGCAACAGTGTCCCTAATTTGCTGGGAAGTGGCGGTGCGGTCCCCTACGGCACTGCGTAGGATCCTACGGTCTTGGCGTGCATCCGTGTGTCGCTGCGGTCCGGTCCCAGGTCGACGGGCACGTGCACCTTTCGCCGACCACTGGCGACAACATCGATGTACTGTGGAGACCTCACGCCCCACGTGTTGAGCAATTCGGCGGTACGTCCACCCGGCCTCCCGCATGCCCACTATACGCCCTCGCTCAAAGTCCGTCAACTGCACATACGGTTCACGTCCACGCTGTCGCGGCATGCTACCAGTGTTAAAGACTGCGATGGAGCTCCGTATGCCACGGCAAACTGGCTGACACTGACGGCGGCGGTGCACAAATGCTGCGCAGCTAGCGCTATTCGACGGCCAACACCGCGGTTCCTGGTGTGTCCGCTGTGCCGTGCGTGTGATCATTGCTTGTACAGCCCTCTCGCAGTGTCCGGAGCAAGTATGGTGGGTCTGACACACCGGTGTCAGTGTGTTCTTTTTTCCATTTCCAGGAGTGTAAAATTATGACTGGCAGTAGCACGAAAAGCACTTCTGAAAAAGAGGAATTTTTTAACACGCAAAACAAATTTACTGTAGGAAGTTTTTTTGACGTTATTGTCTGGAGTGTCACCTCATACGAGAGTGAAACGTGGGCGATAAACATTTAGACATGAAGAGAACAGGTTTTGAAATACTGTGCTACAGAAATATGTTGGAAAGCTAGCTGGGTAAATCGAATAAACGATGAGGAGATACTGAATCACATTCGGGGAAAAAGAAATTCATGATACAACCTGGCTATAAGACTGGATTGGTTAGTAGGACTTACTTTGAATCACCAAGGATCTATACACTGGAAGTATGAATTAAAAAAAAAAGAAAAAAAACGCCTTCAGACTCAACGTGTTTTATTAAGTACACAACGCATGTCGGACCCTGTGGGTCCATCATCAGGTGTAATTTATCTTAATACATGCTTTATTTTTTCTCTTGAATGAGGTGAAATGCATATTCTTGTCACGAAAAGGTTTGATGTTGGATTATGAATTTCGTAAGTCAAAAGCGGAAAATATGTGCGAAGTAGAGGAAAAGATGAACAGTGTAAACTTACCACATAATCAAAGAAAAGCGTTCTTAACGTTTTAGCACCAGCATACATTCTTTCTCCATCATTTTCGTACATATCACTTCATTCAAGAGGCACATTTGCAGACACATGTTTGTAAACACTTCACAGATGTTTTTGTACACGGTGTGGTCAAAGACGAATTTATTCGTAGTGCTAAATATATTATTATTACACAAGTGATATATGCAGGAAATAACTTTAGAATAGATCTTTAAAATTACTGAAATACTGTGGCTTGCGAAACATTTTTGTTCATTTAACATAGATTCTTGTTTTTGATATTGTGGAGGTGTATCTCCAGTTGTTCTAACAGGTTTAGGGTCTTACCATTGGCTTCATTATGTAGTACTACCAAATTGTTTTCTAGACTATTGATGACATGTTTCGTTCCCAACATATGTTGCAGAAAGACTGATTTTTCTAAGTAGTTGAGCCTGAAAGCATTTACGTGTTCCCGAAAAAGAGTTTTTAAGTTTCTGCCTACTTTCTTCTCATAGTAGGCAAGACAACGGGGGCATATTACTTTGTACACTCCGCTGTTGTTGTATTTGATTTTATGCTTTGGACGAGTAAGTTTCCTAACTTATTATTAGTTGAGAACGCAACTGTTACATTTGATTTTTTGAAAAGTTTAGCGATTTTTTGTGATATGAGGCCCAGGTAAGGGATACTGCCGTATATTTTCTCTTCTTTCACAGTGTGGCCATTCATTGTGTTGCTTTTGTGTATTTATCAGAGTAAATTGCAAGTTGTTTTAGCTATGTAGTCATTGCTTATGGCAGTGCTCTTTACTGTATCTATCTCATTCTTGAGGGTGTTTTCTTCTAAGTCAAGAAAGGGTACTCTGTGTAGCATGGACCTAGATGCAGTATGTTTCTGTGTGGTGGGACGGCATTATGAGTTGTCCAGTGTTATGTCTGTGTACGTGCGTTTTTTGTGTATGCTGAACTTATGTTTTTCTTGGTGGTTGGTGATTTTAAGATCCAGGAAATTTAGGCTTCTGTTGCCTTTATGTTCTATTGTGAATTTTATGTTTTTGCGGAAAGAGTTGAATACTGTCAGTAGTTCTTCGATCTCATATTTCGTTCCATCAAATAGAATCAAGGTATCAACATATCTCCAGTAATATATTGTTTTACTTTTGAGTCTACTGTTTTCATTTAAGAACTTACTTTCAAGATGAGTGAGAAATATGTCTGCCAGAAAATTTTGCTCCAGGCTATACCAATTTGTTCTTTCCAGTTTGGATATTAGCGCAAGATTATTCCGAGGTCATTGACTATTATTTTATGGGACAGTTGGATAGCATCAATAAGCATTTGAGGAATTGTTTCAAGGAAAATGTGCGCTGGTCAACTTTAGATGTGATATGAGAATGACTGTTGACTTGTTTGATGCAGCTTTTGTGCTCCTGATGATACGGAAAAAAGTTTGTCATTTTTATCTGATAAAACAGCATTAATGTTCTGATGGCTGACGCTTAGATACAACTGTATGTTGTCAGCATGTAAGTGGTAGTTACAAGAATGTAGTACAGATGAAATACCATTGATATATAGCGAAAATAAGCAGTGGACTAGTGACTGAATGCTAACAGAATCCAATGAGCACATGTCTCGATGATGAAGTCTCATGTCCACAGACGACTCTTTGTTATATGCATTTAGTGTTGCTGTCGAACCACAGGATTATGCTGCTTGTCAAATAGAGCTGCACAATTTTCATAAATAATACATCGAAAACAACCGTACCAGAAAAGCTTGGTCAATGGAGTTGCAGTTCAGCTGACAAAGACTAAAACTGGCAACATCAAGATGTTCAGCGAACGAAATCGGTTGTAAAACGATAAATGTGTAATAATACAGCTAAGTTGGTTTTCATTACCCATTAAAAGTATGAAAAGTGAGGTAATCGTTCAGATGCTCCTGAGCAGCATACTCCATAGCTTTAGATGCTGACGGCTGTAAACTGATCAGCCTATAGCTGCCGGATGATTTTGGGCGATCATTCTTGGGTACTGTTTAAATTAGTTTGTTCTTCCACTTAATGGGATATGTACCTCTAATAAGAGAGAAACTGGAGATGGCTGTAAGAACCTGAATATCAGCAATCACACCTATGTTCACTCCGTCATTTCCTATTGTCTCAGGTGAGATTTTAACTATGGCATTACGTACTGTGAGCGTAGAAACAAGTGTTAAGAAAAAGGTGCTGATAATCGTACCCTTAAAGCTGACTGTTGTTGAGAAAGAGTCGTTTGCTGCTTCTGCCTGTAAATTGCACTAGATGTTTTCCATCTTATGATGAAGCTGTGTCGTATGCTTCATGGGTGAGCCGTGGTGCCATTAAGTTAGGAGACTGTTCTGTCTGGTGCCACTAGCTCAAGGGTAGTATCGAATATCCCTCTCGCGGCCCCATTGCCAATATCTATGAGGAAGAGTTGGAATCTGTGGGTTGTGTCCTTAGAAGGTCTTTGCATGCAGATATATATACGGGTTCGCTGGCCCCAGAGAGTGAGGCACGATGTTAGGATATTGGCAGCGTCGCGACGAGAGGTGGTCGCGATGTCCGAGCGGCCGAAGCCAGGAGTTAGGCAAGGAGGGCTTGCGCAGAGCGAAGATACAGGAGTGCTTCACCAGGGTCAGCGCCGACATCTCGTCGGCTGGTTGGCAACATTCGTGTTGGACGACCGCTCGTGGCCTGGCTGCTCTCTTCTATCTTTCATCGGCACCACTTGATGACCGCCGCGACGCACCGTGGATCCATGGAACTGCTTGCTGATAAAGGGGAGTAACATTCTGTAATCCTCGTGGTGATTGACATCGTTGTCTTCCCGACCTCCTAATTATTTTGTACCCGACCTTCAGAGTTTTACTCGGTGGGTTCTTTGATCGCAAATATAGACCGTAATATTGAACAAGACACTAGTAGTCGTTTGAAAATTGCTTCTGATATTATATTGCCCTTCGTTTCTAGTTCATACCAGATCATTAATGTTTTAATGAATCAGATCCTGGTCGGAAATACAGTTGGAACAATTGTACCAAGGCACAGGTTGCCGTTGAACAAACAGAGGTCTTGTGGCTAGATTTAGATGTTAACCGATTCAATTCCTTGATTGTAATTGTATTTTAGATAATCTGAACTACCTGTTGTACTAAACAGCGCGTTCCTGTCTCTGAAAGACTGGGTCATTATTGGTATATTTTTAACTGGATCTTGTGGTTCCGCCGAGTGAGTTTTCTTGTAATAAGTGCTCATACGTATGTTCCTTTCGAGCAGACTTCATACCTGAGAAGCAATTTAACTTTTGACACATTAACAGCAACTGTCACCAGGGCTTTAGTCAGAACAAAATTGTTAAAAGGGACCGGTTGGGATCCAGTCGCACATTGTTGCTGATTAAAATAAATGGTCACTAGCTTTGAAGCAAGCCTTATCGTTGTCATAATTGTTTCCCAGTTTGTTTAACAACTAAGCCTAGGTGCGCATCTTAACACCGAACCTTTCGATATACAATTTACAAATAAAAAAATTTACTTCATTTGTTTGAGTAATTGAAACACTCTTGTCATCAATATTACTAATATGTTTTCATGTGTTGCAGAAGGGCATTTAATAAAAGAAACTGTGTCCAGGGCGGTAGTAAACACCGCTGTTTCACCCGATAACGTGCAGACTGAAGGTCCGGGCCTTGTAATTATTTTCAGGTTGTGTGAAAAGGAAGTTACATTGGTGGGTCCTCCGTTCCACGTTTTCCTTAATACCAGTAAATACCACGTCTCAATGGGGTTGCAGGATTTTATTCGCTGCATACAGTTTGGCGACGACCACGTTTTGCTTCGCCTTGTTATGCAGTTTCCTGTAAATTTCATAAAATTTAGCTGCTGGATTTCACTTAAATCATCTATGTGCAGAACGTAGGTTTTTCGTGATCTACACTATTTCCGTAGACAACCACGGAGAGGGAGCTCCCTTTACTTTAAGAGGACGTTGAGGGGCACCTTTTTTAGCAAACTTTTTAAGGACGTTTCCTTGTCTGCCTGTTCGGTACAAATTTTACAGTTGATTTTAAACTAGGATCATGACCTGAAATTTTAATCGTAGCTCGAAACTGGATGACAGGGCAATATGATTTCGCTTTCTTGTCAGTCTGTTCTGTAGGTGTGTAGCTGCGGGTGGCAATGATTGGTAACGCCTGACACCTGGCTGCCCTGCAGGACTGTCGTCTTGAGTGGGTAGCAAAGGAACATGTTTCAGGCGCTGAACGAGCTGACAGGCACAGCTGAACAGAGAAAGGGATGAAGAAGAGATGTATGTCGCACTTTCTCGTTTGTTCGGGACAAATTTTGCAATTTATTTTAAATTAACTCAAAGTAAATTTTACACACAGTGCAGGAATGGATGATAATGCATTGTCAACTTGCTTTCTTGCGGTTGTCGGGTAATTCGTGTAGAACTGCCAATACCCCGTTTTCCTGTCCCAGTCACGTATGGTTCGCAGGTAGAACGACTGCTAGTAAGTCTCTGCGTGAGTACAAATGTCTCTAGTTTTTAACTTTACTGTCTTTTGGCAAGTTACAAGTAGGAGGAAGAGAGACTGAAATAATCCTGAAATTTACCACATGTCTATGAATAATAAGTGCTCCAGCCACGTCAAGTGATTATTGCACGAGCTTTCCGCCAAGCACTCCTTTCCCATTCATACGTTTTCCCAGCGTAATAAGTCTTGAAACCCATAGACGCCTTTGCTATTGTCAACTAGTATGACTGCCATTGGGCTGCTGACACGCCCCTTATATACACTAGCTGCCGGCTGTGACGTCACTGGTGCTCGCGGCATTGCCATCTATGGGCATACGGGGACTCTCCGTTCGATGGCCCGCTAGAACCGTGCTATCACTGGATCCCACGTCGTCCTCAGCTTCAGGCCATCGTCTCTATTCAGGATGTTATTGGTGATTTGTATTTCAGTTGCCTCTTTACACTTTCCCAGAAGCCGTTAGTGTTAGCCACGACGGATGTTGGTCAGATTTTATTCGGTGATCGTTTCCTAAAGCGAACTCAGCTAAAGCAGATTTCTCTGGGTAGCCCAAGTGGAAAAACCTCTCGTGCTCCTTCCTCCGTTGTTCCACACTGCATACTGTTTGTCAGACGTAAGATTGGCTAAACTCGCAAGATATCTTGTAGATCCCAGCTATTCTGAGAGCTACTCTGTCTACAAATAGTCTCAGTAATTGACGGATTTTTGTCGGATGCCTGAAAATCGATCTGATCTTGTGTGTTTGCAGCAGGTGGCTTATTTTCCAGACATGGAGCCACAGAACGGCCAGAAAGCAAGTTTCTTTTCCTGCTTCTCGTCGATGGCCTTATTGTGATTTTTGCTTGAAATGAGTTTTTTTTTTGTAAATATTGTAACTTGAAGATCTTGGGCAGGTGGCTCAGCTCATGGGGCAGGGTATCCGTATCTGATGTTCTCTTTCACGATGCTTCGATGTGTGTTATGTAGTGCGCTTCTATGCCGGATGATGTCGATGGCTGATGGCGTGCCAGTACAAATCGGTGTGGGTGGGTTCCCTGTATACGCTGTGGCCAAGGTATCCAATCCATTTACAGCGGACCAGGACGTCAAGGAAAGGCAATGAATTGTCTTCTTCTACCTGCATGCCGAAACGGCTGTTACTACTAATGCCGTCGAAGTGATCTAAGAGCTTGTCAAGTTTCTAAAGTTCTTGGAGACAAATGACGAAAGTTCCGTCAACGTATTGAAAGAGACAATTAGGCTTCAATGGTGCCGTGTCTACGGCAATGTCTTCAAAATCCTCCATGAAGAGGTTTGAATAGCTGGAGCTAACAGGCTTCCCATTGCAATGCCGTCCATCTGATCGCGATACAGGCCGCTGTACAGAAAATAAGGAGACGTAACAGTGTGCCTAAATAGCTCGAACACGCCACTTACAAAGAACTGCCACACTATGCCCAAAGAGACTTGGATAGGAACATTCGTAACAGCGCCACCACATTAAAACTGACCATAATGTCACCCTCGAAGACGATTAATTCGGCTGATAAAATCTGCTGAGCTTTAAATTCAATGTTCTCGGTATCCTACATGTGGAGCAAGGAGACTGCTGAGATACTTTGCCAACTTGTATATTGGTGAAGCAATGGTGGATTCTATGAGGCGGAGTGGGGTCCCATCCTTGTTCGATAAAGCTAAGCAGTAGGTGGTCTAAGTGCCTGTGGGAGAACATTCTTGACCATAGTGTCTTCCAGCGAAGAGCGCTTGAGAACCTGAAGACTATTTTTCATTATCCTCGATGTTGGGTCGCGTGCGAGTTTCCGTTAAGTATCTTAGTCCAGTTACGCGAAGATCTTCGCATCATAGTCCGCCTATTCCATAAGTATGGATCACCGGGTAAAATTTGTCGAACTATCTGTCGTGGCTTGCCCTAACTTCTACTGGGACTGCGTAATTAGAAACAATATCGCCGATAATACCCTAAATAGAGACGGTGGCCTGTACCTCAGCATGGTGTGGAATCCAGCGATCGTGATGAAGTGGGCACATCGAACGCCGAGTCAATGTATACCTATAGATAGCGATGCCGTGAGCACCAGTGACGTCACAGCCGTCAGCTAGTGTATATAAGGGGCGTACCAGCAGCCCACTGGCAATCGTACCGCTTGACAATGACCAAGGAGTGATTGGCTTAAAGCTTGTGTTATTTTGATCACTTGATGGGGCTGGAAACCCCAGCGAGACTCTGCATTCTTACATCTCATGACTATGTTTTAACCTCAACAGAATGTCTGAAATCGATTGAAAAATTTCACACACACACACACACACACACATACACACACACACACACACGAAAAAATAGCAGAAAATAATTATTTGAATAAAAGTTAATATTTAATGTACTGCGTTTTTAAATCGGTCTAGAAAGTATAATAATTTCTTTGGCCAATACAGATTTCAAGCCCTATACAGATAGTCCTGAAAATTAGTCACTGAATTTTTAATGGCAGTGAAAATACTTATTAAGATTTAAAATGGAAAACGTAGGGCACCTGCAAGAGATACAAGTAAAGAGGTGAGCTGTTCATGCATCAGTTAATAAGTAATATACTAGTCATGAGATGAGCTACTCATGCATCAATTATATGCCCGTTTTCAATCTCAGTTGTATTTTCAAAGCTATTAAAATTTTGAGATCAAGCATTTTGAGCAATATCTGTGTGGGAAGCGGATAAATTATTTTTTTTTACTTTTTTGTCCGATTTAAATACGCGGTATATTAAATATTTATTTTTGTTTAAATAATTATTTATTAAGTTCAATAAGTCTGTAATTGAAATCTTGTACTTTATCGATTAATGTCGACTCGTTACTTGTATCTGGCCGAGGAATATCTGAACAGTTCCCTTGTAGAGCATCAAGGTTAACCTTCTTTCCATTTTTAAAGGTTATTAGATGAACTTCTTCTCTGGCGGTGTGCATGGAGTACATCAAGAATATCACATGAGGGACAGGAAGGCCTGCTGCAAGAGTCTGGCGCAAATCACTTCGTGTGGCCTCTTCGTTGCTACTATAGTTATTTGGGCGAAGCTGTATGGCGTTTGTTGGTTAAGATCCAGAGGTACAGGGTGAACCAGTAGTCACGCTACCCTAAATTTAAAAAAACATCAAATCTTTCTTAATGTACTTACACTACTGGCCATTAAAACTGCTACACTAAGAAGAAATGCAGATGATAAATGGGTATTCATTTGACAACATATTATACTAGAACTGACAAGTGATTACATTTTCACGCAATTTGGGTGCATAGACCTGAGAAATCAATACCCAGAACAACCACCTCTGGCCGTAATAACGGCCTTGATACGCCTGGGCATTGAGTCAAACAGACCTTGGATGCCGTGTACAGGTACAGCCGCCCATGCAGCTTCAACACGATACCACGGTTCATCAAGAGTAGTGACTGGCGTATTGTGACGAGCCAGTTGCTCGACCACCATTGACCAGACGTTTTCAGTTTGTCAGAGATCTGGAGAATGTGCTGGCCAAGGCAGCAGCCGAACATTTTCTGTATCCAGAAAGGCCCGTACAGGACCTGCTACATGCGGTCGTGCATTATCCTGCTGAAATGTAGGGTTTCGCAGGGGTCGAATGAAGGGTAGAGCCACGGGTCGTAACACATCTGAAATGTAACGTCCACTGCTCAAAGTGCCGTCAATGAGGATAAGAGCTGACGGAGACGTGTAACCAATGGCATCCCATACCATCACGCCAGGTGATACGCCAGTATGGCGATGACGAATACACGCTTCCAATGTGCGTTCACCGCGATGTCGCCAAACACGGATGCGACCACCATGATGCTGTAAACGGAACCTGGATTTATCCGAAAAAATGACGTTTTGCCATTCGTGCACTCAGGTTCGTCGTTGAGTACACCATCGCAGGTGCTCCTGTCTGTGATGCAGCGTCAAGGGTAACCGCAGCCATGGTCTCCGAGCTGATAGTCCATGCTGCTGCAAACGTCGTCGAACTGTTCGTGCAGATGGTTGTTGTCTTGAAAACGTCCCCATCTGTTGACTCAGGGATCGAGACGTGGCTGCACGATCCTTTACAGCCATGCGGATAAGATACCTGTCATCTCGACTGCTAGTGATACGAGGCCGTTGGGATCCAGCACGGCTTTCCGTATTACCCTCCTGAACCCACCGATTCCATATTCTGCTAACAGTCATTGGACGTTGACCAACGCGAGCAGCAATGTCGGGACACGATAAACCGAAATCGTGATAGACTACAATCCGACTTTTATCAAAGTCGGAAACGTGATGGTACTCATTTCATGTCCTTTCACGAGGCATCACAACAACGTTTCACCAGGCAACGCCGGTAAACTACTGTTTGTGTGTAAGAAATCGGTTGGAAACTTTACTCATTTCAGCACGTTGTAGGTGTCGCCACCGGCGCCAACCTTGTGTGAATGCTCTGAAAAGCTAATCATTTGCGTATCACAGCATCGTCTTCCTGTCGGCGAAATTTGCGTCTGTAGCATTTCATCTTCGTGGTGTAGCAATTTTATTGGCCAGTACAATATATATTTTCTCACAATGGATGTGCTGCTACACATCTTCAACAGGTTTCTTCGTGTTCTGCTAATTTTTTAATGGCAGCTGCACTTACGAGGGATATTTCGTCCTCGACGTTGTGCTTCATCTGGTCGATTGAGGGCTACTCTTATAGTCTTTATCTTTTACATGATCGTGCAGCCACGTCTCGATCCCTGAGTCAACCGATGGGGATGTTTGCAGGACAACAACCATCTACACGTACAGTCTGACGACGTTTGCAGCTGGACTATCAGCTAGGAGACCATGGCTTCGGTTACCCTTGACGCTGCATCACAGACAGGAGCGCCTGCGATGGTGTACTCAACGGCGAACCTGGGTGCACGAATGGCAAAACGTCATCTTTTTCGGATGAATCCAGGTTCCGTTTACAGGATCAGTGTGGTAGCATCCGTGTTTGGCGATATCGCGGTGGAGGCACATTGGATGCGTGTATTCGTCATCGCCATACTGGCGTACCACCTGGCGTGATGGTATGGGATGTCATTGGTTACACGTCTCGGTCAGACTCTTGTTCGCATTGACGGCACTTTGAACAGTGGACGTTACATTTCAGATGTGTTACGACCCATGGCTCTACCCTTGATTCGATCCCTGCAAAAGCCTACATTTCAGCAGGATAATGCACGACCGCATGTAGCAGGTCCTGTACGGGCCTTTCTGGATACAGAAATTGTTCGACTGCTGCCCTGGCCAGCACATTCTCCAGATCTCTCACCAATTGAAAACGTCTGGTCAATGGTGGTAGAGCAACTGGCTCGTCACAATACGCCAGTCACTACTCTTGATGAACCGTCGTATCGTGTTGAAGCTGCATGGGCAGCTGTACCTGTACACGCTATCCAAGGTCTGTTTGACTCAATGCCCAGGCGTGTGAAGGCCGTTATTACGGCCAGAGGTGGTTGCTCTGGGTACTTATTTCTCAGGATCTATGTACCCAAATTGCGTGAAAATGTAATCACATGTCAGTTCTAGTATAATATATTTGTCCAATGAATACCCGTTTATCATCTGCATTTGTTGTTGGCGTAGCAATTTTAATGGCCAGTAGTGTAAATATTTCGCACTATTAAAGTTCCAACACCCGTATGTAAAGAATGCTTGCGAGATGGGAAGAAATATTGCGGTGTCCATCGGCCTTCCCTTACTGGTTCCATTTCATTTCGCTTTGCATTATTACTTCGAGGAGAAGTTGTAACACAGAAATTTACCATAAGTGCTCTATGCTGGCACTATCGGCATCTTTCATTTATTTAAGCCTACTGTTTGTTTGAAATTGAACTCAACTGTTTATTCGAATATTTGCTTCTATTTTAGTCTTAATCTTTTCCCCCTGTCTTATGCAAATCACTCTCATACAGCAAAATTCAGATCAAATTAATTATCTGTACGTCGTAAGAGGAGGAATTCCAAAAAAATTGAATCTCGTGCTTGTGGAGCAATATCAGCAGGTAAAATAAAGTTTTTCACTTGCGGGAGGTGAAATGACAGTGTGTTAGTGTCAGTGAGACCTTGCGTCCCCCATAGGGAGGCCCCAGCTGTGCCAGGCAGTGCTGCGCTCCTCGGGGTAGGGGCGACTCTTGTGCGATGGCCCACGGCCACATGTGGCCACGTGGGAGTGGGTGTCGTAGGTGTGGCAGGGGGGGGGGGGGACGCAGCGCGGCTTGCCTACCTGACACATATCAGGCGCCACGTGCGCCACACCTGGACCACGCTGTAATTACCTCGCAGACAGGGGCTACATTTATCCTGTCGTGTAACCTCACACGGAGTTAATTACAGTGGGAGATAAAAAAGACAAGGGTGAAGTACGTGTGGAGGAACGTGTAAGGCACTATTGCAATTGTTGCTTAACTTGTGTATCAAAGCTGCAATGAAACTAGTGAAAGAAAGATACTAAACAGGAATAAAAGCGTAAGAGAGAGACATAAAAATTGTCCAGGTACGAGTAGGACACGCACACTGATGTTTTCCTAAAAACTTAATTATTATGCAGACAGTTCATCCATTCTAGGAATCTCGACGCTATCTACATTGGCAGATATCTGTCCCAGATATTTCAAGACTTTCGAGAATGTTTTAATTTCACGTTTGAAGTCGTATAACAAATAACAAGAGATATTTTTCATGTAACATAATGTCAGATTAACAATTTTATGATTAATTTCCTTTACTTGTACTGTGAAACCTTTCTTCTTGCCAAATTTCATGATTCTACTTTAAGCAGAAGAGCCCTATAGTTTTTAATGAGTGAATTTGCGAGTATCAAAATACACTCCTGGAAATGGAAAAAAGAACACATTGACACCGGTGTGTCAGACCCACCATACTTGCTCCGGACACTGCGAGAGGGCTGTACAAGCAATGATCACACGCACGGCACAGCGGACACACCAGGAACCGCGGTGTTGGCCATCGAATGGCGTTAGCTGCGCAGCATTTGTGCACCGCCGCCGTCAGTGTCAGCCAGTTTGCCGTTGCATACGGAGCTCCATCGCAGTTTTTAACACTGGTAGCATGCCGCGACAGCGTGGACGTGAACCGTATGTGCAGTTGACGGACTTTGAGCGAGGGCGTATAGTGGGCATGCGGGAGGCCGGGTAGACGTACCGCCGAATTGCTCAACACGTGGGGCGTGAGGTCTCCACAGTACATCGATGTTGTCGCCAGTGGTCGGCGGAAGGTGCACGTGCCCGTCGACCTGGGACCGGAACGCAGCGACGCACGGATGCACGCCAAGACCGTAGGATCCTACGCAGTGCCGTAGGGGACCGCACCGCCACTTCCCAGCAAATTATGGACACTGTTGCTCCTGGGGTATCGGCGAGGACCATTCGCAACCGTCTCCATGAAGCTGGGCTACGGTCCCGCGCACCGTTAGGCCGTCTTCCGCTCACGCCCCAACATCGTGCAGCCCGCCTCCAGTGGTGTCGCGACAGGCGTGAATGGAGGGACGAATGGAGACGTGTCGTCTTCAGCGATGAGAGTCGCTTCTGCCTTGGTGCCAATGATGGTCGTATCCGTGTTTGGCGCCGTGCAGGTGAGCGCCACAATCAGGACTGCATACGACCGAGGCACACAGGGCCAACACCCGGCATCATGGTGTGGGGAGCGATCTCCTACACTGGCCGTACACCACTGGTGATCGTCGAGGGGACACTGAATAGTGCACGGTACATCCAAACCGTCATCGAACCCATCGTTCTACCATTCCTAGACCGGCAAGGGAACTTGCTGTTCCAACAGGACAATGCACGTCCGCATGTATCCCGTGCCACCCAACGTGCTCTAGAAGGTGTAAGTCAACTACCCTGGCCAGCAAGATCTCCGGATCTGTCCCCCATTGAGCATGTTTGGGACTGGATGAAGCGTCGTCTCACGCGGTCTGCACGTCCAGCACGAACGCTGGTCCAACTGAGGCGCCAGGTGGAAATGGCATGGCAAGCCGTTCCACAGGACTACATCCAGCATCTCTACGATCGTCTCCATGGGAGAATAGCAGCCTGCATTGCTGCGAAAGGTGGATATACACTGTACTAGTGCCGACATTGTGCATGCTCTGTTGCCTGTGTCTATGTGCCTGTGGTTCTGTCAGTGTGATCATGTGATGTATCTGACCCCAGGAATGTGTCAATAAAGTTTCCCTTTCCTGGGACAATGAATTCACGGTGTTCTTATTTCAATTTCCAGGAGTGTATATAACATAAATAGGCGTATCTTTTGATTCCATTGCCTTAAGAGCTAACTTTTATTATAGGTCCAAGAGACCATAGACCTTAGTATGTGACATAAATTTCAAACTGATGCGTCTACCTGTTTCTGAGAAAATTTTGAAAAATGGGACAGACAGATAGACAGACAGACACACAGACAGACAGCAAAATGATCTTATAAGTGTTGGCTCTGAGCACTATGGGACTTAACTTCTAAGGTCATTAGTCCCCTAGAACTTACAACTACTTAAACCTAACTAACCTAAGGACATCACACACATCCATGCCCGAGGCAGGATTCGAACCTGCGACCGTAGCGGTCGCGCGGTTCCGGACTGCAGCGCCTAGAACCGCTTGGCCACCCCGGCCGGCTCTTATAAGTGTTCCGTTTTTAAATGTTCAGGTACAAAATCTTAAAAATGAAAAACATGACAGACGGTGTGTCGTAGTCTACCGAAAGTAAAGAAGACTTATATTTATGTTGAACCAAATGAATAGCATACTTCGCTAAGAATATGAGTTATGCTTAGGCAGCTAAGGTGTGAAGATGTAGTGTACTGTAACGTGGAATTACGATGTGCTTAACATCAAAACTCGGAAAAGTGCAGCAGTGGAATAACCCATGTCGCTGCCCCATATAGAAAGGAACATTACACAGTTTTATCCAAGCTAGAAACATCTGGTGTACGTTGATACAAGCAAGTACTCTCATAATTGGCGAAGAGGTTCCTCGAAGTTTACACCTACGTCTTATATAAAGTGGTGTATGGTAGTAAATAGCAGATTATAAGAAAACCCGGAGGGAAAGTTAATGGAAGCGTTTCAAATGTGATGCTGGGGAATGGTGTTAAAAATTAAGCGGTCCCACAAAATGTAAAATGAAGAGACGCTGCGTAATCTCGGTATGTAGTTTACTTGCTACTGGAGGGAATACGTTACAGGTAAAGAGTAAATAAAGTCTGTGGTGCGCAACACCTGACTGAGCTTCTGGCCTGACTGCAGCTAGGGTGCGGCCTTTGGTGCACCAGGCCACTAGGAGGGGGAGGGGGTGGCGAGCTCAACATCCCGGCAGCCTTTTACTCCAACGAAGATTCACGGTACTCATCTGATAGCAGGCTGAGTGGACCTGGCGGGACTGGAACGACTAAAAGTCTGTGCTCTTAGCAGGGAATGCTAGTGCTCCAATCACTCTGCCACGACTACTGAATATTACAGCGTCAAATGAAATTTATAATATGAAAGAGTATCCAAGATGTTGTATAGTTAAGTCCATGGACGTGATAATAGTAAATATAAGATAGGAAGCCATGCATTGCATCAAACCAATTGAGTGCTAATGGTTAAAAAAAGAAGGAAAAAATGCAAACCACCACCTAGAATGGAAAAAATGTTCTTGTGAGGAATTCGATGGAAGTAAGCGTGTAATAATAAAAAATTGTTGGAAATAAGACCTAGCAGTTTGCGTTTAACATTTGCGTTTTGAGCAATTGGAGTTTAATGGACCATGGACGTAAGTCCGAAAGTGCATTTCCGGTAAAAGTGAGTTGAAGATTTGCATGTTTATATCTGATTGGAAAAACAGTTATATTTCAATGATATAATAATTCTGTCTCAGACCATACTTTTAACATATATAATCATTCCCTACAACTGAGGATATTTCTTCCATTTGTGATATGTTATCCAAAATATGAGGAATGGTTTACGCCCTTTTTCTATCGAACAATGATACCTCTACAAAATATCATGAAAATTGAGTTGAAAATTGCTTCTATTATTTTATTATCCAGTTAAAATGTACATTAACAAAAAAAATGTTTATGGCAATTATAGTTTATGTTCCTGTTCAGAATCAGTAGCTTCTTCACTGTTTACTCTGTCTAGCAGTTCTTCATACCAGTCTTTTACTGTATCAGGAAGAAAGCGCAGCAGGTCTTGAATGTCCTTCAACTTTGCTGCTGCTACAGTTTGTTTCTCTATTAATGAAAAAAACGAAATATCTTCAGGGAGTCTTGTTGATTTCTTAATGAACTTAAAGGATATAAAGACCTTCCAATATGATTTTGGGGTACCGATTGTGCCATCACTGCCAAAGTGCATCCTCACATGTGACTGCAACTGGAAAGGAAATTTCCACTATGGATTTGATGAGAAGAAGCCCATTAAACTTTTCTTCCAGTCTTTAATAAGCTCATTTCCGTCAATGACTTGAAATAGCTCTGATTTCTCCCTGCATTGTTTAAGGATTATGACATACTCTTCGTTTCAATGTATAGTTTCCCTCTTCAACTTTCTTCCATAAATGCAAAAATTCCGGTCACACTGATTTCTTTCTGTCTTTAAAGTCATTTTCTGACTCATTACCACTCACTTCACTCATAATATCACACAACGTAACATGCAACGCAGCTCACAGTCGATACAATAGCCTATACACATTAAACAAGGTGGTAACTGCCTCTCATCCACTGCCTTCTTAAGATGATTGCTTAGCTTACACCAAAGATATCGAGCTGAAACTTTCAGGGTGGGTAATTCAATCGATTTAGCACTTTGACGGAAAAAGAGCGTTAATCCAACTCCTATAGATAAATGCCAATATACTCTGTGGTGCTAAAGTTAACTTACGGTCAACTCATGTTTGTACTTGTTTGGTGTTAATAGATGTAGCTTTCCTCCGAAGCTCATTTCGCAAATACGCCAACGAACAAGCAAGTTAGAGGAACCTGGATGCTTCCAAAAACGTATGTGACATGGTTTCTTTCTCAAGCTACGGGAAAGAGGCACAGCGCTTCCTTAAAGAGCCTATCTCGTGAACTCGTATATAATGTATGATGCTGTTCTGAGTAAGAAGCGAGTTACTGCACCTTTGAAAATTGGAACGACGTCTGCGAAGAACATAACGAGGAAGAAGTGTGCTGCAGATCTATAGGAACCAACTGCTGCTCTTTCGATTCCAGAAGAAACCAGAGGTTGGAAAAATTGATGGATTTGTAGCAAATGATTTATCGTTTACATCAAGGAGATCTGGGGACTACCACATATAAATGACGGAAACGTAGTTTAAAGAATGTTTCGTATAGTCTTTGCTTCTAAACATGGATATAAACTCCACTGTAACATCTGATCATGCACCGTATCACTCCGTTCAATTAAACAAAGCCCCTACATGCAACAGCAGAAATAGTGACGTACTGGAGTGGTTAAGGGAGAACGGCAAAGATTTGATTGGGAAATGAAAAATGCAGAACTGCTGGAAATCGCAAAAGAGCATAAATGACGCAATATAACTAATGAGAGTGCAGAAGAAACTAGCCAGAGTCTGCGCTTCTCATCACATCTTTGCCATTTCAGTGCAATATAACTCGCTTGGTATGACAATTTCATCGTATGATAAAAGTTTTAAATAGAAAGGTTTTGAACTAGTGCTTGAGACAATGGGCAGTATTACTCCCAAAAATTCAACAATATTGGCAAATATATGTGGCGCAGCTTCGAAAAGCGGTGGCAATAACAAGGTGCACTGGAACAAAGAGTGGAATAGTTAATAAGATTATGAGATGATAACGACAGTGCAGATAGTGACCTAGGATGTGTGGGTAATAACGAACTCTCTTTGGAGACTATGGAGTTTACCATCTTTTTTAAGTTGCAGGTAAGACACGTATGTAAATATTAAGACATGTATTAAGGCAAAGAAACTTCATAATATTTCTCTCGACAGAGTATGTCTCCAATTTTTTAAAATTAAGAAGACAATGTGTTCCAATCCCGCGAGGTTCTTATCGTTTGTTTCATGTTTCATTAGCTCACTATTGCAACGTTCGTACAATTTTCCGGTGTGATATTCGCTGCAGGGCGACGTAACAACAAACAGCCGCGTAGTTGCATTGGTAACATAGCCATCGGCTGCTACAGACGTTCTTTCAGCGGCCCAGATACTCATGTAGTGTGTTCGCAACTAGAGCAAGCCAGGACAATTATTGCCCACATTTATGTAGACTAACTTCAATTGTAAATACAGTACTTGAGCACAACAGGGTTCAGATTTTTGTCCAGCAGTCCAAATTCAGGTTTTCATGTTTTTCTAAGTAAGATAAGAAAGATACAAAATGGTACCTATGAAAAAAATAAACGAATTAAATTCTCTAAATGGGGCTGCAATCACTGTGAAGTTTTGAGAATAGAGCCGATAGGATCAATTAATATATTTCCGTCTATCCCAATTTTTCGGCTGCTCCCATCATCAATTAAATATTAGAACACGTAAAAACAAACTTTAGTGTCAGGTGGAACAAAACATACACCTATAGCCGACACTACCTTCTATTTCTTTCCCAACTATAGCGTTAAAATTTCACTTAATTACTAGACGCTCATCTCACATTAAATAACGAACCGTCCGCATAAGTCTTTCAAATCCAGTCCCTATTTTGTCCCCTTTGACTGTGGCGTCGGCATGTATACGTGTGCTAAATGACGCTCATTGGGTTTCGATTTCGATGAGATTAATCCAATAACTATTCAACTGTTCATAGCAACTTACCTTCTTTTTTATAACTAATCCTACTCCAGTTATGTTATGACATAACAAATAATCATTAGCTCATATTCGTTTATAATTCAATGTTTGTATTTTTTATGTAATTGTTTTTAATTCGATAATCTGCAGGTAATTTAGATAATAAACCTATTTCAGAAAATATTGTCGAAAATGGATATTTTGCAGCGTTTTTAGGCACTTCATCATTTCTACATTTATACGCCATGAGTTATACTCTTCGACATATGTGCCTAGCAATGTAACTTAATCTTGTGTTATCCACCATTTACACAAGCGATCAAAAAGTTCAAGAAATATATACAGTGACCTTCAAGTCATTTCTGGAGTAGAGCTCTTAATGCTGATATAAAACCATTAAAGAACTAATCTGTGTATGGAGACAGATAAAAGATTTCATAAATGTGTAGGTTAACTGAATCCTTGCGAGAAGTTCTTGAATACGCTTGTTAATAACTTGAGTGGAATGTACGCTGTGAAATACAACTAAAGGTATAGGTGTATAGCATCCTAGTTTTCGCGCGGTATGAAATTCACTACACACAGCTTTACACCAACGGACAAGTTCTAAATAACATATCGGAAGACGGAAGAACATCCGCTTCCCCAAAATTCATTTTCTCTGAATGTATAATACGTTACTGATTTGTTGCTATTTTTGGATATAGTAACATGGAAGGAAAGCTACTAACAAGGACAACTGTCCACATAGGTCAGATTCTCTTACAACGTAAAATGGTTTAGAGACTATTTATAATTATATGGTCCATTAATTTTTGTTTCTTCTTACTGTAGCGTACGATGCAAAACTCTGGCCACGTACTTAGAAACACAGAATCCTTAAACCACACAGAATACCACGCGAATATTTCTTGTGTACAAATTTAATTTTCTCAGAAACTGTGTTGGTTTCTCCCGTGCACGGGATTCGTTCTCGTCATCCCACGCAAACACCACGAAACATGTAATTCTTTGCTGCAGCTAAAGTAGTTCAGTGTTTGTGCCATGTCAGTATAGATGGAAAACAAATAACAGACTTTCTTCTGTTATCGAAGATGACTCTTTTTCTGTCGTTTATTCCGTGTTCGACTCTTTGAAGTTACAAGTTTCTGCGCAGCCGTCGTTATCGTCATATCAGTCTTGTCATCTTCACCACTGGGACAAAGAACGACCTTCACGAAATTGCAGGTTGGAGGAGATGACAAATGTGCAGTATGTCGGATCGATAAAAAGGACTACTTACAAACACCAACTACGTGGGAATCTCAACACCTGAAACAAAATGAGTTAGAAAGGAATCGACCACCTGGGTTACTGCATTATTCATGAGCTACTTCTGACTCGACGAAGCGAATAACTCTAAATGTGCGAGGTGCGGAATATCGGTTTTCTACAGTCATAGTTCCCCTTATTCCACGGCTGCTTTACTCAGTCTGGTAGCTTTTAACTACTGCGTAACGTATGATGGACGTTAAGACACTTTGCAATGCCATTTATTTGGTCTCCAGTACAATGTGCCACATGTACGCCGACACACGCTTTTACAATTCATGTTTCACAACTCTGCATCAAAAGATGTGCTGATAAATTGATTATGTGACACACACACACACACACACACACACACACACACACACACACACACACACACACACACACAATATTTTGGATGGTCCATGAAACGACCAGTCATTCATATACAGGGTGAAGAAAACGTGCCGAACTTAGGGGACGATATGCGATTCCTCATCTCATTCAAGATGAAAGTGTGTCAGACCTAGTGCCGCCAGTATATTTAATAGGAACGCGATTTAAAAATAGAGGCTGTGGCAACGGTGTAACTGCGTGCTGCGTGGCCAGGAACAGGTAACATGAACTCTGTAAAGTGCCAGACCTATCCCATTAGCTCCGCGAGACGAGGCATTGCGTGCGGAACGATATGGAGACTCGTTCGCGCCAAACTTTTTTTTTCAGTTAAAGGATCAAATTGTATCCAATTTACATAAACATAATACGGTATCTTGTGGGTTTCTCTCTGTTACTGTTGCCCTTAGTTACACATTAAGACACATCACGAACTTCTTACAGACATGAACGACCACTTGGTTTCGTCCACGACACAAATGAAGCGAACAGAAAGTAACAGTGGATACAGTAACATCATCTGTATCCAATAAGGTACAAAAACATAATTAGTAAGCTACGGTATATTGCACATTATGCTACGCATAATAATTGTATTCTGTACATCTGACGTCCTGGCTTACCTTCACGGAGCCGGTAAGCACACGTACGAGCAACGTTCACTTTAGAGAAGATGTTCAAAGTGACCGCCTTACATATGCAAACACTTCGTCACTCGCTGGATCATACTCGTACTTTGCTGGACCTGCATCCACCATTACCGAAGCAGTATGCACGTGAGCAACAGGATGTGTACATCCAAGGGCGCAGCAATATAGACTTGTTGGTTGAAGTGTTCCCGCAAATAAAAATCTAATGGGGAACGTGGAGACCAGAACATTGGACCTCCACGACCGATCCATTTCCTTGGTAAAGCTTCATTTAAACAGTAACGCATTTTCATTCCAAAGATTTACGGTGCACCATCATGCTGAAACCTTAGCTTTCGCAGAACACCAAGTGGAACGTTTCCTATTGCGTCAGGCAGAGTATTGTAAACAAGCGTTCCATGCAGGGGCGCATTCAACTTATCCGGCAATAGGTAAGGCCCCAAAAGCACTCCTTCCACGATTACAGCTCACAGGGTTAGGCCAAAGCGTGTCTGAAAGCTACGTTCACGGGTGACATGTAGCTTGTGTGCTGACCAGTGCTGGCTGTTGTGGAAATTGGAAATACCTTCACAAGTGAAGCTAGATTCGTCACTTCAACAACTAGTCCTTGAGATATTTGGAACTGCCTTACAATATCATGCGCACTTCGCCGAAGTGATTGATGGACGGTTTCAAGAATCGCTTCCTTTGTTAGTGGAGTAAGTCTAGCCCTTTTACAACCTCCGTCCATTACTTGTGGACAAAGATTACCGATTTCCGAAGGCGATGTTGCAGGCAATGAAAAACATTCTTATCGGGCTGGCGCCTTTGACGATACAGTGCAGCTTACGCACGAGTAGCAACAGCAGTTTGGTTGTTGGTGAACCCAACAACAAAAGCATACCGATGTATTCATCTGTTGTGAACTCCATCGGGAAGCCGCTGTGTGTGACCTTGACAGAACCAGTTAGGATTGTACAGTGCGCAGTTCACAGACATATGCATGCAGTTTAATATATCCCACTGCCATGGGATAGGCTGTCGTCATGTGTCAAAATGATGTCCCGCCTATAAAAGAGGAGCACTATGGAACAGCTGTATAAAAACATAAAAAAAGAACATGGCGAGGATTCGAACCATGGTTCCATGTTGGACGTGTGTTGGGCGCCCCAGCAGTCTACTTTTTTTTCATTTTGTTCGTTATTGTTCGTTGTATTTGGTCGTAGCAGACGTTACATGACATCCGTTGAAGTTCGTTGTTGATTCCTTCACTCAGTTTTTTATTGCGTAGCCCAGCCAGCTCTCTGACCGAACACGCTGAGCTACAGTGCCGGCATCCACTGAGTGAGCTACGGCGGGTTGTACGGTAGTGCGGGGTGAGATTTATTTTTCTCTGTATTACGAAATGCTGCACGATGTAAAAGTGTTGTAAGCTCGTCGTTTCCATACATCCGTTTTCAAAATGCACCCGATCTGATTTTGCTAGATAAACTTAGATCTTGAATTGGTGAAGAATCGCAAGCCGACGTCCAATTGCGGCATTTCTTCTTCACCCTGTATTTCTCCAGTTCCATGATTTCCGCAGCTGCAGCGTAGTTCTTAGATAAATAAATCACTGGCAATTGTCAACAAGAAATATTTATCTGCGCGAACAAGTTGAACTTCAATTTTCATCAGTCCCCTGTGAATAAGACAAATATTAAATTCATTTAAGAAGGCTAAGGTACCTAGAGAATTTGTTACCGTTTTTAATTTTCTCTCGGCTTTCGCAAATTTTTGGTGGAAACACACCGCACCTATCTTTTATTTACAACATTCAGCTACCTGCACAAGCTTCAATATGATGGTATTGTAATATATGTATCTACAAGTTCAAAGAATAAATTCAGATACAGGATCTTGGAATATAATATTGTGTCAGGTCAGCTTTTGTGACAGTTTTATTGTACCATTACACGAGGTGCACTTATTAGCGACGTTAGTTTATAGTTATTAATAGGGTGGCCATTGTTACATCGCATCATATGAACTCTCAGATTAACTATTTAATACAGTGACAAATAACCAGGTAACACCGTAAGTAGACATTACTAGGTAACACCGTAAGTAGATCATACACTAAATGGAACACTGTACAAAAAATTCCTGTACTACACCTGCATAATAAGTGAAGATCGACTCAAGTCATGGATAAACTAATTAATACCCTTTGATCTCATAACCATCTCTCATTAAAGGCGACGGCATTAGAGTATTTTGCGTATTTTTACTCACGGTTATTTTAGGACTTACCTTTTGGCAGTATACACACTGAGCGTACAAACTGGAATTCGAGAAAAATAAATACTCTTCTGAAAAAAGTTTTTAAATACATTTATTTAGGTCATTTAACACTAGAAATAGGTAATTTAGGAATACATAAAGGAAATTTATTTCTAGAAGGTGACATCTTGCGTATGAGCTCACTTTTTCCACAAACATTCACACAGGCTCTTGGATAAACTGTGCGTTGTTCGAAGTAGCATTTCAACAGAAATTTCGGGCGATGCGTCTCGAATCTTGGCTCTCAGGTCTACTGTCGTAGTAAGTCGACTGCGACACTAATGAGCCTCAATGCTTTATATGAACCTCCCTCAGTGCTGTATGGTACTATATTGTTTATTTCTATTAATTGTGCATCATCATTAGATAGTCAAATAACAGTTGGGTACACGGTAATTGTTTCAGCCCTAGTACTGCCTATAAAAATGTTATCAGTCACGGTCTTACTATCTTGCTGGACAGGAGCTGGAAAATTGCCTACTGATATTAGAATGAAACATCCGGGTAATGTGTATGTCGGAAAGAACAGACACCATACGTATGTATAATCATTGCGAGGCGGCCCAACGAACCCTTCAGTGGGGATGCACCATACACTTGACCTCTTGTGGGAACGGTGATATGCTGCAAGTAATGAAGGTAATGGGCAGGAGCTCTACGTCAGCAGTGTGTGGGTAAGTTGGAAATTCGAGTCGATTAGGGGCTGTGTCCGGATGGCGGAGGCGGTGGAGGCGACCGTTAGAGAGAAGCGAAACGTCCGGTCCGAGTCCTGGTGCCGCACAAATTTACAACTTTTCCTCTTCATGTATTTCCACACCCAATGGCGGCTAATGTCTTCATATCGTTTGTATAAAACAAGAGTAATGGTTTCATTTCATTTTCCTCCCGCAACCGTCAAGAAATCTGCATTGAAATATCCACAAACCACTAACTGTTTGTTCTTGTCTGACGGGTAGCTCAATAACGCATCTAGATTTCTCATAAATAGCTGAAAGTTCCTGGAGGGGTCTGTTGACTGGAACAATTATCAGAAAAGTACTCTGAAATAACAATTCGCAAGCACAAACTTATAGGTTCTGATCTACACAAAAACTGTTTATTTCAACATTTTTGACGTTGTGTTCAACTTTTACATTCGCTAAAACCCCTTTTTCCATGTTAACTCTGCACGAAAGTGATGCTAGTCTGTAATCCCTGATATTTAATTTCTCCATCTTTGTGGTTCCATGGTGTTGAGAGAGACACAGAGCATCTATAATTTCAGAATTTTCCAAATCTTTTAAGCGTGCAAGAAGCTCATGGACCTTGTTCTTCAGTTCCATAATGTCCTGGTGTAACAAATTAATTTTATTTTTATCGAAATCTTATGTATACAGTGATATAGTCCTACTCTGTGCAACTTTCTCTTTCAAGAGTGCCTATAACCTGACTCTAACCTGCAAAATGTAACTTCATAACTGCAGAAATCTCAGAGATTTTGTCTTGTGTACTTGTGGACCCCATTACAAATCTTCTGCAAGATGCTCAGCTAATCTCACGAAACTTCTTCGTTGTTGCGATTTATTCTGACATTTGCTGTGAGGTATAGAATTATTATCCGTTTGTGACACATGACAATTTATGCCCAACCAGGACCCCAACCTGGATTAATATTACGAAACTTATTTGCAATTGTGATTTTTTTTTCACATCAGCTATATCAGGTATACAATTATTACCTATTGGTGAGATAAAAATTTGTGCAGGAGCGGGTCTCGAATTCGGAATTCCCACTTACCAGAAAAAATTGCGTTAACCATCTGCACTGTCTGTGCACGCTTCCCTGACGGATCCAAACCCCTATATGGCACACAATTTACTCCTCTGTTGCTCATAACAGTACTTGGATTTCCGCCACAGGATTAATGAGAAAATAAAAACAGCTTTAAAATAACTGATTGATCGCGAAATAATAGTCACAAGAGGTTTATGGACGGTTGTTTACTAAAAAAAATGTAAATGTCGTGTGACTAGGGCCTCCCGTCGGGTAGACCTTTCGCCTTGTGCAAGTCTTTCGATTTGACGCCGTTTCGGCGACTTGCGCGTCGATGGGGATGAAATAATGATGATTAGGACAACACAACACACAGCCCCTGAGCGGAGAAAATCTCCGACTCAGCCGGGAATCGAGCCCAGGCCCTTAGGATAGATATTCTGTCGGGATGACCACTCAGTTACCGGGGGCGGACGGTTTTTTACTCATTACGTGTTAGTGGCTCTGCCCATCTTCAGATGACTTAGCGACAAATATTTTTTTTGTTTCAATCTTGCAATTTTTTTTCTTTATTGTTATTTCACTCCCCAAAATGGGGCGTGATGGCAACGGCACAATACAGTTACAGAAAAACACAGTCAAATGAAAAAAGAACACATAACATAGATTGGTATAAATTGGTGAATAAACAAGAACAAAAACAGATGAGTATAAATGGTAGATTTAAAAACAACATAAACGACAGCGCCACACACATGCAGAGAATGAGCACTGTAAGTCGACACGAAAACAAAGAAACACCGCAGTGGGAACACAAAGGAATGATGCTGGCGACACTGTTGGTGCTGGTGGAAAGTAGCACTGCACATGGCACTGGAGAAATACTGACACTGCAACGAAAACATTAAAAACCACTCCACTGAAGGGGACCTACCACAGGGTGAAGGGTAGGTCAGGGGGAAGAAAAGGGAGGGGGGAGAGATGGTAGGGGAAACCAGGAGTGGGGAGGAGGGGGATAGCGGAGGGGAGAAGGAAAGGAGCTAGAAGCCCAGGGGGTGGGGTGAAAAGGAGAAAGAAATGGTCAGCAGGGGAAAAGAAGGAAGAAGAGAAGGGGGTGAGGGAGCCCTGAGGAGGGGGGAGGGAAGAAAGAGGGATTAGATTTGGTAGGAGGGGTAGATGGAAGGCACGAGGACATCATTTGGGAGGGGGAGTTGGTGGAAGCCACCTTGGGTGAGGGTATACAGTGTGTGGAAATGGAGACCAGGCGGGACACTGTGGTACAGGTGCGGCAGCGGACTAGGGTGGTAGAGGATGGGGGAAAACAAAGGATGGGGGGATCTAGTTTGTGGGAGGCGCATAGGGTCTGTACTCGTTCAAGGAACAGGAGGAGATGGGGGAAGAGAATCAGATCATAAAGGATCCGTGTGGGGGACGGGAGCCGGATGCGATAAGCAAGGCAGAGTGCATGGTGCTCAGGGATTTGGAGGGATTTGTAGTAGGAAGGGGGTAGGCGGAGATTCAAGTGGAGTGGACGTAACATATGATGGGGTGAATGAGGGACTGATAGGTATGTAGGATAGTGGAAGGGTCTAACCCCCATGTTCGACCAGAGAGGAGTTTGAGGAGACAGAGACAGTTACGTGCCTTGGCTTGGACTGTGCGGAAATGGGGGGTCCAGGAAAGGCGTTGGTCGAAGAAGATGCCAAGGAACTTGAGGGTGGGAGTGAGGGCAGTGGGGCGGCCATAGATGGTCAGGTAGAAATCCAGGAGGCGGAAGGAGGGGGTGGTGTAGCCTACAATGATTGCCTGGGTCTTGGAGGCATTGATCTTAAGGAGCCATTGGTTGCACCATGCGGTGAACAGGCCAAGGAGGGACTGGTGGAGGCACTGGGAACGTTGGAGGGAGGAGGCGAGAGCAAGGAAGGCGGTGTCGTCGGCATATTGCAGGAGATGGACGGGTGGTGAGGGCAACGGGATGTCTGCGGTGGATAAGAGATAGAGGTCAATCTTCAAAACTTACACACGAGTATAAATGGAGCCCCTATACTACACAACAAGACATTTAAGAGGTTATACATACCCTTTGATACAAAGTGAACATACAACTTTGATGTGTGTGTGTCGTGAAGTAACGTCAAAAGCGACGTAAGTTTTACAATTACATACAGCAAAATAAGGTTTAAGCTAAACATGTGTGCTACTAACAGCTGAGTGACGTGGCTGACGGCCGTTCTCGCTTAAGAGAACTAGTCAGCGCTAGATAGGGTACGCTCTGTGGCGCTGCCGTCATGGCTGATACGTCATTACAAATAGATATAATATTATCAATTACAAAACTGATGCAATTTTTCATAAACAGTAAATAATTTTTATGCCTTCCTTAGGCGAAGACAAAATTAAGTCATTCCAATTCGCAATTTATAAACACGTTAGATTGAACAATAGACTGTACATGAACTTCTATTTCCTTCCCCCTCTCCCGTTATACACACTAGACGATACCACCATGAGAATAGGCAGTGTCAATCAATTTACAGGTATTTGAAATAAAACTATTTTAAAATTTTTTGTTTGGAATAAAAAGGAAGAATAAGACCTATGTCGATATGTAAAAGCTTTTACATGCACCATAATGCATATACAAGAGCAATTCCTAACCAAGTGGAAAATGGAGCTTTATTTATTTATTTATTCATATATACCCTGTGTCTGAATCAAGAACTCATTTACGATATGTACAGGATCATGTACTAAAACACATTTTTACAGAACATAGGGTAAAATTAGTAGCCTATGTTAAAGGTTGTTAGGTGAACCAACAAATATGTAGGAGAATCCCAATCTCCCCGTAAGAGGTATGGAAGAAGGCCCTTGTTTTCCTTAGAATAAATTGTTAACTTTGTTAACGCTGACCTACGGAAAGACGAATTAAGCAGCGTTAATGAGACAAACGTGTTCAAGACATGTATACTTGCTACAACTGTATTAATTTTACGAAATTTTCTCGCAATTACGATTTTTTTTACATCAGATGTATTAGGTGTAGGATTATTATTTATTACTGATATACGAAAATTTGTGCCGGATCGGAACTGGAAACCAGATTTGCCACTTATCACGGCAACTGCCGAGCCGAACGCGCGCGGCCCCCCCCCCGCGAAAAACGCTCCAGAGGGCAGCAGCCGCCTCAGTGCCTGCGCAGGCCGAACCAGACGGAAACAGAAATACAAGTCGCTATAGATAGTGCCGGATACGCAACGCGCCAGAGAAATGGCACAGTCCCTTTCCCGCTTCAACCTATCTAATTCAAAATACTCCATTTCCAATTTTACCTGGAGGGTATAGATTTATCTTCTCTTATTCCGACTACGTAATCTTCAACTCGGTGTGGGATAATCATGTGATACATTACTGTCTTTCCTGCTGCAACAATGAAACATCAGCCCACAGTCCTGACATGTTTCTCCCTTACTAACTAATCAACGGCAACACACACTTTTACACTTAAAAAAAATGAATTGATCATGTGGCATTGTTAGCCCGGAGGCCTTACCCGAAGAACTTCGGACGCCGGGTTGCAAGTCTTACTTGAGGCGGCGCCACATTGAGCAATTTGTGTGTCGGTGATATTGATGAAAGGATGATGAGGACAAGACAACATTCACTCCATGAGCGGGGAAATGTCCAACCCGGCCGAGAATCGAACCCGGGTTCGTTACGTGGTAGGCAAACACATTACCCTTTTTCTTATCTCATTTTGGTCGTTTATATATATATATGTGTGTGTGTGTGTGTGTGTGTGTGTGTGTGTGTGTGTGTGTGTGTGTGTGAATTCCTATGGGGTCAAACTGCTGAGGTCATTGGTCCCTAGACTTACAAACTACTTAAATTCACTTATGCTAACAAAAACACACACACCCATGCCCGAGGGAGGACTCGAACCTCCGACGGGAGGGGCCGCGCAATCCGTAACATGGTGCCTCAAACAGCACGGCCACTCCGCGCATTTTGGTCGTTAATGTTCGTGCCTTTGTTGCGACGTCCCATAATACCCGTTGAAGTTCGTTGTTGATCCATTCACTGAGTTTTTTTTTTTTATTACAGAGGGCTGCTAACCCTCCGACCGAACACGCTGAGCTACCTTGCCGGCATATCTTTCGGTGAGCTATGCTGCTACTTCTAGGCTGCAAGCAGACGGGGAAACAAGAGTGTGTAAACACCTCACAGATAGTCATAGAACCTAAGATTTGAAGCACAGAAGACACGAAACGAGTGAAAACTAAAAAAGCGAGATTTTTTAACAACAATATAAGACACTATCTGGAAGCTATGAAAAGCATTGTAGTGTATCCAACAACACTTAACGTTCCGCAATTGCTGGTTCTGATGTCAAAGCACTTGGAGAGTGTGACCGTCTGCCAAGACTGCCAACTGCCAGACTCTTTGCCTCTTCTTTGCAATGAAACTTCGTTTCTTAGATACTCGTACTTGTGTCTTGTATCGCCGCGCGGTCGTCGTTTTCCGCTGACTGTGCTTCTTTTTATTGTTGGTGAAGTTGCTACAAGCTTTTGGATTATGTAATGCATACGAGTAAAATTTGCTGCATTAATTTAAGACGAAATTATTTTTCCGATGTCGGGGTTGTGTGCAGTAAATCTTTGACTTTTCTTTGGCATCCCGACTGAAACATGAACTTTGTAAATGGGTCTGAGTCGAGCGTTCACACGAAGCGGAATACCCATGCTCGTATCAGATATTAAATCACCGTCACATTCAGTAACACATTCAGTAACAAATCCTAGATATCACTGTTGTACGTGTTCTTCAGAGTGATCTATATTTTTGTACTTAGTTTCGATTTCGATTATAATCAATGACCAGCAGTATACATCTGGTTGCTCTGTAACAGGAGCTGTTTTTCTAATAGGACAAGTTATTAGCAAATCTGGTGTCCACATAACTTTTTACGAAACTGTCTTTGTTTTCCCCTCGACCAGCAAGCCATATCATGATCCTCTGCCCTGATTAACTCTAACGCTACTTACAAATATTTTGCAAATTACCCAGCGATAAAAATTACTGTTATATATTATGTAATTTTCGGCATTGTCGGGTAAGTAATCATACAGGAGACTGATGATAAATGAAGCAGCACGGTCAGCACTGGCACGGATCGTCTCTCACCATATGCTCATGTAAGACTTTGATTTGTATTCAGAGATTATAGTTTGTATGCTTAAGTAATGCTCAGAGTTGTTACAGTTTGTACAAAAGCACATACATATGCATGGTATGGAGATTTTCTGTAAGTATGCCTCTATTACACTGAGATATTCATAACCTGTACAATCCGTAGTTCACTTAACTTTTTTACTATGGGGCTAAATAATGATTCTCTTGATCAGTAATTTCCTTTTGCTTCTCAAGAGATGTGCTTGCAAAGGCTATTTGCTGTTGAACCATACATTATAGTTAGATACATATTTACAATGGCTGTAAATAGCTTACAAATTGAGTTAAAAGGACAACACTTGGCTTTCAAGAAGTTGCTCGGTTTGCAGCCGAGCTGTAGTTTTATCTTCCTTTCCAGCCAAACTGCGAAAGGTGGCTGTGCGTCGCCCTAGCGATTTGCTCCCGACACCGTTACACAATGAAGCAGGCAGCATAAATAAAAAAAAGACAATATAAGGGCTGTGCAAAACGAAACGACGGAGGAAAGAAAAATTTCGTAAGACGATGTCGCAGTTGACATTTATCCATGAGCAGGTAGAGAGCTTTGAATTTTCGTCTGCGGGATTTAAGCAAACTGAGAGCGGGATCCCACGTTTTACTGAAACTAAAGCCTCTTGTTGTGAACGGGAAGTCTGTGCGTCACCTCCAGGGCGGCTCTAAACTTACTTGCTGCAAGTATGAAGTGTGAAAAATTGGATGGCTGTGTGTGCTATTATAATACGCCTCTATCGTATTACCTCTCTGACATGATTTAAAATAGACAGAGATCATATTTGCTAGTGGGAAGAAATCGAACTACAATTAATCACCTGCAAAGTTACGATTTGATGGGAAGTGATAGTTACTCATGCAGGAATCGAATCAACGTATTATATTCGGGAAATGAAGTCGTGGTCATGCAACTCAAAGACGGTCACCGCCTAATTAGGTAAAGTAATTTCAAGTAAGTGTACAGTAAATAAAGTAAAATAATCTCTGAATTGAACTTCGCTTTACTTACAAATTTGTTTGGTATGGCACGAAAACAACAGCACACCTTAGTGTATAAGTAAAATGACTAGCCATCAGCAAGACAAGTAAGCACTGGTAACAAAGTACGTCACACTAATGTGCATTGTTTGCTTTAGAGTGTAAAGGAAAATTCTCATTACAATGTACCACTCAACAGAAGGAAAACAGAAATAAATTAGACATGAGGTGGCTCCAATATTTCACTACTGAAAGACAGTCGTTTTGATATATTAAACTATGTTGTTGTTGTGGTCTTCAGTCCTGAGACTGGTTTGATGCAGCTCTCCATGCTACTATATCCTGTGCAAGCTTCTTCATCTCCCAGTACCTACTGCAACCTACATCCTTCTGAATCTGTTCAGTGTATTCACCTCTTGGTCTCTCTCTACGATTTTTATCCTCTGCGCTTCCCTCCAATACTAAATTGGTGATCCCTTGATGCCTTAGAACATGTCCTACCAACCGATCCCTTCTTCTACTCAAGTTGTGCCAAAAACTTCTCTTCTCCCCAATCCTATTCAGTACCTCCCCATTAGTTATATAATCTACCCATCTAATCTTCAGCATTCTTCTGTAGCACCACATTTCGAAAGCTTCTATTCTCTTCTTGTCCAAACTAGTTATCGTCCATGTTTCACTTCAATACATGGCTACACTCCATACAAATACTTTCAGAAACGACTTCCTGACACTTACATCTATACTCGATGTTAACAAATTTATCTTCTTCAGAAACGCTTTCCTTGCCATTTCCAGTCTACATTTTATATCCTCTCTACTTCGACCATCATCAGTTATTTTTCTCCTCAAATAGCAAAACTCCTTTACTACTTTAAGTGTCTCATTACCTAATCTAATTCCCTCAGCATCACTCGACTGAATTCGACTACATTCCATTATCCTCGTTTTGCTTTTGTTGATGTTCATCTTATATCCTTCTTTCAAGACACTGTCCATTCCGTCCAACTGCTCTTCCAAGTCCTTCGCTGTCTCTGACAGAATTACAATGTCATCGGCGAACCTCAAAGTTTTTATTTCTTCTCCATGGATTTTAATACCTACTCCGAACTTTTCTTTTGTTTCCTTTATTGCTTGCTCAATATACAGATTGAATAACTTCGTGGATAGGCTACAACCCTGTCTCACTCCCTTCCCAACCATTGATTCCGTTTCATACCCCTCGACTCTTAAAACTGCCATCTGCTTCCTGTACAAATTGTAAATAGCCTTTCACTCCCTGTATTTTACCCCTGCCACCTTCAGAAGTTGAAAGAGAGTATTCCAGTCAACATTGTCAAAAGCTTTCTCTAAGTCTACAAATGCTAGAAACGTATGTTTGCCTTTCCTTAATCTTTCTTCTAAGATAAGTCGTAGGGTCAGTATTACCTCACGTGTTCCAACATTTCTACGGAATCCAAACTGATCTTCCCCGAGGTTGACTTCTATCAGTTTCTCCATTCATCTGTAAAGATTTCGCGTTAGTATTTTGCAGCTGTGACTTATTAAACTGATAGTTCAGTAATTTTCACATCTGTCAGCACCTGCTTTCTTTGGGATTGGAATTATTATATTCTTCTTGAAGTATGAAGGTATTCCGCCTGTCTCATACATCTTGCTCACCAGATGATAGAGTTTTGTCAGGACTGGCTCTCCCAAGGCCGTCAGTAATTCTAATGGAATGTCGTCTACTCCCGGGGCCTTGTTTCGACTCAGGTCTTTCAGTGCTCTGTCAAACTCTTCACGCAGTATCGTATCTCCCATTTCATCTTCATCTACATCCTCTTCCATTTCCATAATATTGTCCTCAAGTACGTCGCCTCTGTATGGACCCTCTACATACTCCTTCCACCTTTCTGCTTTCCCTTCTTTGCTTAGAACTGGCTTTCCATGTGAGCTCTTGATATTCATGCAAGTGGTTCTCTTTTCTCCAAAGATCTCTTTAATTTTCCTGTAGGCAGTATCTATCTTACCCCTAGTGAGATAAGCCTCTGCGTCCTTACATTTGTCCTCTAGCCATCCCTGCTTAGCCATTTTGCACTTCCTGTCGATCTCATTTTTGAGACGTTTGTATTCCTTTTTGCCTGCTTCTTTTACTGTATTTTTATATTTTCTCCTTTCATCAATTAAATTCAATATTTCTTCTGTTACCCAAGGATTACTACTAGCCCTCGTCTTTTTACCTACTTGATCCTCTGCTGCCTTCACTACTTCATCTCTCAAAGCTACCCATTCTTCTTCTACTGTATTTCTTTCCCCCATTCCTGTCAATTGTTCCCTTATGCTGTCCCTGAAACTCCGTACAACCTCTGGTTCTTTCAGTTTATCCAAGTCCCATCTCCTTAGATTCCCACCTTTTTATAGTTTCTTCAGTTTTAATCTCTACATCTACATCTACATCCATATTCCGCAAGCCACCTGACGGTGTGTGGCGGAGGGTACCTTGAGTACCCCTATCGGTTCTCCCTTCTATTCCAGTCTCGTATTGTTCGTGGAAAGAAGGATTGTCGGTATGCTTCTGTGTGGGCTCTAATCTCTCTGATTTTATCCTCATGGTCTCTTCGCGAGATATACGTAGGAGGGAGCAATATACTGCTTGACTCTTCGGTGAAGGTATGTTCTCTAAACTTTGAGAAAAGCCCGTACCGAGCTACTGAGAGTCTCTCCTGCAGAGTCTTCCACTGGAGTTTATCTATCATCTCCGTAACGCTTTCGCGATTACTAAATGACCCTGTAACGAAGCGCGCTGCTCTCCGTTGGATCTTCTCTATATCTTCTATCAACCCTATCTGGTACGGATCCCACACTGCTGAGCAGTATTCAAGCAGTGGGCGAACAAGCGTACTGTAACCTACTTCCTTTGTTTTCGGATTGCATTTCCTTAGGATTCTTCCAATGAATCTCAGTCTGGCATCTGCTTTACCGACGATCAACTTTATATGATCATTCCATTTTAAATCACTCCTAATGCGTACTCCCAGATAATTTATGGTATTAACTGCTTCCAGTTGCTGACCAGCTATTTTGTAGCTAAATGATAAAGGATCTATCTTTCTGTGTATTCGCAGCACATTACACTTGTCTACATTGAGATTCAATTGCCATTCCCTGCACCATGCGTCAATTCGCTGCAGATCCTCCTGCATTTCAGTACAATTTTCCATTGTTACAACCTCTCGATACACCACAGCATCATCTGCAAAAAGCCTCAGTGAACTTCCGATGTCATCCACCAGGTCATTTATGTATTTTGTGAATAGCAACGGTCCTATGACACTCCCCTGCGGCACACCTGAAATCGCTCTTACTTCGGAAGACTTCTCTCCATTGAGAATGACATGCTGCATTCTGTTACCTAGGAACTCCTCAATCCAATCACACAATTGGTCTGATAGTCCATATGCTATTACTTTGTTCATTAAACGACTGTGGGGAACTGTATCGAACGCCTTGCGGAAGTCAAGAAACACGGAATCTACCTGTGAACCCGTGTCTATGGCCCTCTGAGTCTCGTAGACGAATAGCGCGAGATGGGTTTCACATGACCGTCTTTTTCGAAACCCATGCTGATTCCTACAGAGTAGATTTCTAGTCTCCAGAAAAGTCAATATACTCGAACACAATATGTGTTACAAAATTCTACAACTGATCGACGTTAGAGATATAGGTCTATAGTTCTGCACATCTGTTCGACGTCCCTTCTTGAAAACGGGGATGACCTGTGCCCTTTTCCAATCCTTTGGAACGCTACGCTCTTCTAGAGACCAACGGTACACCGCTGCAAGAAAGGGGGCAAGTTCCTTCGCGTACTCTGTGTAAAATCGAACTGGTATCCCATCAGGTCCAGAGGCCTTTCCTCTTTTGAGCGATTTTAATTGTTTCGCTATCCCTCCGTCGTCTATTTCGATATCTACCATTTTGTCATCTGTGCGACAATCTAGAGAAGGAACTACAGTGCAGTCTTGATCTGTGAAACAACTTTGGAAAAAGACATTTAGTATTTCGGCCTTTAGTCTGTCATCCTCTGTTTCAGTACCATTTTGGTCACAGAGTGTCTGGACAATTTGTTTTGATCCACCTACCGCTTTGACATAAGACCAAAATTTCTTAGGATTTTCGGCCAAGTCAGAACATAGAACTTTACTTTCGAATTCATTGAACGCCTCTCGCATATCCCTCCTCACACTACATTTCGCTTCGCGTAATTTTTGTTTGTCTACAAGGCTTTGGCTATGTTTATGTTTGCTGTGAAGTTCCCTTTGCTTCCGCAGCAGTTTTCTAACTCGGTTGTTGTACCACGGTCGCTCTTTTCCATCTCTTACGATCTTGCTTGGCACATACTCATCTAACTCATAACGTACGATGGTTTTGAACTTTGTCCACTGATCCTCAACACTATCTGTACTTGAGACAAAACTTTTGTGTTGAGCCAACAGGCACTCTGAAATCTGCTTTTTGTCACTTTTTATAAACAGAAAAATCTTCCTACCCTTTTTAATATTTCTATTTACGGCTGAAATCATCGATGCCGTAACCGCTTTATGATCGCTGATTCCCTGTTCTGCGTTAACTTTTTCAAATAGTTTGGGTCTGTTTGTCACCAGAAGGTCAGTTCATAACCAATAGATTGTGGTCAGAGTCCACATCTGCCCCTGGAAATGTCTTACAATTTAAAATCTGGTTCCCAAATCTCTGTCTTACCATTGTATAATCTATCTGAAACCTGTCAGTATCTCCAGGGTTCTTCCATGTATACAACCTTCTTTTATGATTCTTGAACCAAGTGTTAGCTATGATTAAGTTGTGCTCTGTGCAAAATTCTACCAGGCGGCTTCCTCTTTCATTTCTTATCCCAAATCCATATTCACCTACTGCGTTACCTTCTCTCCATTTTCGTACTACCGAATTCCAGTCACCCATGACTATTAAATTTTCGTCTCCCTTCACTATCTGAATAATTTCTTTTATTTCATCATACATTTCTTCAATTTCTTCATCATCTGCAGAGCTAGTTGGCATATAAACTTGTACTACTGTAGTAGGCGTGGGCTTCGTGTCTATCGTGGCCACAATAATGCGTTCACTATGCTGTTTGTAGTAGCTTACCCGCACTCCTATTTTTTTTATTCATTATTAAACCATCTCCTATTTGATTTTGTATTTATAACCCTGTATTCAGCTGACCAAAAGTCTTGTTCCACCTGCCAGCGGACTTCACTAATTCCTACTATATCTAACTTTAACCTATCCATTTCCCTTTTTAAATTTTCTAACCTACCTGCTCGATTAAGGGATCTGACATTCCACGCTCCGATTCGCAGAACGCCAGTTTTCTTTCTCCTGATAACGACGTCCTCTTGAGGAGTCCCCACCCGGAGATCCGAATGGGGGACTATTTAACCTCAGGAATATTTCACCCAAGAGGATGCCATCATCATTTAACCATACAGTAAAGCTGCATGCCCTCGGAGAAAAATTACGGCTGTAGTTTCCCCTTGCTTTCAGCCGTTCTCAGTTCCAGCACAGCAACGCCGTTTTGGCTAGTGTTACAAGGCCAGATCAGTCAGTCATCGAGACTGTTGCCCCTACAATTACTGGAAAGGCTGCTGCTCCTCTTCAATAACCACACGTTTGTCTGGCCTCTCAACAGATACTATAAATTATTTCTTTTCATGCAATGCATCTGAGCCATAGCTTTGTACAGAACATGATTGATGTATAAGGATGCTGAATCAGTTACCGTTTTACTTACTTGTTGATAGTTATATTTTCAAGAGCACAAACATTTCTATAATATTTACTAATTATTATAGACATTTTCATAGGAGAATTACTAAACCACAGACTCTACATAGGGAGACACAGAAACTGTTGTGTCTACTAATTGGGTTTTAGGCTAACACTTCTAGCAAGACACTGTAACAATATATACATAAACGTAAATATAGAAATAGGAGCACTATAACAAACCTCTAATGTTATCCAAGTGGGGGTGGTCCTTTGGACTGTTAGGACCTATACTTGTTTTCTATATTCATTGCAAAATTTAAGTACTATACAATGATTTTAATGACAATTGAACTTAGTCACTTCAATTAACCATTTTAAACATTCTTTTGCAGAACTTTAACTCAATCAGCATTCCGTTGCACAACTTTAACTTAATCACTTAGACAGCCACTTAGACTAACCAAACATTTAAGAAAATTATTATTCCATGAAAATTATTAAATATTTTGAACAGTATTTGTTCTGTAGTTTATTATATTCGGGAACACACAGGAAGAGAAACCTGTCAGGGTAAATGATTAAAGGCAAATTAGGGTTCGCCAAACAAAAACTAACACACTTACTATTAGTAACTTTGTCAAACTTTTGGTCTATGCGTGTAAATGAAAAGCTATTACTTTGACTGAAGGTGAATGTAGTGGAGCTCTTCTGTGGCGTCAGAAGAACGTCGTATGATGGAATCATGGCTCTTGGAGCATTATAAAATATATTCTTAGTGTCGGAATTTAGCGTTCCGAAGCAAACCAATAAATGTCGTGATGTAACAACAAATGATAATCCATATCACAATCATGTTTCTTCCACTTTTATTGCAAGCCTTGCCTCCTTAAGTACCGGGACTTTATCTCATACGATGCTGGCTGTAGAGTAAATGTACCACAGCGTCGTTGCCTGTTACCTCGTCCCAAACCGCTCTTTACATTCCCGCCTACGTAATTTCGTTACGCTGGGATTTCTCTCCAACTTTGACATTTCGTACACTGCCACAACTGTAACATGAACCAGTTATACATTTAATAATTTAGTACATTTATGCTACGATATAACATAGTTTTAAAAACAACGTTTGCGAATATGTTTCTGGTTACTTAAAGTCACAGAATATGAAAAACTATCAGTATTTTTCACGACGAAGAATATAGATAAGAGAGAGACCACAGTATCCACACAAAACATAGACGTTACATAGAAGTGTCATAAGTGATAGCAGACATTAATGTTACACTATGACAGGGATACATGTATTGCACTCCACTGAGTTAAACTTGAAAAAAGAGACACCGCAAGGAACCAATTCTGAAGTTCAATAGTAACGCGCTTTTTTGTCTTTGGGCACAAGCAAGTATACAAGAAGTCCGTAGCTGTTGCAGAGGGCCTGCACAAAGAATTCGTCCTACGAGAGATACACTGAGTGCCAGTTGTGTTAACGGCGGAGAACTGAGATGCGAAAATGCATAACTTGTCGGAAGTTGACCATCACAGGTTCGAGGCAACTATAACTGATGCCGAGAGAACTTTCTGTTCCAAAAACCACTTCCCCCCGGAGATAGGAAAAGGCGGCCAGTCACGTGCGGCTGATTTTCGAGAAGTATGATGGAACCGCACGATATGTACTCTTCTCCCTTCGTTTGACGCCGCCGCATAGGACGGTTGCGTTTGGTAGGAGTAGGACCAACGTTACTTTGCCAGAGTGTAATCCACAGCTTGAGTGCTTTAGCTCCGCGTTCCCAAGACCGGAAGAGCACTGGATTAGGTGTTCGCACGATTGGAAGCCAAGAACCACGTGCCTACAGCAGGCCTCGATGTCACTGAAAATCTCTGCTTGACCAACAGAGGCCTGTCGAGCAAGGTAGCAGCTGACTTCAGCAGGTCCGGCCGGGCTAACCAGCCGGGCAGTTCCAGGCCAGTTGTACTCAGTGGAATTTAAAGAGAGATCGTTTGCGTCTGTATTGCTTGTTCAGGCGTGTCGGTTCGCCTGTGTCCCACACGTTAACACTGACGGCTCTTGTCACAAATCGCGACACTCTTTCTAAGCTGATTATCTTATCCGTCACTCTAAATCTCGACTGCGTCTCTTAATACACTGTCACAGAAGTTCGTCTTCTCCACTGCTATGGTGGTTTCTTCGAAGAATATCTAGTGTTTTAAATATAATGGTTTAGTATGGCTCAGTGTCATGAGAGTGGCATGAAGTCACCTGTTGTCGGGTGAAGCATACAGTGATTAAGGTACAGGGATCTTATACATCTAGATTGAAGTTTCCCTGATTCATCGAAGATGAAAAGCAAAAACACTATTTTTCTACCTTTTCTTTGTTCTGTACGAGCTTTGGGTCCGCTTCTAATAAGCACATCAATGTGATAACGACGTTACGTTAACCTCTAAAATACTTAGATAGCACCGTGTTTCTGTTGACGATGAGAGAGATATTGGAGGGGCAAACCAAGACCCTATTCAAAGGGGGTGGCCAAGCTTAACGGTGGCAACTAGCGGCCGGATCGTCACTGACAGTGTAACGTGGCTTCAATCCAGTAGACTCTGAGAGGCAGCTTGAAATTTAATCCAGGACATTGGATTACTGATCAAGAACCTTCGCCCCTTATCGACCTAGTGTATCAGTAATAGAGTGTGTTGATCTCAACTGCGGAGAAGTGTCACATGCGAACCTGTGTAGTAAGCGTGTAAAACAGATATTACTGTGATTCTTCAATCCGACTCGAGGATGTGTTATATAGTTCTCGGATCTGCCACCAGGTTCAGTTTTGTGTATCTTACAGTGTTTTTTCGAGACAACTGCTGGATTTCGTACTTTCCAACAGTGACTGATACCTCCACCTCGCTATGTCGAACAGTTGCCTCGAAGAAATACTGTGGGATACACAAAACGTAATCCGGTGGAAAATCCGAGAGCTATGTATTTAGTTATATTACTTGTTTTTCAGCTACTGTAAATACCAGTAAAAACCAGTAGAACAAGCTCTGTTGCAAATATTAGACACTATCTGATCAAAAGTATCCGGACATCCTTATAAGATGAGTAGTTGACCACAACTGAGACAGGGATTCGCCAGTATAAAAGGCAGCAGGGAGTATTTTGCTGTCGGTAGAGAAGCAAAAACAACGGAATGGGTGGGTCAGAAGAGTTAAATGACTTCGAACGTGGACTAGTCATTGAATATCACCTGAATGACAAATCCATCATGAACATCTTAACCCTTATAAAGCTGCGCAAGTCGGCTGTCGGACAACCACAATTTAACCAAACTCAGTCAAACCTTCATGTACTTCCGGACAGGGACCGTCTAGCATGGTGAAGGGTGATTGTAAAAAAATGGAAAATCAACAGAAGTAATCATTCGTGAGTTCCAGAGTTCTACCAGCAGTCGGGTTAGCCCAATGATTAAGCGTAGGGACTTAAAAAGAATGGGGTGCGGTGGTTGAGTAGCTCTTCATGAGCCACACATTCCTGGAGTCGATGCTACGCTACGCTTGAGGTGGTGCTAACAGCGACGCAGCTGCGCGGTGGATTCCTGGAAACGAAGACGAGTGACTTGGAATGATGAATCACACTGTACCCGTGGAAGGATTGGGGTTTGACAAATGTCTGGAGAACCTTACCTGCCATCATGGGAAGTGCCAACGATCGGAACGGGGATGTTTTCCGTGGTTAGTGTGTTGTCCTGTTGTGTCGCTTCAGAAAATGCCAAATGCGGAACGATATGAAGGCATTTCACACCATTATGTAATACATACAGTATAGGAACAATCTGTGGATGATGACTGTTTGTATCAGTTTAACAGCGGCCCATGTCATGAAGCAATGTCTGTGAGAGAATGGTTTGTGGACCACAAAATTCCTGAAAAGAATTGGCCTATCCCAACTGAACACCTTTTGGTCGAGAACGTCACCTTCGCTCCAGATCCCAAAGTCCAACTTCACTACCTTCTCTAGTGTAGGCTCTTGAAGAATAATGAGCTGCCATTGCTTCATTGACATTCAGACACATCATAGAAAGTGCCTCCAACAGAGTCCAAGCTGTCATATACGCGAAGGGTGCACACACTCCATGTTAATGTCCACTAATATGAATCCGGAGTATTTTGATCAGATACTGTAGCTATCAGCACTACCCATATACCATAGATTCTGTACCATAATCCACATATATGATCACGTCAGCTTATTTCATAAGCCTGTGTACTGTTCACACTAGTGACAGTGCAAAACTGCTTTGGGATCAACGTTATCAACGTGCTGGTTAGATTCTAATGAGTGGCTATACAGTAATAGTAATTACGTTGCCAGAGAGAAGGCAGAAATTTTGTAACAAAATGGTGTCTTCCACCGGATTCCATGTCCTACTCACGGGAGTGGTCTTACCATTGAACTAATTCACAGATTGAGTTACTGATTCAGAAAACTAGGCTGAATCTGTAATACCTTATGTTTGTATGTGCGCGTGTGTGTGTGGAAGGGGGCAGGGGGAGGGGACCTTGAAGAGGCCATGGCTGCCCTAATCATCACCGAATACCCAGTACATTTCGCTCTTGCGACGTAAACACGGTCAAAAGTCCGAAATAGACTCATTTGACCCAATGAATTTCTCACACTTCTCTATAGTCAGGTTTTATGGTTTCGGCACCACGTTTTCCTGTTACGGGCATTTGTACCATCGACGAGTAGTTTTGGAATTCTAGCCCGCCTCCAATTCCCTGTTTATATTGTTCTGGTGCTGACACTGTTCGCGGTTGAGACATTCAGTTCTACAGCAACTTTTCCAGTTCTCATCCTCTTGTTTTTCGTCACAACCCCCTTTAAAGACCGTCTGTCACGACCACTCAACACGCGCTATCGTCTGCGTGATGTTCTTCTGTACCAATTTGATGTCTCAGTACGACAGGTGGATTTACATCAACACTAAAATGGTTCAAATGGCTCTGAGCACTATGGGACTTAACATCTATGGTCATCAGTCCCCTAGAACTTAGAACTACTTAAGCCTAACTAACCTAAGGACAGCACACAACACCCAGCCATCACGAGGCAGAGAAAATCCCTGACCCCGCCGGGAATCGAACCCGGGAACCCGGGCGTGGGAAGCGAGAACGCTACCGCACGACCACGAGATGCGGGCTTACATCAACACTGCAAAAAGCTGAGCAATGTGGTGTACTAGATTCGCATTCTGGAGGATCTGATTTCAATTATTAGTTCTTCATTCCAAATTTAGGCTTTCAGTGGTTTCCCGAAATTTATTAAGGCAGATGCCAGATTGTTGCCTTTAAAAATACGCTGACCATTTCCTTGCGGGGTTGAGCATCAGACAACTGAGGTAGCGTTGCAAAGAGGTTTAGAAATTAATCCAAAGCACTGACACCGCGGCTAGTGATAACAAACTATCCTCTTTTAAGAAACACTTCTATTCTTGCAGATAAAACATTACTGTTTAAAATTACTTTAACTGCTAACATCCGGGAAAGTTACCACATTGGGCGATATCGGTGATGAAGACGGGATTTAGATGCACTGCACCTAACGATATGATTATGTAGATAGTACAACCGGATAATTTTATCAAAATACGAGCGAACGGAATATCAGCCCACCTTTGTGATTGGATTGAAGAGTTCGTAGAATGTAGAGCACAGCATATTCGCACGTAAAAGTAGGTTTGAGAGAGCATGCCAAGGGTGTGATATAGGACAGCCGGCCGCGGTGGTCTAGAAGTTCTGGCGCTGCAGTCCGGAACCGCGGGACTGCTACGGTCGCAGGTTCGAATCCTGCCTCGGGCATGGGTGTGTGTGATGTCCTTAGGTTAGTTAGGTTTAAGTAGTTCTAAGTTCTAGGGGACTTATGACCTAAGATGTTGAGTCCCATAGTGCTCAGAGCCATTTGAACCATTTTGTGATATAGGACTATAACTGTTAACAATATATAAAAATGACTCAGTGGATAGCGTCAGAAGTGTCATGAGGCAGTTCACAGGTGAAGCCGTTGTATATCGAGACCTTACAACACTAGAAAATTCAGAAATTGGAAATTTGTGATAAGGGCTATGCAACCAAACTGCTGAGGTCATCGGTCTCTAGGCACTGCTTAATCTAACTTAAACTAACTTATGCTAAGGACAACACACATACCCATGCCCGACGGAGGACTCGAGCCTCCGAAAGGGCGAGCCACGCGAACTTTGGCTAGATGCCCAAGACCGTACGGCTACCCCGGTCGGCTGAAAATTTGGAGTTTCGAAAATGGGTGAAGGGACTGACACCTGCCAATCCACATAAACGTATGTAAGATAATGCGCATAAATAGGTGGAAATACCAGTTATTGTTTCATTAGTCGGCTAGGGTGACCTAGCGGCTCTAGGCGCTACAGTCTGGAACCGCGCGACAGCTACGGTCGCAGGTTCGAATCCTGCCTCTGGCATGGGTGTATGTGATGTCCTTAGGTTAGTTAGGTTTAAGTAGTTCTAAGTTCTAGGGGACTGATGACCTCAGAAGTTAAGTCCCATAGTGCTCAGAGCCATTTGAACCATTTGAACCATTGTTTCATTAAACGATTACAGAACAATCACTAGCTATAGTAATATCTTTTACACACAACTATTGGACAAAAGTATGGAAACATCACGTGAAATGCATGTTTGAACATAAATGCAGATGCTAGCCAAACCTGGAGGTTGTGCTGTCGTACGTGACCTCAAACGACACTTGTGCAATGTCCTCAATACGTTGCAAGAGTCCGTCGCGATGTGAACTGTAATCTGTGTAGTTGTAAATGCATTACCTTGGAGCTAAGTGAATTAGAACGTGGGAAACATGCTGGTGCTCGTATGTGGGTACTTCCATAGCCAACGTAGGCGAATCGTTTGGTGTTTCAAGAGGGACCACATCGTATTTTTATACCGCATACAGAGAAAGCGGAAAACATCATCAGCTAGATCACAATGCGGACGAAAACGTGTTTTGTCATCGTGACAGACGGTCATTGAAGAGGAATATGATAAGAGGATGACAGCTGCAAAAGTCACTGCCGTACTGGAAGTCGAACTCGCGAACGCTGTCAACACCAAAACAGCACGAACGGATCTTCATAATCAGGGAATTGCAGGAGCTGGAATTCCAAAACCACTCATCACTGATGCAATTGATTATAACAGGAAAACGTGGTGTGGAAGCCATAAAACCTGAACTATGGAGCACTGGAAGAAAGTCACTTGGCCGGACGAGTCTTGTTTCACACTGTTTCCAACGTTTGGCCGAGTTTACGTCCCAAGAGTGGAAAATGGAGCGGGTTCGATAATGATTTGGGCAGCCATATCCTGGCCTAATGACTCTCTGTAAGGTCGCATTAATGCTAAGGGTTATATAATGATGTCGGCTGATCGGGTCCATCTCAGGGTGCAGTGTTCATTTCCAAATGGTGACGCTGTGTTCCAAGACGACAGCCCCACGCATCTTGCATTGTCGACTACTTGTTTTGTGGGCACGACGACGAGTTGTCGCGTGCCCATTGGCCACCACAGTCACCACAGCTCAACATTACTGAGCGTTTGCGGTATGCATTGGAGAAGGGGGTATGCGATCGCTGTCCATCTCCAGCATAGCCACCTGCACTAACACTATTTTGCAGGAAGAATGGTATAATATTCCCGTGTCCTGAGAGTCTTTCGCGGCCGCATGTCTGAATAAAATCGTCTCGGTTTTCAAGCCGCGTCAATTCGAATTGATGCTTCATGTAAGCTGAGAAGATTTCATTCATACAGGATGTATCCAGAGACGACGGGAAGCTCTTTTGAATGCCAACAGGTTTCCTACATCGTATTAGGCATGCAAATATGTCGTGTTCTTCACGTTTCTATGTTTTTGCCCAACCCTTGTATCCGGTAGTATTAAAAGTGGAAAGACCACGCGAAAGTCACAGTGGAAAAGTCAGGAACATAACGGCGATTCACTGGAAGAATGTTCTGGAAGTGTGCGCCAACCACGAACGAGGTAGCATCCAACGTCCTGTTTCAGTCGATGCTTTGTTATTGTTCTTCAGTCTGGGACCCTTACCACTAGCATTGGTAAAGGAAATAGAGATGATCCAAAGAAGAGCAACCCATTTCATCAAGTGTACGTTTAATAAACTCGAAAGCGTCATGTGGATACGAAATTCCGCTGCATCATGGTTAGTGTCAAAATTCGTGTGTGCTTCCCTAAAAATATCAACCAGCACATGGCTTGCTGCTATCGTTCTCTTATACAATTTTTGCGGCTTGAACGGGAAGGGGAGTGACAGTAACGCGCGAAGCACCCTTCCCCATACGAAGTAAGCTGGCATGAAAAGTGTAGATGTGCACTACTGACAAAAAAAGTGCTTCATCAGGAAGGATAGCCAATAATGAAATTTTACTTATTGTGTATGTATCGTATAGCAGAAGGAATACAGGATGAAATGTACTCGTGATTTGAGGGTGTTCTGAGTGTCAAATTTAGTATGCAGAGCTGCCACTGTGGCATTACAAGTCAAGCCACGCTCGTCACATACTGATACGCGTACATGAGCACTCGCGCCAGGACAGATAAAGAAAGAGGCCCAGGGAACTGAAGTCGGGTTTATATTTTCTCAGAATATTGATCCTGTCGTTTCGGTTGCAGTATATTAAATTTTTTCCTTTTAGTTTTATTTCTAGCATGAAAATTCATTATATACTGCAGAATCTTAAATACTGAAGAATCTGGTGACACGATCATCATGAAAGAATTTAGTAAGTTCTTCAAAATGGCGACAACCATTACAATGCTCTGAAAACCTGAACCCTGTCTTCTTCTTAAAATAGGCGGCCTGAAACAAAAAGTTCTTCTTTGCGTAGGTTGGCACCAAGGTAGGATTGGAAATCTATGACGCTTGGAAATCAGCAGTTGTACAATCAGTAAATGCCTGTAGTTTTACCATTCGGCTCCAGGCAGTCTCATTATTGTTTTCTGGTCACTATTTCGAATAGCGATGTCTAATGACATCTACTATAAAGCACCGCCATTGTAACACGTCGCGAGCAACTGTTTTTTGCAGGAACGTTGTAGCAGCTGGCCGGACGTTACAAACCGCCTTCAGCATCGCCATGTGGTACGGAGACATCGCAGACACCTCCACTTGTCTTCTCGACCGAACCGTCATGAGCGCAATGACCTCTCTGAGCTTTTACGATTCCCATGGTTTTAAAAGGAAGCTTTCCCCCAGTGATATCTGCCGTACAGAGGTCAAATATAGGTTCTGGAGTAAGAACACTTCGTCCGCCACTCTGTAATCGCTACCTGTTCATTTATTTGTTAACAATGCCTGTTTATCTTTAGGCGTCAGTGTTTTCCTTATAGCTGAGTGCAGAGAATTCTTGGTTGTAACTGTAGTTCTGTTAGGGCTGTTCGTTGCAAGACGAGAGATCTTTGTTTTAATGATTTATTACATGAATATTATAATAACAACCCTTACATCAAGTTAGAGACCCCTGCAAGCAGGGACGAGTTCGAGTGCCTTCTGGCACCAAAACTGCGAACGGAAATCACAACTACTCACGGACAGGGCACAAGGAGCAGACATGTAAAGCCCAGCTACACCTCGTCTAGCAGCAACATTGTCCACTCATGTTCAGGAAAAAAACAGAACACATTGAGCGTTAAGATAGGCTGTGCGTATTCCCAGGAAATGTACATTTGTATGTTATGCAGAAATGGCTAGCAATCGCTTCGCCTCAGCATGTGTTCTGTTGCCTAATAGGCACAGGCTCCGCCATAGACCTTGATAACTTGATCCATGCGTGATGGCATCAACGAGTATAAGGCGCGACTGGTGTCCTGTAGTACAGCCATCCATGTTGCATTCACCTGGCTCCAAAGTTCATCTGTGGTGGATGTCAAAATGAACACCTTACAGCCGTCTAGTTTCCAAACTTGTTTTATTTGTAAACTAGACGGCTGAAAGATGTTCATTTTGACAACCTGCATCGAACAGTCGAGTCGCCCAACCATCTCTAAAAAGATGGACATACAGAGACTTCTTCTGTGGTGGTTGGCATTTGGTCCGTCGTTTCACCATATCACACACATTTTCGATTGACGACAAGTCTGGTGATCTGGTGGGCCAGGCCAAAAGGCTGACATGCTCTGAAACCAAGAAGGCACGCGTTCGCGCAGCAACATGTGGTCGTGCCTTGTCTTGGTGAAAAATGGAGCCTGGGGTGTGAGAAAGGGTATGGCTAAATGTCGCAGGATGTGATTCAGGGAGGCCACACTGGTCACAGTACCATGGACATGCACCAACTGTGATTTGTGATTGTACCCAATAGCATCCCACATAAGGACTGGAATTGGCACTGTATGTCTTGTGCGAATGCAATCACTGTGATGCCGCTCTCCCTGTCTGCGGTGAACCAAAATGTGGGCATCATTTTCAAACAAACAGAACATGCCTTAGTACGAAAACGTTATCTAATGATATTCATGTTCACTGTGACGTCGTTTCATGCGCCTTGCCGTCTAGCAGGTTTCTGCACATTCGTCGAAGGTAGGCGGAGTAATGGATGACGTGTAAGTAACCCGTGCCCTGATAAACGGCGACGGACAGTCGCCCCTGGTAGTGTACGATGTGTTACACTGTTCCACTATTGCGCCAGAGCGGAATGGCATTCAAATTACGTGTCGATCTTTTCAGCGGGGTGGGGGTGGGGTGGGGGGCGGGTTGTCTGGGTGCTGCAACCTAACCCATCACGTCATGTCCTACTGCCTTTCGTGGATCATTCTACATACACCCGTTCTACTGCCTAAGCACTTCGTCCCACTTGAGCGGCAATTTCCCAGATGGATGCATCACATCGTCTCATGCCAATAATGTGCCCTCTTTCAACCGCACCGATTTGGTGGTGCGGTTCGTTAAAAGGTCTGCGAGGCATCCTGCACGTCAGCTCAAGTAAGACTGATCCATTATCTTCGGTTTATAGCGATATCGAGAGCCATGGGCACACTTTGCCGGTAGTTTGTGTTGCTCCGTTATATCGATGTTGAATTGAACTACCTGACCGACATGGCTCAAACGCTAATAATTTCTGCAAAATGTTGTGTCTAGGAATCCTGCATACTCGGTTCGCTTGACAAACAATCAAAAACTTTTATTAAGGAGTTTTAGTACAATAAGACAATTACAGGTACTTAACTTCGATAAATATGTCGGAAGCAAAGGCCGACATACAAAATAATCAGTCTACTTTAGAATAGAGAAACACGAGTCTGTGTTACGTAGAGATTCCTAACGAAGTGGCTAACGTTGACTCTGCTATCGGAGTGGCGTCCGCCGACATGCTGTCGGGTTGTCGTCCTGGAGGGCGATTGTCTGTCCTCTTCTCACAGCTGTAGCATCCACGCCCCTATTTTATAGGCGATAAAAACATTTATTATTATTTTTTTAATATATGATATCGTGACAGACAAGTGTGTTGTCAGAGAAACAGTTAGGTTTTGCTAGTGCAGAGACGGTGTAACAGTATCTTCACAAGCCACAGAAAATAGACTGAAAACAATGATACTTTTAATTATAAGAACAATTATTATTATCACTGATTTTTGTTACGTTATTTCTTCTTGTTCGAGCAGTCATGATGCTAGCAAGACGCATTTTAATCTGTTGCCAATGATAAGGTCTGGTATTATTACTATTATGTAAACTACCTATTGTATGTAAATTACTGGAGAAAAATAGAGAATAATGTTATTCAAATTTATCCCATATTTTATGTAAGAATATTACTAACCTTGAGCCTCTGCATTCCATCTTTGCTTCGCTCCGGATGAGCTGCAACCGCCATTAGCGGTAATATATTTATATGATTTTATTGGCAAGAGTTATAGTTTTATTTCAGATTGAAAATGCTGAGAACAATTATTTAATCCTGATTAATGTATTTTTTTTCTAATCGAATTCAGTTATTTTCATGTAATCGAAACAGTTCGATTCTGTGATACACCGATGTTCATTTATCTGCCGCCATTTCATGAAATCTTTACACAGCGAATTTAAATTGCCAAATAATTCAGACATATATATTTGCCACTGTAAAAATGATCCAAGTAAAGGTAACTTGATTTTACAAAGGGCGTTCAAAACTATTTGTACAGTCGTCTCTTTTTCTATTTTTTGCAGGAGGAAAATGAAATTTTTTGTGCACATTCTTCGAAAATTTAGCTGTACATTGAGCCTACTCAATGCAGCCTCCATCAGCTGTGACGCATCTAGCCCAACGTTCTTTCCATGATGTAAATGGACTTTGATAAAATTCTGGGGACAGACTTTTAAACCATCGCTTGACACAGGAAATGTGGTCTTTCTCACTATCAAATGTTTTACCGCGCACGTGCGCCTTCAGAGGACCAAAGAGGTAAAAATCAGACGGAGCCAAGTCCTGACTGTAGGGAGGATGAGGAACAATTTTCCAACCCATTTTCCTGATTTTCTCCTGTGTGATAAGGGCTGTTATGGGATTTGGCATTGTCTTGGTGTAGTCTGACGAGCTGACCCTGAAGCTGTGGTCTGTGGTTACAAACAGTGACGGTACCGGTTAATTGTGGAACCAGGTTCCAAAACGTCAATGAAAATGACACCACCCCGTTCCCAGAACAAGGAGGTCATCACCTTTCCGCCTGCTGTTCATGAAAGTCTTGGTTTCTTTTTCCAAGGGGAACCCGGATGGCGTTACTCGATGAATTGAGTTTTGCTCTCAGGTTTGGACAAAAACAACCATGTTTCATCCTGGGTAATGATGCCGTCAAAACACTGTTCCCACTTTTCAATAAAGGTCTTCATCGTTTTCATTTCTCTTGTCAATAATCTAGGCACCCAACGTGCACAGATTTTTTTGTACCCTAATGACTGTACCAGTGATACCGCACTACCGAATTACAAACGAGTCATTTCAGCAAGCTGTTGTGTCGTCACACACGTCATTTTGGGTTATTTGATCAGTGGTCTCCTTATTCACATCACTCATTACCGTTTATGGTCTACCGCATCGTGGATTGTCCAGCAGAGAGAAATCACCTTCTTTAAACCTCTGCAACCACCGCTGGATGCTGCTGCGATCCACAGTTTCCTCCCCATAAACAGGGAGCAACTTCCTGTGAATCGATGTGGCAGAGTCATCGCCGGTCTTGAAGGGTAACTACATCACCGACCGTTGTCGCAACCTGACATCTACTTCACGGTCCATTATGGCTCACCTGTAAATAAAATACTTTTATATACCAGCTTATAGCTCAATGTTCCAAGTATGTTCACAAAATATTTCATTCTCCTCCTGCAAAGAAACAAAATAGAGAGGACTGTCCAAAACTATTTTAACGCACTTTGTGTATCAAAATCTATGCTATGAGAAACTATTTTAACTTCTACCATTCTTTGCTGGTGTCGGAGCATAAAACTTTCTCAGCTAAAGCTCAGAAATCTTTTCTGTAAAATACGCCGATTCCAGTGTTGTGTGCCTCCGTGTTAAAAAAGTGAAGTGATATTCAAGAGTGAGTTAAGTTTGTGTGAAAGTAGTCAACGAACCTAATTGAATCATTTTACACAGATATACTTCTTTACAGACAACATATGAAAACGGTTGTGTGTTTCAATTTAGTTCACATTCAAGTTCATGTCATACTCTAGCCGGGTTATGCAGTAATTGAATGACAATATAGAACTGTAGACATGTTGAAATATTTATGTTGGACGCTGCTAAATTTACGCATTCACATCACGGTTTAAAAGACAGCACACTGGCGCCCAACGCGTAGCGCGATGTAAAATGTATATGTATAAAGAAAATGAAACATCACCATATTCAATTAATACATCTATTAAAGGTTTCCAGGTATATCATACCATTGTAATATATTAATGTATTGTCTTATTTTATTTCGTGTATACTGACTGGAGTACAAATGATAAAAGCAATTATCTGGAAGAGAGACCACAAACAAGAATGTAAAAATAAATTTTAACGGGAACTGGATCATCACGAGCACGAGCGTTAAGGTAAGGACATTTTTTCATGCTCGTAAATCATATGGCACACGCAATTTGTGATCAACGCCTGTTGCGTTTTAGTTTTCAAAACTTCATTCAGTATGTGCTGCAGCCTTATGAGTAGCTACCATTACAGTGCGGCTCCGAGGTAAAATGTAATTAAACCAGGACTATCAGTATCATACAGTAGAGTTTATACTACAGAGTATATGGACTTGATATTAGCTACGTATGAATGTTAGTAGTTAGTGTTCCCAATTTCACAAAGTATTTTGCATCACACAGTGTCTATACTTGATATTATTTACCTATGTATAGGTTATAAGTTTTTATCAGTGTTTGTTCTCATTGCCATTGTGAGTAAAGAAATTTTGTTGAAATGGTTAGGCCAAAGAAACAGATTAAGCCCACTGAACTTATTGATGTTAATGTAGATACTGATGCAGTATCAGAGAGTCAAAGCGAACAAATAGAGCACATTTCACTGCAATTATGAGGACATACACGTATGTCAGGAATTAATGATGAAATTTTAACAGAATTACCAAACGAGAATGAAGTTGAGGATCAGTCTAAAATAACAGACAATGCTCAGACAAAAGTTATGGAACAAGAACTTAGGGAAGCTAGGGTTCTAAAAGAGCGAAAGCGAAAGGAGAAAGATATATTAAGGAAACAATAACGTGAGCTCAAAGAGCAAGAACGAGAAAGAAAATTTCTAGATTTAATAAATAAAATATTTGTTGAGAGATACAAATATCTAGTAGACAAATTCAGTCAAATCTTGGTTGAACGGGACAGGGCTATTGTCGAACAGTTCAACAAAGAAATTGATGTTGTCAAAAACACTATTAAACCTCTGGAAGATGTTCCAGTTCGGATTGATACTATGCAACAGGAAGTTAATAACTTAGATAAGCAGTTTAAGAGCAGTTCCTGCATCGCTCCTGCTTTGTAGAGTTGCATGTACGAGTGCAATATTTTCCAAGATTCGTTCGGTAGCGAAATTAAAGTCACAGTGAAAATCCAATGAAGCTGTGTGCAGATGTGTTGCCCAGTGTCTACAGTACACAAACTGATCGCATCACGTTGCACTTTTCAGTTATGAGCACACAGTAAGTAAAGATACATAGAATAATTGTCTTCTGCCACATGTGAAGTGCGTGCTGTCATTCGATTTCTCCATGGTGAGGGTTCCACCTGATTTCATGCAGCCCACATAACGTAACTGTCATTCGTGACGGAAGCAAGTATCAACGGAAGATACTGTTCAGCGAGTGCATCAGGCGATTAGAGAAAATCATGTACGGAGGGCAATCCAGAACAAGCAAAGAGCAATATTTCATCAGATTATAATTATCCGTTTAAGGATTTAGGAAAAGGCTGATATTCATAAGTTCTGAAAATTAATAATTCAATCGTACTAACAGGAGAACATTTCAGTTATAGAACTAGGACTGTTTATTAAAACAGATATATTTAATCACAGATTAACACCTAGTGAATAAAGCCAATTAATAACAGTGGGAACTGCATTAATAAAGTCCTGTATACTTCCCAGAGGGCAGTCTCTGACATTATGCTGAACGGTTTGAACGTGGCCGCGCAATCGTAGGCTGGAGAGTTTCGGAGACTCCATTTGTGCATGACAGTATTGCACCTGGTGCGAATGACTCTTATCCTGTGTAGTCTTGTCTACTCACTTCTCTTCAATCACATCCTAGTATGTTGGTACATGGATCTTGAACACCTTGATGTTTTATTGTTCCAGCTTTCCATCTATTGCCGCGCTCTTGTTTACTGTCAAACTTACTGTTGTTACTTCCATTATGCCACAGTGGAGTGCGTGATATCAAGCGGTCTGGAGGAGTGTCATTTAAGAGTGTATAAACTGGAAATTTCTGGGGGTAATTGGGGTGATGTATCTTCCTCAATTCTCCTGTTGGTCGCGTCTTGTCGTCGCAATTCATTTGGTGGAATATTACCAAAGATGTGCAGCCAGGGGATCCGTGTGTATTTTAGTTTACCTATAATAATTTAGATGGAAGTCTAGCTTCCTTGTCCGAGCACTATGCTGCCACTGGGAGACAGTATTCAGCTATTGGGTATACTAGTGTCAAAGCTGAAGTCCGTAGAGTGGATGCTTCGGCACCCTAGGTTGTGACAGCCATTTTCTCTGTGATGTTATTTCGTGTCTTTAGCTTCTTTCTCCAGGTGTCTTTTATGAGTTAAAGACCGATCGAATGTGACACCAAGGTGTTTAGGTTGGAAATTGTGTTGATGGAAGTTCACATTGAGCTGTCGTTTTGCAAATCTGTTGTTTAAGTTCACCATGCAAACTTGGCATTTGGTTGGAGTTCCATGCTCTGTAATATGTGATGAGACTAGCTAAGCGCCTAGACAATATATTTTCTCCTTCCTCGAGTGTGCTTGTTTGTATGGCTATGGCGTCATCGCCATAGTAAAACTTTTTGCTAGTAGTGTTTGGCATGTGAGTGGTGTACAGGCTGGAGAGCCAAAGGAGCTAGGACGTATCCTTGGCGGGGCCCATTTCTTATAGTAAATGACTTACTCTGTTTTTGTCCAACACTGACCTTGAAAAGTTAGTTAACATATTTCCCACAAGTGTCATTAGTTTCTTACTTGATCACACACCACACAACCCGAACTTGGCTGCCTCTAATTATTATCTATTTGTTCACATGAATCTGTGGTTATGAGATCTGCATTCTGACACAGACATTGAGCTGCAAAATAGCTTAAAGAACTGGCTTAAAGCACAGGTGATTGCCTTTGTGACAAGGCTATCGGGAAGTTAGTGTAACGCTACGACAGATATCTAAGTCGGAGCGGTGACTGTGTAGAGAAAGGAAAGGAAAGGGAAGGAACTAATGATATCAGCTCCATCGGGACATCATGTGGAATCAGGCGCAAGAGCGAAAATGCGGGCCAGATCTGGATTCCAAGCTGGGATCTCCCGCTTACTAAGTAGCTGCGTTAACCACTGCTCCAGCCAGGCACAGTGTGCACAGCAACTGCGCGGAAATCTCAGCACGCTACCCGACTGTCCCACACTCCCACCTACTGACACCTATCCACAGTCCCCATTCATGTCCTCCATGCTTGCTAATTTTAGATTCCCGCTGGAGGTAGAACGTAAATGTGCATCCGCACTGGAGGTTGCGGATTCATTGCTCACTGAGGCGAATCAATTGAACATACCTAAAAGAATAGGCCCTATGTGTTTTCCGCAACTTTGAAACATATTATGTAAGTTGAAGGTGGAGGGGGTGGGGGTGGGGACGGGAAGGAAAGAAGGGAAAGGAACTAGTGATATCGGCTGCATCAGGACTTGATGCGCCGTCAGCGGCGACGAGCAAAAATCTGTGCCGGACTGGGATCTCCTGCTTACTGGGCAACTGTGCCACCTGAAGACGGTGTTTATCGCAATTGCGCAGGCTATCTCGGCACGATGCACGGCTTACAGAACCCGCACTTAATGCCATCTCTCCGCGGCCTACGTCCATGATTTCGATGCACGCTAATTTTAGATTCCCACTGGAGGTTGAAAGTAAATAAAAATCCGCATTGAAGGCTGTGGATTCATTGCCCATGAGGGTGAATCAGCTATATGAGTGCGTGGTGTCTGTTCTTTGGCACATGTCTGAAAGAACAGATGCTCTACGTGATCCACAGCTGTGAGACAGCTTATTTAAGTTGAAGATGGAGGAAGAAGAACGAAAGGAAAGGGGAAGAAACCAATGATATCAGCTGCATCGGGAATTTGCGTGGAATCTGTGGTCATGAATGAAATTGTGGTCCAGACAGGGACTCGAATCTTGATTCTCGGGAATAATAGGCACTTGCGTTAACCACTGCGCCACCCGGACACTGTGTTTATAGCAAATGCGCGGGCTGCGTCAGCACGCTCCCCGGCTGACCCACACTCCCATCTAGCGCCACCTATCCGCAGTCCCTGTTCATGTGCCTCTATACTCGCTAATTTTAGATTCCACTGGAGGCTGGCTCTGAGCACTATGGGACTTAACATCTTAGGTCATCAGTCCCCTAGAACTTAGAACTACTTAAACCTAACTAACTTAGGGACATCACACACATCCATGCCCGAGGCAGGATTCGAACCTGCGACCGTAACAGTCCCACTGGAGGTCGAACGTAAATGTGCATCCCCACTGAAGGTTGCGGATCCATTGCCCATCGAGACGAATAAGTTATATCGATGAGTGATGTATGTTCTTTCAGACATATCCGAAAGAACAGACAATACGCATTCTTAGAATTTGATGATTGTTGCATACCATTTGCATAACTGGCCGCATTTTATGGCCAGTAGTATATAGGGTGAAAAGTATTTAAACCGGCAAACTCTGGGAGGTTGTAGGGGACATCAAAACAAATATTTTTCCCTAATGTCATTTTTTCCTATAAGAATTACGCTCTTCAGTTGTAGGCAACTGGTGTCCACCAGTGTAGTAGTGAATTCTCTCTGTTTACTAATGGAGGAGTACACTACTATTGCTGGTGCGTACTACGTAGCGCACCACAACGGAGGAGCTGCACAGCGTGTTTATCAACAACAATATCCTAGTCGCCGTATCCCGCATCATACGACCTTTGCTGCTGAGTACCAACATCTGCATGAGACTCGGTCATTTTGCAGATTACCTGGACAGGGACGCCGTTGCACGGTAAGAACGCTGGAAGTTGAGGAAGCTGTCTTGCAGCACGTGGAGCGCGATCCTTCAATCAGCACTCTTGAAATTGCACGTAATATGGGGACGAATCAGACGAATGTAAGAACAGTCCTTTGAGAGCAATTGTTACGTTCATTTCACTTACAGAGTTCCACAACCTGGAACGTCCGCCCCCGGTAGCTGGGTGGTCAGCGCGACAGAATGTGAATCCTAAGGGCCCGGGTTCGATTCCCGGCTGGGGCGGAGATTTTCTCCGCTCAGGGACTGGTTGTTGTGTTGTCCTAATCATCATCATTTCATCCCCATCGACGTGCAAGTTGCCGAAGTGGCGTCAAATCGAAAGACTTGCAACGGACGAACGGCGTACCCGACGGGAGGCCCTCGTCACATGACATTATTGTTATTAGAATCTGGAACCAATTGATTATCGAGCCAGAGCACAGTTTTCGCAGTGGTATCTCGAACAGTGTGAAATGCATTTTCCATTTCCATCCTCTGTGTTGTTTACCGATGAAGCAACGTTCGGGGTGTGACGGAGTGTTCAACATGCACAATTCGCATGTTTGGAGTGAGGATAACCGACATGTTGCAGTTACTAGCGCTCATCAAGTGCGGTTCTTCGTTAATGTGTGAATCGGTGTTGTTGGGGACTGTTTAATTGGGTCGTATCTGCTACCTAGTTGTTGTGTCTTGGTCATAAAAAATGGGAAAGTGTTTGTTGGCTCAAATGGCTCTGAGCACTATGGGACTCAACATCTTAGGTCATAAGTCCCCTAGAACTTAGAACTACTTAAACCTAACTAACCTAAGGACATCACAGACACACCCATGCCCGAGGCAGGATTCGAACCTGCGACCGTAGCAGTCCTGCGGTTCCGGACTGCAGCGCCAGAACCGCTAGAGTGTTTGTTGGTTTAATTAATTTGCCACCAGAGAAATCTGCCTCTACCGGTTTAAATACTCCTCATAGGAAAAAATGACTTTAGGGAAAAATATTTGTTTTGATGTTTCCTACAACCTCCCAGAGTTTGTCGGTTTAAATACTTTTCACCCTGTAGATATAGTAGTAGAAGATATTTCGTGCAACTGCTCGACAGGCCTCGTATTCGGAGAACGACTGCAATAAACAGTGGCAGGTGGAGAAGCAGCCGGCCCAGGGGCTTTCCTTTGCGGCTCCGGCGGCGCGCCGTCTCGCCCCGTACCTGGGACGGCGCATGCGCGCTGAAGCGCGGGCTATTTATTCCGGCGTCGGCGGTCGCGCAGCAGCCAGCAGCCGGCCGGGCCACACGGCACAGGCGCCGTATTGATTGCCGGCGCCGAGCCGGCCGCGCCACCGGTGGGCCGCCAGTTCCAGCAGCGGCGCCCACCATGGAGGACACGGCGGCGGTGGCGGCGGCGGCGGCGGCGGCGGCCCCGGGCGACGGGCCGGGCGCGGAGAAGCCAGCCGGCGGCGACAAGGACGCCGAGGAGGCGGCGGGGGCGGCGTCGACGTCGGCGTCGGCGCGGCTGCGCTGCTGCGGCCGGCCCTGGTGGCTGCAGCGCGCGTTCGCCGACCCCACGCTGGAGCGCCTCTACCAGTCGTACAGCACGCGCCAGAAGCGCTCCGGCCTGCTGTGCTTCCTGTACGCCGCCACGCTGTTCGACGTGTACGTGGCCGTCGTGACGACGGGGCAGCAGGACAAGCTGCTGCGCTGGCTGGCGCTCGGCTTCCTGGGCGTCAACGTGCTGCTGCTGTCCGTCTGCTACTACAACCTGGGCACCGACTCGGCGGAGGGCGGGGGCGGCGGGCGCGCCGGCCGCTGGGTGTCGGCCGCGTGGTGGGCGGCGCCGCACGTCGCCTGGCACCTGGCCACGGTGCAGCTGCTGGTGGCGCTCTTCCTGCAGCGGCGCGACGTGACGCCGCGCGACGCGCTCGGCTGGGCGCTGCTGCTCGACTACCTGCTGTTCGTGACGCTGCCGCTGCGGCTGCGCTTCTGCGCTGTGCTCAGCGCCGGCACCTGCGCCTCTTACCTCGTCACCGTCGCCGGGCTCGCCAGCAACGACGCCTACCTACCACAACAGGTAAACAACGCACTCGCACAGATACGCCGCCCGCGCACCGCTTCGCAGCTGGCCGCGTTGCTTAGTTACCGGCGACGCCGACTACTGCGCCGGACACTGTTACGCTTTTGTCTGCTCCACTCAGGAAGAAAGTATCCAGAAATGTATGATAACATACTACACACAGCAATTAAGCTGTAACAATGCCACTATACGAGACAAAGTGAATTAAAAGAAAAAAATAACAACCGCATAGATGTGGAGAGCGCTTTAATACTTCCGACACGCTCCACAAGCATCGGATGGTAATGATTTCAACGTCAATAGTCACTCGGGATGTCACGTACTGAATATGTGACGATTTCTTTCCCTAGACACTACTGCTCTAAAAGAATACAGAATCTTCTCCAGCAACCAGTGTATCGTGCAATAGCAGCTGTTCTAACGCATCTAGCAATACTTTCTTAACGACAAATGCTGTACTCAGTTATCCCTTCTATTATGTTTAATCTGCATGATAAATATTACACACTCTTTTGTTGTTAGAGGAACCACAGCTTATGTTATACATTGTTAATGTACAGAAATTCCCAAAAATTATAAAAAAAATCTCATAGACATTTAAATTTAAAAAAAAATTGTGAAAGTTCTTCCAGGCCGCATTAGATGTTTAGAGGTTACTTTATGCGGCACCACAACCGGTATCATACCACAACAGGTGCATCGGCAGGTTATAACCTATATGGAAAACAAAAAAAAGTTTTATAAGATGCTGTTAATGCGTAGTGTATAATGGCGACAAAACAGGAACATGTTTTTACTCACAACTTTTTACTTCATAAGGCGACAGAAAATGTACGACGTCCCAACATTCAAGCTGTAAATCTGTTAGTTGAGTAATCGCTTACAAAGTTGTTCATTGAATAGCTGCACTCCTAATTATACACCATTAGGTGAACGTAGGAAGCATCAAAACTCATGCTCCAATAATAAACCTAGGTACGAGAGTAAATCATTGCAATCAAAATATATAGGACGAAAACAGTGATAATAGCATCAAAACAGTGATCATTGGATATAGTGAAGTGAAAGACGTCAGTCGCCAAAGTTGTGTTATAATAGATTTAGTTGTCTAGAAAAACCGAAGTTCATGTAGACCACAAATAAAAGAGTCTCATAGCAACAACGATAAATATTGTTGCCAGAAACTAAGATAGCTTCCAGTCTCGCTGCCCCGATAATTGAAAGGTATTATCCGACATGTGGTGCTGTTGAGAATTCATGTTAGAAACACAGCGATCAATGGTACTGATGGTGTCTGCCGATGCCCAGTACTTGTCTAACCTAGTCATTGTAACTGTTGCAACTGCGATGTTGATAGACGTATTCCGTATTGGCTCACCGGACATGATCCTTGGTGCTGTCACACAAGTGTAATGTGGAAACGTTCATTACTTGATAAAAATAAAATTGAGTTTTTTGACACATTCGCTGTTTCTGATCGTGTTTATGCCACGTTTGTAAATGGTAGGGAATTTCACTGCGCACGCTGTTGATTTGAATCTTGCCTCATTGATATCAGTGTTCCCATTATTCTTACGTGGGGCAGTGTAGCTTACCACTGCGCTCCTCATACACATTAACGTATGTCATTTATGATACCTACGCTATAGGCAAAAACTACCTGTGTCATAAGAACGTTAAGAAACTATCCACTCTTTGAAACTCAGATCTACTATAAAAATCCAATAATTACAAATAAGCAATGTTTGATGATCAAGAGCATAGGCTGAAACTTATTACGAGTTATTGAAATATACAGTAGACACAAACGAATGGAAAACTTAATTCAGGATACTAGTTAACGTTATTTTATTAAATAATTTCATTTAAATCTTTCGCGTACTTTTTTTTTAATCGGGAGAGCTCGTGCAGTGTCTAAGACACTGCACTCGTAATTTGAAAGATCAGGATTCAAATCTGATATAAATTTTCCGTAGTCACCTGCAGAAAGACGCCTAAGTGCTCTCTTAATCAAAACCTTTCCTCCCCTCTTCTCGTCTATGTCAGTGTCTCAACCGAAGTTGACGTCTACGTGGCAATGAATTCTAATATTACCGGATAGGAAACATGAGATGTTTTTACCAATCTCACTCTACTAAGACTACTTAGTTTTTACAAACACGACATTGGTGTCATTCCAGGTGTTCCAGTATCGAATTTTACTTGTTAACGACTACATTGATACTCAGATGACAGAAGACAAGTAGTCTTCAACCATGTCGAAAAAGCATCATGAACAGCAGAGTCTTTGAGACTTGCGGTTACTTCTGACTCAGTACATTGCAGCTGTTGCTTTCTGTTTCCTGTATAACTAGCCTTTCTAGAATTTAATTCTTTGTTCGACGATATCTTTCTCAGTTCGCCAGTTTCATATTATATCTTGTTATGTAGAGAAGAGTACTGCTTAAAATGAGCACATCCGCAGGGTGTAGAGGCTTTGGTCATGACTGATATATGATGTATTTTCTCTGCTGCTACAGACATCGAACTTTGTCTGAAGGAGACTCTGAGCCATCAACTGAGTATCTTCAAGTGTTATAAGCTTTTGTCACTTTCGCGTTCTTCATCGTTTTTGAATTCCAGCACCTACTTTCAGTAGCCCATGCTCTACCACTGGAGTTACCATTATACACTCAGGAACCACTCAAGTTTGCAGCTATCTGTTTCTTGTGTCACGCTCTTCTAAACTCCAAAAAACCATTTGTACAATGATGCAAACTCATGTACCTCGGAGAAAGGATTAATTTATTGGACTGCTTAAATATAAGCACCCTTCTTTTTCAGGTTGCGGTTCGGATCTCACTTCCACACATTTCCAGTGTGCTACAAAATTCAGACCAGCGACACATACTTTTTGCAACAAATTCCAAATTGATGAATAAGTACATTCCGTTATTTTGAGACACGTCTGCAGTTTTGACGGTGTAGCCATGTCGTATTATGATAAAGCCGAAGCCTTCCCCTATTCATAACAGCGACAGGCACGGTGTTTTTGTACGTTGTATTTGAGCCTTCGCTTACAGTTAGTCACAAGCAGAACAGCAACAATAGTTTCGTGTAGCCCAATGGCCTGGGGCAAGTCTTTCAATTGGACGCAATTTCGGCGATTCGCAAAGAGGAAACACCTCTCTTGCTTTATAATATCAAATATATAGCACAATCTACACCGTGTATTTCTTATTGTAAGGATTGACCATCTTAACATCTGAAATACGGAGTGGATGTTAATGTTACCCGTATCAGCTGGCGATCGACGTCAAAACGTTTTGATGCCTGTGATAGTTTCCATCCTGCCCATATTTCAGAACTCAAGGCGACCTTATTCGTAGGTAAACGCTCTTTAAAATGAAAAGCAAAAGAATTACGTAGTCCAGAATAGTTGACATTATGCGAACAGTGTAACATGTAATTTTTATTTTATTTCTCCGACTCGTAACAATACCTGGTGAGGATTCCCGTATCTGTCAGCCGGAGAGGTTCCCAATGGGAGACTGTGAAATATTGGGCAACGTCAAACTGGACTCTGTAAGTATACGCCAACAACAGTTCACAAGTTCACCCTGAAACATGTCATAGAGAAGAAATGGAAATTCAAAATCTCTTGTTTGTAGATTTCCATAAAGCGTATGATGGTATGATGAGAGACAGCTTAAAAGAAATAATTACAGGGGCGGGAGTGCCGGAAAAACTCATCGTTCTAGTTAAAAAGTGGATATTAATAGTAAATATGTAGTGAGAGTGAAGAAGAAGAGTCATACCATTTTGCATTAGAAAATGGAGTGGTGCAGGTAGATTGTATAGTACCAATTCTGTTTAACCTGTCACCGAAAGAAACTTCAGAAATAAAAATACTAGGATAAGAAACTGGTATGAAAGAACTAATGCTTGCTGCTGCTGTGAATGTATTAGTGGGTAAAAGCTGGGAGGAAATAAGTGGGACTGATGGAACACGTGTAGACGAGGCAAGAGCAGTTGGTAATCAGTCAACAATAAGGAGGTATATGGAACTAAAAAACAAAGGAGAATGGGACAGAGATACCTTGACAGTGGCGCTGAAGTGAGATTTGTTCAAGTACCTGAGCACAGGAATAAACGGAAATAACGATACGAAGGAAGAGATTCTAATGGTAACAAAGTCTCATGAGAGGTGCCTCTTCGCTTTGCAGACATTGTACAAGAGCGTGTAAAGTTATGGTCAGGGTCTTACATGGGTCAGGGGCTTGGACAATGAACAAGAAAATAGTGGTTTAATTTATAACATTCGAAAACAACGTCAACAGGGCAATTGTTGGAACTGTAGAGGAAGATGGGCAATACAGGAAAAGAAAGGAGACACACAGAACCTATGGAATGAAAGAGATGTAGCAATAATTATTAAGGCCAGGAAGATTCAGTGACTGGAGAACGCTCTTAGACGACAAGCAGGAGTTTATTTCACACGGAAAACTCCTACATCGGTGATAAGTCGAAATGAGGGGAGATGTACATTTTCTGGCAAGGAGGAAAACATGGCACAGAAGGCGGGAAAGTGATACTATGAAACGCCTTTGATTCGAGTCGCCGGATATGTGGAGTTAGGTAATAATAATCGTTCTATTTTTTGTGTAAAAAAATTGGAATGAAATTCCTATTACCATAGTTTCGATGTACAGTGACAAACATGTAATTCACAATACCCACTTAAAAATCAATAAGTTACGTTAAAATCAATAAAAAACAAGACCCAATAACAACAGTGTAAGACGCAATAATCAGGTGAGACTTTATATTTCATTTATGTGCATACCATACAATAAAGCCTAAGAGACTGAAAGAACTGAAAGAATAGGTGTAAAAATGGTCGGAACAGGTATCAGTGATAAATGTACGTATGCGGTATTTTCTCATCGGCACAAACTGATAACTGCTTCGGAAACCCATTATATGAAATTACGTGAGAATGCATTGAAAAGCATTGATCGATAACACTGCGATAATTGTAGCAGAAAGCGAATAACAATCACCAGAAGATCGAAGTTGTGGCAGACACAACAAAAGGCAAGTAATGTAATTAGTAGACAACAGGCAGTATATGATCAAAAATAGCGGATGAACACCATCTTGAAGGCGTAAATGCATGAGTATTATATCTTCGGTAACAATACGAAAACTAAATGAGTGACTTCGAACGGTTCTTGGTTACATTCAGAGAGATTTCAAGTGTGCTGTCGTACACTGTGGGCCATGTTATTTTTAGGCAGGAACACCTGAAAAGCATTAAACACTCCTCTCTGCCGTGGGCCTGATTAGGTAACAGCTAGGGACCGCTGATCTATATAGCGAAATGTGTGAACCACTCGTCAGGTGATCTTGTGACATAATGAAAAGGACTTTGTTGTGATACTGTTACAGATGTCAGAGACAAAATGAGTCATAGTTAGAAGCGGTTTTTCGTGTTTTTATTAGAGAAAATTAATGTGAGAAAATTTTTTTGTGGTAAGCTCCTATGGGACCAAATTTATGAGGTCATCGGACGCTAGGCTTACACACTACTTAATCTAACTTAAACTAACTCAGGCTAAGGACAACACACACACACACACACACACACACACACACACACACACACACACACACATGCTCGAGGGAGGACTCGAACCTCCGACGGAGGGAGCCGCGCGAACCGTGCAAGGCGCCCAAGACCACGCGGCTACCCCGTGCGGCTATGTGAAAAAATAAAACCATAAACAACAACAAAAACGAAAAAAGAAAGTTGAAACGATAAGTACAAAAGCATCTAAATATGTGAACTTCGCTAGAATAACAAAGAGAGAACTCTACGTAAAACTTAAACGGTGTATGGGCAAGTTGGTGGAACATGGTTTAAGGAAAGGGGTAAATGACTGGGAAAGCATAAAATAGAAAATCAATACAGACTGCTGAGCAAGGTGGTTCCAGATGATTACAAGATAAGGAAAATGACATTCATCATAAAGTCGATAGAAAAACTTACGCACAGCAACAAACACCGACAACTTTATCAAAATAATAATCAGTCTTGAACAGGAAATACTATTCGGCGCTTTGCTATTTCGTACTTCTGCATTCATCTTCGTGTAATAATGGCGTGAATTTCAGGAACAACGTCCAGAGTCACCACTACAAAAAAGACATTACAAAACATGAAATACCTCTGTAATCTAAGAACGAAAACTATATGAAAGATAAATCTTTTAATACGAAGAATTGGCTAAGAACTTTGGGATCTTAAACGTCAACCGATAATCGAAGTGACGAAAACTGTCTCTGTGACTCATGACAAAGCATGGAAAGAACGAAAATCAAAAGAGGAGAAAATGCTGAATCGATATGTAAGAGAAGGGCAGGAATAACATTAGAAGAGACTAATAAAGATAACTATATAAACCATATTTTACACAGGAAGAGAACGTATGAAAATTTAATTAAATCATCTCAATACACAAAGAAATAAATCAGATCAGTCAAGGGCGTGTAGAGTGAAAGTAAGTGGCACTGAGAAAAGCTTTAAGAATTTTCTTTAAATCTAAATCAATTTTCTTTAAATCTAAATCATTGCAGAGCCTGGATAACGCTTCGGTAAGTGGAGCTCGGTTCTTTCAAATGGTATCCAACTTCCTGGTATCCAACAAAAAACTCTGATCTGCGATCTACTCTCCTGGATATCTGAACCTTAGTTCTGAAGCATCCATTACGTTTATAAAACCACTCTTGTCACTTTTTCTCCGCTGTTCGCATTCTCACTATCCATCTAGTCGATGTCTTAAACTTTCCTTAATACAAGAACATAGGATTTTTTTGTTATCTTACGCAATTCTCCTTTAGATATGATTAGGCACTATTTCGTGAATGATTTTCATGACTAGGAAACCGGTTGTATTAATGTCTACCTTTAGTTGCTGCAGGTTATTTGCACTATCAGTAAACATTACAATTTCATTGCAACAATAAGAATTATTTGAATATGTTCCATTGACACATATCAGTTTTTCGTTTTCTTAATTTAGGAATCTGAAAACTTCGCCTAGGGTTGATGGGAATAGTTTTGTTGGTATTGACTCTCATGGCCTGAATCTCGCGTCAATTTTGAATTTCTCGCTATAATCCTTCAGTACTATGGAAGCTTCGGTACACCTTTATTTAGAGGATAGAGAGAATTGAGAAGGATGAGAAAAAGTTTACTGTACTAAGTGGAATATATGTAACAAACCATTGACGTAGTGCGAACGCAACATTTTAAGATAGTTTCAAGTGGATGTTCGTAAATTTTGTGGCTCTCTACTGAGACGATGAGGTATCGTTTCATGTACAACGCATACGTTAGTAAGAATATTTGTGAGAATCCTCATAAATAAATAATAATGAAAATTTAGTTATTGAGTAATTGGGATGATTTCCCTGTAGTATGTTTCAGGTTTAAATTACGGTAGAATTACATTCACTTAGGTTTTCCGTCAACAAAACCGTACCCGATTCTTGTCACTACCATCCCCCAGAACTAAGTCTTAATATATATCATATGACCAACCGCAAGCTGGAATTAAGTACTTGAGAAACAGAAAAAAACCAAAAGAAGGAAAACTCGTTCATTTTTGTATCGACTGCCAGACTGAAAATCATAGTTCACAGCGAGGAACCTATAACTTCAATAAATTTGGCAACAACGGACGCGACGAACGTGGTATGTCACAGAAAGTTTGATTTATTAAAATTTTGTCTTATTCCTTGAACCTTCAAGATCCTTAGACATTACTTTGCCTGAATTAAGGCAATTATATGAGGACTTACAGCTAAAAAAAATTCAGTCAAGAACTTGAAACTAAGAAACAAGTATCTGAAATGGAGAATACGCGACCGCATTTCGCATATAAAAATCAGATTCAACATAACATGGTTGTAGATAATAATACTGAATTCTGAATGTTTATGCCATGTGATAACTCTTTTATTAGCATTAAGAATCACAGGAGTAAAGATTTAAACATCTCAGATAATATAAGGCAAATAAGCAGCAAGCGTTATTACGGTTATCTGCATTCTTGTCGTCATAGATAAGATATTGACCCATTGTAAGTAGTTGATAAACAGTAAATTCATGCTGTTTTTGTGGTCCTCCCTTACGATTTTTTGTGGATAAAACATATTCTTTCGTCAATCAACTTCTTACATTTAGGAAATACTTCCTTAATAAACGAAATTTACTTTATAATTGTTTAGACTTGCTTTCGGTAATTCTCAGTGGCGGTAGTACCGTATTTTTTATTGTGCCCTATGAAATTACATGCGAACGGATAAAGCCAAAGATGTAGAAAATTCTAGTTAAATGGTATAGTTTGTGTACATGGTTTTTCTGTCTTAGGCAAATTCAGTCATTTCATTTCTGGTTTATGCATTATCTTATTTAGATAGACATTCTGATAAACAAATGTCAGCCTAAACAGCTCATATTTAACAAGTCATCTAGTGTTCCTTCAGCTTACCAGTACCGTTCAAAACGTTAGCAATAGAGTTTTAAACAAGGACTTACACTACAGTTATTTCTTTGCTGCGGTTGCGATACTTTTGTCATTTTCGAGACGGAGACATTTCTTTGAAGTTAGTGCCTAGACGCAAGTGTCCCCTTGATTTTATTCTTTTTCTTTTTTTAATATATCGGTATAATCAACGCTCAAAGGAGCTAACGTAATATTCCCTTCTAGAATAACATTACTTTGCGTTTACACCCCAATTAAAAAATAGTTGTAGGGTACCACAATTCAGAATGGTATAAAAAATCAACATTCATTGATCTTGTAGAGTTTACTATTCATATTGCGCGCCTGTCTCTTCACTGTGGACGTGCTACTCTTTACCATACTGCTGATTACCGACTGCCTTCCTAATGTATTGACATTTTCCGAGAAATTATTCCACCTAACGTCACTGATGCGTTTCTCTCAGAAGTGTAAACTGTATTATACCAGAAGCTCCTAAATTTTCTTACAGTTCTTCTCACTATTTTATTTATTTATTTAGTTTTAGTGAACAATGAGAACACGTAAGATTTTAATGTCGCCTCTGTATTTTCTGCATTATATGCGCAGTCCAAGAAGACCCTCAATGAGATGAGAATTTTGAATAGCTGAATCGATAGAAATTGGCCGATATTGCTCAGTTTCCGCTGGCTGTAAACATTGTCAAACAGACAATACAGATTTTAGTGCGTATATTATGTCTATGAATGAGATGTTTTCAAACTCAGATATTCTTAACGTTTCAGGAATCACTGACTCCCTGAAATGCGTCTGCTTTCGCAGATTTAGATGTGCTAAACGTAGTGCTGTCTGCTAGCTGAAGCTGGCAGCGACAGCAAATCAGTCAACAGAAACTGACGTCACTGAACTAGTCTCGATCATGTACTCGTAGCTCCATCAGTAACCTTGCCATGAGTGCTCGTAGGGTGTGCGCATGGTTTCTAATGTATTATTTATAATTTTGCTGTAATTCTGCTAGGGTTAACCTCAACGAGTAGTCGCCGACTCAAAGAACTGCTGCTCGTTTCATGTTCACTTAATTTGTCAAACTTCCCCTTCTTTGTATGATCACTTATTTCTTAATTATTTTCATCTTCGTTAAGCTCCAGATCTTATATAAATTCTCGTCAGGGTCAGAGTTGCAATTTAATTTCTGAAATCTAAATCTTTGAATAAATATGACGTAGTGCAGTGTACCAAGTATTTCCGAAGCGTATCTTCTAGTGTTCACGACGTTTCATGAATATGTGTACTGTAACTATTTGAAGCATTTTTTCATCCACGCTATATTCTGCAATAATTATTTCCTTTCTCACATCTTCTACAGAGTTTCATTTCGCCACATCTATCAGTTGTCTACCAATTTCATACATTATATCGATTTACTCATATGACTTTTGTATTAAGGAGTCATCTGGTTGCAAAATATGCGTGGAAATCTATGTAATGGTGGTTGGAAATGACGTTATTTCTGATTTGAGAAGAATAATTCCGTTAATGCATTTCTCATCGAAAGTCAGTTTGTCACTATGATACCCATGCGTAACTGGCACGTCCAGTCACCCCGATGATGATGTTTCTCTATCTTTCGGATATTGTATAATCATTATATCTCCAGTTTCTTCATCTCTGCTTTCGAATGTTCCAATATTTATTAATGCCGTGACGTCCATTGTCTTTCGCATTTTCTCGCCTTTAATAATAGGGATGTATCTCTTTGAATTTCAGTGAGCTTTCCCGTGAAAAAGACAAGAGTGTCCGTTAAATGTTTATTTTCAACTTGATTGCTTTTTTTAAGAAATAAGTGGTTAGGGAAATGAGATTAACTACATGTAGAGGAGAGGGTGAGACTTAGAGGATAGCATGTAGTCGAAAAAGCAAAACTGTTCGCACGCAAAATAATTAAGACCCACATCTGCCATTCTCAGTGTGTCCAACCATGTCACAAATTGTGGCAACGGTTCCGCCCCGTTAATGCTCATGTTGGGCTATAGCGGCAACATACTACCAGTGAGCCGTGCTATACACAGCATTAGAAATTAATACCAATCAAACATCATACATGGAAGTATGGAATGTTGACAGCGATCAGAAATATACATTGATTTAAGCGGCAGCTCTAGATGCAGTTCGCAAAATATGTTCGTGTACATGCGCAAAAAGCTCACAAAGTGTATGATCGTCACCCAGTCAATATTTTTTATGCCCCGTCGTGATAGGTGCCATGGGCCTTTCTGTGGTAGCTTGTCTTGATGAGTACAATATTGGTGTTTACTTATAGTCTTAAAGATTTACAGTACGACCTAATAATGACTGTATTACAAAACGCACAAATTTTTAAACAAGTTCATCCGTTTTTTAAGTACATTCGTTTCATAGGAGTGGGACAGTATTATTATTCTAACAAATAAATGATTTTAGATCAATGAAAAGTCTAGCAAAATTTTATATTTTATGAATCTCGTATTTCAAATGCAGGAGAGAGTAACTAATTCAACAATTGTTCAGTTCTTTGACATGAATGAAACTGGTAATTATATACTTTTGTTCAAATTACGACTCAAATATAAGCGTCAAGCTCAACAGAAGTCATTTTGACTTTTTATTTGGGAACACTAAAATTCACTATCACACTCAATTTCGAACACAATCAGGTCCAGATTAAACTGCCAAAGAGAAAGGTTTGCCTGTATGCATAAAACTATTCACAGAAGCAGTGGGTAGGATAGGGAAGTAGATGCAGCAGAAAAAATCATTAAGATGAAATTGAGAAAGAGAGGAGAAAAAGGAAAAAAGTTTAATGATGAACTCATGAAGTTTGGTCTTCAATAAAATTAAAAGTTTTGTGGGGAAAGTGAGTTCAACTATTCAGCGTAAAGGGTCTGAATAAGATGTTGAAATTCTGTCAGGCAATATATATTAAAATCCGTTTGGACACGTGTAATGATCCGAAAAATATAAGCAGATACAGGACAAGCGTAGAATATGGATTTCCAACGGAAATTATTGTTCGAATCTCCCTAAACTTCAAGGAAAATAGAATTCAATAATTTCGGGGGTCTGTGGGTATCAAACTACAGACGCAAGATGACAGAATGCACTAAGCTTTGCCTTACTACAAATAGAATTTAATTTGAGAAAATGACTCTTTACATTGTTTTTAATTTGCCCTCAAGATGCTGTCATTACATAAAATCACTTCGAAGACAGAGGAAATGTCTCTTTTACAGAAGAGTTCGCAAATGAAAGCAGTAGAGGTGGGCAAACTCGTTCATTTTCCGGAACTAGTTCACTGGTGATCGTTACTTTTTTTATTCGTTCACCATTCCTTTTTGTCTGATCGTGTGCTGTATGGATTTTAGGTAAATTTACCGAAAGAATATCAAGTTCCGCAAGTATTACTTTTGTGTGATAAGTTCATTGATTACCTGGTGTAAATAAGTGTTCACTTCCTTACCCGTATGTATTCTCAGAACGCTTCATATTATTCGAATGACGTGATGGGCCAGTGACCTCAAGCTAGATAGATAGAGCCCAAGACACCCCGAGCGGAAGTACGAATTATGGAACCTGTTTACGACCCAGAACAGGCAACTCCAGTTGCCGTCTACTGTCAAAGGAATCTTGTAGTCGTAACAAGTACAATGTTTTGGGTTTCAGCTTGTTTACAGAAAATTATGTATATTTGCGTAGGCGTTAGTAGCATGAAATAAATCGAAGTAAACTATTATCTGTCAAACCAACATTAATAGTTTTCTTCTACAATTTACGAGTGTGTAAATTAACTAGGCATCAAAGTATTATGCCGTGGGAAGTGGAGATTAATTTGGAAAATTAACGACGACTTCCAGCTCATAGTATAAACTTCAGCTCTCCTTTATTTTGCACAATTTGCTACCAGTTTCTGTCAATGACAGTTAGTAGCGAATTGTGCAAAATAAAGGACATCTGAAGATTTCACCACGAATTTTAATAGTTATTTTGCGGCAGAATATTCCCACCTGCAAACATACGTAAATACCATCACAGGAGCTAAGAAACTGCATACTAAAATTAGAACGGCAGCAACTTCATAAATATGCTGGGAGATCGTCGAAACTTAAAAAGTGAAAAGAAACAACACCTTTTTTCAAAGCCTTGACGAATTAGCAGACGCCATTGCTTGTAAGAGCTTTACAGTCGAAATAGATAACCAGTTTTTGATCATTCAGCAGCTGAAAAGAACCCCAAGGTACATGTATGGAAACAATTATTATTTAATCGAGAAAGAGAACTTCTGAGCGAGAATAAGCAACCAGTCGAGAGATCATAAAATGGAATATTAATGTACTTAACAGATAAATTTTACCCACCTGTGTATTTGAATATAAAAGAAAAGTTCAGTACTGCTAATTTTACGCATATTTCGATTGTTTAACGTACTACGGAAAAGGGCAGGAAAAATTTGTACATGAAACTTACACTCATTGGCTTTTCTGTTACATTGTTAGTCTGTGTCACAATGGCATAAAGTACGACCTGTTTTAGACGATCTTAGGTTAAGTAGTGTGTAAGCTTAGGGACTGATGACCTTAGCAGTAAAGTCCCATAATATTTCACACACATTTGAACATTTGAACCCAAGGGGTATCTTCAACCTGGTGCGTCATTGGGTTAACTGCCTCACGGAGATTTTGCCTGGCATACCGATTCTGGACTGTGCGGCCTTGGAACGGAAGCTCTTTGATTGCCACTTATAATTACGGTAAAGCTTCTGGTGGATATTGTTAATTCATTAGCTACAGAGTTTTATGATGGGTAAAGCTCTTTGTATTTTTAAAACTACACTCCTGGAAATTGAAATAAGAACACCGTGAATTCATTGTCCCAGGAAGGGGAAACTTTATTGACACATTCCTGGGGTCAGATACATCAAATGATCACACTGACAGAACCACAGGCACATACACACAGGCAACAGAGCATGCACAATGTCGGCACTAGTACAGTGTATATCCACCTTTCGCAGCAATGCAGGCTGCTATTCTCCCATGGAGACGATCGTAGAGATGCTGGATGTAGTCCTGTGGAACGGCTTGCCATGCCATTTCCACCTGGCGCCTCAGTTGGACCAGCGTTCTGCTGGACGTGCAGACCGCGTGAGACGACGCTTCATCCAGTCCCAAACATGCTCAATGGGGGACAGATCCGGAGATCTTGCTGGCCAGGGTAGTTGACTTACACCTTCTAGAGCACGTTGGGTGGCACGGGATACATGCGGACGTGCATTGTCCTGTTGGAACAGCAAGTTCCCTTGCCGGTCTAGGAATGGTAGAACGATGGGTTCGATGACGGTTTGGATGTACCGTGCACTATTCAGTGTCCCCTCGACGATCACCAGTGGTGTACAGCCAGTGTAGGGGATCGCTCCCCACACCATGATGCCGGGTGTTGGCCCTGTGTGCCTCGGTCGTATGCAGTCCTGATTGTGGCGCTCACCTGCACGGCGCCAAACACGCATACGACCATCATTGGCACCAAGGCAGAAGCGACTCTCATCGCTGAAGACGACACGTCTCCATTCGTCCCTCCATTCACGCCTGTCGCGACACCACTGGAGGCGGGCTGCACGATGTTGGGGCGTGAGCGGAAGACGGCCTAACGGTGTGCGGGACCGTAGCCCACCTTCATGGAGACGGTTGCGAATGGTCCTCGCCGATACCCCAGGAGCAACAGTGTCCCTAATTTGCTGGGAAGTGGCGGTGCGGTCCCCTACGGCACTGCGTAGGATCCTACGGTCTTGGCGTGCATCCGTGCGTCGCTGCGGTCCGGTCCCAGGTCGACGGGCACGTGCACCTTCCGCCGACCACTGGCGACAACATCGATGTACTGTGGAGACCTCACGCCCCACGTGTTGAGCAATTCGGCGGTACGTCCACCCGGCCTCCCGCATGCCCACTATACGCCCTCGCTCAAAGTCCGTCAACTGCACATACGGTTCACGTCCACGCTGTCGCGGAATGCTACCAGTGTTAAAGACTGCGATGGAGCTCCGTATGCCACGGCAAACTGGCTGACACTGACGGCGGCGGTGCACAAATGCTGCGCAGCTAGCGCCATTCGACGGCCAACACCGCGGTTCCTGGTGTGTCCGCTGTGCCGTGCGTGTGATCATTGCTTGTACAGCCCTCTCGCAGTGTCCGGAGCAAGTATGGTGGGTCTGACACACCGGTGTCAATGTGTTCTTTTTTCCATTTCCAGGAGTGTAGTTACATAACGCGTGAACGGTTAGACACGTGTCCCATCTTCTGCCTTGTAATGGAAGGCGGTTTTTGTCACGGAAAACATGATGTTTGCCAATGAACTGACTTTTTTTAATGTCCTAACGATTTCTCATTCCTTTTACTTGCCAATAGCTTCTATTCTGAAATGTTTTTAACTTGTAACTGGTATTGGGTAATACTACTTCTTTATCTGATTTCATTACTGATTATTTGTATGTAATAGAGCAATAATGAAATAGACAAACATTTAAACACAATTTTCGCAATATTTTTCTCTATTGTAATACCTGTAAATTTGAATAGAATATTTGTTCCTAGGTACATGAGTACGCTGTTCCTTGAAGTAGTTATTTACTTTTGGAAAACCTTACTTTTCCAGAGCAGTTTTTGTAGTTTCAGAAAAAGGCTGCAGCAAACATAAAGTGAATGCTGGCATTACAAAATGCCATAAGAAAATATATTAAAATTACAGGGCCGGCTGGAAGCGGAAACTTGAGAAGTATTCCAAGGTATAACATCTTCCCTACCCAAAGTCTACGTCAGATGAAGCATGTCAGTAATCGAAATTTTGGCAGTTACTGGTATGCTATATGATGCCTTCATTTAAACACTGAAAGGCAACAACCGCTGTACCACTGGCTTTCACTTGCCAACACTTTTGCGCTGTGTTTACCCATATTGCTTTCCGGATTTTGTTATCATCGCCTCTTCGTTGTGGTAGGTACCTAACTAGTTGCTGGCAGGCTTATCAGATTGCAGCCTGCACCTCTTCATAAATCTGAACGAGATAGCAATGGTGTGACACAGATAAGAGAACGGTTAACATGCTTTACCGTTCTGTTAAATAAAAATACCTAGCAACTACTTCTTATCTCAGTATTTTACATTTTATACACAGTTTTGGTTTTTATCGCTACCAGATTTATTTTTGTTGTGTGGTGTTCTCTGCATTGTGCGTTTTTGTAGGCACTGTTTCAACGCTTGTTTTAGCAGTTTCTTATTCATCCAGTGCCACTAACACTTAGAATGTTCCTGAATGCTTTACGTAAGAATTACTTCGAGATGTTCTTCTCTTTTTTCCCCCGCTCGGTATTTTATATTTTCGTTCTTTTCACCTTGACTGTTTAATGGAACTTAGTAATTTACCTACGCTAAGTAATGGCATAGTGGTTTTTCTAGTGATTATTGTGGCTGAACTCTCAGTCCCAGTCATTATGTGACACTAAATTGGTAATTTTTACTATATTTTTCTATTGCTTCTTTCTGGATCGCAGATTCAGATATTTAAGTTCAAAATCCAGCGTCACTCAATTGACACTTTTTGCCCAATGAGCAATGTCAACAATATAGGACCCTCGGACTGCTGTGAAGGGACAGGCCCACATGGATATACCTTGAATTCGCCGTTATAGGGCCTGTTGTGGTCTGTCAGGTACATATTCCCGTCTCTGTTTCAGACTTTTGCAACGAATAACGGAAGTTGAGACAAGACCTAGTGTCACTTAGATTTCTGTCACACACGACGTCATTAATTGATTACACAAGTACCACATTGCTCTCTACGGGGAGGCGTATGCCATCAGGATCATTATAGTCAGTGTTAATATCTCTGAAGAAGTATTCGATTTCATGTGCTTTCGGACGTCCATTGTTTTGATTTATCAGTCTTTCCACAGGTTTGATGCTTCCCGCCACGAATTCCTCTCATCAGAGTAGCATTTGCAACCTACGTCTTCAATTATTTGCTGGATGTATGACACTCTCTGTCTCCCTTTACAGCTTTTACCTTCTACAGTTCCCTGTAGTACCATGGAAGTTATTCCCTGACGTCTTTCGGATATCCTGTTATCCTGTCCCTTCTTCTTGCCAGTGTTTTCCGTATATTCTTTTCCTCTCAGATTCTGTGTGAACCTCCTCATTCCTTACCTTATCAGTCCACCTAATTTTCAGCATTCTTCTGTAGCGCCACATCTCAGATGCTTCTATTCACTTCTGTTCCGGTTTTCCCACAGTGCACGTCTCACTGCCATACAATAATGTGCTCCAAACGTTCATTCTCAAAAATTTCTTCTTCAAAGTAAGACCAATGTTTGATTGTAGTAGACTTCTCTTGGCCAGTGCTAGTCTGCTTTTTATGTCCTTGCTCCGTCCATCATGGACAATTTTGCTGTTTAAGTAGCAGAAATCATTAATTTCATTTACTGCGTGATCACCAGTTACGATGTTAAATTTCTCACTGTTCTCGTTTCTGCTGTTTCTCATTACTTTCGTCTTTGGTTCAAATGGCTCTGAGCACTATGGGACTTAACATCTGAGGTCATCAGTCCTCTAGAACTTACAACAACTTAAACCTAACTAACCTAAGGACATCACACACAGCCATGCCCGAGGCAGGATTCGAACCTGCGACCGTAGCGGTCGCGCGGTTCCAGACTGGAGCGCCTAGAACCGCTCGGCCACACTGGCCGGCTCAGGGCAGTGCAGCATCATTTGTTTAACCAGTTGTTATCCCTTCTCTCCAACCGGTTATTCTATTTCTGTGTACGCTTTGCTATTTCTGTGAATTTGTGCAGGTGTATACAACTCTACCGTTCTGGCTGATATATTTATTTTCTATCAGACTGGAACGATTTTATCTCTTCGTTTCTTGTTGTAGTCTACTTACTGCTGCGCATCTCTCACAACCCACGTCAACGATAATCCGTTTTGTTTTCACTCACAATAATCCAGCTCTGCTGTTTCGCCCAAAGTCCATAATACTTTTTCTTGGTGTCTAAGTAAGCTTTGTTCTGATAAGATTTTTCCAGTGTTTCTGCCCTCTGCTGGTTTTCTAGCAACTCCTCCGTCAGTATGACCGAGTTACAATTGTGCCATCGAGGTAGATGGGTTTAGAATCCTATGCTGTTGGTTATTGCCTCTTGTTTAATGGTAAAAGATAGTGGTTTGTAACAGAAACTGATTTTGTAAATTTATTGTTAAACGCAACAGCATGACAATATGTTTTCCTGAAAATGGTAGTAAGTTTTAGAAAGTAGATTCTATCAACAAAATTGGAGAACAGTTCAGAGAGTGTAAGATGCATGTCTTGGTACGATGAATCTGTTGTTATCTCTCCTGTTTGTCTGATAGAATCAAATGATGGAAAAGTAAAACGTGCACTATGAGTGTTTAAAATTATAAAATAACTCTTGTTAGTTCGCAGCTTAAAACGTAGCACTTTCAATATACGCGAAGATTTGCGAGAGGGGAATCGCTTTAAACAGGAAAAAAATGTCTTAAAACCAAGCACGTGTTGATCCTACGAACGTTTGATAATTGTCTTGGCTCTTAAGAAGATGAGTGATAAACTGGTTCTGGAAGTGGGGTCGACCGCGGTGGTGCTGGAAATGTAGAACGTCTGCCAGCACTGCGCGGATAACATCCAGTCTGTTCTCGGGTTGTACGACCATGGTGAAGAGGCAAATATATTTCTCGGTTCTGGCCATCTCTTCTCCACTTTATGGCTGCCACAGTACCTTTCATTCTCTATATTCTGCTTACAATTTTCTGCTCGTCACATTTGGCGTACGAGGGTGTAATGAAAAATAATACCTCCGAATTTTTTATGTGAAAGTTTCTAAAGCTTTTTTAAAAAAATAAACCTTATTAACTTTCTACATCTCTATTCGTCATGTTTACATATTTGTTTCCCGAGATAGTCACACAGGTGACGAACACATTTCCTCCAACGACAGACCAGTTTGCTGACCTATTTACAGTACAAGAATAAAAAGGATGTAGTGAGTAGCAACGGATAGAAACTTAACACAAAGCAATTACATTTGTACAAAGTAGCTCCACAGCCTCATCTCTGCTTGCATCGCTTCATCTCTATCAAAGTGAAGCTCTCGTTCTTTAAGTTTTGGAAACAGATGAAAATCGGATGGGGCCAAGTCAAGACCCTACGGAGGATGATCGATGACAGTGAACCCAAGCCGTCGGATTGTTGTAGATGTCGTAGCGCCCCCGATACAGGGCATTTATCAATCCACTGTTGATATAATGTATATACAGATGTAGATGTAGATATACAGTGCGACATATAATGTCCTCGTGCGTCTATACCATCAAAACATTAACCCAAAATTTATTTTCGAGAATAGTGCTATTCATTTTGCCGAAACTACAAGACCTGTTTTAGTGATTTGCGCTCTTCAAACGGCCTCACATACATGTTACGCAGTACATAGTACAGCGAGCTCCACTAGAGAGAGCACATTAGTTTTCTGTGTGTAATTAATCTGTTTAGGTAATAATCTCTTTTGATAAACAGGGGTAGAGAAAGATCGATTATAAAAGCCATTTCATGGTAGAGGGTGGCTGGTCTGTGAAATTACATCCGATTTTGGGAATTTCGTTGTTTCAGTTTTCCACTCTACAGTGCTGCTCTTGGTGTATCATCTTTCCTTTCTTTTCCTTTACGAAAAACCCTCTGCCCCAAATCGTTACGCATGCTTATAGCTTTCACGAGTAATACTAATGTATATCGTAAGTAAATATTTTACAACCATGCACTCACACTGTTCCAATCCATAATGTGAGTACAAGTAAGACTAACACTCTCGGAACCCGAAGAAAACGCCCAGGACAGCCGTACGGCAAATGAAATATTCAACTTCTGTGGAACTAGAAGATTTCAGTCATTAGAAAATTGCAGAAATTACATGAGGCACATGGTTTACGCTGCTTTATAACAAGAAATGTTTCATTTTGCACCCAAAGAGTCTTTATTAAGCAAAATTGCGAAGCCGTTGTAGTCTTAGTTTAGGCAATGAAATGCCTTGGGCCGGCCGCGGTGGTCTCGCGGTTCTAGGCGCGCAGTCCGGAACCGCGCGACTGCTACGGTCGCAGGTTCGAATCCTGCCTCGGGCATGGATGTGTGTGATGTCCTTAGGTTAGTTAGGTTTAAGTAGTTCTAAGTTCTAGGGGGCTGATGACCACAGATGTTAAGTCCCATAGTGCTCAGAGCCATTTTTTTTTTAATGCCTTGGTTGTCGTGCAAATAAAGTACGCCCCCTCACGAAACAATTACCACTTTCTGAACTACTCTCGCATCACAGTTAAGGGTAAACAAAAGAGGGGGAGGCAGATGGAGAGTGCGGGGGTAGAGTCAGAGTCTGTGTTTCGTGTCTCACCTGAGCGTGAGCGCGCCTCAGCAGACGATCCACCTGTAACGCCACCCGTAAACCAAACAGGTTTTACGACGCCCTTTACTCGCCTAAACGAAAGCGCTTCCCGAGGTAACCGCAGCCAAGGCGCCGCCTACCCAGGGAGGTGAGAGACGCTTCCAGCGTGGAGCACCTCATCTGCGCGGATAATCGCGTCGTTAGGCGTGCAGCGCAGCGCCGAGTGATTCCGCGGCAATAAAGCGAGCCCTGGCCGCTGCCCGCTGCCCGCGGCCTGGCCGCCTACTCAGCTCCCCTACACCACCTTCCCCCACCCCTCCCGTGCCGCCCCCACCCTCCCACCCTGTGACGCTTTTATCGCCCGCTCGCATGAATGGGTCCCCGATGCCAGGGGCCACGCCGCACTCGCCCTCTACAGTAGCCGCGCAGGCGCTCGCACGCTAGGCGCAAACTGCCTCCAGCAGACGCAATTCCTCTCGTACCATTTCACCTACATTGTTCGCCATCCATTATCGGCTCAAATTTTCTGTGACTAATACTTAATTACGCTCTCTCCAGCTACCCTAATTCAAATACACTAGAGGTATTTTATCCCTTAACCAAATAATCGCAGTAACAGCTCTGAGGAACTGAACTTCCAGTTATAGATATTGTTACAGTGCTCTATAAATTTAAACGATATACACAAGACAATAATATCTATCCGAATAATTGTGTAACAGGCTTTCCATAACGTGCAGTCCAACCAGCACTACTATGTTCTGTAAAGAACGACATTTCGATGGTAGTGAAGACATCAGTCATTGTTCAGTTGCTTGTTTTGCAAACAGTGTATTTTTAGAGACGGACACACTAAATTTCAATAAGAAATTAACACTTTCGCCCGTTATCGGTATGAGCTTACAGCCCCTTTCTCAATGGAGCATTATAATATTTGGCTCTAATAGCTACTAGTGTCTACGCAGCACAGACAGGAGGGGTGCGCTTTCATTTTCATGTCAACTGAAAACCGTCATTAATCATGGAAACTGCAATAGGTTCCTTGTAGAAATGTGGTGGAAGGGATCTTCAAATGGAAAGCACTGTCTTTTATGAGGGACAACTGCCGCCATAAGTAGACATCTTGAACAATAATCGCCTAGCCGCGCTTGTAAATAATTTATTTGACGACCGGTTTCGTGGTCACATCATCAGATTGAATTTTGTGAATCATGACACTAAATTTGCAACATGGACCGATTAATTCATAGACAATGATTGTTCGGGTCCATCCATATTGCAACGTTAATGTCATGATTCACCATATTCAAACTGATGTGTAGCTTTCAGGCTACGAAACCGGTCGTTACATAAATTATTCACACGAGCAGCCAAGCAGTTATTATCCAAGACGTTCAAATGAAACTATAAACTAAATCCACTGTATTTTATTTGTTCCTCAACACAATAGCACAATGCGAATCCCATGCGCTTTCAGCAGTCACTAATTAACGTTCTTTTGCTGCCATATCCCTACTTCACACGAATATATTGTGTGTTCTATTTAATTCGAAATTTGTTAAAGTCAAGAACAGCCTACAAAAAGCCGAAGTCTCCACAAACTTCCATAATTCTAAGATCCACGACTGTCAGAAATAATTGGAAGTTCAGCGATAGTAGAAAATTTTTCAGGTATCAGTGAGACACGAAATATTTCTAACTGCAGTCGGAATATCTGTGAGACGTTCGACCTAGCACTATCAAAATTTATCGAAAACATTAGGGGCGTTTTTCAAAGTTCTAGTGTGGCCAATTCGCTACTCATTTCGAAACACTCACTATTGTGACCGTCTGCGGCTGTGCCCGTTAACGCGTTTCTCACCCCTATTTGTTGCTGAAGTGATCTTCCCTCACTTCCATTCAATGTAAATGTTGCTTCGCGCTTTAAAAGTCTTTCAAGATACAAATATGTGATACAGATTAATTTATCCTCCTTTCCAATGCATATCTCGTGGTGTTTTTATAAATTTTGTGTTATTTATATTTTTCGTATGAGCTGTACCACAATTTGTTAAGTTCAATTGCGGGTATTGCGCACTACTAACGAATGCGCATGCTCAGTAGACAAAGAACAATGTGTCTTTATTTACACATGATATGAACATTTTTCAAAGTACAGCAGCTTCAGAAATAGCACAAGTAAAATATCGTCCTGATCTGATATGAATAAGACAACAGACAGTAACAGTTTCATAGATGGTTTGAACCATATCTTTTAAGCTGGCCACTATCATTAAGTATACTGGTCTATCCTAATAAGGTATCACTAACGTACCCAGAAAATGTTCACCTGCAGACATAATCCACGGTTGATGCATTCGCGATGACTCGGAGATTTGGATGCAGTATCGAAGGCAGCTGACTTCAGTTGTGGGCCACGTATGTGGCTGGTGTTAAGCCCGCAGCGTACTGTGTGCTTGGTGAATGGAACTCTGGCTGAGGGTCCGCCTAACGGTCAGCGTTAAACCCAGAGAACGATGAACTACTTGCTGCCGGTGTCAACAGACTGGGGAGTAGACAGGCGGCATCCTGTGAATTCTTGCGGCAGAAGAATACCAGGAAAGCAAGACGGTGCCACATGACTCGCGAAGGCGATACAGCAGCGCAGTTTACGGCGAAAGCAGTGCCACCTGGTACTGTGGTGGCTGCTTGGGTGTGATATCAATGGGTGTGTTGCTGGCGCACAGGTAGGTTGACAACCTGCGGTACATTGCCGTGTGGTTGATGGCTGGGCCATAGGCGACACCTGTGATTGTACTGAAATCATGTTCTGCAGTACAAAAGTTTCACGAAGGAAACTCATTTATAAATGGTATACGGTAATCATTTTATTCGATAGGTTCTACTGGAAGAGGATTCTACATAATTTTGGGGATTTGCAATTGCGACCATGTTTTTTGAGGCGACGTAATGCCCATTATCTCGAGTCAGACTGCGCGCTTCAGCTTGTGGCAAGTCAATCTATTCATCGTTATCTCTGTTTTACTATGATTCATTCGTTTTATAATTATCTGTATTAAAATTATATGTACAAATGGAGAAACACAAATAAAAAATATATATGCTATATTATATTTCTCTTGAGACATCTCTCTGCTCTGCACCTTAAACACAATAAGTTATTAATTTTCCTCAATTATCTACATCTACATCTACATTTATACTCCGCAAGCCACCCAACGGTGTGTGGCGGAGGGCACTTTACGTGCCACTGTCATTATCTCCCTTTCCTGTTCCAGTCGCGTATGGTTCGCGGGAAGAACGACTGTCTGAAAGCCTCTGTGCGCGCTCTAATCTCTCTAATTTTACATTCGTGATCTCCTCGGGAGGTATAAGTAGGGGGAAGCAATATATTCGATACCTCATCCAGAAACGCACCCTCTCGAAACCTGGCGAGCAAGCTACACCGCGATGCAGAGCGCCTCTCTTGCAGGGTCTGCCACTTGAGTTTGTTAAACATCTCCGTAACGCTATCACGGTTACCAAATAACCCTGTGACGAAACGCGCCGCTCTTCTTTGGATCTTCTCTATCTCCTCCGTCAACCCGATCTGGTACGGATCCCACACTGATGAGCAATACTCAAGTATAGGTCGAACGAGTGTTTTGTAAGCCACCTCCTTTGTTGATGGACTACATTTTCTAAGGACTCTCCCAATGAATCTCAACCTGGTACCCGCCTTACCAACAATTAATTTTATATGATCATTCCACTTCAAATCGTTCCGCAACGATTACTCCCAGATATTTTACAGAAGTAACTGCTACCAGTGTTTGTTCCGCTATCATATAATCATACAATAAAGGATCCTTCTTTCTATGTATTCGCAATACATTACATTTGTCTATGTTAAGGGTCAGTTGCCACTCCCTGCACCAAGTGCCTATCCGCTGCAGATCTTCCTGCATTTCGCTACAATTTTCTAATGCTGCAACTTCTCTGATAATTATGATAATATATGCATCTTTACGCTTTGTAACTCCTCAACTAATTGTGCTACGAAGTGCGCAGTTTGCAGTCTGATGGTTAGCGTTTTCACCTCTATTTTATGGGGCCCCACATTGGATTCCCAGTCAGGTCAGGAACTGGATGTTTGTGTTGTCCCAATCATTCCAACTCATGTTCATCGATGCAAAAGAAACCGAAGTATCGTCTGTGGTATCAATAGCTACGATGCCACAGCGTAGGTGAAAGCTAATAGGTTGGCACTACGAGAGCGAACGATCCACGCCGCCCACAGCGCCCTCTGGCCGACGCTGTGGAGCTCTACGAGCACCGCTCTACTTTCTGCCCCATTTCATCAAGTGCAGACGGCCGGGAAACATCGCTTCAGCTTAGCTTGCTATAGGGTCTTTGTATCAGTTACGACGGGTCTAACACTTCGCACCTACGTGCTCACCTGTACCAAGTTATGCATTCATGTGTATAATTCGGGTTGGACTATAGTAAAACCACTTTTACTTTACTTGCAGTACCGAAAGCTTTACTTCACCTGCTCCTACCCGCTTCCTACATTCGGCCTATGTTACAGATTTCAGGAGCAGTCTCACGCGCCGCCCTCCAGGCAGAATACAAAATCGTCAAATAGGAAGACTTGCAACAGGCGGCTGAAAAACCCCAACGCTGCCAAATAATGGAGCCCTATGATCATTTCATTTCGTTGACGTAGGGTGACTTGTTTTAGCTCAGTGGGATGTTTTATGTAGGATGCTTAGCTTTTTCATAGGTATTGTCTTTTATTCCCTTTCTATTATGAGTTTAGTTCTCAAACGTCCGTTAGGCGGCCTCAAAAATGGCTCTGAGCACTATGGGACTCAACATCTTAGGTCATAAGTCCCCTAGAACTTAGAACTACTTAAACCTAACTAACCTAAGGACATCACACACACCCATGCCCGAGGCAGGATTCGAACCTGCGACCGTAGCAGTCCCGCGGTTCCGGACTGCAGCGCCAGAACCGCTAGACCACCGCGGCCGGCTAGGCGGCCTCACGTTTTCACAGTGGCAGTAAGGACCTCCGTCGACACGCGACAAGAGTACCGTCAGAAGTGTCCCAGGGAAGTGTGCTAAGACTGCTGTTATTCTCTGTACACATAAACGATTCGGAGGACAGCGTGAGGGCAATCTACTGTTGTTTGCTGATAATGCTGTGGTGTACGATAAGGAGTCGAAGTTGAGTGAAGTAGAAGCACACAGGATGACTTAGACAAAATTTCTAGTTGTTGAATGACAGCTAGCCCTAAATGTGGAAAAATGTAAGTTAATGCGGATGAGTAGGGAAAAAAACCCGTGATTTTTGGATACAGCATTTGTAATTTCCTACTTGACACACTCACATCGTTTAAATATATTGGCATAACGTTGCAAAGCGATATGAAATGGAACGAGCATGTGAGGACTGTGGTAGGGAAGGCGAATAGACGACTTCAGTTTACTGGGGGAATTACAGGGTAGTGTGGTTCATCCTGAAGGAGACCACGTATGGGACGCTAGTGCGACCTATTGTTGAGTATTGCTCGAGTGTTTGGGATTAAAGTAAGACATCGAAGCAATTCAGAGGCGAACTGCTGGCTTTCTTACAGGCAAGTTTGACCAACACGCATGTTTTACAGACATGTTCAGGAACTCAAGTGGGAATTGTAGGGTGCCGAAAGTATGCTGCTTCCTCGGATTACTATACAACAATTCAAGTACAGGGTGTTTCAAAAATGACCGGTATATTTGAAACGGCAATAAAAACTAAACGAGCAGCGATAGAAATACACCGTTTGTTGCAATATGCTTGGGACAACAGTACATTTTCAGGCGGACAAACTTTCGAAATTACAGTAGTTACAATTTTCAACAACAGATGGCGCTGCAAGTGATGTGAAAGATATAGAAGACAACGCAGTCTGTGGGTGCGCCATTCCGTACGTCGTCTTTCTGCTGTAAGCGTGTGCTGTTCACAACGTGCAAGTGTGCTGTAGACAACATGGTTTATTCCTTAGAACAGAGGATTTTTCTGTTGTTGGAATTCCACCGCCTAGAACAGTGTTGTTGCAACAAGACGAAGTTTTCAACGGAGGTTTAATGTAACCAAAGGACCGAAAAGCGATACAATAAAGGTTCTGATTGAAAAATTTCAACGGACTGGGAACGTGACGGATGAACGTGCTGGAAAGGTAGGGCGACCGCGTACGGCAACCACAGAGGGCAACGTGCAGCTAGTGCAGCAGGTGATCCAACAGCGGCCTCGGGTTTCCGTTCGCCGTGTTGCAGCTGCGGTCCAAATGACGCCAACGTCCACGTATCGTCTCATGCGCCAGAGTTTACACCTCTATCCATACAAAATTCAAACGCGGCAACCCCTCAGCGCCGCTACCATTGCTGCACGAGAGACATTCGCTAACGATATAGTGCACAGGATTGATGACGGCGATATGCATGTGGGCAGCATTTGGTTTACTGACGAAGCTTATTTTTACCTGGACGGCTTCGTTAATAAACAGAACTGGCGCATATGGGGAACCGAAAAGCCCCATGTTGCAGTCCCATCGTCCCTGCATCCTCAAAAAGTACCGCCATTTCTTCCAAAGGAATCATTGGCCCATTTTTCAGATCCGAAACGATTACTGCATCACGCTATCTGGACATTCTTCGTGAATTTGTGGCGGTACAAACTGCCTTAGACGACACTGCGAACACCTCGTGGTTTATGCAAGATGGTGCCCGGCCACATCGCACGGCCGACGTCTTTAATTTCCTGAATGAATATTTCGATGATCGTGTGATTGCTTTGGGCTATCCGAAACATACAGGAGGCGGCGTGGATTGGCCTCCCTTTCGCCAGACATGAACCCCTGTGACTTCTTTCTGTGGGGACACTTGAAAGACCAGGTGTACCGCCAGAATCCAGAAACAATTGAACAGCTGAAGCAGTACATCTCATGCGCATGTGAAGCCATTCCGCCAGACACGTTGTCAAAGGTTTCGGGTAATTTCATTCAGAGACTACGCCATATTATTGCTACGCATGGTGGATATGTGGAAAATATCGTACTATAGAGTTTCCCAGACCGCAGCGCCATCTGTTGTTGAAATTGTAACTACTGTAATTTCGAAAGTTTGTCTGCCTGAAAATGTACTGTTGTCCCAAGCATATTGCAACAAACGGTGTATTTCTATCGCTGCTCGTTTAGTTTTTATTGCCGTTTCAAATATACCGGTCACTTTTGAAACACCCTGTATATCGCATTAATAGTTTTTATTACAATAAAGAAGGTTGATAATACTTAACTTTGGATTTACAACGAGTTGTCGCAGGCGATGGGCGACGTGCAAAGTGTCCTTCACTATATGCAGTGTCCATACAAGCAATTGATATAAGGCACTTGTCTCAGTATAACAGTAAGGGTGACGGCTCTTGTAGCGTGCGTCTTCTATCTGTCCCTTTACTGTCCCTTAGGCTTGGCAGGAGCGGCACTTATATTCTCTTCGTATAGAGGCCGCTTCTGTCGTGGTGCGGTCCTAGACAGCGGGCTGTTGGTTAACGTCGTCTCATAGCCTTCTCTGCTCTTGCGTTTTAAATCTTCGTGCCCTCGCTTATCGTGACGCCGGAACAGGAATCCCTGGAGGGAAGACGTTCTTTTCGAGGAAAATTATTGAGGAAATTTATAGAACCGTCGTATGAAGCTGATTGCAGAACGATTCTACTGTCTCCAACACACATTGCGCGTAAGGACCACGGAGATAAGATACGAGAAGTCAGGGCTTATACGAAGGCATATAAAACAGTTGTTTTTCTTTCATTCTGTTTACGAGTGGAACAGGAAAGAAAGTGACAGCTAGTGGTACGGAGTACCCTCTTCCAAACTCCATACTGTCGATTGCGGAGTATCTATGTAGATGTAAGTGTTTCCAGTCAAACTCTGCCAACTCCCAACCTTCTTCCACGACAAACACGTCTGTCGGCAAAACTCTTTGGGGAGCTGCCTCCTCACCTGTGATGTCTGACGGGTTGGCTCTGCCTCGCACGAGCCGGCGACCGCGCCTCCTCAGTTGCCAGAACTCTCGAGTGCGTTTCGCGTGATACTGCTCGGGGCCCGAAGAGTTTACCATCACATAGGTCGTTTACAAATCAACAAAGCAAATACGTTTAAAAGTAAAAAGTGAAGGTACGCATACAATCATTATCAGTTTGTTTTTCTCCGTGTTTGGAGTGAACTGCTGCATCCGTCTTATGGTACCACATCACTATATTTTACATACTTTAATAATGAAATAATCTGCACAATTTAGCGTTCTAACTTGTAGATCTGAAAATGGTCGATGTCATCTGTTGTGGCGAAACACGGAAATTGCAAATCTGTCACATGAGTGATATTATCGAAATCATTGGTTTGGTTGTGTTGAGGCGCCGAGGCGACACTGTGATGAGCCGGCCACGGTGACTAGGTCCCAGTGAAGGCCGGCCTTCAAAGGCAATAATTTTGGCGGCATATCTTAGACGGTATGGGTTGAGACTGTGGCACTAAGCATGGCTGCTGTGGAAAAATGGCATGCAATGGATACTATAAAATACTCTGAAATTAAATAGTATCTCACAGCTTCAAAGATCGCGAAAGGCACTGAGGTGCATATACTGAGATCTTAATGTTATGTATACTATAACAAAACTACAAAAGTTATGCCAGCATAATCAATGAGTAATTATGCACAAACCCTTGTAAATTAATAACTGTTGAACGCTTTATGTGGTATTTCCGACCAAGTTATGAATGATAGCGGAGAAAACTAATTAGCTATGATCACTGAAAGGCACACGAGTGTATATATTTTACTTATTGAACTGTAATACCTTTTTAATTATTTGAATGTGTCAGAGCATCGGATAGTTCACACTTACGTAGAAAATGAAAGGAGCGTGACATTCCTTGTAAACATGTATCCTATGCATAATTTATCGAGCCATTACTTATTCAGTTAATCAAATGTGAATTCGACTTGTAAAAAAGGTATTCATTCTCTGAAATGGGTAATAGGTGCATAAAGTCTAAAAGAACCAGTAAATAGCGCGCTAAGAGACGCTTCTTCTGAGCAGGCCATCTTTACTGTGTATCATGTATTAACAATTTCATTGCCATATATATTGAGCAAAAGAACACAAATTTCATGCTTTCATTGCTTATCCATAAACTATTAGAACAGGGCATTGTGCATGTTCTAAAGGAGACAGGGAGAGAAAAACGCTTCTTTTACCGGTTTTGAATTACTTTTTCTTAAAACGGCGGTCCATTTTATTTATTTTGTGTTCGTTGTAAGATTTCTTGTGGTACCCAAAGGGTTATGAGCGTGGGCGAACAGTCACTCCTCGTCATTTTGTGCCTGATTAACATGGAGATACCTTGTATGTTGGAGAGGTGTTAGCGTAGTTAGAAACTGAAAAGTCATACATTCTGAACGGCAACTGGCTTCACGAAAGCTTTAACATTCGTTCATAGAAGAATTACAGGCTGTGTGGAATTTACAATCTGCGGACCAGTTAGAACTAACTTTTCACGACAGTTAGAACAGAGCAGCTTTGGACGTGTGATCTGGTGACTATTTTGTGAATAGTTTAAATGAACAGGACTCTATTTTTCATGAACCTGTGAAGTTGATTAGTATTTGAAAAATCTTCTACCACTTTACTGCAACGGATTATTATTGGCATTTTACTTCACGTTTAACGGCACACTTGTAGGAGCTCCGTTTCATTATTATTATTTGCGCATAAGCCCATTCTTAGAGGTAGGCATTTTCCCCTGTACTTCTTTTACTTTCTTCCTACCAGCTTCCTGTCTCTCTTCACACCCTGTAGTCCCTACCTTCTTCATTGATTTTTCCTCTTGGTCAGCTTGCCATTTGTGAATCTGGACCTGTAGATTTCGCTGTTTTGGACATCATCCAGAGTAATTTCTGCAAATTTCAAAACCGTTTGAGTTCGCCAGCATGTTCCATAGTGTCCATGGTGTCTGTTTTGGCTTTGCTTCTGTTCTCAAAAAAAGATCACCTAAGTCTTTCTGGGTTCATTCTTTTAACGTTTCCATAGATTTTAAGCTGCATTTTCTAATGTCACTGTGGATGTTTTGTTTGATTTCCTGATTTCTTTTCAATCAATATTCTTCAACTACAAGTTTTGGGTCCAGAACTTTTATTACGATTCAGCACTCATTTTTCTCGGTGTTTTAGCGTCAGCCGTACTGTTCAGAAGTAGTGCTCCTAATCTACGAGGTCATTCTCGTTTAATTACTGTGTTGCACTGTCTTGGTCTTGCGTGCTTGGAGACAGTATTTATTGTCGATATTTTGGATTAGTCGGTATGCAGTTTTCATCTTTTAGTACGTAATTTATTTTCCTTTAGTTTCAATTTCATTTTTCTGTATGGTTTCAGCAAATTATTTAAATAGTGGAACTCGCTTAATTTTGCCATATTTCGTCTCCATGAATTCTGGTACTTGTTTGTTGCAGGTCAAGCACTTGTCTTTTCAAAGAAATTAGTGGGCCGACTATTTCTGCAGTTTCTTTCAGGAGTTCAGTTTGATGTAAGGCTGATAAAATGTGAAGAGTTAAGGTTGCTAAATCGTCTGCAAATGCTAGGAAATCGGTAGATAACTTACGTCTACTTAAAATGACTGGCTGGTCAATTTTGGGGACTTACTTCAGTATCACTTTCTGTACACAGCTGGTAAGTAATGGCGAACACCCATCTTCTTGCGTCACTCCTGTTGGATTTTGAACGAATTTGAGAGTTCCCTCATAAAATTAACCTTGATATTTGTATCTGTCAGTGCCTATTTTACGATTGCAAGTGATTTCAGACCTAGACCTTGTTCTTTTAATATATGGAAGAGTGATCTGGGGTTATCTTAGTCATAGTCTCTCCTGAAGTCAACAAATACACAGACTAAATTTTTGTTACAAATTCTCTGATGTCTTAGTATTAGCGCTAGGTTCAGTATTTTTGCTGAACAAGAACGGTCTGGTCTGATGTCCTTTCGAGAAGACACTGGAATAGAATTTGGTATGAATCTGATACTAGTGAGAGTCTCCTGTAGTTATTTATATCTCTTTTGTCTCCCTTTTTGAGTAATGAACGAATTGACACATTTTTACAATCTTCTGCAATTCGTTCTGTTTTGCAAAAGTCTTGCATGATTTTGATGATATTTTTTTATGATATTTTTTCTGGTGTTTGGACGTGCTGATTTCGGCATTTGTGCTATGATTCCATCTTCCCTCCCAAAAGCTTCATTGTTTTTGATTCTTTTGAGCTGTCCCACAATTTATTTTTCGCCTGGCTGCAACGATTCCGGTTTTGTGTTCTCAGTTTTTGTGATGAAAATCTTTGTATTGGTTCTGGACAATCAAGTAGTTCTTTGAAATATCTGGCAAATTTCTTACAGTTCTCTTGATTGTTTAGAGCCAACTGATCGTTTTCTTTCTTGAATTAGAAACTTGGTTGTTAATATACTATGAGCGTACTTTTTAAGTTCTTATAGAAATTTTATGTGTTATTTCCTTCGAAGTCTTTCTTCATTTCAACTTTTTTGATCCTTTTCGTATTTACTTTTGGTCTTTCGTATTAATTTGGCTGTCTCTTTCCTCGCTGTCAAGGACGCTTTTTAGTTGTTTTTTGTATTTTTGTTGTTGTTGCAGTAGTTCAAAGAATCTTGTCGAGACTAAACTCCATGTTCATATCCCTCATTTCAACAACAGTACTATTTCCTTTTATTCAGAGGAATTAGTGTTTGTGCTACTTCATTCAATTTGCTTCTGAATTATTGCCAAATAATTTGTTTTCCTTTTTCCGTGAAAGATGGTTGTATCATGCTAACGTCAAATTTTGCAAACTTTGTCTTCTTTTTTGTGAATCTCTAAGGTTTTAAATGTAGTTTTATTCTTGTAAAGTAATATTATGAATCTATGTTTGTATCCTTTCTGACTTGGACGTGCGTTGGAATAATCTATTGCTACGTGGTCAATTTCGAATTCACTGATGAGTGAGTTCGGTGATCTCTGTCATCTGTTTCGATTGTTTCTTTTTCAAGTCTATTGGCATGATTTTAATGTTGAATATTCTGCGGAGCTCTACTTTGTCCGTTTTGGCAGGTTCTTTTATGTGCTGGAAATTTTCCAATTTTTTTCCTGTACTTAGTTTCATTGCCTAGCTGTGCAATGGGTCCGCCTAGTAGGATTCTGACATGGTTTTGTGGAATTTTAGATATTGTTTCTTCGAACTTTTCCCCTGATTTATCTACCTTTACGCGGTTGGTTTTATTTTCAACACTGATCGGCATGTCATCCTTAATGTGTTTGTTTCATATGCACACATTAGGATGATTATCATTGGGATATTCTTTACAGCTTTCAGATTTGTTACGGAGATGAGTATGCCTTTCGTGACTGCAAAAGCGACCCCTAAAAGCTGTGTGTTTTTCATTATACGTTTGTCTGTTATACTTGTGAAAAGTATGTAGTTCTAAAAATCCACTGCGTTTTCGTCAGTCTCGTTTCGTGGAGCGTCAGTATTTTTATTTTTTGATCGTTTAGTGTTTTCTCTAGTGAATGTAACTTTCGTGTTCCTGAAAGACTATTTACATTTAGTACGCCACTTTTTGTGTTGCCCAAAGTTAGCCAGAGGACTGCGATTCCCTCTGTTTGGTTGTTAATCCTGAGGCCCCGAAATCGGATAGTCTGGTTGTACTTTTCTTGACGGCAGTTGATTGGTTACCCCCTTGGGTAAAAATTTTTTCCTGCCACTTCTCATGGTAATTATGTAATTATTTATGTGTGTTTCAATTTACTGACTGAACAGATCACCAGTTCATTCAGTATGAATCCTGTGATGTCGTCTACAATCAATTATTCGAAAAAATACACCTTTATCAATTTTAAGGATGTTTTGGTTGTTCAGACGTACACTTAATAATTTGAATTCAGCTATTTTGGCGATACTTACACAATTTAGACTGAAGGATAATGAGTTAAATCTATTCTGCAGCGGGTTTTGCTGCTGGGAGTAAAAGTAGACGATGCACGATTCGATCCTACGACAAATACATGAACATGATTAATACGAACACTTTACTCTCGCTGTGTAGGTGGGCGCCAACAAAATTTATTGGCATTAGGAGGAGAAAGTTGGTAATTAGAATTTCATGAGAAGATTCTGCCGCAACTAAAAGGGAAATTATTTAATGATTGCCACCCCTATTCAGGTACGATATCCGTAGCACCATCTACATTCTTTCGCGATAATACGAAACAAGCTCTCCTTCTTTGAACTTTTTCGGTGTCCTCCGTCAATCAGACAAGCGTAGTATAGGCAGTCGCTTTAGTAGCCATGTCGCATTTTCTAAGTGTTCTCGCAATGAACTGCAGTATTTGGTCCGCTTTCCTCACAACATCATCTGTGTGTCGTTGGAACTTAACTTGTTCGTAATTGTAATTCCTGAGTATTTAGTTTTATTGCTTATAGATATGCGTGTTTTGTACTGTAATCGAAATTTAACGGATTGCTTTTTTTACTAGTGTGGATGACTTCACACTTTTCATTATTTAGAGCCAATTGCTACTTTCCGCACCGTACAGGTATCATGTCTGTATCATTTTGCAGTTGGTTTTGACCATTTGGTACCTCTATAGGACAGTAATTGACAGCATCCTTTGCAAACAATCTAAGAGAGCTACTCTGATTGTCTCTTAAATCGTTTATGCAGATCAGGAACAACAGAATGTCTGCAAATTTTCGCGGAGATCACCAGACATCACTTCTGCTTTACTCAATGACTCTTCGTCAGTTATTACGAACGGTGACATTACTGATCGTAAAACACGAATCCAGTCGCGCAACTAGGACGATACTCGTAGGCACGCTCTTTGATTAGAAGTCCCTTGTTAAAAGAGTTCTGGAAATCGAAAAATATGGAAGCAGTTTGAAATACCCTGTCGATAGGAGTGAATAAAGAACAAGTTTAGTTTTACAAGAATCATATTTTCTGAAGCCGTGTTGGCTATTTGTCAATAAATTGTTTTCTTCGTGGTAATTCATAATGTTCGAAGACAGTGCATGTTCCAGTATGGTTTTGGAATGAATCAGATTACTCCTATTTCCTTTTTTTGAGTACTAGTGTGACCTGTGGAATTTTTCAATTAGAGAGATTAAGGAAAGGAAAACCTACGTTCCTAGCATTTGTAGACTTAGAGAAAGCTTTTGACAATGTTGACTGGAATACTCTCTTTCAAATTCTAAAGGTGGCAGGGGTAAAATACAGGGAGCGAAAAGCTATTTACAATTTGTATAGAAACCAGATGGCAGTTATAAGAGTCGAGGGGCATGAAAGAGAAGCAGTGGTTGGGAAGGGAGTAAGACAGGGTTGTAGCCTCTCCCCGATGCTATTCAATCTGTATATTGAGCAAGCAGTAAAGGAAACAAAAGAAAAATTCGGAGTAGGTATTAAAATCCATGGAGAAGAAATAAAAACGTTGAGGTTCGCCGATGACATTGTAATTCTGTCAGAGACAGCAAAGGACTTGGAAGAGCAGTTGAACGGAATGGATAGTGTCTTGAAGGGAGGATATAAGATGAACATCAACAAAAGCAAAACGAGGATAATGGAATGTAGTCGAATTAAGTCAGGTGATGTTGAGGGTATTAGATTAGGAAATAAGACACTTAAAGTAGTAAAGGAATTTTGCTATTTGGGGAGCAAAATAACTGATGATGGTCGAAGTAGAGAGGATATAAAATGTGGCAAGGAAAGCGTTTCTGAAGAAGAGAAATTTGTTAACATCAAGTATAGATTTAAGTGTCAGGAAGTCATTTCTAAAAGTATTTGTATGGAGTGTAGCCATGTATGGAAGCGAAACATGGACGGTAAATAGTTTGGACAAGAAGAGAATAGAAGCTTTCGAAATGTGGTGCTACAGAAGAATGCTGAAAATTAGATGGGTAGATCACATAACTAATGAGGAAGTATTGAATAGGATTGGGGAGAAGAGAAGTTTGTGGCACAACTTGACAAGAAGAAGGGATCGGTTGGTAGGACATGTTCTGAGGCATCAAGGGATCACCAATTTAGTATTGGAGGGCAGCGTGGAGGGTAAAAATCGTAGGGGGAGACCAAGAGATGAATACACTAAGCAGATTCAGAAAGATGTAGGTTGCAGTAGGTACTGGGAGATGAAGAAGCTTGCACAGGACAGAGTAGCATGGAGAGCTGCATCAAACCAGTCTCAGGACTGAAGACCACAACAACAACAATAGGAACAGATCTTTCGTCGAGCGGGCGGTTATAAACTGCTATACAATCTGGACCGGAGGCCTTGCCTTTATTGATTTGGAGTCTTTCGCTACAATGGCGAAATATACTTCTAAGTTACACGTGTTATTCTTAATTAAAATTCAGGAATATTAACTTCTTCGGCTTTGGTGAAGGAATTTGGGAAAACTCTGTTTAGTAACCCTTTCTTAGTGACACTGCCATCAGTAACATTACCATTACTACTATACAGTGAGGATATTAACAGCGCTTTGCAGCTTTGTGTGCTTTACATATGACTAGAATCTCTTTGGATCTTTTTATTGACTTCGAGACTGAGTATCGTTATTGAAAATTTGAAAAGGCATCTCGCTCTGAAGTCCGCGCTAAGTTTGGCGCTTCAGTAAAATATCGCCAGTCTTGGATTAATAGCGCCGCCTATATGCGTGTGTGAAGTGTAACATGACACTTGCACGTCGCAATTTGCTTTCCTACCTGAACAGCCATTTGGTGGTGCCAGGTATTAACACACACCAGTAAAGTTGCACTATACTCACAATCTCTTATTGAAATTGCGTGTGACTGGACAGCAAATCAAACGTTTTCAAAATAAGGATCAGTCGGTCTATATTCGCACCAAGATTTTCCTGTATCTTCTGTGTAGACACGTAACCGTTATTGTAAAACAAATCTTTTAATGATAGCTTATTACAACACTACTCACAGTTATCTCCATATATAAAAGGAAATGCCCTGACTGATTCACTGACTCTATCCAGTAAGGATAGAAGCTTGGAACTTGTGTTGATATTATATTGCAAGCGTAAGGGGGTGAAATAGGAGATCAAAGGTTTTTTGAAAATATGTTGCTATTAAGGCAATTTTGAAACTGGAACTACGAAAAATAGGTATTTTGTTCCTCGGTCATAAAGAAAATAATACGCCACTCTGCATAGTTGGAAATTCCGTGAGAGTGCTTTTTAAAAAATATCATTATTAAAGAAGTAACGCATTCTTAAAACTGCATCTATGAAAATTGCTATTTGCTACTCGGCTAGAAATATAACATTACTACCCTTGATTGCGAGAAACTGACCGTACATTCTGAGTCTGATAATCGAGAGCGCTAATTGTTACGTAACATTATTTATTGAAACTCGGTCTTCGGCGGTAACGTTATAAGAAAACCGGGATCAAATTGTATCTTTTGTTTGACCTCAATCATCTTTGTACAAGTCAAAATGTTAATAACAATGTTAATTTTCATTTACTTTAAAACTGTAAAATAGCTACGACCCACAGTTAGCCTAGAAACAATTTGTTTCGCATTTAAATGACAGTGAAAGGAAATAAAATTTCCTTTGGGAATAAATGAACTCTGAAAAGTTACAGACCTCGGAAAAAAAATGACTGCAGGTTTTAATGAATGGAATACGAAAATAGTAATTATACATAAAACAGTTTTTCAAATAATCGTGAACCCAACGAAAAGCTTCCGTATTTAATTACCTCACTTACACCGAATGAAATTTATCTTTTCTTTGTATCCAAAATGTAATAGGTTCTTCAAATGACGTAGTCTTAAAGCAAAAAAAGCTTTTTATTTTTTTAACGGACATCAGTCTATGAACGCAAATCACATTCACAACTGATAATACAGCTCAGTGATAGCGATCAAAAAAGAGCTAATTCCGAAAACTTAATCGCAAGAGAGCTCTCTTTACATTGCTCCATTACATTTCTAATTGTTTCATAGACATTAGCTTCTTTGTTTTTACATTGCGTACTAATAATAAGGTTCACAAATCGCTATCTTTCACAGACGGCAAATTTTCACAGAATTAATTCTTTTTATTACGCGTACTTATCGCTGTCATTCATTTGGATAAAAAGGAAAAACCTTTAATAGTGACTGTGACGCCACAGAAATAAGAAAATACTTGTTTCAGAGATTTTGGAAATTCAACCCCTAAAGAGGTGAAATATGCCATGAAAATTTTTTGTACGTATTTCTTTATGAAAGCATTTTTAAGCTAAATCTGCGAAAAGTTGTATTTGAATTCTCGGCTAGAATTAAAATATTACGTGCAGCAGTGCTCTTTTGTAAATTCAACCCCTAATGGGGTGAAATATTGTATGAAAAATTTTATCAAAGTATTTCGTTATATTAAAACACTTTTAAAGGTAAAGCTATGAAAACTGGAATTAGACTTCACGGTTAGAAATGAAGAAATAACTGTTAAGGGATGAAAGTTTCTAATGAAATATCACCACGAGACCTCAAAGGCACGATTAACGAAAACCTCCGACTGCAGCTACCGTAATGACTTTTTGGTTAGAAGAGCAGTCGGCAACACCATGTCACGGCCTTAATTAGAGTTATAAAGTTTATAAAATGTTTCAGTTTTTCAGCTAAATCAAAGCAAACAGCCACCATGAGAAATCGGTTCTGTCAGAACTGCACAGAAAAAGAAACGGAACATTAATACAGTAATTTTTCAGTAGGCCTAATATATGTTCATAAAATTATTTTTGTTGTAATTACAAAGCAATCGCGAGCGAAGCAGCGGGCAGCCTAGTCAGCCAACAAGTAAAGTGGAGGAAGACGTATCTACGGAGAACACACGATGTATACACAGTCAGCTCATAATAAACCTTATTTTTCGATTTCTAGATCTTAAATGTTTTGTAAAACTGAAAAATACGCTTTCTGATGTCTGATAAGTTTGTATTTACACATCTGTCTTCCAAAGGGAACAGGGTTTTTGTTGCTGACGGTTCATGATACGCTATCTCATATTGGAATGCACTGTGAAATTTCTGGATGATGAAACTTGATATTTGATACACTGTAAATCATTATAAAAGAAAATCTGTACTGTGCAATCGTGTAGCTTGCCCTCACGGATGCAGTGGTGTGTATATAATGTATTAACATAAAGCGCACGCCGTTCGTAATCACGCTGGAACAATCAAGCAACATTTGCGAATTTTAACGTTTGTATCCATTTGAAACCCGATTGTTCATGTCAAACTGTTGAGCATGTGTTAAAGAAATATGACAGCAGGGAATGAGATAACAAAAAAAATGTTATTTACTCGTCAGCGAGATTTCGCTGTGATAGTTCGATAGGAAACATACAATCGCTAATTAATTAAATTACTTTGAAACAGTACCGTGCCAGTATCACGATGGGCTATAATTGACATTATATTCTTCCATGTCAGTGTTCCAGCATTGTAGATATGCGTTAGACAAACAAATTTATTGCAGCCTTTTTTTTTTTTTTTTACATTGATGTCGTAAGTCTTTCAAATTAACTGCAGCATGCCTCATCCTACTGACCACATACAACTATGGCACCCGCAAACAGCTTCATACGTGGACACGTGTTATGAGTAATAAGGATACCTTTAGTAGGCTTCAGGTTAGATTATCCCTAAATACCTAAATGCATTTCCTTGGCTTTACCTGTCTTAACCGTCAAATAAAATATCTGTAAAACAGATATTCACTTGCTCAACAATTTACACAATCTCAACAAAAAACAATAATGTTCACGTTTCTATGAAAATGTTAGTAATGCCGTAGTAGAATGCAACCTTTTTCTCCTAGATATGTGTTCTTACTCACTGACAAATCTCATCAAAAGGGATCGACGCAACGCCAATGAACGAGCAGTTTATACGGATGAGGTCTTGCAATCGCAGGGAAACGTGTACGGGATGAGACAGAAATGAAGCAAGACTCAAGCAGGAAATTTGTGTATTTCTGAAATATGTTTAATTAAGTGTGATCATCTTTAAAACAGGACTTAACTGAATCCATATACGCATGTGTTTTTTTTCCAGCGCTAAAACGTTTCTACATGTCTTTTCTATCCAGTCTGACTACACTGATCGAACAAGTTACAACTTGTCACAGGGCTAGGGCAAAGTTTAAGATCGATACATAGTTGCGCGCAAAGATGACGTGACAAACAGTTAGTTAGTAATGCAAACACAGTCGTTTCCTTTTTGCTGACGAAGGATAATTGTCAGAATTGATCTATGATGCATCATTTCAACCTGCAGCGCATAAACCTCGTAGTAGGTGTAGTAAAGCTAATGTCAGGAGTAATGTCATTCTGTCTGCATTTACCCATGCCGTAGACCGAGCGAGGTGGTGCAGTGGTTAGCACACTGGACTCGAATTCGGGTGGACGACGGTTCAAACCCGCCTCCGGTCATCCTGCTTTATGTTTTCCGTGATTTTTCCTAAATCGCTTCAGGCAAGTGCCGGGATGGTTCCTTTGAAACGGCATGGCCGACTTCCTTCCTCTTCCTTGCATAATCCGTTGGGACCAATGACATCGCTGTTTGGTCACCTCCCCCCAAATCAACTAATCAACCATACCATAGAGAAACAGGTCTTTATCAGATATCTTAAATGATCGTTTACTAATTTATTTTCTCTGCTGTTTAATACGGCACCATAACAGCTATAACATTGTGCTGGATATAACTAAACTGGGAGACGTAGCAACGCTGTATTAGTGTGAGTGAGAATACTGAACTGTTTTATGTCCACGTAAGGTAGGCATTTGTTCTGTTTATGTTTTCGGAAGCGAACTGCTGGTGCTTCATTAAGTCAGTGATGAATTACTTTGTATTGTCCTGCTAGTGGAGTAGCATTCTTTGGTTGTATTTGTTGTCCGCCCTCGGTAGCTGAGTGGTCAGCGCGACAGAACGTCAGTCCTAAAGTGTCTGGGTTCGATTAGATTTTCTCCGCTCAGGGACTGGGTGTTTTGTTGTACTAATCATCATCATTTCATCTCCATCGACGCGCAATTCGCCGAAGTGGCGTCAAATCGATAGACTTGCACGCGGCGAACGGTCTACTCGACTGGAGGCCCTAGTCACACGTTTACATTGTAATTGTTAGTTACAAATAATGCAAAAATGCAGCAAATTACGATTAGGTAAAGTGAAGTAACTGGCACCAGCAATCGATGACATAAAGTAATTAGGTATGCGTGCTACTGGACAGTAAGGTATTTCACAGTTTATTTTAATTTCACAATATTTATAAACTTTGATTATGTTTATTGATAATAGTGACCAATTACAAAATTACTAATACTTTACTCTGTAGTGTTTAAACCAGCAGAACTAACACCTCTCTGTCACAAACTAAAAATTAAAAACCACTCTTCTGTTATCAGATAAGTAGCGTAACGTCTTATGTAGTTGTTGTTGTGGTCTTCAGTCCTGAGACTGATTTGATGCAGCTCTCCATGCTACACTATCCTGTGCAAGCTTCTTCATCTCCCAGTACCTACTGCAACCTACATCCTTCTGAATCTGTTTAGTGTATTCATCTCTTCGTCTCCCTCTACTATTTTTACCCTCTACACTTCCCTCCAAACTGAACTGGTGATCCCTTGATGCCACAGAACATGTCCTACCAACCGATCTCTTCTTCTAATCAAGTTGTGCCACGAACTTATCTTCTCCCCAATCCTATTCAATACCTCTTCATTAGTTACATGATCTACCCATCTAATCTTCAGCATTCTTCTGTAGCACCACATTTCGAAAGCTTCTATTTTCTTCTTGTCCAAACTAGTTATCGTCCATGTTTCACTTCCATACATGTCTACGCTCCATACAAATACTTTCAGAAAAGACTTCCTGACACTTACATCTATACTCGATGTTAACAAATTTCTCTTCTTCAGAAACGCTTTCCTTGCCATTGCCAGTCTACATTTTATATCCTCTCTACTTCGACCATCATAAGTTATTTTTCTCCCCAAATAGCAAAACTCCTTTACTACTTAAAGTGTCTCATTTCCTAATCTAATTCCCTCAGCATCACTCGACTTAATTCGACTACATTCTATTATCCTCGTTTAGCTTTTGTTGATGTTCATCTTCTATCCTCCTTTCTAGACACTATCCATTCCGTTCAATTGCTCTTCTAAGTCCTTTGCTGTCTCTGACAGAATTAAAATGTCATCGGCGAACCTCAAAAGTTTTTATTTCTTCTCCATGGATTTTAATACCTACTCCGAAATTTTCTTTTGTTTCCTTCACTGCTTGCTCAATATACAGATTGAATAACATCGGGAAGAGGCTACAACCCTGTCTCACTCCCTTCCCAACCACTGCTTCCCTTTCATGTTCATCGACTCTTATAACTGCCATCTGGTTTCTGTACAAATTGTAAATAGCCTTTCGCTCCCTCTATTTTACCCCTGCCACCTTCAGAATTTGAAAGAGAGTATTCCAGTCAACAGTGTCAAAAGCTTCCTCTAAGTCTACAAATGCTAGAAACATAGGTTTGCCTTTCCTTAATCTAGCTTCTAAGATAAGTAGTAGGGTCAGTATTGCCTCACATGTTCCAATATTTCTACGGAATCCAAACTGATCTTCCCCGAGGTCGGCTTCTACCAGTTTTTCCATTCGTCTGTAAAGAATTTTCGTTAGTATTTTGCAGCTGTGACTTATTAAACTGATTGTTCGGTAATTTTCACATCTGTCAGCACCTGCTTTCTTTGGGATTGGAATTATTATATTCTTCTTGAAGTCTGAGGGTATTTCGCCTGTCTCATACATCTTGCTCACCAGATGGTAGAGTTTTGTCAGGATTGGCTCTCCCAAGGCCGTCAGTAGTTCTGCTGGAATGTTTTCTGTTCCTGTGGCCTTGTTTCGAGTCAGGTCTTTCAGTGCTCTGTCAAACTCTTCACGCAGTATCGTATCTCCCATTTCATCTTCATCTACATCATCTTCCATTTCCACAATATTGTCCTCAATAACATCGCCCTTGTATAGACCCTCTATATACTCCTTCCATCTTTCTGCTTTCCCTTCTTTGCTTAGAACTGGGTTTCCATCTGAGCTCTTGATATTCGTACAAGTGGTTCTCTTTTCTCCAAAGGTCTCTTTAATTTTCCTGTAGGCAGTATCTATCTTACCCCTAGTGAGATAAGCCTCTACATCCTTACATTTGTCCTCTAGCCATCCCTGCTTAGCCATTTTGCGCTTCCTGTCGATCTCGTTTTTGAGACATTTGTATTCCTTTTTGCCTGCTTCTGTTACTGCATTTTTATATTTTCCCCTTTCATGAATTAAATTCAATATTTCTTCTGTTACCCAAGGATTTCTACAAGCCCTCGTCTTTTTACCTACTTGATCCTCTGCTGCCTTCTCTACTTCATCTCTCAAAGCTACCCATTCTTCTTCTACTGTATTCCTTTCCCCCATTCCTGTCAATTGTTCCCTTATGCTCTCCCTGAAACTCTGTACAACCTCTGGTTTAGTCAGTTTATCCCATCTCCTTAAATTCCCACCTTTTTGCAGTTTCTTCAGTTTTAATCTACAGTTCATAACCAATAGATTGTGGTCAGAGTCCACAGAGTCTGCCACTGGAAATGTCTTACAATTTAAAACCTGGTTCCTAATACTCTGTCTTACCATTATATAATCTATCTTAAACCTGTCAGTATCTCCAGGCTTCTTCCATGTATGCAACCTTCTTTTATGATTCTTGAACCAAGTGTTAGCTATGATTAAGTTGTGCTCTGTGCAAAATTCTACCAGGAGCGTTCCTCTTTCATCTCTTAGCCCCAATTAATATTCACTTACTACGTTTCATTCTCTCCCTTTTCCTACTATCGAATTCCAGCCACCCATGACTATTAAATTTTCGCGTCCCTTCACTATCTGAATAATTTCTTTTATTTCATCATACATTTCATCATCTGCAGAGCTAGTTGGCATATGAACTTGTACTACTGTAGTAGGCGTGGGCTTCGCGTCTATCTTGGCCACAATAATGCGTTCACTATGCTGTTTGTAGTAGTTTACCCGCACTCCTATTTTGTTATTCATTATTAAGCCGACTCCTGCATTATCCCTATTTGATTTTGTATTTATAACCCTGTATTCGCCTGACCAAAAGTCTTGTTCCTCCTGCCAGCGAACTTCACTAATTCCTACTATATCTAACTTCAACCTATCCATTTCCCTTTTTAAATTTTCTGACCTACCTGCTCGATTAAGGGATCTGACATTCCAAGCTCCGGTCCGCAGAACGCCAATTTCCTTTCTACATCTACATCTACATCTATACTCCGCGAGCCACCTAACGGTGTGTGGCGGAGGGTACTTATTGACCACTATCTGATCCCCCCTTCCCTGTTCCATTCACGAATTGTGCGTGGGAAGAACGACTGCTTGTAAGTCTCCGTATTTGCTCTAATTTCTCGGATCTTTTCGTTGTGATCATTACGCGAGATATATGTGGGCGGTAGTAATATGTTGCCCATCTCTTCCCGGAATGTGCTCTCTCGTAATTTCGATAATAAACCTCTCCGTATTGCGTAACGCCTTTCTTGAAGTGTCCGCCACTGGAGCTTGTTCAGCATCTCCGTAACGCTCTCGCGCTGACTAAATGTCCCCATGACGAATCGCGCTGCTTTTCGCTGGATCATGTCTATCTCTTCTATTAATCCAACCTGGTAAGGGTCCCATACTGATGAGCAATACTCAAGAATCGGACGAACAAGCGTTTTGTAAGCTACTTCTTTCGTCGATGAGTCACATTTTCTTAGAATTCTTCCTATGAATCTCAACCTGGCGCCTGCTTTTCCCACTATTTGTTTTATGTGATCATTCCACTTCAGATCGCTCCGGATAGTAACTCCTAAGTATTTTACGGTCGTTACCGCTTCCAATGATTTACCACCTATGGCATAATCGTACTGGAATGGATTTCTGCCCCTATGTATGCGCATTATATTACATTTATCTACGTTTAGGGAAAGCTGCCAGCTGTCGCACCATGCATTAATCCTCTGCAGGTCTTCCTGGAGTACGTACGAGTCTTCTGATGTTGCTACTTTCTTGTAGACAACCGTGTCATCTGCAAATAGCCTCACGGAGCTACCGATGTTGTCAACTAAGTCATTTATGTATATTGTAAACAATAAAGGTCCTATCACGCTTCCTTGCGGTACTCCCGAAATTACCTCTACATCTGCAGATTTTGAACCGTTAAGAATGACATGTTGTGTTCTTTCTTCTAGGAAATCCTGAATCCAATCACAAACCTGGTCCGATATTCCGTAAGCTCGTATTTTTTTCACTAAACGTAAGTGCGGAACCGTATCAAATGCCTTCCTGAAGTCCAGGAATACGGCATCAATCTGCTCGCCAGTGTCTACGGCACTGTGAATTTCTTGGGCAAATAGGGCGAGCTGAGTTTCACATGATCTCTGTTTGCGGAATCCATGTTGGTTATGATGAAGGAGATTTGTATTATCTAAGAACGTCATAATACGAGAACACAAAACATGTTCCATTATTCTACAACAGATTGACGTAAGCGAAATAGGCCTATAATTATTCGCATCTGATTTATGACCCTTCTTGAAAATGGGAACGACCTGCGCTTTCTTCCAGTCGCTAGGTACTTTACGTTCTTCCAGCGATCTACGATAAATTGCTGATAGAAAGGGGGCAAGTTCTTTAGCATAATCACTGTAGAATCTTAAGGGTATCTCGTCTGGTCCGGATGCTTTTCCGCTACTAAGTGATAGCAGTTGTTTTTCAATTCCGATATCGTTTATTTCAATATTTTTCATTTTGGCGTCCGTGCGACGGCTGAAGTCAGGGACCGTGTTACGATTTTCCGCAGTGAAACAGTTTCGGAACACTGAATTCAGTATTTCTGCCTTTCTTCGGTCGTCCTCTGTTTCGGTGCCATCGTGGTCAACGAGTGACTCAATAGGGGATTTAGATCCGCTTACCGATTTTACATATGACCAAAACTTTTTAGGGTTCTTGTTTAGATTGTTTGCCAATGTTTTATGTTCGAATTCGTTGAATGCTTCTCTCATTGCTCTCTTTACGCTCTTTTTCGCTTCGTTCAGCTTTTCCTTATCAGCTATGATTCGACTACTCTTAAACCTATGATGAAGCTTTCTTTGTTTCCGTAGTACCTTTCGTACATGATTGTTATACCACGGTGGATCTTTCCCCTCGCTTTGGACCTTAGTTGGTACGAACTTATCTAAGGCGTACTGGACGATGTTTCTGAATTTTTTCCATTTTTGTTCCACATCCTCTTCCTCAGAAATGAACGTTTGATGGTGGTCACTCAGATATTCTGCGATTTGTGCCCTATCACTCTTGTTAAGCAAATATATTTTCCTTCCTTTCTTGGCATTTCTTATTACACTTGTAGTCATTGATGCAACCACTGACTTATGATCACTGATACCCTCTTCTACATTCACGGAGTCGAAAAGTTCCGGTCTATTTGTTGCTATGAGGTCTAAAACGTTAGCTTCACGAGTTGGTTCTCTAACTATCTGCTCGAAGTAATTCTCGGACAAGGCAGTCAGGATAATGTCACAAGAGTCTCTTTCTCCTGATAACGACGCCCTCCTGAGTAGTCCCCGCTTGGAGATCCGAATGGGGGACTATTTAACCTCAGGAATGTTTTACCCAAGAGGACGCCATCATCATTTAACCATACAGTAATGCTGCATGCCCTCGGGAAAAATTACGGCTGTAGTTTCCCCTTGCTTTCAGCCGTTCGCAGTACCAGCACAGCAAGGCCGTTTTGGTTAGTGTTGCAAGGCCAGATCAGTCAATCATCCAGACTGTTGCCCCTGCAACTACTGAAAAGGCTGCTGCCCCTCTTCAGGAACCACACGTTTGTCTGGCCTCTCAACAGATACCCCTCCATTGTGGTTGCACCTACGGTACGGCCATCTGTATCGCTGAGGCACGCAAGCCTCCCCACCATCGGCAAGGTCCATGGTTCTTCTTATAAATCAATTGAACTAGATGGTTTTATTCACAAAAATTCACAAACTCATTTAGGAAATTTATTTCTTTTACTAACATGTTGATGACGCGGCAGGCACAGTATGATTTGATTATGTTTCTTCGAAGATAATGTTATATTGGTGTACAACATTGAGACAGAAAATTGGTAGGCGGACTTTTACTTCAGTCTTCTCAACAGATAGTGCGTGGCTGACTGTCCGTTTCAACCTCCACCACACAAGTAACGAGCAGCCCTTAGTGACTAGCCATCATGGTTTTTTTATTTTAAATATCTTTGTGTCTAATGCCCTTTTGGCATATTTATTATTTTATAAATGACATATAAGTACTGCCAGTGTTTCACGATGATTCCGTACTTATAATTTGTATTATACATCTACATCTACATCTACATCTACATCCATACTCCGCAAGCCACCTGACGGTGTGTGGCGGAGGATACTTTGAATACCTCTATCGGTTCTCCCTTCTTTTCCAGTCTCGTATTGTTCGTGGAAATAAAGATTGTCGGTATGCCTCTGTGTGGGCTCTAATCTCCCTGATTTTATCCTCATGGTACCTTCGCGAGATACACGTAGGAGGCAGCAATATACTGCTTGACTCCTCGGTGAAGGTATGTTCTCGAAACTTCGCCGGTATCGAGCTACTGAGCGTCTATCGTGCAGAGTCTTCCACTGGAGTTTATCTATCATATCCGCAACGCTTTCGCCATTACTAAATGATTCTGTAACGAAGCGCGCTGCTCTCCGTTGGATCTTCTCTATCTATCAACCCTATGTGGTACGGATCCCACACTGGTGAGCAATATTCAAGCAGTGGGCGAACAAATGTACTGTAACCTACTTCCTTTGTTTTCGGATTGCATTTCCTTAGGATTCTTCCAATGAATCTCAGTCTGGCATCTGCTTTACCAACGATCAACTTTATATGATCATTCCATTTTAAATCATTCCTAATGCGTACTCCCAGATAATTTATGGAATTAACTGTTTCCAGTTGCTTACTTGCTATATTGTAGCTGAATGATAAAGGATCTTTCTTTCTATGTATTCGCAGCACATTACACTTGTCTACATTGGGATTCAGTTGCCATTCATTGCACCATGCGTCAATTCGTTGCAGATCCTAATTCGTTTTTAGTCATAATTCTGTGACCATGTTAGAGACCATTCTTTGATTTAAATTCTGAGGAAGATACTGCTAGCCGTGTTGAAACCCGGTTAATTCGTTAAAAATTATTGGGCGAGGGCTGTTTTTCTTTTAACTGTAACTATTCACGGTCTCTGAACGTTCAGCCATGTACAGAATTTTGTATTGGTTGTTCTCTGATGGCAGACGCGGATTTGAAATTGTCACGGTGTGCTTCCTACACAATACGGCGATCATCACTTGTGGTGGTCAGACTTGGTCGGCCGGAACATTTGGCGACGAGTATGCCTACCCCGAAATTCCCATGCAGTCCAACATCGGGACCCTGTCAGATCAGAATAGCCCACAAATCTGAATTACTGGTCATATTCACAACGAAGCTCCTTTCACACGCTGTCACGTGCTGATGTTTCTCTATTTTTCTAAGACAGTGTACGTACCGAACATTTTACGATTCTGTGTATTATTGAAAGTTTCACAAATAGGTACGGCTTAAACTGAAACGTAAGATATTTTATACTGCGAAAGTCTGTATCTTTTTCGGCAAAATACCAATCATCCGATTCAATACTGTGCATGTCGCTACTGAATACGACGTTTTAAAATTCGTACATGTGAATCTTTCACAGAGTTTTACGCTCTATAGATGTGCTGCTACTTCCTTTACGTGTGCCTGTCACCATTCCTCCGAAAACGTAGCACGCTGTTAGTGCGTTCTGATAGCAAGTAAACAGCGCGACGAATATCAAAGCATTCTGGTTAATCCAGCGACGTGGGCGCTGCGCTGAAGCAGCGTGGGTTTTAAATCCCTGCTCAGAGCGCCGGCCTTTGCGTGCGTATCTCCCGCGCTCAAGTGCTCATGCTGCGTCACGCGCGCTCGTTTGCGTGCCCGCAACTGCGTAATGTTGTTCCTCCCACGCGTGCAAACGCTCTCCCACCTCGCATGTTACGGTGGTATTCGCTGTAGAGGTGGATGCCACCACCTCTGCAAATACTCGGACTTTCTCTGCATTAGGACTCAAGCACAGGTCTCTCGAGGCATGTGTGTGGGTTATCGCGTAGAGCCACGAGGTGTACATGCACTGACATGATAATGCAGTAACCCGTACCTAAATTGAACGTGTATGGGACACTGTAGGGCAAACGAAAGTAAGCACATCATCATCATAGGCCATTGCTGGCCGCCAGAGGCGATACCATAAACCGTGCTCTATACCTTGATATCTAGTACTGGAAACCATAAAACGCTATATTGCCATGCGAGAGCATCACACCCTGTATTCACGCACTAAGCGCGACACTTGGAAGAACATCGCATAAAGTGACTTTCATAGTAGATGGTGAATTTCTGTTTACGCCGGATATTACAACATCGAGGTGTCATGCATTACAAAGATGTCAAGTCCACATAATGGAACTGTGGCACACAATGTCTCAGAAGCACTGAATCTCTCAACTCATCGACATATGTACTACTACACAACATGTAGTATAATTGTGACACAGATCATTTCTGTTAAGGAAAAATCTCGAAATATCTATCAAAGCCTGCATTCAACTTTTTTCTGCTAACTGTAATCTTATTTTGCTCAAACAAATTTTCAGTAAAAGTGAAGTGCATTCACTTTGGTACTTAGCATATCTTTTACGTAAGTGACGCTCTGGTTCTTAGACAGCAGTGGTAGCTGAAATTGAGTTAGCAATACTTTCAAATACTGACAGACATTTGTCGTTAGAAAGTGCTGTCGTTTTCATCTGTAAATATGTAGCGTGAAAAGGATAGTGAAAAAAAGAAAAAAAAACATTGAAGCTGCTGAGGAACATTTTCTGAGAATTTAGTATCATTGACTAGTGGCTTCCAGTGTCTCGTTACACAGTAATTGCAGTTCTTGTGATTTATCACCCCCGCTAATCCTTGTATCTGTTTGGTACTGAAAATATCTGCACAACAGTGCAAATGTGGACGGTATGTGCTATGTGTCCTGTCTGGAAACAACCTTGTTCCATTCACTCAAGGCTCTTACTGCTAACAACAGCAATGCCCAGTTTACAGTTAGGCATCGAGTATGCGTTCTATGCTGCTCTGTTCTTTCTCGGTTTAATTTTTATCAGCAGTGGTAGTTATATGTTGTCAACGATGCGCAGCAGTATGATCATGTTCACTAACGAACAGTTGACCGGAATGCACGAACTTATGGGTCCACCAAATCCAGTAGGAGAGTGGTGCAGCGACGATTTGCTGAGCTGCTCCCAAAGAGATAACAACAACATCACGTTATGTTTGGAGTAGTCGGTGTTTTGTGTGGTTCGTTTCAACTGGAATGGTGTCAGTACTGTGGACACCAATATTAACAGGAAAGGTCCACTGCTCCAGAATGGCGTGTGCGGAAATTGTGTGTTGCTTTCTACCACTACCTCTCACGCAGCTGGCTACAGTAGTGAACCGTTATGCCGTGGAATGTGGAAACGCAGCCCACGTTACGTCAGACTGCTTATTGTTCAAGCCCAGTGTCGTACAGTTTTGTAGCCGTACATTATTTACATCAATGGCATAAGGTTGCAAGGGCTTTTATCAAAACTTACGGAACCCACGCGACTGCAACGTCTTCGTCTGGGCATTACCTTACCGATAAAAAAAAAGTACTCGTGCTTGAATTTACAGTTCTCAGCTGTCACAAATCTGATATGCTGTGCCGCATATTAGTTACGCTCTTTGCCACTCAGAACTTCAAGCTGCAACGCTAGGATAGTTTAGGTCTTGCTGGCATTTAATGACATGAATTCTCCAAGAGAAACAAATTAACTAACACCACCATAGCAACCAAGCAGTCATCAGCTGCGATAAAATCGCAACAATGAGACGTTTAACACTAGAGTTGATCACCTTACTAACTGACGTGAGTTGGAGTGTTGTTTCACCAGGAATAAGCTTTCTCATTATGTACTATCGTCTAGGAGTGCGTGCATTATCACGAATCAAAATATACTTTGTCAACACCAAACATGTCCACTTCCTACCCATTTCTAGATTAGACCTTCTTCTTCTTTTCTTGTGCCTTTGGCGTGGTTCCGCTACTCCTTACCGCTTGTGTGATGTCAAAGTGAGCGAAAGTTTTCTGAATGTTTGCCAATAGTGTGACAGGTCTGACTTCGATTCCAATCTAGTATTCACCTAGAGGGTTGTGGAAAGCCGCCTGAAAACAACGTTAAGACTGGCCGGCACGATGACCCTCATCGGTAATACGCTGGAGTATTCGATCTGGGGCTGGCGCACTTCCCTGTTCTGGAAACGGTGCCGGTGCTTTAACACGCACAGCTTTCCGAGCAGTTTTAAGTTTTTAGACGTTGTTGACTCAGTTTTGTTTATGTGGGGCGCCATTCCCGTATATTTGTTACTGGACATTTTGAAGTTTTCTACCTCGGTTGTTTTTCACATGTGTTCAAGTTATTATACCTCGCACGATTGGTCAATGACGACCTCGCTCCATATGGGCGGGCGGTGGGCTGTCAGCGGTACAATACTCCGCTCTTCAGCCAAGCGAGTTAAAAAATATTCTGATGAGAAATAGAATATAAAATTTGAAGGTGTTTTTCTATTTTAAATTAGAAATAAAAAACGGACAAATAAAAAAGGAAAATATATACATTTTAAAAGTACGTCGCAGGAAGGTAAAACTCTTTTGATAAAAACAGCAAAGCATTGCATGTTCACTTAAGAATTGAAAGACCTGCACAGGGTGACGAGTATAGTCGAAGGAGGCAGTACGTTCCACAGGGTTTGCAGGGTTTAGATGCTTGGGTACAAAGATAGGGGCTTTAGATAGAAAAAATATGGAGATGGTAGGCAGGAGTTAAGTTGGATTGTGGGAAATACAGTCTGCTGGAGAAACAGAGAGTGAGGAATAGTGTGTTGTGAGGGAAGGGCAGTGGTTACAAGAGGAAAAGGATGGGGATGGATGGAGAGGGGGAAGGAGGGAGGAGCCTTGATGAGTAGGGGCATAGGTGGGGAAGAATTATGGTTGGCAGGAGGGATGAATATCTACATCTACATAGGTACTTCGTAAGCCACCCTACGGTGCGTTGCGGAGGGTAACCTGTACAACTGCTTGTCATTCCCTTTCCTGTTCCATTGGCAAACAGAGCGAGGAAAAGTGACTATCTATATGCCTCCGTATGAGCCGTAATTTCTTGTATCTTATCTTCGTGGTCCTTACGCGCTATGTACGTTGCCGCGGATAGAACTGCTCTTCAGTCAGCTTCAAATGACGGTTCTCTAGATTTTCTCAATAGTGTTTCTTGAAAAGAACTTCACCTTCCCTCCAGGGATTCCCATTTGAGTTCCCGTAGCATGTCCGTAACACTTACGTCTTGTTCAAACTTATCGCTAACAAATCTAGCAACCCGCCTCCGAATTGCTTCGATGTCTTCCTTCAATTCGACCTTACCTGGTACGGATCCCAAACACTCGAGTAGAACTCAAGAATAGGTAGCACCAGCGTCCTATATGCGGTCTCCTTTACAGGAGAATCACTCTTTCCGAAAATTCTCCCAATAAACAGAAGTCGACCATTAGCCTTCCCTATCACAGTTGTCAGCATATTGGGTTCTATTACTTAATAAGTCTTCGAGCCACTCACATATCCGTGACCTTAGTCGTTATGCTCTTACTTTTGTTAACAGCCTGCAATGGGGCACCATATCAAATGCTTTCCGGAAATCTAGAAATATGAAATCTGCCTGATGCCCTTCATCCATAGTTTGCAGTATAATATGGGGGTGCCTCCTGTTGTCTGGGAGAACAAGTCGTTTGATGTTGTGATAGGAGATGGACTGGATAAAAGGTGGAATGTATGTAGATGTAGGGATGATGGACTGTGATTGTGAAGGTGCAGAAATATATCAGGGTTGGTAATCAGAGGGATGATTGGAATCTAGTTTCAGGATGGTATACGAGATGCGGATGTGCTCAATAGGGGCGAGGAGAAGTGGGAATTTGATGATATGGCAGAGGATTCATATGGGAGAAGGTCAACAAATGTGGAAAGCGAGACGAAGTGCATGGCTTTCGAGGATTTGGAAGGACTTAAAGATTCACACAAAGTTTTAACAGCAGAGGATGCTTTGGATCAGGACTTTGCAGGTGTGTAGAATAGTGGAGGGCTGTAGACCCCAAGTTCGTCCTATTAGTAGTTTTAGTCTATTGTAGGATTTCTGTTGGATGGTTAGTAGGTGAGGTTTCCACATTAGTTGCCGGTTGAGACTTAGACCAAGGTATTTTAGTTTGTTAGTTAACTGTATATGACTGTTGTAAAAGGTAAAGTTGACGTGAAGGAGGTGGAAGGTGTGGGTGGTTCGTCATTTAATTATTGACTGAGTTTTGGACGAACTGATCTTGAGGAGCGTTGGTTGGAGGTAAACTGATTGAGGTGGAATTGGAGGGATTGTTGGGATTTCTGGAGTATAGGGTAGAGGGCGAGAGAAGAGGTGTCATCAGCATACTGAAGGAGGTGGATTGGTGAGAGTGATTTAGACATATCAGCAGTGTAGTGAACATAAAGGAGAGGAGAGAGGACAGAACCTTGGGGCCTTCCTACAGTGGTTTGGAAAGTTTGTGAATGGTAATGTTAATAGTGAAAAACGACGGGCAATTAGATGGGAAGGAGGCAATACGGGAGTTGAATTGGCGGGAAAGGAGATGGGCGAGGTGCAGGAGCTGGTCATCAGTGGAGAAATTGAGATGGAAGCTACATTCTTTAACAGGAAGAAAGTGGTGTTGGTTCAAGTGTTAGTGGATGCGTCGGGAGAGGATTGATACTAAGATCTTGCTGATCAGTTGGGTGAGGGATGTGTTCTACAGCCATCCTGTTAAAGAATGGCGTATTAGCCGATCTGAAAGGGAGCACATAATTTGCAGGCGTCGGAATTAATATTAGAAAGCTTACTACATACCAGAATAGTCATGTTTATAACTGATGCCACGATTTAGGTCACTACAGGTGCGCGCTTTCGCTATCTCAATTTTGTGTGAGAACAAAGCTTACTACGTCGCAACTGTGGAGCCGGGGTCAACGAATTTACGGGCCCCACAATGAACTTCTGACGACACATTAATCGGCTTGTCCGCCACACTTCGTGAAAGCTCGGCTGCATGTAATGACCAAGAGAAATCAATATTTAATTGAAAAAGTACTCATTGAAGGTCTTAATTTTGTCGTATGCTATCGATAACTTGCACACGTTTAAACACACAGTAAAGGATTATTAAACTCATCTGAAAGTTGGGAGAACTTCTGCCAATGGTAAGACCTGCAGTGCCACGTGTGAGGTACGCTCTACGGCCTGTCTTTCTCGTGAGCACGTCCGGACTCTTCCTATTCTATCTGCGTTCTCCACTAACAACGGCGTGGCACGCCCATTGCTGCCTCTGCTCGGTGATAGTGACGTCACACCGTCACTTTAAGACTTATTAATGCTTTGAATATTGTAATAACTTAAATCGATTGCTCCATCGGACTCACTGTCAGAACGAGACTGTCAGAATTTCTCCTACCTCCTGACTATGACAGTCCACAACTTTATCAAGCACCAGTTTTCATCTACCATTCTTAGCTTACTTGGACTTTTCCACCAGGTCGTAGCGAACGGTGTCCGACCCTGAAAACTACGCAGTATTTTTAATTAGGTGTCTGTTAGCTATTCAGACACCAGCCTTTGAAAACTGGCAGTAGTCATAGCCCGTTACAATGACTTGTGTCTTTGTGAGCAGCAACACCCCATCTCTGCGCCAATGGCTGTCCGCTGACTTGCATGAATGCGGATCATTAAACTAAATTAAAATTCTAATATCTCGTGATTCTTCACTCTAATCATGACGCAGCTTTACCGAACTCATTCTAATAAAATCGTACATACATCTACATATGATTCTACCCGATTCCTTTTCTCATCCATTATTTGACTGGAACAAGTTACGAACGCTGAGAAGAGGATGCTCAGTGGGATGATATACCACTGCCACGTCCCAAGACATTGGAAACATAATTGTCTCACGTTGTAAATTACACAATAGAGTGTCAGGGAAAATTGTTGAGAATATATTGTAATCTATGAATTCACAACATGGATGCAGGTTGTTTATGTGGCAAAATGTTACTCTACACTTTTACACTTGAGATATTTTAAAGATTTATCTAGCATAATCTTTATAGTGTACTCAACGTCTACTGTAGAAAACTACCCTATATGTCTATGTAATTAAGACTTTCCGTTATGGGTACTGTTAACCATTTTGAATGTGTATTAAACATTACAGCTGCAGATAGCTGAAACCAGAAACAAACAAAATATTGATTTGGAATTACAATGAAATCCTGACCATTAGCTGCTTAGAAATGGTTCAAATTGGCTCTGAGCACTATGGGACTCAACTTCTGAGGTCATTAGTCCCCTAGAACTTAGAACTAGTTAAACCTAACTAACCTAAGGACATCACAAACATCCATGCCCGAGGCAGGATTCGAACCTGCGACCGTAGCGGTCTTGCGGTTCCAGACTGCAGCGCCTTTAACCGCACGGCCACTTCGGCCGGCTAGCTGCTTAGAGGCAACGGACATGTCCGAATGAACAGATACCATTTTCATATACTAAAGGCTTACCGGCCAATGCTATTCATCAGTGCGGATGCACTCACATTGGTCAAACTCTCACGGGAATCGGTAGATTGACTGCCATGAGTAATGAGTGTAGTGGGCAGGGGCACTACAAATATAGTGTGCGTACAGTAAGTTGGAATTGTGGGTTTCACGGGTAGCGTGCCAGAGATACGTCCCTGCAGTCGCTCTACCCCCTGTGTCCTCAATGTCTCAGTCATATAGAGCGTCTGCTATGCAAGCAGGTGATACTGGATTCGAGTCCTGGTCGGAACACATATTTTCAACTGTCCCCGTTGTTATTTATCAACGAATGTAAGCAGCTAATGGTCTAGATTTCTTTGTAATTTCATTCTTCGACAGCTGCAAGATCAGTAATGGTACCTGTTCTTTCGGAACAGAACAGATACCATCTTCATATAGATATTGATTTAGTTTCGTTAAACGTTTTTGTAAGTATGTTAGGTACGTCTTCAGATGAGATGTGCAGGGGTCTACCCACTGATACAGCACGTACTGCGCATTGAACGTGAAATACGTAGTATAAATGGTATGAGGACAAGCTGTGTTCTAATATGGTAAACAAAGAGGAAGAAATTTGCACCTACTATGAATACATGTATTTATTTATAGCATTAAACTTATTGGACTCAAGTGTATATGAAAATGTACTTCACTGTCCCCACACTTTTTACTACACTTGAGACGTGCATCATATGACGGCAACTCAACGATTTATCACTACACGTAGTGTTATAAAAATTATGAAAACAAACACTGACGAAAAAAATCGCAGCACCAAAAAATAATTATTGTAGCATAATGAAATTTCGGGAATACATTTGTCTAGCTAACACGTTTAAGTGATTAACATTACAAGATCACCTGTTAATGCACGCGCGAGATAAGCCACTGTAAATGTCTAATGGCGTTACGTAAATAACCGTCGTAAGCGTCAGAATGTAGAATGCAAGCATGCAAACGTGCATGCATTATGTTTTGGAGTTGCCAGAAGCCAGTTTGTGATATGGAGTTCCATGCCTGTTGCACTTGGTCGGTCAATACATGGACGGTTACTGCTGTTTGTGGAGGACGCTCGAGTTTTCGTCCAATGATGTCCCATATGTGCTCGATTGGATACAGATCTGGTTATCGCGCAAGCCAAGGCAACATGTTGGCATGCTGTAGAACTTGTTGGGTTACAACAGCGGTATATGGGCGAGTGTTATCCTATCGGAAAAGTTCCCTTGGAAGGCTATTCATGAATGGGAGAACACCCGATGGAATCAACACACTGATGTACACATTTGCAGTCATGGTGCGTGGGATAATCACGATAGTGCGCCTTCTGTCTTACGAAATCGCACACCTGGCCAGAACTACAGGTGTAGGTCCAGTGTGTCTACTACGCAGACAGGTTGGTTACAGGCCCTCCTTCTAACCAGCACACGACCAATTACTGACGATTAGATCCCGTAGAGGTATCAAACAGCCGGGACGTTGATCAGTACGTTTCACCCGCTATTAGAAATAATCACAGAACTTTTCTATTGTATTATGATGAGGTAATTTAAGGGGCCAGTCGAGATGCGGCAGAGTGCCCCGTGAACACGCCTATTGTCATTCTGGAAGACTGGAATGTCCATAGTAGACTCGTCAGTCGTTGGACCGGACTAGACGCTCTGTGTGCCGCTACGAACAGTGGCCTTTCGCAATGGACCTGTCCACTGCAATAAATTGGCTTCCCTATATTTGCTCACAAACTGGCTCAGATGGACCTGGATTCACTGACAGCAGCAAGTGCTGCCTGGTCTGAAATCGACCGTCATTGATTGTTTGTGCCATCAGGGTCTGGTACTTGTCGGTTAGGATTTGTCTTGGGGTTACTGTTCTTACGCTTCGTTACATAGCTCCGAGTGATAGACCATTCCTTGAAGACACGGTGAACAGCTCGAAATTAAAAGAGCAACAGCGAGCCAGCTTCATTTGCGGTGTAGCCATTGGCATGTAGTAGTACGATAACTCCTTTCTGTCATTCTGTCACGCGTGCATGCCGACCCATCTTACTGCGCTAATTCCATTAAACCGTCTGGCGCGTACACATGACGTTAGTACAAGTTCTCACCATCTGCAACACGCAAAAGGGACCATCGTGTTGTTTGAAAGAGGTGACTGATATTTGCGCCGGTGAGTTTATCGTCTATGGTAAACAGAACGTTAATGATTCACAACTTATTATAGGGTGTGTCACACACTACTGCTCGGTTTCCTATTACTACTGTATTTCTAAGCCGTTGAGATTCAACGACTGTGACTGTCGAGACTGGAGAATGACGCCGTAGATGGTGTGGCTGAAGTAACCTCTTTGACAACGGATGCAACCCGACGCGGCATCATGGAGAAAGAAGGCTTTACAGCGCTGGGCTCAGTTTGTTGTGCATTGGTGACGGCGGTGTTGGTTGTTTGGGGAAGGAGACCAGACAGCGTGGTCATCGGTCTCATCGAATTAGGGAAGGATGGGGAAGGAAGTCGGCCGTGCCCTTTCAGAGGAACCATCCCGGCATTTGCCTGAAGTGAAGTGACGGCGGTGTAGCGTTCAAGTGCCGGGGCTAACATAAGTGCAGTGCACAGTTGGCTAGTGACGCTAGGCAATTGCAGGGCTTTTGCCTCTGTTGCATGCAGAAGTCGAGCCGCGCGGGATTAGCCGAGCGGTCTCAGGCGCTGCAGTCATGGACTGTGCGGCTGGTCCCGGCGGAGGTTCGAGTCCTCCCTCGGGCAAGGGTGTGTGTGTTTGTCCTTAGGATAATTTAGGTTAAGTAGTGTGTAAGCTTAGGGACTGATGACCTCAGCAGTTAAGTCCCATAAGATTTCACACACATTTGAACATTTTGCGGACGTCGATGCGACTGCGGATGCAACGAGTGATTGTAACCGGCTGTCTACTAAGGTTTCAGGTGAATAAATCGGCGGATCAGAATTCTGTTCGACAGCCCGTGGTTGCCGGCGGCTGTTGTGTTGTGATCGGCAATAGCTATTCAAGCGGCGTTTTCTCAACGTGGAAGTACAGCTGGTGTCATTGCAGTCTTCTACTTTGTACGTAGCGTTGTGACTGATGGCTATTTAGCGACGTTGTTACTCAATCTCCCTCTCTTGTCACGGCGTTCTCACTGGTTTGATGTTTTCCGGCCACCGGTTGAGTGATTTCTGACGTGTATTAGTCACCTGCGATAAAAACTGCACAATTTATTTTTAAACTAGTAGTTGAGGTCTGTATTTCCTGCAAGACTGGTTAGTGAAATTGTTACAGTTTATTGTATCTTTAAATTTAGTTGTTAAGGTACATGTTTCTTGAAAGATCGGTTACTAAAAGTATCAGAATTTACGTATATATTGATTTAGTGTTTTTGAAAGGTGTTTTGTCTGAAGGATGTATTGCTAAAGTTGTTAAAATCATTGAATCTTTTAATTTAGTGTTCGTAAAGATTTGTTTTACTGAAGCATTTGGTCTTGAGATTGTTACTACACTACTGGCCATTAAAATTGCTACACCAAGAAGAAATGCAGATGATAAACGGGTATTCATTGAACAAATCTATTATACTAGAACTGACATGTGATTACATTTTCACGCAATTTGGGTGCACAAGTCCTGAGAAATCAGTACCCAGAACAACCACCTCTGGCCGTAATAACGGCCTTGATACGCCTGCGCATTGAGTTCAACAGAGCCTGGATGGCGTGTACAGGTACAGCTGCCCATGCAGCTTCAACACGATACCACAGTTCACCAAGAGTAGTGACTGGCGTATTGTGACGAGCCAGTTGCTCTGCCAACATTGACTAGACGTTTTCAGTTGGTGAGAGTTCTGTGGAATGTGCTGGCCAGGGCAGCAGTCGAACATTTTCTGTATCCAGAAAGGCCCGTACAGGACCTGCAACATGCGGTCGTGCATTATCCTGCTGAAATGTAAGCTTTCGCAGGGATCGAATGAAGGGTAGAGTCACGGGTCGTAACACATCTGAAATGTAACGTCCATTGTTCAAAGTGCCGTCAATGCGAACAAGAGGTGATCGAGAAGTGTAACCAGTAGCACCCCATACCATCACGCCGGGTGATACGCCAGCATGGCGATGACGAATACACGCTTCCAATGTGCGTTCACCGCGATGTCGCCAAACACGGATGCGACCATCATGATTCTGTAAACAGAACCTGGATTCATCCGAAAAAATGACGTTTTGCCATTCGTACATCCAGGTTCGTCGTTGAGTACACCATCGCAGGCGCTCCTGTCTGTGATGCAGCGTCAAGGGTAACCGTAGCCATGGTCTCCGAGCTGATAGTCCATGCTGCTGCAAACGTCGTCGAACTGTTCGTGCAGATGGTTGCTGTGTTGCAAACGTCCCCATCTATTGACTCATGGATCGAGACGTGGCTGCACGATCCGTTACAGCCATGAGGATAAGATGCCTGTCATCTCGACTGCTAGTGATACGAGGCCGTCGGGATACACGGCGTTCCGTATTACCCTCCTGAACTCACGGATGCCATATTCTGCCAACAGTCATCTGATCTCGACCAAAGCGAGCAACAATGTTGCGATACGATAAACCGCAATCGCGATAGGCTAGAATCCGACCTTAATCGAAGTCGGAAACGTAATGGTACGAATTGCTCCTCCTTACACGAGGCATCATAATAATGTTTCACCAGACAACGCCGGTCAACTGCTGTTTGTGTATGAGAAATCGGTTGGAAACTTTCCTCGTGTCAGCACATTGTAGGTGTTTCCACCGGCGCCAACTTTGTGTGAATGCTCTGAAAAGCTAATCATGTGCATATCACATCATCTTCTTCCTGTCTGTTAAATTTCTCGTCTGTAGCATGTCATCTTCGTGGTGTAGCAATTTTAATGGCCAGTAGTGTACTTGCTGCGACGTGTAGATCACTTTCGTAGCCTTGGAAGTAAGGATTAAATCGTTAAATTCCTTTAATACCGAAATGATAACCTCCTACGCAATACTATAAATAAATATTTTGCTGTGTATTATGTACGTATAAAAACAAATACGTTCTGCTTCCCAATTTCATGCTCCCTGCCGTCTCAGTTTCGCAAATATTAAGCGTATGAGACGGTATCTACTTTAAACCACACTTTTTTCGGGTTTGATATTTATATCTATATTTTTGGTTATAAGGCACGAAATTCATAAATTACTAGAGTGGTTAATGTTGAGTAATTCATCTGTGCAACAGAAATTTGCTCGATCCTCACTAGGCGGTGCAGATACATACGCAGATGGTTGCGCGCTGTGTGCCTGACACAGTGAATTGCGGCCGCGCCTTTGGCCTCCGTATACGCGGGCAGCGAGCGGTGATTGAGCTGCCGTTACGCCACAGAGACGCGACGCGACAGAGGCGTGGTTTGACGCACGGAGCGGGCGGCGATCGGCAGCGTGGAACACCTGCCCGCTGACAGGCCGGCGTTTGCTTTGACGCTGCCGCCGATAAGCGCCCACAGCGTGCGCAAACCGGCCGCTGCGCCGCGGTGGCTGCCCGATCCCACCGCTACGTGCCTGCTGACCGCACTGCCAAAACGCGACTGTCGGCTGATGACGCAAAACGTTCTCGGCGCTCCAGCCAGCGGCTGCGAATTCAGTGGCGTGCAACACTCCGTAATAATGGAACCAGCCGTGATTTTCTTTAACCCTCCTAGAAGAGAAAAAAAGTTTTCTTCATTTTTGTAGGATAAAAATAAATAAAGGACACCAAATGAAGTCTAATTACTACGTAACATATCAGCAATTTCAGTGACATCCACACAATAGCGTTCACTCTATCCATTTTACTTGTGTGGAAAATCGCTTAGTCAATGTGTTTGGCGCTAACAATTTTATAAAATATGTCAGTAGTTTTTATCCAAAGGCCATGAAAGCGAAGCTTGATACTTGTTCTTGAGGAGTGAAAGGTCTTAAACCTACAAATTAGTGATACGTATTTCTGTAGATGAGTCTGTACTTTCTTTCGTTACAGTTAGTACGGACAACTCAAAAATTTTACGCTGAGCTGTATCTAAACTTCCACACGCTTCAGATATGACACTGTTACCTACAAGAGAGGTGAGACCTAAGAGAATCTACACTAAAGAGCCAAAGAAATTAGTACACCTCCCTAATGTCGTGTAGGACCCCCGCGATCACGTAGGAGTGCCGCAACACAATGTGGCATGGACTCGACTAATGTCTGAAGCACTGCTAAAGGGAACTGACACCATGAATCCGTACGACTGTTTGGGGGTGGAGAGGAGATCTCCTCTGAACAGCGCGTTGCCAGGCATCCCAAATATGCTCAATAATGTTCATGTTTGGGGATTCTGGAAGCCAGCGGAAGTGTTTAAACTCAGAAGAGTGTTTGTTCCTGTAGCCACTCTGTAGCAATTCTGGAAGTGTGGGGTGTCGCATTGTCCTGCTGGAATTGCCGAAACCCGTCGGAATGCACAATGGGCATGAATGGAGGCAGCTGACCAGGCAGGATGCTTACGAAAGTGCCATCTGTCAGAGTCGTATTTAGACGTATCAGGGGTCCCGTATCACTCCAACTGCACACGCCCCACACCATTACAGAGCATCCACCAGCTTGAACAGTCCTCTGCTGACATGCAGGGTCCATGGATTCATTGGATTGTGTCCATACCCGAACACATCCATCCGCTCGATACAACTTGAAATGTGGCTCGTCCGACCAGTCTACGTGTTCCTAATCATGAACAGTCCAATGTCGGTGTTGACGGATCCAGGTCATGCGTAAAACTTTGTGCCGTGCAGTCATCAAGGGTACACGAGTGGGCCTTCGGCTCTGAAAGCCCGAATGGTAGGCACGTTGACACTTGTTGATGGCCCAGCATTGAGATCTGCAAACAATTTGCGGAAGGGTTGCACTTCTGTCAAGTTGAACGACTCTCATCAGTCGTCGTTGGTCCCGTTCTTGCAGGATCTTTTTCCGGCCGCAGTGATGTAGGAGATTTCATGTTTTACCGCATTCCTGTTATTCACAGTACACTCGTGAAATGGTCGTACGCGAAACTTCCCACTTCATCTGTACCTCGGAGATGCTATATCCCGTCGCTCGAGCGCCGTCTATAACTCCACGTTCAAAATCACTTAAATCTTGATAATCTGCCGTTGTACCAGAAGTAACCAATCTGACAAGTGTACCAGACACTTGTTGTCTTATGTAGGTGTTGCCGTCCGCAGCGCTGTGTTCTGCCCGTTTATATATCTCTGTATTTGAATACGCATACCTATTCGGGTTTCTTTGGCAGTTCAATGTACATATTGCTCTTCAAAAGAACTGATTTTCTTAGAAAAAGAATTTTGCTTTGCAAACGCGTACAATCGTAGGTGTAAAATACAAAACAAAGGTTCAAATGGCTCTGAGCAGTATGGGACTTAACAGCTATGGTCATCAGTCCCCTAGAACTTAGAACTACTTAAACCTAACTAACCTAAGGACATCACACAACACACAGTCATCACGAGGCAGACAAAATCCTTAACTCCGCCGGGAATCGAACCCGGGAGCCCGGGCGTGGGAAGCAAGAACGCTACCGCACGACCACGAGCTGCGGACTGTAAAATACAGTAATAGTGAATAATTCTAATGTAATTTCGTGTACTACACTCGTAAATTCCAACCGAGAAGTATTTTGATTTTGGTGAAGATACTGCTTCTGGCGATTATGGAATGAATGTTATTATTATGCATGACAGTCGTTCCCCTTCAAGAGTGCAAAATAAGGTTGCGAAATTGTGCGTCTTACATATACTAAATTCAAATGTATGTGAAATCTTATGGGACTTAACTGCTAAGGTCATCAGTCCCTAAGCTTACACACAACCTTAATAATCCTAAGGACAAACACACATACCCATGCCCGAGGGAGGACTCGAACCTCGGCTAATCCCGCGCGGCTTACATCTACTCTCGGCCACCTTGCCTTACGGTGTGTGACCGAGGGCACGTCTAATACCGCTATTTGTTCTCTCCTTTTCTGTTCCATTCGTGAATGATGCGTGGAAAAAATTATGGTTCGTTGACCTCCGTATTAGCTTCAGTTTCTCGAATTTTTTCGTTTTGCTCATTTCACGAGATGTATGTGGGAATATGTAATGCGAGGGCGTGCTGAACAGTAATGCCTCTGAACTTTTTATATGAAAACTCTTAAAGCTGTTTAAATAAAACTAACTTTATTAACATATCTATATTTTTGATATCTGCATACTTGTTTCTCAACATAGTCACCCAGGCTACGACAAATTTCTTCCAACGAGATACCAGATTGTTGATACCGTCACGGTAGAATGTTCGGCTTTATTGACAGAGCCACAGGCTCACCTCTCCTTGCACCGCTTCAGCGAAGTGAAGTCCTCGAAGGTGTTCTTTAAGTTTTCGAAACATATGACAGTTAGATGGGGCCAACTGGGACTGTATGGAGAATGATCAATGACAACGAACTCAAGGCGTCGGATTGTTATTGATGTTGCAGCCATCGTGTGTGTTCTGGCATTGTCATGCTGAAGGAAGAACTCTTCGAATTCGTGCTTTCAGTTTTCTGAGCCTCTCTCATGCACCGACACTATACGTTATACACCGCCGTGTTACACGACACAATTTGGAGACCTCTAGCGGCACAGGGTTGCAACTTGCGTCAGCGAAGCGGGAAAATCGACCGAGTGATATGCACGACATGTAATATCGCAACCGATACTGAGAACAGAATAAAAAAATCGGAGGCATTACTCTTCAGCAAGCCTTCGTATGTTACCAGACAGTTACCACAACGTACTGGTTTAAATGGTTTAAATGGCTCTGAGCACTATGTGACTTAACTTCTGAGGTCATCAGTCGCCTAGAACTTAGAACTAATTCCACCTAACTAACCTACGGACATCACACACATCCATGCCCGAGGCAGGATTCGAACCTGCGACGGTAGTGGTCGCTCGGCTTCAGACTGTAGCGCCTGGAACCGCACGGCCACTACGGCTGGCCCAGAACGTACTCTTTCGGATCTTCAATAGTAGACCACTCCGTGTTGCACAGTGCCTCTCTTGTAGAGTGTGCCATTGAGGTTTGTTGTGCATCTCCGTAACGCTCGTGCGTAGAATAAACGATCCTGCTCCGCTCTTCGTTGGAATTTTTATATTTCTTCTATTAATCCAACCTGGTAAGGGTCCCGGACTAACGAGCAGTAACCAAGAATCGGTCGAGTAAGTGTTGATGCTAGCCACTTTCTTCATGGATGGATTTCATTTCCTTAAGATTCTTCTTGCGAATCTCAGTCGGCCAATTGGTTTTAAGACTATATTTTTATATGTTTTAGGTCGCTGCAGGTGGTTACTCCTAGATATTTTACGGTAGATACTGTTTTCAGCGATTTGTCACAAAAAGTGCAATTGTACTGTGGCACTATGAAAGGCGACGGGAAGTGTGTTGGTCGGCAGCGTTAACCCTTTCGGTCACGAATTATTTTTTTCCTGCTATCCAGTTCTACGAATTAAATTATGATTTTTCAGATGTATAAAATATTCCGAGGTGCCACCCCAAAGTGGGATACAATGCGTCCCCAAATGAGGACAATGTGTTGAAGTGGGTGCAGTATAAGTAGAAAAGTCAAATTATTTTATTTGACTTTATTTCACCAAAATACATAAATTACCCAAATCTTACTTAATGATTATATACATAAACTACGGTTTCACACTTGCGAAGAATGTTAGTCAAAGAAACAATTTTTTTCTATCCAGCCATAAGTGAATGTTATATTTTACACAACAAAATTTGGTTTTACCTTTGCAACCCTGTTTCTTGCACCTGTCACTGACCTCTGGAAGACGCTCAACGACCGCGCGGGATTATCCGAGCCGTCTAAGGCGCTGCAATCATGGACTGCGCGGCTGATCCCAGCAGAGGTTCGAGTCCTCCCTCGGGCATGGGTGTGTGTGTTTGTCCTTAGGATAATTTAGGTTAAATAGTGTGTAAGCTTAGGGACTGATGACCTCAGCAGTTAAGTCCCATAAGATTTCACACACATTTGAACATTTTTTGATGCTCAACGTTGTCCAGACGGACATCAGCTTCTGGACGAACCTCCGCATTGGCTCGTTTTAAAGTACTTGGGCTCTCACAAGTGGGACGTTCTCTTTTCCTGGCAGCTGGCTTATCTATTTTTGTCAGAACTTTGGCCACACATACCCTAAACTGAAGCAAATCAAGGGTCTTATTTATAGGAACTCCTAATTCTTATGGTAAGGGTATCCCCAGAACCCATAATAAAAATGCTATTACAAAAAGAAAAACTCATAAAAGACGTACATCTGAGAAGCCAAGATGAAAAAGCCGCTAAATTCATTTTATGTCGATTTTGAGTTGAGCGCACGGCCGTATAGATTTTTTCAGGGCCTGCATGATGGAATATGTTTCAGGCTATAAATCGTCGGAAATGGTTGCTGAAAATCACGTTCGGTTTCAAAAGCAGATAATTGCATGTTGTGTTCGGATGCAAAGCCCGCTGAATGTCCTATAGGCATTGCTAATGCCCTGCCATTTCTGGATGCAAAGTACGTGAACAGACATCAGACTTACCAATCTGAACATTCAAAGCTACTTTTCAGTCTGCTACGATTAGAATGGATGTTTTTCTTATTCAGCTGTTGGCTGGTTGCGCTGTAATAAATTCGTACGCAACAATAACATTTTCGCTGCCAATGCATTGCGTTTGGATGGGACTACTGTTTGTTTATTATCTCAGTGTCACGCATCATGCAGTTAGCGAGCTTTGCGTCTAGGCTCCTAAACTTACAATACACCGTCTGATATGAAACGTCTAACATTACCTCCATCGTTGTCCTCTTGTTCAAAATTGTCTCCAAGATCATCGGATAGATCGTCAATTTCATATTAAGTCAGCAGCTCTACAACTTCTTCTTCTCTAAGTCGCCTTCGTCTAACTTGGACTGTGGGTGTCACAATGTCTTCATTTAGAGACATGTATAAAGTTATAAATATGTGAGTTACCCTTAGTTCCGAAAGACACTTTTAATTTTCACCTTTAAGAATGCACCTTTCTATGCACAAATAATTGTTTTTACCTAAACTCGGAAGATATTAATCGGCTGATGGGAGATACAAAGATTACTGGGAAATGTTCATTTGGAAGACCTAATTATGATAGCAGGGATGGAAGATGAATTAGCACAACACAGAATTAATTTAGAGTCCTGGTTCTTCCGAATAACTATTACTGGTTTAAGGAAATTTGCGTACCTACTTTTTATGAAATACTATCTACCGAAATACTACAAATCGAAACAACGATATAATTAGTAACAAAAAAATTAAATCCTTCTTTTTTAAATTCATCCATCATTGTGGTCTTTTACAGCTTATTCTTGTGGAAATCTGTATGGGTCTTTATAATATTTATCATTATTTCACTTTCTTCGTTATAATCCGAATCGTTTTCTTCCATAAACCATTTGTTAATTGCCTTAAGAATCTTTTTTATATGTTTCTTTCTACAACATTTTTTAAATTCTTTTTATTCAACAAATGCATCTTTTTCTTTATCGTAAACAGTAATTTTTATACAACAATTTTTAAGTAAAATTAAATCCAAGCAACCGACATGGTATTCTTCATTTAATAAACTATTTAATTTTTCTCTTGTATCTTGTTAATGCATTTTATACTCATAAAATAGATGCAAAATTCTGTCATTTTTATCTTCTTCCATTTATAACTAATGTTTCTTATATTCCGACCTTCGTAATTTCCTACAATCTCTGCAAATGGATTGTATATTTGCATCATCTTTAGCAAAACAATCTAAATTCTTTATAATTTCAGATGAATTACATATTTTTGGCCTTTCTCTATTACTGCTGTTGTCCGTACTATTCTGTGGGTTATTCTCTTGCTTGTTGTCTATATCCTTCTGCATGTTTTTCATACTATTCTGAGTGTTATTCACTTTAATAGAATGTATACTCATACGATCTTTAAATACTTTTTGCAAATTGATCTAGGTTTACCTAATTTCTTCCCATATTCTGTTACACTTTTTACTGTGTCACGTTTAGAGCATTTTTTTTTAAATATCTGCAGCATATCAATGGTACTACTCAATACGTGATTGTTGTTATTGTTTTTGTTTGAATAATACCTACTTAGCTGATCCTTATTTATATGCTTTTTATAAATCAATCTAGGTTTATGTAACATTGTCCCATATTCAGTAATGTCTTTCAATACACAACATTTAGTACATTTCTTTACTGTATATTGTCCATTTAATACATATAAGAATATAAATTGTTGTCCCTTTTTTGTTGTCCTCATTTTTCATCAGTCTCCATTTACTTCCATTTTTAATTCATTTATATTCTTTCACCTGCATCTACCACCGTGGCAACAATGTAGCAGAGTACCGCGATGTGGTCCCCATCGGTGTCACAAGCGTCAGCTGCTGTAAGACTGTATAGAAGATAGGACTATTTGTGGTATACTGAAACAATGATGTACGCATCACAGTGCAGCAAAACATCCGCCACCGTGTTGGTAGACAGTCACAGGGTGACTGAAGAATGGCAACTTTTGGAACGTGTTATGGCAACGTTGCGAGGGAAGTGGCTACGAATGACATCTAGGATGCTGCTCGCACTCTCTCGCCATTTAGTAAACAGTAAAGATGGAACAATGGAACGGTGTGCAGCATGCATCTGCTGTAAAAGCCAATTACATGACTGAAATATGCAGGCCAGATGCCGAGAATTTCTCAACATATGAAGGCATGGTCGTGTTCCCTTAGAGAATGAAATCGACACCTGCGTCAGTAATTTTGAAGCAACCGGTTCTGCATTGAAGAAGCAATCTACAGGGAGACCCCGAACCGCTCGTAAGGGAGACAATATTGAGGATAACTGATTACCTAAGAAGCCCACAGCGTTTATGTTAGACCTCACGCAGAGTCTTTACAGTTGCAAAGTTCGTGTGTTTAACTAATACTGAAAGTGAATTTAATGTTCCATCCGAAAGTTCCACCCGCAAAAGCTATAGATCATTCAGCAGCTTCAACCTAACGATCTGCTAATGCGTAGAAAATATGCTGAACGCTTGTTAGCAAAGGAGGACGACGACGACAGTTTCATTAACAACCTGCAGATATCGGACGAAGCTGACTTCCATCTAAGTGGCTTTGTCAATGGACAGAATTTTCGCTATTGGTCTCAGAAAAAGCCATGTCAGCTACAAGAGGGTCCATTGCATAGCAGCGAAGTTACGGTATTGTTCTCTATGTCATCTAGTGGCATTACAGGTCCCCGCCTTTTTGAAGATGATTATAGGTGTGCAACCACTGTAAAGTCTTTTCGGAATGTTACCCCGATGGAAAGTTTTGTGGCAAATGAACTGCCCCATTTTCCTGCCAACAGTTCGTTTCATCATGACGGAGCAACGCCACATATGCCACGGATATCGATAGGAGCTGTGTGACGATTGTTGTTAGGCGTGTCATTTCAAGGCTCGGTGACATTCATGTTCCTCAAGATTGCCTGACCTGACACAGTATGATATTTTGTTGTGGAGCCACTTTAACAGCGCGGTTTAACGCATTCGACCTGTTACCATTGAAAAATTTAAAGCAAGAATATGAAAGGAAATATCGAGGATTCCTATCGAAACATTAGGTCGAGTCACGCATAACTCAGGAATGTGTGCCTCGAGGGGGAGCGAGGGGGAACTCATTTGTCGGATGTGATATTCTAGCAATAAAAATGCTTGCGTCATTCAGTAATGGCACACTCTGTACTACACACTAACATAAATAAAATTGTGCTCATTCACTAATCTCCATTCCAAAATTTCCATACTTCTGAGTCACTCTGTACGGTCGGTGGGCATCTTACTATGAGCTGCAGAACTCCTAGTCTCGTACTTCTACTCGCCGCACCATCACAGAGCACAGAGATTAACACGGGACACACCTGTTAGACGCTAAAAGCTGGAAGAAACGATACCTGTTCACACAACTCGACGTAAAATTTGGTAAACGTTGTCGGAAACCACCTTATCCTGTGCATTTAGGCAGGACACCGTTGAGGCAGCTATTTGAGAAATTCTCTTGTGTGGATGTTTATAGGAACTGGATTGGACCCTGTGATAGACCTACTTTCATCTCTCGTTGGCGAATTACACAGGAGAGTACTACTAGGTCATCTGCGTCCTATTGTTCGCGTAAAGCAAACCCAGCCAAGCTGTTCTTTCAGCCAGGCAGTGCATCACCCCGTCACTCCGTAATGTTGTCGAAATATGAATTCTGGGTGGACCAGTGCGTGCTTGCTTGCCATGCACGCTTCTCTCTCTGCTCACCTCCTCTCCTTTTCAGGCCAACTTATATGAATCGCAGTGAGGGTATATCACATACTTATACCCAGATGAAACGAATCTCCATGACCCACGACTCAAGGGTGGAGTTTTTGCGGCCGTGACCAGACTAACTTGTCAACACTCACGGTGAGCAGCCCATGCTACGACTCGTGTATACCGTCATCACAAAGAAATACAAATTGATAGTTAAGCGTCTCGAATTCTACTTCGTATCACTGAATGGTCCCGCAGAGAACGTTAGAAATGTTTATTACCCAAAACTGGGACGAATATCCTGTATTTTAAAGTCTGTATATTCATATCACTAACACAGTGAAATGTGTGTAGTAGAATGGAAAGTGCATTTGTTCAGTAGCACATAGATCATTATTGTGATCAGTTTTCTGCTGTCAGCAGGCCTTTTGTTTCTCCATTTCAGGCACTCCATCACTTCCTGCTGTATGTGCTACTGTCCTGTATGTCGTTCAACGTTCCTTTTTAAGCCCCTTTCGCCGTTTCTTTTGGTTCTTTTTATCACACCCAGTTTCTGCTCTCCCGCGCTTCTCGTTACCTCCACGCTTATCACTCTACCCATCAAAATAATTCTATCCACCCACCACCACATACATTCTCAAAGCGCATTCAGGAGCCTTTGCAAAACACGTTACCAGTCTTTTTATCAAATATTTGTCAATATTACTGCAGAAAACTCTCGTTTTCTTCCAAAATGACTCTTTCGCCATTGGTTTTACAATTTTCATGTCCACGTTGCACTTTTAGTGGCTTTCTATTCTACTTCCAGGTATTTAAAGATTTAACCATCTTCTAAGGTTTCTCCATTCTCATTATGTTTCCATATTATCACTTCTAATATCATTATTTTTGTTTTCTTTGCATTAATTTTCATCCCATAGCTCTTCCATATAGCTTCAATCAGTAAACTACCTACTCTTTAAAGAATCGACCTCTCATGTATAACAGCTTCATACGTTTGATTACAAACGTGTAATGTTAAATCCGTATGAAATATATTGGATATGTGCGTATGCGGCCAAAGTCACGGGTAAAAAGCTCATCCTAGACCCCTGGAACGATTTCAGTAAAACATGGCACGATTTCAGTCAAATATGGTACACATATTAGATACGAAGTGGAAAAAAATACTGCGTCCTATTGGGACGAGTGTGATAACGGGGAAAGAGAAGGGAGGACGAGGAGATGGACAAACAGCGAGGGGGAAGGAGGAGTAAATACATACCTGTGCAAAGCCGGGTAATCAGCTGGTCTACTATAACTTAGCGGACTTCTCAAACTACAATCTCCTTGACACTCGAAGTACTTCTGAGCGATTTTCATAAGAAAGTCAGGCATGGATGTTGCTAGAGAACTGGCAGTCCACAGTCTGAAGTGCTTCAAGACGGAACAGTATGAGAGCAATGCTGGAGTTCCCAGATTACACACCATCCAGACCTCAGGTTCAAAATATTAAAATGATATTCAACTGGACAGAGCAGGTAAACAGAAGCCATGCGCATGGACAATAACACATCATCAGTTGCTCGGCAGCTACTACCGGGGTAGGGATTAGCCTGGTAGCGTGAAAGGAGTAAGGAGTTGAGCTGGCGGGGGTAGCATATTAAAGCCGCAGGACCCAGAAAGTGAAGACTTTTGGGTGGCACCCAACAGCCACATGATACGGAAGGAGACCAACTCGTCCACCCGGCGTCAGGTCAGTCTCGCACACATGCACGTAACTCTGACTCCGTCAAGCGGTGAGGAAGTGGTGCAGTTGTTAATTTCCTCTCTTCCCTCCCCCAGTCTCATCCTACTGCCCAGTTACTGAGTCACGTCCACGCAGAATCAAATTTGTGCTGAGATCATAATTGTGTTATTGGTATGTGAATGGTAATAAATATCTTATCACTCACACCGTCTACATTTACATTGGTTTTTTTCTTCGTAACATACGTCTATTGTCGATTGTACTTTGATTTGTTTACAATTATCTGATTATCAGTTACAGATGTGCTTTCGCATCTGCACACCACCTCTTAAATTCAGATACCTGTTTATTGCTTTGATATTTAGCAGTCCTGATGGGGTTGTATGGTCATGGGACATAAATAATATGTGAACTTTTTTAAGTATTAGGTTACACAACCCCATGTATAACTGACTGCACTCTATGCAATTCTGGTTGGTTCATGGTTTTTATACTTAAACAGAGCCTTTGATGGTGGTTGTTAACCGTAAAATGTAGGGATAATAAAAGACACATGGACAGCTAGGTGTCATACATTTCAGAAAATACTTAACAGATATTGGAAATCTTCTTCAAAAAATGTGTATAACGTTTTCGTCTGTTGCTAGAAGGACTGATGTTCTTAAATCCTCAAACACTACATCTGTCTTCCTCCAATTTTTTGTTATGTATTGGACATTACTAAAACATATTTTCTAAGTACAGATTGAAAACTAGACAGGAGACTCCTTTCCTAATCCAGATAATATGGTGCTTTCTCTTTTCTCCCTCACTGCCGCTCCTTTATTTAATTAGCAGAGGACAAACCAGGCATTCCCCAGGTAGTTATTTATAGCTTTGCGTTACGGCTGTACCATGCAGCGTCTAGTCTTGTGCTTAATGTGTATGAGGTCGTGACTCGTGAACTATGTGTCGTACAATGATATAATATTGTGGATACACATAGTGACGTATGTGAATACTGACCGCAAAATTTATTGCGAACTGAATTAGTAGCAAAGAAGTAATAAATAATAACGTCATGCCTCGTGCGATACTTTTACTGCATGAACAGAGCAAAGCAGTAAGCGATAATCTTTCCTTTCTTCATTTTGTAGAGGTCATCAACGAGACAAAATTCCGTTCAGGTTTGAAGTTATGCGTTAAGTTTGTTGCAAGTCGCTGAGTGCTCTCATTTTCTGATAATCGATTAATAGTGTGGCGTCATGGGATACGCTTCTTTTTCACCCCCATCCCCATCTGTTTGGTAGGTAGATGGTTCCTATCCTCAGCGTTAGTTGCTTGACTGTAAGGTATATTCACACCTAGTCTGGTTGAAATCGGTCCAGTGGTTTTGGAGAAGATGTGGAACATACGTACATAAACACACACACGTAGATACGTGCATACATTTTTATAATGTGTATGGATTACGTTTATATAAGTCACCTGATTTTCCATTTCACTTCTTTTTTCCGTATTATAGCTGCAAGCCACATTGCCTAGTGCCTTTCCCAGGTTTGTAAAAGACTTATATTAGTCTTTCTCCTCTGTAGTAAACCTCTCACACGAAATTCGCAGTGGCCCTCTTCCTTAGTTTCTCCGCCAGTAATTTTTCTAGTCTTTTATTCATGAACCCTAACATAACTTTGGCTGCACGTGAAATGAGGCTAGTTGTACTGCTCCTCCTACATTCTTAGACATCCTATTTATTTAGTACTGACGCACACGTAGATGTTAACCTCGCGATTATCAGTAGCATATTATTTTCAGCCCATCGCTGATTGCTCAAATACGATAAGACGTTCGCTTTGTGTCGTTACATTTACTCTGTCATTGGGCCTCGCGCTGGCCACTGCCGCTCGTGGCAGCGCGACGCGCCATATTTACACGCCTGCCGACGCGCGCTGGTGGCAGGCCGTGTGATGCGCGGAAGTGCCGGCTGCTGTCCATTGAGCGTGACGGGCCGCGGATTACGCACTGACGCACGCCCCCCGTCAATGCGGTGCGTGGCTGACACACTGCGTAACTGCCGGCTGCTCTCGCCGCACCATTGAAGCCAGACGCCCGCCGACACGCGGCCCTGATGCCGACGCGAGAGCAATCTCTCGTGGCAAACGTCACAGTCAACTGCGCCCTACTCGCGTTGTGTTTTGGCTCACGACGCGGAGCACAAATAGCACCGAGTCTCAAAACACATGACTGTGACGTTCAGTAGAGTGTAACATTGAATACGTTGCCTTTTTAATACAAATAGCTGGTAGAGTCCGTACAATGAAGCCACGTTACGTTTGATCGTTTATATATACATAGGGTACGAACAGTTCTGTATACCACTCATCACTGGGTCGCAGCAGTACCCGGACATACACTACTGGGCATTAAAACCACAAATCCACGATCTTCCTTCTACCTGCAACACCAGCTATGATTGCCACCCCATCTACTCTGCGAAATGTAAAGCTAAATCACAACCTACCAAATCTGAGCTCACTGTCCCACTGTTGATGTGACGTAGCATGTGAAAGTTGCTTGATTTCGACGGGTTATTCCTGTAACTGAAATATCAGATCTGAAGATGGTTCTGAATGAACCGAAACCTGTCATATGAATAATAAAAAAATTTTTTTTTTGCAATCAAGACGGATTTTAAGTAACATTATAAAATCACTGATCGCTGTTATCCCATAAGACATTATGTCTGTTGTTGCAAAGTTAAACACGTATGTCAACAGAGGTGGAAACAGAGGTACTTGGATGTAACGGTTCAGAGGCCACGTGCAGTAGGTAACAGTAGTGGAAAATCGGCTGGACTCGTAGCCTGTATCCTTTGTAAGTGGTATGGATATAGTTGCTGCTCACGCAGAACGTCCCAGACGATACTGTGATAACACTTACTGCACGCGCAGTTATTCAAGTACTCTTTCACGGGTTCTGTTCAGCGCGATGCAGCTCATATTTTTCAAATTCGGGCGTGCGTCGTTGCCGTGGAGCACCGCAGTCCTGTCTCGTCACGGTGAAGTTATCTGTTTCTCGGAGCCGCATGCGTAACTTGGACAAAGAGTGTGTAAAGGCGTGCTACGTTGTGGAAAACGTGCGTGATACAGCCCACGAGCAGCTCTTCCATTACCTCTAGCTTCACCATTCACAGGGAGCATGTGTGTATATTCCAAAAACGAGTACAAAAACATGTTTACTGTAGCGGAGACGTTGAAACACTGAATAGGTCTCGCATAAGGCAGACGTTAAGTGGCATCAGGTGATTATCTGACGCAGAAAACGTAATCAACTCTGGGCCATTCCTCCTTCTCTCAGCAGACGTGGACGCGTACACATCTGAACTGAAACCATCGTAGAACGGAAAGAGTGCGTTTCCGCATATGGGCTTTTATTCAAAATATTATGTACTCAGTCCTCTCTAGAAGTCCTGAAAGTTCGTAACCGGAATTTCCGATCATCTTTTATAGGGGTTGAGTATTATTTATCCGGTGAGCTTATTTCAAACGGAATATACTTGCAATATTCCGCAAAACACTAGAAATCGCAAGTACTGTTCTGCTGCACGGTAACTTCGAAACGAAAGCTTACATGGCATTACGAAAGCAAATTACGTGAAACGTTGAGCGCGTTATTACTCTTCAGCGTCCTCTGAAGTCTTCGAGTTCCCGTTTGATCATGGCCCTCTTCTAATAAGGCCCCCCTTTTCTTTTACTCTGGAGGCCTCGTTTCACCCAGAGAGGGAAAAGGAATAAAAAATAAAAATTCAGCCGGTGTACAGCGACCTGCTGAGGAATTTTTAATGAGTTCCGATGCGATCGATCGGATCACCGAATTGGGGGGAGGACAGGGGGGGGGGGGGGGGGCGCAGAGAGCGCGGCCAGGCCACGGCACCGGCCCCGGTAACTTATTAAGCCGCTAAGCCCACGGCATTGTCATTAGGCGTCTGCTTGGACAGTCGCGCCAGACGAGTAATCACGCCGTCTTATTATGTTGTCCTGCAACGGGGGCCGCGGTGTTGTTCTGGTCGCCCTCGCACACAGCGGGACCAAAAGCTCTCTCGCCAAAGCCATCACACCACCCTCTGACGGAGGTGTCATGGCACAAAGGGTGCAACTTTAGCCACGCGAGCTTACGCACTTTACCGGCAAGCATCCCTCGGAAAGCATTCTGCTGTATCAAAGCGCAGCGTCATGTAGCATAGACATGCGCGACAACAACTTTTGGAAGTACAGTATCATAATGTCCTTCTGACGCGCTTCAGGTGACTTTGTTTTTAATGAGCAACACGTGTCTTCGATTAGGAACTGAGTAATTGGCCTATATTGATCTTAAAAGGCACAAGACGTGCAGCCGCGATAGGGATAGGGGTTAGCCGTGCGGTCTAATGGGGCGTGATGTCACGGTTCGCGCGGCTCCCCCGTCGGAGGTTTGAGTCCTCCCTCTGGCATGTGTGTGTGTGTGTGTGTGTGCGTGTGTGTGTTGTCCTCAGCGTAAGTTAGTTTAAGTTAGATGAAGTAGTGGGTAAGCCTAGGGACCGAAGGCAGCTGTTTGGTCCCATAGTCCTTACAACAAATTTCCAATTCTAACGACGTCTAATGATATTTGCTTTTCGATACTTTCGGAACAAGACAGTTTTCAGACGAAACCCCTTGGTTGTACACACTGAGGTGACGAAAGTCGTGGGATACCTCCTAATACCGCGCCGGACCTTATTTCTCGCCGTAATGCAGCAACCCGACGTGGCATGGACTCAACAAATCCTTGGAACTCCGCTGCAGAAATGCTGAGCCATGCTACGTCTATAGCCGTCCATAACTGCGAATGTGTTGCCGGTGCAGGATGTCATGCACGAAATGACCTTCCATAAATTGTAAGGTGTCAGGCAAATCCAACACCTTCCATGAAAACCCTGACATGATAAGCAAATCCAGTAATATGTCACATAGCTCCGAATAAATCGTGACATTAAATTAACCAAAGTAATACGAGTAACGAGTGAGCAAATGGAATACCAAAGACTAACACAACAGTGCCTAAAATGCATGTCATACCTTCCCACAGTGAGACAGACGCAGTTCCGAGGGGAGAAACGAGAACAGAAGCCTAGAGCAGAACCGTGTTAAGCTGGAAGGCCCTACGATAAGGGACGGACACCCACGTCGCCAGCTAACCACCAGGACCACCCCCCAACCCATGTTAAAAGGTAGAGCCCTCCAGAAGAACAGTATAGATCTTACGATAACACAAAAAGGGCCACACCAGCCGCAAGTTTTAGCGTGAGACTTTTTCGCGTCTCTGTTACGTTGCAAACGTTAAAAACATTGCCCCACCATGAAGTAACCGCCAGGACTACCCCCCAGCCCATGTTAAAAGATAGAGCCCTCCAGAAGAAAACTATAGATCTTACGATAACACTAAAAGGGCCACACTAGCTGCAAGTTTTAGCGTGAGACTTTTTCGCGTCTCTGTTACGTTGCAAACTTTTATTGCCCCACCACGAAAAGTATAACGTTTCTCATTGGATAGACAGAAGTTTTGTAGGCGGAGCTTAAGGTTAACATTGAGATCCAGATTGGTCAGATGAAAACGCAGCCAGATAGTTTTTTTTAAACCAACTTCGGTAAATTGTAGCAAGGTGAAGTTAGGACAGAGTTGTTTCCGAGACGGCGAGCTGGATGGAGCTGCACCAGCGGCCGCCCCCTGACGAACACCGACAAGGTAATGAACGCACGCGATGCCGCATTTTTGAGCGCATAAGGCTTCACTCAGAGCTGCAGAAGTCTCATCTGTTACATCCCCTTTTTACGTAATACTGGTGTCGATCGCCAATTAAATCTCATGGTATTCACATTTGCTACATAAGTTAAAATCTGAAACGCGATAATTTCTCAGTTATATAATTATTGAGAAGCCACATCAGCCGCTGTAATTTACGACAAGTTAGATAAGTAATTAAAGATAATTGAGGGTCACTGTAGAGCATTTTGATAGTTTTCTCTTTTGTGAAACTTAATTTAAACCTAGGTTATAGATGTGATATGGCATAGGTCGTCCTTCGATCCATTGTAGAACTTGGAAACCCATTCAGGGAATATTCGTTCACATTTTTTGTTGAACGCAGTTGGTTTTTATCATCCTGTATTAAAACATTTCCTTTTATCAATAGTGCAATTTATAAACAATGTTTTGTGAGTAGAATAAAATTTCCAATGGTAAACTTAACTGCTTTTTCGACGTTATTTTACCAGCTAACTAAAAATAGGAAAGCCTTGAACCCCTTCCACTAAATTTAGTTAGGATTAAGATTCTTTCACAGGGAGTGCAGTGGAGCTGACGCTGAAATCATTAAGTATTTGGTTATATCATCGCTAGTCTCACTGAACTCTTCTGAACTCTACATGTCATGTGTGGTCTGGCGTCTCCTTACCAGCAACAGGTCCCAGGTTCAAACTAGTCAATTCCCTAAAAAACACGCTCAGAGCGTCGTTGCGCGAAAGTGGTAGGGATACACGACATAGAACAACAGACAACATGCAGAATGTTAGAAAACGTTCGATGGGGTTCATGTCGGGCGAACTCAGTGGCCAATTCATTCGATGTCCAGAATGTGCTTCAAACCAATCGCGAACAATTGTGGCCCGGTCACATGACGTCCACGAAAGGCTGCAGATAGTCTCCAAACAGCCGAACATAACCATTTCCAGTTAATGGTCGGTTCGTTGGACTAGAGGATCCTATCTATTCCATGCAAACACAACCAAAACCATTATGGAGAATCACCACCATCTTGCATAGTGTCTTTTTGACATCTTGGGTACATGACTTCTTGAAGTTTCTGCCACAGTCGACGCCTACGATCAGCTCTTACCAAATGAAATTCGGAGTCATCTGGTCAGACTACGGTTTTCCAATCGTCTAGGTTCCAGTCGATATGGTTACGAGCCCAGGTGAGGCGCTGCAGATGGTGTCGCGCTGTTAGTAAAGGCAATCCCGTCGGTCGTCTGCTGTCGTAGCCCATTAACACCAAATTTCGCAGCACTGTCCTAACGGATACGTTCGTTGTACGTCCCACTTTAATTTTCTACTTGACTGTTAGCACTGACAACTCTATGCAAAAGCCGCTGCTCTCGGACGTTAATTGAAGTAAGTTGACCATAGCATTGTCTGTCGTGAGGATTAATGTGTGAAATTTGGCATTCTCGGCACAGACTTAACACTGTGGATCTCGGAATATTACATTCCTTAACGATTTCCGAAATGGAATGTCCTATGCGTCAAAGTGTGTCAGTTCCCTCCTGGCGGCCATAATCACGTGGAAATCTTTTCACATGAATCACCTGAGTGCAAATGACAGCTCTGCCAATGTAACGCCCTTTTATACCTTGTGTAAGGGACACTTCCTTCATTTGTACGCGTATATATCGCTGCCCCATGCCTTCTGCCGTTCAGTGTATAAACAGGCAATTGTATCGCAATACGTCCTCTTGCCTTACCCCCAATGTGGTCGTTTCTCTGTGAAAAGAAGCTAGTTCGTAGTGATACGTGGCCGTTAGTGATTGCTTAGGGAGCAGATGGAACAGGCAATGGGAAATTCAGCATCATTGGTTAGAAAACACAATTTAATAAGCCCGAAGGTGGTGCGATACAGAAATAAATAATATAAGAATACAGTAAGCAAATCAGACGGCTCTATGAGTCATAATCGGCCCGGTCCCATCAACGCACCGGGAGACGGGACTCAAACTCCGGCATGGGTCACTAGTTCTGACGCAACGCCATATACACTGACTGAGTTACGAAAGCACCGGCCACTGCTAAAGCACACATACAAATATCTTAAAACACATGCAACAAGTTCAAATACAGCGAATAACTCTCACTACTTAGAGATGAAAGAACTGAAAAAAATAGATGAGTTACCCACCATTCAAGAAGATACCCCAAAATTTAACCAACAACAGAGAATAAAATATATACCCCTTCCCAAACAAGATCATATTTTGATGTTCAAGTGGCAGTCTGGCGCAAAATTAGTTCGCCCCTCAACGTTTCAGTTCAGTGAATACACAATAACAGTTCAGGAAGATGCGGTAGGGAGTGAAATATACAGCAGATCATTCTGTAAACATCCCCCAGGCTGTGGCTAAGCCATGTCTCCGCTATATCCTTTCTTTCAGGAGTGCTAGTTCTGCAAGGTTCACAAGAGAGCTTCTGTAAAGTTTGGAAGGTAGGAGACGAGATACTGGCAGAAGTAAAGCTGTGAGTGCCGGGCGATGGTCGTGCTTCGGTAGCTCAGATGGTAGAGCACTTGCCCGCGAAAGGCAAAGGTCCCGAGTTCGAGTCTCGGTCGGACACACAGTTTTAATCCGCCAGGAAGTTTCATATCAGCACACACTCCGCTGCAGAGTGAAAATCTCATTCTGGAAACATCCCCCAGGCTGTGGCTAAGGCGTGTCTCCGCTATATCCTTTCTTTCAGGAGTGCTAGTTCTGCAAGGTTCGCAGGAGAGCTTCTGTAAAGTTTGGAAGGTAGGAGACGAGATGCTGGCAGAAGTAAAGCTGTGAGTACCGGGAGTTTGTCGTGCTTCGGTAGCTCAGATGGTAGAGCACTTGCCCGTGAAAGGCAAAGGTCCCGAGTTCGAGTCTCGGTCGGGCACACAGTTTTAATCTGCCAGGAAGTTTCATACAGCAGGTACCTGATGCAGACAAATTACTCAGCGATAAGCAAAGCGTACTTAGCAGTGAAAAATTACATGAGAAAACCCAGTTAACACCTTTCATAGTATAATTATTTAAGTAACCCCTGAAACTTGTTAATTACAGAGAAGAAGAATGAAACTCTTTAGTAAATGTACAGCACATTTTTTTCTGCAAGCAGATTGGTTTTAATCAGAAGTCCAATACATCATATTATTCCCAACTCTTCAGGCTACAAGAAACCTATTTTTCAACGTAGTCTTTATTTAGTGTGACGGCTTTTCGCCACGCTACTGGGAGGGCCTGCATGCCCGCACGGTACCCCTCTACTGGTCGGCGTCGGAGCCAACGTCTCGCTGCGTTAATAACCTCTCCGTCATCCACGTAGTGCTTCCGGCGGAGGGCATCCTTCATTGCCCAAAACAGGTAGAAACAGGAACGTGTGGGATCCGAGCTGTAGGGTAGGTTCCAGTAGGCGCACGCCTCTCAGTATACTGTCGGATGGTCGCCTGTGTCAGCAGTTTTGCAGCGACTATTTGATTGTGATCAGTCAATCAACTCGAATGAGTGTGAGAACTTTCAGCATTGCAGCGCGTCAGAAATCGTAAGTATCCAAATAATTATGAAAAATCCGCCTCGATTACACTGTCTACCTGGTGTTTACCTAGGTTTCAGCGTGGGTAACTACGCCTTCTTTAGAACAAATATAAAACAGATTGCCTAAATAGGCACAGTCAAAAGCTAAAATCAACGCCTACAGCGACAAGGCCCCATAACTTTTTTTTTTTTACAAATACACGTTACATATGTACCAAGTCAATAATGTTACTTATCTCAACCCTGTGTGTGCTGCCTCGCCCCAGCCAACGTACGATGTCACAGGCTCTCCACCGAACTGAGGCACCGCAGGCTGCTCACATGCGCGGCTATCGAAATCACTGCGCATGCGCGTGGCCAGAAAACGCTTTTCTTATGCATGGGAGCGGGATTGCAAAGTTAACACGGATCGGAACCTAACTGATTGCCAAAAGTTGTCACACAAATAGCAAATTGAGCAAATGATAAAACCGATGATTCGAGAATTAAGACACATTTAATAGCAATGCACGACAAACTTTGTGCACGGAAAGTAAATCAGCCAGAAGCTAATATGGAGGCCCTGGAATTAGGCATCATCGCTTTTATCATTTGCTCAATTTGCTATTTGTGCGATAACTTTTGGCAATCAGTTAGGTTCCGATCCGTGTTAACTTTGTAATCCCGCTCCCATGCATAAGAAGAGCGTCTCCTGGCCACGCGCGTGCGCAGTGGTTTCGATAGCCACGCATGGGAGCAGCCTGCGGTGCCTCAGTTCGGAGGAGAGCCTGTGACATCGTACGTTGGCTGGGGCGAGGCAGCACACACAGGGTTGAGATAAGTAATATTATTGACTTGGTACATATATACCGTGTATTTGTAAAGAAATTTTTATGGGGCCCTGCCACTGTGTTCATTTTAGCCTTTGACTATGCCTATTTAGGCAAGCTGTTTTATATTTGTTCTGAAAAAGGCGTGGTTACCCACGCTGAAACCTAGCTAAACACCAGACAGTTTGTGCAATCGAGGCGGATTTTTCATAATTATTTCGAATGAGTGTGTCCGCACGTTCCAATATTGCAAGAGCCGCACCTGTGGGTGGCTTGCCGGAACACGGGAGAACGAACAGATTTGCTGGGCCTTGTTGCAATGACGACAGACGCCTTGGCCAACAACTCACCGTATTGTTGTTCACTGCCAGGTGATCGTAGACATTCTCCAACCTTCTAATAATATATGCGATGTTCTGGTCTTTTACCAAAAGAAACTCAATAACAGCTCTTTGCTTGGAACGCACCTCTGTTGCAGACGCCAGTATGAAGGCTGCTTATAGCGCCGCCAAGTAACGGAACTTCTTGAAACAAAAGGTCTGAATTGGGAATAATCCACGAAGTCTAAAATTCCACAATTTTTCAGCCCAAATCAAAAAATGGTTCAAATGGCTCTGAGCACTATGGGACTCAACTTCTGAGGTCATCAGTCCCCTAGAACTTAGAATTACTTAAACCTAACTAACCTAAGGACATCACACACATCCATGCACGAGGTAGGATTCGAACCTGTGACCGTAGCGGTCTCGTGGTTCCAGACTGTAGCGCCTAGAACCGCACGGCGACTCCGGCCGGCAACCGAAATCGGCCGAGAAAATAATGTATTACTTAGTGAACGCCTCTCGTGAATGTAGTCCACGGGATACTGAACTGTACCACTGAGCAAGCACCCAATTTCTGAACATTTCAAATTACCACTGGGCTAACAGAACAGCACTTAGAGCCGCATCTAAACACAACATAACGTGCGCGGCAAACTAGTTGCTTTGCCAAACTCATTTTTTTTTCAGTTCAAACAATGAAGCGGAGCAACGCGGTTTTAAATCTGTTCGAAAGTGCTCTCACCAATAAGGATTTTTGGCAGGCGCTTGCTCGGTGATGATAGACTCGCGTAGGTGTTGTGGACCGACATCTCCCCTCTCTGTACGCTGCTCTCCGCAGTCTCCAGTCCACCCCTCGGCTGACAGTCGCCGTTGATCCAGTACATTCCGGGGCGCCGTGCTCGAGCAGCGACCCAGGTTGCGTGTGCACTGCTCCATCCGGGAAACGAGCTAGCTGGGCTGTTAAAAGAGCACTGCCAATATGCCTTGTCCTTACCGAACACATCCGCGGTCTGCAGTCACGCCAAAACATCTCGCCCCGCTGCATGCTCGGCCTCTAGGGGCCAAGGCTGCCGGGAATAAATCTGTGGAATTCGTTAGCGTGGTGCGAGCTATTGATCTTCGCGGCACGGCTCCAGCGGAAAGCATCGGAAGACTGCTTCTCGAATTAACCTGGAAGAAATATTGTTGCGTGCGAAAATTAACAACCATCGCTTGATATCCCGCGGACGGTCTAACACTATACAATGGGCTGATGTAATTCACAACTAAATTGTTTGTTAGGTAACTAAACTTCTGAACAAATGTTCTGCATTCGGTGCAGGATCTCTCTAAATGCATGAGCTATCCAGTTGTGTATTTGGTTTTGTGAATGAGTGTATATACGGAACAACTAATCCAATGTATTCCGTGTGCGTTGTTCCATCTGAAAAAATTGCTAGTTGGGCTGCTGGAAATGTGCAGAAACATAAAGATCTCTGAAAAAACAGAGCAGGTATATATCTGCATATGAAGTCTTCTGTATAAGACTTATCAGGAGTTAGTGGCAATTTAATTTTCATGATACGGCAAAGAGATTTCTGTGTGGGGCAACCAAAAGTTTATTTTCTCTACATTTACGATAATATCTTTCACTACCACCAAAACCAGAAAATTTTTAGGTCGCTCAACAGTTTATGAAACCAGTTTCGATAATAGTGACTAATAAAATACCCTTACTCATCAAGGAAACATATTCAAAGAAAAGAAATTTTGAAACAATATTTAGAAAAAAATGACGTGCGTCACAGATGGTGATCATTTTGTATTTGGTTATACAAAATGATGATACAAAGGATAATTTTTTGTTGAAGCTGTAGCAGCCTGCTAGATTCAGGAAGCCACATCTGACTCCGTGATGTGGTAAGAAACCATCGAAATCACCACTCTTTGTTGCTGGGGTTGTGAGAGCAATGATCTCTCTGATTTCTCTGATCTCTCTGTTTTCTAAAGAAAACTTTCCCTCAACAGTGTAGATGTTAAATCTGGCTTTTATAGTGACGACACATTGTCCGCCGCTCTGTGACCCCTTTTAATTTGGCGAGCAGTCATACATTCACTGAAATTCACATCCCATTACAAGATGATGGATACACTGGAAAATTAGTGCGCAATCATGAAGTAATGTTCCGCATAACCGAAAAGAAATTAGGTTCAAATGGCTCTGAGCACTATGGGACTTAACATCTGTGGTTATCAGTCCCCTAGAACTTAGAACTACTTAAAACTAACTAACCTAAGGACATTTCACACATCCATGCCCGAGGCAGGATTCGAGCCTGCGACCGTAGCAGTCACACGGTTCCGGACTGAGCGCCTAGATCCGCACGGCCACCGCGGCCGGCAAGAAATTAGGAACCAGTAGATAGAAAACACAGGAGTTATTTTAGAGTACTAGAGGATTTCGTCAGCAAGTGAACGTCTTTCAAGCAACTTAACCCGGAATGTGTGGGATTTCCTATATTAATCAACGCAGGGATTACTGTTGCAAGTGGCTTTTATTAAGATGACTTATATATTGTTTGAACAGAGCCACTTTATCTTTAGTGTACTGGTATAGTGCCTCTATCTTCATTTATTAAAAATATTATACAACTAAATTTTGATTGGATGACAGGGAGAGGGACTGATTGGGAAATTGTGGATGAATGGAGAGAAGCGACAGGCGTCTTTTTTTTGAGGAGTTATGTTTAAATTTCTGCTGGAATACTTGAAAAGTACCGTGAGGTACAGTGGGGAATGGAAGCTAAATTAACTAGAGGAAATACAAGGTGAGTCAGGAGGAAAGCTGCATACTTTGAGGGTTGACAGTATTAGTCATTTTAAAAATAGGCACCTCATATGAGCACACGTGCTGTTCTTAATAGTGGGAACAGTACAAATGCAGGAGATAGTAAATGTTTTCCTTAATTGTGTGCATTTTCTCATAAAAGTTATTCAAAAAGCCCACCGTCAAGTTTAATGCATTTTACAGCTGTTTTAGATAGCTGCTGTGTTACTGGTCTGAGCTCATTCGTAAGATCTTTAACTTGATCTCACCATGCAAAATAGAAGCGAGAAGTGACTTCTTCCTGTGAACATTGATCTTGGGGAACATTCACATGGGCATCCATGCGTGTAGTGGAACTCGTGTAAGGAACTGTGACGGCCAAGTAGTGTCGTACGCTATTTGCAGGCCATGTACACCCCTTCATGACGATCATGTTTTGCGAGACCCGTAGCATTTTTCAACAAGGCAATGAGTCAAGCATTGAGCCCGGGAGTGTGATGGAGTGCTTCGAGGAACACAGCGACAGTTTCCAATTGATATTCTGGCTTCCAGCTCTGCAGATCTGAACCCGATCGAACACATCTGGGATATGATTGAACATGGTGTCAGAGCTCATCGCGTCCGCCCCCCCCCCCCCTTCCACAACGAAATTACGGGAATTAGGTCGCTTGTGTGTTCCGTCAACAAAGAAAAATTCAAGAAAAATTTCGAAATGCAATTTCGAGTACAGTCAACCATGAGCTGTACACGGGGCATCAGGGATCCAACATCCAAAAGTTCGTTCGTAGGTTTGTGCAAGTATGCGACATTATACACGCACAGGTTATGAAATTGGCGTAAATAACAGGCCTCTGATTTGTGCAAGCGGTAATGGCGCTCGATAGCGACCCAGATGGGTTCCATAGGATTTACTTCAGGCGAATTTCGCTGCCGAGACATGAATGTAAGTTCACTATAATGCTCCTCAAACCACTGTAGCACATTTCTGGCTTCGAGACACGAACAGTTATATTGCTGAAAGACGACATCGCCGTCGGGGAAGATATCAAGCACGAAGAGATGCAGGTGGTCCGCAGCCGTCAACGTGTCTTCGATTACTACCACAGGTCCTGCGCAAGCGCAGGAGAATGACTCCCAGAGCATAATACTGCTCCCATCAGCCTGCGTCCGTGGCACGCTGGACGTTTCGAGCCGGCGTTCACGTAGATGACGGCGTTTGTGGAGACGACCGTCAACCTAGTGTAGCAAAAATGTGATTCACACGAAGCTCCGACACGTTTCCATTGATCGACGGTCGAATTACGATGGTCCCGTGCACAGTGCAGTTGTAATTGACGATGTCGTTGGGTCAACATGTGAACACGTAGCTCCATGTTCAACAAAGTACGATGAACGGTGCGCTGCGAAACACTTGTGCGTCCACAAGCATTGTATTCTTTCAGCAGAGATGCCGCAGATTACCATCTATCCTACTTCTCAGAGCAGACAATCCTCCGAACTCCACGTTGTGTGAAGAGTCGTGGACGTCCAACCATTTAGCGCTTAGTGGTAGTTTCACTGTCCTACGTCTTGCCGTAGATGCTCATGACAGTAGCACGCGTACATTTGACTAGCTTCGCCGTTTTCGAGATATTCGTTCACAGGCTCAGCTAATAATAATCTGCCCTTTGTCAAAGTCGCTTATCTCAATGGACCATCTGTGGCCATATCTTCGCGAGTGATCCCCGGCCCACGTATGCTCCGCTTACATACTTTTGTCACCGCATCACGTGCCTGCAACGCCACCAGGCGCCATCCAACGTCGCTGTGCGCAGTGGTCGTAATATTTTGGCTTATCAGTGTATATTGGATTGACAATAAAATTTGTGTTGGACTGGGACTCGAATCCGCATCTCCCACCTTACGCGAGCGGTCACCTTAACCGCTTTGGCTACCCGTGCATGACTCACGGCCAGACCTATACCTCCGTATGTCGTCGCTCGTACATCACAGCTTGCACTCGTACACATTATGTACAATTTCCGTACAAGAGGAGGACATTATAATTAAAAGGGCTGCCTTGTATCGGTGAATAAATACGATATTGCAGTGCGTCTGTTGTTAAGAAGTACAATGCAGTGCTCCTTCCGACGTCCACTGTAGTGTAAAAGTAAAGAAGTACTGTGCCCAGAACACATGACGCTTCATAAAAATGCAGTATAAGACAGTAGCAAGAAGAATTTTTTTCTAATGGATCCCTTTTCAATGGCGTTTGAAGTATTGAAAGTTGCAATCTGTTCGTGAACATCCTGGTACGTATACTCGTGTCCAGAATATTCTTCTCATCTGTGATACGCCGTGAGCAGTGTACGTGTTGCTGGTAGTCTCAAATAAATAAACGAAATATCCTGAGCTCATTGTTTGAAGACATCACCCTTTCGTGTTGAGGGCATACGATCACTGTGCTGTGCCATTAGGTGTTTTACAGTCTATTTCGGCAGTCGACTTTTTGTCGGAAATTGTTGCCTTCCTCTATTGACCTTCTAAAATCAAATATTTCACCACCTGATCATCTATGGACGTAAACTACGTGCAATAAGCCAGTGTTCCCCTATCGGAGCAGTAAATAATTTCTTTTCGAAATCTTCCGTTCAAGATGACTATCCTCTCCTCCCTCCCCCCCCCCCCTCCTTTCAGAAACTAACAGTAATAAACTTTATGTCAATAGCTTCACGTTTCTCTGCCATTTGCTTATTGATGGTTACACCTGAATTTTGATTTTCAGCAAGTATTTTTAATGGGAGTATCTCGTTGTAGGAACCCACTGTTAAGCTGTTTGGTGTGAAGCAGCTAACATATGAGTCTATTAGGGCGGCGACAGAGCGGGTGTATGCAAAACGTGCGCGCCTCCCAACCTGAGGGACTACGCGATACGGCGCCTGGTGTGTAGAGGGCCCGCAGCACGCGGAGCGCGGGGAAGATCTGACGGCGGCCCTTCTGTTTGCGCTGCCCCCATCCTCTGCCCCCACCATCCCGCCAGCTATGCGCACGTCCGCATGTACACACTCGCAAACACCAGCACCTGCACGCGGGCAGGCACCTGACACAGCGTCCGTGTCCTCTGCAAACGCCTCCCTCTCCTCGTGACGTGACTGCCACTACACCTACGTGTATTACATACAGGCTGCGGGCAGGAGGCGCAAATGGGGGAAATTGAGGACCTACGTATCGACTGGCTGTAGAAAACGAGTCTCACGGCAGGTTGTCAGTAGCAGAACTCATAACCACAGGCTGAGACGTGTCATGGTAAAACCTTCTAACGTAATGAGGATATTGCACTGCACTGAGGTCTTTCGTCATGCAACACGCAAGTGACAACCAAGAAACAGTATGAGTTTCCTAACGCTGCGTGTGGAGGCAATCTTCATACATGGACGATAAGCCTTTCTCAAAACTTATCCAGTAGTTCGGAATAATATTTGGCGAATATTAATTAATATCATTAAAAGCTGGCATCTCACTACCACCGTGATTTTCAAAGACAATCTGTACAAAGTAAGGTCCGGTTAAAAGCGTGTTATGATTTTTCCCTTTAGTTCTTGGTGTCATAATTATTTTGTCAGTTCATAGCTAGACTGACGCACAATAACAACAAATATTTTGCTACAAACTGTACGAAAAACACAAATTGAAATAAATCACAAGCTGTCAAAGCTTTTTGGAATCTATTTTCTTCTCATTAGAACCACTAGAAAAAAGATTTCAAACAACCTAATGTATGACGGAAAAAATCTTACGAGATACTTTCACAGTGTCTCTCTTTTAAGGTAACACGTAACCGATTTGGGTATGGTTAAGAGCTGCCTACGAAATCTAAGAAAATATCTCTCTCAATAAGCCCTGTAGTGAGAGTGTACTTCACTGTTCCTCACATGGAGGCTATATTTACGGGGAAAACGTTTGTCTAAAACGCTTATCTATTTAAGTATATGTAACTGCATTGCAAAAAAATCATGTTAATGCCTATGAATCCTGCGCAACACTTTTCCAGTGAAAATGTTCTTTTCCTGAACTCTGACTTGAGAACGTCTGCTAGAGAGGTGATCCGTCAGTTTTTGCTTTGGGATACCCTTACGTAGATTATCTACAAGAAACATACTCCCGTGAGAATATTGCAACGTGTACCAACATGCAAATAAAATTAGTGATAAGAAGAATATGTCTGTGGAAGTCAGACCACTATTTATATTTTTTTACATGTAGTGTCTGTTCATTCGGACATGCCCGGAAGAACACAAGCCATTTTTAAGATACCGAAACCGAATATATACGAGGGTCGTTCCACAAGTAATGCCTCCTATTTTTATACATGGAAACTGCAGTAGATACGTAAATCACAACAGCACAGCTAAATAGAACAACATTTCAGCTACAGACTGTCATTTTTCCACATAGTCACTACCATTCGTTATGCAGTTTTGCCAACGATATAGCAGGGCCTGCATGGTGCGCATGTAAAAACCGGAACTTACACCTTTGACAACAGCATCCGAGTCTTGAAAATGTTCGCCACGTAGTCAGTCTTCAGAGGCCCAAAGAGGTGGAAGTCTGAAGGCGCTAAATCGGGACTGCACGGTGGATGTGCAGCCGAATTTTTTACAGTGAGTTGCGTGATTGCAAAATTGGTGTGGAGCCTGGAGTTATCATGTTCTTCTTTGGCCTTAGCCTGGAAATTCGGGCTTTCAGCTCATTAGTGTCGTCTTGTAGCCTCCTGAATTGACAGTTTCTCCAGGCTCCAGGACATCCAAAAGAGCCACACCCTGACTATCCCAGAAGACTGTGCACGTCCCTTTTCTTGCAGACGGCTGTGTATTGAATTTCTCCTTTGAAATACAATTTGCATGTCGCCATTCCATAGGCTGTCTATTGCATTCCGGCTCGTAGTGCTGACACAACGTCTCATCTCAGGTGACGATGCTATTCAGAAAATTGCCACCTTCAGCTTCATATTGGTTGAGCAGATCCCGACAAATTTCCATTCGATGAGTCTCTTGTTCTTCTGTAAGCATCCGCGGGACCCATCTCGCACACACATTGCTCTAACCAAGGTGTTCTCACATTATTTCTAAGGCATTGCAGGCGACATTCACCTTTGCACACAATTCTCTGGTCGTGCACCTGACCGAGACTCGAACTCGGGACATTTGCCTTCCGTGGGCAAGTGCTCTACCATCTGGTCGTGAGTCGTGCTTGGGTAGCTCAGCTGGTAGAGCACTGCCTGCGAAAGGCAAAGGTCCGGAGTTCGAGTATCGGTCCGACACACAGTTTTAATCTGCCAGGACGTTTCAGCACAGATGAGTTGATAAAAGACGCTCTTCATTGCGAAGGATGACAGCTGTACACGGTCGACCGGGTCGTGGATTGTCGTGCAAATCCTTTTCACCATCTTGAAAATGCCGTACTCATTGCCTCACATTGGTCACGTCAGTTGTATCGTCTCCATACACCTTTAGCAAGAGTCGATAAATTTCAATTGGCGCAATTCTTCAGCAGTGGGGGAATTCAATCACACATCGCTGTTTTATACGCGCGTCCATATCGGACTCCATTTCGGAACAATCCTCTGCTGGTGTCAACTACCACAGAACAACGGAACCACCTGCAAATGAAAGATGAGCGTTCAAGCATTAGCGCTATACCAGCCACATCTGAAGGGAACAGCCAAACTCGCCACCAAAATATAGGAGACATTACTTTCGGAACGATCCTCGTTCATGGGGAAATTGAAATTCTGATCTTAGTCGCAACCAGGTACTGAAATACAAAAATTGACAAGTGAGAATTTTTGCCGCATTGGGACTCGAACCCGAATACCCCGCTTCATGTGAGCTGTTGCCTTATTCGCTTCAGCTATCCTAGCGTGTGTTTCGTCAAATCCGAATTTCCAACTTGTCGCAAGAGGTCGGACGAAGAGTGCAGCTGCAGAAAATGATCATTAATAGCCGTCAAAGCGCGTATATTCATATGCTTGGCGTCTGTCCTTTCGGACATGTCCGATTTTAGATCTGCAGCGAACAAAAATTATTAGAAACGAATCACTTTCATATTACCACCAATGTGTGGTGCTTTTACGAAGTGAATGCGGGTTTCCTAATTTGAATGGGATGAGGACCCACCACAAAAGAAACGGCAAGCAAACCAAAACCTGATGGCTTACCACCAAACAGTGAGATGTCGTTTGGATCTGTGAAACAGAGGATGTTTCGTAAGACAGAAAAGAAATTCGTTTTATTGGTGACGTGTTTTGTCAGAACGATTCACCTGACCAGTAAGGTGTTCTGACTATGGGAAAACTGAGGGGTTTGATGTAACCGTTAATACCTACACGGAAGAATTATTTTGCCTGAAGAATGCTTTGAGTCGAATGAAGAAGTTATGGCAGCTGTAAAAGCGTGAGGATCAGTGAGATGGCGATCAGTTTGTCTTTAGGACAGGTAAAGGCACCAGAGAAGCAGTTCCGACGTTGCGGTTGATAATGAAAGCAAGACTAAATAAAAATCAAAGCACATTCATAGGATTTTTCGGCCTGGAAAAGGTAAATGGTGCGTATTTCGAAATTCTGAGAAAAATGGGAGTAAGCTACAGGGAAAGACGGGTAATGTACAATATGTACAAGAACAGAGAGGGAATAATAAGTGGAAGACCGCGAACGAAGTTCTCGGGTTAGAAATGGTGTAAGACGGGGATGTAGTCTTTCGCCGCTACTTTTCAGTCTATGTGACAGTGACAGAAATAAAAACAAGATTCAAGAACAGAATTAAAATTCAAGGTGAAAGGAAATCAATGATAAGATTCGCTGATGTCATTGCTATCCTCGGTGAAAATGAAGAAAAATTATAGGATTTGTTGAATGTAATGAACAACCTAATGAGTACAGAATATGGATTGAGGGTATATCGTGGAAAGTAGCGGAAATGAGAACAGCGAGAAACTTAACACTAGAACTGGGGATCACGAAACAGACGATATTAAGGCAACAAAATACCGCATGATGGACGGGGAAAAGAGGATATAAAAAGTAGACTAGCGCTGGCAAAAAGGGCGTTCCTGGTTAAGATACTACTAGTGTCAAACATAGTCCTTAATTTTAGGAAGAAATTTTTGTGAGTATACTTCTGGAGCACAACATTGTATGGTAGTGAAACATGGACTACGGCTCACCAGGAACAGAAGAGAATCGAAGCATTTGAGATATGGTGTTATAGAATAATGTTAAAAATTAGTAGGTGATAAGGTAGGGAATGAGGAGGTTCTCCAGAGAGTCGGAGAGGAAAGGAATACATGGAAAATAGCGACAAAAAAGAAGGGATAAGGTGATAGGAGATCTGTTAAGACACAAGGGGAATAACTTCCATGGTGCTAGAGGGAGCTGGAGAGTGTAAAAACCGTAGAGGAAGATAAAGATTGGAGTACATCCAGTAAATAATTGAGGACGTATGTTGCAAGTGCTGCTCTGATATGAAAAATTTGGAACAAAACAGGAATTCGTAGCTGGCTGCATATAACCAATCAGAAGGCTGATGACACAAAATAAAGCTGAAACGGAGACGTATTATGAGAGCACTGCCACGACCGAAGGTACCTAATGAAAATCAGGAAATAATTGCATACTTTGGCGCACGAAGCTCAGGTGGCGTACTTTCCGCCGCCGGTCTAGAGGTGCTCAGCTGTGGCTTCCCGCTGGAACGGCGCCTCGCAGTATTGTCACAGCCGGAGGTACCCAGACCCTCTCGCTCTGTCACAGCCGTAGCGAGCCGAGCAGGGCTGACCGAGATCGATAGCTCGTTCGCTCTCGGCCCTTCCTGCGTGTCCCACCGCCCACGCCGCTTCCGGGCTCTGACTAGAGGTAGCACGGAGCTTCAGCCGTTAAGCGCTCTCTCAGGGCACAGAGCTCTGCGAGGACTACTTACCGAGATAGAGCTCCATCAGATACTGGACGACACATGGCGCAGACATCGTTCTCTGGCGCTGTACTGTAACCTAAATACCTCGCGTCTGCTTAACTGTATTGTTTACCAATGGCCTTTACAATTTGTTTTGTTTACCACATTTGGGATAAATTTGTGGTAATATACACTGTCGGAAAAAAAATTATTACACCTGGAAAGACGATGTCGATTTTGATTCAATGACGACATATGTCACCTGGGGGATAGAAAAAGTATTAATAATATCATTGTCGTTCGCCAACAGGCAGCGTAATGATACAGCTACCAGAGCACCATCTGTGTCTCCTCTTTAATAAGGAACGCTCACAGCCAGAAGGCTCAGTGTGGTGGAAACGTGTGTAGCAAGCTGGCAACCAAACCACGGAAACGCACTCGTGCTTCCTACAGCCAACAGAGCTAGTTAGAAACGAAGCAAATTATGGCCTTCCGAGTGGCGGAACGTCCATTCCGGAGAATTGCCACTCAAGTTGGACATGCTCCGTCAGTTGTGCAACGATTTGGTATTAGTGGTCACGTAAACATTCTCACATCCGTAAACGAGATTCTGGAGTCCATGTACCACAGATGCCTGCCGGGATCGTCATATTGTAAGGGCAGCGGTGGCCTCGTAGTACAGCTTCCACAGCACAGGTAAGAGGGCTTATGAGCTCAGACGTGTAAAGACGAACTATTGGGAATCGGTTATTAGCAGTGGGACTACGGGCTCGCACACCTTTAGCCCCTCTTCCACTTATGCGCCATCAAGACTTGCCCAGCTCGACTGCTGCCATCAGAGAATCACTTTGAAGCTGTAATGGCGCACTATGGTCTTCGGCGATGATAGCAGATTGTGCCTGCAAGCATGTGATAGTCGGTTGCGCATACGACAGACCTGGCAGCTGCTGTCTCATAGAGTGCATTCGACCAAGACTCACTGTCCCCACTCTAGGCCTCATGATGTGGGGTGCCGTTCTTGCAAAAGGAAGGTGATGTGTTGTTCCAAGAGGATAATATTCGCCCACACTTTTTCCGTGAGACTCGACGTGCTCTGTAAGACGTGCAGCAACTTCCCTGGCCGGCACGGTTTCAGGACTTGTCTCCAATCGGGCATGTGTGGGATATGGTTGTACGAGGAGTGACTCGTGCGACTCGTCTACCAACAACTCTTGCAGAACTACGTGAACAGATCCAGCAAGCGTGGCGTAACGTATCGCAGGACTGTGTTAGCCATCTGTGCGATCGCCTGCATTCTAGAAGCCGCGCCTGCATTGCCATTCGTAGAAGCTGGACCACCTACTAATATGGGTATTTCAGCATGTTTCGATACCTGGTACCTCAGAACCACTTGTGCTGTTGATCTGTAAATGCAATCATTTCATGTAATCCATGTGCTCTGTTCCAACAATAAATCTTGAATGAATGGGAAACCTCTAAAAGGGTGTCCCAATTATTTTTTCCAACAGTGTACTTACAGGCGGCCACACAAGATAAGGGAAAGGGAACAGGAGTATAAAGCACTTGTAAACAACTACTGCTAGCGTGTTTGCACAGGGAAGTGCATCTATAATCTGCGGACCACTGTGAAGTGGATGACGAAGAGTACTACCCATTCTACCAGTCATTAGGGCTTATTTCTCGTTCCATTTAGTGAGGAAAGAGTGTTTGCTTGAATGCTCCCCTGCGGGCCATAGTTCGTCTCATATTGTCTTCGCGATCCCAACGTGATTCTTGAAATTTTTTAAGTACTGTTTCGCGTGATAGAGTGCGTCTAGCCCCCAAGCTTCTTCAAGTTCAGATTTACGGCACCACCAACCCTTCAATATCTCTCTTTAGTGCTATCTTATAGAGCTCTCAGACACTTCTAAGATGGCTCGCAGCAGTGTTTTGTAGACTGACGACAGTGCAGGAATCCATTACTGATATGCTGAAGCGGTAAGCAAACTTCTAGTAGGGGTAGTTTTTGCTGTTACCTTTCCCTCTGATTTAAGACATCTTTTCACATTACCCGTATCAGACTTGATCAAGGTCAAAAATGCTCTACGGAGAGTATTTCTTCATATGTGACAAAGTTTAAGACAAATTCAGAGAATAAACCAATCGCCTTATCAACGAGTAAAAATGTACTGTGGAAGTAGCAGTATGATGCAATTGAAAGTACTACTTTTACCATGAAGTTTATCGCCGTGATTGTATTTCTTGACTTACTAGTAATCTTCACCCAGCGCAGTTGGTGTATTTTGGGCTTCTGAATTCTGTGCAACATATTAGCGTCGGCATTTACGTGAGAATCATACCAGCTGACAAGTCTTACGGTTTGAAGCTACGTATCCAACAGTAAGCTATTAACAGCAGAAGCACACAGACGCATGACTATTTATATCTCTCGATTCTTTTACTTTATTTTGGATGGTTATATTAGAATGCTTACTGTCTTGAAAAGAGGTTATAAAATGAACAGTACAAAAAAAAGGTAATGGAATGCAGTCGAATTAAATTGGACGATGTTGCCGGAATCAGCTTAGTTAATGAGACAGGAATAGTAGCAGACGAGTTTTGCTATTAGGGCAGTAAAAAAGCTGGTCACAGCCGAAAATACTACTTCCGAAACGTAGGCTGGCAATAGCAAGACTGATATTTCCAAAAAGAGGAATTGGTCAACATATAATGTATTTATGTATTGAACTGTGGATCTAGAAACGACGGAGAGGCTTCGTCCCCGCCGTAGCCCTCAGTGGTTCATAACCCCACAACAGGCTACAACAGTCCACTCACCCCACCGCCGCCCCACACCGAACCCAGGGTTATTGTGCGGTTCAGTTTCCAGTGGACCCCCCGGGAACGTCTCATTCCAGACGAATGTAACCCCAATGTTTGCATGGTAGAGAAATTATGGTGTACGCGTACGTGGAGACAGTGTTTGTGGCGCAATCGCCGACATAGTGTAACTGAGGCGGAATAAAGGGAGACAGCCCGCATTCGCCAAGGCAGATGGAAAACCGCCTTAAAAACCATCCACAGGCTGGCCGGCACACCGGACCTCGACACTAACCCGCCGGGCGGCGGATTCGTGCCGACGACCGGCACACATTCCCGCTCTGGGAGCAGTGCGTTAGACCGCACGGCTAGCCGGACGGGCTACATATAATATAAATTTAAGTGTTAGGAGGTCTTCTCTGAAGATATTTTATGATGTGAAACTTTGTACGGAATTGAAACGTGGATGATAAGCAGTTCAGAAAAGAAGAGAATAGAATATTTTGAAATTTTTTTCTATAAAAGAATAATGGAGCTGCTTCAAACCATTCTTTGGACCGAAAATCACAACTCCAACAACTCTGTTGACTTTGGCTACCCAAGTATTGAGTCAACTCAACTTTCTTTTTATGGCTACTCAGCCACTGATCGATTTAGTTTCGCGTATGTTTGGACATATACTGAAGAAGGATTTATGAGGTATTAAAACATGGACTTAAGTCGGTGTCGGAACCCGAACAGTGTACGTCGTGCTGTAGGGAAGCAGCCTACTCACGCTGTAGTAAATTCACATCAGTTTCCATTGTGTGCCAGCCAGTCTGCTGTAACTAGCTCTGACGTCATAAATGTTGCGCAATACCTTAAAATTCAAGCAAATGATCTGAAACTTTTCCAGCATGTAAGGAATAATACTAAATTAATGTGTATTAAATATCAGTGCGATAACTTCAGCCATTTTTGTAATTTGGGCGTTTTTCTAAGAAAATAATTGGCGCAACAGAAAGGAGCTAGAGACTTCAAAATTTATATTTAGACTCATCTTTCATAATGATTTAATAAAAACAGTACTTTGGGTTTCACAGGTTAAGACTTTAGTGGAAATTCATGATTTTCTGGTTTTCATCTCAAAACTGAAGGAAGCAAGATAGATTAAGTAGGCTAATGAATAAGACTAGGATGTTTAGATTTAAATAGGTTGGAGGTCCGCTATGACTATGAAGATGTGAAAAGTTTCTTTTGAATACCTATAAAATTATAGCGATAGCGGATCTCAAAAGGACCAGTTCAGAGCTCATCTGCTGCGTGCAGCGTAACTTAATTATTTCTCTCGCCCAAGATATTTAACTTAGCCACGTCATAATTTTATTATAAATACTTACCTGCGTGCTAAATGCACGATTAAATTAACAGCTTCATAAGCCATCAGCAAAAGAAGCTATAAATTATTATGTAACTTGAAGTGGTGCGTTACTAGCCCAGCGGCCAGTCGTGAGAGGCAAGTTAGAGCCGGCGTTCTCTTAGCCGTCCGCACCGAGGCTATATATATAAGAGCACTGCGCGAGTAAGGAAGGCCCCAGTTCTCTCCAGACGCTGAATAGCACGTCAGCTGTGTCGGGAGTCGCTTCGCTACGGTAGCGCTGCTACAAACTGCCTCGGGTGCCGTATTGAGTTACGATGTATACGCGTAACTGTGAAAACATTTCAAATGAAGGATTATTTTGGAATGATTTTCATTATCTAGCTTCAGTTTGCGTGTTGTTGTATTTTCACGTGCCGTCGCGGGACAGACATTCTACCAATCATTTTAGCGTGGCGTTTGATGAGATTTTCTCATCAAATTTTGGCGAGCATTCTTTTGACATTCAATTCGGACATTTATAGTTGCATCAGCGAATTAGACTCTGAACTGCTCTGTTTGTTAGGCTGTTGGGATAATTGTGATGTTATCAGTGAATTTCAGAATATACTCAACTATTTTGGAAAATTGTTTTTGATTAGAAATCCCGAACAATCTCCTACTTCTTCAGAGCTATAAGCTGCAGCTATAATAATATTCTCAGGTTAAGTGGGCACTAGGAACTCTCATTACAGGCTCCACGTTTCGTTAAATCACTTTCTGGGTGCCAAAAAGCAAAGAGAGAGCCAGTGTTGAGAACGGCGAAAGACAGCATTATACAACATTCCAAAAGCCGGGAAGTGCAGTGTTTTTCCCACATTTAAATAACAAACTTTATTTCACAAGCAATTTGCATACTCGCTCGCCGCCCCACATATGGTGCATCGGCCGGGAAATCAACTAAGTGAAAGTGATTTTTAACTATTCGGATTCGCGAGTGAAATGCGACACGCAACTGAGTATAGAACAGTGAAAGTGTTACATAGGCAGGTGGACAACGCAGTTGAATCAACAACGCATCTAGATTGACGGAGCTGGCACTGAGTCTAGCGGTGCTGCCGGCATCGCGAGAAGCCAGTTTCGCCGTACCGCAGTCGTCCGCCGCAGCAGCCGGGTGCCGCGCCTGCAGTTACGGGCCACGTAAACACACCACAGCCGTCGGGGTGCCGTCTGCAGTTCAACGTGCCACGTCGCATCAGGAATCCTGGTACGCCGCGCCGGCTACGGCAACGTCGTGCAGAAGGAACTAAGTTAAGTGGAAAACTGTTAAAAATTTTACTAACCTGCACTAAGAGAATGTCGGCGATGGAACCGCCAAAAGAAACTGAGGTTAAACTTATATCAGAACCTATGTCTGAGGAGGGAACTGTAAATCCAGACAACGGTTCAAGTGTAAATATGCATAAAAGTGGTAATGTTAAAGTAAAATATGAAGTATTATCTCCTGACAGTAGTGTGGGAAGGGGTAATGATTCAATAATAGAGACCCCTGTAGTAAAGCAGAAAGTAGAAATTGTAAATATATTGAATGATAGTTTCTCTGATGAATTAAAAATGAAACAGTCATCAGAGATGGTAGAGTTTAAGAAGGAGAAGTTAGATAGGACTAATCAATCAGAAGTTTCATTTAATTTTGATGATTCTGGTGTTGGAGCTAGTTTTTCGTCACCTGAGTGTGATAAAAAGCCAGCTAGTGAGCAACCCAAAAATGCTGGGGCTGTTGATCTAAATGTTATATTACAAGCAATCGCTGCCAGTAATGCACAAATGACAGCTGAATTAAAATCTGAAATAAGTGAACAGGTCAAAAACAGTAATGCTGAATTAAAATCTGATATAATTGAGGTAAATAACAGGATTGTGGCCAGTCAAACTAATTTTAATAAACGATTGGAGGTAATGGACGATACCTTCAAGGCTGGTTGCAATAAGTTGAAAGAGGATCTAGACAGTTTGAATTATAAAATTGATTACAACCATGAGGATATTAAGAAAAAGGTTGCTCAACAATTTTCTGAAATGTATAAAACAGTTAAATCTGAAGTTGCTGAGGTTCGCAAAGACTTCCAAATGGAAGATGCGAAGCTGGAGCACAAATTAACAGAAAAGATCGAGTCGGAATCTGAACTGTGCTCAGATAGATTTAAAGATGTTAATATTAAAGTAAACATATGTCAAGCAGACGTAGATGCAATCAAAAGTGATACTACTCATATTGTACAAAGAGTAGATAATGTTGAATTGAGAGTAGAAAATATCAGTACTAACATTGCTAACATTGAGAGTAAAGTAGCTTCAGTAACTTCTGGTAATGGTAGTGTACAACAAGTTGTAGCTGCAAACGCCGCATTTATCGGGTGTCGGCAGTTCTTGCGGTTTGATCCAGATAAAAATATCCACCCGCTAGATTTCTGGAACGATTTTGAAGATGTAATTCCACCAAATTGGTCTGAACGAGAGAAAATCTCATTTATTAAAAGCCATTTAGCAGGTGACGCCTTGCGTTGGTCCGCTGATGTTATGTTGAAGTGTAAAACTTTAGCGGAGTTTAAAACAGCTTTCATTAATGAATATTGGTCTAGTAATAAGCAAAATGAAGTGTTAAGAGAATTTTGGAGTGGAAAACGCTTCAGTGCAGGCAAGGAATCAATTAAAGAATTTGCTAGGTCATGGATTTCACGTTTGTCACATTTGGCGGAAAAGCTAAAGCCAGAAACGATTATATTAGGTCTTGAAGCCAAACTGCCATGGTATTGGCAAACCAGAATTATATCGGCCCCTAGAGACAATCTTGATCGTTTCATTGAATATTTGGAACGTGTAGAACGTGTTGCTGCCAATGAGGAGCAGGCACGTAATAACAGAAATGCCACTAACAATAATAGTAATTTTAGGAATGAGCAAAATGGTAATGTAAACATCAGAACAGTAGGTATTCGCCGTCCTAAGAGAGGTAGGAATTGGGGAAATAATTATCAGAACCAACAAGGGCGTCCAAGAGATAATAATTTTGTTCCGAACAGAAATATGCATGTAAACAACAGTACGGAAAGCAATGCTGTGCCAGTCAATTATAATGAAACTAAAGAAAACAGCAATAGGCCGAGGCAGGAAAACTAGTTCCCGTCTATGAGGACACTGGCGCTCACCAGGCGGTTACTTTTCCTAAGCCAGTAGTTAAGGGAATTGGTAAGACAGATCAGAATACTCAAACTGAACATGTGGATGAAGAGTCGGTAGCATCTAAAGATACAACAGAAATATTAGATCACTCACAGTATTTGATAGATACCGTGTTAGAAACGCTTTCTAAGTGGGAAGAGAAAGAGAAGGCGCAGCAGTGTAACAATAGGGAAGAGCTACAAAATATTGAATTGACAGGTGAAGAAGCAGAAGAAATTCATGCTTATATTTACGATGAGGATGATGTGCTCTTATCTAAAGTGCCTGTGCAGGATGTTGATAATGTACTAATAGACTTAGGACAGGAGATAAGTGAGAATGTAGAGGGTAGGCTGTTGAGGGTCGATGAACCCAGTAGCTGTGACCAGTTGTCACTTGAGAAGGAAACCGACGATAATGGTGAAAGTGGTTTAGCTGTAACTAGTGTTATGCCCGGTCTGGAGACGCAGAATCGCTCAGACTACAGTAATTTGGGTTATGTTCAGCAAACTAAATGTAATGAAGTCGTGCGGTGTTTCGATTTAAAATTAATAGACCGACTGGAAAAGGCAGCTGAAAATGTAATTCAGGAAACCCCTACACACTGTGACCTAAATGTAATGAAGACAGATGTCAATCACTTTAGTTGGAGACAAATCCAAAAGGAACTACTAGATGAATTTGAGGAACCACCTGTACAACCTAGAATAAGCCACCCTATAATAATAGTGAATATGTTGGGCATCAATGTACGTTGTCTCTTAGACAGTGGAAGTGAGGTGAGTGCAATATCTCAGTCCTTCTTTGATGCATTACCTGGTAAAGACAAGCTTACGGTAATGAGGGTATCAGGACTAAGAATAATTGGTGCTACTGGCAAGGTTTCAAAAACGGTAAAGCAAGAAGCTTTACTACCCTTTAACATTAATGGTAATTTAATAGATCATCCATGTTTAATTGTAAACAATCTCAGTATTGAGGTTTTAATTGGCATAGATTTCTTGTCAAAATATCAGAGTGTTGTGGACTTTGAGAACAGCCAATTAAAAATGGTCTTACCAATAACCGGAGTAATTATAGTATCTTTTAGTGATAAGCATGTAGTAACTGATCATGAAACTTGGGAGTTGCCTATAAGAATTTTGAAAAATGGGAGGTATTGGGACGAAGGTGTTAATCTTAGTAACAATAAGCTGAACACAGAAGAAGAAGAAGCAATTATTTTGGACAAAATAGAAGCTAAATTGCAGGAAATAGATAAGATTTCAGACAATCAAAAGGAAGAACTGAGACAGGTTCTAAAAAGGCATCATAAGGTATTTTCAGATCGACGTGGCGTGGTCAAAGGCTATGAATGAAGGCTGTAGGGAGGAGGTTGTTCTGTAACCTCTACACAGTGTGGCAGCTGTGCAGTCCCAGCTGTGTGAGATCTTCTTTCCCTTTCAGGTCTCACTCATTCTTCCCCTTTCCTGTCCTCAAAAATTTCGACCTCTTCTTTCATACATTAAATTTTCCGGTATGAATATCAATACAGCATTAAGCCAATGAAGGCTGTAGGGAGGAGGTTGTTCTGTAACCTCTACACAGTGTGGCAGCTGTGCAGTCCCAGCTGTGTGAGATCTTCTTTCCCTTTCAGGTCTCACTCATTCTTCATCTTTCCTATCCACCAAAATTTAGATCTCTTCTTTCAGACATGAAATTTTTCTGTCATGACTATCAGGTCATGAGTTATGTTACCATTCTATCTACCGATCAGTGAAGAAAGATACCTAATGTGATAAACTGAATAGTGACAAACAATAGAGAAGTATGACGTAATTAAGATACAAATGTATTTGAGTAACAATTATGTGTAGTACCCTGGTAATATAGTAAGTACAAAGTGTTGTTTGGTTGGAAATGGTCCATCAACAGTAATTTAAAAAGATGTATGAATTCGTGTACAAGCAGAATCTGAAGTGGTAATGAAACCTAGTGGATACATTAGAGCTAACTAATAAATAATAAGAAAGAGATTGCTAAGTGTTATGAAAAATATGCAGATAAGTTGTAAGTTTAAACTCACCTGATGTAGCAAGGAAAGGCAGTGTAATAGAAGTGAGCAGTGTTTGTGGTTGAGTCGTGAAGGACACGTCCCTGAAGTATTTATAAGGTTGGAGCTGGCCATTATTTTAGTGTAGTGTGTGACAGGATACACCTACGCGTATTGAGGTTATGAGTTGGAAGCGTGAATGCGACCATAGGTACCCTTATGTTAGATGAGACAGAGCAGCTCATGGTGTCCTATAGGTTTAAGGAATTTAGCATTACGCTCGTCCATAATTATTTGATGCACTTTAGTGGTAGGTCCGAGAGAGACTACCTGAGGTTTCAGCATCCGATCGAGTGGAAATGGATTGCCACGTGAGCAAACTAATCAGCCGCAATACACTATGAATATGAAATAAATGTGCTATCCTATGCTTTAAATATTAATAGAGTGAGTGGTAAATAAGTACATACACTAGCAATATAAATAAGAAACACAATAGCAGACGTGAAACAGTAATTTTAGCTCAGCATAAATACACTTCAAAGTAAGTAAGACCCTAATTGCAGATGTGGAACTGACAACAGCAGAGGACCAATAAGTGGATTTTGTAGGCAACTAAACGTAGTGTGTTTTGAACACTCAGGACTGTACTATTACCAAAAGTTACTCACATATACAAAGAAGCTGAGAAAACAACCACTAATCATACTCATACTATCTCTAAGAATAAGATAATCAAAGATGATTCAGTTAAGTGCTTAATATACAAATGTCAGGAATGTACCGAGCATTGGTTCAGTGTTCCGGCCCAGAAATAATAAATTGACGTTAAATAGGATTCATGATTGCATGCCATGAGCATAGATTTTCTCTAGTACGTGACTAACGGCGTTTTGAGCCATTTATCTACCGATTTTATGACATTTAAGTAACCGCAAGAGTAATGTTGAAAAAAAAGTTCTGTTAACTTTGTTCCAGTAATATATTGGAAGTTAAAATGTATATATCCCCATTTCATTGTGACCCACCCTTAGATATTAAGTGAACAGAGTCTGAGGCACTCTTTTGTTTGTTCTACAGGACAAACCAGATAATGGCAGCCTGGTAGCTGCGTGAAAGCGTGGAGTGACTTGGACACAACTCACAGTGACCCTCCCCTTTCCCCCATGTAAGTTAGAGAGAACGTGAAGGACGCACACCATAGCAACTTCCCCTCCTCTACCCTTGTGAATGGAAGTGTAGGACGCCAGCCAAAGCGGCTACAACCACGTGTGTAAAAATTATTTGTGAACTTTCTTTCAGGTTTAGAAAATTCTGCTAAGAGATAATCATCTGTTTATGTATCATGTTATTTTCTTTGAATTTGTGTATGTAAAAGTGTATTTAATGTATTTAATGGGTCTAAGATTTTCATAATTTTTCAATTATTATGTGTTTGTTGGTCTAAGGCAATATGTATGCCGATATATTTCAGTGACTTCGCTTAAAATTTTTAGTACTGACATTGTTTAAAAGGCAGTGAACATGCCCACAATTTAAATAATTAATGTAGATAATCAGTTTTCTTTAATGTTTCTACATGTTTACATTTCAATTTTGATTTTTATAGGGAGTTAAATTGTACTCTTGCTTCCCTTTTTGTAATTAAATTTTTTTTCTCATTCATTAAAATTCATAAACAAAAAATTTAAGTAGAGGGTGATGTAGGGAAGCAGCCTACTCACGCTGTAGTAAATTCACATCAGTTTCCATTGTGTGCCAGCCAGTCTGCTGTAACTAGCTCTGACGTCATAAATGTTGCGCAATACCTTAAAATTCAAGCAAATGATCTGAAACTTTTCCAGCATGTAAGGAATAATACTAAATTAATGTGTATTAAATATCAGTGCGATAACTTCAGCCATTTTTGTAATTTGGGCGTTTTTCTAAGAAAATAATTGGCGCAACAGAAAGGAGCTAGAGACTTCAAAATTTATATTTAGACTCATCTTTCATAATGATTTAATAAAAACAGTACTTTGGGTTTCACAGGTTAAGACTTTAGTGGAAATTCATGATTTTCTGGTTTTCATCTCAAAACTGAAGGAAGCAAGATAGATTAAGTAGGCTAATGAATAAGACTAGGATGTTTAGATTTAAATAGGTTGGAGGTCCGCTATGACTATGAAGATGTGAAAAGTTTCTTTTGAATACCTATAAAATTATAGCGATAGCGGATCTCAAAAGGACCAGTTCAGAGCTCATCTGCTGCGTGCAGCGTAACTTAATTATTTCTCTCGCCCAAGATATTTAACTTAGCCACGTCATAATTTTATTATAAATACTTACCTGCGTGCTAAATGCACGATTAAATTAACAGCTTCATAAGCCATCAGCAAAAGAAGCTATAAATTATTATGTAACTTGAAGTGGTGCGTTACTAGCCCAGCGGCCAGTCGTGAGAGGCAAGTTAGAGCCGGCGTTCTCTTAGCCGTCCGCACCGAGGCTATATATATAAGAGCACTGCGCGAGTAAGGAAGGCCCCAGTTCTCTCCAGACGCTGAATAGCACGTCAGCTGTGTCGGGAGTCGCTTCGCTACGGTAGCGCTGCTACAAACTGCCTCGGGTGCCGTATTGAGTTACGATGTATACGCGTAACTGTGAAAACATTTCAAATGAAGGATTATTTTGGAATGATTTTCATTATCTAGCTTCAGTTTGCGTGTTGTTGTATTTTCACGTGCCGTCGCGGGACAGACATTCTACCAATCATTTTAGCGTGGCGTTTGATGAGATTTTCTCATCAAATTTTGGCGAGCATTCTTTTGACATTCAATTCGGACATTTATAGTTGCATCAGCGAATTAGACTCTGAACTGCTCTGTTTGTTAGGCTGTTGGGATAATTGTGATGTTATCAGTGAATTTCAGAATATACTCAACTATTTTGGAAAATTGTTTTTGATTAGAAATCCCGAACAATCTCCTACTTCTTCAGAGCTATAAGCTGCAGCTATAATAATATTCTCAGGTTAAGTGGGCACTAGGAACTCTCATTACAGGCTCCACGTTTCGTTAAATCACTTTCTGGGTGCCAAAAAGCAAAGAGAGAGCCAGTGTTGAGAACGGCGAAAGACAGCATTATACAACATTCCAAAAGCCGGGAAGTGCAGTGTTTTTCCCACATTTAAATAACAAACTTTATTTCACAAGCAATTTGCATACTCGCTCGCCGCCCCACAGTGCGGTTTACGAGGCTGTAACACTGCCCCGAGGCCACCGATGGAGACTTTGCGGCCGTAACGGTGGATGACTGCTTTCCTTACACCCTACTGGCTCCCTCCCCACTATTCCTCAACTCAAAGCTAATTTAATTTTGGTGTGACTGATTTTTTACGAAAAAACTACAAATTTTATGTAACAGCATGGGGACTGGTAACAATGTACGGGGTTTCTTTAAACTATCAGACAGATGCAGCAGTGAAATATTTTCTGTCAGATATTGTCAGTGATATATAATATACATTTCACAGTAATGTATAAAGGGTAGAACGGTGCAGACGCCATTTGAGCTTGGGACCTGTGGAAGGTACATTATATTATTTGTTTCAGTTGTAAATATTTGTCATGTATTATTGTTTTTTTGACATGTTCTATATCCTGAAGGACCTCCTCACTATGGATCAATTGGAATGAAAGTTAATCTAATCTACAGAGAACACTGTTCTGGCCACTACTAACACTTGCAACTTGTTGAGGACATTGGACAGACATCGCTGGTGGTCAAATACGACAGCGCCACTCGAGGACTAGACGGGGTCTACGTTTATGTTCAGGCATGCATGTATCGCAGTGTTTCCGTATTTGTGTACAACCCGTGTAATGATTTCTGACATAGGCTATGTTTTGTTTAAAAATTTGGAAGGCGAATTTTTTTTGTCCAACCGTTGTACTGATTTCTAACATAGGCTCTGTATTGGTTAAAAATCTGGGAGGTTGAATAAAAAGATAAGTTTCAGCTCAAGATGCCACCCTAAGACTAGACCACGTTATGCCCCTTTCCTTGAATATTTTCAATCACAAGTACTTTCATGCAGTGCAGCTCATTATAATGAAACAGAATTGTGTTAATTCCTCGGTAGCAGTACTTTTCTGTAGCAGGTTTCAGCTTGAGATTGTCCTCAAGCTTACCAAGAGAGAGCACTTTCCTGTTTGCTGCTCCCTCACTCTGTCTCTCTTTCTGTGTCATTCCTTCTCCTCTGACCTTTCCATCAATCGGCCTTCAGTCTGTTCCGGTCATTATAGAACCCTATTATAGCTTCAAAATCACAGCAATGCGGTTTGTACTAAAAATTAGGTCCAAACAGTATGTTTCAAGAGGCAGTGCTCAACCTCCTGCTGGCACAAAACCTCCGTAATTCCATTTCCGTTCACTTAGGGATGGTTGGCCCGAGCTTTTTCAAACTGCACCCTAACTAGACACTTTATCTCGTGAATAGTGAACAAAATGGTGGACACAATTGTGGATCAAATTAGTCTTATACTTTCAACGTGCCAATTCATTTGTGTGAGGAGAATACAAAAAATTTCTTGCCGTTCGCGCGGAAATTAATTTCACGGTTCGGAACCGGCAGTGGTGGTAACAAAGGCGCCGCAGACCCTCGATAACTCAATTTCCTGCGGCCCTCCCGGGAAGCCCCCGCTACCGCAGCACGAGCAGCAGATGCCGTGTCTCGGGCGCATTGCTACCACCAGCAGCATCCATTATCAAACCAGGTGGCTCTGCACGGCAGTAATCAATTAAAACGTGAAGCGTTGAGTCGTATACTTTTTTTTGTATTTTCCGGAGTCCCAGAAAGCCTTTCTACGTATGCAGTTTTGGCCACATGGTAGCCAAGTGTTTTTAGTAAAACTTGTCATTGTGGATGGAGTGAGAAGTCGTACATATGATATTGCCGGTGATAATGATACTAATGACAGAGGTGCAAGGTGTGGCGGAACTGGGCATAACAAGGAAAGCCAGGAGAAATTGACTGAGATGAGTAACCAGTTACAAATATTTAACATTTATTGAACTCACATCACAAGTTTCCAATACTACAGTAAATACAGTGATGACAAATAATTTACTCAAACCTCATGAGAGGGCAAAAGGAGCTTAATAACTGTTAACGTTGTGTAGAAACCGGAGCATTTACGAAAGACAGTTAATTGTAATAAAATCAACATATAAGTAGGTCAGCATAATTGTGGAATTTGGCAATTATAATTCAGGGATCTTCCCTTTCCTTGTGACTTCGATGGTTCCAGGTTTGCATCAAATGTTCCAAATGGCTCTGAGCACTGTGGTACTTAACTTCCGAGGTCATCAGTCCCCTAGAACTTAGAACTACTTAAACCTAACTAACCTAAGGACATCACACACATCCATGCCCGAGGCAGGATTCGAATCTGCGACCGTAGCGGTCGCGCGGTTTCAGACTGTAGCGCCTAGAACCGCTCGGTCACTCCGGCCGGCCTCCAGGTTTGGATCACAGTCACTACTGCTCAACATAGAGCTGCTATTAAATATCCTCCTGAGTCCAATTGTGGCAGAACAATCAGTTACGGTGTATTATAGCAAAATCAGCCGTTATTCAAAGATTTATCTGAAACAGATCCGTGTTGGACACAAGACACAACAAAATCTTAATAATACCTATTTAACGTTCACCTTTCTTGCATCCATATTACTAGAAAAAGCTCCTCGAGACACAGCCATAATCAATTCAATACTGTACCTACCGGCCACCAAGAAGATTTCCATAAATAATATAAAAGCAAATTAAACAGTCTAAGAAACATGTTACAAATGTGCCAGCGAATTAAATCAGGTCAAGAGAGGGAAGACTTAGCAAAGAACCAGCTTGGAGCGCCTGCTCCAAAGTCTGTCCTTCTGGGCATACGTGAATTATATAGCTCTCTGGTCATACCGTCTCCCAAAATGTCTTCACAGCCGACTCTGCACCTATAGTACTCGCCAACCACAAGTTCCAACACTGAATCGGCGTAGTCTTCCCGATAGGATACGAAACTGTCTCCGCTGCTACGAACGTCGCCAAGCGCAGTCCGCAGTCAACAGCCCGCTGATAGACTCACAGTGATCTCTGATAACCACGCCTCGGAGCCCCTGTATCCATCTTTCGCTAGAGGGAATAGACACCACATCCGGCACGACAAAGGCAAAAGAAGTACCGGCGCGTAGACTTCATCCTTCTATTGGTACTACAGAGGCCATTGAGCTTGATATCTCTATCACTGCAACTAAATATTATGAATACACCATCAGAAGTCGAGTCGATTATCGCTGTCCGCAGCTCGTGGTGGTGCGGTAGCGTTCTCGCTTCCCACGCTCGGGTTCCCGGGTTCGATTCCCGGCGGGGTCAGGGATTTTCTCTGCCTCGTGATGACTGGGTGTTGTGTGCTGTCCTTAGGTTAACTGGGTTTACGTAGTTCTAAGTTCTAGGGGACTGATGACCTCAGAAGTTAAGTCCCATAGTGCTCAGAGCCATCTAAGCGGTCGTCGGCATTTACGGCCTCGCTCATGTAGGAAGCAGCGACCGTTCGTTGTCGGAGGAAGCGAACGGAGTGCGAGAACTCGAGATTGGAAAACCCCCGAGAGTAACCCTCTCGCCCTCAATTCACGACTGCTTGGTAGGGTCAGTTCATGGCAGAACATTGTAGGCTTTACTTCGCGACCAGCAGTCGTGCGGCAGTCATACGACATTCTGCGCTGCTTGTGTTCGTTTCCACAGCCAAGGGAGCAACCAGGAACATTACGCTGAGTTTTGGTCTAGTCATTCACGGCAGAATGCTCATAGCAAACCCGACTGTGTTTAAGATGTAAATATTCGGTCTGAAGCGCGAGACATCAGCCTCACGGTTTTATCAATGTTAAATCGGTATTCTTCGTCGTGGTGCCCCCGGCCGTTTAGTCGCAAGATGTCTCCACTGATGACTCTTTAACATGTGATTCGTATCATGGTATCGATCCTTTTTAAGTTGCATCAAAACTCTCTCTAGCGGATGAAATATTTCTCATTGTCTTTGCTCATATTTGAGTCTTTCTACGTAACTGTAGCTTGGTCCACAACAAACCTGCGGATCGTATACGTATAATCCGAATTTGTGAACTGTCTAGTTACCACCTTATTGTATCGAGACTGCTTCTCATTTCAATGTCTTTACGAGAATATATCTGCTTTTCTTTTAGCTGTCTGTTACTGTCTGCAGCCTCCCCCGGTTCTCTTCATCATCCAATTAACTTCAGTCAGCAATCGATATTCCTGTAGTACGCTAAGAAGAATCCGATGCCATCACGAACGGAGAGCAGCAGATCATCAGGTGAGGTTCTTCTAATCTGCTGGAATGGATGTCCGTGACAGGCAGAACTGATTCATTTATTTCATTTCGATCACTCCGAAGCCAAAAGAAACGAGCAAGCTACAAAGTGAAGGATGATTTCTGCGAGTAAATATTTATGATAGCGCCAGAAATGGGCATTCATTGATCAAGATGTTCTGGAAGGTCTACTTCAGCAGCCGGCCGTGGTGGCCGAGCGGTTCTAGGCGCTCCAGTCCGGAACCGCGCTGCTGCTACGGTCGCAGGTTCGAATCCTGCCTCGGGCATGGTTGTTTGTGATGTGCTTAGGTTTAAGTAGTTCTAAGTCTAGGGGACTGATGACCCCAGAAGTTGAGTCCCATAGTGCTCAGAGCCTATTCGGAGACATTCTACTTCAGCAGCACTGTGTGGGACTGAATGGAACTATTGATTGAGCCGTTGCGCAATAGGTATCTCGCGCCTCATCTCCTGGAACACTGTCTTCGACGTGAAGGGGGCATGATACGTCTGTTTCCCGCGTAGAGGTAGTCCGTAGAAGCAGAACGGACAGCACAGGTCTGCGAGGCAACGGAGCGGCTGATTGTTCCACAGCTCGTGAGAGTTCCAAGTTGCTCTGGCTGAGCATCTTCCGGACACGAGGCACCAGCACTGGAAACGGGAGCGGAAACATTCCTTTGGCCGACCAGGTTGGAGGCGAGCGGTGGCTTCTAGACACCCACGCGTCTTCTGGCGGCTTCAGGTTTTTTCATTGTTTGCCATACCACAGCGTATTAGTATGCACGGTGAGTTGCTTTTAGTTTTTTTGCTTCGGTTCCGAGACCACGCGGCATTTGTAAAGACTGACCTTCCCACACGTTGTGAGCGTGCTAATTGTGACTGGTTCGCTTCCTGCACGTGTTTGTGTCATGCTGCTTCTATACTGAACTCAGATCAGTCTACTGTTGTTGTTGTTGTTGTTGTTGTTGTCATATGTTCCTGTGTCTGTCCAAGCGATTTGAGGAGCGCATCGCACTTATCAAAACCTAACAGCTTCAATTTGGTAACTATCATAGAGTCATGATTTGACTATGTTTTAAATTACTGGAGTTCTGTAAATTTGTTGTCATTAACTATGACGTTCAGAACGTTTTTCTTGCCTAGTACCTGGTGTACTAAATCTCCAAATCGCTTTCTTTAGTTATTTGCAGCTAGCAAGCTTACGCTCCTCGCCGGGGCAACTATTGTTTTCTGTATTTTGGTGGGTTATGCTTCCAAGTCAAGCTTGTGTTTACGTAGGTGAGGTTCATCAGGCGACAGTTCGCGTCTTTATTCCAACTATGTTTTCCATCCCGCGCGACGGTTGAGTATTTGCCGTTTCCGTCTCGTGACGAGATCTGAAACTGAATCTCGCTTTGGCTCTAAACTTCTTTACTATCGGGTGTATGTGGAAATTACCATATTATCTTCCATCGAATTTTCATAAACTTTTCCCTACACTGCCAGCGTGTAATCTGATGCCTGAAGTTTCACTCGTTTTACTTACAAATGGTTCATATGGCTCTGAGCACTATGGGACTTAACATCTTAGGTCATCAGTCCCCTAGAACTTATAACTACTTAAACCTAACTAACCTAAGGACATCACACAACACCCAGCCATCACGAGGCAGAGAAAATTCCTGACCCCGCCGGGAATCGAACCCGGGAACCCGGGCGTGGGAAGCGAGAACGCCACCGCACGACCACGAGATGCGGGCTTTTACTTACAAATTACCTTGCTAATCATCAGGCTATCATTGTACGTTTGTGTCTTGGAGCATGTTGCCACTGGTTGCTTGGGAAAGGAGGGAACTGGTGAGCAGTGTATCGAGCCTACCCTAATTAATTTCGGGTCAGTTCGTCCGGTCTACATTGCCCGACGTGTAGTGTTTTCATGTCAAGTAGTTTTAATTGTTTTTCGTTTCCTCTTAATGAACTTCCTTTTAGGTAAACCTCAATTATTTGTTGAATTTGAGTCAAACACATTCCTAAGGTATTTGTGGTCTACCTACATGAAGACTATTTTCTCAAGACCTTTGAAGAGATTGCTAATTATCTTCAATGGTGAAATATTAACTTGCTTCTCTTATTAAAATTTGCTGTGGCACACAAGATTTGTACATGTTTGGTAAGAGAAAACACTGGTTGTAAATTTAAATTTTCATACTTCATGTTCCTATGAATGACTTTCGGAGATTTCAGAGCAAATACAATCTTTTGTTATTTATCGATTCAAGACATAAAGTTTGAAGCTGAGTCCGTGATCATATTGTGGCACTTTATTTGTAAATGTCCGTCTTGATCATACAAACTTTCATACTTCACCACTACCAGTTTCGGCTACTGCCATCTTCAGATTTGTTACAAGGAAAAACAGTGGTGTAAGCGACTAAGTTCAATTATCTGAAGCAAAATCTGCAACTGGCCTGATGGTACATAAGAAAAACAAAATATATATGTATATATACGATTAACAGCCACGCATGCCAGTCACACGTGCCATAGGATATTCTGATGTATCAACGTCAAATTACATAATGTAGGTACATACGAAGTGCTGGTGATGAATTGGATGTTTCTGGTATTTATACAAATAACTGAGGCCAGCAGGGGGCACTAGATAGGGTGCTTGAGTAATCACTATCGCAAATTTAATACTTAAATGCAGTATGCGTAGTCACTAAGTACTTCACATGGCAAAATGAGGATCTCCAAGACGACGCCTACTGGCTTCTCTGTATGAAGTTCTTGTCGTCTTGTGGCGAAACTTGCGGAAGAAGGCCCAGTCTACCCGCAGCTGGTCGCCGGCGCACACGACTGCACGCCAAGCTGCTGCGGCGAGCGACGCTGCTCTCAAACTAGCAGGTTTCTGACTACATCAAAGTACGCATTCAGGTTAACGTCATTCTGTTCATTCAGCAGTAATTCCGGTTGCCGTTTTCTGTGTACATATTCCTCGAGTAGGTACCACTCCTGATATACTATCGACTATCGACTTTTTAATTAACAGTGAGTGTTTCGTTAATTATCTTACACTTACGGTTATGGTTTAATTGTACTGACATGCTGTAAGATTTAGATTTATAGATGTGATTTTATTTTTAAACTTGTTATACTCGCTTTTACAGAATTATGTGTTTTATTTTGCCAGAATAGGAGCCTCCCATCATTACTATTTGCACATTCTGTATGGATTTCAAGTATGGATTAATTCCAGTTGTTGTATGTCAGTACATGTTTCATTGTCAGATGCTCATTTTGTCATGTGAAGTAATTTTAATTAATGTCTAAGCATACTGCATTTAAATATTAAATCTGCGATACTGGTTACTCACGTAACCCAGCTACAGTGCCTTCTGCTGGACTCAGTTATTTGTATAAATACCAGAAATATCCAGTTCATCACCAGCTCTTATTGTGTACCTACATGTGTAATTTGACGTTGATACCTACATCAGAATATCTTATGGTATGTATGACTGACATGCATGGCTGTTAAATGTGCAAATATTTTTTCTTTTCCTTACACGTCACCAGGCCTGTTACAGATTTAACTTCAGCTAATTGAACTTAGCTGGTTACACGACTGTTTTTGTTTGTAACAGACTTGAAAATAGCAGTAGCCGAAACCAACAATAGTGAAGTATTAAAGTCTGTATGATCAAGACGGACCTTTAAAATAAAATGGTTTTGTTATTTGATCTCACTGAAGTATTTGATGACATTGTTGATCGATTATCTGTAATTGTTCTTAAGTACTTCTGTTTAATTTCTCCGTTTTACCTTAATATTTCAAGGTTCTTTTGTCATCAGTGCCAAGTGCTAGTAAAAATCTTCATACAAATGAATTTCTGTCCTTATTTTGCCCGATCCTTCCACTCCCAGGCAACTGTACGCTAGTAGTGCGTACCATGGGTCATGGCATATTCGGTAGGGATGAATCTGGAGGTGTTTGAAATATAGTGCTACATAGAGTGTTAAAATTAAGTGGACAGCTAAAGCTCTAAATTAAGAAGCAGTAGGAAGAATGGTTAAGAAAAATTCCGGGAGCGCAAAAGTCACAGGTTAGCGAGACGTTTCGACCAACGCAGCGTAAACATCACTCACTACGATACATCATATCAACGGAGTCCATGATTCGTAGGTAGGATGAACGATCAATCATTTGATTGTTCATGTTGCCCAGTGCTCAGACAACGTCTATTACTACTGCTGCTGTTGTACTGCTGTCTATCGCAAATGTGACACATCGGAAACGTGGCTTTTACTTGGGGAACTTGGTTGTGGCTGGTAGTTTAAAAAATTAACTTTAGGATGACTTGCAAAATACCTATTAAATATTTATTGTAGTTGTTCTCTCAAAACAATCAGTGACGTGATACAACCGGCCATCACAAAACGGCGCCCAGGACATTAAGTCCAAATCTAGCTGCCTGCTAGCAGAATCACTAACTCCGCATCACTGGTTAGGACTGACACCAAACGGTGATAACACAAAGGATGCGCTACTGGACATCATAAATCTTTGGTAGTTTTTATCACAATTTGTCTTCCATGGTACTTGTTGAACTCTTCAATCATCCGCTGTTATGACTTTAACAACATGTTTTGGAGACGTTATGCTATCTGGTTTCGTCAAGCGTCGTATCTTCTTCGCAGCTATGCTGTAGAACAAAAGATACAAACGTCTCTTCTACAAGGCCATCTTCGAAGTTCGTATCACTGCAGCCCTTATCAGAGCGGACAGGCTCATTCATCGGTCCGTACTTAAAACGTTCTGTTGAGTGACGTCATAATGGGATAGAAACCAGAGCGCTCTTCAGCGAAGGAGCTGCATATGTATCGAATATTGATATTTAAATTATTATGATTCCTTCATAGCATTTGTGGATCTACAAACGGCCTAAAATGGAATAAGGGACTCGAATCCGGGGAAAGAACTCAGACAGGCGAACAATTGAAAACAACCAAGTGGAAGTAAGAAAAATGAAATGCATACAAATATAGACAAGGAGATAGCCGCGCGGGATTACCCGAGCGGTCTAAGGCGCTGCAGTCATGGACTGTGCGGCTGATCCCGGCGGAGGTTCGAGTCCTCCCTCGGGCATGGGTGTGTGTGTTTGTCTTTAGGGTAATTTAGGTTAAGTAGTGTGTAAGCTTAGGGACTTATGACCTTAGCAGTTAAGTCCCATAAGATTTCACACACATTTGAACATTTTTGAACAAGGAGATAAGTCAGATTTGCAGACTACTTTTCTGTCGAAGAAAGAATGAATAAGTCGAATAAACTTTCAGAAATGGAAAACGTGAGTAGCTGCCCGTATTAATACTCGCATCAACATAGACGGTGAAGAACACCTTCAAGGCATATGGAAGGCAACAGACATACATTTGGGGGATACGGATAAACAATGCCACGACGAAGGCAGTGGAGAATATGGAAAATAGCGAAGCATTCAACGTCACAATGGAGAAAGAGACAGAAGTAGAAGAAGTCATCCAGTTCTCCTACATATAGAGGAAGATTATAAGCAAAGAATATATGACTAGTGGCGTCGCATCTGCAGAAAGCGTTCTTGAACAAAAGTGACTGAAAGATGGACGTAGACAGGAAATGAAACGAAATGATCATGTGGCATTGACGGCCGGAAGGCTCAATCCGGGAAGTTCGGCGGCCGAGCTGCAAGTCTTATTTCAGGTGACGCCACGTTGGGTAACTTGCGTATTGGTGATGATGATGAAAGGATAATGATAACACAACACCCAGTCCATGGGCGGAGTAAATCTGTAACCCAGCCGGGAATCGAATTCGGACCTGCTGTATGGTGGGCAAACATCTTGCCACTCAGCTAAGCAGGCGGACACGTACACTGGAAAAAGGAAAGAACAAATCGAAAAAGCTTGAAATTAGTAGAACAATTAACACTAGGAATGAAGAATCGTTGATGAAAGCAGTCCATGGTGCAGTCTCATGACAAGAACTAAAAAATAGCAAAACACATGCTAAGAAATGGTAGCGCTAGCCTCTTAAATGTGATTTCCTTTGAAAACAAATTGCGCTCTCCAATGACCATCCCAAGATGCCTTCTAATGGTATTTCATGCTGCTGATTTTACATGTTCATAGGATTACTGCAAGTGGAAAATAATTTGTGACAGAAGAGTTTTCGTCCACTTTTTGTTTTTACTCTCGGAACATACACGAGAGGACGAAAGTCATGGAACAGAGATATGCACATAGACAGATGGCGGTAGTATCGCGTATGCAAGTTATGAAAGGATAGCGCTTTGGCGGAGCTGTCATTTGTACTCTGCTGATTCATGTCAAAAAGTTTTCCAACGTGATTATAGTCGTACGACGGGACGTTGCCTTCCAATACTAAATTAGTAATCCCTTGATGTCTCAGAACATGTCCTACCAACCGATCCCTTCTAGTCAAGTTGTGCCACAGATTACTCTTGTGCCCACTTCTATTCAGTACCTCTTGATTAGTTACATGATCTACCCATCTAATCTTCAGCATTCTTCTGTAACACCACATTTAGAAAGCTCCTATTCTTTTCTTGTCAAAACTATTCATCGTCCACGTTCCACTTCCATGTATGGTTACACTCCATGCAAATACCTTTAGAAAAGACTTCGTCACTTAAATCTATACTCGATGTTAACAAATTTCTCTTCATCAGGAATGCTTTCCTTGCCATTGCCAGTATACATTTTATATCATCTCTACTTCGACCATGACCAATTATTTCGGTCCCCAAACAGCAAAACTCATCTACTACTTTAAGTGTCTCATTTCCTAATCTAATTCCCTCAGCATCACCTGAATTAAGTATACCACATTCCATTATCTACGTTTTGCTTTTGTTGAAGTTCAAGACACTGTTCATTCCATTCAGCTGCTCTTCCAGGTCCTTTGCAGTCTCTGAGAGAATTACAGTCTCGTCGTCAAACGTCAAAGTTTTTGTTTCTTCTCCATGGATTTTAATTCCTACACCAAGTTTTTCTTTTGTTTCCTTTACTGCTTGCTCAATATACAGATTGAATAACGTCGGGGACAGGTTACTCCATGACTCACTCCCTTCTCAGTCACTGCTCCCCCTGCTTCCCTTTCGTGCCCCACGACTCTTATGAGTGCCATCTCATTTCTGTACAAATTGTAAATAGCCTTTCACTCGCTGCCTACTTCAGAATTTGAAAGAGAGTATTCCAGTCAACATTGTCAAGAGCTTTCTATAAGTCTACAAATGCAAGAAACTTAGAATTCCTTTCCTTAATGTATCTTCTAAGATAAGTCGTAGGATCAGTATTGCCACACGTGTTCCACGATATCTACGGAATTCAAACCGATCTTCCCCGAGGTCGGCTTCTACCAATTTTTCCATTCCTCTGTAAAGAATTTGTGTTAGTATTATGTAGCCGTCACTTATTACACTGATAGTTCTGTATTTTTCACACCTGTCAACACTTGCTTTCTTTCGGATTGGAGTTAATATATTCTTCTTGAAGTCTGGGAGTGTTTCGCCTGTCCCATACATCTTGCTCACCTGGTGATAGAGTTTTGTCAGGGCTGGCTCTCCCAGGGCTATCAGCAGTTCTAATGGAATGTTGTATACTCTCAGGGTCTTGTTTAGACTTAGATCTTTTAGTGCTCTGTCAAATTCTTCACGCAGTATCATGTCTCCCATTTCATCTTCATCTACGTCCTCTTCCATTTCAATAATATTGCCCTCCAGCACATCGCCCTGGTATAGACCCTCTGTACACTCCTTCCACCTTTATGCCTTCCCTTCTTTGCTTACAACTGCTTTTCTGTCTGAGCACTTCATATTCATAAAAGTGATTCTCTTTTCTCTGAAGGCCTCTTTAATTCTCCTGTAGGCAGCATCTATCTTACCCCTAGCGACATACATCCTTACATTTGTCCTCTAGCCATCCTTGCTAAGCCATTTTGCACTTCATGTCGATCTCATTTCTGAAACCTTTGTATTCCTCTTTGAATGCTTCATTTACTGTATTTTTTTTATTTTCTCTTTTCATCAATTAAATTTACCCAAGTATTTCTACTAGTCCTCGTCTTTTTTCCTACTTGTTCCTGTGCTGCCTTCACTATTTCATGTCTCAAACCTATCCATTCTTCTTCTACTGTATTTCTTTCACCCGTTCTTGTCAATCGTTCCCTAATGCTCTGTCTGAAACTTTCTACAACCTCTGGTTCTATCAGTTCACCCAGGTCCCATTTCCTTAAACTTCCACCTTTTTGCAGTTTCTTCATTTTTAATCTACAGTTCGTAACCAATAGATTGTGGTCAGAGTCAACATCTGTCTCTGGAAATGTCTTACAATTTAAAACCTGGTTCCTAAGTCTCTGTCTTACCATTATATAATCTATCTGAAACCTTCCAGTATCTCCAGGCCTCTTCCACGTATATAACCTTCTTTCATTATTCTTGAACCAAGTGATAGCAATGATTAAGTTATGCTCTGTGCTAAATTCTACCAGGCGGCTTCCTCTTTCATTCCTTACCACCATTCCATATTCACATACTATTTATCCTTTTGCTAATATCGAACTCCAGTCCCACATGACTATTAAATTTTTATCTCCATTCACTATCTGAATAATTTCTTTTATCTCATCATATATTTCTTCAATCTGTTCGTCATCTGCAGAGCTAATTGGCATATAAACTTTTACTACTGTGGTAGGCGTGGGCTTCGTGTCTATCTCTACTACAATAGTGCGTTTTAACTATGCTGTTCGTAGTAGCTTACCCGCGCTCCTGTTTTTTTATTAATTATTAAGCCTACTCCTGCATTACCCCATTTATAACCCTGTTTTCACCTGACAGAAATCTTGTTCCTCATTCCACCGAACTTCACTAATTCCCACTACATCTAGCTTTAACCTATCCATTTCCCTTTTTAAATTTTCTTACTTATCTCTCAGATTAAGGGATCTGACATTCTACTCTCCGATCCGTAGAACGCAAATTTTCTTCTCCTGATAACGGCATCATCCTAAGTGGTCCCCGCTCGGAGATTCGAATGGGGGCTATGTTACCTCCGGAATATTTTACCCTAGATGACGCCGTCATCATGATGTAACCATACAGTAAAGCTGCATTCTCGGGAAAAATTACGTCTGTAGTTTCCCGTTGCTTTCAGGCGTTCGCAGTAGCAGCACAGCAAGGCCGTTTAGGTTAATGTTACAAGGCCAGATCAGTCAATCATCCAGGCTGTTGCCCGTGCAAGCTGAAAAGCTGCTGCCCCTCTTCAGGAACCACAAGTTTATCTGGCTTCTCAACAGATACCCCTCCGTTGTGGTTGCACCTACGGTACGGCCATCTGTATCGCTGAGGCACACAAGCCTCCCCACCAACGGTTAGATCCATGGTTCATGGGAGACCGAGAGCAGCGGCGATTGGGTAGAGTTGTCAGGGCTAACAGACGTGCTACACTGCGTGAAAAAATCGAAGATATCAGTGTCGGATATACGATGAACGTATCTTTTAGGACAGTGTGGTGGAATCTGGCGTTATTGGGCTATGGCAACAGACGGCCGATGTGAGTGTCTTCGCACGACATCGCCTGTAGCACCTCCCCTGGGCTCATGACCATATCGTTTGGACCGTAGATAGTGGAAAACAGTGGCCTGTTCAGATGAGCACGGTTTCAGTTGATAAGTGGTGATGGTAGGGTTAGAGTGTGACGCAGACCCCACGAGGCCATCGGCTCAAGTTATCAACAAGTCACTGTGCAAACTGGTGTTAGCTCCATAATGGTTTGTGGTGTCTGTACAGGGAATGACTGGGTCCTCACGTCCAACTGATCCGATCATTGACTGGAAATTGCCATGTGCGGCTACCTAGAGACCATTTGTAGAAACTCATGTACTTCGTGTTCCCAGACAACGATGAAATTTTTATGGAAGACAATGCGCCATGTCATCGGTGCGCAATAGTTTGCGATCGGTTTTAACAACAGTCTGAACAATCCGAGTGAATGTTTCGGTCACTCTGATTGCCCGACATGAATCCCATCGGAAAATTATGGAACATAACCGAGAGGTCAATTCGTGTACAAAACCCTGCACCGAAAAGGCTTTCGCAATTGTGGACGGCTATAGAGACTGCATGGCTCAATATTTCTGCAGGGGAGTTCCAACAGCATGTTGAGTCCATGCCACGTCTAGATGCTGCACTGTGCTGGGCAAAAGCAGATCAGACACGATACTAGGATGCATCCCTTGACTTTTTCCACTTTAGTGTAGTAAACGGATTTGTTGGATACAGCGTATAATAGAACAACACGTAGGAAGCGAGTTATCGTTGTGGTTCTATTTTGACTCGATACCATGTCCTGAGTAATGTATTCAGTTTATATCCGTTGACGAGCATGTGCCAAAATGTTTACCGTAAAGCTAAAAGTGGGGTCAAGACAGAAAGTGAAATATAGGGAAATTAACGAGCACTTGCTTTTTATATCATGAGATAACTTCTAAAGAAGAATATATTAAGAAAATATTATTGTACTGTAGGGATAAAATGAGCGAAATTGTGCTGTTTCAAACTTACCAACAATCACTCTTGCCACGAACCATTGCTACTGGAACAGCAGATGTCAGAAGTTACGTTATTGTATAAATTACTCTCCGCCACACACCATAAGATAGCTTGCATAGAATAGAAGTAAATGTCTTTGGAATGATGGAGGCTCTAATTCCCGTCCAACCAACTTGATTTATGTTTTCCTTGGTTCTCTAAATGCTTAAGGCAAAAGCTTCTACTATGAAAGAGCGACCGATCGCATGACCCATTATTCCAAATTTATATTTATAATCATATAAATGTATATATATGTTCATGATATTCTTTGTTCTTAAACTGTAGTACAAGACGTGTACAAAAGATCTGTAAAAGTTAACTACGGATGAATATAATTACTTCTTCGACTACTCGACAGTTCATCATTCAATTCAAATACGTTTTCAGTCATCATTTCGTTTACTTGCTGGAACAGATGGAAATTCAAGGGCGCCAAGTGTGGTGAATAGGATCGATGATCGTAAATTGGAGATCAATACGTCTTCACACTGCAAAAGAACTTTCGGGGCCAGAGGATTGTCCTAAAGATATTTTTCCAAATAAATACACACTTTTCAAGAATTTGACAGTTCGATGAGCTGTTTATATATTTATCCTTCGCAAAGTAATCACTAGAAAGAATACCTTTTTCGCCTCGGAAAGCTCTTGCCTTAATATCTCCAGCGGATGGAATGGATTTTGCGTTTCTTGCTGCAGGGCCATTGCCTTCGACCGAAATATTTGATTTTCGTTTAGTTATGGCGTCTTAATAACATTACAAAACACAAGACCAGATTTTTTCAATTTGGTTTTGGTTAGTTTTCAATAAATGCGGCACTCACCACACGACAAACCTATCACATAGTTAACTCTTCACGGCTTCGATCGTTTTACATACTTTTAATAGGCGATCGAACAATTCCGTATTATGTATACTCTGTACAGGTTGTTGTCCGTGGATGCGATGGGAAAGATATCTCGTTTATGTTTCCAAAGTACGACAATTTTTCAGTTATATCACCCATTTCATATGTGTTAAAAAATAAAGTAATAGCCCGCGAAAGGCAAAGGTCCCGAGTTCGAGTCTCGGTCGGGCACACAGTTTTAATCTGCCAGGAAGTTTCATATCAGCGCACACTCCGCTGCAGAGTGAAAATCTCATTCTGGAATGTTCGTTATGCTTTCGTACACTACACGGTATGAAACTACACTCCTGGAAATGGAAAACAGAACACATTGACACCGGTGTGTCAGACCCACCATACTTGCTCCGGACACTGCGAGAGGGCTGTACAAGCAATAATCACACGCACGGCACAGCGGACACACCAGGAACCGCGGTGTTGGCCGTCGAATGGCGCTAGCTGCGCAGCATTTGTGCACCGCCGCCGTCAGTGTCAGCCAGTTTGCCGTGGCATACGGAGCTCCATCGCAGTCTTTAACACTGGTAGCATGCCGCGACAGCGTGGACGTGAACCGTATGTGCAGTTGACGGACTTTGAGCGAGGGCGTATAGTGGGCATGCGGGAGGCCGGGTGGACGTACCGCCGAATTGCTCAACACGTGGGGGGTGTGGTCTCCACAGTACATCGATGTTGTCGCCAGTGGTCGGCGGAAGGTGCACGTGCCCGTCGACCTGGGACCGGACCGCAGCGACGCACGGATGCACGCCAAGACCGTAGGATCCTACGCAGTGCCGTAGGGGACCGCACCGCCACTTCCCAGCAAATTAGGGACACTGTTGCTCCTGGGGTATCGGCGAGGACCATTCGCAACCGTCTCCATGAAGCTGGGCTACGGTCCCGCACACCGTTAGGCCGTCTTCCGCTCACGCCCCAACATCGTGCAGCCAGCCTCCAGTGGCGTCGCGACAGGCGTGAATGGAGGGACGAATGGAGACGTGTCGTCTTCAGCGATGAGAGTCGCTTCTGCCTTGGTGCCAATGATGGTCGTATGCGTGTTTGGCGCCGTGCAGGTGAGCGCCACAATCAGGACTGCATACGACCGAGGCACACAGGGCCAACACCCGGCATCATGGTGTGGGGAGCAATCTCCTACACTGGCCGTACACCACTGGTGATCGTCGAGGGGACACTGAATAGTGCACGGTACATCCAAACCGTCATCGAACCCATCATTCTACCATTCCTAGACCGGCAAGGGAACTTGCTGTTCCAACAGGACAATGCACGTCCGCATGTATCCCGTGCCACCCAACATGCTCTAGAAGGTGTAAGTCAACTACCCTGGCCAGCAAGATCTCCGGATCTGTCCCCCATTGAGCATGTTTGGGACTGGATGAAGCGTCGTCTCACGCGGTCTGCACGTCCAGCACGAACGCTGGTCCAACTGAGGCGCCAGGTGGAAATGGCATGGCAAGCCGTTCCACAGGACTACATCCAGCATGTCTACGATCGTCTCCATGGGAGAATATCAGCCTGCATTGCTGCGAAAGGTGGATATACACTGTACTAGTGCCGACATTGTGCATGCTTTGTTGCCTGTGTCTATGTGCCTGTGGTTCTGTCAGTGTGATCATGTGATGTATCTGACCCCAGGAATGTGTCAATAAAGTTTCCCCTTCCTGGGACAATGAATTCACGGTGTTCTTATTTCAATTTGCAGGAGTGTACATTCAACACACACTCTATCAGTCAGCAGCACAAAACAGTTCGTAGCGAAATTATGTTGCACTAAATGGGAATGAATAACGAAACTAGATTTCTCAGGTGACAATAATGGAATAAGCGGGCATATGTGTTGCTCTCAGCATAAGTTAGTTTATGTAGTGTGTAAGGAACCGATGACCTCAGTAATTTGGTTCCTTAGGAATTCAAACACATTTGAACGAGAATAAGTCACTTTTGCCTTCTCTTCCAACGGATCAGTCACGCTATATAAACCATGGTTCTGCTCCCCCTACCGATGTCATTTTATGCAGTCCGCCATGTTATATCTGGGCTTCATAAAAGATTCTCGTATCTTCTTGCTCGCTGTGCGCAGACTATTACACCTACAGAAAAAGTGAACAGGACCTTTTTGTAGGAAATGTAATGTAGTTAAATCTTGAACTGGGATATATTTTCGCTAGAGGTCGTAGTTTTCGAGCTATTAAAAAAAAGAAAAAGAGTACAAAACTGACCGTCAAACGCACCCCCATTCTAACATTCAGCCACGATGGGTCAGGATTTCAGGTATATTGTTCATGGCACTCCCTCCTACCACAGTGGAAATAATTGCACGAAGTAATTCCCACATTCGATCATTTTTGGTCTTCATTGACTTGCCTTATTACGCCACTGGCTTAGTCTACACTTACAAATGGTAGAATTGACGTTCGTGTAAATCTTACCTAAGAGCTTCGTGAATCTGAACAGGGTTAAAGAAACAGTTACATCGTCATATTTGTCAGGCCCTTGTGATATTATTGGATTTCAGACAGTTTGCATATGAGAAAAGGACAGCCATCGAGCTGTAGTTTGTAATGATACTAAGCATGACAACGCGAGAGTAAAGAAACGGAATCTGTTTATAACGTGCGCCTATACCAAGACGCGCGGCCAGCGTTTAAAAGGTACTTTTAAACACTATGACTCGCTGGGTGCAGATATTTAAAATCATTACCGCAGCGCTTGATAGCAAGAAGCTGCGAAACAGAAGAAAGAACAATTTATCATTTGCTAGGAAAATTCTATAGTCTTTATAGTTAGTTGTACTTCTGGTCGCCGATATGTTAACAAGTACTTCATTACCTTTGATGTTTGGTCGCCGACTTGTTAATACGTGTTGTGTAGCACCCCTACAAGTTAAATTTCATTTAGTGTGAAAAACTACGTTATCACCAAGAGAAAAAAAACTCTTTTGTAAACCTTGTGACGATAAAAAATACTTACGCGCACGCCAGGACATTTAATTTTTACAAAATATCACACATGCAAAAGCAGCGATTGTTGGACTGCTCCATGTATGAGAAAAACATAAAAATGTAAATTTTGTATTCATTGTAAATTTGTTAATGTTTATAGTTTAACGCCTTTGTTCTTTGAGAATATATTGATGCTTCACTGTACAGAAAATCTATGCTTATTCTTTTCTTTAAATTAACCACAAATAATGTTTATGTTTAAATGAACTTTGTTACAGGTTCGCTCTTTATCGCGGTGTTTCGATTGAATTTAGGAGACCATTAATGTGTTCAATTTCCGATCTGACAACTTTTTTTATAAAATTTCACTGTTTTGCATTTACTTCCAATTTTTTTCATTATTCAAATAGGTCCCTTAGGTAATTTCATTGAAGAGTCTGAATGCGTGAAAGCAATCCGGGTTAAGAGGTCATTTGAGAAACTATTTTCGCGCAATCAATCTGTACGTCTTCTGAACACAATGGAGAACCGACGCATCGGCGATCATTCATTAATTTTTCTCTCTTTCCAAGTCGTACCAAAAAACCGCCAAGGAGAACTGCCGTGAGTACGCAATCTAGTGTTAAAGGTTGCATTCTTTATCTTGGCGGCAAACATTGCCATAAATTATCATCATCAATGTTATATTTGGTTAAATGTGAAAAGCAAACAACCTTTTAACGCTAGACCCTCCGAGTACGACACTACTGTGTGTGCAAGGGTTGTTCGGATCGAATTGCAGTGCATGTCCGAGGGAAGACTGCGTCGTTCTTCTTAACAACACAGGCAATGCAACATCGTATTTATTCTCTGATACCAGGCAATGGCTTTCAATTAAAATGTCCTCCCCAGTATGGGAGTTACGTAATGAGTGTACGTGTACAGGTCGAGACGCAAGAACGACGAAGTGTGGAAGATTGAGTCTGACCGTGAGTCGTGCACGGATAGTCAAAGCCATTAAGGCGGCCGCTCGCGTAAAGCGGAAATTCGGTTTGGAGTCCCAGTCCGGCACAAATTTACGTTGCAGTTAATCCCTTATTCAGCTGATGGCTGTTCTTACTCACAACTGCAAATACATTTCATGTATAACGTAATTTGTTTTAGCTTAACCTTCAATAAAAGTGGTTGTTCTTTTATTACCTTCACGGGCACGTTTAATAAGGTTAACAAAATAGTCTACTACGCTGATGTTGCAATAGCCGATTCAACTGAGACCGAAAATTTTTGTACAGTGGTAGGGGAGAGTGCCACGAATATCATACCAGAACTCCTGACTAATGAGGGATAAGTGTGGGGGTGGATTTGCGTGGAAAGGTAATTTTGTACGTTTCTATTGAATAACTAGAAAATCGTAGCTTCCAGTGAAAACGTGCGGGTTCACAAATACAAAATTTAACTACATTGAATTTCCTATAGAAAGGTCCTTTTCATTTTTTCTGTGGGACTAATAATCTGTCCACGGCGAGAGAGAGAATACGAAAATGTCACGGGTGGTTTTCGAAGGCCAAATAAAACATTGCGGGCTGTATAAAAAAATATCAGTAGAGGCAGCTGTATTTCACAGTGCAGACTTCAATATTAGCATGTGGCATATGGGGGTTATTCGCGAGAGTATATTATTATTTTAGAAGCTGAACCTGGCCACGCTTTGTTGTGGCTTCGTCTGCTTAAATGGAAAAGAAAGAAAAGAGAAAGCACATGTTTCTAGTATGTACTGGAATTTGATATGAGCTCTAATCTCCTTCTATCCCGTTCTCTGTCCAGCTACCCCACCCCTTTCCTTTGTCCATTTCTTCTTCCTTCTCCCACTTTCTGTCAATCATCTCCCTCTCTATCTTCTCCTCCTCCCCTCGCTCCATTTCCTCTTACCCCCTCTTCCTCCCCCTCACTCAGTCTATCATCTCCTCCCTCTTTCTGCGTACATCTTTTACTCCCTCTAACTCCTCCTGCCCCCTCTCTCAATCCATCTCCTCTCTCACGTTTTCTATGTCCATTTTCTCCCACCGCCCTGTCCATCTCCTCTTTGCCCCCTGTCTGACACTGAGCATTGTTTATTGTTACTGCAACTTCAGATTTTGTAGTAGTAGTCTAATTATGAACCAATAAACCATAAATGCAACTTTCCTGTCTGCTAACATATACGTAGTTAACTGGAACGGTAAAATCTGAGCGTCCCAAAAACACAACCTTATTGAAATTCAGCGTTGTATCAAAATTTCAAAGCAATCGGTCAACAGCTTTTGGAGATACGCGATTTTAAACAAACGAACATTTACATTGTTATTTATATGAAATAATGCAACAAAAATTACTCAGAAAAGTAAGAGGGAAATCGACAGACAAAGAAGGAAGTGATGGAGACAGTTTTCTGAACGAAAAGATGTATGCCAACAGGTACAAGGTGCAGCGGTGCATGAGACACATTGAAAACTAATTTTAGACACCTTGTAGAACATAGGGGTGCATTAGAAATGAAATACATTGAGATTTCGTATTTTTCCGAAACCCTTCTACGTTTAACTCGTAATCAGGGTAGCGGAAGTAATGATCGCCGGCTGAGATGTCGGGACAAAAGCCGTCGCGGAGCCCGCATCCGCATCCGCAGCTGCAGCGAGGAGAGGCGCCTCGGCGTCGCCTGGTGCGTATTGACACAGGCCAGGCGCGCCTCCCTCTCTAGCAGGGACACAGGACCTCCATTACGGGGCGGCGCCAGTGTTTGCCGCCGCTGGAAACAGCAGGTGCCGCAGTGCGCGACCGGGCTGTCTCCAGCCACGCGCGGCAGAATTAGCACACACCCTCCCACCGCCACACGTAGGTGGGTGGGAAGAGAACACAAGAGGCGCGAACAATGGGTCGGCTGCGTCTGCCTTTTACAAACAACAGTCAATTGTCCTGCCTTCTCGGCAGAGTTTGTAGCAGCCACGCGCCGCGCTCTGTACGTCGCAGTCGCTTTATTTTATCTCGCCAGTCGGCTGGGATTAAACGGAAGAGAATGTGGCTTACGTTGATGCCCTGTTTTTTTTCCGGAGCTTGTTGTATTTTTCTGAAAATATTTTGTGTAACAAAAGCAACTATACAAGTATGGAGATCCGAAATCTTCGGCTTATGGAAAAGACACCCAGATTTCAATACAATAGCTGAACAGACATTTCTTACTGCACAACATCCAATTTATGTCCCAAGTAAACGTTTAAGATCCACGAATTCACGTCAGAACGCGAAGTCCTGTAAATCTAAAAGCGTATGAATGAAAATTTTTCGCTGTCTAAATCAGTCTTTCATTTTTATTTAATTATTAATCACTTACTAAAAAGTAATAGATTAGATACTTAACTTTTTAAAATGTATTACATCATTGCAGTAAACATTATCGAACTAAGGACAACGTAATAGAATTAGCAATCACATACCATATACTTTGTCTAGTGGCGTAGTTTTTGATTAATTGGTATTAAGTTACCTTCAACCTGTATTACCTCTCTCGCTGCAGGCTCTTTTCACAGACGTTTCCCCAGTCTCTCACTCTCTCTTCTTCCTTTTCCATCCCTCTATCTTCTCTCTCTCTCTCTCTCTCTCTCTCTCTCTCTCTCTCTCTCCGCAGCTTCTCTTATTCTGCCCTCATATCTGCCTTCTTTTCCTTTCCTCTACTCCTTCAACCCCTCTCTCCACCATACCTCTCTCTGCATCTCTCGCGCTATTACCACTTCTCTTTCTCACTATCATGTACTCATAGGTTAATGTAAAAGCGTCAAATGAAGAGAGTGTGTTTCATACAAGGGTGTTACATGTCAGGTAACTACAAATAAATTGCTGAGAAACAGAGCAAACATTTTCACTCAGTGCAGTATGTAGCCATGGGTCTAATGATCTCCATGTACATAGAGGAATGTAACTTGTTAAGCATATCACGCTCAATAAATCGTGTAAAAATCAAATAGTAATTGTATTTGATCAATACATAGATTATTTCATAGGTATCTTTGAATTACTGAAATGTCGTATCAGCCAGGTACAAAAACTGATGTATTGTACCCTAACGCTAATGTAAATCATGCAACAGAGAGATGCCAGCTAGACTTACCATTTATGTTTAAACAAGAAAACATAAGAGAAATGTTTCACCATCATTTGCCACATCAAGAAGTACGACATGCAGTATTTTTTTTAAATAAAAGCTATGCCGATAGCTAAATTTTCCTTAGTATAGCTCTCATGACGGCTTGTACTTTATAGATATTCCGACTCATTACTGACTCATAAAACGTGCTCGCTTGGTGTTTGTCTTCACCATCCTCCCAAATCATACGAACATGTGGCCTGCCACTGGTGGGTTGAGGGCAGCGGTGCAGGTGCTGTATAAAATTATTTCTATGCTTTGTTTCCTTTGCTGATGCTCTCAGTACCTAGTTCTTCTCTGGTTACTTCAAAGCTGTTATGACTAAATAGAAAATAGCCTGTTGCTTATCATATGAATTAAATTTCAGTTACCTTTGGATGTTTCTACTGGATTGCTCTCAGAGTCTAGTATCGACTTCAGCCGTGCAGGGCAGTAAAATTACATTACGCAATTTGAGGAATGCTGTCCTCCTTACTGCTAATGGCCTTGTCGCAGTGATAACGCCGATTCCCGTCAGGCTTGGCTAGCATTTGTATGTGTCACCGCCCGGGTCTGCCGAGGGCCGTTGGCTAGCGGAGTGCACTCAGCCCTTGTGGGGCCACTTGAGGAGCTACTTGGTTGAGAAGTAGCGGCACCGGTCACGAAAACCGGCAAAGGCCGGGAGAGCAGTGTGCTGACCACATGACCCTCTGTATCTGCATCCAGCGGCACCCAAAGGCTGAGGGTGACATGGCGGCCCGTCGGTACCGTTGGGCCTTCGAGGCCTGTTCGGGCTGTGTTTGTTTGTTTTGTCCTTCTTACTAGATGAGCTACTTTCGCCGTATTGTTTTCAGGAAGTTACCTCGTCTATTAAGTTTAATATAGGCGCTCCTGTGACTTTCAGGTAGACAGTCTGACAGAAACATAAGAGATGAGGAGGTTATCCAGAGGACTGGCGAGAAAATGAATTGTGGAAAGCATTATTAGAAGGGACAGGATAACAGGACCGGTTTTGAGACCAGTGTGAAAAGTTTCCGTAGTATTTGACGGAGCTGGAAAATGCAAAAACTGTAGAGAAAGACGGAGACTAAAAAATATCAAACAAATAATATAAGAGGTATATTGTAAATGCTACTCTGACAAATGAAGATGTTTGTACAGAACAGGAAGTCGTGGCAGGCTGCATTAAACTAGTCAGCAGATTGCGTAAGCTCATAGGGAATGCTCTGGTGTAAGCAGCTTCTTCTAAACGCCGCCATTTAGGCACTCTCATCTGCCGAGCGGACAGCGCCTTACCAACAGGATAAGCACCACTCGGGTATCTAACGGCGTCGTTATATTATGGTAGGGACCTGCGTTTCGGACGCTGTTGCAAATAGTCTTCTTCAAGCCGGCCGAAGTGGCCGTGCGGTTAAAGGCGCTGCAGTCTGGAACCGCAAGACCGATACGGTCGCAGGTTCGAATCCTGCCTCGGGCATGGATGTTTGTGATGTCCTTAGGTTAGTTAGGTTTAACTAGTTCTAAGTTCTAGGGGACTAATGACCTCAGCAGTTGAGTCCCATAGTGCTCAGAGCCATTTGAACCATTTGAGCCAAGTCTTCTTCAAGGTGGGTTAAATAAAACTTTGTCCGCAGCTCGTGGTCGTGCGGTAGCGTTCTCGCTTCCCACGCCCGGGTTCCCGGGTTCGATTCCCGGCGGGGTCAGGGATTTTCTCTGCCTCGTGATGACTGGGTGTTGTGTGATGTCCTTAGGTTAGTTAGGTTTAAGTAGTTCTAAGTTCTAGGGGACCATAGATGTTAAGTCCCATAGTGCTCAGTGCCATTTGAACCATTAGCCAAATAAAACCTTATTTCCCATGATGACGGTCAGTTGCAGCAATGATTGAGACGTCGGTCAACATCATAACATGGAAACGCGCTCACGTATCTGATAAAATATCACTCATGTTGACAATAGTCTTAAGAGGACTCGCAACACGTGAATGACAATAAGTATTTTTTGGAACCCATGTTATGTGGACGTAAGCTGAGGCTCTTCATTTCAACAGTAAGGCCGCATACCGCCATTTAGTATGGGCAGTATTGTATTGTATGTTAACCGGGGACATAGAAACGACGGAGAGGCTCCGTCCCCGCCGCAGCCACAGTGGTCCACAACCACACGACGACTACCGCAGTCCACTTCACCCCTCCGCCGCCCCACACCGAACCCAGGGTTATTGTGCGGTTCGGCCCCCGGTGGACCCCCCCAGGGAACGCCTCACACCAGACGAGTGTAACCCCTATGTTTGCGTGGTAGAGAAATAGTGGTGTACGCGTACGCGGAAAACTTGTTTGCGCAGCAATCGCCGACATAGTATAACTGAGACGGAATAAGCCCGCATTCGCCGAGGCAGATGGAAAACCGCCTAAAAATCATCCACAGACTGGCCGGTTCACCGGACCTCGACACAAATCCGCCGGGCGGATTCGTGCCGGGGACCACGCGCTCCTTCCCGCCGGGAACGCCGTGCGTTAGACCGAACGGCCAACCGAGCGGGCAGTATGGACAGTACTCATTTACGACAGGCGGTTGTGAATATTCCTAACAGCAACATTGAGTTCCCTATACTTTTCAGCTTTACGTGTGCTGTGTTCTGGTGGATTTATCTTTTTATCGCTATCTTAAATACAGCATAATGTTACTTGGTCAACGACGCTTGTTCTTCGACCAGTTGGAGCGATGCCTTAGAGCTGGTGTGAGATACTGGCGAAACTGTGTAAGTCCGGAGAGAAGCTAATGCAAGTTTCCGTCTGCCAGGTTGTGATCAGTACCTCAGACATTAGTCTTGATCCAATTGCGAAATAACTTCATCTTCCTGAATGTATTATTTCGACACCTCATTTCGACCGATGTCCCTCTTACAAATCATAGCAGATTAGATGATTCACTGTTGCGAAATAAATTTGCAGAATGAGATTTAATGATGCGGTGAGTGACGCTGTTATCAACATCCAATATGGAGTAAGTTTTGTTCGTGATTGCGCTAGAGGGTTGATTCTGTTCGTAATTACAGCTCATTGGCAAATTGTACACGTGCCCGTCAGGATAGATACTTACTGAACCACGCATAATATTAAATTGCAATTGCAATCTGCTGCCTCGATTAGTGACAATCATAGCATAAACTATGGTAATCTACAAGAATCGGACGCGTTACTGTCGAAATGCTAGAAACAGCTGCAAAGAGTAATCCAATTTGATACGGTTACGGGTGAGTGGCGTGCGTCGGCAGAGTTTAATTAATAAATGCCAGTCACTCGAAATATCTCTGAAATATCTCTGCTGGTCAGGGACTGACATCTGTCGCAGCAGTTAATTCGGGAAACGGGGTTCCGCAAATTGCGCACTGGTAAGGTCGGCTTGCAAACGCGAAATGGATTTCAACTGAACTCCAAGGTTAAACTACATATTGTGCATACCCTCGCGCAAGAAAATTTAACGTACGTTATTACCCCACTGCCAAGATACTCAGTGATTTAGTCCAGTATAGTAGACTTATTATTAAATGTCATAATAGTGGTCCTCGGAAAGTATACGCTCCATCTGTAAGAAGATACATGTCTTCAAGCAAATTTTGTCAATATTTTGTACTGTTACTAAGGTTAAATTTAATGGAAGTCATTCTTATGCTGTCACAAACTGCTAATAACAAACCATTATATGTAACTGGTTCCAATTACTGAAGTTTGCAACTCTTTAGGTCAATGATTAGACTTAGCATTGTTCTGAAACGTCCGCCTTAAAGTGACAACATTATCAACGAACATGGACACAAGTAATCCCCGTGAAATTTATGCGATAGAATTCATAAACTAGTGGACGTTATAACCCATAGACAGACAGCCTGCTGCCACGCATTCACTGGGTGGCTGGAAATTTCAACCAAGCGGTATACACTGTTGATCACCGCCCAGAAGACGCACTGCACTTTTGGAGTCACCTGCACACAGGCTTGGCAGCATCCCACCTCTTTGAATTACAAAATACAACAAGACAGTCGAGTGATACCTCTCATTGCAGCAGCGGCAGAGTACTGTGAGTTGACATAGATTCTCATAAGAAACGACTTATTTTAAATTTCATTGGTGTTCTTTAGCTTCAAATCCTATATATCGTGCTTGTCTGTGTATTTATCAGGCTCTCTTTAGTATGGATAGGAACTGTGATTGCTGTCTTCACGCGCGTGCCGAGGTGGTGACCCTTCACTCACAGCTCCAGGCTGTGTTGGCGTCACGCAGCTTGAGGTTGCTGCCAACGGGCATCATTGTGGGAGCCAGATGGGGCGATGGCTGATCCGAGGGACGTCCAGCACGACCCACTTGTCGCCTGATTTGTCCACTACTGTGGCCACTCCCAGCACTGGCCGCCCTGAGGTTGAAACCTCATCTGTGGTCAAGTGAGAGTTTGTTCCAAGGTGTGGCTCTCAGCGGAGGATTTTCCGAAGACTCGATGGCAGGGCCTCCCTGAATCGTCTGACAAAAAGGTTTCAGGCGCTACCTGAGGCTAACGAAATCCCTGAGCCAGATGCAGTCGCTCACCCTCTTCCACAGGAATACTCTCGACCTGCAAGGTCTGGGTATTCACAGAGGATAGGATTACTGCTAGTTTGGAGCTCCAACGTTAGGCATCTAACGGGGTCTCTTACGGATATGGCTGCTAAGGAGGAGAAGGTATTCAATGTGGACTCTCTGTGCATTCTGGGAGGAGTTATTCCATATATGAAATGGGTGCTTCTGGATGCCCTAAAGAGCGAAGTGTGCAGCCAACTGCAAGTGGTGACTCATGTTGGTACTAACGATGTGCGTCGCTTTGGATCGGAATTCTCTCTAGTTTCGGGCAGCTAGTTGAAATGGTAAAGACTTCCAATCTTGATTAAGCCTTGCGGGTTATCAGCCGAGACAAGGCGTTGTTCTGCAGCAACGTTCCAACGAGTTTCCTATTTGTCATCTTTAGGCTATGTGTTGGGTTCGTGCCCCATCTGGGTTTTTACAGCCGCTGCGTCGCAGATTTGTCTGCCTCACCTGCGTCGGCAACGCCAATCGCACACCTCTCGAACGAGTATCGCGGCCCGTGGTGGAGGAGAGTCGCATCCTGGTGGAGCCAATCCACTCCATCTGCTGCCTTCGCCGGTTTTGCATCGGAGCGTTCTTGCTGTATTTTCTTTATTACTTCATCCCAAGCGGTACTTAGTTCGCTATCTCGGTTGACAAGGCTACCATGGACTCGTATCTCCACAGCCTCCTTGAAGATCGAATTCCGGAATCCGTTTGCCCTGCACAGCAGATTTGTATGTTCGAAATCAAACATATGGTTTTCTTTTAGGCTTCGTAACGCCACTGCAGATTTCTCTGTTTGGCCTAGGCGAACGCTCCTTAAGTTCTCTGAGCAGCGCTACGATATACACCGTTGTGTCTGACTGATGTATTGTTTGTCACACTAGCAGATGATGCTGTAGACTCCAGGTGACTGTTTCCTTACTTCCTCCTTCACTGACCCCAGCATATTCTTGATTTTGCCATTGAGTGAAAGATGGTTTTAATGTTTCTCCTTTCTAATATCTTGGCAATCTTTGCCCCGGGGTGGCCGAGCGTTTGGAACCGCGCGACAGCTACGGTTGAAGGTTCGAATCCTGCTTCGGGCATGGATGTGTGTGATGTCCTAAGGTTAGTTAGTTTTTAGTAGTTCTAAGCTCTAGGGGAGCCATTTTTGCCGTGGGCGGCCCAGCATACGGAAGGAACGCCAAGCACTTAGTATCTTCTTCACGTGCCTCTTCGCTCTTCTCCTCACTCGGTTGGAAAGCGCGTCCTATCTGCGTCTCAGAATAGCCGTTCTTGCGAATTTTTCTCAAGTGCTGGCGTTCGGAAGGTAAACTCTCCTTGTCGCATATATCTCGTGCTCTGTGCACCAAGTTGGTAAGCACGCATTGGGCTTATGCTGGGTAGTGGCAGCTATTGACATGAAGATACAGGTCGGCATGTGTATTGTTTCTCTAAAAAGAATGACCTAACGTGAAAATTTTATATTGTCATGTATACCGTTAAGGTTCGAAGTGTTCCATGTATTGATTTGCCCGAGATGGTGGCGGGGGGAGTCCATGGTAACTCCCAGCTCCGTTTATCTGTTGCTAGAATTTACCACCACATTGAAAGTGTGGTAGTGAGTGCGTGGCGGAACAGTTCCACTGTGCCTTCGTCGAAGTGGTCCTTGAGTAATGCCAAGGAATCCTCAGGATGTCACCTTTGTTCAGACGTCCCCTCGAAGTATCTTCACACACTCCGTCGAGGTTTTCACTCGTCCCCACCATGGGTCGCGGCACTCCTTCCAGAGGCGCGCGATTGGCGCTGCCGATGCAGAGGAGCCTGTAGTACAGCTGCTGTAAAGACCCGGACAGGACACCAACCCGAGACTTCACCTGAACATGACTAGTAGGGAAGTCGTTGAAACGTTGTCGCAAATCGACGCCTTAACTCAGGTGATAACCCGAGAAGACTTCATCATCGAGATTCGCAGAGAAATTTTAAATTCGCATTGCCAGCCTTGCTTGGGAGATGAAGTCAGAGCTCATCAACTATAGCATCGTCGACAGAACCGACTGTGGTCCTCTGATACAGAGCCGGGTGGAGAGTCTGAATCAGACGGTTGTGCGCCCGTGTAGGTTGCAGACTCCTAGATTAGCGCCACAGGGTGGTGGGTTTCAAAAAATGGTTCAAATGGCTCTGAGCACTATGGGACTTAACATCTCAAGTCATCATTACCGTAGGACTTAGAACTACTTAAACCTAACTAACCTAAGGACATCACACACATCCATGCCCGAGGCAGGATTAGAACGACCGTAGCGGTCGCGCGGTTCCAGACTGAAGCGCCTAGAACCGCTCGGTGGTGGGTTTCTGGGTTTCGCTAAAGAGGTCAGGAGTCCACTACACACAGGAAGGAGCTGCACGGGTAGCGGGGACTGTGTGGAAGGGACTGTCTGTTGTTTAGTTTAGAGGGTCACATAAAGGGATTCAGTTTCAAAGGGTGCAGGACGAACACAGGTGGAAACTCGATATAGGAATAATCTAAACCGTAACAGTTGTGTTGGTAAAGAACCAGAGTTCCAAGAGCTAAGAAAAAAACAATAAATCTCAAATCATTATAGGTACGGAAAGCTGGGTAGAGCTTGAAATAAGTTCAGCTGAAATTTTTGCATAGGAGCTGACCTTGTTCAGAAATTAAATACTAATTATAGTTGGTAGTGGAGTGTTTATTGCTGTCAGAAGTAGTTTACTTTGTAGTGAAAACTGAAGTTGATTGGTGCGTGAATTAGTATGGGTAGATTATATATTGACAACCGGAATAAATAAATAATTGCCTCCTATAACGATTTCCCGACTCAGATAATACAGTTGCTGAAATGTTCAAAAAAAATTTGAGTGCCATTTCAAATAGTCATTAGCAAAAAGGTTTTTCGCTGCGGCAGAACCTTCTCATGAAATTTCAATCACCATCTTTCTTGTCGTGTGTGAAAATCTGTTATTGGCCCCCACCTTCTTAGGGAGAAACGATCAACATAATAAAATAAATCAGAGCTCTCACGGAATGATTGAAGTGTTCTTTTTCCCGCGTTCTGTTCGAGACTGGAACAGTAGAGAAATAGGTTAAAGGTGGTCCGATGAACCCTTTGCCAGGCACTTAACTGGGAATTGCAGAGTAATCACGTAGATGTAGATGTATTGTAGCTGCAGATGTAGACGTCCGATATACACAAGCCCGCGTTGACGCCATAAAGAAATGTGCAACTAGTGGCTGTAGCGAATAAATGGAATACAGTTAGTCATTTCTGTCCGTTCCGAACGTTTTAATGCATTTATCGATTAAAACAGAAAACGATATCACGATACCAAACCGATGTATGTTTCATTGTTTTCATTCAGTGACTGTCGCTCACCAAAGAGAAATACTTGCTTTTTTCACTTACCCTTGTGTGTGAGCATTAAGCAGCAAATGTGGAGTGAAATACTGTTCCGTTTCGATAGAATAATTAAAGAAATAATATCCTAAGATGTGCGGCGGTAGACTTGATTGTTTCCTGTTTCTTAATCTAATCACTGTAAGCGAGTGCTCATCACACAAAGTTGTTTCCGAAGTTTGTTTCCAAATCCTTGACAATTGTCCTCTTACCCCTTTCCTAATACAGAAAAGAATCATGAGATATCAGATGGAAAAGACCCGTAACGTGACAGATGTTGGCGAAATGCGGAACAGCACAATTACCAGGTCGTGTACGAAGTGTGCGAGAAAACGTAAGTGTTTATTACACAAATTACTCCGTCACAGGCGACATTTGTTGAAACGAAGAAAAGCATTTGAGCAGTCGTCCCAGGTAGAATCCTGCCCCGTGCATTCATTTTTTATTGTTCTTTTGTATAGCTCCCGGCAGTGTTGAATCAGAAAGCTCTTCGGTAGCACTCGCATCGAAAATTGTGCCCCGGGCGCCACACCCGTTAGCTTTCTAAAGTTTCTTTTTATCTTTTCGGGAAGGAGAGAGACGGCAGAGAATGGATCCATTCTTACGCTGTTGCAATGGAAACGCAGCCAGAAGCCCATGCTGAAAGAAACAGAGCAAACTCTCAGCACCTTCTATGGATGAATGTAAACAGAGGTAGAAATAAAAAAAAAAAGGGAGGACGGGGGGAGGGAGTTGGAGGGAGAAGCCGTGCGTTGCAGGGCCAGCGGGCTCGGTTGCGCATATCGATGCGGCGCTTGACCCCAAAAAGTCGAATAAAAACTCTCTCAGTCCGAAGAAACTCTGTCCTTTTTATTTATCTGTGTTAGCTAGGTTCGAGAGCACGAATAAAGGAAACAATCGTTTATTATTAGCGTCTTGCTCAATGTTTGGCATACCTTAGGCATTTTACATGGACTTAGGAGTACACCTCAAACTACCATAACTTTTGTGGGATTAAATATGTGAAGCAATTTATTAACACACCTGCTTACCTGGCTCTGCAATGAAGCATGCGTTGTTAAAAGACTTCCTCTGTAGATAAGTTTGAGAAATTAAATGATAAATAGAGGGTGGAGAAACAGAGAGAAAGACCGGGAGAAACGCATGCTTAAACACAAACGCAGACCCTAGTCAATCCTTCAAGCGCCGCTATTGCATCTGACCACGAAGGACGCCTGTGCTGTGACGCTAAGACGTTTCAAGTATCAGGAGTGGTCAGAACAGTGTTCGTATCGTTGTGAGTGAATTATAAAGTGGGTAAATTGTTGGCGATCGCATGATGGATGCTTCTGTAAACAGCGTAGCCGAAGTGTTTGGTGTTTCAAGAAGCAACGTGTCGAAGATTTGTACCGCATACGGGGAAAGTGGAAAAACGTCATTCGCTGCCTCTCAAAGTGGACGAAAGTGTATGTTTATTGACAGTAACGGACGGTCGCTGAAGAGGACAGTGAAGAAAAATATGATAACCACAACTGCATATGTCACTGCAGAATTGAATGTCGCACTCGCGAACCCATGGCAGCACTAAAACAACACGAAAAGAGCCCCACAAGTAGGGAATTGCAAGGCGAACTGGAATTCCAAAACCATCCATCAGTTACGCATGCTCGTAACGTGATAACGTGGAGCCGAAGCTGTGAAACGTCAACTATGAACAATGGAAGAGAGTCTTTTGCTCCAATGACTCGCATACTGTTTCCAACTTCTTGCCGAGTTTGTCTCCCCATAATGAAACACGGCGGTGGTTCGGTGATGACTTGGGTAGCCAATCGTGGAATTCCATGGGGTCCATGGCTACTCTGTGAGATAGCATCACTGGCAAGGACTGTGTGACCGTTGTGGCTGATGAGATCCTTCCCGTGATACACTGTTTGTCCCACAACGGTGATGCTGTGCTCCAAGACGGCAGTGCCCCTGTTCACACAGCTCGCGTCGTTCAGAACTGGTTTTTGTGAGCACGAGGATGAATTTTCACATCTCCCCTGGCCACTAGAATCATCAATGCTATTGAGCCTTTCCGGTCTATTTTGGAAAGAAGGTTACGTGATAGTTATCCACCTCCATTTTCGATACCTGAACAATTTTGCAGGAAGAATACCGTAAGATTCCCTTGAAAACCACACGGTGGGTGTATTTATCCATTCCGAGACAATTGTCTCCATACTTTTGTCCACCCCCTGTATAATTACAACTGGAATAATATACTGGAAAATTTTGCGAATCCACTAATCAGCTTAAAGCATGATATTTGTGACACGAAGTAATGCACTGAGAGGCCGCTAAAAATTACAAACTTGTCGAGAAATAGTTCTCCTCCTCCAACCCAGACTGTCTACCCCTACCGTCTATTATTAGTAGTTTACAAGGTATTAGACACTCACGGTCACTTGAATTTTGCTAGTAATTAGTAGCGTAAATTACACCCTGTCGTTATGAAGGCAAAGGTGACTCAGCGAGGAATCAACTCCACGAGACAATAAAAGCGTTTGAAAGTTATCGCGATCCCTAGTCTCTAAACCGCTACTCCCAACTCGTCTGGTTGTAGCTGGAGCGAAGGTCCACGCACCTGGTTCAGTGGGACATAAACTATTGACCTCGGTGTCCATAAATTGCTGGGCGTGGCCAGCCAGCGTCCCTCCCACTACTCTGACGCTGGCGAGATTCTGTAGACTAGCAATCGAAAGCATGCGGTATGGCAACAGGAGAGACACGGTGGCAGACTGACCATGGGCTCCATTTCATACGATGTGAGCAGCCGTGCACGAGAATAACAGTTCCCTTCACTCTTGTCAAACTGGTAGCCTTCCATTCCACATGCGATTCATCACTCCAAGTAACCTTGTTCCATGTTCCGAGAGTTCAATGATAGTATTAGTAAATGAAAACCTAATCAGTGTGTCCTGTGCTGTATAACATGCACGTAATTACGTTTTCCGTAGCGAGTATGTAATTTCGAATGACAAAGCTGTTCACTGGTTGTCGTTGCAAAACACGAAATTAGCAATTAGTTTGCCGCCCTGCGGATCATCTATACACGATTATTTCCCTGATAAAGCATATTTATTGGCGGCAAATACTGTAAACAACCTCTCGGAAATGAGGGGGGATTGACGTGCTTTCCGGCGAGCGACGACTGTCTTGTGTCTGCCTATCACAGCTACTATCCTCGTACACGAGGGGATGTCTAGTTAGTGTATTTGTTAAATAAGTATAAAGCAGAATTCATCAAAGAAATCGTTGCAGACGATGTTATCTGATTATCAGAGCGGAAAACCAGTGTAGAAAATGATAACATAAGTGCTTGGCTACTACTTTACAAAAAACTTATGGTCAGTAACCAACGAGACTGACTTGCTATAGGGACGATATGTATCGAGATTCTTAAGTACATGTATGGTGTCCTCGGAAACTCCAATTGTTTCCTTGGAAATAGCGTCCACGTCTCCACAATGAGGTTTCGAAAGTGATACATTGTTTCGATCAGCATATGCGCATGGAAAATTTTTTCGCTCATGCAATTAAAATAAGTCACAATTACCGCGGCAAACTAAGTGCCGAAAATCTGCGGAACTGTCTGTGTCTGTCCGTGTACTGACAGTTTGTACGCCATATAAATTTTTGTTGTGTCTTCGGCACACCAAAAATACTTATTAATGAAAATGTTTCGTTTGTGAGCTCTACTGTTGAAAAAAATGTAATATTAAACCAAGCCACATGTCAGCTGTTCAAAATTCCCTGCGGGATTACATTGTCATGCACGCGTCCAGAATTCTTGGCCATCCCTGGGGTAAAGCTTTCATAACGTCAGTAATGTTTTGGAAAAGATTACAGGTGCATTCCAAATCGGCGAAGTAATTTCCGTGTCAATAAAGACCAGCGGTATTGCTGCTCAGTCGTGCTCATAAGAGGATACGAAAATAACTTTTGAAAGATTCCACTGCAGCCAGAGGCGTGAAACGGACCAAAGATTATTAGCACTTCGATGTTCTGTTTCCACACGTCTGTGGCCATTCAACGAGAATAAGGTTGATGCTGGTACCTGAAATGATATGGATTCTCAGTGATTCGTTGTTGAATACGTCCTTAAATTCTACTGAACGTGATTTTTGATAAGCATTAAAAACACTCTGTCCTTTTTAATATAGATAAGATTCATATGTGGCCTGGTGGATTGATTTGTATGCTACCTGTTGCATGGGGGCTTAATCAAAATAAATATGAATGCAAATATTTTTAGTAGCTGTATGTCCGATTACGCAAGTCTCGTAAACGGCTGGCCCTGACTAGTTTTAGTACGCAATCTGACTGCTTAGAATGACAACAAAGAATGTAAGAAAATTTTCGTTAACACAGTTAATTAATTAAGTCCCCAGCAACTATAAAACCTACGAAGCCAACAAAGCACTAGTGTAGCTGTTCTGTGTGTGGAAGTGTGACTCAACGTACACATCTGGCACGGTTCTTCTTCAACAAGACAAGAATTTTTAAATATCAATTATATTGACGTGATAAAAGAAAATTAGAAATACTATAATTGCGCAAGAAAACCAGAATTACACTATAATACAAGAACGCACGCCAGATGCTTTGTTGACTGAACCTGTAATGACACATTATTCAGGTCACTGAAAGAATAAAAGAATAAAAGAAAATACCTCCATATATATTGACGAAATGCACTCTGACCATTACAATATCTCCATTAGAACAACATCTGCTATCTCTCCCATCAAACCACTGCATAAAACATGGAACAACACTCTCCACTACCACATCTCACTCTGACTTCACGACAAGCAGTGTCCACCACAACTTCTCGGTAAGAACTGCTTGCCGCTACGTCTCAATAATCACTGCCAGTGGAGGCGGCGGAACAATACTCTCTGGCGCGATTTTTGGCGCTGTGGCTCAGTGTAGCCACCTTTCATATGCCCTTCCTCCACGGGCTAGAATTTGATGGTATTTTTGCCAGCATTGGTGGTGAAAATACCACCAAATTCGTCAAAAAAAAAATACAGACAAAAATGAAAGATAATATTAATACGTAAATATCATATAACTAGATAATTTTGGCTTTGCACTGACCTTTCAATAGCCTAATATATAAAATACACTAAGCAATACAAATTCTTTCATACATGTGACTTTACATAATAGTTTACACAAGTATTATGTGGTTAAACAGTTCAATCAATAGCGTCAGCAATGACGAATATGTACAGGTAAGAGTCTCATAACTTTTCACAAACAGTAATACACAAAAAATCAGTTTATAAAAATATTCACATAAAATGTTTACACAACAAGTGGTTGACAGTTCCAAAGTAGCACCCAGCAATGTTGAGTAGGTGCAGACTCCAACAGGTGACATCATTTCAGTAGAAGCAGTCCATCAGTGGCACCCAGCATTGTGGAACAGGTGCAGACTCCAACAGGTGACATCATTTCAGTAGAAGCAGTCCATCAGTGGCACCCAGCAATGTTTAGTAGGTGCAGACACCATCAGGTTACATCATTTCAGTAGAAGCAGCCCATCAGTGGCACCCAGCATTGTGGAACAGGTGCAGACTCCAACAGGTGACATCATTTCAGTAGAAGCAGTCCATCAATGGCACCCAGCAATGTCGAGTAGGTGCAGACACCATCAGGTGACATCATTTCAGTAGTAGCAGTCCATCAATGGCACCCAGCAATGTCGAGTAGGTGCAGACACCATCAGGTGACATCATTTCAGTAGAAGCAGTCCATCAGTGGCACCCAGCATTGTGGAACAGGTGCAGACTCCAACAGGTGACATCATTTCAGTAGAAGCAGTCCATCAATGGCACCCAGCAATGTCGAGTAGGTGCAGACACCATCAAGTGACATTATGTCAGTAGAAGCAGTTCCATCAGTGGCACCCAGGAATGTTGAACAGGTGCAGACAGCAACAAGTGACATCATTTCAATAGATGCAGTCATCAGTGGCACCCAGCAATGTTGAGCAGGTGCGGACATCAGTCCATAATATTCACTATCACTAATCACACTGTTGATCAGAGTTTATCAGCAGAAATGAAACATGTCCTAGTGGCACCAACCTCGTAGAAAAAGTGCAAGTAACAGTCCATAATATTTACTATCACTGATCAGACAGTTCAAGCATGAACAATAGTTTGAATACACATACAAATGCTTTTACACTAAACATACAAATCATAACAAACACACAAATGATGTCAGATAATTGTCATATTAACTATTACAAATACACAAACATCAGTAAACCTATAATATTTATGGGTGTCAGTGCAAGCCACTACAAACAAATAAAATAATATTTAGGAGATAGGTGGGTAGGATTAGGAAAGGAAAACACACAAAACACACTCACTCATCTTTCATCCACATTAAGTACTACTGTGTAATTGAATAGTGTTCTGTGTAAATGCACTTCTGTCAAATTTCATGTTCATCATGTGTATCAAGTAGTAGTGACAGCAATGTATAACAGTCAATAATAGTTAAGTCAACGTCATAGTCATCATGTCAAGACCAATGTTTGCCAAGCCAGATCAAAATGTACGGTTGCTGAACAACTGTCAGTGTGCCAAGATATGCAACTTCCTCTCTCCAAAAAAAAGTATATACTGCTTAGTGATTTAACAAAGTGTGTGTAGACAATCTTCCTTCCATTTTAGTGTTCTAGTCTGCTATCTTCATCCTCCTTGTTCCATACAGACCAACAAAAAAAAAAAAAAAAAAAAAAATATGCACCTCACTTATTTTACCTCTTATACACCAAAACTCCAATCAACTTCATATAATCTCAATACCTCAATAATACCTCTTCAGTACGTCGATACATATAAACCTTATTGCCAGTATCATTTCACTTCCATAACAACTCTTTCCTCTAGTCAGTCTCCTCGAACAAGTACAGATAAAATCCTAATGCAAACCTCCTCATCCCATACAATCCGAAGACACACTGTCAACACACAACCTTTGTGTAATCCGTCTGACCAAAATCTTCTACTCATTATGAATTATAAACAAAGAATGCATACATGACCTCTAACAGACTTAGTTCGAATAACTCTCAGTAATTAAGTACGATTACGGAGTGTGAATGATCATAATATTTCACAGTGTGTACACCACTTCAAGAATTATGGCAAACAGAAGCAAACATGTGGAGTATTTCTTGTGTCAAGTGTCACTTCCTATTTCAATTGCTCACGAAAAATGCAGTGTAATAACTGTGTTGGTATGTCATGTCGTTAGATTCCTTCCTATTGGCATACATTTATACAGCTTTCATAAAACCTCCAGCTCATGTGACTTCTATGAAGTTTCTTGTACTAATGTCGTTCGTCGAATTATAGCAGTTCATTTTCTTATCTTAAAAATATAAGGCACTGAGCGTAAGCAAGGCAAGCAATAGCGAGTAAATATACCAGTAGTGAACAGAATGTCAACAAGTGGATGCAGCACAATTCTTACAACGAGGCTCTGCCAAGCAAACAATCTGTAACTAATACCATAGTGTAACCTAAACCCTATGTTTGTACACTGTACATCAGCATTGCTATATACCAAATTAAAGTATAGTTATGACAACAAGCAGAAATGTGTAAATGTGCAATCCATACACATAGCAGTAAACATATATCTTACGTACTAAACAGGTCATTAGCATCGTATCTTAATAAGTAAACATGAAGGCGCAAGCAGATAAATCACAAAGTATAACTTACATACCTAACCACATCAGCACAATTAATCAGGTGACAATTATAATTTAAATAAATAAGCACAGCAGGCACATAATAAAAAAAAAATATAACATCAGTGAAAAAGCAGTGCAGTCAAGCGATGCATAATATACACAAGTTACAACCCAGTTCATTAATAATCATTGTCAAAATCAGTTAACGTACGCAAGCACGTCGCTTCACAAGTAATTTCATAGAACATGAAATTTAGCACAAAGTATGAACCACGTAATCGCGAGCAGCAAATTACGTCTAAAGTACGTACCTAAGTGGAAATATGTTACCTGAAAAATAAACTCAATTAATAATTACCTTTTTAGTTTATTGCTTTCTTCTTCGAAATGACATTTTTCCTGAAATTTTCTCGATAGCAAGTCGTCTTAACGTCGGACACGCACAGAATTTACCTGAAGTTCTTAAATATTATATACAACCGTATCCTGAAAAATACTGAATGTTAATAACAGAATTCATCAAGTCACTATAGCTTTATACTGAATTTAGTCGGAGAAATTAGACTGTGTATTTATTTACGGCTGTCAGTGCATTCGCACTGAGCGCTCGATCAGCTGTAGGCGCGAGACGTAGGAAGTGATTGTTTGCGGTCAGCGACTGCCTTGTGCGGCGCGCAGACTTGACTGTTGCTTTGAGTATGTGCCGCCGCCAAAACACAGCGCGGTGTCCTTGTACTCTCCGCATGTTTACATGTAGCTGTTAGTTTCTCACAAGTATGTCATTCTACAAAAATTTTTCAAAAGTATATCATTCCACAAAAATTTTAACGTTAGATATATGATGTATTCCCTTAGAGCGTCGTGATTTAAGAGTTTCTACTTCTACAGTGTTATCATGAATAATTTTGCGAATTCTATATGGGCCGTTATAAAGCAGAAAAAATTTCCGACACAAGCCTTTTCCTTTGTGAGACAATCGATGAGACTTAATTAACACCTGCTGACCAACTGACAGGAATTTTAAACGACCAGGATGCTTAGCTGATTTCTCTCTTCTAGCAGCCGCAGATGCAATATTTTGTAGAGCCAGGTTGACAACTTCAGAATGCCGCAATTTCCGTGTAGGCGGAAAAGGAACGATTTCAGAAATGCGATTTGTCGGTGCTTTGTTTTTTAATATCAGTATAGGCGGTAAAGAAGTTGAGTCATTAGGAAGTTCATTCAAATGTTTTGAAAAATATGAAGATACTGATCCCACGTTCTGTGATTCTGATGACAATAACGACGACACAATTTATTGATTTCCTTCATCCATGTCTCTGAAGAAATGAAATGAAAATTGGTTTAATTTTACGACGCCGTAGAGTACAAAGCCAAATTTTAGAACGAAACTGTGATCCATTATCTGATATAACCTTATCAACATGACCCACTTCTTTAAGAAAATGTTTGATGAAAGCATTAGATACTGAACGAGCTGTTGCTTTGCGTAACGGTGTAAAACACACATATTTTGATGTCAACTCCACTGCTACGAAAATGTACGCAAAACCATTAGTAGATCGAACCACTGGACCGAACAAATCAACTGCAGCCATGTCCTTTAATTTCGCTGGAATGATAGGAAACAACGGTGCTCTGTGAGATACTGTTGGCGGCTTAGCCTTTTGACATAATTTGCATTTGGCAAGAACAAATCGAATACGTTTTTCCATATTATTGAAGTAGCAATTTTCTCGTAATTTATGAAAGCATTTTCTGGGACCAAAGTGTGCATAACTGAAATGCGTATACCAAATCAGCTTATTAACCCACTCATCAGGAATACAAACTAACCAAACAGAGTTGTCGAACGATTTTCGTTTAAAAAGAATGTCATTGCGAACTAAATAATGCTGTCTAATCGCTACGCTTTCCTTTCTCTTCCACTTCTCCTTAATGTCCTTCCAGATTGGATCCTTATTTTGCTCCTTAGCGATGTCCTGGAGCGAAGACGAAATAAAGTTCTCAAACGCAACACCTTGAATATACATCAAACAATAACTGTTTTCCTTGCAGTCCTCTTCAGCACTTTGTTTCAAACCTATAGGTGCACGTGATAAAGCATCGGCAACAATATTTGAAGAACCCTGTATGTAAACAATACTAAAATCAAAGTCCTGTAGGTACAACGCCCATCGTGACAATCTGCCATGAGTTAATTTTGTCGACATAAGAAACTCCAGAGCTCGATGATCGGTGTAAACCTTAGTATGTCTGCCAAACAAAAATGTGCGAAATTTTGTAAAAGCCCAAACAACAGCCAAAGCTTCAAGTTCCGTAATCGAATAATTCTTTTCTGATTTCGAGAGAACACGACTTCCAAATGCAATAGTCTTTTGTACTACAACGCCGTTTTCTTCTATCTCTTGAAATAAATGTGCATCTAGGCCTTTGTATGATGAGTCCGTCGCCAAACAAAAATCTTTACATAAATCCGGGTGTGAAAGAAGTGGAGCAGCAACTAAAGCATCACGAAGTTGTTCAAATTCTGACTGAGCTTCCTCATCCCAACACCAATTAGATTTCTTTCCGGATAGTTCACATAAACGAGGTGTGGCCAAATTGTCCAATCTAACAAAGCGTCTAAGAAAATTACAGACACCAAGGAAACTACGAACATCACGTTTTGTGGTAGGAACAGCATAATTACGAATAGCGTCTAATTTTTCTGGATCAGGAAGAATACCTTCTGTAGAAATAATGTGACCGAGAAATCTCACCTGAGAACGACCAAATTCAGATTTTTCTAAGTTCACTGTAATGCCAACTCTTGCAAAAATACGTAATAATGAATTCAAAATTTTGTTGTGCTCACTCCAAGAATGTTTAGCAATAAGAATGTCGTCGACATAAGAAGTAATATTGTCACGAAGATAAACAGGTAAAATTTCATTTAAACTACGAATGAATGCTGCTGAAGGTACAGTAAGTCCAAACGGTAATTTCTGAAGTCACTTTTGGGTAAAATAGTCATATCCGGTTATTTTTTACACGCTCTCTAGATAGATTGATAGTTGAAGAGTTGTTTCGATAGATGCAAAGAATAGTGAAAGAGTAGGCAGCGGTACAGAAAACTAAAAGAGAAATAGCACCACTACAGCTCGGGGCCCTATGCACATATTCACTTAAGAGTAGTGAATCCCCTGAGGACATTAATAGCTGCACATAAATTTTAGTTTGTGACTTTGTGGCACATCTGGCGGAAGTGCGTACGTAAATTGATCTAACCATGAACATGGATGTATCTCATTCTTAGAATTACGAAAGATCTTAAATTTCCGAACAGTCAAAAAGTGTTTATAGTCAAAGTTTTCTCCTCGTGGCGACAAAGACCTACCGCGTCTGTCCCAGTCCGAATGTCGATTATTGTAAAGTTCGCGCACCTGGCGCTCTCTTGTTGCTTCTCGTAAATGAAATAAATTACTATCTTTAAAACCCGCTGCTATCGGTGATTCCAAATTTCTTCTACCGTCCTTTCCTACGATTTTGCTTTCAATTTGTTTGACTTGCTTTCCTAGTGCCTCAGACTCCCTTTTAACGCGTTCATTAATTTTTCCCTGATTTTCAACATGTTTACTTATGCTCTGGTACTCTTCGGTTTCTGAAAATGGCAATGGAGCTGTGTCATCTGAATCTCTGTCCCCATTTAAACTAAGATTTGTCAATTTATCTGAAATCTCCTCCACTCTTTCCGATAAGTCACCAATTTGTTCTTTCTGTTTATTTACGTCTTCCGTAAGTGTCGCGACTCGCGTTTCAGTATTAACGCATTTAGTAGTTAACTGTTCATACTGTTGTGTTAGATTATTTATTCTGTCATTTGGTACGGATTCCTCGATTCTCTCAAATATTTCTTCCTTATCTTTTGCACGTTGTAAATTTAACTCTGAAAATTTCTGTACTATCACGCGATCTCTTTCTTCCTGTTCTCTATCCTGTTCCCTTTGTCTAATCTCTACTGCAACTAATCTATTATTGTGAGCATTCAAAATCGGTTGTACTTTTTCTCTGATTTCTTTCTTTAATTCATCTTTCATATTTTTGAAACATGTCCCTATTCGTGAGTCTAACCGTGTTTCCGAAGTTCCCATCTCTGTTTTTAATTCAGATCCTAACTGTGATCCAAGTGAGTCTAACCGTGTTTCCATTGTTCCCATTTCTGTTTTAATTGTCCCTATCTCTGTTTTTAATTCAGATCGCAAAGTTCCCATATCTGTTTTAATTGTTCCTATTTGTGATTCTAACCGAGATCCCAAATTTAATATTGCACTCATCAACTGCTCCGTGTTAAGTTGTTCGAAATTCTTTTCGCCCCTAACATTTCCCACAAAACTAACTTCCTTCTGCATAGCCATAAGGCCATCTGTATTCGATACTATTCCAGAATCTTCTGTCGTTAATCTCGAGTTCTGTGAATTTTCTGATTGAGAAAAATTTTGAAATGGTCCCGGACTATTTTCCCGACTTATTACATTGTTTTCCACTTCATTATCCATCATACTGTTTTCCTCCGTTGGCGAGTTCGCCATGTTAACAATTTCGTCATTCTCACTATTCATCATTTTTGCCTTTTTCATCGATCGCGTAATCATTTACAAAACATGCAAAACTCGTCACTATATGAAAATTACACACAATGACACTTTATCACCAACAATATCAATCACACGAAATGCTTCCTTCAAACACGATTAACGAACAATAGAAGAATGACAATTACCAATCTACACATGCAAAATAGACTACAATTACTGAACTACAGATTACTACACCAATACTACTGTCTACTATTTTTACAATCAGAAGAATTCTAAGGGACGATCCGAAGCAGCGGTCGCCACGTGCATGGGGGCTCAATTAAAATAAATATGAATGCAAATATTTTTAGTAGCTGTATGTCCGATTACGCAAGTCTCGTAAACGGCTGGCCCTGACTAGTTTTAGTACGCAATCTGACTGCTTAGAATGACAACAAAGAATGTAAGAAAATTTTCGTTAACACAGTTAATTAATTAAGTCCCCAGCAACTATAAAACCTACGAAGCCAACAAAGCACTAGTGTAGCTGTTCTGTGTGTGGAAGTGTGACTCAACGTACACATCTGGCACGGTTCTTCTTCAACAAGACAAGAATTTTTAAATATCAATTATATTGACGTGATAAAAGAAAATTAGAAATACTAAAATTGCGCAAGAAAACCAGATTTACACTCTAATACAAGAACGCACGCCAGATGCTTTGTTGACTCAACCTGTAATGACACATTATTCAGGTCACTGAAAGAATAAAAGAATAAAAGAAAATACCTCCATATATATTGACGAAATGCACTCTGACCATTACAATATCTCCATTAGAACAACATCTGCTATCTCTCCCATCAAACCACTGCATAAAACATGGAACAACACACTCCACTACCACATCTCACTCTGACTTCACGACAAGCAGTGTCCACCACAACTTCTCGGTAAGAACTGCTTGCCGCTACGTCTCAATAATCACTGCCAGTGAAGGCGGCGGAACAATACTCTCTGGCGCGATTTTTGGCGCTGTGGCTCAGTGTAGCCACCTTTCACTGTGTTGCGACATGTTGCATAGAGATTAACTCAGTTTTGCTTGATACTCACTAAAAAGTCGAAAGCAGCCAATAAGAAATAAATCTGAAAATTGTACTACCCCTAAGGGGGGATGTTTTCATTTGGAAAATATGTCGTGTGTGTGGCCCCATGTGCAAACAAAATTATCACAACATACTGGGAGGCAAAGGCACATCTACGTATCATCAAGTAAGTGCGGCATAGGTTGCTATTCCTCCTTGTAGTTCAGTGTCCTGGCGCGCACGCCCGCACACACACACACACACACACACACACACACACACACAGACACAAAACTCTTTGACAAACTCAGTGATTATTACCATCCCCTTCCCTCACTTTTTCCTTATGTAGCGTGCTGATGATTAGAGTGTGAAAGGAAAGAAGAGTAACGAGAGCATAGTCAGTATCATCAAGGACCGAGCTGGCCATATTGTGGTAAAGGATACACAGCAATGGGCACTCTCTTCAGGTGAAGAGTCGCCCAGTGGGTGCGTCACGTTGCACGTTGATCAACACTCAGCCCGCTCCAGGCTTCGTTACATGCGCCGCTTGTGGCCGCGCATTAGAAACTTGGCTCGTCTGTTTAGGTGAACATTCTGAGGTCATCAGTCCCCTAGAACTTAGAACTACTTAAACCTTACTAACCTAAGGACACCACACACATCCATGCCCGAGGCAGGATTCGAACCTGCGACCGTAGCGTCGTGCGGTTCCAGACTGAAGAGCCTAGAACCACTCGGCCATACCAGCCGGCTTAAGATTAGTCTCCGACGCCAATTGCAATCAGTACTCACTCTCAAATGTCACTGAGGCAACGCAGTAATCCGATCTAATACAGTCACATCATACAAGCAGTTGCTCGCTAAAGGCTGGAAAACGGGTGCATTTATATACGTCGCCCGTTCGTGACTCAGTATAAAAAGGATGCGCTACAGTACACAGTTATCTACTCATTAATGAGAAATTTTGTCCTAGCACGAGTACGTCCACTCACTCCACACTACAGCACATAAACTGTGTGACTTTACCAACATTAATAGTGGCTCCTGGACATAATCCGTTGAACAGCGTCATACATCCTACACAGCCGAAGGGCGCTAAGTTTTCCATCTTGAACGAAAGCAGTATTCGCTGTCAGTTTTTGGCTACCGCCAAATTAAGAGCCTCGTAGTTTACATATAGCAGAAACTTTCGCTATGTTATGGGTTGAGCACGTATTCCCCCGAGTACGCGCTCACGTTTGGGAGGCAGCCGCGTGTAGAAAATCCGGGCAGTGTTGTCCAAGGTCACACTTTTTGCGTATCTGACGAAGATATGGTAGAGAATCGCTCGTGGCTCAGACATTCGCCTAAAATCCTCAAGGAAAACGACTACACACGTAAATTAGAATAACGGTACGGTTTCTGAACGTCGTTTTTTCCGAATTTAACTAACAGGACCTGTAATTCTCATGTCATCCATGTAAGTTTTCTATTGGGCGACAGTGAACAGCGCTGCGAAAGCGATAACACCCCCCATCGACCGAGATGGCGGCGGCCCCCGAAGACGGGTCTTTGCCGAGGACAGGCCGAATCAGTGGCGCTTGTCTGTCTGGCCCGGCCCTGAGCCGAGCTGCCTGCTAGAGGTGCTTCCGGCCGCGTGGCCGCTGCACGGCAGCCCCTGCTGCTGCTGCTAGACGCCGCAGCCACAGCCTGCTGGGCCGTGCATATTTCACGAGCTGTTAGCCGCCGCGCTGCCTGCTGCCTGCGCTGAATACGGCCTCTCCAGGCGCTCTTCCGACCAACTTTCCGGGGCTTTGCCTGCCGAGTTCAGCCGCGGTTCCTGGGCCTCCGGACCGCACTACAGTGTGCGTGTGATATTCGCCGCCAGGCTTTAGATTAATGTGCACAACAATAGAGGCCATATGCCGAGTACAAAAGTGGGTATAGAGTGCGCTTCACACACGCTTTAGAGAGTTCTGAAGTAACGCTCCCGCGGCTGTATCTAACGAAAATTAGACTTATATATCACGAGGAGAGCTACAACCACTGTTTCTCAACCCATGACGATCAGTTTCCAGAATGAGATTTTCACTCTGCAGAGGAGTGTGCGCTGATATGAAACTTCCTGGCAGATTAAAACTGTGTGCCCGACCGAGACTCGAACTCGGGACCTTCGCCTTTCGCGGGCAAGTGCTCTACCAATTGAGTTCCAGTCTCGGTCCGGCACACAGTTTTAATCTGCCAGGAAGTTCCATATCAGCGAACACTCCGCTGCAGAGTGAAAATCTCATTCTGGAAACATCCCCCAGGCTGTGGCTAAGCCATGTCTCCGCAATATCCTTTCTTTCAGGAGTGCTAGTTCTAGAAGGTTCTCAGGAGAGCTTCTGTAAAGTTTGGAAGGTAGGAGACGAGGTACTGGCAGAAGTAAAGCTGTGAGGACGGGGCGTGAGTCGTGCTTGGGTAGATCAGTTGGTAGAGCACTTGTCCGCGAAAGGCAAAGGTCCCGAGTTCCAATCTCGGTCCGGCACACAGTTTTAATCTGCCAAGAAGTTTCATTACGATCAGTTATTTACGGGCTATTGTGCCATTCTGAAGTAACAACTTTAACAACATTCAATGGTTAAAACAAATATTCAACAATCTTAAAGGCTATTCCACTCCATTACAGATTGACTGATACAGCAACTGTTTTTCATGATTGCATTAAAAACAAACAATCTCAGTTGCAAAGTTATTTTTATTACAAATATAGCGTTTTGCCTGGTTAAGGCTACATCAGATTTTATGGGAAGCTGTCAAGAGCATTTTATATCATCAAGGTTAGGAGGAAGTTGGGCAGAGCTAGAGCTATAAAACTACTGTAGGATACTGTAGACTATCCTAAGTAAGCGCAGACTACGACAGTTTTCCTAGTAGGTTTGGTCAGTAAAGGTCGTACCTCCATTACCTGTGTGTTGGGTCTGTTGGGTGTGTTGCATACCTTTCAGGCGATACCTCTTAACGATCACTTTCTCTATGTATGCGATCAATATCTTACTAGATTTCCCTAAAGATCTGAGTCTGATATGTAAAAGACTGCATAGCCTACGAAACGTTTTTCTTCTACATGGTTACACTGTGTCTGTTACTAGAAAATAAACACGATTTTCAACAAACCTGAACCTGTAATTGTTTAATTTAGATTTTACTCGAAAACTGAAACAGAGGTATCTTGTAGTTAAATACAGAAAACAAAACAGATTTATCATACAGCATTAGTAAACGCAATTTACTCAAAAAGAAGGTAAAATACAGAAAAAGTCTCAAAAAAAAAAACATCAAACATTGCTTCGTTGCTTCGATGAACTTACATAAAACAATTTTCAACTTTATCAATAATTACAGGAAACTCTAGCTTTTCATCATGATGAAGAACATGCCATTGAGTGCAAAATAACAACAATAATTGTATTTATCTTTTAGACCTGTACGTGTAAACTGAACTTGCATCAAAAGTGATTGCTTTGGTTACATAAAAGCGCAGTAATTATGCGATTAAATAATTTTTATTACTTATAAAACGCAATTTTTATTCTGGAGGGATATAAAATACACAATGGTCTAATACTGAATGACATGCGGCTCTAATTATGTCCAAAACAAAAAATAAAAAATAAAAAGGAGAAAGCGTCAGATCCCAGTTTCTCTCATACATACTCATGTATGTTTCTTTCCCTACCAGTTCTACCAACAGTACCGGTAATCCTACTATTAACTACGTCATTTATGTAGTGTACCAAAGCCATGTAAAACACATTTTTGTCGGACTGGATCCAGATGGAAACCGAGTTACGAGTACCGAGTACCGAGTTACGTTTCGCTTTGCTTTCTCGTACATTCAGCTATTTTTTAAAAATCTTGAAATCCCGTATAAAAAAACCATTCTTTCACAGTTTTATCTTATGCTACTCAATGCATTGACCTGCTTCATAATGAGGCAGGAAGTTGTGAAAACCTTAAGCATGTTTAATCTTTTACAGAGGACTTAGGAATTTTGAGAACAGGATGTATCCCTGAGACATGTTTTCAGCAATTGTACTCGTATATTGTTATGGCTGTTACCAGAAAATGGAAGAATAGCCGAAATTAACAGCAAGTCGTGCGCAGGTATTTGAGATCTGCAGTACAAGATGACAAATGCCAACTTTATCAAATTTGAGATCAATGCGAGGATGTTTCTCCGGTACAGACGGTGAACAATGCATTATATAAGAAAAATAACTTATTCGTTTAGCTTTAGATAGGCAACTGAAGCTGATGGAAGTTGTAAAGTCGAGCCGTAACTCTTGTAAATGGAGTTTAGTGCTAACTGAAATAAGATGGATGTAGTAGAAAGATAAAACACTCAATGACAGAAGCATTTCTTCGTTTTTAATACCTATACTGCCAAACACATAGAAGACATCAAAACGGTCGCTTCAAGGTCTATAATGTCCTGCGTAGGGAGTCTTCGAATATTAATTCGACTTCGGATGTCAGATATTTTCATTCGGTGTCTGGTAGACCGGATTTTCTGTCGTCCCATCCCATGAAGCCCAATTTTTGTCCATATTCAAAGTCCTATACCTCTGGTAATCATTTTCTCTGCATACTTACCACGCTCGACATTTCTTACAGTCTATTTTCTATATTGTTGGCCTCTTTTGGCCCATTAGTCTCCTTCCAGTGACAAGGTAACTGCTGCTGGATGTCGTAGCAGATATACATAATATATCCCGTTAAATTTCCGCCAGATTTTGTCTACTACATTTTAGTATATTCGATTCCGTAGTTTATCGGTTCATTTAGTCGTCAATGTCCTTCGCTACCTTAGCACTTACAACTGACATGTTCGTGTCGACATTTTTGGGTAAGCTAAAGGCAGTGTGTTTACTTAGTGTTTGGAGTTTCCTTGGCATGCCGCGAGAGGACGTGACTTTCTGATGCGCCGCCATTGAAGACCATGCGCAAGCATGGTATGAAGAAAGGGGACGTAAGCAGTACATTGGACACAAAGAATCTGCCAGCAGCCGCCAGCACGTGGGGGTTGCCCAAGACAGAGGCCAGTGCAAACTCGGGAAGGCGACAGGTTTTCCTGTTTGGAGGTGGCTGTGTGACGGCTGGTCACATATAAAGTCATCGGTTCCGTCGCGGTATTTCCATTGCTGGTTAGGAGCATTTGCAAGCGGACTCCAGTTTCTAATTCTGTCACAAAAATACTTCACTGAGGTGTAACTGCTGCGGGACCACTGTAGCAGTTATCATTATCATACAACGGGAGTTAATGGTAAGCTCCCGCCTGTTGTATTACTTAGTTGGCTGGCTCTGAGCACTATGGGACTCAACTTCTGAGGTCATTAGTCCCCTAGAACTTAGAACTAGTTAAACTAACTAACCTAAGGACATCACACACATCCATGCCCGAGGCAGGATTCGAACCTGCGACCGTAGCGGTCTCGCGGTTCCAGACTGCAGCGCCTAGATGTATTACTTAGTTGGCCCAAGGGTAAGTGAACGTGGTACTGTTGTGCACCAATCTAGATGATGCTCATGGGAACGCAGCTGCCCCATCATTTATACTATGTGATCAAAAGTATCCGGACACCTCCAAAAACATACGTTTTTCATATTAGGTGCATTGTGGTGCCACCTACTGCCAAGTACTCCATATCAGCTATCTCAGTAGTCATTAGACGTCTTGACAGAGCCGAATGTAGCACTCCACGGAACTCGCGGACTCCGAACGTGGTCAGGCGATTGGGTGTCACTTGTTTCATACGTCTGCACGCGAGATTTCCACACTCCTAAACATCCCTAGGTCCTGCGACGGGGCGGTAAAATAATGAAGAAGTGCGGTTACAGAGTTCTCACACGCAATGTGCATATACAAATGTTGATTAAAAAATGTTATTGCAAATTTTGGCTCTCACGTAAGTGTCAGAGGATGATTTCCACACTTGGTGCATTAGTACACTTCCACACCCGCCCATTTGTTATACTTTTTTAATTAGTTATTCACTCAGACACAAGTACAGTTTATGCTAGGGAACAAAAATTAGGCTATTGTTATAGCAAAAATCAGTTTTTGACGACACAGGTCAATCACTATTTATTTGCTTTGTCCTTTTCTTACACACGATGGAATTAGCACTGGTGAGACGGTTTACAGTTTTACTTTAATAATAATTTGACTCCGAGCCCCCAATAGCAGTAATGTAGGCTGCTATAATCTAAAGTTATTCAGTCGATTCGAGCAGAACCACAAGCACCACTGTCCTCCTTGTTGTAACAGTTTTGGCGCGAAAACACAGATCGCCACATGTTCACATACGACGATGCGTACCTCGTAAATCGTACTCACACAAATAATTGTAGCACTTCTAGTTCACCAAATATATGCTTGCACACTTGCACTATTAAACAATACTCTTTGTCGCAACAAATCGGCGCGAAAAATTCTTACTCAAACGGGCCACATGGGCCAACCTCAGGTGAGGCTTGCTCGCCACCCACCCTCCTAAACGACTGACCAACGACTGCCCCCTGGTCAAGATGGCCACTCGCTTATATAGGCTTGGACATCAACCCCCTCGTTAAGTACCAGTCTCACCAGTTAAGATTACAAATTTTGATACATACATCTCTCGGCAGAAATAAGTACACGATTGGAACCGTGCTAAAGAGTACATCTTATCTATTTTTTTACATTAATTTCTAGGATTATTCTATCGCCCGTAAATCAAGTTTTAGTTTTTGCAAAATTTCGCCACTTAGCGCAAATTTGTTTGTTGACATCTGTGCTGCAAAGTTTTAACATAGAACTGCATATAGCAGCGTTTTTTGACGTAATCTGAAGCGATCTACGCATTGCGCTGCTCAAAATCTATAATCTATATAATCAATATCTATAATGATTAATTATGGGCGATAAATGTTAATAATAATTTGCAAACAATGAAAACTATTGCATGTCAAGTGTATAGCATAACTTAACTAGATTAAATTACGTGTGATGACACCCAAAATATTATATAGTGCCGTTCTTTACGTCATGAATTTTCTATTGAATTTGATAAACAATTTCCCCTCAAACTTTATTTATTGCTTCTTACGGGCTTAATTATTTGTGAATCTTAACATATGGCTACGGCACTCGGTCCTCTATGACGAAAGGTTTTTAATGAGTGCTCGCTCATCGCTGTAAGTCAGTATTTACTATTTTTATTAATCTTTCAGTATTCGTGATATTAACCGATTTTGAGGTTACTATAACTTTTGCGTCTCGTGACTTGAGATAAAGATCTACACTCTTGGAAATGGAAAAAAGAACACATTGACACCGGTGTGTCAGACCCACCATACTTGCTCCGGACACTGCGAGAGGGCTGTACAAGCAATGATCACACGCACGGCACAGCGGACACACCAGGAACCGCGGTGTTGGCCGTCGAATGGCGCTAGCTGCGCAGCATTTGTGCACCGCCGCCGTCAGTGTCAGCCAGTTTGCCGTGGCATACGGAGCTCCATCGCAGTCTTTAACACTGGTAGCATGCCGCGACAGCGTGGACGTGAACCGTATGTGCAGTTGACGGACTTTGAGCGAGGGCGTATAGTGGGCATGCGGGAGGCCGGGAGGACGTACCGCCGAATTGCTCAACACGTGGGGCGTAAGGTCTCCACAGTACATCGATGTTGTCGCCAGTGGTCGGCGGAAGGTGCACGAGCCCGTCGACCTGGGACCGGACCGTAGCGACGCACGGATGCACGCCAAGACCGTAGGATCCTACGCAGTGCCGTAGGGGACCGCACCGCCACTTCCCAGCAAATTAGGGACACTGTTGCTCCTGGGGTATCGGCGAGGACCATTCGCAACCGTCTCCATGAAGCTGGGCTACGGTCCCGCACACCGTTAGGCCGTCTTCCGCTCACGCCCCAACATCGTGCAGCCCGCCTCCAGTGGTGTCGCGACAGGCGTGAATGGAGGGACGAATGGAGACGTGTCGTCTTCAGCGATGAGAGTCGCTTCTGCCTTGGTGCCAATGATGGTCGTATGCGTGTTTGGCGCCATGCAGGTGAGCGCCACAATCAGGACTGCATACGACCGAGGCACACAGGGCCAACACCCGGCATCATGGTGTGGGGAGCGATCTCCTACACTGGCCGTACACCACTGGTGATCGTCGAGGAGACACTGAATAGTGCACGGTACATCCAAACCGTCATCGAACCCATCGTTCTACCATTCCTAGACCGGCAAGGGAACTTGCTGTTCCAACAGGACAATGCACGTCCGCATGTATCCCGTGCCACCCAACGTGCTCTAGAAGGTGTAAGTCAACTACCCTGGCCAGCAAGATCTCCGGATCTGTCCCCCATTGAGCATGTTTGGGACTGGATGAAGCGTCGTCTCACGCGGTCTGCACGTCCAGCACGAACGCTGGTCCAACTGAGGCGCCAGGTGGAAATGGCATGGCAAGCCGTTCCACAGGACTGCATCCAGCATCTCTACGATCGTCTCCATGGAAGAATAGCAGCCTGCATTGCTGCGAAAGGTGGATATACATTGTACTAGTGCCGACATTGTGCGTGCTCTGTTGCCTGTGTCTATGTGCCTGTGGTTCTGTCAGTGTGATCATGTGATGTATCTGACCCCAGGAATGTGTCAATAAAGTTTCCCCTTCCTGGGACAATGAATTCACGGTGTTCTTATTTCAATTTCCAGGAGTGTATCTTTCAGAAGGTGCACATTGCTGACCACAATCCACTGCCGCATTGCTCTTCACTGTAAATTACATACTATTCGCGTAATGCGTGAAAAACCAACAATTCCCCAAGCTTCAGGCCACGAATGCCGCCCAGCGACCGTTGCAAAATCTTGCGCGGGAGCGTCATGCGCTTCCGCGAATCGCGCACTATGTAGCGCGTTCGCTTTCCACAAAGCAATCCTTGCATTCTAGAAATATTCATCTAGTAACGGTGGTTTGTACCGTCATAGTCCACTGTTTACGAAGTGACAGTGAAGTGGGAGCGTGAAGAGACACGTAGAGCACAAAAGCGTACAGGCCGACCTCGTCTGTTGACTGACAGAGACCGCCGACAGTTGAAGAGGGTCGTAATATGTAATAGGCAGACACTTATCCAGACCATCACACAGGAATTCTAAACTGCATCAGAATACACTGCAAGTACTATGACAGTTAGATGGGAGGTGAGGAAACTTGAATTTCATGGTCAAGCAGCTGCTCATAGGCCATACATCACGCCGGTAAATGGCAAATGACGCCTCACTTGGTGTAAGGAGCAAAACATTGAACCATTGAACAGTGGATTAACGTTGTGTGGAGTGACGAATCACTGTGCACAATGTGGCGATCGGATGGCAGGGTATGATTATGGCGAATGCCGGTGAACGTCATCTGCCAACGTGTGTATTGCCAACAATAAAAGTCGGAGGCGGTGGTGCTAAGGTGTGGTCGTGTTTTATATGGAGGGGGCTTGCACCCCTTGTCGTTTTGAGTGGTACTATCACAACACAGACCTACATTGATGTTTTAAGCACTTTCTTGCTTCCCACGGTTGAAGACCAATTCGGGGATGGCGATTGCATCTTTCAACACAATTGAGAACCTGTTAATAATGCACGGCCTGTGGCGCAGTAGTTACACGACAATAACATCCCTGTAATGGACTGGCCTGCACAGAGTCCTGACCTGAATCCTATAGAACACCTCTGGGAAGTTTTATAAGCTGACTTCTTGTCGGGCCTCACGACCCTCTTCAACTGTCGGCGGTCTCTGTCAGTCAACAGACGAGGTCAGCCTGTTCGCTTTTGTGCTCTACGTGTCTCTTCACGTTTCCACTGTCACTTCGTAAACAGTGGACTATGACGGTACAAATCCCCGTTACAAGATGAATATTTCTAGTATGCAAGGATTGCTTTGTGGAAAGCGAACGCGCTACATGGTGCGCGATTCGATACCTCTCCTCAGTCCAGCACTCCGTGAAGAATGACCTACCATTCCTCAAGAAACCTTCCAGCGCCTGATTGAACGTGTGCCTTCGAGAATGGAAGCTGTCATCAAGGCTAAGGGTAGGCCAACACCATAATGAATTCCAGAATTACCGCGGAGGGCGCTACGAACTTGTAAGCCATTTTCAGCCACGTATCCGGATACGTTTCATCACCTAGTGTCTGTGTTCTTTTATTTAAATTTCAAACGACTGTGTCAGCAGGAACTACTGTGGGTTTTGGTAATTTAAATTTATATGTAACCGTTGCGTCGCCTGCACAATATCTTGCGGTAAACGGCTTTTGTGTTGAGTTGCCTGAGGTGACACGGTTTAAATGCGCCGAGCAGCTAACTAAGTACTCCAACAGTGATTTTGATGGAGGCATTTATGGTGTCAAGGTGTGGTTGTGATATAAACCTGACACCGTCTTTTAAATTTTATGTAACTGATTAAAAATGTTATGGTATGATGGTAATATTGTTTTTTTCTTGTTTTTGTGCTGTTGTAACGTTCCCTTTGAAAAATTATGAATGACTGTGATGGTAAACTTCTACGTTATTTGATTTTCAAACAGCTGAGCAAAACTCAACATACTCAAACACTTTTCTCGTTACTTATTCTGATCATCACTAAACTGACACACAATATTTTTAGCGCAACGCAATCTGCCTTTCAGTAATCCCTACAAAAGAATGGTCCTGACCAACAATAACCTATACCTTTCATGAATCACTTACCTCACAACAATCTTCGTTACTCGAATTACTGCAATACAGCGATCGCCAATACTGCCTGCTAAATAAAATATTCTAGCTACTGAAGTCACTAACTACTGATAGGCATAGTTAGGAAATGAAAGATTTAGGTAAAGAACAAACAATGTATTTACCTTAATAATGTCCAAAACTCATCATATATGACATCCTTCTTCACAAATTTCCTTTTTGGCGGACAAGCTTCGAGATCGTCCGCTTATCTCTCAAAACTCTGGCATCTTTCTCCACATCCACCACTGCTGGCGGCTCATCTCCAACTGCCCAATGCTACGTGCTGTTCACATCCAACTGCCCAACACTACACAAGCGAATATTCCAACAATGAGTCCAACCAGCCACAGACTGTCCACAGCACAGTCAGTGATTTTCATATAGAGCGCTACGTGGCGCTACCAACATAAAAACCTTAACAGCCTACTTACACTGTAAATCTTGACTGTCCTGTTGTACCTCTAAATTTAGTGGGATGGCCTGTTAGGATCAGTATCGAACGTAAATATGTTTAGACCAATCAGTTACTGGCATGCGGTTTTGGTATAAATTACACCTCTGACCAGCCGTACGTCTAATTAAAGCACTTCATTTCTGTACTCTTGGGCGTCAACAGTGTTCCTTCGATCTCGAGTGAAAGTTTGAAATTCTGTACATCTTTACATTTTGCCTTCTCACAACAAAATCTACCACCACAACCAGACCGGTCTGTTTTCATGCTGTGCCCATGTTTGTACTATCACTTTCGCTGCCACTCATACTGTAGAGGGAATCGCGAAGAGAAGTTTTCTGCAAACTAACGGCTATTCATATTGGAAGACAATATTGCCGCCCGGGACGGCCGAGCGGTTCTAGGCGTTACAGTCTGGAACCGCGCGACATCTACGGTCGCAGGTTCGAATCTTGCCTCGGGCATGGATGTGTATAATGTCCTTAGGTTAGTTAGGTTTAAGTAGTTCTATGTTCTAGGGCACGGTTGACCTCAGAAGTTAAGTCCCATAGTGCTCAGAGCCATTTGAACCATTTGTAGTCCTCAATTCATTCACGATCCAGTCTCGATGCTACTAACTCAACACGGTGAGCGTGAGGACTGGCATCCTGAACTACTTGTCGGAGTCTCTGACACTGTGTTTTGGAAAGCTGCGATTCCTGAGGCAGCTGAAAGTTCTGAGGTCAGTTGTTTTGGAAACATTGTTCTACCTATTTACACAAGTATAGTCACATAAGAGTTCTGTGTATTCTTGATTGACCTTGTACATACATACGACCAATATATTCTATCTTTTGGTGGAGGTTATAGGGGGAGAGAGTAAGGGTCGGTGTGTTGATTTCCTAGTCAGAAAGTTTTTCAGAGATTTCTGAGGGATAAATTGTAGCTGACTGGTTTCAAGGCGAAAGCAGAAACGGCCACTTATTGGTTTAATGTGATAGTACTGAACGGATACAATTTTTTTAACTGTGTTTGTGAATCTCTCCAATTCGGCACTTACTACAAGTAAATTAATTTTCGGTCACGAAGTAAATGACTTATAGAACTACAGTTAACAAGAAAATAGGTGAAATTTTAGATCTACTCACAATGAATTTTAAAGCCACTATGAAAAATAGAATTTATAGGTAATCATACGATTATAGTTTTCAAACAAACACTTGCAGAAATTGGTTAGGTAAGAACTACCGTGAACGGTGACAGCATTACGAAAGGATAACTAGCTCAGTGATGTCACGAATGAGAAAAACCTCGGCTGTAATATTAGGGAAACGATGGAATCGAAGCCATATAGTTCAGACGACTCTCCGTAGCACCGCTCGTATGTAGTTTGTAGAGTCTTCTGTTTTTAATATGAGCATGTGTTGATAAGATCGATTCTGTTAATACAGAATAAGAGATTTCATGTCTTAAGTGAGAACTTAGGCAACGAAACCTTCATAGCTCCATTAGTTGAAATCAACCATGTTGTGGTTTACCTCACCGTTACTTGTGACTGCCGCTATCAGATTCACGGAAGATTTTGCGGCAGAACTTTGTCGCCTGCACGTCGGCAGCAGGTAGTGACTTCGGCTGCTGTCCTTTACAGTCGCCCGGAGTCGGGACAAAAGCGAGCGTTGCAACGGTGGCATTTGGTATTTCTGGCAGTGAAAACAAGGAAAACACGCTGAAGCGCCCTGCTGTTAACGAAATTTGTTCCGATCGGAAAACGAAATTTATTACACTGGGGCTCGATGAAATGAAGTTTATTTGTTTCTTTTATTGACCTTTTGATTTAATTCAGATCGCAGTGAAAAACCATCAATGCGACTGAATGTCCCTGCACAATTTGACGACCTTGTAAAATGTGAACTACTAGTTTTTGTTGCTACATTCTGCAAAATCTCTTCTTCATTTGGTTGCTGACAATATAATACAAAGATCAATCCGAATTTTCCTACATATACACTCCGAAAGAAACTACCCGTTTGTTTAACTGATTTTTTTAGTCATTAGAAGCGCTCACACCCTACACTTTCAATTATTTGTTATGTGTTTTCTAATCTATAACTTCCCTAAGAGTTCATACCGTCTGCAGCTCCCTCTGGTACCATAAACGTTATTCCATGGTGCCTTAAGAAATGCCCTATGATCCTGTCCCTTTTCTTGTTAGTGTTATCCATGTGTGTATGAATACAGGTGGGGAAATTCAACTGCTAAATAATCGTTGAAACTCACGGTGAAATCCTTCAGCTGTCTTTTATTTTGCACAGTGCTGCTAGTTTCGGTCATAGACCATTTTCAAGCTTCGGAGGTGTAAATGGCAGAAATGTTATACCATGACGTAAACAATTATAAGTTGCTGTTCGTGGTCAACCATAATCAACAAAACTGTCAGTAATACAAATATTGTACAGAGAAATTGTCACTAGAAGACTTATTCACATAGAAACTCACAAACAACCTCCAAAATCTCGTCTACAGTGAGGGATCTTAAACAGTTATGGAATGGAGTTTGTAAGACTCAGGATGGCAGTAGTAGTTTCGTATAACCATATCAGTTATGGTATCTTTTCTGAAAATATTGAAGTGAAATTTCCGATTGTCTAATGTAACTTCCAGGTCCAAAAAGTAATTTTATGATTTTGTTCTTTTTCAGTTGTGAAAGTCATATTACTATGTGCATTATTTCTTAAATTAACAAAATCATCATCATTATCTTATCTATCTATACTGATAATTGTGTCATCAACATATGTTCGGTGTAGCAAAATTATATAAGAAAATATTGATCATAGTGCCAGCGAATAAGCTACCCATAACAAGCTCAGAAGGCTGAATGAAGTATTTGTTGTCAAAGGTAAAGTAATTTTGTAATAGAACTAATTGCACTCCATCCACCAGTTCCATGACTTCTGGGAACCGTCATTTGTTATGTTCCAGTAAACATTTTCTAATTAAAAACGTTTCATCTACAGGAAAACTAGTGCACAAGTTAGTCACATATAGTGAGAAAAGGTTAGCATCATAGGAGATGTGCACTTCTTTCAGTATACCAGTCACTTATTCAGAGTTTTTCATGAAATGTTTGAGAATACATAATTGTAACTAAGGATATAGTTTAAATTTGACTAAGTAAATGTGCAGAGATGTTAACACTATTCACTATGGGCCGTACAGGAATACCATCATGATTGTTATTGGCTTTCTATGTGAATAAGCTTTCTAGTGACAATTGCTCTGCACATTTATTTTAATGCTGACAATTTTATTGACTATGGTTGACCTGCAACAGCACCTTGTAATCGTTGACGTCATGATATGAGATTCTTGCCATTTATGCCTGATAAGCCTGTAAATGTACCATGACTGATAGTAGTAGGACTGTGCAAAATAAGACAGCTGAAGGCTTTCCCCGCGAATTTCAGCGATTTTCTATATGTACCTTTCTTCGCCCATTATGTGGACGACCACCTCATTCCTTATCAGTTCATCACCTAATTTTCAACATCTTTCTATAGTAACACCTCTCGAACGCTTCGGTTCCCTTCTTTCCCTGTTTCCTCACAGTCTATGATTCACTGCCGTACAATGCTGTGCGTTCTTATGTATTTCTTCCTCAGGTTTACGACTATGTTTGATACTAGTAGGTTCCTCCTGGTGAAGCATGCCTTCTTTATCTGTGCCAGTCTGCTTTTTATATCCTCCCTGCTTTGTGGGTCACATTTTATATTTCTCGCAAAGTAGAAAAATTACGTATCTCTGTCTCCTTCGTGTTCACCAATTTTGATATCAACTTTACTGGTAATCGGATTCCTGTTATCGATTTTTCTCAATTTATATTCGGTATTCATTAGACTGTTCATTCCATTCAACACGATCTATAATTCTTCTCATTGTCGCTGAGAGAAGAATGTCATCAGCAAATGTTTTCACTGATATCCTATCCATCGCTTGTTTGGTGTACAGACTGAAAAGTAGGGACGAAAGCCTGCATCCCTTCCTTACACCCTTTTTAATCCGAGCATTTCGTTCTTGATCTTCCACTCATAGTGTTCCTTCTTTGTTCTTGTACATATTGAACATTTTTCCCATAATTTCGAACATGTTGCGTTATTTTATATTACGGAAAGCTTTTTCTAGAGTGGCAAATCCTATGAACGTATTTGATTTTTCTTATGTATAGCTTTCATGTCGGAATAGCCTCTGTTGTGCCTTTATGTTTCTGAATGCCAAAGAGATAATCTAATAGATCTTCATTTTTCTGTACATCACTGCGAGGTGATGGAAATCATGGGATAGCGATACGTACATATACAGGTGGCCGTAGTATCGCGTACACAAGGTACAAAACGGCATTCATTGGCGGAGCTATCATTTGTTCAAGTGATTCATGTGAAAAGATTTCCGACGTGACTAAGGCAGCACGACGTGAATTAACAGATTTTGACCCAGAATGATGGTTGGAGCTAGACACATGGGACATTCCATTTCCGAAATCGTTAAGCACTATTCCGAGAGCCACAGTGTCAAGGGTGTGTTGAGAATAACAAATTTCAGGCTTTACCTCTCACCACGGACATCGCAGTGGCCGACGACCTGTAGCAGCGGCATGTGCTTAGAGTTGTCAGTGCTACCAGACAAGGAACACGGTGTGAAATAAACACAGAAATCAATGTGGAACGTACGACTAACGTATCAGTTAGGATAGTGAGACAAAATTTGGCGTTAATGGGCTATGACAGAAGACTACCGACGCAAATGCCTTTGCTAACAGCGCGACATCGCCTGTAACGCCTCTCCTGGACTGATGACCGTATCAGTTGGACCCTAGACAACTGGAAAATCGTGGCGTGGTCGGTTGAGTCCGGATTATAGCTGGTAAGAGCTCATGGTAGGGTTAGAGTGCGGCTTAGACCCCACGAAGCCATGGACCCAGATTGTCAACAAGGCCCTGTGCAGGCTGGTGGTGGCTCGTTAATGGTGAGGGCTGTGTTTACATATTCCATGTTTTCTGGTCCAACTGAAGGGATCATTGAATGGAAATTGTTGTGTTTGGCTACCTGAAGAACATTTTCTCTCATTCAGAGACTTCATGTTTCCAAACAAACATGGAATTTTTATGGACGACAATACGCCATGTCACTGGGCCACAACTGTTCACAATTGGTTTGAAGAATGTTTAGACAGTTAGCGCAAATCATTTGTTCACCTAGATCGCCCGACACGAACTACATCGAACATTTGTGGTAAGTAATGGAGAGCTCAGTTCGTGCACGAAATCCTGTCCCGACAACACTTTCGCAATTACGGGCGGCTATAGAGGCAGCATGGCTCAGTGTTTCTGCAGGGGACTGCCAATGACTTGTTGAGTTCATGCCACGTCGAACTGCTGCACAAAGTATGGGAAAAGGCGATCCGACAAGGTTATCCATGGCCTTTGTCACCTCAGTGTAGTTTTGCGTGGCTGGTTGACAGTGTACTCCTGTACGCAAATTGGATGCTTGTGTTGTCAATCCGATGGTGCAATACTTCTCTCATTTATCTGCACGTCCTGCCTTTTTCTTTCACGTCGTCAAACTAATCAACGTTGTAATGGCGTTCATTTTTACTCTGTCCGCCTGTCCTCTGCCTTGAACAATGGAATTCCCCTTGCATACTTAATGTTGATGCCTTTGCTTTCAATTTCACAATTGTTTTGATACTGGAAGTGTTCTTCCGATCCCATTCCTTCATTTTATTATGAAGCCGTTTCCACTGTGTTATCTGATGTTCCTATTTGTTTTTTATTCTTAAATGTCTTAAACTGTCGTATTCTTGTGTTTTCCAGAAAAATTTTGTACTTCTTTCTATCATTCAATTAAAGTATTTCACTTTTATCCAAGGTTTCTTCGCAGATACCTTCATGGAACTTATTTTGGGCCGTCCATTTTATGTGAATGCCCCTTTTAGGCATGTCAGTTCCTCCTCAACTGAACTGGCTACTGCGGTATTCATTATCACAATATCTACAGCGTTAGAGAGTTGGAAACGTGAACTCAGCATTCCTCAGTATGTCACTATATCACTTCCTTCCACAACGATTCTTCAGTACGCTTTATTTAAACTTCTGCCTACTTTTCATAATTACTAAATTGTGAATTGATTGAGTCTATATCAACTGTTGTGGACACCTTGCGAACCAATATCTGATTTCAGATTCTCTGTCTGACCACAATGTAATCCAGCTGGAATCTACCCGTGCCTTCGAGCCGTTTTGAAGTATACCACCTCCTCATCTGATTTTAAAGCAGTGTATTCGCTATTACTGGCTGAAATGTATTGCAGAACTCGATCAGTTACCTCCCTCATCCTCTCTGATTCCTGCCAAAGCCCATATTCACACGTAGATCTTCTTTTCCCTCCGTTCTGCCGCCTTGCAGTCCGTCGTGATTATTAGACTATTATTTCCCTTTAAATACTGAATTACTCGTTCAGTATCCTCAGATACTTTATCTATCTCATCTTCTGTTTTTGACATCGGTAACAACACATGATTGTTGTCGGCGTTGGCCAGCTGTCGATTTAGATGAGAACAACTGATTTTAGTAACCCTCTCTCTGTTCCACCCTCGTACTCACAACGAAGCCTATACCCATAATACCACATTCTGCTGCTGTTAATTTTTCCCTATATTCTTCTGACCAGGAATTTTTACTTTCTTTCCATTTCCTTCATTGACCACCACTGTTTCTACATTAAGTCTCTTTTCAGATTTCCTAGTTTTTCTACCACGTTCAAACTTCTGATATACCACTCTGCGACTCATAGAATGTTCGCTTTCGAAGGTTCTTCAGACTTTTTCTCTTGGTTACTTCCCCTTTGTCAGTTCCCTCTCCGCGATTTGATCTTGGAATTAAGGACACTTTTCTGTTTACAGGCTGCATGTCCTGTGGCTTTAATGCAGTGGTTTCCATTGCCTCCTGTATCCTGATGGCTTTGATCATTACTGATTCTTCCGCCTTTCAGGGCCAGTTTCCGATCAATGCCAAGAGGTTGCCCTCAAACCGTAAGCTCTCCCGTCTGCTTTGACAACGCCGTTGGCAAAACGAAGATGACCCTTCGTACCCAGAAGTTTTCGGCTGTCACTGCTGATGAGTTTTGTACGAAATTCAAACTTTGTTTGGATAGTCCAGATTTTTCGAGTCAGCTTCATTGGGGTGGACGGCATACAACATCCACGAATGGAAGCCACTTAATCATTTGTTGAAAGGTTGGAGTATTTAAAACCATAACGCAGGTACACAAGCAACAGCACTTTATCCTAATTATTCTATGCATACTTGGAAATATGAAGGTTCTGATACATCATAAATGCCATGTGTCCGGGATTCTTATAAAGATCGGCGGATTTGGAACAATCTGAGCGCTTATCATCATTAACTGACATTATTCCGTTCTTCAGCGCACCTATGTCCTCTGACGTATTCCACTACTACAGCGATCACCATACAATTTCAATATCTTTCAATAATGAATATATGCAGAATGAAGCGACGATCGAAAATTTGTACCAGTTCCTGGATTCGATCCAGGGTCTCCAGTTCACTAGGCAGGTGCGGTGCGCTAACCAGTTTGCCAACTTGGCACAGTGGCTACTGCACAACTGCTCACACTGTCCCAGCTCTCCTCCCTCCCGGCCTTGGTACAAATTTTCATTCGTCGTTCAGTCTGCGTTTATACATCACAGATGTTTGGGACTTGAAAAGGCCTCTGGAACCACAGAGTCTCAGCCCCTTAGGCAAATAAAATCACAGAACTGCTAGCTGTTCTTTTAGCGGTACACGAAGCTGAAAGCTCCACCTTCTTGTATAAGATGATATTTTCTTATTATTTATTTATTTATAGTTATACTGGATTTTGGAAACTTAGTGACACAGCAAATCCGCAGCTTAGAAGAAGCCAATTGTATTTGTAAAGACCGTTGTTCTATAACCTACACACGTATGTGTTCGTTTCGTACAGCTGCCTTCAGACTTAGATTAGGCACATATAGTAAATCAACAAGCTGCAGCTCAGTATCACAATTACGGCAATAATAGAGGTCGTCAACTTCTCGACCGCCTCCCTCCCCCCTCATATTTTCAGAAAAAGTGAATGGATCAGGTTTATATCAGACACGTTTAATTCTAAATCGATATAATTTTAGCGTTCTTACAATCAGTACCATCGGAGTTGGCGTCCGGCGATAGCTGGTTCAAATGGCTCCAAGCACTATGAGACTTAACATCTGAGGTCATCAGTCCCCTAGATATAGAACTACTTAAACCTAACTAACCTGAGGACATAATACACAGCCATGCCTGAGGCAGGATTCGAACCTGCGACCGTAGCAGCAGCTCGGTTCCGGACTGAAGCGCCTAGAACCACTCGGCCACAGCGGCCGGCGCGATAGCTGGCAACACATTGCTAGATTTCGGCGGACGACGATAGCGGTCGCACAGGACACAGTCGAGGTCAGTGGTACTGCGGACTGGATGTGGTACAGCCCCACGACAGATAACTTTCAGTTAAGTTGGTCGTTGGCTGGAAATCTGGCTTGCAGACTGTGCGTTTTGTGTTGATGTATTTTGCTGTGAAGCTTGGACTCCTATTTCTGAATGTACTTCAGGACTGACTTAAAGATAAACACACCGCCTATTGGTACGGAGTAATTATTTGCCCTTGTGCAGATCTCTGTCGGCGACGGTTCGCTGCTCTGCCACTCCTGGACACCTGCCTCCCTATGCTGGTATCACACAAAGGGATATACAAAAACAGGTTCTGTATTTATAAGCATGCAATACAAAACGCCTGATGAGAAAAGCACGCTCGAAACGCGCAGGAATTTGTTAATTTAAGAAAAATGGAAATGGTGGCAGTGGAAATAAATTTTAACGATGAGCGTATCAGCTCTTAGCCAGCCAGTATGGTCACTGTCAATAGTAAACACATTTTCCTGTACTTCACGTCTGTGGTCACAAATTTCTTGTCATCAGACTACCGGTTTCGGTATGCAATGACCATCTCAAGATCTTTTTTATAAAAAACATCTGCTCAAACAGATCTGAAGATAGTCATTATAGACCGAAACCGGTAGTCTGATGACAAAAAATTCTGACCATAGATGTGAAGTACAGGAAATTTATTCTATATTCGGGTCATTGTTCAAATCGCGATATGTCGCAGCTTGTGGAAATAAGAAATACAATATTTAAAACCCACACACGTGCGCCACGCGAACCCTCAGTCATCATTTCATGAGGCGTGAGTACTACCCCGAAAAGCGGGTTGCCTTCTTTTTGTATATATCTCTCCTTCATAGAAATATGGATTGATTGTTCACTTACGGTAATGTTGAGCATTTGCTCTTTGTTTTCGTAAATTAGTCACATCGTTGGTTCGACTTATGTATCCTCAGACAAGTCGACAGAAACAGGGACGTAAGCTAGTGACGTCTGCCGTAGAGTTCGAGTCGGGACTCGACACTACACACAGTCTCGCTGCCGTGTGTGGGCGGTGGGACAGGAGGCGCTGCAGCCGTCAGCCGCTAATGAGGGGAGCAGGATGAGCGAGCCGCCGCGCATCGCATCGCAGAAGCTGCGGCGCACCGGGCTGCCGGGTGAAATATGCAGCGGGGCTGTCCTAATTGCAGGGATCCGCGGCGCCGTAGCCGCGGCCGCATCTATTATTCATGGGCCGGCCAAGAAGAATGCTAATGTGGCCAGGCCTGCCCGCCAGCCTGTCAGCCCTTGGGGCCCAGTTCTCGCGTCGCCACCTGCTACCCTGTCTCTCCCGTTAATGCGGCCGGCGTGCCGTATAAAAGTCCACACCCCGGCGCATATGCTTTGCTCCCCGATGTTTAATTCGTTTTCACTTCCTGTCTCGCACGGTTCGTTTCTTCGCAGTTTCGTCAAAGGGAATATGTTAAACTGAAACGTTCGCTCGAGGTATGCTATTTGACTAGAGTCAATACGAGAGATACAGTGGTGAAAATACATACAAGCTTTGCTTCCACTGTTCTCTAAACCTACAACAGCCTCATCCGACTACTCCCGAAATATAGGCATTTTTACTGTCCACATTCATTCAGTCTTCCTTCCCGTATCTGTCTTCCCACTCCCATCTGAATCTTGTAAGAAGTTATTCACGGTCCAGTCACACTGATGTGACCACCGACTATGTTCGACGTCAGCGTGCAGTAACCACTCTCAGACGCCATATGGCAGCACTAGCAGTGGAGGGTGTATAAAGCATGCCGAGGGGACGGGGACAAAAAAAAAAATGGTTCAAATGGCTCTGAGCACTATGGGACTTAACATCTTAGGTCATAAGTCCCCTAGAACTTAGAACTACTTAAACCTAACTAACCTAAGGACATCACACACACCCATGCCCGAGGCAGGATTCGAACCTGCGACCGTAGCAGTCCCGCGGTTCCGGACTGCAGCGCCAGAACCGCTAGACCACCGCGGCCGGCTGACGGGGACAAAAATGCAGTCATTGTCGAAATGTGGAAACGGAGCGAATTATCTGCCGTCCAAAAGGGCGAGGTCGTTGGCTTGCGATCGAAGGGTAGAATCATTTTAGAAACAGCTAAGTTTTTAAACTTTTCGCGTGCCGTCGTTGTTAAATTCTACCGTGTATGGCAAAACGGCACTGTATAAAATGGACGCAGAGGTAACTGTGGTGCACCATGTGCCATAGACAGGGATGAACGGCAGCTGCGGAGCTGTGTACAGGCGAAGTGCAACTGCTGAGCAGCTGACTGCTGACGTGAACCAAAAGCTGCCAACAGCGTCTTCTCCTCGACGACCGTTCAGAGAACTTTGCTGCGTATGAGCCTCCTCAGCAGGCGCCTGGTTCGTGCACCCATGCTGACTGCTATTCACGGGCGACGATGGCTGCAATTCGCTCGCCAATACCGTTACTGAACGTCCGCTGAGTGGACACAAGTGGCCTTTTCAGATGATCACGTTTTAATGCTACATCGGACAGAAAGACGTTGGCATGTATGGCTTGAAATGTCTGAAAGCAACCATCGTGCATTCCTTACGATCTGAGGAATGTTTTCATGGCTTTTACAGGGTGGGTTTGTTATTCTGGTTCAAATGACTCTGAGCACTATGGGACTTACCTGCTGAGGTCATCAGTCCCCTAGAACTTAGAACTACTTAAACCTAACTAACCTAAGGACATCACACACACCCATGCCCGAGGCAGGATTCGAACCTGCGACCGTAGCAGTCCCGCGGTTCCGGACTGCAGCGCCAGAACCGCTAGACCACCGCGGCCGGCTGACGGGGACAAAAATGCAGTCATTGTCGAAATGTGGAAACGGAGCGAATTATCTGCCGTCCAAAAGGGCGAGGTCGTTGGCTTGCGATCGAAGGGTAGAATCATTTTAGAAACAGCTAAGTTTTTAAACTTTTCGCGTGCCGTCGTTGTTAAATTCTACCGTGTATGGCAAAACGGCACTGTATAAAATGGACGCAGAGGTAACTGTGGTGCACCATGTGCCATAGACAGGGATGAACGGCAGCTGCGGAGCTGTGTACAGGCGAAGTGCAACTGCTGAGCAGCTGACTGCTGACGTGAACCAAAAGCTGCCAACAGCGTCTTCTCCTCGACGACCGTTCAGAGAACTTTGCTGCGTATGAGCCTCCTCAGCAGGCGCCTGGTTCGTGCACCCATGCTGACTGCTATTCACGGGCGACGATGGCTGCAATTCGCTCGCCAATACCGTTACTGAACGTCCGCTGAGTGGACACAAGTGGCCTTTTCAGATGATCACGTTTTAATGCTACATCGGACAGAAAGACGTTGGCATGTATGGCTTGAAATGTCTGAAAGCAACCATCGTGCATTCCTTACGATCTGAGGAATGTTTTCATGGCTTTTACAGGGTGGGTTTGTTATTCTGGTTCAAATGACTCTGAGCACTATGGGACTTACCTGCTGAGGTCATCAGTCCCCTAGAACTTAGAACTACTTAAACCTAACTAACCTAAGGACATCACACACACCCATGCCCGAGGCAGGATTCGAACCTGCGACCGTAGCAGTCCCGCGGTTCCGGACTGCAGCGCCAGAACCGCTAGACCACCGCGGCCGGCTGACGGGGACAAAAATGCAGTCATTGTCGAAATGTGGAAACGGAGCGAATTATCTGCCGTCCAAAAGGGCGAGGTCGTTGGCTTGCGATCGAAGGGTAGAATCATTTTAGAAACAGCTAAGTTTTTAAACTTTTCGCGTGCCGTCGTTGTTAAATTCTACCGTGCATGGCAAAACGGCACTGTACAAAATGGACGCAGAGGTAACTGTGGTGCACCATGTGCCATAGACAGGGATGAACGGCAGCTGCGGAGCTGTGTACAGGCGAAGTGCAACTGCTGAGCAGCTGACTGCTGACGTGAACCAAAAGCTGCCAACAGCGTCTTCTCCTCGACGACCGTTCAGAGAACTTTGCTGCGTATGAGCCTCCTCAGCAGGCGCCTGGTTCGTGCACCCATGCTGACTGCTATTCACGGGCGACGATGGCTGCAATTCGCTCGCCAATACCGTTACTGAACGTCCGCTGAGTGGACACAAGTGGCCTTTTCAGATGATCACGTTTTAATGCTACATCGGACAGAAAGACGTTGGCATGTATGGCTTGAAATGTCTGAAAGCAACCATCGTGCATTCCTTACGATCTGAGGAATGTTTTCATGGCTTTTACAGGGTGGGTTTGTTATTCTGGTTCAAATGACTCTGAGCACTATGGGACTTACCTGCTGAGGTCATCAGTCCCCTAGAACTTAGAACTACTTAAACCTAACTAACCTAAGGACATCACACACATCCATGCCCGGGGCAGGACTCGAACCTGCGACCGTAGTGGTCGCGCGGTTCCAGACTGTAGCGCCTAGAACCGCTCGTCCACCCCGTTCGGCCGTTATTCTGGAAGACACAATGGATCAACACAAATATGCCTCTATCATTAGCGTCAATGTCCACTCCTACATACAGTTTCTTTTCCTCGACACGATGGCATCAGTCAGAAGGACAATGCAACTTGTCAGACAGGTCGCTGTGTACGTTTGTTGTTCGAAGAACACGAGAATGAGCTTACGGCACTCCCCTGGCCACCAAACTCCCCAGATTTAAACCCTTCCAAGTCTCTTGTTTTCTACAGCGCCTTATATGAATACTGTCATCTTCTTATTTTGTCAGTTTCTTTTTCTGGAAAATGTGTAATAAATATTCTACCCTTTAGTTCCAAAGTCACAGGATCATGATCAAAGTCCAACTTCCTTAAGAAGTCTACACCAATCAACATGTCATTGCTCAAACCGTAAATTGTCAGAAAGTTGCGATTCAACTGGGAACCATTTATGATATCACTTTAAATTTAACAGGCTTCTTTAGCCTTTCCGTGGCTACAATTATTTGAATAATGATAACAGGCATTGTGATCAATTCTTACTTACAAGGTAATCCTGCTAACCATTTACGACTAACAGCACAGAGATCACCACCACTGTCAGCTAAACACTGCACTTCTTCACGTTGTACCCTCAAACTAATTACTGGCTGTCCCATCTTTTCCTCACTGTTATTGACACCATCTTACTCCAGTAAATCATGTTCAACTTCCCTTCTATCAAAACTTCTCTTTGTCTGGAGATCACTTACATATTTGCCGGATTGTTTCCACTATTCACCCTCTTAGGGTTTGTCAATTTGTCGACCGATGACAGATCAAAACTCTCCTCCAAATCTGCTTCTTCTCTTTTCACCGTAATTCATTTTGTTACTAACTATTCGCATCACCATCATCTTCTTCCTGCCCTAAATTCTCATTAACCGATTGACCACCATTATGGTCACAACCTTCCTGCAAATCTCTCATTGCTGCACATAAATCTACATTAACTGCCTTCAATATTTACTCCACCCTTTAGTCGTCTAAATCCTGCTGTCCCTAATTATGTGGTCTCCTCTTTTTCGTGGCAAGATACGTCATCAGTTGCACTGTAGACGGATTTCCTGTATGTCAGACGCTTAATCATTTTCCTTTAAACCATCAGCCGACCGGAGTGGCCGTGTGGTTCTAGGCGCTGCAGTCTCGAACTGCGAGACCGCTACGATCGCAGGTTCGAATCCTGCTTCGGTCATGGATGTATGTGATGTCCTTAGGTTAGTTAGGTTTGAGTAGTTCTAAGTTCTAGGGGACTGATGAGCTCAGAAGTTGAGTCCCATAGTGCTCAGAGCCATTTGAACCATTTTTAAACCGTCTACAAAGTTCTCTGTGCAGCAGTGTTTACTTCATTCGTTCCTACTGAGAAACTCTTCCAAGCCATCGTTTAACATGCATATTCTAAATTCATTACTCTCATTAGAGTCAGTTCTATCACTCCTCTAATTACGTCGAACTTCAGATACTTTGATGTTAGTGTATAAAATGGGCAGGTTCACATTAGTTTTACCAGCTCCACAAATACACTTCACAGACGTAGTTAAGTTTCCCATGCTCTGTGATTCTGCTACATTGCGTCCTACTTGTTCTCTAGTTTGGAAATCATCATGGTCATGAATTGGTGAATCGACCTTTACACAGATCCTTGCTCTTTGGTAATTGGTTTGCTGTAGTATGGCGACAGCTCGTGGGTACTCTTCTATTATCATTACAGAATATACCCAGCCTGTTTACATTCACATTCTGGCGGTGATCCACATTACTTTTGGGCCCAAAGTTCCAATTTGCTTGCTCCTCTTCCTGCAACAATTGTTTCACCTTTTCAAAATAACTAATAAATGGTATCGCAAAGAAAATCTACAGTGCGATTTCCTGCTCAGTTTCATGTATATCCTTTTTAACTTGATCTATTTTATGCTACCTTCTTAATAATCTCTGTTAATTGGCTTTTGACATTTTCTGGGGATTACTTACAGTTTATATCAACTTGAGAAATTTTTTTATCAGCCTTAGTGTTAAAGAAACTGAAATTTTTGTCCCATATTTTCTGTAACTCAGCAGCCTGGTTTTTTAATTACACATTAATTTCACATTTAAACTATTTACGTTCACCAGCCAATCTATTTCTACTACTACATTGTTGTTTAATCTCGTTATTCAGACTTCTGTGTTGTTTAATCTCATTAGACTGTTGTTCGAATTTCTTATCAGGGTTATCAGTCTGTTGTTCCATATTTTTATTTACATCAGTAAAATGTTTGTTTTGGTAAACATTAATGCTGCAAACATTATTTGCAAGCTCTCTGGTTTATCCCTCCCCCTCCCCCCCTTCAGCATCATTCCCTCTTCCGCTTGCTTTTAAGTTTGGTATCTCATTTCATTCTGTCTTGTTCATTTACGTTAAAATGCCTTGCATCAAACAGACTAAAAACACCAATATCATTCAACTGGTTAGTGTCAAAATTTAAACTATTTGCATTTGTTGAAACATTTTTTCCATTTTTACCACGACAATTAGAGATAACTTATATACATCATCAACTACACTGAAGAGCCAAAGAAACTGACACACCTGCCTCACATCACGTACGGCCTCCTTGGGCATGCAGTGCATGAAGTGCCGCAACACGACGTGGCATGGACACAACTAATGTCTGAAGTAGTACTGGAGGGAACTGACACCATGAATCCTGCAAAGCTGTCCATAAATCCGTAGGAGTACAGGCGGCTGGAGATCTCTTCTGAACAGCTCGTTGCAAGGCATCCCAGATATGTTCAATAATGTTCTTGTCTGGGGAGTTAGGTGGTCAGTGGAAGTGTTTACTCAGTAGGGTGTTCCTAGGCCCACTATTTAGCAATTTTGGACGTGTGGCGTGTCGCATTGTCCTACTGTAATTACCCAAGTCCGTCAGAACGTAGAATGGACAGGAATGGATGCAGGTGGTCAGGCAGGATGCTTAAGTACGTGTCACCTGCCAGAGTCCTATGAAGATATACGACGTGTCGCAAATCACTCGAACTGCACACGCTCCACACCATTACAGAGCCTGCACCAACTTGAACAGTCCCCTACTGACATACGGGGTCCTTGGATTCATGAGGTTGTCTCCGTACATGTCCATCCACTCGATACAATTTGAAACGAGACTCGTCCCACCAGTAACATGTTTCCAGTAACCAATAGTTTAATGTCGGCGTTGACGGGCTCAGGCAAGACGTTAAGCTTTGTGTTGTGCATTCATCAAGTATATACGAGTGGACCTTAGGCTCCGAAAGCACATATCGATGGTGTTTCGCTGAATGGTTCGCATGCTGATACTTGTTGATGGCCCAGCAATTTGCAGAAGGGTTGCACTTCTATCACGTTGAATTTTCTCTTCAATCGTCGTTGGTCCCTTTCTTGCAGGATCATTTTCCGGCAGCAGTGATGTCGAAGATTCGACGTTTTACCGGATTCCTGATATTCACGGAACACTCGGGAAACGGTCGTACGGGAAAATCCCCACTTCATCGCTACCTCGGAGATGCTGTGTCCTGTCGCTCGTGTGCCGACTACAACACCATGTTCAAACTCACTTAAATCTTGATAACTTTCCGCTGTAGCAGCAGCACCGATATAACAACTGCGACACACATTTGTTGTCTTATAAAGGCGTTGCCGACCGCAGCGCCGTATTCTGCCTATTTACATATCTCTGCATTTCAATACACATGCCTACACCAGTTACTTTGGCGCTTCATTGTAAAACAACATCTTTTAATTAATCATTGTCTAGTTGTCTTTGTTCAGGAGTGCTTGTCTGACTGCCACTTCCATTAAACGAATAAAATTCACTTGACTTATCTCGTCTGCTGTGGTCGTGGCGTGTCGTCTTTTTGCGGGTCTGATGTCTGCCTTCAGCTTTACAAGTTTCAGGGTCCCAAATGACCACATGTGGTCAGGGCTGCTCTGTTCCGCCGCCATTAGCTGTAACACCTACCACCGCCTTGTCCAATTCTTCAATTCTTCGATCATGATACTTGTCGTTAATTTGCCATTGCAAAGTTACAGTCCTTTTGGCGCCGATCTTATTTTTCGCATTCTTGTGCACTGTCCCGTGGTGTCTTCTGCTCATGGTTGCATCAAACGGTTTTTGGCATCACATTCATTGAACAATTAAAGGACAAACACCTTTTGAGTGAAAACTACTATAAACTGTCAACTGATTGACACAAAAAGACACCAAATCCGTGCCAATCGGAAGTTACAGTTTTGACACTCACACGCATTCACGTACACTCATCATAGCCTGCGTATGGCAATTAACCGAACCAGTTACCAAACAGATTAAAAACGGGTTATCTGTGACAGAATGCTAGCTGTAATATTATCCAAATGGATCTCCTTTAACGTTGAGTTCTCGGTCACGACTTGCACAATACGCCACGCAGATTTTATTTAGCTCAAAAGTCACAGTTTGCATATAAAAACTGGAATTTCGCGTATTTGTCTTTCTCAAACGTTTGTGTTCATTTTGCGGAATTCCGTGGCCAAGTTTAACTCATTACTGCGAAAAATTATCGCATCTATTCAGAGCTCCTTATACCCGCTTCCACGCATGATGATGACTGAGATCCGAAGTAACTTTGGCAATTCTCTTAGTCCACAAAATACGCGTACCCTATTCTATGACTAGTCGTTACACAGCACAGCCATCCGATTTAAACTGCGGAATCCTGCGTCTTTTACAGTTGACCAGCCACAACCTAATAGCTTTTGTGAACAGTTCATTAAATGAACAAAATTTAGAAAACACAAATTATCAAAATAACTCTCTCTCCAGATAACAAAATTATCACAAAATGAGTCTTATTTCCCAATACCATAAAGTGGCTACTTGTACTTTACAAATTTTTTTCCTGAGAGTATGATTCACTCTCTGTACGGACACAGTTCTCACGTTACCGTATACACAATTAACAGACGTAACAAAATTAATTTCTTGTATTACTTCCCATTCACATTGTCATTCACACTAATGTTTAAACTTATTAAATGAACTATGATTAATAGAAGACGTAATATTCATTCAATATGCGGTTTTATTTCCAAAATATATTGTTTTAACTATGTACGTTTCATAGGTTATAAGATGCTGACATCTTTAGGCCACAGCCGTAACTATTTGCAGCTAGCTACTGGATCGGGTATACATCCGTCATTTTAGAATCATCAGACAGTGCCTGTATCTATCTGCTTACTACCTTCCGCCTTATACAGGCGTGGTGCAAGGCGCTATGCCTCAAATTGTTCAAATATTTAAATTGTTCATGTATGTAGCAAATATAACCACTCACTTGTGTTGACACCGATGTGATAAAACATGCGTTGGTAAAAATGTTGCGATGAAGGACGGAAATAAAGCAGTTGATAATATGCGCCCTTGTATATCCCGACACCACAGAACAGGTGATCCTCAGTCTCTTCTTCCCTGGCCTTACCATTACCTGCACCACCATCTATGTCCGCCCCACTGCCCCCATTCCTTTTGACTTTCTTTCCCACATCGACTGTACTTTCTTTTCCTACGTGATTGCCGCCGACCTCAACATTCATAGTTGTTCCGCCGCCCAGTTACGGCGGTGGCATTGGTTCCTCTCCATCCTCCAAGGTGACCTCGTTCCCGTTCCCCAGCACATCCGCCCCGAACCCAATACCACTCCAGATGTCGTCCTCTCCTCCCCTAACCTCCTTGGCCGCATAGCGATGGACGTCCTTTACCCTATTGGCAGTGAACATCTGCCCGTCCTCCTCACCGTTTCTGACGGTCTTCGCCCCCGTCCCGATCCTCGCATTGACCCTCCCCGAAATATGTCCATGATTATTCCCAAGTCGACTGGAATGCCTACCGCGATACCCTATCTACCCAGGTTGATAGCCACCCCCTCGCCTACCACCACCCTGATGATGTTACCCATGTCCTTTCTCTGGCAGACCTTGTCTGAGGCCGTGGAGGCCCACGTCTCTACTGTCGCCATCCACCCGCACCATCCCACTTTACCCCCACAGGCCGTCCTCCTCCTCCGTGGTCCCTACCGTCGCCACGTCAGAAACTTGCTCACTGCTAAGAAACGCTGGGACTGGTGACAGACATGCACCCGTCTTAATGCTACTCTACCTATCAACTCGTCCAAGCACTGGTCAGCCTTCCGCCGCCTTACCGGATCTAAACCGCCCCTACTACCCTCCCCTTCATGACGACCACCCTTTCCCTGAGAACCTTAGCAAGGGCAATGTTTGCGTTCTACCTCTCCGATATCTTTACCCTCCCTGACTTTCCAGTTCGATTACTCCCTCTTCCCAGATATCCACGATCGAACTGACACCTCTGTCCCTCCACTCGTTCCTGGCTTCCAGTACTTGGACAACATTACACACAACGAACTCAATGCCCCAATCACTACTCAGGATATCATCAATACACTCTGTACGAAATGCAACACCGCTCCCAGTCACGATTGTGTTACCTATCACCACCTCCGTGAAGCTCCCGCCGCCTTCCTCTCCACCCTGGCCAGGCTATATAATGTGGTCCTGGCTACTACCCAAACCTGTGGAAAACATCCCAGATCATGATGTTCCTCAAACCCGACAAATCGCCATCTGATCTCTCCTCCTACCGTCCCATCAGCCTTACCTCAGTCTTCAGCAACGTCCTGGAATCCATCTTTACCCGACGCATCCACCAGCATCTCCGCCAGCACTGTCTCCTTCCCGTTACCCAGTGTGGCTTTCGACCATCTTTCTCTACCTATGACCTTCTCCTTCACCTCAATCATCTCCTCTCCGAACAGCTCGACTCCCGTCGATCCGCCATCTACCTCTCCCTCGACCTTGAATGTGCTTACGACCATGTATGGCATTCGGGTCTCAAGCTCCAAACCTTCACCCTTCCTATCAACTACGTCCGTCTGATCGGGTCCTTTCTTTCCCAACGTCCTTCCTATGTCGCCACCCATAACACGGATTCCTACACCTTCTACCCCTCTGCCGGTGTGCCCCAAGGTTCCGTCCTCTCCCCTCTTCTCTACCTTCTGTATACGACGGACATGCTGCCACCTTCACTCCCCATCCACCTTCTCCAGTATGCCTATGACACCGCCTTCCTTGCCCTCGCCCCCACCCTGCAACGCTACCAACACCTTCTCCAATCCCATCTTCACTGTTTCACCACTTGGTGTAACCAGTGGTTGCTCAAGGTCAATCCTTCCAAGACCCAGGCGATCATTGTAGGCAAAACCACCCCTTCCTTCCGTCTCCTCGACTTCTATATTACCATTTATGGCCGTCCTATCACCCTCACCTCCACCCTCAAGCACCTTGGCGTCACCCTTGACCGTCACCTCTCCTGGACCCCTCATCTCTGGACAATCCAAGCCAAGGCACGCTCCTGACTCCGTCTCCTCAAGCTCCTTTCTGGCCACACATGGGGTCTGGGCCCCTCCACCATCCTCCACACCTATAAATCCCTCACCGCCCTATCCTCTGCTACGCCCAACCCTCCTGGATCTCCGCCCCTCCTACCTTTTACAGATCCCTTCAAACCCCAGAACGCCATATGCTCTGCCTCACCTATCGCATCAGCCTCCCCTTCCCCGTGCAGATCCTGAATGACCTCATTCCATTCCCATACGTCCTCCTCTTCCTCGAATGGATACAGATCCTCTACACCTTCCGTAAACTTGATCCCCCTGACCCACTTGTCTCTCTCATCCTCTCCCAACCACATCCACTGCCGTGCCTGTATTCCCACATCCCACCTGCTCTCCATCTCTCCACTTTCCATACCCTCACCCAAGATGGCTTCCATCAACTCCCCCTCCCTGATGATGCCCTCATCCCCTCCATTTACCCCTCCTATCAACTTTGATACTCCCATCCCCTGAGTCATTTCCCAAGGGCACCCTCTCTCCCCTCTCCCCCTCTTCCCTTCCTCCCTCCTCGCCCCTAGGCTTCCCCTACCCCCCTACCTTCTTTCCTCCTCCTCCCATCTCCTTTGTCACTGGTATCTACACCCTCCCCTCTCCCTCCTCCCCACCTTTTTCCCCTTTTGCAGGTCTCCGGACTCGTACATGAACAGAGATCATCACCATCGGTTTTTTTTTTTGTGCCATCGTGTTAGTTCCTTAGTGTTTCACCACCCATGCTCCATCGTTCACGCGTGTCGTTTCAGTCGCCAATGTCCGTGTACCAGTGCTGCATGTTTTTTATCTTACTATGCCTGTGAACAGCTCCATGTATTTTACTTAGTGTGTCTCCTGTTTTTTGTCCATCATTTTGTTCTGTTTTTCTATGTCTTCCTATGTTCTACTTGTATTATCTATGGCCGAAGAGCGGCGTAGTATTGCCGCTGCCGGCCTACCTGTATAAGGTGTTAAAATGACAATAAAGAAAAAAAAGTGCCCTTGTATGCTGGGCAGGTATTCGAATCTGGGACCTCACGAATAAATTCTCTTCAGTCTTTTTGTTTCGATCTGTTCCTAGTCGTTTTTTCCGCAGTGGTTCTGCGCGGATGTGGCATGATGTCTTTCAAATTATACCTATGAGAAACTTCTCAGAGTTTTTTTTTTAATACAGGGGGTAACCAGTCTCTTGACCAAACACACTGAGGTAGCATGCAGGCACCGACTGACCTGCCCACTCACCGACTCACGCTCAGCCGTCGCAACCTTACTTCCGGCAGTATCTCATCTCCTACTTTCCAAACTTCACAGAAGTTGCCCTGCACACCATGCGTCACTAGCGCTTCTGGAAGAAAGGATATTGCGGACACCCATTTTACGACCACACAGTATCCTAGTTTATTCACTTGAGCTAAACGACTACAGTGTGACTGATTTATTTATTGATTCGTTTAGACATGCTCTGTCTGTTGTCAAAACACACTGACGAAAAAAATGAAAGTTGGTTGGCCTGTTTGTAAATCTGAAAGATGATGTCTATCAAACTTTGCGCCACTCGCATAAGATTGGCGCTAATAGCGCTACTATGAGGGTGCGAATCAGGTTTGCTTTAAATAAACGCTGTAACGGTCGTCAGCGTTTGTCACACCTGAAACTGGACGTGGTCAGTCAAAAATGTCATTAAGGTGACAAAGACGTCATTATCAGCACTTAACTGAGTTTGAATGAAGTCGTCTAATAGGGCTACGAGAAGCTGGATGTTCCTTCCGTGATATGCAGAAAGACTAGGTAGGAATGTAGCCACTGTACAAGACTGCTGGCAGAGGAAGTCACGAGGAGGTACGGTCGCAAGATGACCGGATTCCGGACGGCCACATACCACTAGCAAGAGGGGAGACCATTGTGTTCAGGGTATAAATCTGTCGCGTCGTACTGCATCTGCAGCAGCAATTTGAGTAGCGTTTGGTACCTTAGTGTCTCAACGAACTGTTGTATTGTGTTGTATGTTAACCGGGGGCCTAGAAACGACGGAGAGGTTCCGTCCCCAGCGCAGCCGCAGTGGTCCACAACTCCACGACGACTACCGCAGTCCACATCACCCCTACGCCGCCCCACACCGAACTACTCTTTCAGGGTTATTGTGCGGTTCGGCCCCCGGTGGACCCCCCAAAGAGAACGTCTCACACCAGACGAGTGCAACCCCTATGTTTGTGTGGTAGAATAAGGGTGGTGTACACGTAGGTGGAGGACTTGTTTGAGCAGCAATCGCTGACATAGTGTAGTTAAGACGGAATAAGGGGAACCAGCCCGCATTTGCCGAGGCAGATGGAAAACCGCCCATAAACCATCCACAGACTGGCCAGCTCACCGGACTCCCAAGCAACTTCACTTGGGGGATTCGTGCCGAGGTCCTGGCTCGCCTTCCCAATCCTAAAAGCCGGCTAACCGGGCGGGCTAACGAACTGACAACACGTTTACTTCAAGGATGGCTCGAAGCCAGCCCCTGTAGTGTGCACTACACTGACAACAAACCACCACCATTTGCGACTTCAGTGGTGTCAAGCGAGAGCTCTTTGGAGAGCAGGATGGAGGTCTATTGTGTTTTACGATGAAAGCTAGCTCAGCCTCGGTGCGAGTGATGTTCCCGTTTACGTCAGAAGGAGCGAAGTTGAGGGCCTGCAGCCAATATCTCTGCTTGCTAGACACTCTGGAGCTACACCTGGAGTTACAGTCTGGGGTACGATTTTTTATGGCAGCAGAAGCACATTCGTGGTTATTCCAAACACCCTCACTGCTAACCTGTACGTTCAGTCAAGTGATTCGACATGTTGTGCTGCCATTTATTAACAGCATTGGTTCAAATGGCTCTGAGCGCTATGGGACTTACCTTCTGAGGTCATCAGTCCCATAGAACCTAGAACTACTTAAACCTAACTAATCTAAGGACATCACACACACATCCATGCCCGAGGCAGGATTCGTACCTGTGACCGTAGCGGTCGCGCGGTTCCAGACTGTAGCGCCTAGAACCGCTCGGCCAACCCGGCCGGCTATTTACAGCATTGCAGGGGTGTTTTCCAACAGGATAACGCTAGCTCACGTACCGCTGCTGTAATCCAATATGCTCTACAGAGTGTCGACATGTTGCCTTGGACAGCATGATCATCACATCAGTCTCCAGGCCAGCACATGTGCGACATCGTCGGACTACAGCTGTAGCGTCATCCACAAACAGCATTAACTGTCTCTGTATAGACCGACCAAGTGTAACAGGTATGTAGCTCCATCACATAAACTGACATCCGGCACATGTATACCACAATGCATGCACGGCTGCATGCTTACATTCAACATTCTGGCTGTTACAGCAGTTACAAGTCTACTAATATTTCACATTTTCAGTCGCAAGACCTGTGGTCTTGCAATGTTAATCACTTAAGTATGGCCGGCCGGGGTGGCCGAGCGGTTCTAGGCGCTACAGTCTGGAACCGCGCGACCGCTACGGTCGCAGGTTCGAATCTTGCCTCGGGCATGGATGTGTGTGATGTCCTTAGATTAGTTACGTTTAATTAGTCCTAAGTTCTAGGGGACTGATGACCTCAGAAGTTAAGTCCAATAGTGCTCAGAGCCATTTGTACCATTTTTGGACTAAAGTATGTTACCTAGAAAAATTTATTCCCGATATTTCATTCTTCCACATTAATTATTTTTTGGTGTCCTTATTTTTGTTTCCTCAGTTACATGATTCTTAGCGTTTTTTTATTAACAACAACATTATGTTCCATAACCGATTAAAAAGCCTCTAATGAATAGTACCCCGCAGATAAAGTTACTGTAACACGAAACAGAACTTCATTTGTATCAATACCATTTCTTTCTACACCGAGAACTGTTCATCTGGTCTCCATATTCTAGTCCGCTTGTGAAGCAACAGAAGCCTCAACATTGAGACGGATCGATGACGGCGGTGTTTGTGTTGCGGCGGCGTACTGACTGGCGTCGTTCACGGCGTTAGAGAGACGAGGAGCCCCGGACGCGGCCGGCTGGCGGCACCTCCGCGGCCTTTGATCAGAGCGCGCCGGTGGGCCATCCATCGAGCCGGCTGCGAGCTGACTGGCCTGCCGCGCCGCGGTTTAATCAAAGCCGTCACCGGAGACGGGCTGCGCGTCACCCGTGGCGTCTCCTGCCGCCTCATCTCGTTAATCAGGCGGCGATTAGACGCGGCCCTAACGAGCAATTACCCGCACAAGGAGTCCCCCTCTCCACCACAACTTTCTTCGCTGCTGTTTACCACACCCGTCTAAGAAGGACCGGATAACACGACACCTCTCTCCTTGAGTGCACCGTGTCTTCATTTTCGTTATAACTTTCCAGCGCTCGTCGTAGATGGAGAGGGATGCTCCAGGATTAAAGGAACCTTAAACCTTATCGCTTGCCTCAAGTCGGCTCGTCTCCCCTTTTACGCTGCTCAAAAGAATTAGGGTAACATGACTATGGGCGTCTACCATGCTCCATTGAGCAATAATTGGGGACTGTGTATGTTACTAAATTGTACCTTCATCTTTCATAAATTAAATATGCAATGAAACATAATGTAAACCTTGATCTTAGACATGAGAATAACTGTAATGTCCGACATGTATCGAAAACAAAGTGGAAACGATCACGCATCTCGTCATCCTGGGTGGATTTCTTTGGACTTAGATAGTTCCAGTAACTTATATGGCCTCCGTGAGAGTTTATCAATGCCTGACACTTATGTGGCATGCTCCTCATATGTTTACAGAGGTCACCCTGTGGCATCCGTTCCAGTGTTTCAATGAAGTGAAATGAAATGATCGTGTGGCATTGACGGGTGAGAGTCCCCGTCCCGGGAAGTTAAGCCGCTTATTTCAGGTGACGCCACATTGAGCGACATGCGTGTCGGTAATGACGAGATGATGATGATGATGATGATGACAACACGTCTGTCAACAGGCGGAGAAAATCTCCAGTCCGGCTGGGAATCGAACCCGGGCCCACAGCATTATAGGCAAACACGTTACCGCTCGGCTAAGCTCGTGGGCTCTTTCTTCTATGAGAGAGCGTGAGAGTTCTTGGAGAGTATGTGATGGAACAGGAAGTTCACGAACACGTATGTCAAGCGTATCCCACATAAGCAAGATGGAGTTTAGGTCGGGACTCACTGCCGCCCACTCCATTACTTCGATGTCCAGACTTCGCACGACTAGCCTGCTGACGCCCGCCACATAGGCCCTGGCACTAGAAGGAATTCAGACCCACTACGTGGTCCAAATGGCTCTGAACACTATGGGACTTAATTTCTGAGGTCATCAGTCCCCTAGAACTTAAAACTACTTAAGCCTAACTAACCTAAGGACATCACGCACATCCATGCCCAAGGCAGGATTCGAACCTGCGACCATAGCGGTCGCGCGGTTCCCGACTAAAGCGCCTAGAACCGCTCGGCCACACCGGCCGGCAACAACATGGTCCAGTGCGATCTGTTCGATATTATGCTCAGCAGAAAGACGAAGATCTACAACGACAGGACCTAGATGGCTGTCAGCACAACACAATAGACCATCACAGAATTTGGAAATCTGACGAATTCTTAGACAACATTTTGCAGATATTACTCATCACGAGTCTCCGCACACGAATACAGCCATCATCTTGCGCCACAGGATCTCTGGACGCGTCTGTGGATAACACGTTTCGGCAATGACGAAGTTGCCATTTGACAAGGGAACGCAAGAACTGAAGGCCAGCTGCAAGTTGTGTCAAGCGGGGTACTCCAAAAGTACGTCTGCATCGTATGGTTCTTCCTCGCAACCCGGTCATTACAGTCTGTTCGGACATAGCGGCTCCAGTGCCCCTTCTGAAAATACTCTCTTAGTGGTACCCGTAAGCCGCCGCAATGCAGAGATGGCCAAAAATGATTCAAATGGCTCTGAGCACTATGGGACTTAACATCAAAGGTCATCAGTCCCCTAGAACCTAACTAACCTGAGGACATCACACACATCCATGCCCGAGGCAGAATTCGAAGCTGCGACCGTAGCGGTCGCACGATTCCAGGCTGCAGCGCCTAGATCAGCTCGGCCACACCGGCCGGCAGAGATGGCCAGAACTTGGCCTTGTTGTAGTGTTATAATACGTCGACAACCTTGTCCAAACCGGTTGTTGTACTGATCTGTCTTCCTGTAACGTGTCCACAACCTATGGGCGACGCATGGAGAGGCATTTACATTTGCAGCAACGCGACCTAATGCCCATCCTTTTTGCGTCAGGAAGGCCGTCCTTTGCTACTTGCACTGCATTGAGATTTCACAGTGCTTGTTCTTCGTTGAATATAGCGGACAAAAATGACAACTGCCAACTGTATACCTCACCAGAAGCACTGGGACACCGGTTCTCACTTCCTTCTGAGGGTCACACGACACTGTAACGCCTAGTACAGCCATTAGATGGCGAATGATTTCAATTATTGCCTACACTGAAAGCAAAGATCTCAAGCCAGGTAATATGACCACAGGTACCGCCTGTATCAAAAGATATTTAACACTGTATTTCATTTCTTATACAATTGTCCCTTTTGTTTTCAGCTAACCAAAAATCTGAACCTGCACCTTTTACCCCATTTCAAATGGTTCGGTGCTGGGGCTTACTGAAACAGTGCCGTAGTGGTTCTTTCCTCATTCTAGCATAGAATGCCGATTCTGTATTTATGTTCTTTCTTTTTGATGTCCATAACGAATGGTTGTGCGGTGCATGTTTGTCATGGTGTATCTCTAGACGATTACGGAAACGAGAACGCGAATCCGATACTACACTTACTCTTACATCAGAGGACTGCAGAGTTGTTTAGGAATAACACAGAACATTAAAGCACTGCATGTTTATCAGAAAATGTAACTTATTTCCTCTGCTCCCCGTGCTAGCTAAATATTAGTGTTGGACATTTCTTTCAAAACCTTGAGAAACCGGATATATTTTTTTAGCGCTATCTCATTAGTTCAACCGTTGCTGTGCCATTTCACTATAGAACCAGTTGCTATTGTATTAAACATCACCTACAAATGTCTTTCGGCGTTCTGTTGGACAACTGCATCCGAGAAACGCCAATTACTTCGTAGGCAATGGTCTTTAAATTTACATTGGGCACTCCGTACGAATCGAGCTATTGTTTCAGGGTGGTAATTCGTTAACACTTGCCCAGGTAGCTCAAATAGATGAGCATCGGCCACTTAAAGCACGTACCCATGGTCGAACACCAAATTCTTACGCAGTTTTAAACAAAAATGCAATGTATCATGCGGTCGTAAGTGTACCAAACATTCACCTCATTGTCACAGAGAGTCATCTTCCCACTACTGAGTCAGATAAAGTCAGCGATGTCTTGTGTTGCATAATCGGTCTTAATAGTCTGCGGTGGATCTGTTTTCATGTTTGTAGTCAGTTCATATTTTTCATATTATTTATAATCGCGTCTTTTCAAAAATTACTTGAGAACTTCTATCAGTATCGATTCTATTTGTGTGTAGTCTGCCGGTACATCAAACTATCTACAAACGCCAAAAAGTGAAGTTTTGTATAACTGAACTTGCCGCTGTCATTGCATTCGTGTATGGCAGTTATGACCACCTTCATACACTGATGTTGGTAGCTAATGGTAGTACTCTCTCTCCTTGACTTTCTACTTTTATCTTCAGTATTCTTTTATGATTCTGTTGCACTATTATGTACACGGCTAATGAGATTGCAAAAACTGTGAAAATGTTTGGAATTCCATCTCAGCAGTGTAGATTGTAATATTGCGCTTTTTGTGTTACTGCTATTGATAAACTGCAATTTCGTGCAATGCCGGGAGATGAGCTCTCAGAGTACGGAACGCACCAGACAATAATTCATTGTCAGTGACAACTTTATGAGATTTAAAATATATTTATGTCATTAACTTTTTCACATCTGTGTTGTTGCTTCTAGTATCCATAAAAACTGACGTATGTACGAATACCTCTGAGCCTATGAAGCTCTTCAAAAGATGAGTTCAACTTTAAGTTATCTTGATTCTGAACTTTCTCTATTCGTTGTTTACGGGTGCAGAATGTGTGGTCATTGTTATGCCTGGTTGGTTGACTTAATTCACAGTGGTACTGGGGTTTGATATGTATATTCAGACGAGTGGCTGCATGCTTCAAGCCTTCTTGTGCTCTTGGTTATTCGTAAGTATCTCCGGGACTCCAGAAGACCACTCCTGAAAACTAAGTGCCATACAGAAAAATGAAACATATCAGTCGATAGGCTATCGCTCAAAGTTCCCTTTCGCAGTACGCAGTACACGCTGCTGCATAGTTTCACTAGGGAGTAGGCGAGTCAGAATATGCAGACACATAATTCACTCCGTACTGTCGCATAGAATCAGTTGACGCCTGCAGATAGGCAACCAAATGAATAGATTTCCAAAGAGGGCAATTTGTGCCATCGACTTAGTGAATTTCACGCGCGTATCGACTTCTGCCACGTCACAAACGGTGCACATATTGAGCATCTGTAATATGAGTACGTATGCATAGCCGTGAAATATTTTGGCTGCCTTTAGTTCATGGGTAATTACTTTTTCTAGCTCTGTTCTGAATCTTTGATTGTCAATTTCTCAATCTATAATTGACTCAAAGAGAGTACATATGTACAGCTTTTTCAGTTTGTTGCGTTTAAAGAATGGCTGCCACTTCAAGCCCAACACCCTTCCTGCAGCTTTTGTGTACAGTTGATGTACAACGATGTTCTTGAATTTCTTTTTTGTTTTTGTATGTTGTGATATAAAATGTAACTCACCTTGCAACTCGAAGGTTGCAAATCGTCCGTGTCAACTCAGTAACGTAAGCTGTAACATTTATGTAATATACTCGCTCTGGAAATTTCGAGGGCAAACGAATTTTCATTTAATGAGGCTTTTATTGGGTACGAAACATGTTTAACAGATACAAGTTTGTTTTAATTTCGCTGTAGTTCCTCAGCGTCTTCGTTTCTAAGGCAAATGAACAAATATGTGATAATATAATAATAAATTTTCTACATTCAAATTTATCTGAAATCATAATCTTCCCAGTGTGTAGACCGGATATCACATAAGTGTGTGAAGGACTAAGATCGACAAACGCGGAAAAATTCCAGAGACCCATTAGGATTCAAATCTATTGTTTGCTTCAGGTTTGTACTGCTATTAATCTTCAGAAAGCAGGCAACCGAAATCTTGGATAATATGTTTTGTTTTTGAGTACCTTACTTCATTGCTATAGGGAGCAGAGGTTCAGAAGACAGCAGCTCTTTTTATTCATTAAGCAGAGAAATATATTTTAAAGAGCTTAAGTCTTATTTCGTAGAAATTTCACTGAACTTTATCGATATCACACATTGTACGGCCGGCCGAAGTGGCTGTGCGGTTAAAGGCGCTGCAGTCTGGAACCGCAAGACCGCTACGGTCGCAGGTTCGAATCCTGCCTCGGGCATGGATGTTTGTGATGTCCTTAGGTTAGTTCGGTTTAACTAGTTCTAAGTTCTAGGGAACTAATGACCTCAGCAGTTGAGTCCCATAGTGCTCAGAGCCATTTGAACCATTTGAACCACATTGTACCGTGGGCATCTCCACTTCCATGACATGAATGCACGTTCGTAACACTGTGACGTTGGTGACTACATTGTTGTGTCATACTTGTAATGAACTCGTTGAAATCTGGAAGCTTCTGCGAGCCGATGTATGCAGTAATCGAAATAGATGAGCTATTCAAGATTTAGAGGGATTGTAGACCCATTTTCCATCCGTTGTGGTTAATGTTCTCAATTGCCCCGAGTGCAGTATTAACACTTTCATATTTCGTAATGGAAACTGATGGTGTTTGGATGTATCTATGGTCTCTGTATTAGCAAAATATGCTACATCATCAGAATAACTGGTTGATAACAGTCGTTACACGTTAGAGAAAACTGTCAGTATCATCACCGTTGCCGGTCCCTGAAGTGACAACATTTCCGCTTACTGTTGCATTTATTGCTGACTTTTCACTACTGACCAGTTTCGGCTGGTTCCACTCTTAAACTACTCTCGCTTCCGGTACTGCTTTTGAGCTGTTTATATACTTGACCACGCTTGTCCACTTGACATTCGTTTTCTGTTCGCCCGCCGTACGTATGGTGGTGGCTGGACAGTGGGACAACCTGTCCACACGAAAGATGACTACCATGGAAGTGGCAGAGTAGACGAAATCGGACAGTAGTGGACGACAAACAATAATTACAGTTAATAGCTGAAATTTTGTCATTTTACAAATTTTGTAGGACTATGGTGCCTGCCCGGAAGAAAGGAATCTGTAATCTGGCAAACTACAACTTCTTTCGGGTAGAGGTCCTGAATGCCTGCATATGAACATAATTTTTCTCTCAGGACAGAGATGAAATTTGAAATATTATCACTCATGATAACTCCTTGAAGGTATTGTGAACAGCCCCCACAGAAAATTCAGTGACTTTTTATTACACACGTTCTTCTTGATTTGCATGTTCACCCTTGCGAAACACAAAATTTTCCGTATCCCGAAATTTTCCCATACCTGCGTGTTTAATGGGCGGTAGGGGTGGAGGCGTTTCTCCTTTGGTTCTTCAGTGACATAAGTTTTCCTCAATTTCTGCGCTTGACGGCGCACATAAGTGTGAGCGACACTCGATTTTGTAATTACAGCGCAGAAATTTTTGAAGTCATCGAAGCACGCAACTTCGATTCACTTTGTTCACCTCTCGCTCTTACAGCAGTTGACATTGGACCAATGATGCCGGTTTGATGCAGCACGCTATGCTACTCTATCCTGTGCAAACCTCTATGGGCGTCGTATGGTAGTAGTTGTGGTCATATAAAAATTGTGATCTAATTCTTTTTTTTTCAATTCTAATTTGTGTCAAGAAAAGTTATAGGAAAACACAATATTAAAAAATGAGTTGTACACCCTACCACGAAATATATTTACAAGCTGAACCTTGACTCCAAGGTACTAGAATCTCTTAAGTTGCGTTACTAACTTTCGCCTCTTATTTGTATTTTATTTCGGCAAATTTCCTTCCATTCTATATGACAGTTATGTTAGGAAATAACTTAAATCTTGTTGAATCTAATTAATCCTTCAGTCAATGTGTAATCCAATGCCCAACTAAGCACTATGGTGCAGTCAATATCTCATACTGGTACTTTGTCTAAGGCGACTACAGTATCAATGGATAGTTGAAAATGTATTCACGTCCAAATTGAGACCTAGTGGGACATCAGATTTGTCATAATACACTCAAACGTACGACTGTTTTTAAGACATTCTCTGATACCTGTTCGGAGATAAACTATTGGGACAGCAGTGTGTGAATGCAATACAAGGACTGGCGCATACTGCCCAGCAACTAATGAATTCATACGCAAAATAGATATGAAAACAGAACAGTTTTGCAACTATAGCACACAAGTAATTAACAGGTCTACAAATTTATACTTTACAATTTTTTAAAATCGATTTAGGTGATACGAATTTTTTTTTGGTATGCTAAGTGCGGAAAAGCCAAGGGCTCCTATCTATCACGAGTGGTTTTTTTCACAAAGTAATGATTAAAATTCAGAAAGTCCATGATAATCATATATATTAAAATGACTTACTTAAAAATGCGAAAATAAGGCACTCCTTACATTGTAATGAAGTATTATGTTCTTCAGTAGTAATACACAAGCGTAACGTATTGTCTCTTCTTTTCCTCTCGATACTTCGTTTCAAATGTTTTCTTTCGTGCACTGGTTGAGAACACTCTCTGTGTTATCACGCTCACATTCCGTAGACCCTGATATTTGTTTCATTTATTTAATGTCTTGATGTCTCTTTTCTCCCTATATTTCAATTTTTATCATAATAACATTCGATTCAACGTAGGTCACCCGTAATAAGTTACCAAAAATTCACCAGAAAAACTACTTCTCTTTAAGAAAATATTCATTGTTAAAGCAGCCATATTTATATTCCACCTTCGACATTTACTTTTCACAGCCAGAGAAGCCTTGTGTGATGATATTCTTAAACATCACGTAGGGTTTCTAGAAGTGTTAAATTTGGATATGTCTTCAGTTTTTGGAGATTGTGTTGATCTTCAGGAATGAGCATTAGTTTGTTGTTTTCGCCAGACGAGATAGACATTAACCAAACGATTTCAATATCATTCACTTAGTATCACAGTGTACAACACAGACGAGAAACGGATTTTCAGGTTAACTATTGTGTTTCGAAGAGTATACTCCTGTCATCATGAGAAATAAATGGTCGCTTCATGTAAAATGCACTAACGTTTTGGTGACCGTTCCCAGCAAAAGATGAGATTCGACGATCGTCGCCAGAAATCTGAATGAAAACTGTTCCCAGCGTCACCTCTCACAAACATTTGACAACCTTTCCAACCACACCTTTAATGATGCCGCTGCAGACATTTTGGTCACAGGACTTCGCGTTGGTACCTAAATGCATATCTAAATAAGATACCATCGAATCAATGGGAACTTTGCTATGATATCTGTACTCAGCTGAGTCAAGGACAAAGTCACAAAAACCAAATATACTGAAGTAAGAACGACGAGAGATTGTAGGACGACGAAAAAATAGTGCCACTGTGATCATTCAAGCAGACAGTGGCAGTATCTATGTGCTTGTGGACTCTATGGACTATGTACACTCATATCTTTACGGGGAGGAGATATATCTCAGCATGAAAAGACTTGACAACCTGCGCCACCGGAGAACCCATTTGTTGAGCGCATTTGCATTGAAGCCGTGAAAAACGTGTAGTACCGAAATTCGCCTAACTAACGCATCATATCGACTCAGTGGCAGTCAGAAGAATTAAGAAACGTGCCAGCCTAGTCGTGGTATGTGGGAGAATCCGCTTTACTCGCAGGTGCCTGGACTGGACGAACAAAGAACTTTACAAAATAACATCTACAGCTGGCCAACCAATTCAATTCTTGGACGGTGGACTGGATTGATGGTGTCACGTGGGCCACTCCGCACAGACTCCGCACAAAGGAAGGCTACCGGATGTCAAACACTGAGATTCGAGCCCATATCTCAGAGGAAACTACATGATATTCCCTGAAAGACTATCATCAGTTGCATGGACATGCAACTGGATGAGGATGCGGTGTCAGTTGTGAAGAACTGACTGGATTTTGCACCCACACCTAAATCAGCATTTGTCACAGATGTCATCAGTTCAGTTAAACAGGTAGCAGCGCGACTTCCCTCTGAAGCAGCTGAAGAAGTACGCCACGCAAACAAAACCTATGAAACCGAACATCTTATAAATTATGCGTGTCCTTTGGAAGTCAGATCTGGAAGCTAGAGAGATATGTAGAGATCGTTCTTTCCACCAACCTGTCGTCTTCTAATGTTGTGTCCCCAGCACAGGAGTCAGCTTGTCGGCTGTGGAATATCCTTCGGCGGAGGCTGCTATGCCATCATCTGGAACCTGCGATTGTGCTTATTATGGGATGCTACTTGCCCAGGTTAGTCTCCGTATCTACAGAGGGCAAGATCTGTAGTACTGACAATGATGGTAGGCGACACTTCTCATTACTGTATTCCTTTTTCTTATTATTTAAATAATCACACATTTTACACTGTATTTTACAACACTCGACATAGATTTCTTAATTATATGGTAACTTTTCTATCCACTTTTGATATAGATTGCAACATGTCCTTTCCTTCTGAACGGCCGAAACATAGTTACACGTCCATCTCTCTAGAACGCCCGGAACAGTCTGATTAGTGTAGCCGAAGTACATCGTCTCCCAGGTGCGCTGCCCGAAACACTTCGGTTGCAATATCGTTACTCTTATGTTTAACAAAACTAGTGGAATTCAATAAACAAATTCTGTAGACTGGTAGGGTAACCATCAGAAATTGTCATACTTAAAACTCGTTTAAATACAATGAACAGTATATAAATAATTGAATTGAGAAGTTAGGCGTTTTGGTGCCTAACACCCGAATGTGGCGATCAATCAGAAGCAAGTTCAGTACAGTTGGTGGACTCTCCCACGGGACGGGTACATCGAGTACCATCTGTCACTTGAACCTTACCCCATTTTTGTACCATATGCTACTTCACGTGTACCAAACAGCATCAAGGCGAGCTTTTAGAAAATAAAATACTGGCGGTCACAGCTAGGAATATCACAATCTCTTGAAGGGAGAGGGCAGCCATAAGGAAACTGAGAAGATCTTGACATTGTGGTAATACCAGCCGACAAGGACAACGCGACTGTGGTCCTGCCTCACCATAATTACATCGTTCAAATGCGAGGCCTGCAAAAGACAGTGCATGTGGAAGATCGATATCGAGGGAGGAGAGGAGGACCATGGCGCTTCTCAAACAATCCGAATTGCCAGACGAGATTATCAAGAAGCTAAGAGAGATAGCATCAATTCCACCACGACTTTATGGACTGCTGAAGGTTCACAAGGAAGGGGTGGGTTGCTTTCCGTCCCCTTACCAGCATCATTGGTGCTCCGACACACTCACTTGTTAAGTATCTAAAGGATTTGGGAAATGTTCACATCACGTTCACAGTTCTGTGGGTTTTGTTAAACGCCTTAATATCTTCAAATTTACGGACACTGACATCCTTGTGAATTTCGATGTTGTTTCTTTTTTTACCACGGTGCCTTTACAAGAATTCTTAAAACTGATTGGCAAGAAATTTGACGCAGAGACGACCAACCTTTTTAGGCACGTCTTGACGTCGACATACTTCCTTTCGACGGTACCTACTACGAGCAGACGGAATGATAGCCATGAGGAGTCGCTTTCACCAGTTGTCGACAATACGTACATAAAATATTTCGAGGAGGAGGCCTTGGAATCGGGACAAACGGAAACCTACTTGTTTCTCCCGGTATGTAGATGACACTTCCGTCGTATGGCCACATTGAAGAGATAAGCCGAATGACTTCCTTACACAGCTAAGTTCCACTCGCCATAATATCAAATTCACCATAGAAGTCGAGGTGGGTGGAGTGCTCCCCTTTCTGACTGTCCTGGTTAGAAGAAGAGCGGACGGCATTTACGGCCACAGCATGTGCCAGAAGAAGACGCACGCCGACCTACTCGTATACTTACATGCTGACAGCTGCCACCACCGGGTTCAGAGAAATGGCTTGCTCAGAACATTGGTACACAGGGCTCTATCTCTGACAATGAAAGTATCACATCTGAGCACGGCTTTCCGGAAGAATGGCTAGAAGAAGTGGCAAATTCCTCTGTAAACCGATGGAACCAGAAGAGGATTTTCGTGAAGACGCGGCTATTGCATTTATCTCTTTTTGCGGCACGTTATCCGGCAAGATAGGACGAATTCACGAAACATCAAGTGAAGACGTTCTTCTGCGCACCAGGCAAAACACAGGCACTACTTGGTAGCGTGGAAGGTGACCCTGGATTGCGGAGATGCGGAGTATATGAGACACCCTGCCAGTGTGGTAAGGCGTACATAGGTCAGACGGTACGTACTGTCAAATATCGTTGCCAAGAACACCAGAGCCATACCAGATTGCTGCAGCCTAACAAGTCGGCTGTCGCAGAATATTCCCTGACCTGAATTGCATGAATGGACTGTAACCCCACTATAGTTCTGGCACAGACGTCTGGGACTTAGTTATTAAGGAGTGTATTGAGATTCAAGTGAGGGAACCGCTGATAAATCGTGATACAGTATACGTACTTAGCAAGGCATGGGACCCCGCTATTAGAATAGTCAAAAAGAGTAATGACATACTAGACAACGAACTGACTTCGGGGGCAGGTGAACGAAAGGCAACGGTACCGCCAGCGCGTGCACCTGGACGCGAACCTAGAACACTAGGTCGACGGGAGCAGTGGAGGCAGGGATGCTTGGCGCGGACGGCCGATGGAGCGGCCGATCAGAGGGCGAGGGGGAGGAGACAAAACTGCGGAGCCGGCCCCCGTCAGCCAGCATATCAATCCCTGCGGCTGTTCGAACATATGCTGGGCGAGAGACAGGCAACACAGCGCAGTCTTCCTACACATCCTTCAAGTATTCGATAAGCCTGGCTTGATGGGTTAATTGATAAACTTATCCAGTTAGAATTTCTGGGACACAGATTAGCATGATTGATTCGTTCTTGGCAAGGAGACAGTACTCTATCAAGGGCGGTGAGCATGTTGGTTCAGTCAGGAACGCTGAGCCCGGCGTCCTACAACGCTCGGTTCTAGGCCCCATATTGTACACGCTCTTCACAGTGACTTAACAAAACTGGTAGGAGGCGAAACTGCGCTATATGTCGACGACACGGCAGTTTATAGGAGCAGCACAACCCTAAATTTCATAACCAGGAAACTCCAGAAATACCTCGACGGAATCACATAATGGTGCAACGGCTGGAAAATCAAGATAAACCCGGAGAAAACTGCAGCTGCTATTTGCACTAATAAATTAACTCCACCAGAATGCCACATTCTTATGAGCGACAGGAACATTACGTGGAGCGACTCGGTAACCTAGCTCAGAATCGTTCTAGACAGACGAGTCACATTCGGAAAACACATAAACAAGGCAGTCTAAAACCGACTGTACCTGTTCCTCAAGGGTAGGAGCTTCAAAAGAGCATCATACTGACAACCATGCTGTACGGATCAGAGGTGTGGTTCATGGCAGTTGACACCCACATCAGCAAATTAGACACTTCAGGACAGATTCCTCCGCACTATAGCTGACACCGATGGGTATACGCTAAAGACAGACATTAGGGAACACCTACATGAACGATCAATCTCCATCTACATCTAAAAGAAGTCACAATTTCTTTACGTGAAGTCTTCCACATCGACCCACCATCTCATGCAACAACTAAGTGTATATTATCCTACGCTTCAGACAAGAAACGTCATTCCACAATCAACAGACATTTTAGGCAGTAACAAAATACACGCATATACAGTAGAGCTTCGATTATCCGAACGTCGGTCAACCGAACGACCGCTTAACCGAACTGTGTACTCGCTCTCACCTGTTACTCTCCCACCCTACCGTCCATCATCCCCCTCACAAATTTTGGACACGGAAGAAAGTTCACAAGGTATGATTGAAAATGACGAACAGAATGATATGATCGAAATTCTCTGTATGCTATAAGAAATAGATTGCCACGAATGTGATGAAGAAGACGTTCATGAATGGATGAATATCGATGATGCAGATCCAGGACACCAAATCATGCAGTACAGCGATATTGTAAACGTCGTCACTGATAAAGATGACGTCGCCAGAAAGTGAAGATGAAAGTATACCGACAGCTTCTGAGGCGTTCACTTGTTTAGATACTGCCTTGCGATGGTTTGAAGCCCAAGATGAAAGTGACCAGTTACAGATATCTGTAATGAAAAAAATACATGACTTAGCTGCTCGTAAGCGTGTAGGCTTGTTTAGACAGACCAAAATAAAGGACTTTTTTAAACGTTAATTTTGTATACTGTGTTTATTGTTCATGCAAAATGCGTATTTAATATGTATATATTTTTGTTTAATAAACTGTACCACATACTATATATTCCTACTGAAGTTACCTTTGTATGTTACTTTGTAATACTAAAAGAGATGCCTGTTTTCATGAATGGATTTACTGTACAGTACTTCTTCTTGGGAAATAAACATGTACAGTTCGATTATCCGAACAAACCAGTTTTCCGAACACCCATGTCCCCCAATTACTTCGGATAATCGACGCTGTACTGTATTATATATACAAACTATCATTAAGGTTCTATAAAAACCTCCATTTTCTAACTTCATTATAGCTATGCTTGAAGTCAAAAGAGCATAGCCTAATGGTGTCTCAGAGGGAAACTAGCACAGTCAAAAGCAGTGCCATCACTCAGTTCATCAGCGTACCTGATGATGTGAACCTGGTCGTTTGTCGAAATACTGTGCCAGTTGGACACCGACACCCGACAATTCACCTGTGATCTGTTTCGAATGAAATACGCTATGGAGAAATTGAAGAATCGTACCTACATTACACTTATATAATTAAACGTATAATAATACTGAGCGAACCTCATTATGTGATACGGCTGAGCTAGAGAAGAAATAAAAGATGGAGATTAGATGTTCCTTGAATTTAAAATGTAAATATATGGAATTTTGCTTTTACTTATCTTCCATTCATTATCCATTACTTCTTGTTCTTTGAGAATTTGTGTCTGAAGGGATGATGTAATTTCTGGATCACAAAAAGATGAGATCTGGTGCCCCAACGGGAAAGCATGAACTGCTGAAGAATGGCATCACATCGTGTTCAGTGATGAATCGTGGTTCTGTAGTATCCCGAAAGACCATTGAGGGTGACGTGCGGAGAGATCCCATATTTACAGTGTTTTGGAGAGGCACAGCAGTGTTACTCCTGGTGTCATGGTGTGTTGAGCCATTGATCATGACGTCAGCTCACGAACGGTAGTGACTGAGGGAACTCAGATGGCAAAATGATACGTCACAGACAACTTGCACCCTCATGTGGTATCTCTCATTAGAAAGTATTGTGTTGCCATATTTCATAAAGATAATGCTCCTTCACACATGGCGCGTGTCTCTATGAACTGTCAGTGTGACTTTGAGTTACTCCCGTGGGCAGCAGGGTCCCCACGTCTATTTCCGATAGAATATGTGTAGGGCCAGCCCAGATGCCAACTCCTCCCCGGTGGCAGTATCCAGGATATGAAAGATTAGTTGTGAGGCAGTCTGCTTAAGGAGAGGATGCCAGGTTTTTGGTTATCTAATCACCATTGAAATAATGTCACACACCATCTCAACCAGTGAAGTTACATCACGTTTCCTTCCTCACTTCTGAGTGCACCAGTTTTTTTGTCGGGCATTGTAGTTTACAGTGAAAATACAAATGAACAGTGTACTGTCATTTAACAGCGTGAAGCGTACACTTGGGTACCCCATCTACAGGAAGCCCACTAGCACCGACGATCACCTTACTCGCTATGTCCAATCGCCTACAACAGGAGAATTACATTTTATAATTACGTTTTACTCTGAAGTGCCGAGGAAACTGGTACAGGCATGCGTATTCAAAAACAGAGATATATAAACACGCAGAATACGGCCCTGTGGTCAGCAACGCCTACATAAGACAAGAGTCTGGTGCAGTTGTTAGATCGGTTACTGTTGCTACAATGACAGGTTATAAGACTTAAGTGAGTTTGAATATGGTGTTATAGTCGCCGTACGAGCGATGGGACACAGCATCTCCGAGGTAGAGATCAAGTGGGCATTTTCCCGTACGACCACTTCCCGAGTGTACTGTGAATGTCAGGAATCCGGTAGCACATAAAATCTCCGACATCGCTGCAGCCGGGAAACGATACTGTAAGAAAGGGATCAGCGACGACTGAAGAGAATAGTTCAACGTGACGGAAATGCAACCCTTCCGATTGCTGCAGATTTCAATGCTGGGCCATCAACAAGTGTCAGCGTGCGAACCATCCAAAGAAACATCATCGACATGGGCTTTCGGAGCCAAAGGCTGACAGGTATACTTTTAATGACTGCAAGGCACAAGGCTTTACGCCTCGCCTGGGCTCATCAACACTGACATTGTACTGTTGATGACTGGAAACATGTTGCCTGGTCGGACGAGTCGTGTTTCAAACTGTATCAAGCGGATGGACGTGTACTGGTATGGAGACAACCTCATGAATCCATGGACCCTGGATGACAGCAGGGGACTGTTCAAGCTGGTGAAGGTTTTGTAATGGTGTGGGGCGTATGCAGTGGAATGATATGGGACCCCAGCTGTATCTAGATACGACTCTGACATACATAGATCCTATCTGATCACCTGCACTCATTAATGTCCATTGTGCATTCCGACGGACTTGGGCAATCGCATCAGGACAATACGACCACCCACGCGTCCAGAATTGCTACAGAGTGGCTCCAGGAACACTCTTCTGAGTTTAAACACTTCCGCTGACCACCAGACTCCCCAGACATGAACATTATTGAGCACATCTGCAACGTGCTGTTAAGAAGATATCTCCACCCCTTCGTACTCTTACAGATTAATGGACAGCCCTGAAGGATTCATGGTGTGGCTTCCCCCCAACACTAATTCAGATGTTAGTCGAGTCCATGCCACGACGCGTTGAGAGATTTCTGAGTGCTCGCAGGGCTCCTACACGATATTAGGCAAGTGTACCAGTACCTTGGGCTCTTCAGCGTACATACAATGACTAAGAGAGCATAATGAATATGTGATGCAGGAAATAAAAAATTAGAAGTGCAGAAACTGTATACTATTTTCAGAGCGCGAAAGAGAGACAAGGAGGTGAAGAAATTATGCATCAAGTTTTCGTCATATGAGCTGGTAATACTGACTGTGTGGGAAAAATTCTTTCCCGATTGAGCATATTAAAGATATGATTGGTCAACCAAATCTGCTGTGGATACGCTGCAGACGCAGACAGATTATGACAGTTGTGAGTTGGGAGTAGTTCAGCTTGGAGAGACGGGCAAACTATCAAAATAGGTTTTAGGCAATACAGGTATAGCATAATGTTCGTACGACTTAGTTAAATTCGTGGTGGCAGAACTTCCAAGTGTAAGTTCTGAAATGCTCGCCTGATGGCCAGACAGCCACTTACGTCCAGAAGGAAGATAAGAGTGCAACGCTATGAAGGACATAGGCAAACGCTGCCTACCCTGTCAGCAGCGCTAGCGTATGAATCGAGTAGCTACCCTACTGCGATGCCATAACCACTTCTGTGGAAGGCACGAAATAAGTGTATATTGTTCCAGTAGTATTATACACGTTGATGAAGGCTGTTTGCTATATCGGAAATTTCGGCCGATTTTAAAACAGTAAACTTAACTCGATCTTGCTATTATGAAGTGTGGGGCTGGGGCTAGTCCATGAATTCTAAAATTAATATTCCAACAGTCGTTATTTTTATAGCTTTTTATTTAGGCTACCAGTTTCGACACCTCAACAGTCATTATCAGCAAGAACGACATAAAAGCGTCCAGAAGTATACATGTACAACAGAGAACCAATATGTGCGAACAACGTGGTTATTAACGCCCGTACGAAGATTAGAAGTAGTGAATGTGACTAAAACGTACAAAATGCGTTAAAAGAAATAAAAAGCAATCGCACTCACTCTCTCCCAGTCTGACCCATGATCAGCCGCATAATCACACTAGTTCTCCATGTGGGACAGTATTAAAAATGATGAGATGGGTGAGCAAAACCAAAATAGGTTCACAGAAGTATGTGTACAAATAAAAAAAAGAAATGCGGATGAGACAGTCACCCTGAAAAGATATTAAAATTTTAGGGAACATGTCTGGACACTGCACAAAATGTAAAAAGAAGTATCACATTCGTGTGATTTAAAATAGAGGGTAAATGAGTTAAAAGATGAGTTGATGCTCTCTTGTCTGAATGCTACTAAAGGGTGGCGCACCTTGATCTGCATACCATAAGCACTACATATCGCAGGGTCCTCTCGCTGGAGCATAAAACCATGGGTCAGAGGCCTGTGCCCTATGCAAAGACGAGTGAGAAGGACCTTATGCTGCATGCGTGGCTGGAAGGAGGTACGCCATGGCCGAATTGTGGACTTTACCAGCCTCTCTTCCTCCCATCGTCAAGACTCAGTACCTCAACAACGAGGCGACAGCATGCAGGTGGATGGAACGAACAAACCGAGGGTCGCGACCTGCCTCCCTGGCTGCTACATGCACCATTTCGTTGCATTTTATATGCAGACGTCCTGCACGCTGCAATAACACACGTCCTTCTTCAGCTTTTGTAAGTAGAGCAGGACGTTATGGATATCGTGGACTATTTTATCTGCTGCGTACAACTGATGTACAGACTGTAGGACACCCAGGGTGTCGGTAGACAAGGAATTTAGCAGTCTCTGGACATTGCATCTGTTCCAGTATCCTCAAGACTGCGTACAATTCGGCATCGAAGACAGTGAAGTCTGGAGCAAGACACTGCAGTCCCTACTCCAGACAGTATGATCCCCAGATCAATTTACACACTTCAGAGGAGACGAGCAACCGACACCTTCATGGGCAGCTTTACCACACTTTCTGCCAGTAGATTCTCCTTTAAATTCAAGAGTAGTGTGCCCAGAGCGCTGGCATTTAAGATAGTGCATTATGTTTGGGTCGTAAGGCTGCACATTTAAATGAAGCAAACTCGCATTGACATGCACAGAATGTTTTGTGCTGCTGAAAGTGAGGATAAAGGAGTCTGATTTAAACAGATCGCCATCAACCCATTTCATTATATTTTGCATGTCAACGATACCTTCTCGGGACCACTTAGATTTCAGTTCCTCTTTAGCAGTATCCACCAGATCCGTGCACGTCAAAACACCTTTTCTATAATCAACATGCTGTGTAGCTCAGTTTTGATTTATATTCCCAAGAAATTCACCCTTCTGGAGGTTTTTTGCTTGTTGGGAGCAAGAATTTCGTCCAATAGTGTCCCACTGTGCAATCATTTGATAGATTTTATAGCGCCAGCACTGCTCCGTAAATTCTTTTGAATGTGAAACTTTCTCAAACCTGTTCTCTTTCGTCATAACTATTAAAACACATTGTGACCAGCAACATGCGTTCTGCTATTATAAACTGAAGAATTCTGAAAAATGAATCAGGAGGACTGGGAACACGAGCCCACGGGCGGTACACCCATTCCGCTGGGAGTTTAAACAGTGCTTCAGTTACACATCCTGAGACTGTACTGGTTTGGACCGTCTGTAGGGATCCAGTGGGCGTCCAGCACGAACCACAAGTCCACTGATCGGACTAGTGGTCATCCCAGCTACTGCTTGCACTGAGGTTTAATGGTTTAGTGGGAGGTCGCCTGGGAGCGTGGTAGACTGCAAAAGACTTCTCGATAGAGGGTGGGATGGTAGGGGGGGGGGTGAGGGGAGCGAACTTATAGCCTACCCAGTTAGTCTGACAAACAGGTTCCAGGTGCTGTCTGTGGTTGACAATGTACCTCAGCCAAATGCAGCCGCTTGTCGTGTTTCAGAGGAAACCTCTCAGCCTGCAAGATCTGGACAGTCGCAGAGAGTGGGATTATTGGTAGCTGGGAGCTCCACTGTTAGGAATATTGTGCGGCTCCTTAGGTATATTGCTCTGAAGGAGGGATTAGAAATTTCCTGAGAGAGGTCGTAGTTCGTACTAATTGACGGAGAGTCATCGAGTAAAACAGAGGTGATATCTGACGTTCCTCAGTGTAGTGTTATGGCCCTCTGTTGTTCTCTATCTATATGAACTGTATAGGAGGCAATATGAACTACCGTCTTCGGTTGTTTGCAGATAGGCTGTCGTTTGTGGTCTAGTTAAGTCATCAATGGATCAATACCAATTGTAAAACGATTTAGATATCTATACGGTGCGTAAATTGGCAATTGACCCTAAATAATGAAAAGTGTGAGGTCATTCACATGAATGCTAAAGAAAATGCGTTGAAGTTCGGTTACACGAAAAATCAGTCAAATGCAAAACCCGTAAATTCTACTAAATACCTAGGAATTACAGACACAAACAACTTAAACTGGACAGAACACACAGAAAATGTTGCGGGGAAGGCGAAGCAAGGACTGCGACAGATCTATTAAAGACACTGCCTACACTACGCTTGTCCGTCCTCTTTTGGAGTACTGCTGCGCGGTGTGGGATCCTTACCAGATAGGATTAACGGAGTACATCGAGAAAGTTCAAAGAAGGGCAGAACGTTTCGTATTACCGAGAAATAGGAGAGAGAGTGTCACGGACATGATGCAGGATTTGAGATGGACATCATCAAAACAAAGACGTTTCTCCTTGCAGCGGGATCTTCTCACAAAATTTCAATCACCATCTTTCTTCCTCCGAATGCAAAAATATTTTTTGACGCCGACCTACACAGGGAGAAACGATCGTAATAATAAAATAAGGGAAATCAGAGCTCGTTTTCTCCGCGCGCTTTTCGTATGACAGAGAATTATTGTGAAGGTGGTTCCATGAACCCTCTGCCAGGCGCTTAAGTGTGATTTGCTGAGCAGCCATGCAGATGTAGATGTGAACAGCCATGTTTCTCATACATCTTGAGATTGAGGTATTTATTTATTTTTATAGAGGTTTGAACATCATCGCAATCCGGGCGGCTAAGGCAAGGTCCCCAGTCCCTCTGACACACAACGTTCCATCGCCGCACAGCATGGAGGTTGCTGAGACATGTTAAGAGCGCGTGGTTACAGAGGACCGGCTGCACTTAGCAGCCCCAGCTCACGAAACCTGGGTTGGCCAAACCCATATTCAGTAAACAAAGACTGAGGTGCCTGAAGTGCTTGCCATTTAGCACTACCTGTGAGGCAGGGGACCACGTGTGGCTTATTGAATGCCATGTACGGGGCAAGCATTACCTCTCTCGTTGTTCCTACCTCTGTAGTGAGTTCTGGTTTCGATTCCCGGCCAGGTCAGAGATTTTCTTCGCTCGGGGACTGTGTGTTTGTGCTATCGTAGTCACTTCATCACACCTCCACCACAAAGGCGCCGAAATCGCGTCAAATCTAAGGACTTGGACTAGACGTCAGGACACCGGAGACAGGGTTCTTCCAGTCAGTAATGACATTCGATCATTACATTTCACACAATGTGATACGGCCTACAGCCCAGAAGAATTTTATGAAAAATACCTAAGGTTTATTGGCAATTATTTCGAGAATCATGAATGTATTTATGAAAATAGACGATTCACAACCTTACGCTTGTTTTTAATGTTTTGGCTTCAGCTGTCTCTTGTAGAGGTGCTGGTCCACGGCTACTCTTCAGTTTTGAGTCTTTTCTGTTATGTTGTCAATCAATAAAGTATAAAAATAAAAATGTAAATGATCGTAATCGTATATCTCCGAAAATTCTTCACCGATTGTTTTGAAATTTTGACAAACAGTTACATTTGAATACGTGAGTGTCCTTATATATCAACTGGAGTGCTATATCTATAGGGAAAATTATACAAAAATGTAATTGTTCGTTTGTTAAAAAGCTTAAGTTGCACTAAGTTCTTCGCGGATTGCTTCAAAATTTTGGCACAACGTTGCGTTCGAATACATGCGTGTTTCCGAATACATATTTTTAATATACGTAATATGTAAATAAATATATAATACATAAAGGTGGAATGTTATTACCAAAAAATTTTACAAAATGCTCTAATGAACATTCAGAGGGACACAGGCTATATATTTTTACTGTTCATAATATACACACAAATATATAGTATAAAAAGTGGAAACATATTTAATACATACAATAGATATAAATTATGTGATAGTGAAACGTTGGTAGTAAACAGGAAACGTGTATTTATGGCTTATCGGCTTTGATTACAATACTACTTCAGAATCTGAATTTGCAAAAACAATAAACAATGCATTAAGTCAGAGAGAGGGGGGGAAGAGGAGACGCACAGAAGGGTGTGCGGAAATGGATACACAAAGCGGAAAGGTGAAATTGGACAGAGAGAGGGTGCAGCAGGAGATGGAGAGAAAGAGAAGAAAAGGAGGAGGTGATGCATATAGAAAAGGGGAAGGAACTAATACACAGAGAAGGGGAGAGAGAGGGGGCAAAAAGATATGGAAAGAGTGAGGAGGCAGAAGGAGAAAGGGGAGGGCAGGGGGAGAAGATAGAAAGGAAGGAGGAGGTAATCGACAGAGAGATATGGGGAGTAGAGAAGAGGCAAGAAGAGATGAGATGGGAGGGTGGGAGGAGAAGTAGATGGACAAAGAGAGGTGGAGGAGGAGATGTACAGAGTCAGGGAGGGGGAAGGAGATTAGGACGTATACATATTACAAATATGTGCTTTCTCTTTTCTTTCTTTCCCAATTAACCAGGCTGTGCCGCGAGCAGCTAGTTTAAAATAAAAACTTGTTTATTTATCATCTTGCATACCGTACTTATGCTAAAAGACACATTGATTGAAGATTCAAGGCAGTTAACATAAATTTTACCATTATAAAGTTGCACGATACAATATTAGCTAGAAAATTGATACGTATGGTACACGGGTCCCTGTCTGTAACTAATTGTTCACAGTCAAGACAGGTAGCTTCTTTTAAGACATTTCCTCGCTACATATCTATCAGGTTGTCAGACGATCTATAAATCCTATTGACGTCATGACTCTGAACTCATGTGATATTTTATGCATTGGTAATTTAGGCTGAAGGCGATTTACCCTATGGCTTAGAGACTCCTCACGAAAATGAGAGCCCTTGCAGTGCTGGATCTGTATGCATGCATATAACATTTATAACGTATTTATTGAACCGAATTGACAAGAGGCTGGAAGCGCAAAAAAAGGATAAAAAGCTAAATTACCGTAAATATTAAATTAATTCTTACACTTGCGCGTATCAAAGGATGCCATTTGGTCTCGGAAATATTAATCTATATCAGGTTTTGGCTAGGCAACTATATAATAATATTTGAAATCTCATTTTTTGGGAGAAAATAGCTGTCTCGATCCAACTTCGTCTGAAATAATTAGCTTCAAATGTTGTTTTCCTAACGGTGTGAAACCGAATGGTGCAGTGTGTCTGTACTAGCTTGGAGAGTGTCTAACATTCTGCGTGGTGACTGTTTGTTCTAAGTCGTGTCTCCCTACCACTTTCACGCAACGACGCTCTGAGCGTGTTTTTTAGGAAATTGACTAGTTTGAACCTGGGACCTGTTGCTGGTAAGGAGACGCCAGACCACACATGACATGTAGAGTTCAGAAGAGTTCAGTGAGACTAGCGATGATATAATCAAATACTTAATGATTTTAGCGTCAGCTCCACTGCACTCCCTGTAAAAGAATCTTAATACTAACTAAATTTAGTGGAAGGGGTTCAAGGTTTTCCTATTTTTAGTTAGCTGGTAAAATAACGTCGAAAAAGCAGTTAAGTTTACCACTGGAAATTTTATTCTACTCAAAAAACGTTGTTTGTAAATTGCATTATTGATAAAAGGAAATATTTTAATACAGGATGATAAAAACCAACTGCGTTCAACAAAAATGTGAACCAATATTCCCTGAATGGGTTTCCAAGTTCTAGCGAAGTTTAATAGCGAAGTAATGGAAAAATTAAGAGCTTCTGTAGTAGATGCGGCAGGTTATACACTTTGACGATTATATTCCCGTTTATTAAGTGGAGGCAGAAATAAATTACTGTAATTCTCAGCACTCCGTTGAATAGCTCAGGCGCACAGCAAAATTAAAAAGCCCCTTCACGTAATCGACAAATTCCATCTGCTGCGGCTTTGCGGCTGGCCCCGCATTATTAAAAAGGACATCCGTGATAATATTGCATGCGTGAATGAATTCTCTCTCTCTCTCTCTCTCTCTCTCTCTGTGTGTGTGTGTGTGTGTGTGTGTGGTCTTGTAATGGAACTGCTTTAAAATAATGAATAAAACGGGCTTTTTATTTCGGTTTGTAAAGCCCGAACTGAGCGACGTCGCGTTTTGAAATATCCGTCTCATAGTCTTATTGCCAATAGACACAGCAATAACTTTTTGGTGAACCACATTGAGCTGACAACTGTCAGTCATCAACAAGAAATAGATTCACCACAAGTGTTGTGTTTTATAAACACTACTCTCCATTTTTAAAATTTCAGTACTCATTTTTCTTCACCTCGATAGTTAGTCTGTGTTAGCAGCTGGTTGATTTTTCTTGTACGTCTCTATATTTAAGCTGTGCTGTTACGGTAAGTCGTCTAGTTGTTAGCTTTGTGTGGTATCAAAGGATTCATATTAAGAAGGAACGTGAAAAATCCTTGGTTCCTGATTTCACGCCTTATCAACCCCACCCTTCCTACTATGTACTTTCTCATTTTTTTTGCACCTAAATCTGTAACCACTTCCGTAGCTGGCTTCCTAGCCGAGACATATGCCGCCCTACAGACGGAAGCCGTTATCTTATCGATTCGCAGCCAGAGAGTGCACTTCTGGGACGTGTGATTAACTCACCGGCGTCGATCGTCGTACAGATCACCCCAGCATCTCACTCGTGTGCTGCTTTTTATTGTCTATGTCAGTGATTGCGTTATCGTAAGTCATTCTACGACTGTAAGCGGTGAGCGCCTAATGATTCAAATAAAACTTTTAATATGAAACGTAGAAAGAGTTCCATCGACGTGTTATTGACATCAGTCACGTCCCAGCAAAAGTAGGTAAATACGTTAAGACTGCATGATAACTGCTTTTAACTAAAAATGTGATATAGCTGAACCAGGAAAACAATACGAAAACAAATCAAAGTAGAGAAAAATTGAAGAAATTAAAGAAGAAAGCTGAACTAACCTACCGGATTAGGTGGACCGAACCTGCGACAATTTGTCACTGTGTGTGTGTGGGTGTGTGTGTGCGTGTGCGTTTTCGGTGTACATGAAGTCCCACGAACTCCTTGCGTTTAACGGAACAACACGCTAGATAATCTTCTTAATACTGGTATTTACTTGGAGAGAACGCCACAACTAGGGAACAAGAAGATAATTTGTATGTCATAGGTGTACTTGCTCGGGGCACTAGTTGATTTCGAGAATTATGGAAGAGATTCAGAATTTCTAGTGTGCCTCGTTTTCTGTATTGTGATGTTTTCCGAGTTTTAAAGAAAAGTGTGACTTATGAGGAGCTACTCGATCCTGCACAACAGTCGACTTAGTCAGCTTTAGAAAGGCTGAAATGTCCCTGACGGATTTTTTATTCAGGTGGCATAACATCACTAAACCACGTTCGATTCTCTAAGTTCTATTCATATGTTCAGCTTATTTTCCCCCTTATATTGTCACTATTGCCGGGGCTCTACGGTATTGCAGTAGCACCCCAGCGTTGGACGTATTGGGGAAGCCCTGTAACATCGGTGATGTTATAAATCTTATAATTAAATTTTCCCCGAGACATTTATGCCTCATCTTCATCTACGATAATGATGGAAGCAGAAGAAATGAATTAAAATTTGTGCTTCGTTCAGGACTCGAAACCGTGTCTTCGTGTTAACTAGACAGAAATGCTAACCATCACACCATCGCAGCACTATTGTTAACATTGCTGCACGGACTACCCAACACGATTGCCCTCCCCAATACAAACTTCAGTTCATATCTTCAGCTTATTTTCCATCTTATATTGTCACTATTGCCAGGGCTCTCCGCCTTTGGAATAGCAACCCAGCGTTGGACATAATGGGGAGTCTGTGGACTTCCCCATTACGTCCAACGCTGGGTTGCTATTCCAGTGTGAGGAGGTCACTAAGTTCTTTTTACCGACCCATTCTGCTGTTACTGCTTTTCTACCAACAACACGGTACTCTTTGTCTCCTTTTACACCGGCGGATCTGCCTCCTGGATATCTAGTAGTCAATTCCACGCTACGTAGTGTGTCCGGATACTCTTGATCAGATAGTGTAAGCACTGTGAACCTCATATCCCTCCTCTATGGAACGATTATTTTAACCATATTCCTCGAATCTATGGCTGTGGTTAAGTATGCATGGCAGTGCAAGCTCCAGGACTTCTAAGGCAAACCAGGGACTGGAGGACGGCAGTTTCCATGTATCCTATCTGGTTAATCCGTAACGATTGGTGGCTTGCACTTTGACATTTGTGGGACAAGTCAAAGGAGTCCTTAATTGTGATGCCAATTGGAATGTCTCCTGCATACGACACACTTCGTTTACTGCTGTCATTTAATACTCATGAGAGCAGAAGTATGAGTTCACCTCAGAGCAGAGTTTTAATTTCAGTCAAACATCGCAGTGGGATGGGAGTGGAGCACAGTATTGCCAAGTAGGAATATGCTGAAGGATATTTTCTGTTGCAGCTTTCACCTGATAACCAAAGGAAAACTTCCGAAAATATCAGTCGAATTTGGGAGATTGGAAGTATTTTAAATTTATTTCCATGACGATGTTATCCATTTTCACTGATGACATTAAAATGTGTATCTATACGTGTGACTGTTTCAAACAAACACTCTCAGGAAGAGAGAGTGACAGAGAGAGAGAGACAGAGAGAGACAGAGAGAGAGAGAGAGAGAGAGAGAGAGAGAGAGAAAGAGAGAGACGTTTCACCAAGAAGGAATTACCCGAATGGGACAGAAATCGGTAGATGTGGTGTACACGTCTAACAAACAAATTATGATTTCAGAAAAACTGGATGATATAATGAAAAGAAAGAGCTTCACAAATGTCAATAACGCGTTGGTTCACGTCTGGCTCTTATGCAATCAGCTATTCGGCTTGGAATTGATTGATAGAGGTTTGGATGTAGTTGTGAGGCATATCGTTCCAAACTCTGTCGAATTAGTGCGTTGATTGGAGGGACCTGTCCATAATACTCCAAAAATAATCAACTGCAGTGAGATCTGGCGACCTTGCTGACCAAGATAGGGTTTGGCAAACACGAAGACAAGAAGCAGAAACTGGCCGTGTGCGAGCGGGCATTATTTTACTGAAATGTAATCCCAGGGTAGTATTCCATTAACGGCAAAAAAATGGGGCTAAAATATCGTCGATGTACCAATATGCTGTAATGGTGCCGCGGATGACAGCCAAAGAGGCGCTGCTATGAAAAGAAATGGCACCGCAGATCATCATTCCTGGTTTTCGGCCATATGACGAGCGGCAGTCAGGTTGGTATCACCCGCTGTCTGGTGCGTCTCCAGTTAGGCCTCGAATCTCACAGACTGGAGTAAAAACGTCTTCAGTGATGAGTCCTGATGCGAACTGAGCCCTGATGATGAGATGTTCGATACCATCAGCCATTATTGTAGAGGTCGCTAGCTTGATTGGTAGACGGCTGCTTTGTCACATGTATGGAATGTAGCTTTGTAGGGTTTCATAACAATATTTAGAAACGATTATATCGCCTTAGAATTTTATATATGGATTTAAGAGGGAGAGAAATGAATTTACAATTTCCTTATGTCGTGAGAAAATATTCTTCTAGGTAGTTGCATTAGTGCATGGAGACTGTCAGGAGAAGGTTGTAGGAGTGATTTCCAGTCTAAATAATCCGTACTGTATATATAGTAAATAACTGATAAGCTACAGTCTTAGGTGGCCATATTCAAATAAAGCTGTCAAGTCATTAAGTTTATCATCTTTCATTGAACCTGAAAGTTTCTTTTCGCTAAATAGTTCATTGTATAGGTATATCCTGCTTTGTCTAGCAGAGAAATGTTCATTTTGTACGCAGTCCAAGGAGAGCTTTAAGTTTTTTCCCTGTATGTCAACTTTATGTTTTGTCATATATTTAGAGAAAGAATGCTTCCGAGTAATTGCTGACTCACAGGCTGGGAAGAGGAAAGAACGGTTAAGAAAACAAACTCTCCATTCACTCAGACTACCACTTAATTTTACAGTAGATTTTAAAATATTGTAATAAAGACAGGGAGTTTAATGTAACTGACGTCGTCGGTGACAGAAAGTTCCCGTACAAGTTGCCGACATCATTAGTTGCTCGCGCACGGTGTTTGAATTCACAGGGCGAGGTCTACCTCACACACTACGGTTTCTGCCATACAGATGTCTTCTAGTCACATGCCTCAACGTGTATAAACCCCATATAATGCCACAGGTAATCTAAAAGTCGCCGAATTGTCATACGACAACCGCAGCGAGCGAAAATGCGTAGCTCTTGAAACGCATCTGGGAGAAATGAATTGGTGGCTCATGAAAACTGCCGAGTCGGGCCAAGCCGGACACGAACTGCATGTGGGAAGGCAAACATAGTGACAAAACGTATTTGCCACTCCGTATCATCACTGACTTGGTCAGTTAAGATTAAGAGATTGGAAGACATGAAGAACTACCGAGTCGGTACGAACTGCATGCGACGAAGTTGATATGCGAGTAATGAAACGTTTCGATCAATCCGATCCCTCTCAGTAACTAATTATAGTAATTCGGAAACAACCGACTCGACCGTAACGGGCACGAACTGCGATCCTGTAAAAAAACATGCGAGTAATGAAATGTTTCGGGCAGTAACGAAACAGTACTTCAAATCTCTTTTCTCAGGTGTATACATCCAACAACTCTGTAACAATGATGTGGTTCAAGTTCTGTTACCGACTTACACAGCTCAAACTGACCGACAAACACCATGCAGCATGGATGGAAACTGATGCCGAATTCACTGTCTCACTGTCACATCTAACTGCAATTCTGCTATTCTGCAAACCATCAAAGGGTGGTACAAGAGTACGTCTCCAGATTAAATTTGCGTCACAGCGAAGATGAATGATACAGACAATTGCTTCAGTTAATAGGCAAAGAAGCTACAGACATTGGCTGCGAGTGAGACTTAATTAAAATCACTGGGAAAAGTCGAAAATTTGTGCCGGACGGGCATTCGAACCTTTGTATACCAGGCAGATACTCTGCCTTCTGAGCCATCCGGACACAGTCGTCATCGCAACTGCACGCAGTACCCTAGCACGTCTCTCGTCAGACCCAAATTCTCAACTTATCCGAACATTACTAATATTGTGCGCCTTGCTTATTATCCGCATTACTCAAGGCATTTCGCCGATTGCCGTAAGAGTTCGAGCATGTTGTGCATCCGCACTGAAGAGACCACTGGCGGTCTTAGTAGTTAGTATGTGATCAAAAGTATCCGGACACCACCAAAAACATACGTTCTTCATATTAGGTGCATTGTGCTGACACCTATTGCCAGGTGCTCCATATCAGCGACCTGAGTAGTCATTAGACATTGTGAGACAGCAGAATGGGGCGCTCCGCGGAACTCACGGAATTCGAACGTGGTCAGGTGATTGGGTGTCACTTGCGTCATACGTCTGTACGCGAGATTTCCACACTCCTATACATCCCTAGATCCACTGTTTCCAATGTGATAGTGAAGTGGAAACGTGCAGGGGTACGTACAGCACAAAAGCGTTCTGGCCGACCTCGCCTGTTGACTGAGAGAGACCGCCGACGGTTGAAGAGCGTCGTAATGTGTAATAGGCTGACATCTATCCAGACCATCACACAGGAATTCCAAACTGCATCAGAATCTACTGCAAGTACTATGACATTTAGGCGGGAGGAGAGAGAAAACTTGGATTTCATGGTCGAGCGCCTGCTCAAACGCCGCACATCACGCCGATAAATGCCAAACGACGTCTCGCCTGGTGTAAGGAGGGTAAACACTGCAAGATTGAACAGTGGAAAATCGTTGTGTAGAACGACGAATCACGATTCACAATGTGGCGACCTGATGCCAGGGTGTGGGTATGCCGAACGCCCGGTGAACTTCATCTGAAAGCGTGTCTAGCGTCAACAGTAAAATTCGGAGGCGGTGGTGTTATGGTGTGGTCGTGTTTTTGATGGAGGGGGCTTGCACCCCTTGTTGTTTTGCATGGCACTGTCACAGCACAGGTCTACATTGATAATTTAAGCACCTTCATGATTCCCACTGTTCAAGAGCAATTCGGGGATGGCGATTGCATCTTTCAACACGATCGAGCACCTCTTCATAATTCACGGCCTGTGGCGGAGTGGTTACACGACAATAACATTACTGTAATGGACTGGCCTGCACAGAGTCCTGACCTGGATCTTATAGAACACCTTTGGGATGTTTTGGAACGCCGACTTCGTGCCCGGCCTCACCGACCGACATCGATACCTCTCCTCAGTGCAGCACTCTGTGAAGAATGGGCTGCCATTCCCCAAGAAATCTTCCAGCACCTGATTAAACGTTTGCCTGCAAGGTAGGAAGCTCTCATCAAGGCTAAGGGTGGGCCAACACCATGCTGAATTCCAGCATTACCGATGGAGGACGCCACGAACTTGTAAGTCATTTTCAGCCAGTTATTCGGATATTTTTGATCACTATATATGCGTATATAATTGTTTTATATTGTTTTATTGGTATTCAGAAACCAGTGAAGTTGCTAAAACTGAACAAAGTTCCAGTGTCCAAAGGAATATCTACCAGATTCTATACAGAAATAACGCCTGAGTTTGCCTCTTATTCTACTACTCTCGTAATACACCACACTTTCCTTGTACATAAAACTGTACCCAGTACTTGCGTATTTGGAAAGACCTACAAATTGCACGTATTTACGAGAAAAGCAGCGTAAGTGATCCACAAAACTATAATTCAGTACTTCTGACATTTATCTGTTGTATGATCTTAAAAGAAACTCTGAGTAAAAGTTCAGTGCTACCACAAATGATTCATTTCAAAGCTTTAAATTTTCCAATGTGTTACATGTAAAAATGTTATTGATGCATGAATGAAAACGTAGCCCAACCAAGATCGCATTTTGAAGTCCGCAGATGTTCTATTTGTCCTCATCTGGTCACAGGACACATCCAAACGGTAGCCAATTTCTTTGACTACCTTATGTAGCCACGTCCAGTCGAAGATCATGCTTTGATGCTTAATCTGAGCTGCTTCAGTGTTCTCGGCAGTGGCAGCAATTAACACGCTCCTTAAAGTATCGCCAAAGACAAAAGTTACGATGTACAGAAAAACGGACGCCGTACAAGTCTTCTGTCGATCATTATAATTTTTAGCTATTTTAAATTAACTCCGCTTGGTGTTGAAACATCATTTAGCAGTAAATTCGCGGTACTCGTCCATCGCGACAATTGATTGTTAGTTTTTAAAGGACTGCACGACACATAGGTAGTCTGCCTCTTTTTGGGCAAGCAGACTCTGAACTTGAGAAGTTCTTCATGGCATGAACACATAGAGACGAATAAGCAGCGCTTACATCGCGATTCTGCCGAACAGAGGAAAATCGTGCCGACCAAACAAAGCCTCACCAAATGCTGGATGAAACTGTCGCATCGCACTGCTAAATGAAACGTCACATTACAAGGAGAAGGTCCGATTAAAGCTACGTAGGCAGCGCATGTGATTGTGTGAAGTTCTCGCACATCGAGGCCGACCTGGCCCAAAGTATCAGTGAACACCTCCTTCGTTAGCACCCTTGACATCCGTAAACATTAGAGCCACATAGATGCAAAGTAGAAGGAGGTGGCATCACACTTTCTTCGTGTCCAAAACTCTTTCTCTTATTCTCACGATCCCTACACGAGATACGCTGAGATGACAAAAGTCATGAGATATCAAAGTGTGGATATACAGATGGTGCTAGTATCGCGTGCGGAAGGTATAAAAGGGTAATGCATCGGTTGAGCTATCATTTGTACTCGGCCGGCCGCGGTGGTCTAGCGGTTCTGGCGCTGCAGTCCGGAACCGCGGGACTGCTACGGTCGCAGGTTCGAATCCTGCCTCGGGCATGGGTGTGTGTGATGTCCTTAGGTTAGTTAGGTTTAAGTAGTTTTAAGTTCTAGGGGATTGATGACCAGAGATGTTGAGTCCCATAGTGCTCAGAGCCATTTGAACCAAGCCATTTGTACTCGGGTGATTCATGTGAAAAGGTTTCTGCCGTGATAATGACAGCACGATGGGAATTAAGACTCTAAACGAGGAATGGTAATTGGAGCTAGGCGCATGGACATTCCATTTCGGAAAACATTAGGGAATTCAGTACTTCGAGACCCTCGGTGTCAACAGTGTGCCGAAGAGACCACATTTCAGGCATTACTTCTCACCACAGACAACACAGTGGCCGACGGTCTTCACTTAACGACTGAGAGCAGCGCCGTTTGCGTAGAGTAGTCAGTGCTACCAGATAAGGAACACAGCGTGAATTAACCGCCTAAATCAATGTGGAACGCATAACGAACGTATCGGTCTGGAAAATGAGACGAAAATTGGCGTTAAGGGGCTATGACAGCAGACTGCCTACGCGGGTGCCTTGTTTACAGCACAAAGTCGCTTGCGGCGCTTCTCCTGTGCTCGTGACTTTATCGGCTGGACCCCAGACGACGGGAAAGCTGAGACGTGGTTAGATGACTCCCATTTCAGTATATAAGAAGAGATGGTAGGGTTCGAATGTGGCGTTGACCGCACGAAGCCATGGACCCAGGTAGTTAACTAGGTATTGTGTAGGCTGGTGGTGGTTCCATAATGGTGTGGGCAGTGTTTTTATGGGGTGGACTGGGTATTCTGGTCCAACTGACCTGATCATCGACTGGAAATGGTTATGTTCGGCAATTTGCAGACCATTTTCAGCCATTCATGGATTTCATGTTCCCAAATCACGATGTCACGTCACCGGATCACAATTGTTCGTGATTGTTTTGAAGAACATTCTGAACAGTTCGAGAGAACCATTTGGAAACCGCGTTCGGCCGACATGAATCTCATCAAATTTTTTGTGGAACATAATTGGGAGGTCCGTTCGTGCTCAAAATCCAGCAACGGCAACTATTTCGCAATTATGGACGGCTATCGAGTCAGCATGTCTCATTATTTCTGCAGGGGACTGTCAATGACTTTTTGCGTCCATGTCACGTCGAGTTCCTGCACTACGCAGGGCAAAATGTGGTCTGACACAATGTTAGGTAGTCACCTCTGTGTATTTGATGGTGTCTGCATAATGGTAGCCCAGTCTTCCTCGAACATAGGAGAGTGTTTCGGATAGGAGAGTGTTTCGGCAGAACTATGTTGTCTTCCTTCGAAGGATAGCATTTAAGTTCCCCAACCATTTCTGTTACACTTCTGTTTGGGCTATACCGTCATGTTAAGAGTATAATAGCGGGTCTCTGAATTATTTTGATGCCTATTGTCAGGCCTACCAGATAAGGACGTCAAGGCCTGGAACAATGCGATTTCCATTCCAATTGATCTAAGCTTCTTTTCGCATTTCCTTGCAGTCAGATACCTTTGGATTATTTAGCGTCATTATAGGCATTATCTTACATGTATCTGTATTGAATGACAGTTGCTGCTTGCTATGCCCACTGGAACTGTTCATATGTCTTTCTGTATTTCCTGCATTTCATGTGCGTGCGAATTAAATGTGATTGTGAAATCTTATGGGACTTAGCTGCTAAGGTCATCAATCCCTAACCTTACACACTACTTAACCTAAATTATCCTAAGGACAAACACACACACCCATGCCCGAGGGAGGACTCGAACCTCCGCCGGGACCAGCCGCACAGTGCGTGCGAATTAATCACACAGGTTATTTCTTAGGGAAGCGTATCTCTCGTATCCGATAAGGAGAACTGGAGAAGAATGGTGCAGTATTCTATTACTTAGCTGTTTCATTGAATTTGTCACTGTAAGGTTAAGTTCCATAGGCTGTCTGTATTCACTATGAAACACACGTAGATGGTTCTAAGGAAGAAGCTGTACCGAAATCAAAATTAGTTTTCTAAACATTTTGTTAATATTTTTGAGTCTTTCAAATTAAATGCACTTCCGTAATTGTAAACACATTAGTTTCCCACAAGTTGAAAGATAATTCCGTAAAATTCAGTATTTACAACGAAAATTTCCGACTAGCTCGTAAACACCACCAGAGTTATTGACAGTCGTTCGTAGAAGCAGTTAACTCTGTTCATACACCAAACTCCTTTATTGGAAACTGTTTGCCCAATACTATTGTTTTTGATAAATCAGAGTAGAAATTAAAGTTTTTTTAAAAAAATAGATTTTTCTCTATTGCAGTAAACGAACATAAAAGGAAGAGAGCCGAAGCTTAGCAGGAGAACAGGACGGCAGAGAGTGAACAATGCGGTACATCCTCGTATACATACTGAAAAACAGTACACAACAGATAGCTTCACGCTCCTTAAATTACATCCTTCTTAGTTCTTTCGAACTTTTCGATACCAGTGTTATTTAAGTAAATACTTGTAAAATATTTTTCCTTATGTTTTCCAATACCTAAGAATCTTAGCACTGCATCTTCCATCGAAGTACAAACGTGATTACAGTATAAACAACAACGTCGTCAGGAACAACCTTATAGTGCAGCTAATTTTGTCCGATATATTGTTTAGATATACTGAAAAGTTATCAGTCCCATTACGCTTCCTCTGGGGACACCTGATTTACTTACGTTTCTTTGGAGCATTCGCCATGTAGTAAGTACACTCCTGGAAATGGAAAAAAGAACACATTGACACCGGTGTGTCAGACCCACCATACTTGCTCCGGACACTGCGAGAGGGCTGTACAAGCAATGATCACACGCACGGCACAGCGGACACACCAGGAACCGCGGTGTTGGCCGTCGAATGGCGCTAGCTGCGCAGCATTTGTGCACCGCCGCCGTCAGTGTCAGCCAGTTTGCCGTGGCATACGGAGCTCCATCGCAGTCTTTAACACTGGCAGCATGCCGCGACAGCGTGGACGTGAACCGTATGTGCAGTTGACGGACTTTGAGCGAGGGCGTATAGTGGGCATGCGGGAGGCCGGGTGGACGTACCGCCGAATTTCTCAACACGTGGGGCGTGAGGTCTCCACAGTACATCGATGTTGTCGCCAGTGGTCGGCGGAAGGTGCACGTGCCCGTCGACCTGGGACCGGACCGCAGCGACGCACGGATGCACGCCAAGACCGTAGGATCCTACGCAGTGCCGTAGGGGACCGCACCGCCACTTCCCAGCAAATTAGGGACACTGTTGCTCCTGGGGTATCGGCGAGGACCATTCGCAACCGTCTCCATGAAGCTGGGCTACGGTCCCGCACACCGTTAGGCCGTCTTCTGCTCACGCCCCAACATCGTGCAGCCCGCCTCCAGTGGTGTCGCGACAGGCGTGAATGGAGGGACGAATGGAGACGTGTCGTCTTCAGCGATGAGAGTCGCTTCTGCCTTGGTGCCAATGATGGTCGTATGCGTGTTTGGCGCCGTGCAGGTGAGCGCCACAATCAGGACTGCATACGACCGAGGCACACAGGGCCAACACCCGGCATCGTGGTGTGGGGAGCGAGCTCCTACACTGGCCGTACACCACTGGTGATCGTCGAGGAGACACTGAATAGTGCACGGTACACCCAAACCGTCATCGAACCCATCGTTCTAGCATTCCTAGACCGGCAAGGGAACTTGCTGTTCCAACAGGACAATGCACGTCCGCATGTATCCCGTGCCACCCAACGTGCTCTAGAAGGTGTAAGTCAACTACCCTGGCCAGCAAGATCTCCGGATCTGTCCCCCATTGAGCATGTTTGGGACTGGATGAAGCGTCGTCTCACGCGGTCTGCACGCCCAGCACGAACGCTGGTCCAACTGAGGCGCCAGGTGGAAATAGCATGGCAAGCCGTTCCACAGGACTTCATCCAGCATCTCTACGATCGTCTCCATGGGAGAATAGCAGCCTGCATTGCTGCGAAAGGTGGATATACACTGTACTAGTGCCGACATTGTGCATGCTCTGTTGCCTGTGTCTATGTGCCTGTGGTTCTGTCAGTGTGATCATGTGATGTATCTGACCCCAGGAATGTGTCAATAAAGTTTCCCCTTCCTGGGACGATGAATTCACGGTGTTCTTATTTCAATTTCCAGGAGTGTATAACGTACCGATTTCTGTTACTCAAATATTCCTCGAGCGAATGACATATTTGCGAAGTTTATTAAAAACTGGAAACCCGCCTCGACTGCGGAAAAAGCACCTATTGTTTACCTAGGTTTCGGCGTAGATAGCTACACCTTCTTCAGAACGATAAAACCCACAAGTGCCTAAGAAGACCTTTGTCAATGATTAAAAGAACACCATGGCTATACATTTATAAACGAAAAAAGGGGAACACAAACAGTACATATATACAAAGTCTAAACCGTTACTTAATGGTGTAACCTCCACCTCACACCGGCTTATGTTCGATGCGCCATGACCCGCCATACACACGACCATTTGTAGCTGCAGTGTATGGCGGGTCGTGGCCCATCGAACATAAGCCGGTGTGAGGTGGAGGTTACACCATTAAGTAACGGTTTAGACTTTGTATATATGTACTGTTTGTGTTCCCCTTTTTTCGTTTATAAATGTATAGCCATGGTGTTCTTTTAATCATTGACAAAGGTCTTCTTAGGCACTTGCGGGTTTTATTGTTCTGAAGAAGGTGTAGTTATCTACGCCGAAACCTAGGTAAACACTAGGTGCTTTTTTCGCAGTCGAGGCGGGTTTCTAGTTTTTTAATATATTAACCAACGATTGCTGACGCGCTGCAATGTTGAAGGTTCTTATATTTGCGAAGCTACTCCATATCAACATATCTTGCTTAGCAGTCCACGATGTAGCGTGGTGTCAAGCGCTCTTCCGATACCTAGGACTATGTAATCCCCGTCTTCACATGCATTTGTTCTTTGCAAGAGGAATAAAGCAAACTGTTTGACGCGAGTGGTTTTTCCTGCACTCGTGCTGATTCTTACGGAGAATCGTGTTTTCCTCCACTGTGTCGTGACGTTTGAGCTCAGAATATGATGTAGGATCGTGCAACAGATATTTTTCAAGTGTACTAAAAACCAACAGAAGCATTTTTAGCGGTGCAGCCCGTCAGGCAGAAATCTCCTGTGCCGTGATGGGGCCGCGGCACTATCTGTTTCATTCTCGCTCCAGTGATGGCGGCGACAGCGGAACGCCCGCAGCGCCGCAAGGGCCATCCATCACGCGGCTAGCAGCCAGCACAACGTGACGTGGCGCAGCGGCTCATGCGGAGCCGAACCCCCCCCCCCCCCCCCCCCCCCGTCACGTTCCCTGGAGACCCACTGCCACCTCGTATACGGCCGCTGCGACACCCGGCATTGATTTTCTGGCTCCTCGTATCGTCACGCAACAGACATTGGTCTGCTTCGGCTGTCGACTTGCTTTCTCACTGTCTCAGGTGATCGGCAGTATTCCCGATAGCAGTTGGTCCCAATCTTCTACGTGAATACAGCGATTTAGCTTTAGCTCCCAACAATAACCGCCTGCTACTTCCTGTACTACCCGATCCACGCACATTAACGTGACTAGAGGCTACGTTTGATGTCAACGTGCTGTAACTACCCACTGGCGACAGGTGGCAGCCCTAACTGTGGAGGGTATATAGAGCGATCGGGAAGACACGGAAAACTGTGCAGTCGGAAATGCGGCGATTTATCTGACATCCAAAAGGACATGATAATTGGATTTTGGGCCAAGGACAAAAGCATTTCCAAAAAAGAAAAAGAAATTGAGTGCCGCCTTAGTTGAAGTAAACAGTGAAAAACAAAATCGCCCCACCCACAATTGGCGCCAAGGGCAGTAGATGAGAGGGGTGAATGACGACTGTGGAGATACATACATGCGAATAGACTTGCAGCTATCTATTAATTGACCGCACAGATGAGCCGAAGGGCTACTGACAGTGTCTCCTCAACGACCGTTCAACGAACGTTGCTGTGTGTAGGTCTCTGTAGGAGGTGCCTCATTCACGCTGAGTGCTATATGTCGGCTACGAAGACTGTGATTTGGCAGCCAGTACCGCAATTCGACGTCCACTGAATGGTGATTGGTGGCCTTTAAAGATGAATCACATTTGCTCCATCGGCCAGATTGGCGAGTATGGCATGAAACGTCAGAAAGTAAACGTCTCTGTTTTCGTAGCATTCGCTGGATGGTCTCCTCATCTGGAAGGCACAATAGATCGACACAAGTATGCATCTGTTCGGAGGGACTGTGTCCATGCCTACATACAATTTGTTTTTCCTCGGCACGATAGCATCTACCCGGAGGACAGAGTAATGTGTCCCACTGCTCGCAGTGTATGTGTGATTCGAAGACCATCGGGATGAGCTTACCGTACTTCCATGGCCACCAAACCCTCGCATTTAAACCTAATCTGGCGCCTCGATCGCGCTGTTCGCACCATGAAACCTCACCCGAGAAACCTGGTACTGCTGACAACGAAATTGTCAGCATGGATCCATATCCATGTCAGTGCCTTCCAGGACCTCACTGCCTGCACATTTCGTTGCAGTATGCACTGCAAAAAGGTAGTTATTCAGGCTTTTGGTGGGTGGTTACATTAATCTGACTGGACAGTGTAGAACTGCGGAAGCTGACGCGTCAGTTGTTATCCTCGATAAAAAAATTTCAGTTGGTAATCGCGCCGTCGTCTTTTTTTCGGTTATGTAGTTTTCTAGACCAACAGAATCTAAAAATAAGGCTTATAAAACGTAATTTTTCATAAATTTCTTTGACCTCTTGCTCTACGTTTTTGCTCGTCATTTGATATGTCATTTCATATACACTCCTGGAAATTGAAATAAGAACACCGTGAATTCATTGTCACAGGAAGGGGAAACTTTATTGACACATTCCTGGGGTCAGATACATCACATGATCACACTGACAGAACCACAGGCACATAGACACAGGCAACATAGCATGCACAATGTCGGCACTAGTACAGTGTATATCCACCTTTCGCAGCAATGCAGGCTGCTATTCTCCCATGGAGACGATCGTAGAGATGCTGGATGTAGTCCTGTGGAATGGCTTGCCATGCCATTTCCACATGGCGCCTCAGTTGGACCAGCGTTCGTGCTGGACGTGCAGACCGCGTGAGACGACGCTTCATCCAGTCCCAAACATGCTCAATGGGGGACAGATCCAGAGATCTTGCTGGCCAGGGTAGTTGACTTACATCTTCTAGAGCACGTTGGGTGGCACGGGATACATGCGGACGTGCATTGTCCTGTTGGAACAGCAAGTTCCCTTGCCGGTCTAGGAATGGTAGAACGATGGGTTCGATGACGGTTTGGATGTACCGTGCACTATTCAGTGTCCCCTCGACGATCACCAGTGGTGTACGGCCAGTGTAGGAGATCGCTCCCCACACCATGATGCCGGGTGTTGGCCCTGTGTGCCTAGGTCGTATGCAGTCCTGATTGTGGCGCTCACCTGCACGGCGCCAAACACGCATACGACCATCATTGGCACCAAGGCAGAAGTGACTCTCATCGCTGAAGACGACACGTCTCCATTCGTCCCTCCATTCACGCCTGTCGCGACACCACTGGAGGCGGGCTGCACGATGTTGGGGCGTGATCGGAAGACGGCCTAACGGTGAGCGGGACCGTAGCCCAGCTTCATGGAGACGGTTGTGAATGGTCCTCGCCGATACCCCAGGAGCAACAGTGTCCCTAATTTGCTGGGAAGTGGCGGTGCGGTCCCCTACGGCACTGCATAGGATCCTACGGTCTTGGCGTGCATCCGTGCGTCGCTGCGGTCCGGTCCCAGGTCGACGGGCACGTGCACCTTCCGCCGACCACTGGCGACAACATCGATGTACTGTGGAGACCTCACGCCCCACGTGTTGAACAATTCGGCGGTACGTCCACCCGGCCTCCCGCATGCCCACTATACGCCCTCGCTCAAAGTCCGTCAACTGCACATACGGTTCACGTCCACGCTGTCGCGGCATGCTACCAGTGTTAAAGACTGCGCTGGAGCTCCGTATGCCACGGCAAAGTGGCTGACACTGACGGCGGCGGTGCACAAATGCAGCGCAGCTAGCGCCATTCGACGGCCAACACCGCGGTTCCTGGTGTGTCCACTGTTCCGTGCGTGTGATCATTGCTTGTACAGCCCTCTCGCAGTGTCCGGAGCAAGTATGGTGGGTCTGACACACCGGTGTCACTGTGTTCTTTTTTCCATTTCCAGGAGTGTATCTCCAACAAGATATTAAAACAATATGGAGTAGTTACAGCTGGTGTGCTGCGTAACATCTGTGATGCATCACTAATTGAAGGTGTTGTCCAAGACAGGTTAAAATATGCCATTGTCAAGCTTCTCCACAAAAACGGGGACATCACAGATGTTAATAATTATCGGCCAGTATCCTTACTCACAGCATTTTCAAAAATTTTCGAGAAAGTCATTTGCTCAAGAGTGGTTAGCCATCTCAGCAGTAATGGGATACTTAGTAAATCACAGTTTGGATTTCAAAAATGCTGTTCCACTGAGACAGCAAAATACAATTTCACTGCCCACATAATAGAGTGTTTAAATAGTAAAGTGTCACCAACAGAAATTTTCTGTGACGTATCCAAAGCGTTGGATTGTGTGAACCATGACATTATGTTACAGAAATTGCAATTCTGTAGTATAAATGGACCAGCGTATGAGTGGTTTAAGTCATACCTGCAGAACAGGAAGCAAAAGTTTCTTTATATTGTTTAAATGATTTAAGGAAGTTTCCCAGCTCATCTGACTGAGGTGAAATGACATTAGGGTTCGATCATGGGTTCCCTTCCGTTCTTGATACATGTGAATGACATCCCTTCTTACCTGAAACAAGAAGCTAAACTGAGACTGTTTGCTGATGACACAAGCACCATTATTAATCCAGTAAAACAAACTCCAATAGAAAATGATAGAAATAAAGTCTTTGGAAAAATTTATGATTGGTTTTCTGCTAATGGGCTTGCTCTGAACTTTGAAAAATCACCGTACATCCAATTTTTTACTGCAAGGACTACAGTTCCTACAATAAATGTAACACATCACCAGAAGTCAGAAGCCAGGGTAGAGCATAACAAGTTTTTAGGTGCACATGTAGATGAGAATCTTGATTGGAAAATTCATATTTTGGATCTCCTAAAGCGACTATGTTCAGTAAATTTTGCAATCAGAATAATTGCTAATTTTGAGGATACATAAATTATCAAGCTAACATACTTTGCATACTTTCACTCTCTGATGTCATACAGAATAACATTTTGGGGTAACTCAACACTTTAGCAGAAAGTTTTCACTGCTCAAAAGAAACTGGTTAGAATAATGTGTGGGGCTCATAGTCGTACATGTCATAGGGGTCTCTTTAAAAGGTTAGGAATTCTTAAAATAGCCTCACAGTACATTTACTCAGTAATTAAATTTGTTCTCAACAACATGGACCGGTTTCAAAACAACAGTGACATTCAAGATTATAATATCAGAAGAAAGAAAGACTTACACTATCCTCTACTTAACCTATCTTTCGCACAGAAAGGGGTAAAATATGTTGCTGTAGAACCTTTTGATAAATTACCAGGTGAAAAAAATGTCTGATAGATAGCAGTAACAGTTTTAAAAATAATTTTAAATCGTATGTCCTTGACAACTCCTTCTATATCAAGGATGAACTCTTTAACAGCAATAAATAAATCAATAGGTATAATATATGCATTTTGTGTCATTTAAGATGATGGCGTAGGTAATGAAAATTTTAAGCTCTTTTTTGTGTGCATTTTTCATGCACTTGACACTTTCCACATCATAATGGTTACCATAAGATTGATCAATGGAAGACGTAAGTAACTGGCATCATGCATCATAGGACGGGTGTTAAGATATCAAGGAATAATTGCCATGCTAGTAGGGGGAGCTGTAAAGAATAAAAACTGTAAGAGAATATAGAGGCTGGAATATACAGGCTGTTGCACAGTTCGCGTTATACACTCCTAGAGGTTGTAGGGCGGACTTAGTAGATGAAGCTTTAGATATAACCTCACGACCGGAAACGTCATCCAACGACGCTACAGAGCATCAAAGGTATAGGCGCCGGTGCCTGTAAATGTACGTATGTACAGGGTGATTCCGTGATGATGTTACAAACGTTCAAGGATAATGGAAAAGGATAACTGTATCAATTTCAGATAAGCGTCCCTCTACCGGAAACGAGCGAGCCGAAAGTTATAACCGAAAACCGTTTTGGTCTCTGTGGCTGTGATTGTTGCAAAGATTACAGGTTGGGCAACTTCCAGAGGTGGTAGTATGGGCCAAAACAACACAGAATGTCCAGTAAACATGGGCTCTAAGATGCAATCTTTAAGAGTTATGAACACTTTCTCTGTAGAAGAGGTGTTTCGCATTAGGAGGAGGAGGAGGAGCAGCAGATTACTATTTAACATCAAGTCGAAAACGAGGTCTTTAGGGGCTGACCAGAAGCTCGGATAAGGGAAGGATGGTGAAGGAATCATCCCGGCATTTTCCTGAAGCGATTAGGGAAATCAAGGAAACCTAATTCAGGACAGCCGGACGCTGGTTTGAACCGTCGTCCTTCCGAATGCTATCCAGATTCACATTAGCGAAGATGAACAGGTGCTTATAGCTCCTGAGGTATTCATTTTAGTGACCATGATTACCAGTCATTTTTCTAGTCTTGGTCCACACTACCACCTCTGAAAGTAGCATATCCTACATTCTTATCGGTACAGTATCAGGAACACTGTCAGAGGCATCAGAACGATTTTCACTTGTAACTTCGGACTCGTTCGATTCCGAACGAGGGACACTTCTTTCAAATTGATACATTATCCGTTTCTATCACCTCTGAACGTTTGTAACATCAATTCTATCACCCTGTAAGTACTGTACATAAAGTTACAGGCGCTGACCCCTTTAACTTTAACGCTCTGTAGCGTCATTGGATGACGTTTCCGGACTTCTACATCTACATGGATACTCTCCACATCACATTTAAATACGTGGCAGAGGGTTCACCGAACCACCTTCACAATTCTCTATTATTCCAATCTCGTATAGCGCGCGGAAAGAAAGAACACCTATATTTTTCCGTATGAGCTCTGATTTCCCTTATTTTATCATGGTGATCATTTCTCCCTATGTAAGTCGGTGTTAACAAAATATTTTCGCATTCGGAGGAGAAAGTTGGTGATTGCAATTTCGTGAGAAGCTTCCGCCGCAACGAAATAGGGTTTTGTTTTAATGATATCTACCCCAAATCCTGTATCATTTCAGTGACACACTCTCCCCTGTTTCGCGACAATACAAAACGTGCTGCCCTTCTTTGAACTTTCTCGATGTGCTCCGTCAATCCTATCTGGTAATCATCCCACACCGCGCAGCGGTATTACTAAAAGAGGACTGACAAGCTTAGCATATGCAGTCTCCTTGGTAGATTTGTTACATTTTCTAAGTGTCCTGCCAACTTGACCTACTAAGTCCTCTCTATAACCTCTAAAAGTGTATAACATGAACTGTGAAAAACTCTGTGTATAAAAGAAAGAATGAGGACGTCGGTTGGGAGCTGCTAGGAGATAAAAAGTGTGGCACTTAATCTTGTATTTTTTGTGTCATTTTGCAAATAATTATGTATCATGGAAAACAAATGTAGATGTTAGTTCAAAAGACAATATAGCAGAAAGTGTTTAGTACAATCGAATGTAAAGTACCTGTTAATATTCTTTCTTCAAAAAAGTTTCATGATTTAAATCGTGCTCACTACATATTCGATTTCCTTTACCACCATCACATCTGGCTACGTGTAACGCTCACTGTCTTTTGTATGTCGACCGCACTTTCAGCTGTCCACGTATCAAACGGTACACTTTATGTGCCGGTATATGCTTCTCGCTGCAGTTTCACAAAAGTGAAAATACTAGAAAGCAAGAGACCTACGCGTCAGAGATGCGGAAATTCACACATTCTCTCTCTCTCTCTCTCTCACACACACACATACACATACAAACACAAACAGAAGCTTCGATTTCCTCACCCTGATTTTAGAAGAGAATCTCAGAAAGATCTCGTTTGTCCGAAGGAAAACTACTAAACTTTTCCCACTGCGGATTTCACATTTTCATAATTTTGGTTGCTGAAAACGATTACCGGAAGGAACTTACTTCTCAGAACACTTGTGCCTTCAAAATATTTCCAATACATTACGTTGTTTTAATATTTCCCTTGTAGCCGAAACGAAATAACTCGGGGTTTTGAATGTATATAATGTGATTTATATGTATCTAAAATAAAAAAAAATAGACTCAATAATGATGCTTATGATGCATCATTGGTGATATTAAGCTACTCCTTGGGTCTCTTAATTCCACTCTTTCCACTGGTAATTAAATAACATGGAAAAATAATTCTTTCTTACTTCCATAGCACTTTAATATTGTACTTAACCTTGAAAATACTGTTAAGTTTCAAAGATATTATCTTTTGGATTAGATACACATGAATAGAGCTAATAATATACTGATATTTAAATATTATGGTATCTGGCTATTGAACTGAATAATACAATATCATGTGATGGTTCCGTTTTTAAATCCAAATTGAAATGTATTAAGTATTCTACCGTCACAACATATAAAACTCTTCTTTTACACTAAGCCCTCTCTAACACCTTAAAAAAGAAAGTAAACAAGGCAAATGGTGGTTATTCATATTTCCTGTACTACATTTCTTATAACGTGCTTAGTGATGATATACTTGGAAATGTACCCTGTGACAATTATAAAATCTCATGTGTGACTAAATACAGCGCATGTGTGGACAGAAGAAAATATGATTAATTCGCACGAAATATTATTGTGGCCATTTATTTGGTTGATAAGGTATTTATATTTTTGATTAATTGACAAGAGCATGGAGAAATGGTGATTTTGTTGTAGGTAAAAGGTTTTGCTTTTTGTTATGCTCATTGCTTCATTTATAATCCTCAGTAGATCAAATCTGTGAGCAATTTCAAAAGCATCTGGAAGTTTTATCTATGGTTTTCTGCAGAAAATAAATCCCCTACAACGCTTTAGTGATTTCGAAGTTTCTGTTTTGAAGATTGACAACATGATAAGATTTTACTGTTAGAATTACAACTTTCAGACAGTATACGACTTTTTGTTTCTCTTTACTGCACTAATAATTTTCAGTGCAGTATTAATTATAACGCAAAATTGTTTCTAGATCTTTTCTATTGCAGACCGTTTCATTCATATTCCTTTTATTGCCTCACGATATTGTACTCCCAAGTACAGATGCCCTGTCGTTTTATTAGTGATGTACCTTAAGAAAAAAACTATAAAAGGTGGGTAGAAATTATCCAGAAATACATTAACTATAATAATAGTAGACGATTAAGCACAATCAGCAGGTACGCGAATTAATGCATCTGTAGCAGGGAATCTAGACAGGGTGTAGAAATTCGGCAATAAATCCATCCCAGGAGAACTTTAGGTATTTAAAGGAAAATCGTCGCAAATTTGTTTCACAAACGGAATATATAGTCTCATATTGGTCTCAGTCTAAGGCATTAGGTATAAGAAAGTCTGTGAAACGCACGACATGCCCAACTATCATTCCGCGAACTTTTTGAGACTTAACTGAGTTTTCTTACGCAATTGTAGGATAATTTTTCTAGTCAAATAGTTGTGATTTAATAAATTTAAGACACGATTTCTTTTTTAATAGCCACACACTTTAATAAATGTAAGCTTTACATGTTATTTTTGAAGTATTCTGTGACGACGTTCACTAATGTCTATCAAATATGCCCTTAGAGATACGGTGTAATAATATCACTAGGTGACTATGTTCTTTCAAGAAAGAATCCTGTTACCAAAAAAAGGAAATATTTTTCACTCCCTAAAGGGAAGAAATCTTAAGAGTGATCAAATGCTTATTGCTCTTACAAAAGGATAGTACAGTATATATTGTTTACAGTACCCAGAGAACCTATTTGTGCACATTAATTTGGGCCTAGCGTGGTAGACACACTACTATTGTTCAGCTTGCTCCTCTGCAGGCATATATTTCTACTCGGGCTTGTGACAGGTCGCCTTGCTTTATGTTACCTGCCATTTTCGTCGCACTCATTAAGGAAACAGCTGCAATCGTTTCAAACAGAGCGAAGTGCTGCAGTGGACACGCCTTGGGGACGTAGCGGTACAAATCCCTTTCTGTCCATCCGCATTTAGTTTTCTCGTGGTGTACCTTAATCGCTGAAAGTAATATTGGGTTGATTCCACAGACGCAGGTACAGATACAGCCGATATTCTTCCCTCCTAAGCCCGAGCTTATATTTCTTCTCTAATGAGCTCATCGACGACTGGACGTTAATCCTTAATTGCCTTCGTTTCTGCTATCATTTCATAATAACATATCTTTGAATTGCTCAACATTAATACGCCCCTAACGGCAAAAATTTTTGGAACAGTGCTGCCCAGATGTAATGATGTGATTTGTAGGCCTGACGGATTTACTCTGGGTTACAGCAAATATTTCTGTACATCATATTTTGTTGTACTTTTTGTCACTTACATAATACGATGAAATTTAAATAATTTTCGTGGATGAAGATCGGTTGTCTTGGCTGAATACCTGGGAGGCGGCGGAGGGAGGTCATCAATCACTACGAAACCAATTACGCGATAATACATGTCCTCTTTTAACTCTGATTAAGGTACTAGAAAAACCTATAATTAAGTCCTCATTAATTTATAGTAAATGTTCTACATTTTCTACGACGATACTAGAAAATGTTAGTACTTACAAATTAGGAGTAACTGACTGTAATTCAAAAAACTGTGGAATTTTGTAACCTTTCGGTTGCTTTCGGCACACCGTGGTCATGTTTGTAAAAATTTTGCTTATGTTTAACGATGTAGTGATTATTAATTACAAAATTTCAAACACTGCGATAGTGAAACGTATTAATTTTTGGTAAAGACTGCGAAACGTAATACTATATGTTATGAAAAGGTCACTTTGGTAACTATCTCTGTTTTGTTTCCACTGATTATCATAAATGATTGCGATCCGATCTTCAATTGCCGAATGTTTAATTATTGCACTTAATTGTTTTTTATTTAAGTACTTCCAAAACGATCAGACTGCAGTATGAAGTGTGTACTTCCGAATTTTTATCAACAAATTATCTGGATAGAGAATACACAATAAGAGCAATATTTACCACCTGACTGACTGATGAGTGATCTCTGAAGCCTAACATAATTAATATCAGCCAAAACAATTACTCGTACTGGTGTTTCAAGCAGAATATAGAAGAGCGATCACGGTGTTTCATTTACCTCCTGTTTCAGTTCTTGAATGGTAACCTTACCCGCGTATGGGACATTCCGTGACGCAGCTCATTTCCTCAAAATAGCTACGTGGCCTGTGACGTCACGCAGCAGTCGATGAAATAGTTGCCCGTCTTTCGTCACCAGAGCTTCGGCTGTATTGTATCCTCGTACGTCCATCACGAAAAGGCACAGGGCGTTGATGTTCAGTGCGTTTTAGGGAGACTTTGCGCGTTGTTTAGTTTCATTTGTCATATAATTATTATGCTGTGAATGGAACGGTTAAATATCACTGCAGTGCCAGTGATGGTCGGTAGGCTTGGCATGTTAATGCCGCTCCGTATGTTGAGATGGCAAATCATATTCGCAATAAGATCTGTGTTCTCAGCACTTCCCATGTCTGTTCAAGGATGTGGGGAGGAGTAGTCAAGCAGCGTCCACGACGATCGAACTGTTACCACAGATCAGTTTTGTTGAGAAACGAGAGGGTTTGGACCCTACCAACATTCTGAAGTTATGACCGTGCCTTTCGAGCCCTTTGACAGTTCTGTTCATGCGTCAGGGCATAAAATCTCCATGATTCATCAACTCCTCCCCAGGTACGACACGTACGGCTGTAAGCAATCTTCACAGACGGCTTCAAAGAAAAGTCAGTTACAAGAGTCGTCCACATGGATTAATGGTCAGAGAATGGGAAAAATTTTCCCCAGAGCGAAATGTCTGTCCTCATCGCGTTGTGCTTTCACAGATATGGTTGCACAGTATTTTCATTTCTCACAACGCATGTACCTTCGCTTTCATTTTCTTCTTATTCTTATGTTTCTTTTAATTCTTCTTTTTCTTCTTCTAAAGTATGTGCCGTTTAGATGTAGCCTTTCATTAATGTCTCTTGCCATTCTTGCCAATTGGCTGTAGTGGCCGTACATAATTGTACTGATAACACTTTCGAGTAATGCTCTGACTCAATTTCTTGATTTTTTGGTTCGGTGAATTAACTGTCAGTTTACATTTTGTTTACTTTCACATGGCATTACGGAGCGGCTACTTCTCGTTACTTTGATGCAGTACAGTCTCATTGCTTATTGCCCACGATGTTTTCATCATTCTTATTCGCACCCTAGTGCAGAAAAGTTAATTATACGTCAATTCGTTTCACAGATGAAGTATGTCAGCCCGTGAAATGTATCGTAGAACACTGAAGAGACAGAGAAACTGATACATCTGCCTAATATCATGTAGGTCCCCTGTGAGTAAGCAGAAGCGCCGCAAGACGACGTAGCATGGACTCGACTGTCTGAAGTAGTGCTGGAGGGAACTGAAGCCATGAATCCTTCAGTGCCGTCCATAAATCCAGAAGAGTAAGAGGGGGTAGAGGTCTCTTCCGAACACCACTTTCATATGTTCAATAACGTTCATTTCTGGGAAGTTTGGTGGCAATGGGGAGTGTTTACCATCAGAAGAGTGTTCTTGGAGTCACCCTGTAGCCATTCTGGAAGTGTGGGGCGTCGCATTGTCTTGCTGAAATTGCTCACATCCGTCGGAATAAACAACGGACATGAATGGATGCAGGTGATCAGACAGGATGCCTACGTACGTGTAACCTGTCAGAGTCGTATCTAGACGAGTCAGGTGTCCCATATCACTCTAAATGCACATGATCCACACCATTTTAGAGCCTCAACCAGCTTGAACACTGCCTTGCTGACATGTAGAGTTCATGGATTCATGAAGATGTCTCCATAGCAGTACACTTCCATCGGTTAGATACAATTTGAAAGGATATTCGGCCGACCAGGCAAAAGTCATCAACAGTCCAATGTCGGTGTTGACGGACTCAGGCGAGGCGTAAAGCTTTCTGTCGTGCAGTCATCAAGGGTACACGAGGGCGCCTTCGGCTCCGAAAGCCCATATCGATGATGTTTCGATGAATGGTCCGCATGAATGGTCCAGCACTGAAACCTGCAGCATTTTGCGGAAGGCTTGCTGTTCTGTCACGTTGAATTATTCTCTTCAGTCGTCGTCGGTCCCGTTCTCAAAGGATCTTTTTCCGGCTGCAGTGATGTCGGAAATTTGATGCTTTACCGGATTACTGATATTCACGGTACACTCGTTAAATGGTCGCACCGGAAAATCCCCACTTCATCACTACCTCGGACATGCTGTGTCCCATCGCTCGTGAGCTGACTATAGCACCATGTCCAAACTGAAATAAATCTTGATAATCTGCCATTGTAGTAGCAGTAACCGATCGAACAACTGCGCCAGACATTTGCTGTCTTCTATAGGCGTCGCCGACCGCAACGTCGTATTCTGCCTGTTTACATATCTCTGTATTTGAATGCGCATACCTATACCAGTTTCTCTGGCGCTTCAGTGTGTTTTAGCAATGGCAGTGTGTCACAACACCTTCGCCATTTCAAAAACATCTTCTCTTCCTATTATACCCTCTCCTCCGCCCCCCTCCCTTAATCACAACACACCACACTATGATTATCTCCGTTTTCTACCTCGACTACATCGCTTCTCCCACCGCTAGAACCAAAAGATATATTGACAGACCAATGGTCAAAAAGCATCATTGTTCTTTGCAAGTAGCACAAAGGGATGTGGTCGGTCGGGACTGCGGAAATTGCGGTGAACGTCATAGTTGATATTCAGCTTTATTCATGTAATTGCATACAATACGATTATCAAGTGCGCTCTCAGAGAAAATATGTTGACATGACTTGGTAAAACGAGATTTTTCTTCACAAAAGGATTTATTATTGGAGACAAATGAAGCACTCAAACTCTAACGTAGGAATTGTAACCGACCGTGGTCTTGTGTACAAAAGAATTTCACTAATCCTTGTACAAAAAGGAAATAAACAAGAATGCTCCCTCAGCGATTAGACAACACCAACTAGTTTAAGAACTGTTCTTCGGAGATTACGTTCATCGATACAGAGCTTTCTTTAGGATACATCAGGAAGATAACACTCCGTAGTACATTTGTTAGGTGTTCCCAGGTGCCTCGTGAAACACAAAACACAACGTCGGCGTTGCCATACATTTTCTAAAAGCTTTTGCTCGTGGAACTCTGTCACTGGAAGATTGCTTGATAGGAAAGATTTCCGTTCTTCACTAAATACCTTTACATACTGTAAGGGCGCTTATAACTATGCCATAATCATGTACGGAAAAGCATTAAAATATTAAAATTGTGGCTCAGTTTACATGATGGTGAAGTGTGTCTTAGGTTGCTTCTTCTCTGGCAGTTGAACGCGTGTTGTAGTTGTGGTGATGGTGAACTACGTCAGCTGTAGAACGTATTTCTGGTGCTGAAATGTGACAGCTTTGGTTTGAGTGATGTAAGAGTGTACTCAGATAGGAGGATGTGTAGAGGGAAATTTCTGTATGGAAAATATTATGCTTGGTCTAAGGAATTGGATTTTATTTTATTATATTTATTTATTTTTTTGAAGCGTTAGTAGAGGCTTTATATGTGTAGATGATAACAAGCGTTGATATCGTTGTGCTGGCAAAAGGGGATACCTACAGAGTGCACGATTTCCTGATATTTCGGTCCCCTAGTTTTGATTTCACCGCTAGTGTCTCTTCCCTGGCTGCTGCAAACTTGGTCATCACACCGTAATGTACCGAAGCCGACCGATAGCGCCATTAAAAATATTTGGGTTATGCTTCCCTGCAGTGTATTTGAGTTGTTTACGGGTGAATGAATAATGATGCATAATGAAACCCCCCGGGTCAGTTGCAGAGGCTACTACTTGTAACCCATCAGTTTTTATTGACGCTATATATGGAGAATGAAGCATACGTGCAAAGTGCAAAAAAGAGTTTCCTTCCTCTATTTTCTGGAACATCTTATAAAGACGTTAAAAATATTGTGTGTATTGTAATTTTAGTTATGTCGTCGGTTCAACATTGATAAGGAGATTGCAGGGAATAAAGGCTTTACTAATAGGCGTCAAGACTATAAGGAAAATCCGAGATGGCGCAGTGGTTGGCACACTGGACTCGCATTCGGGAGTACGACAGTTCAAACCACCGTCCGTCCATCCTGATTTAGGTTTTCCGTCATTTCCCTAAATCGCTTCAGGCAAATTCCTGGATGGTTCCTTCCCAACCTTTCCCTAATCCAATGGGAAAGATGACGTCTTTGTTTTGTCTCCTCCCCCAAATCAACCAACCTATTATGAGAAAACTTAGTCATGAAATGGCACGTTCATGGTGTACCTGCTGGTTTTCAGCCAAACTGATGATTTCACTTTTCTTCGCGGTATTTCAACCTAGTCGTCTTCTTCTGGTGCTAGGAACTGTTCTCTTTTCCTGGACCTCCAACGAAACTGTGTTGATAATGCCGCGCTGTTATATATTGCCGAGTTCAACTTCTGGTGCGCGCTACTTTCTTTGACGGACATTTGTTACTTAGTTGTTTATCGGAGACCGCACTGCTGTTCCATGGAACGCACACTCTCTCAGAATTTTCCGACTCTGCTGGAAAAAATGTGTGTCAATTCCTTAGAGGCCAAACAGCTGAGGCCATCGATCCCTAGACTTACACACTACTTTAAACTAACTTACGCTAGAGACAACCCACACACCCTTGCCCGAGGCAGGACTCGAACCTCCTGCGGGAAAGGCCGCGCAGTTCGTGACATGGTGCCTCTAACCGAGTGACCACTCTGCACGACCTGCCGGATAAGATGGGTCGCGAGCTCTTACTACATTGAGTGACGGATCTGAAGCCTTGGTTAAATTAAAACCGGCGTCCCGACTCATTATCTATTCCGACATGTTTATTTTAACAGACTCCTTATTTACACTATTCCACAAACTTGGGTTTTTGCTCCACTATACTGGTCTCATCACATTACATATTCAGAATACGCTGGACGCTGTGTTCGGTGACAGATGATTTGATTGCTGGTTTTAGTCGAGTGTGCCGCTGGTGTTCCAGGCACTTCTCCTTTAGGAAAGGGGTGAAACCCTTTCCTAAAGGTCTACCCACTTATTAATTTCACATTTGGATGGCTTTCCGTGACCTAGGTCACTTTTAATATTATAAAAATACGGCCATTTATCTTTCTTGACGAACGAACTATATAAGCCATTATAGTTTTCTTTTCCTTTCACATTCTCAACCCCTCTCTCAGGCATTGTTGATTTTGACTACAGCACCCGCTCAGTTTGTCGATCTCAGTACCCGCTCCTGCAGAACACTATTCGTAGTTGCAGCAGTTCATCGTTTAGGTTGCCCTTATCTGGCAGTAGTATACATGTGTTTCCTATGTACACTGTGACCGAAGGATCATCTTTCAACCAACGCGCTGAGGAAAAATAACTGACAGTGTTTTTCACTTCTGTGGTCAATTTTGTATTAGAATAACGCATAGAGTTGAAATGTTCCACGTGCTCACTCCACAACTGAGTTGCCCATGTATAGACAGAACACGTTGACTTTAAGTTGACGGATTCTAGTTCGTTCATCTCAGTCTTCTCCACCAAACAGGGAGAACGTGCCTAATAAATAAATACTCGAAAGCACACCAAGGAGAGTATTACCAAACTTATTTGCAGAAATGAAGAGCTGGTGCGATACTGTTGTTACGACAGTGTGATTTGGTTCAAATGGCTCTGAGTGCTATGGGACTTAACATCTGAGGTCATCAGTCCCCTAGAACCTAACTAACCTAAGGACATCACACACGTACATACCCGAGACAGGATTCGCACCTGCGACCGTAGCGGTCGCTCGGTTCCAGACTGAAGCGCCTAGAATCGCTCGGCCACACCAGCCGGCCTGTATTTGTATGATATCATTGTTCTACACGAACAGACAGGCTGGTATGTCTCTTTTACTATCCTGTCAGCGCGTTTTTGGAATTCCTTTTGCCTGACATCCTTGTGGTCTGTATTGTGAACTCTACAGCGTAGAGGTTGCTGTTGGCGATCTGTAAGCCGACCGCTGTGTTCTACTTATTGACGTCTACAGTCACCCATTCTCCTGCTCAAGAGCTCCTCGTCTAGTCTGAGCTCTGCGCTACTTATCTGATCTTTCTACGTACGCCCCTGTGATCTTAAAATTTTCGTCGTTGTTGCTTCCTTCTTCGTCTCAGCCTTTATTTGTTTGGAGCCATTTTTCATTTCCTTGCTGTGTCGGAGTATACACAGGGTGACGGTGTAGAATTATAACGGCAGGAGTAGCACTTTAAAGAAAGCACAGTGGCGAACTCGACAGATAGTGTGCATCAGTGACAGTGATTGTAATTACAGCCAACGTGAAGAACGGCGTTGTCTTTTAACAAATTTGTGACTATGGTATCCTATATGACAAAAAAATTATTCCAACGACCTGTTATGTATTATCATGTTTTATCCGTCTGAATAGTTTGCCTATAAATGAAAAACTTTTAAGGAGTATTTCATTTTTACTTTCCTGCTGTTAATTAGCAAATGAATGGATGTTTGGAGATCGTCTTATGAGAGAATAATTGGGTCATCAGTATTTAAACTTTTGCTCTGATGCGAAAGTTTCACCAAGCTGCTGTTGTCAGAACCAAATGAGTGCGTTGGTATAGATGCAATATAATACACCAGGTACGGGCAATTCCCACACTATTCTTCGATCAATTTATCTTTCGTTTTGGGATAGTTTAGTAATACATATGGCTGTACTGTAGTTTATAGAGGTTGAATTAGCGGTCTCTCCCGATGAGTTCTATGCTATCCGTATTGCCATCAAAAACCACACACAGATGTTCATATTCTCTCGCTGACCAAGTGCAAACTTTTAGTCCTACAGAAAAAATATGAACGGGACTTCTTTTAGGTTTTTTAATGTAGTTAAAGTTTTTACTGGGATAAAATTTCGCTGGGAACCACGGTTTTTGAGATGTGCAAAAGAAACGCATTTGAACGTCACTTTTGCATGTTTTTCTTGAATAATTCGAAAACTATGGTCTCCAGCGAAGACGGATTCCAGTACAAAATTTAACCGAGTTAAGTATCCTACGACAAAGTCCTGTTCATATTTTCTGTAGGAATAATAATTTGCACATAGCATGCGAGAGCATTGCAGGTTGCATCAAAGCCGCCCATAGGGGCAATTGAATCACCCTGTATATCGTTTCATCGCGTTATATGGGTATACTCTTGCCACAGTTTATGTCGAGGAAGGTCTTCGGATTATCAATAGTGAGGCCCTGTGTCTGTAGAATGCACCGTATTTTTCGGGTAGATGCAATTTATATTTAAAGTTGTGCCGTATGTGCAGTAGCTGTATTTCTGAAGTGACGCGGCTCCTCAGAAGGCAGAGGCTGTGCTACTACCTTGATTCTCCCGCCTAGCACCTGTCGTATTCCCGCGGCCCTTACCAGTTAGCAGGTGCGGCGGCCTGGCCGCGGCGCTTGTGCCAATGAGTGTTTGCTGGCGGCCGCCACGTGCTTTCCGGGCGGAGCATTAGCCCCAGAGCAGCTCGTTCAGCGACGGCCTTAATTATACCTGAGCAGGGCGCGACGCGGCGAGGGATTTGACTTCCGAGGGGCTCCGGAGCACTGCGCTTTCAACTGCCTCCTTCTTCCTGGGCACAACAGCTGTTTACAGCACGCTCGTCTCGGCTTAAAGAGGAAGTTTTCCAGCTGCTCATTACCTCACTGTAAGAAAAGGCGGAGGAGGAGGAGGAGCAGGAGGAACAGTAAGAACTAAGATACGAATATGTGCTCTATTGTCCATTCTTCTCACAGCATTTAGTGCGCATTGCATTCTCGAGAAGCTATTTTCGTTGTGAATTCCGGAACACTGTATTTCTTTTGAATGACGTATGAATTCAGATGCCTTTACTCTTAAACTGAAGTTTCCGCTCAGAAAACTGAACGCATTCAAATGTTTTATGTTATTTATGTGATAATAAGATATACGAGGGCCGTTCAGAAAGTAACCTCCGGTTGATTTAAAAAAATACACCAAGTTAAATAAAAATATTTTAATATATACATCTTACAACTACATCTTTGCACTATTTTTCTATATAGTCTCCATAGCGATTGAGGCACTTATCGTATCTCTTCACAAGCTTTGAAATTCCTTCTGCATAAAAATCACCCGCTTGTGCCTGGAGCCAGCCTGTGACCGCATCTTTGAGCTCTTCGTCGTCATCAAACCGCTGTGACCCGAGCCATTTCTTCAAATGCATGAAGAGGTGATAATCACTTGGCGCCAGGTCTGGGCTGTAAGGTGGATGGTTGATAACATCCCACTTGAAGGACTGAAGAAGGGCCGTTGTTCTGCGAGCAGAGTGAGGACGGGCGTTATCGTGCAAAAAAACGATACCGGAAGTCAGCATACCACGGCGTTTGTTCTGTATAGCCCGTCGTAACTTTTTTATTGTTTCACAGTACACGTCTTGATTAATGGTCGTACCACGTTCCATGAATTCAACCAACAACACCCCTTTGGCATCCCAGAACACCGTTTCCATCAGTTTTCTGGCAGAAAAATCTTGCGAGGCTTTTCTTGGTTTGGTAGGCGAATTTGAATGTGCCCACACCTTTGATTGTTCTTTTGTCTCAGGGTTCACGTACTTAATCCAGGTTTCGTCACCGGTCACGATTCTGTTTAACAATGGTTCTCCTTCGTCCGCATAACGTGACAGAAAGTCTAATGCAGAGGCCATTCTTTGAGTTTTGTGGTGGTCGGTAAGAATTTTGGGCACCCATCGTGCACAGAACTTACGGTAACCCAATCTTGCTGTCACTATCTCGTACAAGAGAGAAATCTGTGGAAAACCAGTAGACAACTCCGACATTGAGAAACGTCGATTTTCACGAACTTTTGCATCAACTGTCTGAACGAGTTCGTCAGTCACCAATGATGGTCTACCACTCCTCTCTTCATCATGAACGTTTTCTCGTCCACTTTTAAATAAACGTACCCATTCACGGACAACTCCTTCACTCATAACTCTTGGTCCATACACGGCACAAAGCTCACGATGAATAGCTGCTGCAGAATCTCCTTTGGCTGTAAAAAACCTTATGACAGCACGCACTTCACATTTGGCGGGGTTTTCTATTGCAGCACACATTTCAAACTGCCACAAAAACTAAACTAGCGCAGGTACGACGTTCATTCGACCACGGCTTGATGCCGATTGACTTGTTGAGTGCGTGAACGCACAGATGGCGTCGCTACTCCCCCCACAACCCGCACTGTGACCGATCGGAGGTTACTTTCTGAACCGCCCTCGTATTAAGAGCAACCATTGATCAAATTAATGTAGAAATAAAATAGAATATTGAAAATGAGGATCAGTTAAAAATAATACAAAATAAATTAACACAAGTTCCAAGTAGGTTAGTTCTAGCTTATATTACTAGAATTGCAGCTGGCAGCCTCGAAGTAAGTCGAGGTCTGCTTACTAACTAGAACTTTACGTACTTCCAAACGCTTTGTTGCTGCACTATTCTACATTGCCCGCCATGATATATGCGTGCCTCAGCGATTGTCGAGCCTATGCATACCCGTGTGGTGGTCATAGCAATGTGTATATATATATATATATATATATATATAATTAAGAGAAACTATCACACTCACTTATCTAACTGTACACTGTACATATATATCACACAATTTTTTATATATATATATATATATATATATATATATATATATATATATATATAATTGTGTGATATATATGTACAGTGTACAGTTAGATAAGTGAGTGTGATAGTTTCTCTTAATTATATATATATATATATATATATATATATATATATATATATATATATATATATATATATTGCTATGACCACCACACGGGTGTGTGTAGGCTCGACAATCGCTGAGGCACGCATATATCATGGCGGGCAATGAGTGTGATAGTTTCTCTTAATTATATATTTATATATATATATATAATTAAGAGAAACTATCACACTCACTTATCTAACTGTACACTGTACATATATATCACACAATTATATATATATATATATATATATATATATATATATAAAAGTGTGTGTGATAATTTCTCTTAATTAAATTTATTTGTGCCTATTACATTTAATGGTCACTGACAGTTGCTTGCAGTCTCTCTCTATATGAAAAAGGGGGCAACAGAAAACGATATGATCAACAGAACCTCCCTCTCCACCATTCACTACATCCCTCTCGATGCAAATGTTTGGGATATGGATTGTGACATGTTAACAGATGCATCATACCTCAAGTAGGGGCAATGGCGTGCAGTTTGTGTCTGTTCCTGATGGTTGGTAAGACGCTGTACGCCCACCATGCAGTGCTTCTAGTGTCCCAGTCAGACTGTGTTATCCACCTGACTTCCAGGCCCATAAATGTCTTTCCTCACTCATATGAGTTCTGGTATATATGGTCATACTGTTTACGCTCCAACCAATACATCGCTGCCCTGTAACGTACTGAGATAACCATCTGACATATCACGAAAGTCAACACTATACCCTTTACAGGCGTTGTGCGAAAGGCATCGGCGGTACTCAGAAGTACGTTCCCTGAATTCCTGCAACATTGTTTTGTAGCTGCCAGGTCGAAAGCGACGCGCCAGACATTGGCAGCAGGGCGCACGATGGGTTGCCGTGCCACTGATGATGGTAATTAGTTGTAAAATATGGTTTACATATCTACAAACAGTACTGCGTTTACACGGGTTCTGTCAAGTCGCAGGGAAAATCTGGCAAGAAATAGTCGGCGCTTCAGAAGTGTGTATGTGGTTGTTCGTACATATATATAGTCAGACAGCTACCCGTGCAGCAGTGCTGCATCTGAGCAAGCTTTTCCTCATGTCTCGCCCTGTAGTTTGCAGACACAACTAGTACGAGGTCACCTGTGCATGCAACAACACTTTCAGTATCATGCACCCTGTCTAACAGATGTAATAGGGGTTCAGTACTTAGATTCCAGAACAAAAGACGACTTAGAGAGACTTGGTCTGTCGTTGGTAACCGTTTTCATTACCTTGCTGTGCGCCGAAGGCCACTGGACGCTACGTCCACAACGGCGACCGTTGTGACCGAGCGGTTCTAAGCGCTTCAGTCCGGAACCGTGCTACTGCTACGTCGCAGGTTCGAATCCTGCCTCGGGCATGGCTGGTGTGGTGTCCTTAGGTTAGTTAGGTTTAAGTAGTTCTAAATCTAGGGGACTGATGACCTCAGATGTAAAGTCCCATAGTGCTGAGAGCCATTTGAACCATTTTTGAACGTTCACGACAACAAGCTACAAAGCTCTTACACAGACATTTTGAGACCCTAAGATCTCGTATGCGTGCGAACGTAGTAGGCCACCAAAGAAAGCTGGACTACAAAATAAATTCCTAACGTATTCGACGGGAGTCAGGTTTTATTCCGTAGCCCGAACGAGCTCTTTCTTCGGTTCTAATGGGAAGACAGTTAACTCCTAAACCGAGTTTGGTTGAAATCGATCCGGTACTTTAGGAGGAGACGTGGATCATACATACATCAATTTTTACAATATGTCTGGATATATGGGCGCTCCAGCTGTGGACATTACCATGTGTCCCCATACATTATGTATGGGGCTAAATGAAAATGTGCTTGACGTCATAATGTACAGGGAGTAGACGTCTCAGGATACGTCGTAGGGATAATGCCGAAGAGACAGATCTTCTTGACCATTCTTTAGAAAGATGGCCTTACTAATGAACCCTGAAACGATCAGTGTTCATCGATGCCAAGATATTATTACTATTTAGTAGTCAGTTAATGTAACACTGTACATAAAGCAGAGTGTCGCGTAATGATATGTTTGTACGATAATGTGCATTCCTGCAAGACGTTAATTTTGCGCCATTTTTATATCATGTTAAGGAAATGTGTTGAACTGTGTATTTGTCATCTTGCACAGTACACAGTAAAATGATGTTAGTGTGTAAGATGTAAGTGCATATCTCTTAATTTTATATTGTATCTAATTTTTTTTAAAATTTTCCCTTTTTTGCTATGTGTCTTACTATTTGCATACATTTGCATTTAGCATTGCGTTAGATGACACCGTGAAAGCGAAATTTAGATGGTATACAAGAAATATATAGAAACGCACAGTCAAATGGCGGTGTATTCTTTCAAAAATTACTGTATGTTTGTGGCTCAGCACCCTCGATAAAAACGCTGGCAGGACAACTAGAAGCCACATAAATGGATAAATAAGTATACCATATGAAACTTCCTGAAAGATTAAAACCGTGTGCCCGACCGAGACTCGAACTCGGGACCTTTGCCTTTCACGGGCAAGTGCTCTACCAACTGAGCTACCGAAGCACGACTCACGCTCGGTACTCACAGCTTTACTTCTGCCAGTATCTCGTCTCCTACCTTCCAAACTTTACAGAAGCTCTCCTGCGAACCTTGCAGAACTAGCACTCCTGAAAGAAAGGATACTGCTGAGACATGGCTTAGCCACAGCCTGGAGGAGGTTTCCAGGTTTCTCATTCTGGAAGCGTACCATATATTCCCTTACAGTGTTACAGGAAACATTCGAAAATAATGACTCCTTGCCACGGGGATCTGACATGAGTGTGGTCAGAAAGACTATCGAGTGAATCGTTTTGTACTTTACGAATATATAATCGTTCACAGAAGTGGAGGGAACTCCCTTGATAACATTTCTCGAACGGAGAAATGTGGAGGGCTTACGTTCGTGACGAAGTCCACTACCCTTGTTATTCGTTCATCATATTCATTACCTAAGCGAGTGCCTCCCTCGATGTAGGTTGTGTCTGCTATTCAACGAAATGTGTAGTGAGACAGACGTTGTCTGAGAAAATATCAGCAGGCCAACAGTGGGGCACACGCGAACAGAGGGCAGTACATTACCATCTAACCCAAAGCAATATTGCACGAAATAATAATAGTATGCATTTATGTGCATGAAATTCAACCACAAGCCGTACTGTACATTGCGTCATATAAATATTCAACTCCTTTATGAATAAACTGTGTGGCTATTACAACCGCAAAGCTGTTGGGAATAGATAACGGTTTAACTGCACTTGCAGTAGCTGTTAAAGAATTGAGAGCGGCGCAGTGCCTCTGAGATAGCAGAGCGTTTGCATAAAGCCATCAGACGCATCGCACATGCCTACCGCTATCCAGTCTTTGCGATATCCGACTGCAGCAAATAAAGTTTTTGCTGGTATAGTCTGATAGCTAAAGAGACTTTACCTATTTACAAGCCCCTTCTCTGCAGATTAACAATTATAGCACGAAATTGAGTATATAATTTCTTGTGGTGGAGAAATGTCACCAGTTACGAATAAAGGAAAGGGCAAGATCAGGACACTGGAAAGAAGTTATGATAAGATGCCTACAGGTCATCCATCAAGATCAAAACACACAGAATATAAGAAAAGATGGAAGTGACAGATCACAAAAAGGAGAGTGGATTATAACATTCTTCAGTGGTTCAGGCATGTTAAAAGAATGAACAGTGGCAAGTAGCCGAAGACAGTGTTAATATTGGCCCTGAGGTGAAAATGAAAGGAGTTAACAGCCTCCTATTGGCAGCACTGAGATTACTGGAGGAAGGAAACAACTAACCCCTAGTCGGAAAAGTCAAAGAAGAAGAGAAGCAATCACATTAGGTGCGACATTACATTGGATCACGTACGATGTACGAGATGTGGCTATACAATAACGAGAGTGATGCTGTCACGGAGTAAGTAAGCATGCGACAAAGATGAACGGCAAAGGGCTGTAAGGCGTGAAGCCTTCTCGGTGGAATGCCGCGTCTCTGATGTGTGCAGACAAATTAATGTGGCCGTGGCCTTCTTTTGTGTAAGAGCTCTTAGTTTGTTTCGCAGAAAAAATGTTAAGTGTAATAATAGAGCAACGAAATGTCGCGAAGTTTCACATGAAACTTTGGAAAACTGCTACTGAAACCAATCTTTTGCTAAAAAGAAAGGGTATGGAGAAGACTGTTTATCGCGTACGCCAGTTTTTGAGTGTTTCAAGCGTTTCCAAGATGGCCAAGAAGACGCGGAAGATAACTCAAGCTCGGGACACCATTCAACGTTAGAAGCGGTTGAAAACATCGAAAAAGTAGGTAAACTAATTCGATATGACCGTCGGTTGAGTATTTGAAAGATTGCTGAAACTGTAGGAATTGACAAAGATTGCGTAAGGCAAATTTCACGTAACTAATTTAACATGAGAAAACTGTGTGCGAAACTGGTGCCGAAAATTCTCATGATCGAACAAAAAGGTCGTGAAAATGTTAGTACGAAGACTTTGAATACCGTTGAAAATTATCCTAATTTCTTAGGAAGTGTGATAACATGTCTTGAATCTTGGTTTTTCACTTGTGATACAGAGACTAAGCGCCAGTACAATCTTTGTTTGTTGGTTTTGTTTCAGGGCGCAAAAACAAGTAGGTTCATAGGCACCTATTTCCGAACTGTAGAACACGAAGACAGAGAGAGGAGTTTATAACGACTACACGTTAATCCTAATTGACGGTAGAGATGACAGCTAAAAGAAGGGGACGTGGAGAAAGGTTTATGAAATATGCCAACGGAGGTCGTGAACTAAAAGTTAAATGACCTTTGACATATTGCTACGACGGATAAAAAATAAAATGCGGTCGACAGCCCCCACTTCGTTCGCTAAAACGGCCGATAACTCAGACGGCAAGCACAAACGAGAACGTAAGTGCTTAAGAAAAGGGCATTCCGTCAGGAAATGGCGGACCGTCAAAGGTTGAGCGCAACGAGCACAGAGAGGCGGGGGAGCACCACTTAGCAAATGGCGATGGCTAAAAGGACAGTGCCCGACACACAACCTAGCTAAAATTATCTTCTCATGGCGAGAAGGCCGAGATCATGTCGTCCAAGCCACTGAGAGAGGCTTGACAACGCTGAGTTTGTTCTCATGAAGGGAGGACCGGTGGTGATGCCAAAGTGACACAACTTTCTAACAGAACATCGGAGGGAATGGAAGAACTAGCGGACTGAGGTACGAGGACTGCAGCCTTGGCAGCAGCGTCAGCGGCCTCGTTTCCTGTCAGACCAACGTGACCCGGAACCCTTACGAACACTGGCTCTATCAAGAGAGAACAAGTGAAAGCTTTTCTAAACCTGTTGCACTAAGGAATGGACGGTGTACAGCACACAAAGGTTTTGAAGGGCACTGAGACAGTCGGAGTGGCTGGAGTGTTCTTAGGAAGCGAAGGAAGGTCAACGTGAACACGGGCCGCTGCACGAAGCCAAGGTGGTGAAGGGCTTCACAGCCACCGGGAAAGTGACAGGTAGTGTGAAGTTAGCTGCTGGAGCAAGAGTCGAAAGAGAACTCCAGGAGGTAATAGAAAAGAGGGATGCGCCACATACTGGCGATCGAAGAAGTCAGCCAAGAAGGAGCAAAGGATGGGTGGCCACGCATGCAGACAAACGCCATGCATACTTGCTGAGGAGATTGTCACTGCGGTAGAGATCAGCGGTAGGAGTACAGCGGTAGTTCATTGGCTTCTGTATACATATTCTCAACAGGGCTAGTGTAAAAGGCACCAGTGTCCAAACGAATGCCATGATGGTGAATAGTACGAAGACAGCGTAAGAGTAACGGACGTGCAGACGCATAAACGAAACACCCATAGTCTAGTTTCGAACGGACAGGCGACCGGTACAAAATGAGGAGGGTGGTTCGATCTGCTTCCTAGCAAGTACCACTGAGGACACACAGGACACTGAGGGTCCACGTACAGCCATGTAAGACACGTGGGAGGACCAAGGAAATTTCCTATTGAGCATTAGCTCTAGGAATTTCGTAATTTCAACGAACGGAAGAGCAACAGGATTAAGATGTAAAGACTATGGAAGAAACGAAATTTTACCACCAGAAATTCATAGAAACGGTTTTGTCAGTGGAGAAATGAAAGCCATTGTCGATGCTCCATGAGTAAAGACGATCGAGAAATCGCAGAAGGCGCCGCTCAAAGAGATAAGTCCGTGGAGAACTGCAGTAGAAGGCAAAATCGTCAACGAATGGGGAGCCGGAGATGCTCTGACGGCTACAGGTCGTTATAGGGTTAATGGCGACAGCAAAGAGCACGTCGTTCAGGACGGAGTCCTGAGGCTCACCGGTTTCCTGGATAAAGATGTCCGCCAAGGCTGAACCCACAAATACAAATACTTTTTAAACTCGGTGTTTAAAAAATTCCTGAAGGAATCGGGACATGCGGCTACGGAAGCTTCACGTGTAGAGGCTTTGGAAGATACTAGTGCTCCAGCAAGTGTCGTAGGCTTTCTCCAAATCGAGAAACGCAGCCACAGACTGGAATTTCCGCAGAAAAGCGTTCATGACATGGGAGGACAAATTAAGGCACTGTAGCACTCACTATTCGGAAAAGAGAGGGGTATCGCCCGAGCCTCCTCCGCTCGTTTCCGATAGAGGAAGGCAGGGTGATAGTGAGAAGAGCTCGAAACTTCCGCCAAATGGCGACCCAAGGTGGTGGAGATGGCAATAGGGTCCTATATGACATACATCATCTGCTGCTGTCAGGCCAGAAACAGGGGAATGGGTCTCGGTCCCAGAGAGCAGTCGGAGGTTGGCCCACACGACAGGAAAGGGAGTGGAACTGTTAAAAGAACCAGTGAATGAAATCCAGCTAGCTTTTTTTGCTATCCCGAAGAACGTGACAACACTGTGCACGCAACTGTTTATAATCAATGCAGTTTTTTCATCGTAGGGTGACGGTTAAAAACGAGGAGAGCTCGTCTCCGCGCGCGAATTTCGTTGCGGCATGCCTCAGTCCACTAAGAGACCAGTGCACGGGATAGTAAACAGCAAGTGCGTGGAATGGAACGTTCTGCGGCGGTAAGGATAATGTTTGTAAGATATTCTACCTGGTCATCTTAACTGGGGAAATGTTGTTCGTCGAAGGTCGCCAGAGAGGAGTAAAGCCTCCAGTCGACTTTAGAAAGCTGCCATTTGGCTGAGCACGTAAGTGGGGTAGGAGTCAACAAACGGATAGCACACTTGAAATGGTCACTCGAGTATGTGTCAGAGAGAAAGGACCACTCGAGACGATGGGCAAGCTGAGCAGTACAGAATGATAGGTCCAAATGGGAATAGTTGTGCTTGGAGTCTGAAAGGAGCGTGGGTGCTCCTGTGTTAAGGCAGAGGACGTTACGTTGATTGAGGTGAGTCAAGCGGGCACCTCCGGACAGGTTCGAGGAGAGCTCCAAAGGGGATGGTGCACATTAAAGTCATTGAGAAGCAGAAGAACATGAGATAGCTGTCCAATAAGCTTCAGGAAGTCTCCCCTGGTGATATCAAATGACCGAGGAATGTGAACAGGGCAAAGGGAAAAGTTCAAGTAAGGAAGGAAAACGCAAACTGCAACAGCTTGAAGGTGGTTAGTTGGGAAGATGGGTTGACTATGAACATCATCCCGCATTAGCAGCATGACTCTCCCGTGAGATGGAGTGCCATCCTCGGGGTCTGCGATTAGCCAATAGCTTGCGAGCAACTGGATCTGCTGGGCAGACCGCTCATCGAGACACACGTGATAATCTCGAGAGGAGGCATTGCAGTTGATACAGTAGGGGGAAGGAGGCAGGCAGTCGCCCACTTTTTAGAAACCTCAACTCTGTACTCTTTGTACGCATTTCTTCTCTCTTGTTCACCACCCATATTTCACTCCCGCGTGATAGTGTTGGTAGAGCAACATCCTTACGAAAGTATAATCTTTCAGAGTTATGGTTTTCAGAGAACTGCTCATTGTCCCGTTTTTGTCGCTAAACTCAAGAATTATATTTTCTGTGTATTTGTCACAATCACATATTGTACCCCAGCAAAGATTTTTAAGTATTTCTCGTGTTCAGTTATTTTATTTTAACGCAAATTTTAATCAACGCCGAGTGCTTGCCCTCAAAAGGCATGGTTTTAGTTGTTTGCACTAGAATTTTCAGCTTGTGTTCAGAATAAATTTTATTCAATTGAATAACTGTTGTTTATATCGAAATTTAGAAAGGTAGAGTATAAATGCAAGAATCCTACAATGTACAAGAAAAGACAACCGAAGTAAGGAAGGCATAAGTGACAGTTTAGCGGCGGTCTGTGAACTTTTGTTCAGCAGTAAAGCTGTCTCATTATCATACATGAACATGGAAGACGAGGCTAATATTCCCGGCGGGGTCAGGGATTTTCTCTGCCTCGTGATGACTGGGTGTTGTGTGTTGTCCTTAGGTTAGTTAGGTTTAAGTAGTTCTAAGTTCTAGGGGACTGATGACCGTATATGTTAAGCCCCATAGTGCTCAGAGCCATTTGAACGAGGCTAATATAACATGGGAAAAGCAGAGAAAATATCTCGTTGCTACACCATGATATTAAAAATTAAGTGGACATATAAAGATCGAAGTGAAGCGGCGCTTAGTAGATAGGAGTGTACAGTAACCCCTTAAGAGACTAAAAAGGCTGCTAACGCGAGAGTGCAAAGTATGCCGGGAATTTTAGAGTTTGTATTAAAACTATGGTACATTTAGTATTTGCTAGAACTTCTTCAGTCTGTAGTTTTCCCACATTTGTAGAGTAGGCTTTCTGGGATGTTGAAATATCACTTTCCAGGATCTATGGCATCTCCAGGGAGAACGCCAACGCACTTCATGTCATTGTTAACGGAGTTCTCCCGTTTTAGCTTAGATCGCCCTCGTGGTCCACTGCGATTAGTGTTCAGATTGTGCTGCAGTAGAACGTGCTGCTGCAGGATGTTTCCATACCAAAGAAGCCAGTCTTCCCTAATTTTCTGTAGAAATGGGGGTAAGTAATTTCTCTTCCGGTTGTTCTCATTGTTAATATTGTTGCAGTCTTCAGGCCGAACGCTGGTTTGACGCAGCTGTCAACAACACAGTCCGACTATAATTACTTGATAGTTGACGTCTTTCACTTGCCGTTGCAGTGTTGCCACATCGGTTGCCGGCTACCGCTCGGCTATAGGTGACACGGCGGATCACTTCACAAATGCTGTTACTGTGTAACGCGGAGCAATGTTGAAAGTGGCTGCCACGAGGTATGTCGGAAATGCGAAATACTCTGTCGACAACTGATTTTAAGCGATCAATGACTGGATTGCTGCAGATGACGCGTTTTGTAGCCCTGAATTTAAACTCATGTCCTAAGCTAACCAGAAGCTCTTGTTGTGCAATGTATCCCACAACATGGCGGTCAACAATCTGCGGTAGAACTAAAATCACGATCCCTTTGTTCAGAGCCATTAAAGCTAACCTCTACGAACAAACTCAAGACAGAAAAGAATCAGTTTCACCGCTGAAAGCAAACTGTAATTTCTCGCTGTGATTGTGCGGTGTCGGTCGCGATCCGGTTGGCCGCACTTTCATATACGTGCGTCGTCTTTTTCACCGCCGCGTTTCCTACAGCCGCTACAGCGGCACAAGGGCGCTGCCATGAACGATTACCCACCTGCCAATGAGAATCAAGCATCCCGCTCCGGAGCTCACCCTTTTCTGAGTGTTTGACAGCGTGTAAAGAAGACATAACACATTGCTTACCTTAAACTACTCACACTGGCTACACGAACTGCCACCTTACCAAACGATGATGAGCAGTCCTCGTTGACACTTGGTTGCAGATTGTCGTTCACACAGGAAGATTTCAAATGAAAAAAGGAATGACAGGAAGAAAAATAAGTGCATATAAAAAAGTGAATACGTCGATGAGAATGATGTGCCAAAGAATTAGAAATAAATGAAATTACTTTTAAAGCAATTAATTGAATAGTAATAATAATGAGATTGGAACCTACGACATGTGGAGTTCATGCACTACCCACTGCATAGCGCTAAACACTAGGTTAAATAGTTATCCTGACTGGAAACGCAAGAAAATGGTCTTATGAAAATATGTCAGGAACTACTGCATCGCTGCAATGGTAGATGGTGCTGACGAATGTAAGTTCCTCTGTCCACGCGCCGTGTGTTCCTTGCGTCTTGCAGATTGTGTGATTGACGCAGCGTACTGTGAGCAGCACAGAGGTCCGGTGTTCATGTCGAGAACAAGCAGAGATGGTGTATGTGTGTGTCCAAGCAGAAAGAAACGGTCGAGAGACAGCACGGCTATACCAAAACAAGTACATTCACATCCACATCACACAACATCTCAAGCCCTTTTTGGGCGTCTGTGTGATCATGGGCCCTTTCAGAAAGACGAACGTGAAGGGAGGCGGTGGACTGTGCGTACACCATGTTTGGAGGACCGGGTTCTACAGGATATTGTTGTGGCACTTTGGCATCGGCGAACGGTTCGGACGTGACATTGAGCGCTCTGTTTGGAGGAAACCAGCTACAACGCGTGAACTGTCAGCTATCAAGTAATTTTAATCAGAATGTAGTCCACCCAGGGCAAGCCTCTTCATTTCTGCATAACTGCTACAATCAATGTCCACTTGAATCCAGTTATGGTATCAATCTTTCGTCTCCCTCTGCAATTTTTACCGCCCACCCTTATCTCTGTAATTAATTATTTATTGATGCACAAGGATGAGTTCTATTAACCAATCCCTTCTTCTAGTCAAATTGTAGCATAACTTCATTTCCTCTCTTATTCTTTTCAGTATTTATTCGGTTGGTGTCCGATCCACTGTCTTATTTTTGTGTCTCTGTGTTTTATATTCTTTCTACTTGTGCCACTGTTAGTTATTTTTCTGCCCAAATTGAAAACTCTTCTTCTGTTTCCAGATTTTCATTTCGCAGTATACTATTTTTGATGTTGATCTTATAACAGTTTTCATGACACCATCACTATATTCAAATGATCTTGCAGTTCCTTTGTCGACGTTGACAGAATTTCAGTATACCTATAATTCACAACTACTGTTTCCCTTTCATGTCTTTGTGCTCTTCCAGCTGCAGTTTTTCTTTGTAAAATTTGTAGTTAAACTTTTGCTCCGTACGTTTTATCCCTACTACTTTCAGAATATCAAAGAGGGTATTCCAGTCAAGACCGTCAAAAACATTCTCTAAATTTACAAATGCTTTTAAACTACATTCTAAGATACGTCGTAGTGTCAGTTTTGCCTTACACGACCCTAAATTCTTAGAGTCAGTATTTTACAACATGTCGTATTAATTAGATTTTTTTCCAGTAATATTCACGCCTTGGAATTTGTACCATCACTTTCTTCTTAAAGTATGAAGGAATTTCAACACATATTGTCGTTGCTGGTTCTCCCAAGGACGGAAATAAATCTGAGAGAATGTAGACTATATCGTTAATACGAGCAACACATGAAATGGCCTAGTGGAGAACACTCATTTCCGTTACACGAAGATGTGTCTCAATGGCCACTATAATTTCTTTGTACTGAAACTGTTACAAGAAAAATTTCCGTCTTGTATATGCTGACCTCAAGGTTTACGTTTTGCTCCTACCATCTCATCTAGGCACCTTTCATGCTACTTATTCATGCTGTTATAACTTCGTTAACAGAACGCAAGATACCGAAAAATGTACACCTTCAGTACGCTTTTTACTTGCATTTGTAGTCTCCACAAGCAAGAAAGGTTTTTTCGTTTTTAATTACGATACAGAGTGACAGAAACGATCCTAAAGTTTCCTGTCCATCGTACCATTCCTCTTTTTTTTTTTTTTTAACAGTAATCGTAATCCAGAATGAGATTTTCACTCTGCAGCGGAGTGTGCGCTGATATGAAACTTCCTGACAGATTAAAACTGTGTGCCCGACCGACACTCGAACTCGGGACCTTTGCCGTTCGCGGGCAAGTGCTCTACCATCTGAGCTACCGAAGCACGACTCACGCCGGGTCCCCCAGGCTGTGGCTAATCCGTGTCTCCGCAATATCCTTTCTTTCAGGAGTGCTAGTTCTGCAAGGTTCGCAGGAGAGCTTCTGTAAAGTTTGGAAGGTAGGAGACGAGATACTGGCAGAAGTAAAGCTGTGAGACCGGGCGTGAGTCGTGCTTCGGTAGCTCAGATGATAGAGCACTTGCCCGCGAAAGGCAAAGGTCCCGAGTTCGAGTCTCGGTCGGGCACCGGAAGTTTCAGTAATCGTAATATTAAGAAAAAAATTCGTGGAACTTAGTGCGACAGGTTTCATCCTACGGTGCGCGTAGCAGAGAAGTCCAACAGACGTTACCGTGCTGACTGTCGATGCACACCTGTCAGTTAAAGGTTGTCTGATAGGGCAGTTTATAGATTAAGATAGCGTTTCGTATGATTGGGCAGCGTTCTGACCAGTCGGGGATTTGTTTAGGCAGAGTGTATAAAACATGTCAGTGGCGAATGTGATTAAAAGGCTTCCTGTGAGCCAGCACACCAATGTGCACAGATGAGGATTTCTCTCAGTGTATTTCACTAGCAACAGGGATGATTTCAGTCATCTCTAGGAAATACAGAGTGCGTTCCATAAGTAATTTCACCAATTTTTTTCTGACGCAACAGTACACCACAGCGCGTTGTAATCGGCTGGGATAAGTGGAGCGGGGTGTTAGCTTCAAAACACTCTTTTTCTCATTCGGCTGCGAGATGCCGGAGAGTCAGGACGTGCGTTTCCGTCAATCCCGTTTTGAGTTTATGTTACACGGCACAATGGATCATTCTGTAGGGCAACGGTACGGTGTCAAATTTTGCGTTAAACTTGCGAAGTCAGCCACCGAAACGTTTCCGTTACTCCAGCATGCCTTTGGGACTGATTGCTTGTCCAAATCACAAGTTTTCCGGTGTCACAAGTCGTTCATGGAGGGCCGAGAGGAGATCACCGACGAACCTCGCTGTGGACGGCCATCAACCGCATGAGACGACGAAAATGTGACGAGTGTGCACGATTGTTTGAACTCTGACATACGGCTGAGCATTCAATTGATAGCACAAACGCTAAACATGTCAAAAACAACTGTTTTCCGCATTGTGACCGAAGATTTGAACATGAGAAAGGTGTGTGCCAACTCGTCCCAAAAATGTTGACCGATGAACACAAGCACATGCGAGCGCTTCGGTGCTGAGAGATGTTGGAAATGTGTGAAAATGATCCTCACTTTTTAAACTCAGTTATCACTGGTGATGAGTCGTGTATTTTTGAGTACGACGCTGACACAAAAAGGCTGAGTTCAGAGTGGCACACCCCATCGTCACCCCATCCCAAAAAGGCATGCATGAGCAAGTCCAGGATCAAAACCATGCTCATTGTCTTCTTTGAAGTCAGAGCCATTGTCCACCACGAATTCGTATCTACCGGGACTACAGTGAACTCAGTTTTCTACTTGGAAGTGCTCAAAAGACTAAAAAGGAGGGTCTCGCGCTGCTGAAGCGACATCAAGGACACGTGAAAACTTCATCTACATCTACATCTACATCTACATCTACATCCATACTCCGCAAGCCACCTGACGGTGTGTGGCGGAGGGTACCTTCAGTACCTCTATCGGTTCTCCCTTCTATTCCAGTCTCGTATTGTTCGTGGAAAGAAGGATTGTCGGTATGCCTCTGTGTGGGCTCTAATCTCTCTGATTTTATCCTCATGGTCTCTTCGCGAGATATACGTAGGAGGGAGCAATATACTTCTTGACTCTTCGGTGAAGGTATGTTCTCGAAACTTTGACAAAAGCCCGTACCGAGCTACTGAGCGTCTCTCCTGCAGAGTCTTCCACTGGAGTTTATCTATCATCTCCGTAACGCTTTCGCGATTACTAAATGATCCTGTAACGAAGCGCGCTGCTCTCCGTTGGATCTTCTCTATATCTTCTATCAACCCTATCTGGTACGGATCCCACACTGCTGAGCAGTATTCAAGCAGTGGGCGAACAAGCGTACTGTAACCTACTTCCTTTGTTTTCGGATTGCATTTCCTTAGGATTCTTCCAATGAATCTCAGTCTGGCATCTGCTTTACCGACAATCAACATTATATGATCATTCCATTTTAAATCACTCCTAATGCGTACTCCCAGATAATTTATGGTATTAACTGCTTCCAGTTGCTGACCTGCTATTTTGTAGCTAAATGATAATGGATCTATCTTTCTGTGTATTCGCAGCACATTACACTTGTCTACATTGAGATTCAGTTGCCATTCCCTGCACCATGCGTCAATTCGCTGCAGATCCTCCTGCATTTCAGTACAATTTTCCATTGTTACAACCTCTCGATACACCACAGCATCATCTGCAAAAAGCCTCAGTGAACTTCCGATGTCATTCACCAGGTCATTTATGTATATTGTGAATAGCAACGGTCCTGTGACACTCCCCTGCGGCATACCTGAAATTACTCTTACTTCGGAAGACTTCTCTCCATTGAGAATAACATGCTGCGTCCTGTTATCTAGGAACTCCTCAATCCAATCACACAATTGGTCTGATAGTCCATATGCTCTTACTTTGTTCATTAAACGATTGTGGGGAACTGTATCGAACGCCTTGCGGAAGTCAAGAAACACGGCATCTACCTGTGAACCCGTGTCTATGGCCCTCTGAGTCTCGTGGACGAATAGCGCGAGCTGGGTTTCACATGACCGTCTTTTTCGAAACCCATGCTGATTCCTACAGAGTAGATTTCTAGTCTCCAGAAAAGTCATTATACTCGAACACAATACGTGTTCCAAAATTCTACAACTGATCGACGTTAGAGATATAGGTCTATAGTTCTGCACATCTGTTCGACGTCCCTTCTTGAAAACGGGGATGACCTGTGCCCTTTTCCAATCCTTTGGAACGCTACGCTCTTCTAGAGACCTACGGTACACCGCTGCAAGAAGGGGGGCAAGTTCCTTCGCGTACTCCGTGTAAAATTGAACTGGTGTCCCATCAGGTCCAGAGGCCTTTCCTCAACACGCCGAGTCACAGCGCCTTCCTGGCCAGGACCACTGGTTCCTCAGCCTCCCTACAGTCCTAAGCTTGCTCTCGCTGAATTTTTTTTTTTGTTTCCTCGGTTAAAAATAGGGCATGAAAGGAGAACATTGGGACACGACTGAAAGCATCCAGGCGCATGTTACATCAGCTCTAAAGGACATTCCAGAAAAGGCATTCCAGGATGCCTTCCAGGCATGGAAACACCGCCTCCAGACGTGTATCGAAGCAAGATGGTGCTATTTTGATTTTTTTTTTATTATTTGTACGGATATATTCAATAAACGATTTTTTATGAATTTGGTCGCATTACTTTCGGAACGCACCTTGTATGCAGAGACTGTAAATTTTGTACAAGCTACTATGATGATGGACGGTACTACAAACGAGCCATGAGACAGAAGATTTTGATTACAGAAGGAAACAGAACGGAACAACTGTCCGCAGAGTAGAGTGATGGCTGGGCGCGGCGGGCAGGACGCTGTGTGGCGGGTTTACAGCCGGCCGCCGCATCGTAACGGCGCTCCTCGCGGAAGACGGGAGTCCTGGGTCCGTCACGGAACTCTTTGTCCGTCACTTTCTACACTCTGCTGGAAATACTTCAGTCGACGGTTGCTGCAGAGGAGACCAAACGCTGACTGGCACACGTTTCAAGTGCGCTGCTGGACATCTTACGAAATATCGTTGGTGATTTACGATTACGGTACACAGCGCCACACTGCAGACCCTTGACAAAGAGCCGAGCACACAAAATATTTTCCCTGATGCGTGAATGACTCGCACACTTTCACGTAACAGAACCCAGTACGTTGTCCTGAACGACGTGTGTTCATCGGAGACAAATGGATCGCCAGTTACCTCACGGAAGTCTGAAGGGTCCTTTGTTCTCTATATACACAAATGATTTGAGCTATAGGGTGAGCAGCAATCTATTTACAGCATTCCTCTGCATTCTGTAGAATTAAGCAACAGATCAATAACAGTCATGTTAACATTACGAAAGTTTACTATAATTATTTCCTTTTTACCTTAATCAAAACGATTTCATTTCAAAAACCTAAACAAAATTTCAATTTCGAAAGAAGAAAAAATAAAATCCTTGACACCTGTATTTCGTAGTAAGGTTCTCTTCCTAAGTTCCATGCCAATTAGATAAGGAATGGACTAGTACCGATTAAAAGTGTTTTAACTTTCACAAATTCAAGACCAAGATTCGTAATAAAAATACTACTTTAAACCTCAGTTAACAATGTGAGAATTACTGAGGTGAAATAGATTATATAACATTCTGCTCCTCAAAAAGTGACACAGCTTTTGTTATTAAAAGTTATTCGAATAGGAAAACGTGACTCTGGTACTAACTACTAACCTACATTCTATAAAAATCTGTTTCTGAAATTTTACTAATGCAGGTGATTATAAAAAATCAGAATACATAAATCAGAACGTGATTCTGGCTTATTTCGTAATGGAATGGCTTGTCTGCCTCACGAAAATTTCCCTCAGTAAACAAAGATGGTTTCTGCATCTAAATAACAATATATAAAACAGGGTGTTACAAAAAGGGACGGCCAAACTTTCAGGAAACATTCCTCACGCACAAATAACGAGAAGATGTTATGTGGACATGTGTGCGGAGACGCTTAGTTTCCATGTTAGAGCTCATTTTAGTTTCGTCCACCTACGCTCAATGGAGCACGTTATCATAATTTCATACAGGATACTCTACCTGTGCTGCTAGAACATGTGCCTTTACAAGTACGACACAACATGTGGTTCATGCACGATAGAGCTCCTGCACATTTCAGTCCAAGTGTTTGTACGCTTCTCAACAACAGATTTGGTGACCGATGGATTGCTAGAGGCGGACCAATTCCATGACCTCCACGCTCTCCTGACCTCAACCCTCTTGACTTTCATTTATGCGGGCATTTGAAAGCTCTGGTCTACGCAACCGTGGTACCAAATGTAGAGACTCTTCGTGCTCGTATTGTGGACGGCTGTGATACAATACGCCATTCTCCAGGGCTGCATCAGCGCATCAGGGATTCCATGCGACGGAGGGCGGATGCATGTATCCTCGCTAGCGGAGGACATTTTGAACATTTCCTGTAACAAAGTGTTTGAAGTCATGCTGGTACGTTCTGTTGCTGGGTGTTTTCATTCCATGATTAATGTGATTTGAAGAGAAGTAATAAAATGAACTCTAACATGGAAAGTAAGCGTTTCCGGACACATGTCCACATAACATATTTTCTTTCTTTGTATGTGAGGAATGTGTCCAGAAAGTTTGGCCGTACCTTTTTGTAACACCCTGTATAATCAATAAGTACTTTGTTTTTTGATGTGTAGAGAATAACAACATGAAAAGAGTTTTCTGCTTTAGAAACGTTCGTTCTCACAATTGTTGTGGAAAACTGACAAGAGATCATAATTCTCTGTTACTCGTCATGGCAGTAATCTTTAACAAGGAAGCAATAAGAGCACTCTTTTTTTCACCCCTGACAGGAGAAACTAAAAACCGATGTGTAGCTTTCCTGTTTCAAATTAAGTGGGAGTTTCGTTTATGCTGGTTTGTTTGAGCTAGAACCTGAGTGACTGGAACTACTTACGTGCAAGTTCGTAAGATGGCTATATTTTTCTGCTTTTGAAGTTTTCCAATCCCGTCAGTTAGTGATCCACGTTTCCTATAACAAGGAAACAAAAAATAACTTTCATAGTACTATTCATTAGTTTACTGGTGAAACATTAATGCCAGCTGCTGAAGCAGGATCATTACAAGCACGGTATTGTGAAATAATAGTCACTGGAATAATTTACAACGCGTGTTGATTTATATCTGAAACGTATAGGTCTTCATTGATTTACGCTGTATTGACCTACTAAACCTTGGTAACGTCTACAGCGATAGCGCAGATCGGTTCTGAAGAGAAAAAAGCAGAACAAAACTACATAGTAAGTTACTCAAGATTTATAAGGGACCTGAAGAAATAATGTGACGACTCCAGTTTGTCTGACGATCTATGGCTACCAACGTACGCCTCATACGATTTCGTTGTACGTAATCGAAAAGCTCCAATGCTTCACGAGTGTCTAGTGCACAAGCACGACGCGGTTGAGTGCGAAGCCTCATTAAATTACGCTAGCACGTGAACGTTGATAAACAGTTTGTGTGCTTTTCGCTATCGGCATCCCCTGAGCGATATACAGAGTGATCAGCAAAGTTGTTCACCTCAATTTTTTCCGGAATCGTTTACGATATCGTAATTCTAAACGACGTATAGTCTCTTTTCATAACTATATTAATTGCATAGATATCGGTATCAACTCAAATAAGGCAGTATGTAGCGCCGGATAACGAAAGAAGGAGGAAGGAAGTTAAGAGCATCTCGTAGACAGCGCGGTTGTTAGAGACTGAACACAAAATCGGATTAGGAAAGAATGGGTAAGGAAATCGGCAGTGCCGTTTTCAAAGGAACGGTTCCGGAATTTAAATGGACGAAATAGGAAAATCACGGAAAACCGTAATATGGATGTTAGGACGGAAATCTGAACCGTCGTCCCCCGAAGACGTGTGCAGCGGGCTAACCACTGCGCCACCTCGCTCGGGGCGTATAAGGAGGAAGCAACAGTGCTGCACCGCCGCGGCACTGGTGTAAAAGGGTAAAAAGGAAACGTAGCTTTCGCTACATCTGTACCGTTCACGTGTTTTGAGTGCTGATTAGTTTGAAAAAATAAATCTCTCCCAAACCAACAGAGATAACATTTGCTACGTCTTCACGAAGACGAAGTAAGTGTTGAGTTGTATGGATCAAAGTATCCCGACCGACTGTGCCCAAGAAGAATGACAGTTCGGCGAATGCACAAAACATCGTTCTTGGAAAGGCTCTGGAACACTGCATAGAGGGTAAGGAACAAGCCTACAACGACCGGAACAAACGAAACAGATGTTATAGCAGCTGTTTCTAACAATCCACTTTTTAGTTCTAGAGAAACTGCGAGTGCGGTCCAGCGGTTTTCACACTTTGCGCTCAACTAGCTTACATCTGTATCATGTGTCAAGTTGTAAACTCCTGTGGCGTTTGTAACATGAAGTGTGTGTGTATATGTGTGTGTGTGTGTGTGTGTGTGTGTGTGTGTGTGTGTGGTTGCCTAATGTTGTCTCCGTAGTGGAATTGTCACGCCTACAAATCACGAAAACGACCTTTCCATCGACATCCTACACCTAGGGATTGCCTTAAAACGAAGTATCGTGTTGTGGTTTTACTTCACTTCAGTTTAGCAAATCAAACCAGTTATTACTGGTGGGACGCTACTAGAATGAATCACAACTTGGATTTGTGCAGCTTTTTCAAACCATATGTGAAAACACGATCGGATGAAAACGTATTTCGTTCAGTGAATTACTTCAAAACGTACTATGTGCAATTTAAAATTGAAAATGGTGCCATCATGCACTGGGAAATGATCCAATTACCATTAATTCTGAAAAATTAAATACCTAGCTCCTGCCGTTGAGAATGTTTACATATTTCATTTGGTCAGGAAGCGAAACGTTCGTTTGCTTACTGTAAAATTATGATCTGTGCACTTTATAAGATCTGAAACGATGCTCCTCATATCTGAGGTGAAATATCTTAGCTGAATAACTCTGTATAACACTAAAATCTAAATATCCAGTTCATGCGTGCCTATACATATATGCCTCACATTCGATAAACGAACCCGGCTACAGATTAAAGAAGGAGTAACGGAAAGGGAAGATATTTAACTATAACAAATAATGTGAACCAGAAAAAATAGTTGTAAAAATAATACACATATAAACATAGCAGTGTGTCACAAGTTAAGAGATAGTGCTGCATCTCAAAATGGCGTTAACTTTTCTCAGGATATTATTGAGATAGAGACAGCGTGGCTTTTGGAGTGACGGCTGCCTTGTGTTGTGCAGATGGCTGCGAACGGCGTGCTGCTGCTGGCGGCCAACCTGCTGGGCCTGATGTCATACTACCTGGCCGACAAGCAGCAGCGGCGCGCCTTTCTCGAGACCAGGCAGTCGCTCGAGATGAAGCTCGTCATCGAGGAGCAGTCCGCCGAGCAGGTAGGACAGCCTCTATCTACACTACTTACACTGGAATCTCCACTCCAGTCCCAACGCCGCCACAACAGCAGCATTTCTTCGTCGGAGATCGGCAGTTACACACTGATGGGCCAAAACATTATTACGAAATGATAATTAAATCAAGACCCTAAGCTGTCGACAGACATTGATATACATCAACAGGACAGTTAAAAATGTGTGTGCCCCGACCAGGACTCGAACCCGGGATCTCCTGTTTACATGGCAGACGCTCTGTCCATCTCATTTTGCTCGTTTTCGTTCGTTTCATCTGCTCGGTGCGGACGTCGCGAGACACCAATTTATGTTCGTTATTGCTCGATTAAGTCAGTTTTTTTATGACAGAGGGCAGCTAACCCTCTGATCGAACACGCTGTTACCATGCCGGCATCCATCTGAGCCACGGACACAGAGGATAGTGCGACTGCAGGGATTTATCTCTTGTACGCTCCCCATGAGACCCATATTCCCAACTTAATGTCCACACACTACATTGGTAGTCCCCCTGCCCATTACACTCATTACTCGAGGCAGACAATCTTACCGAGTCCCGTAAGAGTTCGGGCAATCCGTGTGCATCCAGCACAGAAGAAGAAGATAAATTGCCGTTTAGCCTTAACTATATGAAGATGGTATCTGTTCTTTTCGACATGTCCGAAATAACATATACCGTCTTCATATACAACATTATTACTCTTGTAATTCCTCAGGCATTCCTTATTACTCCGACTTAATGGCATGTTGGTCCATCTCTGGAACGCAGTACAGCAGCGATTCTACGTGGAAAGGATTCGACGGATTTTTGGTAGATTTCCAGAGATTTGTGACACCAAATGTTTATGGACAGGTCATCCAGTGCCCGTAAATGTCCGTACATTTTAGGCCGATGGTTTGCGTATGAAAAGATGACACCATCCCAAATGTATTGCACTGGCTTCAGATCGGATGAATTAGCGGAAATGTGAGTTCACGCTCATGCTCCTCAGACAAATGTAGCGGGAGTCTAGCCTTGTAACCTGGACAGTTATCATGCTGGAAGATGCCATGACAGTTAGGGACGAACGCAAGCATAAATGGAAGCAAGTTAGTTGCTGTGATTTTCAAGTAGTTCAGCTGTGGTGTTGCCTTCAACTACTACCACTGGTCCCTTGGAAGCCCAAGTCAGTGACCCTCATAGCATCATACTGCACCCATGGGCCTGCGTTCAGTGGTGCAGTGGATTTTTCACGCGCGCATTCGCCTGACTGTGATTCATCAAACTAGGGGACACGCCTCCACTGACCCACGGTCTATTCTTAATGATTCCCGCTGCAGTCATACCCGATGACGGTTTTGTGTTAACATCGGAACATGTTCAAGAATGTTAATTGAACGGTGTGCTCCCAAAACCTTCGCCTGCACCAACATTGTACTCAGTCGTCAGATCCCCTACAAATTGTCACCTACACTGATTTATAGAGCGGTGAGGACAATGATCCCCACGTTCTGTGATGAGACGTCACGTCCAACATCCGTCGATCAGTCGCAGTTTCACTACGAGGTACGCGCGACAGAGGTACGCGAACAGTGGACTAACTTCGCCGCTTCCTAGGTGCTTGTTCCCAGGCGCTGGTCAATGACAATCTGCCCTTCGTCAGTGGGTTTCCAGCCTTTGTAAGTGGATTTCTCCATTTGCAACCAATATCGTCATTAGAATGAGTCCCATACGTCTCTGTTCCTCTTCCATACACTGTGTGAGAAAAGTCGTGGGATAGCGATATGCTCATGTACCGATGGTTGTAGTATGAAGTACACAAGGTATCCATGGGCACTGCATTGACGGAGTTCTCATTTCTACTCAGGTGATTCTTGTGAAAAGGTTACCGACGTGACTACGGACGCACGACACGACTGGTATTAACAGACTTCGAACGCGGAATGGTAGCTAGAGTTAGACGCATCGGACGTTCCATTTCGGAAATCATTAGGGAATTCAACATTCCGAGATCCACATTGCCAAGAGTGTGCCGAAATACCAAATCCCAGGCATTACCACAGACAACGCAGTGGCCGGCGGCCTAAAGTTGACTGACGGCAGCAGAATTTTCAGTACTAACAGACAAGCAGCAGTGAGCTTAATAAGCGCAGAAATCAATGTGAGACGTAGGACGAACGTATGCGTTGGGAAATTAGGCGGTAATGGGCAATGGCAGTAGATGACCGACGCGAGTGCCATTACTAACAGCACGACTTCGCCTGAAGCGTCTCTACTGGGCTCGTGACCGTATCGGCTGGCGCCCAGACGACTGGAAAGCCGTGGCCCCGTCAGGTGGGTCCCGGTTTCAGTTGTTAAGAGCTGATGATATGGTTCGAGTGTGGCGCTGACTACACGAAGCAATAGACAAACAAGGCACTGTGCAATCTGATGGTGGCTCCATAATCGTGTGGGATGAGTTTACTTGGAATAGTCCAACTGAATCGATCACTGACTGAAAAGCAGCTGCACGGTCATATCCAGCTCGATTCCGCGATGATGTTACAACTTTCAGGGAATGGGGAAGGATAAATGTGTCAATTTGAGGTAAAGGACCCCAGTCCGGAAAAGACCGAGTCAAAAATGTTCAAATGTGTGTGAAATCTTATGGGATTTAACTGCTAAGGTCATCAGTCCCTAAGCTTACACACTACTTAACTTAAATTATCCTAAGGATAAGGAGGGAGGACTCGAACCTCCGCCGGGACCAGCCACCGAGTCAAAAGGCATTAGCTAAAATCTATTCAAGTTCCGCCTTAGCCTCGTGCTACCTCAAACTAAGGAGCCCCAGCTCCCGAACCGTGATCATGACGTTCAGGATTTCCGCTGAATACTCCCCAATATCCTCAGGCGATGTCCCCTGTGATGGACTAATAACGGCAGACATAAATTGATCCCAGAGAGAGACCGAAAATGATAAGTCTGTTGTACAGCAGTAACGAATTCCTTTTACCTGCACATGTTTCACGAGCTGCTACATTTACAGCAGCTGTTTAAAATGTCGTCCTCAAGCGTCAATGCAACCCGTTCTAATATCCTCGGTTTGAACACTGTCGCAGACAGAGAGAATTCTTTCCATGACATCCCCTTCAGTATCAACAGGCGTCTCGTACACAAGACGTCTCACATGGGCTCACAGGAAGGAATCGAGTGGGGGTGAGATCATGTGAATGTTCTCGGCACGAAATCTTTCTGCCTATCCACTTTTCTGGTCCAGGTCTTCAATAACCCTCTGAAAAAAGTGCTAGGTAGGTTAGTTCCAGGGGGCTGAGCATTATATGTCTGAATAATACTTGTACACTTTGTACACGATCTGCATGAAGTTACGGAATTCTGATACCTTGGGAGCATAATAATCCATGATGGAAGAAGCTAGGACATAAGAAGCAGACTGGCATAGGCAAAGAGGATATACCTGCTCAAGAGAAGTATATTGTTATGAAACAGCACTGTATATTAGTGAATAATGGACAGTGAGAAAACCGGAACAAATGAGAATGAACGCATTTGAGATGAGGTGCTACGAAAGAATGTTGAAAATTACGTGGACTGCTAAGTTAAGGAACGATGAAGTTCGGCACAGAAACACAACCGTAGTCTACGGGTTCTTATCGGCCCAAACATGACTGTGTGCGCATTTAGCATTTCATCAAGGTGAAATAGGCTTCATCCGTGGAAAGTACATACGCAGCAACTGATCGCGATACTAGATCCAAAGTAAGCAAGGGTCAAAACGTGCACTTTCCGTGGGTTGTAGGATGTAACTGAATTTCTCGTACTACTTGCGACAATGTACTGTGCGAAGCATTCATTTCACGTACAACTGATCGAGTACTCATGCACTCGAGCAAGCACTACATCGCCTGAATCGGGAGTAGAACAGTAGCTCGTCGTCCTCCTCGGCCGTTGTGCTATTTGAATTAATCGTTGGAACAGTCTTGGAAACACCGATATTTGGTCCTGTATAAGCTTTTCGCTTCTCTGTTGCTTCCATTTGCTTGCCCATACACAAAAATCATGTCTTCAAGTTCGTCACCGGATACAGCTCCATTTGGTTAGGGCTGATCGACGTTACTACTTCAACGTGCAAAATCAGGCTGCAGTCTATTACAGTACAGACATTCTACACCAAGATGACTCATGTCAGTACACAGTACGCCGTCTGCACCGGATTAGCTGAGTTGTTGCATTAACCTGTACACCTAACTGCTCGACGGGGTTGCCTACCCTACAGTCTTAGCAACGACAGTACCAGAACACGTATTCCATTGTCTGGAATATCAGAACGATTTTCGCTTATAACTTTCGACTCGGTCTTTTCTGTACCAGGTTCCCAAACTGATACATTTACCTTTCCCCATCATCCACTAGCCTTTCGTGATTAAAATGTACGAGTACAATCGAGGAAAATGTTAGCTGTGCGGCAATTGGTTTAATCACGGATAACAACGCGAGTATAATTTTTTCTCTGATAGTTGTTAAAAATAGGGAACTGGGGCCAATATTTTCACTTCATCAGATATTCAGAATAATCTAGTAATATGCATACACATTAAGTGGAGCAGGAGGTGGTCAAATCCAAAAAATTACGATTTTTTTTTTTGCTACCGAAAATTAATTGGAACATTCCTCTTTAATGTAAACTTGAATTATTGTTCTACTCGCCCTAGAAGTGGAATTATTACCATTTTCCCCCACGCCTGCAGAGGAAATGGTCGGCCACTGAATGCATCTAACAGCCTCTCGTGACTTCCTGGCGAACTGCTTGGGATTTTCTCGACCTGTTACGCATACAGCGCCTTATGTTACGCATACAGCGAGTGTGCAAGGGTTGGCTACATTGTTTCCTGTGACAAATGAAGCGCTAAGAGCGTGGAACATCGTCTCTTTGCTGTTTACCGTTTCGAATTAGTTCAGTGTTGCGCCTGTTGTTGATAGTATTATACTTCTTGTGTAAAGCGTTGTTCTGGTTACGATGCCACGTTTTAGTAACCGTGTATATAAGAAGAGGAAGAACGTAGGGAAAAGAAAATTAACACTAATACCAAGTTGCGATACTACAATTATTGAAACAGTGCGTTCTTCTGCTAAGCAACACAAGGCCGGCCATAGCCCTGTGACATCTCCTAGCAAATACTACCTTGGGGATGGTGATTCCAAAGGTTTCAAGACTACAGAGGAACTGAAACCATATGGAAATGAATTTGTAGTTGAAAAGTTGGAATGCATTGGGCATGTGCAAAAGCGTATGGATACACGGTTTCGAAGGCTCAAACAAACTTTGGGTTCAAGTAAGCTCAGTGATGGAAAGACAATAGGAGGGAGAGGTAGGCTTACTGATGAGGTGATTGAACGTCTACAAAGATACTATGGGTATGCTGTAAGGCAAAATACTAGTAATGCTAGTGACATGCGAAAAGCAGTGTGGGCATTGTTCCTTCATACTACCTTTTCCAACGAATACCCTCAACACAGCCTGTGCCCAAAAGATTCCTGCTGCAAATATAATACAAAAAAGGACTATGATCACAAACATGGTTTGCCAGCAGCTGTGATAAATGCAATAAAACCAATTTTTCATGACTTAGCACAGCCAGAATTGTTACACAAATGTCTACACGGAAAGACGCAGAATCCTAATGAGAGCGTAAACAATTTGATTTGGAAAGTGATTCCTAACAGGGTGTTTGTAAGCATAAAAACACTGCACTTTGGCATTTATGATGCAATAGCAACCTACAACCAAGGGAACAGTGTGAAGTGTGAAGTTCGGAAGGCATTAGGATTTACAGCTGGGGTGAACACTATACGAGCACTAAGAAATATTGACAGAGAAAGGATAAGAGGAGCAGAAAGAAGAGAAAGGCATATGAAGTATGATGGAACAACAGACCAGAAAAGAAGACAGAAGAGGAAGCTTTATGAAGATGAAGAAGAAGACCCCGATAATCCATCGTATAGTGCAGGAATGTATTGAGAAACTCTGATAGCCATTTCTCGTAAATTAGAATTTTTCGAATATAAGGAATATTTTCTCAAAATCCACTCAAGCTAGAGAGATGAAATTTTTATACAGCACTCCTAGTGGTCAAACTTACATTGTAACACAGCCATTTGGCAATATGTTCAGTAGTTTCATTTCAGTTTAATTATAAAGCAATTTATTGTAAAAAAATTTGGGTCATTAATAAAAAAAATAATTGGAAGTAAACTAGAAACGATACTCCAAAATCCCTCTGTCATAACTGCAATACTAAACCACTCTATATGTAAAAAAAATTCAAGTTTTTCTATTTGGTAGTTTATTCATAAATGTTCCTCAAACTTAGTGATTTTAACATGGGCAGCATAGGCACCTCCGGCTCCCCTTAAATTATTATTCATATACCATACTGTCTGAAGACTACCACACACTAACAAAACTACATTATATTATTCTTGCAGAATAAAGTTTCCCAAGATAGCTAGTATTCTTTTTATTACTATTGCCGGTTCCGATAAATCTACGCTGTCATCATTGTATCTTGTTACATTAATAGATGATTTTCGTTAATCACTTTCGACTCGGTCTACCTCTCCAGGGTCACTTACCTGAAACCGATGACAGCGTTGACCTGCCGAAACCAGTAATAGCAGCAAAAATAATTACTACCGGTCTTCGCAAACTTGATTCTTCAAGAATAATATAACGTTCAGATCGCCGCCAACGACTGACGCAATGCCAAACATAATATAACAAAACTCCCTGATAGCCTTTTAGATTCCACCTAATCATCGCTTTCGGGGGATTATACAGGGTTATTACAAATGATTGAAGCGATTTCACAGCTCTACAATAACTTTATTATTTGAGATATTTTCACAATGCTTTGCACACACATACAAAAACTCAAAAAGTTTTTTTAGGCGTTCACAAATGTTCGATATGTGCCCCTTTAGTGATTCGGCAGACATCAAGCTGATAATCAAGTTCCTCCCACACTCGGCGCAGCATGTCCCCATCAATGAGTTCGAAAGCATCGTTGATGCGAGCTCGCAGTTCTGGCACGTTTCTTGGTAGAGGAGGTTTAAACACTGAATCTTTCACATAACCCCACAGAAAGAAATCGCATGGGGTTAAGTCGGGAGAGCGTGGAGGCCATGACATGAATTGCTGATCATGATCTCCACCACGACCGATCCATCGGTTTTCCAATCTCCTATTTAAGAAATGCCGAACATCATGATGGAAGTACGGTGGAGCACCATCCTGTTGAAAGATGAAGTCGGCGATGTCGGTCTCCAGTTCTGGCATGAGCCAATTTTCCGCGGGCTACGCGTGAAACTTGCCCGCACGCGTTCAACCGTTTCTTCGCTCACTGCAGGCCGACTCGTTGATTTCCCCTTACAGAGGCATCCAGAAGCTTTAAATTGCGCATACCATCACCGAATGGAGTTAGCAGTTGGTGGATCTTTGTTGAACTTCGTCCTGAAGTGTCGTTGCACTGTTATGACTGACTGATGTGAGTGCATTTCAAGCACGACATACGCTTTCTCGGCTCCTGTCGCCATTTTGTCTCACTGCGCTCTCGAGCGCTCTGACAGCAGAAACCTGAAGTGTGGCTTCAGCCGAACAAAACTTTATGAGTTTTTCTACGTATCTGTAGTGTGTCGTGACCATATGTCAATGAATGGAGCTACAGTGAATTTATGAAATCGCTTCAATCATTTGTAATAGGCCTGTAGCTCTTAAAGGTAGATACAGGGTGTTACAAAAAGATACGGCCAAACTTTCAGGAAACATTCCTCACAAACAAAGAAAGAAAATATGTTATGTGGACATGTGTCCGGAAACGCTTACTTTCCATGTTAGAGCTCATTTTATTACTTCTCTTCAAATCACGTTAATCATGGAATGGAAACACACAGCAACAGAACGTACCACCGTGACTTCAAACACTTTGTTACAGGAAATGTTTAAAATGTCCTCCGTTAGCGAGGATACACGCATCCACCCTCCGTCGCATGGAATCCCTGATGCGCTGATGCAGCCCTGGAGAATGGCGTATTGTATCACAGCCGTCCACAACACGAGCACGAATACTTTCTACAATTGGTACCGGGGTTACGTAGACAAGAGCTTTCAAATGACCCCATAAATGAAAGTCAAGAGGGTTGAGGTTAGGAGAGCGTGGAGGCCATGGAATTGGTCCGCCTCTACCAATACATCGGTCACCGAATCTGTTGTTGAGAAGCGTACGAACACTTCGACTGAAATGTGCAGGAGCTCCATCGTGCATGAACCACATGTTGTGTCGTACTTGTAAAGGCACATGTTCTAGCAGCACAGGTAGAGAATCCCGTATGAAATAATGATAGCGTGCTCCATTGAGCGTAGGTGGAAGAACATGGCGCCCAATCAAGACATCACCAACAATGCCTGCCCAAACGTTCACAGAAAATCTGTGTTTATGACGTGATTGCACAATTGCTTGCGGATTCTCGTCAGCCCACACATGTTGATTGTGAAAATTTACAATCTGATCACGTTGGAATGAAGCCTCATCCGTGAAGAGAACATTTGCACTGAAATGAGGATTGACACATTGTTGGATGTACCATTCGCGGAAGTGTACCCGTGGAGGTCAATCAGCTGCTGATAGTACCTGCACACGCTCTACATGGTACGTAAACAACTGGTTCTCCCGTAGCACTCTCCATACAGTGACGTGGTCAACGTTACCTTGTACAGCAGCAACTTCTCTGACGCTGACATTAGGGTTATCGTCAACTGCACGAAGAATTGCCTCGTTCATTGCAGGTGTCCTTGTCGTTCTAGGTCTCCCCCAGTCGCGAGTCATAGGCTGGAATGTTCCGTGCTCCCTAAGAAGTCGATCAATTGCTTCGAACGTCTTCCTGTCGGGACACCTCCGTTCTGGAAATCTGTCTCGTTACAAACGTACCGCGCCACGGCTATTGGCCCGTGCTATCCATACATCAAATGGGTATCTGCCAACTCCGTATTTGTAAACATTGCACTGACTGCAAAACCACGTTCGTGATGAACACTAACCTGTTGATGCTACGTACTGATGTGCTTGATGCTAGGACTGTAGAGCAATGAGTCGCATGTCAACACAAGCACCGATGTAAACATTACCTTCCTTCAATTGGGCCAACTGGCGGTGAATCGAGGAAGTACAGTACATACTGACGAAACTAAAATGAGCTCTAACATGGGAATTAAGCGTTTCCGGACACATGTCTACATAACATCTTTTCTTTATTTGTGTGTGAGGAATGTTTCCTGAAAGTTTGGCCGTACCTTTTTGTAACACCCTGTATATTGTTGATGGATTAATAATAAATTTTAGCCTCACATCGTACTGGATGGCGAGACCAAAACCGTGTGAGGATTTTGTGGTTGTAAATAAATAGCCTCTCACTGCAACAAATGATGTTTGTTTCCTTCAATGCACGAACGATTTCGGGACTGCCAGACTCATCTTCAGAGGCACTGTAAATTGCACAAGTAATCAATGTGAGATCAAAGTCAGGTATTATTATGTCATCGCCTCCACCGACAACAGTGGTGTCGTTTGGTGTGGAGTTGTGGACAAGAGGGCTTGCACGTGTACTTGTCGGCGATGACAGACAATTGTGACGATCGTGCACTGAAAAAAACTTTTCTACAGTTAGAGGCTATGCATTTACAAACGTGCAGAAGATGCATGAAATCATTTAAATATCTGAAACGCAAGGGTACCGGAGCACACAGGATTTCGTGTAACTGACCAGGATATAACATCGATAGATGTTTACAAGGAACAAACCGCGCCACCACGAAACGTGCTTTTTCATCATATCTGTTACATCACTGATAAGGAGAATGAGAACGCATTATTGGACGAATTAAAGTGCGAGTGCATAAAATGAAGACTTGACGGACATCCATACATTTTACATCTTGTATTATAAAAATTCGGTTTTATTACTAGTACATTTTTCGTTGAAAATTTTATAAAAGGATAAATTTAAAAAATTGTATATATATATATATATATATATATATATATATATATATATATATATATATAATTTTTAAAATTGATCCTTTTATAAAATATTTAACAAAAATATACTAGTAATAAAACCGAATTTTTATAATACAACATGTAAAATCACACAATGTACGACTTGCTATATGATAACAGGAAGCGGGTCTTTACTTGAGAAATAAGTCAATAAAAAAATTACATAACAATGACACGATTGCGGCACGGGTTTCTGCATTCCGTCTTTTATGAAGTCTGCTAGATGTAATGTTAGGAAAGAGATCTTAATGTGCTTCAGAGTGGCTGGTTCATCATGTTTTTTGAAAGTAATTATCCACAAGTAAGTGCACCGTAATTGCAGAGTTTGGAGTCTTTCGACATTGTTTCTGTTAGTATTTTTATGATAAGTACTCTCCTAAGCACACATTAGAGGCACGGCCACCTGCCAGCGTCCATCTGATGCCCACACACTAACTAGTCGGGTTGGAAGTGACTCAGTAGATCTAATAGATCTCCAATGGTACCTGTAGCCATGCTCTCAACTATCCTGCACACACTGTTAAACTATGGACAGCGGAGAACACACACTGTGAACATCACGTCGTGACCCGTACAGATTTCTCTTTGTTTAAGACAGTGGGAATTTGGGACCAGGGATCTTCTATGAATTCGTTAATGCGGTAATATAACCATTTCTCGACTCTCTCAAACGCCTGAGAAGGCGAATTACCGTTCCGAAGGATTCCGTCCTCATCACGTGCTCGTTAACCTAATGTCCGAAGCTTTGTTCGTAACTAAATTCGATGCGTTCCTTTTACATCTGTCGACAGTCCTTCAGAATATTACGAAAACATTTCCGCAGATTGCAAAGCTGCCTGCGTCGCCCTAGGTTCTTCCTGCAATGATCGCAGTGAGGTCTGCTATCTGAAGCTTTCATTCTGTGAAAAATAAAATGTGACTCCTTAGAGAAATCTGACCGATGACAGTTATTAACAGTCCAGTTTCGGTACAGTCGAACTGATTCAAGTTTCCTTTTTCAGTGCAGAATTTTTACTACTCCGTTCTGATGCTTAGAAATTCCAATGCTGCAGTTGTAGGTGAACTGTTGTAATGAACAAGTGTCTACTTGAGTTTCCTGTTGTTTATAAAATACGATGTTCGGCAACAGTTTGTTGGTTGGCCTCCGTGCACAGATGTGGTCGACGTTCATCTCGGACTTCAATGGGACCTTGCGATTTGTATTTTAAAACATAGTCATCCATGACTGTGTGCTTAGTTCACTTACGGTATCCTTCAATTTCAGGTACATGTGACAGGAGACAAACTTCACCGGTTCAACGGTTCTACAGTCGATAGTATCACTGAGAGAATAGCGTTAGGATGTCATGCAGTACCCTTCTATACTTAACTGAGCAGCATGCATCAAATAACCAAAGTCTTGAGCTGCGAACTCTACATGTGACCTGTTCTCGGACATGGCCACCATAGTGTGGATCGACAATATACCTCCCCCACTCATATTCTCTCTCTCTCTCTCTCTCCCTCCCTCTCTATCGTGTGTGTGTGTGTGTGTGTGTGTGTGTGTGTGTGTGTGTGTGTGTGTGTGTGCGTGGGTGGGTGGACGGGTGGGGCTGTGTGTGTTCGCATGGTCACGAGGGCTCAGTCCGAAACGGAACTCATCAGTGAAGGCAATTCTACTCTAGTAAATGAGATTCCAGGTCGAAGACGTCTCTGGAGACGCTCCAGACAGCGGTGAGATGCCAGCCTGAATGATGCCCGCCATACGGCTCGACACCGAAGAGTGATTGTCCGGGTGCCATTTCTTTTCATAGCAGGAGCCCTTTGGTTGTCATCCGCGGCACCCTTACAGCACAGCAGTACGGCGACGATATTCTATGCCCGATTTGTTGTCCTTCACTGCAAGCCATCCTGGCTTACATTTGAGCAATATAAAGCCCGGCCGCACAAGACGAGTGTTTCTGCTACTTCTGTTTGTGCTTGCCAAACCCTACCTTGGCCAGCGGGGTCGCCGTATTTCTCCCCAACCGATAGCTTTTCGACCATTAAGGCCAATTCACACTGGCCGTCACTTCACGTCACATCCCGTACCATCAAAACGTTCTGCAATGCGTTTCAAATGGCGGCAACCACATTACCCATCCCGTCACGTCACGTCACGGTGAACGTTTCTCGGGAATAAAGCTTTGGTGGTTGATATCCACCTGTTGTTGATCACGTGACCACAAAGCTCATTTCTTACTGACTCACGTCCATGCGCAAACCTCCATACTTCGTTTCATCGTGGCTTTCGTGGTTCATATCAGCTATTTGTTGCTCGTTATTGTTGCAAATTGTTTCATTTCGTTACTTTTCTGTTAAATTTTGTACTAAATGACGAAAGATTAATTGAAGCAATGACGTAAAAGTCTGAATTGTACAACGTGAGCGTACTAAATTACTTGCCATATACAACATTATAAAGTGGATTTAAAAAAAATATCGGTATCGTATTGAGTATTTTACAATGAAATGGACTGCAATATGAGTGCAACTTGAAGTGAAAAAAGTACTGTGGGTAGAATAAGACTGATTAGAAGATGGAATTTATTTTACTGCTGTCAGGCATTTGTAGTGTTTCATAAAGAAATGGACTGGAACACTGCACGTTGTTTGTTGAAGTTAGCTGTAGGCTATTTACTGTTAAGAAGCTCTCTGGATTGTATGTGAAACAATTTTGCAAGTATCAGTGATCAATATTTATGTGGTTTCACTAGCTAACCCCGGTACAAATAAGACCCTTGAACTATTAAAAGCCAAATACAAGATGTAAATAAAACCCATAAATCTCGAGAGAGATATGACTGTTGCACAAAAATTTTGAGTGGACTAGAAATTTGCCTTAACAAACAAATTTTTCACAGGATGTGTTCCTTTTCATAATTCTGGGTAGAATTTGACGTAACAAATGAAAAACCTGATGCTTCGACTTTCTAAAATAGAAATGCTGATTCCTTTTCCTCGAGCTCCCTGTATAGTGTATGAAATTCTCCTTCTGTGTTACATTTTTCGGATCCACACTATTTTGGTATTATTTTGCAGTGCTACCCTCCTTGTGTAATATACTCGTACAAGCTATCCTTGCATTTGAGTCCAACAAGTGTTATTTAAACCAAATAACTGCCATTTTAGTATAAATCTGCGCTCCAGCATCCACATGTATAAGCTACTGTGTTGTGTATGCGCATTTCGCTCGTAAAAATAGTTGACAATCATCTTGCGATGATCGCGATTCCTGCAAAGAAACATTTGTGGACAGCCGTGCGATTGAGATCATGTGACTCGAATTAACTTGACGTGCCGTGACGTGATGGACAGTGTGAATACATCTTGACGTGATTGTGCTGTGACGTGACATGACGGTGCCGTGACTGTCAGTGTCAATTGGCCTTTAGCGGCACGACCCTCTAAGCAGCTCGGCAATTGGACGGAATCTGAGATAACACCCCTCAGCAGGACATCCGACCACTCTGTCAATCAATGCCGAGCCGAATAACTGCACACATAAAGACCAGAGGTGGCCCAACGCATTACTGACTTGCTCGATTTGTGAAGATGTTTCTGTTGACATGCAATTTTTCAAAAATAGTCATCATTTGTTTTTCTATAAAAGTACAACACGTTTACCGATTTCGCATAATTCCTTTTTTTAATATTTTTTTAGAGTTTATATTGTCATCCATCCAATGTCAGCTAGTGTTATCATTCAGACAATTTGTTGTGCCTTTTCATCCTGGCACAACCAAAATATCGTTCTCATCACTATCATGACCAGTAATAACGTGCGGCTTACTTCTAGGTACGGCGTACATATAACGTGCGTGATAGACTCTGAGAGCCAGCACGTCTTCATCTGACACGCGCCGTGCAGTAATGCTGGCGCAGCTCTTTGCTGCTGCTGCAGCAGCGGTGAATGAATAAATGCTAGGGCGTGAGTGGCGCAGCCAGAGGTGGGCGAAGTACCCGCGTGACAGGGAAGGCAGCGACGGCAGGCCTTCCCGTGACGCTGGCGCTGCCGTGTCGCTGTCCATTAGCGGTGCGGCGGGCGGCGCCCCCGCCATGAATAATGCCCAGCGCAGCGCAGGCTAGCACTGTGCCACCGCCCCCTTCCCCCACCCCACCCCTGCAGCAACCACCATTCCCCTACCCTTTCGCGTAGAGCCGGCGACGCAGGCAGACAGCGCGGCCAGGCTCGCCGCCGCCGCCGCTGCCGCTAATTGTTGGCTCCGACAGTCGATACGCCGCTCCGTTCCGCGCCCCGCTGCGCCGCACCGTCTGGCAAAAATAACACGAGCCCCTCCTCTGCTGCAATTCTCGTCGCGCGGCGGCGACGTTTCCACTTCCAAATGGCACGCCGTTCTCCATTGTCGGACGTCACAAAACGTCCCTCAATTTGTTTGCAAAATAAATTTCCGTAATTTATTTCTCTTGAACACAATCACTAAATTTTGAAATGCTTTTACATTTGTGTGAAAACTAACGTTTTGAAAACATGAACACCACGAGAGAATTATCTCAATGAACCAAATTTCTCGTCATGTAGTATGACACTCAAAGTGACGAATATCTATTCTATTTACAGATATTATAAAAAAGTCTCACTCCGCGTTTTCTGCCTGTATATGAAGGAAAAACTCAGGAACTACCGTAGAGATTTTGATACAGGTTTCACTAATAGACACTGAGGACGATTTGTATTATTTTTATTTTTTTTCCAATATCTTGCATAGTTTCGATAATATTCATTTTTGTGTGGCGACTAGTTTCGGACCATGATGTCGATTTTCAAACGATAGCCTACAAAAGACTTTACGTTGTTAAAAAAAAATAAATTTACAATGTTCTTCCACAATTGTGCATATAAGCTGAACGTTACATGAAACATTATAAAATATTTCACCCGTAAAATACGTGTTTTTACGTATCTTAAATGTAAATGTAATCGTACAGTCAGCCAATGTACTTATGAGTAACAAATGTTCATGTTTGTCATTAGAAATCTTGTACATTAATACAAACGTTGAACTTCATATGAGTTTTTAATATGGTTTCCTACCAATCGAGCGCAGAAAACTGAGACACTGCTCTGCCCTAGTCGCTCGTAACCTTCATAGAGATCGCTCATGCATAACTAAAACGTTACTTACGTTTCTAGTCAGTGGTATCAGACCACTTTCAACAGCACAACCCATCTTTACAACTGTTACAATTAATTACAACCATTTACATCTTATTACATACATAATTATATTATATCACGCATCACAGTAAAACCAAAGAAATGCTACAATATGGCGTGCCCAAAACCAACGTCTGGCAGTTTCGACAGACACAGCCACACGCAATTTCCTTACTATTATTTATTTCTGTATTTTATTTTTACTAGCTCCAATTACTACAGTTTTCATCCCTGAAACATATCGTGTGCTGTGGTCAGCTCGCATCGCAAAATTTAAAACCTTGAAACATTAAAATCTTATCTCTGAAGTATTCAGGTCACATCGTAAAAGGTTACAACTTTTAAAACATCTTCATTGGAATAGGTAAACTCCTTATATTTACCTCACTGTTAAAGAATTACCGACTTTTAGAAATGTTCTCCCCTCAGCACAATTTATACGTGTGCCTGTCTGATAAACAACTGGTCGTGTCTTCTTATACAACGTACACTGTTACTAATCCACATAAATAAAACATTTCTTTATAAAAAATGAACGCAACCACCATGATTACCATATTCGTTTATACATCTCTCGTCTGATGTGCCCGCCCTGTATCTGCTGAGTCATGTTTTACAATATGACCTGAATATGGCAGATGACAATGTTTGAATATTTCAAAATTTTAAAATTTGCGATGTGAGCTGACCATAGGACACGTTATAGTTCAGGGATGAAAAACTATGGTAATCGAAGGTAATAATAATAAAAATACTTTTGTGTACAATTGTGCGAGTGCATTGTAATTTTACCTTTGGTAACACCATAAAATCTTTTTTAGGCTATGGTTTGAAAATGGACGTGATGGCCCGAAATTAGTCGCCACAGAGATATAACTACTATCGCAACTTTAACAGTACTGGAAAAAAAAATCTTATATCCTCCGTTATGCTGGAATTTCAAAGGACGGTTTATGTATATTACTACATGTCATAAACAGGTCGTTTGGCAGTAGACACATAGTGCTATCCGCGATGGTGGGGCAGAACACAGGCTTTTAAATAATTGTATGGCAATGGTACAAGCGCACTTAATTAAAGTGTGATGTTTTGTATAGTGGAACCGTTTATCAGTTAATTTGTTTAAAAATTTGAACAATGGTTTTCCTGTCTAAATGATAATGCTTGAGGCATTTGACTACTCCTTCATTCCTTCTGCATGATGATGTTGTTGCGGTCTTTAGTTCGAAGACTCTTTTGATGCATCGCTCCACGCTAATCTGTCTTGTGTAATTCTCTTCATCTCTCCATAATTACTGCACAATACATCCACTTGAACCTGCTTACTCTATTTAGGCCTTGGTCTTCCTCTGAAATTCGCACCCTCCCACACTTTCCTCCGTTACAGCCAGCCGTTGTGGCCGAGCGGTTCTAGGCGCTACAGCCTGGAACCGCGCAACCGCTACGGTCGCAGTTCGAATCCTGCCTCGGGCATGGATGTGTGTGATCTCCTTAGGTTAGTTAGGTTTAAGTTCTAAGTTCTAGGGGACTGATGACCTCAGAAGTTACGTCCCACAGCGCTCAGAGCCATTTGAACACTTTGAACCTTCGTTACAAAACAGACGACCCCTTTATGCTACAGGGTGTGTGCTGTAAACCTATCCGTTCTGTTAGCGAAGTTGTTCCATAAATTTCATTTCTCCCCAGTTTGATTCATCATTTATTCAGTCTACCCAGCCAATTTTCAACATTATTCCGTAGCACCGCACTCTCCGGACTGCATATCATCCAAGTTTCACTTCCGCAAGAGGCTACACTCCAGACAAAATCTTCTAGAGAAGGCTGAAGTTTATATTCAATGTTAACATCGACCGTTTTTTTCAGAAACCCATTTATTGCCATTGCCAGTCTGCATTTTACATCCTCTCTACTTCTGTCGTCATCAGTTATTTTGGTGCTCAAATGACAAAAATCATCTACTTCTTTTGGTCTCGTACTTCGTAATCTACTTCCCTTGGCATCATGTGATTTGATTCGACTACGTACCATTAACCTTGTTGTATACGATATTGCAGTGCTTGTGTTGTTAAGAAGAACGATACAGTTTTCGTTCGGACGACCATGCAAACAATATCGTATTTGTTTGCTGATGCCGGTCGGTGACGCTCAATTACAATGTGCCTCCTGTACGGGAATTTCATAATGTGTGTAAGAGTGCAGGTTGTGACGTAAGAACAACGACATATGGATGTTTCTTGAGTTTCAACATTCTGTTGACAGGGAACTAACCTGGCCTGCTGAGAATACACTGACAGTGTCTGATCATAATAATAAACATCAAAGTGTCAGTACACACATTATAAATGTTTGCAGAATGAGTGCCACAATCCACACGCACATCTTACCTAGTAACATACTTTGATGTTAATTATTCGGATCAGGTTCTTTGATGATTATTATTAGGATCATGCTCTGTCTGCATACCCTCAGGCTTGATAAAGAACCGGCAAGGTTTGAAACTAGTCGCCCAATGTAAACACTGCAACTGTTGACGGAGTCGTTAATAAATGCTTTAAGAAACTTGGATGTTCGGCTCTGACCGTGAGTCGTGCACGGGTAACCAAATCGATTAAGGTGACCCCTCGGGTAAAGCGGGAAATCCGGTTTCGAGTCCCAGACAGAAATTTTCACTGTCGTCGATCCATTATACAGCTGATGGTTGTTCGTATTTGAAATTGCGATTACATTTTATGTATAACCTTGTTTTAGTTTTCTTGATATTCATCCTACTCTCTTCAAGCCACATACGCTCCTTCCAACTGATTTTACAAGTTCTTTGCAGTTTGTAATAGAAATTCAAAGTCATTGACAAATCTCAAATTTTTAAGGTCTTCTTCCTGAATTTTAATAATTCTGTTTCTAAATTTATCTTTACTGCCCTCCTGGATACACGACTGCAGTTTCTGCGTTATAGGCATTGTTAAGTGGTACATAGCTGTTTCTACCAAAGTAGTTGCATTGAATGTTGTAACTTCATGTCAAAAACATCACATTTTATTTTACCATACAGGAATTGCCATGTTAATTGCATGATATGTTAGAGTCCGTATTCTAACATATCATAAGAGTGGTATTAAAATGACTTGCTCAGTGTGGTCAAATACTGAATGTGATGCTCTTGAGATAAACGAGATGGCACACGAAAAAGAGGCCCCGAATACAGACTGCGCGTCAATTACACAAAAATTATTGCCCGCCACGAGCAGATACAAAGATAAATAGACAAATATGTAACAATCAAATAACAGAGAAATAATAAATAAGCTTAACTGCAACAGCATCGAAATCACAGACAACTGTCGAGCGATAATGAGCAGTCTAATCTCCGGGCCGGTTTTTCGTGAGAGATCAAATGAAATAAGCCCGACGGTAAAAGTGTTGTAATTCTGAAAATTCTACATGACAACGACTCATAATAATAGGAAAATGAGCTGTTTTCCATGTGTCGTGGAGACGAGAGAGTGTTAGAAATTTAATAATAACATTCGTAGGATATGGAAGTACTCTTGGGTTATTTTAAATCTGATGCTGTTCTTCTCAGTTTATAATTATTAAAGACACCAGAGAGGCTGTTCTGACTTTTTTGATGATGGAATGAAGACTGAAGAAATATCAAGGCACGTTCGCAGGATTTGTTGACTTGCAGAAAGCGTTTGACAATGTTAAGTGGTGCAAGATGTTCAAAATTCTCAGAAAAACAGTGGTAAGCTATAGAGGAAGACGGCTGATACAAATATATACAAGAACCAAGAGTGTACAATGAGAGAGGAAGACCAAGAACGAAGTGCTTGGACCAAAAAGAGACCTAAGGGTGTAATGCAGGGTTGTAGCTTTTTGCCCTTAATGTTGAAGCTTTACGTCGAAGGACAAATGGCGAATATAAAAGAAAGATTCAAGAGTGGGATTAAAATTCAGGGTGAAAGAATATCCATGATAACATTCGCTGATGATATTGCTATCATCGGTGAAAGTTAAAAAGAATTACAGGCTCTATTGAATGGACTGATCGGTCTAATGAGTACACAAAGCATTGAGGGTAAACCGGAAAAAGAGAAAAAAAAGGTAATGAGTTGTAGCAGAAATGACAACTGTAAGAAACTTAACAACAGAAATGGGTATCATGATGTAGATGAAGTTAAGAAATTCTGATGCCTAGGTAGCAAAATAACCCATAACGGACGGAGCAAGGAGACATAAAAAGCAGAGTAACATTGGCAACAAGGCCATTCATGACCAAGAGAAGTCTACTAGTACCGAAAATAGGCCTTAATTTGAAGAAGAAATGTCTCACAATGTAAGTCGGCAGCACAGCATTGTACGGTAGTGAAACATGTGCTGAGGGTTAATCGACACAGAAGAAAATCTAAGAAGTTGAGATGTGGTGTTACAGAAAAATTTGAAAATCGGATGGACTGATAACGCAATGAATGAAGAGATTCTCTGCAGAATCCACGAGGAAATGAACATATAGAAAACATTGACAATTAGAAAGGATAGAGCGGTAGGACTTTTGTTAAGACATCAGGAGAATAGCTTCCATGGTACTAGAGGGGGCTGTAGATGGTAAAACTGTAAAGGAAAACAGAGATTGGAATACATCCAGCAAACAATTGAGGACATACGTTGAAAGTCCTACACTGAGAATAAAAGACAGGCCCAGGATAGGAATCCGTGGCGAAACGCATCAAATCAATCAAAAGAAAGACACCAAGATTACAATGATGTTCAGATAAGTTTCTTTGTATGAAGAAGGATGCTTTGTATGCAGCGATGTAGATTGATGTTATTACCTGTCAGTTAATGACACAATAACGTATAGAGTTTCCTTATCAAAATGACCTAGTTTTCTTAAGATACGTCCGTTTAGGGTAGCAACAGAAAATAAAGCCAGCCAGATAAATTTGTTGTTTTCTTGCTGCGACCGAATGCTGGGAAAGGTTAGTATACGGACGCTGACTCTCACTTTTGTTGGTTTTATTTAACAGCCAGTCCGTGACGTTCGTGTCGAGTACTCGATTTTCACCGCAAATGACCTCACATTAGCTGACATGTTGTAGAAACCTTGTATCGAGGGGTCACACAGTAAAAGGAGGAATAAGAGACTCTAATGTAGATCGTAATTTTTATCGTTAGGAAAGGGTATGTTTCCTTTGTGATTTACTCAGTGAGAAGATAAAGGCAGCTCTCCACTCTTTCGCTCCGATTTAAGTACAAGATATTTTTTTAAGTACATGTGAAGCTTTGGGAAAGGTAAGTTTCACTTATCAAGTCAAATTTGGGCTCATCCTCGTATTAGGATCGTACCCTAGTACTTACTCCTAAGTATTATTCCCACGATGAAATTAATCAATGTATCAACTGACTGTTTGATTCATGCCTGTAAGTAGGATTGCGAACGATGCTTCAATTGCAACACAGAATGGAATATATGTTGAGTATATCTCAGAATTGTTACGGGAACTGGAGGGCAGATTCAATATATTGAACAGAGAGCCACAAATATGTGAGTGCGATTCTAAAGAACTGGCGTTCATGTGGACCGGCAGCGCCTTTTGGTGTGTGATAGGACAAAGTGGAAACGTGAAGGCAGGCGCCACTGCACATCGTCGACTCTGGAGGATTTAATATTGGCTCGTGAATGAGTTTGTTCGTGGCAGGCTGAGAGTACTCTGCAAAATGGTTGGTATTTGTAATCTGAGTACCCTTGCTGCTACGACAGTGATCTGCATGAGCTAAGAAGAGCCACAGGAAGATGTAACAGTCGTAACGGACCATTTTGCTCTGTCGCCGCGTTGGCTGAAGGGCGGATGGTTAGGTACTGTGAGCTGAGAGTTGCAGACATGTTTGATGCTATTGTGAGACGTTAATCTGATGGTCTGCGTTTCTGAGTGGTGTAGAGCATACAAACGACAAGTGTGATGGTATGCTGCGTCATTGGATACAACTAGCCATGTCAACCACCATGTATTCATTCTCGGCCGGCTTGTAATGTCTGCGGGCTATAATCAACTAGATTTTTAAAGTTGTAGATCATTTAGTACTATTGAAGAACAATGAAACTTGAAATCTGCATGCAGTCAATATATTAAAACAGGTTATTTATTTCAATCAGAACTATGAAATTGTACGAGAGCCCATTACCGACTTCGGTTGTTATAGGATACTTGAAATTTCATTTGGTTGGTTACAATGGATGTTCCTCTCCGTGAATGGTTACAACAACATTACAAAAAAATCTAGCCACCTGTATCATCTCAAGTGGTGATATAGATAATCCATTTCATTCATTAACCGCTACTTCGTTTCTCGCAAGCAGTATGTCAGCCTTTATACCTTACTAGGTGTTCCCGGCCCCGTGTTGTCGTGGCTCAGTTTGCTTAAATGGGAAAGAAAGAGTAAGCACACATGTATAATATGTGTAGGAATTGTAGGAATTGGATATATGCCTTATTCTCCTTCTCCTGCTGTCTCTGTCCATCTCCGCCTCCACTCTCTCTCTCCATCTCGTCCTCCTTCCCTCTCTCTGTTCGTCACCTCCCGTCCTCTTTCGATGTCCATGTTCTCCTACCCAACTCCGCCTGTCTACCTCTCTCTTCCATATCCTCCTCCCCCCTCCCTCCATTTCTTCCTGCCCTCTTTCTCTGTTTATCTCCTCCTTTCCGCTTTCTATGCCCATTCCCTCCCACTCCTCTGTCCATCTCCTCTTCCACCTCTCTCTCATCTTCACTCTTGTTTACTGTTGTTGCAAATTAGGATTCTGTAGTTACATTCTAATCATAAGCCGCGAAAACAGTCTACGAGGAAGTAAACAAAATAGCATATTGTTATGTATGAAATTTATGTTTAAAATATGTGTAATGAGGAACAATGTGTACGGGAGAAACAATTTGTCTAATGCTTCCATAAGGTGAGGTTCAGCAGTAATAAAGTATTTTATAAAATGCGCTTTGATCATCAGCTGTTCATTGTCCCACCAGTCATCTACCGGTTTCAGTTATTAACCATCACCCAAGATGTAGGGTATGCCAGATTAGTTAAAAACATCCCATATTCTTTTGAAGCTGAAGCATATCGAAATTATTCACAACTATATAACTAATTTGTCTTAGAATACTGACAGTCGTCACATTTTATGTCAAACATACAGACATCACATTCTCCTGTGACAGTCGTCACATTTTATGTCAAACATTCTCCTGTGATGTCTGTATGTTTGACATAAAATATGACTGTCAGTATTCTAAGACAAATTGGTTATACAGTTGTGGATAATTTCGATATGGTCCAGCTTCAAAAGAATATGGGATATTTTTACCTAATCTGTTGTATCCTACATCCTGGGTGATGGTTAATAACCGAAAGCAGTAGATGACTGATGGGACAATAAACAGAGGATGGTTAAAATGCATTTTATAAAAATTTGTCTAATGTTTAAAATGCCCCAGTTAAAAGCTGCTGCAACTAAGGAAACAAAACCGTACATGTTTATAGCAGAGCGTGTCTCGTAGTCGATTTTAACAGAAAATCTGTGTAGAATACAGAACGTCGCTCAAAATTTGAAGTATGTCGGTAAAGAACTTTTTGTGAGTTCTGGTATCAACGTTGCTTCTTTAAAAGGGATGTTCAAAAACAGTTTGAAAAGCATGTAAGGGTGCTGCAGGGCAGGTTGTGCTGAGAAATAATTGTTAAGAAAAAAATTCGATACGCTGCACCGCTTTTGAGTTAATTAACGTTAAGTTAGACAGTCAGGGCGTTCCGCTCACAGATTCAAGCGGCCCGCAAGAGACGTTGTCACCAAACGTGTTCTTCGTTTGGTTTCCTAAAACTGAACAGAGGAACGACACTAAAATGAGTCATGAACCATTAGTAAGAATGGAACCCGATCCAAAGGCTAAGCACTCTCGTGCGGTATCATCTACTCTATGAGAACAACTGACACTAATTGTATCTGGCGGGTCGATTGAATTTGCGCGCGCAGTGTCCTGGGTAGCTCTCAACGTGGATAGACCAAGTAACGCCTTAGGTACCAAATGTATTTTATCAGTAACTTTTGTGGCTGTTTACCACAATTATGTTTTTGTAACTTGACGTATGACGCTGACTGGTGCGTCTGTTCCAGACAGTTCAGCTCCTATGAGTTCATTACTAGATGACAGTGCACTACATAAAGTAGCATAATGCTTGATGTAGGTAGATGATCTGGAAATGGCAATTAAAATTTGCCAAAACTAGTCGTCCATAGGTGTATTAACTGTCATCTGGGCAAATAAAACTTCTCTAACAATAAGTGTGTATTTTTCATAATGTGACTTTTTACACTAGTGCAGAGGAAATCCAGAAGACCATACCGATTATTCTGTTGTTGCTCCTACAACGCCAAAGAAACGTGGTGTTACGGCTGGTGCACGCACATGCCAGCTAAGTAAGTTCTGGAAGATATTTTGATGGTCACTTCTGTCTCACTATGAACAAGTATGAGATATGATGGAGTAAGAAAATTAAGTGAAATTATCGTACGGCGTTAATGAACGGGAGATCCTGTCTGCGGTCGTTCAGCCACATGTTGTAAGACTTTCTATTTGACGTCACTGCGCTTCTTCGTGAAGAATATTAGACAAAATGATTAGCACAACAAAAACACCAAGTCCCGGATCTCCCAATGTACAGGGACTGACGTTGACCGCTTATTTTGTGGTTGTTCTGCAGGGAGATTGGGTCTCTCCGGACGTCGCATGACGTCTCTCACAGTCTAACGAAGAAAACTTTACTCAGTTTTTTCTTTATTATAATTCCCGAGTGTGGCCATCCCCCTGACTAAGCCTAACATCAGTTAAACTGCCGACCACGGACCTTTGGGTCAAATCGGATTCTCTTTCCGGGTACATGCATTCTGTCGTCGATAAGCTGGCCGACACAAATAAAACCGTTACGTGTTAAAATATCTTAGCGAATATAAATGATACCAACTTGACGTAAGTCGATGTGCTACAGTACAAAGATATTATGTTAAACTTACACTGGCGCCATTGGCTTGCCTGCGGCCAACTATATGGCGAGCGGGACGGCGCCTTGGTGCATCCGATCCTTGATTGTCAACGGCTTCTCATTGTTGTCAACAAAGAAGTATGGAAAATATGTACGTGAGAGCGTCTAGGCGTACTTGGCCGCTGGCTTTTTAATATAAAACGAACAGAGCTAACTATGTGACAGTCTTCATTTAGTGAATTTCAACTAAGATTTATAAAATCTGTACATTTCCATTCAAGTGAATTTCTTCATGGACAAAAAAGGATCGGCTTTACCTCGGACAATAGTATAACCCCCTCCGCAGCACGGCCTATAAATACGGAGGAATCCAGGGAAACCCGGACGTGTGGCAGCTCTACCCCTGTCGGAACGTGCTAAGAAGGAGACCATCTGGTAATCCGAATTTTGTAATTTTTTTTTTTAATTTAATGGTACGCGAATATCAGAACTCACATTATCAGTCACCAAAGCAGTTCGATGTAACTCTCAAATTCTCGAGAAAATTGACTATGAAGTTTTCTGAGGAACTTCAATTTTCGCGACGGACCGCATGTTGCGCCGGGAATGGCAATCGAGTTCTCAGAGGATTGCTGCTTCGAATCTCGCCATGGACTGTATCTTTTGTTTTATTTTTTTCACTCCTTTCGAACGCCTACGCCATTTAAATATAAAATTCATAAAATAAATGTTACTGACACATATCTAGTTATCATTTTTTTATGAAAGATGCACATCTTCTTGTTTCTGATTTTGTCGTGTTGTTTTCTTTTTCAATTGAAACAATCCTATCAAATTTCGTTAACTACACATTTTTATTTGCAATGTGTGTGATAAGTGGTGCAGTCCAAAGATCGCGGCGCCACACAAAAGTTGCCATCGTACGTCAATACCACAGACATTAGCATTGTCTCACTGCAGTCCGCAACGATGAATGGGAGAAGCTGAAGAACACACGCAGTCTCTCTCAGCGCAGCACTGCCCTCGCACGGAGGTCAATATAGAGCTGAGTGTGGAAGCGCTCTGCTCACCTGGCGACCTCATCTGAAGCAGTTAACATCATCGAGTAGAACTTGAGAGTTATTCACGTCTCAGATGGAAATGTACTTTGTAAACGTTGAACACTGTACTTCAGGACAACAGTTCAATTAATGCATCATGTGGTACTTTAATAATAAATGACATTTGTAAATTATCAAGCACTGTTGTGGCGTAGGATCGTATCAAGTTAAGTAAACATTTTTATCATTCATGTAATAAATGGACCAATATTTCATGCTTTGTAGTTCAGATGAGCCGTCACCCAGAGCAATCAAAGAACCCATAGTTATGACGGGGCGATTGTAGTTTCGTCTGCTCATAACATTTAGAAACAAGAAGACGTGTATTTTAATGAAAGTGATGGTTATATATGCGTTAATTATCATATATTTGATGAATTTAATATTTAGATGATGTAGGTATTCGAACTGGACGCAAAAAATAAAAGGAAAATACCTCCGAGGCTACAGAGGTAGCCACGCGACCTGTTGTGAAGATCGTCTTAACTAGAATGAATTAAAATCCTTCGGAAATTTCGTCAGGAATTTTTGAAAGTCTTATATTACTGCTTCAGTGGACTTATACTTGAGTTCTGAACATCATGTATCATAGAAGTAAAAAGCTTAAGAAAATCCGCATACCTGATGGTCTCCTTGTAAGTTACCGCGCCGGCCTGTAGACAGTGAGCTGCCAACTGATGGAGCAGAGTTGGGTCCACTATACAATACCAGTTTGGATTGAGACACAGCGACATTAAACTGAAGTAGAGTGGGAAATATGACTAATCACCACCGACGGTATAACTGTAGCTGAGAATAGAAGACACTAGAGTTCTTACCAAAGCCCTTCTGTTCACACCTATCTAACGTCATGTTTAAAATTATACACGACGCAAGGAATGTATAACATGCGAATAAATCTTTATTCATGTCGTTACGTTGTTGCAAGATTATCATTTTTAGGGTTTCATATCTCAAGGGGATCCTTTTGTGGTTCGTCTGCCTGCCTGCCAGTCCAACAGTTAAAAATCGTTTTTCTCAGGAACACGTATACATATCACGTTGAAATTTGTCACATACTACATTCTACGGTATCTTGGCAGCACAATAAAGGTTAGATTCTAAGTCAATGCAATCAAAAATACGTTAGTTATGTTATACAAGCGATAGCCACAAACTCACTCATCAAAACGTATTGAATACTTCCCGTTGACCTAGAGTTATGAAATTTGGCGAGAAGCAAAGTTTCACAGTAAAAGTAAAATTTAAAAATTTGAAACTTGTTAAATTGTGATTCTATCACGGAAAAAATATATTTTACCATTTGAACACAGATCGCAATCATCATCCGTCAAAAGCATAATAGACGAGCATTACTGCATGCAAACATAAAATGTATACTGTAGTCATATTTTAGTAAGCAAGTAAAAATATTTTACTAAATCTTCTCCTTCTACGAGGGTTGGAACTTTAATAGTGGCAACTATTTATTTACCGGTGATACAAAATAGATACGTGTTTTAAAGTTTTACTGACCTTCAAGGTAGTCACCAGCATTGTGTATAACCTGTTGCCAGCGGTGTGGAAGTCGTAGGATACTCCTAGCAGTGTCAGTTGTGTTGACAGTTCGAGCTGCGCGGTCTATTTCCCGACGAATTTGTAGCAGTTCTGAAGCAAATGCCGTGAAGTGTTTCCTTCAGTTTAGAAACTGAGTAGAGCTTATGAGGTCTTAAGTCGGGTGAGTGCAGTACGTGGTATAGCACTTAATAGCCCCATCATGCAAACAAATCAGTAACAGCTTACACTGTACGTGCTTGAGCATTGTCCTGCAAAATGATGGTCAGGTCCTGCAAAAAGAGTCATCACTTCTGTCACTAAGCAGGTCATAGGTTGTGTTCCAAAAATGAATACCATAGATTTCTTTGACTGATGGGGCTGCTAAGTCCTATACCACCTACTGCACTCTTCTGACTTAAGTCCTCGTAAGTTCAACTCAGTTTCTAAACTAAAGGAAACACTTCGCGGCATTCGCTTCGGAACTGCTACAAATTCGTCGTGCAACAGACCGTGCCGCTCGAACTGTCAACACAACTGGCACTGATAAGAGTATCCTACGACTTCCACGTCGCTGGTAACGGGCTATACACAATGCTGCTGACTACTTTGAAGGTCAGTAAAACTTTGAAACACGTATCTACTTTTTTATGAGCTGTAAATAAATAGTTGCCACTATTAAAGTTCCAACCGTCGTATGTACATGAACCGATGTCCCCTGCTCGTATCTTTTTGCATCTCCGAGCTAGTCAGAAGAACTATTGTAGAGATTTTGATGCGATCGTTTCGATAGCAATAAAAGGCAAAAACCATTCCGATTCTCGATTCCCAGGATGGGTGAAGTATACATACATAATAAAGTTTTGCGGAACTGTCATTGCGGAGGTTCTACTCGTACTCGGCCAACTGCTGTAAGAGCCCAGCAGCCTTCTGACTTGTCATCGTTCACTGATACGCTGAGGGACTTCCGAATTGCGCATCGCAGTAGCGTACGTTATCAAACTCGGTTACTGTTTCGGATGGAGTCGTAGCGAAACATTATCACCAAATGTATGTACAGCCTAGTGTTTTGCGAGCACTTAGTGCCGCCACATCTTCAACATTACGGCGAACACAAGCTAAGGTTTTGTTCATACGGAAATTTAGAGGCTACAAGCCATAAACTGCTATCATCTCTCTCATATTATACCTCTCCCGCGCACTAGACGTACAATTCAGAAATAAAGTCGCTGCGGAAACGTAAACACTGCGGAACAGTATAATGACGACTCCGCTATCTTTGTTGATATAAGAGCACTCGTAAACTCGATATAATAGCACCCGTAAACGGGTATACCTTTGAACTACCAGTGACTGCAATATTTGTACTAATGTCGACTACATCATCAAAGAGAGCTATAATTTAAACTTTACGAGGGCATGCCCCCTAATGTTTTATTCTGTTCTCAGTATCGGTTGAGGTGTTAATTACATGTCGTACATTTATTCTGTCGATTTTCCCGCTTCGCTGGCGCAAGTTGCAACCCTCTGCCGCTAGAGGGCTGCGAATAGTAGCACGTAACATGGCAGTGTCTAACGTAATTACGTCGGTGCGTGAGAAACAGTATGCTGTAATCGAGTTAGCAACCTCATAAAACGTGCCTCCAATTGAAATCCATCTCTCTTTTACAATGACAATGCCAGACCACACAAGAGCTCTGTGACATGTGCAACAATGTGACGCCTTTTTACTGTCATCGATCATCCTCCATACAGTCCCGACCTGGCGTCATCCGATTTTCATCTGTTTCTAAAACTTATAGTACGCCCTCGAAGACTTCACTTTGTTAATGATTGAGCGGTGCAAACAGAGTTGTGACTCCGTCAACAAAGTCAAACATTCAACAGTGACGGTATCAACAAACTGGTCTCTCGTTGGGAGAAAAGTGTTCGTCACTTGGGTGACTGGGGCGAAAAATAAATATGTAGACACGAAGAATACAAATGCAGAAAGTTAATCAAGTTTATTTTATTTAAAAAACTTGAAGAGTTTTCATATAAAAAATCCGGAGACATTGCTTTACAGTACGCCCTCATACAAGAAGGTAGGGTGTTTTTAGAAGAAGAGGACTGAAGTTGGTAAGTCATTGTCTCACCTAACCACCCCCTGCCTCCGCCAATCCGTTATAACTCTCATTACAATACTGGGTCCAGGCATAAAACATGATAATGTTTTCTGTAGAGAAATTACGAATTGCGGAATGAACGTGCGACTTCATAGGAACGCTCTGCCAGTACGAAGTTTCAGTCGCTCTTGCCAAAGGGGAAGCAGGCGAATCTTATTTGCAGCCTCTAAGTGACGAGAAGTTTGGGGAATTTAATTTCAACGTCGGCAGACTAATATGATTACGGTCGACTGAACTCCCCTCAGAGTATTACATGAATCTGGAGTCCCCGCTGCAGGACTTCCTCTAGTTGGCTGACAAACAAGGCAAGGCGCCTGCCGAACCAGCCGAGACACGCGTCACGCAGTGCAAAATATTTTAATTAATCATCAGCAGTGCTTCGTTCAAATAGAGAAACTGGATACATTGCATTCACCAAAGTTCTTTTTTTTTGTGAAAGGAGCGTTTGTTGTATGAGCAAAATATTTTAGAACCGACTTCGTAAATTAGTAAAATGGTTCAAATGGCTCTGAGCACTATGGGACTAAACATCTGTGGTCATCAGTCCCCTAGAACTTAGAACTACTTAAACCTAACTAACCTAAGGACATCACACACATCCATGCCCGAGGCAGGATTCGAACCTGCGACCGTAAATTAGCATTGTCTTTGCATTTACATTACGTTTTTTCCTTGCTAACTCAACAGATGAACGTAACATTCACTTTCGTTTTACAAACTGTACTAAAGATTTTAACGATTTTTGCGTTTTCCTGCTTAAGTAGGTGATTAGAAAGTTATACATCAGTGAAAGAATTTGACTTTTAAATTAATTCGCAAAACTACATTTGTTCATTAGTGAGACATGTGCTTATTTTATTGAGGAAATTTATTATTTCCAGAATTTTAAATTTATTTACATCAATTATTTTAGATTCAGATTTTTTAAAAATGTTCATTATTTTCTGTGTATGGAAGTGTTCCTCCTATGTTATTTTTGATTCAGACGTTAGTGTTAATTCCATGATTCTCGAAAGGGCTTGTTAAGTCAAATGTTACGAATATATAGCGTGCTTCTGGTATATGATAACCTTTCGTTGTTGGACTTCTTCATTAAGTTTGTCTCCCCCATTTTATTTAATTTGATTTGTTAGTCACTCTAGTGCTAATTCAGTTTGTTTTGGATAACTTCTATGGTGTGTATTTAACTTGTATGTGTGTATTTCCACAGAGACAGTGTTGGTAGTCTCTGCATCGTACTCCTAAAGATGTTTGTTTGTTTGATGTGGGAGTGACAAGATCTGTTGGTGTTTGTTCCGCAAAACTGTTGCACCGATTTATTAATTTGCTCCATGTCCTTTTGTAAACGGTTTCGGGTTTGATCGGGATACATAGCTTGTTTAGGTCTTCAGTCCTGATAATGTACGGTATTATTAAGCGATCCATACATCTACATATTTAGTGACATTAGTTCTTCGTCCAGGTAATCCATAAAAATGTGTGCTATAACTGTAGGTTTGCCTTTCCTTAGCCTATCTTCTAAGATAGGGTCAGTATTGCCCTGTATGTTCAAATATTTCTACGGAATCCAAACTGATCTTTCCCGAGGTCGGGTTCTATCAGTTTTTCCATTCGTCTGTAAAGAATTCGTGCTAGTATTTTGCAGCCATGTCTTATTAAACTGATGGTTCTGCTATTTTCACATCTGTGAACACCTGCTTTCGTTGGGATTGGAATTATTATATTCTTCTTGAAGTCTGAGGGTATTTCGCCTGTCTCATACATCTTGCTCACCAGATGGAAGAGTCCTGTGGCTGGCTCTCCCAAGGCTATTAGTAGCTCTTACGGATTTTTGTCTACTCTCGCGGACTTGTTTCAACTTAAGTCTTTCAGTGTTTTATTAATTTCTTTATGTAGTATCATATCTTCCTTATCGTCTTCCTCTACGCCCTCTTCTATTTCTATAACATTTTACGCAAGTACATCTCCCTTGTATTGCACTTCTATATACTCCGTCCACCTTTCCGCTTTCCCTCCTTTGCTTAGGACTGATTTTCGTTATGAGCTGTTGATATTTATACAGGCGGTTCTCTTTTCTCTAAAAGTCTCTTTAATTTTCCTGTAGGCAGTATCTATCTTACCTCTAGTGACATATTCTTCTAAATCCTTACATTTTTCCTCTAGTCATTCCTGCTTAGCCATTTTGCACTTCCTGTCGATCTCATTTTAGAGACGTTTGTATTCGTTTTCGGTTGCTTAATTTACTGCATTTTTATATTTTCTCCTTTCATCAATTAAATTCAATATCTCTTCTTTTACCCAAGGATTTCTAATAGCCCTCGTCATTTTACCTGCTTGATCCTCTGCTGCCTTCACTGTTTCATCTCTCAAAGCTCCCCTTTCATCTTACATTGTATTCCTTCCCTTGTTGTTGTCAATCGTAACTAATGCTCCCTCTGAAACCCTCTATAGCCTCTGGTTCTTTCAGTTTATCAAGGTCCCATCTCCTTAAATTCTGGCCTTTTTGCGGTTTATTCAGTTATAATCTGCAGCTTATAACCAATAAATTGTGATCGGAATCTACATCTGCCCCTGGAAATGTCTTACAGTTTGAAATCTGGTTCCTAAATCTCTGCCTAACCATTATGTAATCAGTCTGAAACCTTCCGCTGTCTCCAGGTCTCTTACACGTATACGAACTTTTCTCATGACTCTTAAACCAAGCATCAGCTATGATTTAATTATGCTCTGTGCAAAATTCTACCTGGTGGCTTCCTTTTTCACTCCTTTTCCCCAGTCCATGTTCTCCTACTACTTTTCCTGCTATTCCTTTTCCTTCTATTGAATTCCAGTCACCCACGACTATTAAATTTCTTTTATCTCATCATAAATTTCCTCAATCTGCTCCTCATCTGCGGAGCTAGATAGCATAAAAACTTGTACTCCTGTGGTGGGTGTGGACTTCGTGTCTGTCTTGGCTACAACAATGTGGTCACTATGCTGTTCATAATAGCTTATTCGCGTTGGTATTTTTTATACTCATTATTAAAGCTACTCCTGCATTACCCCTATTTGATTTCGTTTTCATAACCCTGTATTCACCTAAAAAATTCCTGTTGCTCCTGCTACTGAACTTCACTAATTCCGACTATAACTTTAACCTATTTTCCCTTCTTAAATTTTCTAACCTACCTGCCCGATAAATGAGTCTGACATTCCATGCTCCGATTCGTAGAACGCTAGTTTTGTTTCTCCTTGATAACGACATCCTCCTAAGACGTCGCCGGCCGGAAATCCGAATGGGGGACTATTTTACCTCCGGAATATTTTACCCAAGAGTTGGTTTCACCTACGGTGCGACTACCTGTATCGGTAAGGCATCCAAGCCTCCACACCAACGGCATGGTCGACATGGTCCATGGTTCGTGGTGGTGGTGGGGGCTATACTTAGATAGTTCGATAAAAATACGGGAGAACTGCCGGATATCAGTAACGTCCTGCCACGATATTTAGGCGCAGAGTCTTCTGGCCATCTTCAGGTGAGTGCCACTGTAGTACTACTACAGTGACACTCACCTGAAGATGGCCAGAAGACTGTGCCGAAATATCGTGGCAGGACGTTACTGATATCCGGCAGTTCTCCCGTGTTTTTATGGAACAATCAGTATGCCGGGAAAGCTTTAAGCATATACGTAGGTAGATAACAATAATGCTTACAGAGACGATTATATATATATATATATATATATATATATATATATATATATATATATATATATATATATATATATCAATCAACTGAGCAATTGGTAGTTAAAACGAGTCGGTTATCCCGCTCACTAGCGTAGACTTGTAAACACAGTCACCATACAGGGAACTGCTACTATGAGAATTAGCAATGGTATTTACCTGCTACCATCCCAAGGAAAGAATGATGTTCAAGGTATGTGAATCGGCTGCAATCTCATTTAAGAATGTGTTCCACAAGATATAATTTTAAATAAAAGATGTATCTACAAAGAATATATATATATTTAACTACCAATTGCTCAGTTGATTGTTTTTTCGTTCAGTGAGTTTTGCCAGTAGAATGAATCTATTCTGTCTGGCCATGGCAGCTATATAAATGTTTTCTCTCACTCTCCCGGTTTGAGTGGTTTATCTTTATTCGGGAGAAGCCTCTGATGGTTAAGTCCCTTGTTTGAGCCTCCAGGTTTGAGTGATTGCCGGGTTTGAGTGATTTTCTACCTTTACATGACTATGTTTACCAACTGGTTAGAGACACTTAACGCAACTTACATTAAGGAGAGGCGAATAAAAACAGATTTGCAGAAATGAAGCATTTTTTAAATGATACGTACAGGGCTATTACAAATGATTGAAGCGATTTCATAAATTCACTGTAGCTCCATTCATTGACATATGGTCACGACACACTACAGATACGTAGAAAAACTCATAAAGTTTTGCTCGGCTGAAGCCGCACTTCAGGTTTATGCCGCCAGAGCGCTCGAGAGCGCAGTGAGACAAAATGGCGACAGGAGCCGAGAAAGCGTATGTCGTGCTTGAAATGCACTCACATCAGTCAGTCATATCAGTCCATCGACACTTCAGGACGAAGTTCAACAAAGATACACCAACTGCTAACTCCATTCGGCGATGGTATGCGCAGTTTAAAGCTTGTGGATGCCTCTGTAAGGGGAAATCAACGGGTCGGCCTGCAGTGAGCGAAGAAACGGTTGAACACGTGCGGGCAAGTTTCACGCGTAGCCCGCGGAAGTCGACGAATAAAGCAAGCAGGGAGCTAAACGTACCACAGCCGACGGTTTGGAAAATCTTACGGAAAAGGCTAAAGCAGAAGCCTTACCGTTTCGAACTCATTGATGGGGACGTGCTGCGCCGAGTGTGGGAGGAACTTGATTATCGGCTTGATGTCTGCCGAATCACTAAAGGGGCACATATCGAACATTTGTGTATACCTAAAAAAAATTTTTGAGTTTTTGTATGTGTGTGCAAAGCATTGTGAAAATATCTCAAATAATAAAGTTATTGTAGAGCTGTGAAATCGCTTCAATCATTTGTAATAACCCTGTATTTACTTACACAGAAGTTTTTCATACTTATGGCTTTAAATATGGGTTTGGATTAGGTTTTAAAAGGTTAATAACTGGTGCTACATTATAAATTTATGATTAAATAAATGAACCAAATTTAAAAAAAAAATGTAATTTGGAACTCCCTCCGGCGGTTTACCCGTCACTGATAATTCTATTTCGATAAATGCTGAGGTGACGTTATCAGAATGCACATCAAATCAACTTTTTCAATCTGTTGGTGAGTTAATCACTTGTGGGAAGCATTTTTTTCAAGAAATGTTTGTCACCACTCGTTATTTTACTTTACATTTCCTTAGTTAACATAGCTTCATAACACGACTATCCTTGCAGACACTGTATACAGGGTGTCCCAGGAGGAATGGCCAATATTCATGGATCTGACAGGAACGGTCATTCAAAGCAAGGACGTCTACTAAACATGGGCTCTAAAATGATTAACTTACGAGCTAAGAGCGCTTTTCATCTTTGGTACTTGTAATGGTTCTCTATTTGCGTAACCATTACGGCACTCCAACCCCAGTTCTCGATGCCAGTAATATCGTACTACTTTTCTGCGAAGTAACAGACATATTTTTTGTGACAATATTCACATTTGGTTTTATTAATGTACAGGTACTCCGATGTATCGGTATATTACAGTGATATGGTTCTTGTGTGTATTCATTTCTGTGAGACTGTCATAATCTTTGACTTACTTGTAACCGTTTTGGCGCGAATGCGCACAGAGCAGTCTTTGTTTCACTTTGCAGAAGTTAAGTTGTTATTTCGCTTTGTAAAAGAACAGTCAAGTCTTGTGTTTGGTTAAAGTGGAAATTAAATAAATGGAGATTGATACAAAACTGTTTTCTTGATGATGTGACAATTAAGAAGAAGTATATCTGAATTTACAAGAAGTTTAATAAAAATGTGGATCGTGAACACCAAGTCAAAAATTATTTCTACCATACCTTTGTTCTGATTTGGGATTCTTTGATCATTAAGAATTTCCTGATAAACGCATTTGTTAGGTCTTCAAATATTGCTATAATACAGATCTGGACCGTCAAGCAGTCAAAGTGGAATCACCCTAGAATCAACAAAATGAGCCATAACAACTTCGACGAAATCTACGGGGGAATCCATTCAAGATTAATGTCAAAATTAATGACTTTTTTACAGTGACTTCATTATTTCCATTCTTAAGATACCATCCACGGTCAATAACTTTGTTGTTACTCGATAAAGCGAACATATGCCGCGTGAGCAACATTATTAATCTGATTTCTAACCTACTTTGCAAGTGTTGGTATTGTTAGATACTGTTAAACAAATATCTACTACTGCAGGCTCTTTGCTTTTCGTATGTTGGTAGGAGATAGTATGGGCCAAAACAAGAAAATATTGTCTGGTGAACATTGACTCTAAAAGACATATCTTGAATGCTATGAACTCTTGTTCAATACAAGAGACGTGTTTCACTGTAGGGAAGACGAAAAAATGCTCAAAGCTCTTACGGCATTCTCTTCAGAGCCGATGTTTACTGGACTTTTTTTATTAAACGGGAAATTCAGCTTCGAATCCCAGCCTGGCACAAATTTTTATATGTCACTATTGGGTACTAGATCTGTGTGTACCTGATTTCAATAAATTCGCAGTCAGAAAATTTCTTTCGGAAAATGCTCATAATTTTTAAGGTTTACATTTTAGAGCCCATGTTTATAGCATTTTTATTTGGAATGATCGTTCCTTTCATATCGTTGAATATTGACCATTCCTCTTGGGTCACGCTGTATAGCATTGAATTTATCTTGAGAACCTTTTTTCATCCAAATGTGATTTCTCCTGTTCCCACGCCACCGTGCGTTTCGGCATTCTTATGTGGACACACATTTCACTACTATTATAACGCCTGTTCGTAAAATGGACGATAAACTGAACCAAAAGCTACTTATTTTCATTCAGTAAAAAGAAAATAACGGAACAGCAATAACAGTGACGACAGGTGATAATAGAGTTCAATCAGTAAGAATGATGTAATAATGAACAAACGATAGATCGCTTCCGCTCGGAGCTAAATACACCGGATTTTATCGGCTGTTTTCATTCATTTGGCTTCATAGACTCATTTCACTCGAAAGCAATGAATGAAAGCTAATCCTATCGATACGTAAAACAGCAACACACTGAATCGGCAGTGCACATTCGGTTGCTCCCATAGACTGGTTTTACTCAAGAGAAGGAATGAATAATTCAGCTGATTCAGTGAATCGATTGTTTTCTACCAACTGACTGAATCGGTTGCTTTAATTAGATTGTTCTCATCACTATGCTAACCAGACTGCGTGTAACAAATTTAGATGACGTATAGGCGGCAGCATTAGCCAGATTAGCTTAGCTGCCACTCCTGTCTCCCGGCCTCTAACATGCTGCGACCCCGCGGATCTGGGCTGCAGTGCTGCCGGCCTACGTTGCAGGCGCTCACCTCGCCCCTTCTACGTCTCTGCTAATTACCCGAGCTCCTACAAGCGGCGCTGCGTTCTCTGCCACTTGCCGCTAATTGGCTGGAGAGCCGCGTGTAGGTCTTCGTGATTACAACGTCGACCGTATCGGGTTGCTCACCCTATAGCTCGATCGATTCAGACCATGAGATTGGCGAGCAGAAAATGCAAGGAATTCCTTTCGATAAATCAAGCTTACATTTGCTCCAATTCATGCAGCAGCAGACCGCAACCTTTTAAGTTCCCTGCATCCAATACATTTTTTATTCTTCACAATTACTCGAATCTCTCAACCACGGCTATACTGAGGGGCTAAAGAGCTAGAATCCCGTCAAGCATGCAGGCTCAGAGAAGAAGCAAAAACTGATCAGAAAAGAGACCAGAAATAAATAAGATTTGAAAATTAAAGGGACAGGGATGCGACCGTAAACGGGCTTGGTCACTGTGTCATTTCTAAGGTGTCATTTCGTGCAATCAACATCATACAAAACAACTACTACCGAACGGCCGTCTGTTGATAACATGTGGCAACAGTGTACGTGATTCACGCAGCAGCCATCTACAGACGTCTCACATGTTTAAGAATTGAGTCCTTACTCCTACTTCACTATGTTACTGTACGATTTCAAAAGTCAGCTAGCGGATGCTGAAGCAAATACACTGATGAGCCGAAACATATGACCACCTGCTTAATAGCTTGTTTGTCCATCGTTGGAATGAAATAAATGAAATACATTACTGATTCTGTGTATCAGGGTTCCGGTTGTTTGTTGGTAGATTTGTGGAGGTATGTGGCATTAGATATCTAGGCGCTAGTCATACACTCCTGGAAATTGAAATAAGAACACTGTGAATTCATTGTCCCAGGAAGGGGAAACTTTATTGACACATCCCTGGGGTCAGATACATCACATGAACATACTGACAGAACCACAGGCACATAGACACAGGCAACAGAGCATGCACAATGTCGGCACTAGTACAGTGTATATCCACCTTTCGCAGCAATGCAGGCTGCTACTCTCCCATGGAGACGATCGTAGAGATGCTGGATGTAGTCCTGTGGGACGGCTTGCCATGCCATTTCCACCTGGCGCCTCAGTTGGATCAGCGTTCGTGCTGGACGTGCAGACCGCGTGAGACGACGCTTCATCCAGTCCCAAACATGCTCAATGGGGGACAGATCCGGAGATCTTGCTGGCCAGCGTAGTTGACTTACACCTTCTAGAGCACGTTGGGTGGCACGGGATACATGCGGACGTGCATTGTCCTGTTGGAACAGCAAGTTCCCTTGCCGGTCTAGGAATGGTAGAACGATGGGTTCGATGACGGTTTGGATGTACCGTGCACTATTCAGTGTCCCCTCGACGATCACCAGTGGTGTACGGCCAGTGTAGGAGATCGCTCCCCACACCATGATGCCGGGTGTTGGCCCTGTGTGCCTCGGTCGTATGCAGTCCTGATTGTGGCGCTCACCTGCACGGCGCCAAACACGCATACGACCATCATTGGCACCAAGGCAGAAGCGACTCTCATCGCTGAAGACGACACGTCTCCATTCGTCCCCCCATTCACGCCTGTCGCGACACCACTGGAGGCGGGCTGCACGATGTTGGGGCGTGAGCGGAAGACGGCCTAACGGTGTGCGGGACCGTAGCCCAGCTTCATGGAGACGGTTGCGAATGGTCCTCGCCGATACCCCAGGAGCAACAGTGTCCCTAATTTGCTGGGAAGTGGCGGTGCGGTCCCCTACGGCACTGCGTAGGATCCTACGGTCTTGGCGTGCATCCGTGCGTCGCTGCGGTCCGGTCCCAGGTCGACGGGCACGTGCACCTTCCGCCGACCACTGGCGACAACATCGATGTACTGTAGAGACCTCACGCCCCACGTGTTGAGCAATTCGGCGGTACGTCCACCCGGCCTCCCGCATGCCCACTATACGCCCTCGCTCAAAGTCCGTCAACTGCACATACGGTTCACGTCCACACTGTCGCGGCATGCTACCAGTGTTAAAGACTGCGATGGAGCTCCGTATGCCACGGCAAACTGGCTGACACTGACGGCGGCGGTGCACAAATGCTGCGCAGCTAGCGCCATTCGACGGCCAACACCGCGGTTTCTGGTGTGTTCGCTGTGCCGTGCGTGTGATCATTGCTTGTACAGCCCTCTCGCAGTGTCCGGAGCAAGTATGGTGGGTCTGACACACCGGTGTCAATGTGTTCTTTTTTCCATTTCCAGGAGTGTATAATTCGCGTAAATAACGGTCGCTGATTGGCGTACGCGGTGTGGCGCCCGAAAGCAAAGTAGATGGGTTCCACAGGATTTATTTCAGGTGAATTTTTTCGCCGAGACATCAACGAGAGTTCAATACAATGCTCCACAAACTTCTGTAGCACAGTCTGGCTCCAAGTCACGGACAATTATGCCAATGAAAGACAACGGGGAAGACATTAGGGATAAAGGGATGAAGGTGGTTCGCAGCGGTCCGTGTGGCTTCGATTACTACCACCGCCATGAGATTGTCTCTCACGGCATAATGCTGCTCCCAACAGCCTGTGTCCGTGGTGGGAGCCGACATTCTCCTCGATGACGGCATTTGTGGAGACGACCATCGACCTACTGTAGCAAAAATGTGAATCACCCGAAGCGCCGACATGTTCCCATTGATCGATTATCGAATTCCGATGGTCCCGTGCCCACTGCAATCGTAACTGGCAATGTCAATATGTGAATACATAGGGGTGATCTGCTACGGAACTCCATGTTCAACAAACGTACGATGAACGGTACTCTCCAAAACAATTGTGCGGGCACCAGTATTGTGCTCCTTCGGCAGTGATACCAGAAATCACCATCTATCTTACTTTACAGAGCAGACAAGCCAGCGAACACCATGTTCTGTGAAGAGTCGTGGACGTCCAACCAGTTAGCACCAAGTGGTAGTTTCACTGTCCTTCTGCCTCTTTCCGTAGATGCTCATGACAGTAGCACGTGCATATTGGACCAGTTTCGCCGTTTTCGAGATACTCGTTCACAGATTCTGCCTAATTAGAATCTGATCTTTGTCAAAGTCGCTTATCGCAATGGATTTCCCAATCTGCAGCTGGTGTCTTCGCTAGGGTGTTGCCCCGTATGCGTTCACTCCACTTTTACTGCTGCGTCACGTGCCTGCAACTCCACCAGGCGGCTTCCAGCTTTGCGGTGGGCAGTGATCACAAGGTTTTGGCTTATCAGTGAATGCTATTCGACCGAAGGCTTCCGATTTTTGCTCAATTCTGCCTGCTGCGATATACCAAGATAGGGTTGTGGAGTAGGCTACTGCAGAGTCGGGGAAAGAAGTTCCGCCACAGATGCCAGCACTGTTGCCAGCTTTCAGCAGCGAAACTCGTAAGTCTGCAAGCGAAACAGGTCTTCTGTAGAGCTACGACGTCACTGCGGCGTTGCCATGGAAACGTGTACAAATTCATTTTACATTAGTGACTGCGATAGGTGCGCAAAGTAGCTGCAACAAGTTGAGTGCAACAGTTTAAGTTGTTCTTTCGTCGATTATACTATTCTAAAAAAACTGCTCCAAAATTTAGTTACTGTCTACGGTGTAAAAGAAAAAATATTCAATTATAAGTTTCCTCTGTATTACATGGGATGTTAGTTGTTGCATCTGTTGACAGCTGTAATCTGTTAATTTAAGTTGAACCTTCATGTCTATAAATGTACGTTCTGCCATCGGTCAGTGGCTGTATTGTTCAAGCATCTGGTGTTTTAAGATCATTGCTAGTAGTCTGACTAATGCGTAAGTTACTTTGTTGGTATTCTAGCGAGAATGAAACTCTGACACACATTAAAATATCTGATGTCTTGGAAGCTTAATATTTATTGAACTGATACACAAATTTATAAAATTTGCCATGTCAGCGTAGAAAAATTTATAAAAACGTAGTTTTACGGGAAGGACGCGAGGGGGATGGGGAAGGTAGGGCATGGTTGCGCAGTTGATACATCTACCAGGGTCACATGAAACTTGTGTGTTTTTAAACACTACATATCTCAAAAAGTTCAAGAAAAACATCTAGGAATGTTAATGTATTCTAGAAGCCACTGTGTACTATGTGGCATAACACACACAATCTACCAGCTTCTTCTCGTATAACTTCATGCAGCTTCCTTCGACATATCCTCAGTCCATATCGTGTACTGTTGGTTTCCATCCTAAATTTAATTTATCCACATTAGTGTCAAAGGACCATGTGGATAAAGACTGTTCAGTCAGTCCAACAGATCCTGTAATTCTCCTTCGCATTCACTGAGGTTATCTATGTCATCAGCGAATCTCTTCGTGACCTTGACCTTGAATTTCAAATCCACTACTGAAACTACTTTTTATTTACGTCTTTGCTTTTTCGATATGTAGACTGAACGGCAGAGGCGAAAGACTACATCCATGTCTTACACCCTTTCTAATTTGAGCACTTCGTCCTCTTATTGATCCTCTTGGTTCTTATACATACTGCATGTTACTCGTTTTTACCAATAGCTTACTCCTATTTTTCATAGAATTTCAAACATCTTTCACTGTTTTACATTCTTGAACTTCTCTCCAGGTCGGTAAATTCTATGAAATTCTCTTGATTTTTTTCAGGTTTCCGTCCATTATCAATCAACAAGACAGAATTGCCTCTCTGGTGCCTTTACCTTTCCTAATGTCAAACTGATCCTCACGTAACAAATTCTCAATTTCTTTTCCATTCTTCTGTATATTATTCTTGTCAGCAACTTGAATAAATGAGCCGTTCAATTGATTGTGCGACAATTATCGCACTTGGTGGCTCCTGCAATCTACGGAATTGTGTGGATGATGTTTTTCCGTAAGTGTCATGGTATATCGCCAGTCTCATACAATCTACACACCAACACAAGTAGTCGTTTTGTTGCCACCTGCCCCAATGATTTTAGAAATTCTGTCCGTCCCTTCTGCCTCATTTGATTTTAAGTCTTCCAAAACTCTTTTAAATTCTGGTTCTAATAGTCAGTCCCCTATCTTTTCCTGTCTACTGCTGTTTCTTCTTCTCTCACGTCATCAGCTGCCGGCCGGAGTGGCCGAGCGGTTCTAGGCACCACAGCCTGGAACCGCGCGACCGCTACGGTCGCAGGTTCGAATCCAGCCTCGGGCATGGATGTGTGTGTTATCTTTAGTTCAGTTAGCTTTAAGTAGTTCTGGGTTCTAGGGGACTGATGACCTCAGAAGTTAAGTCCCATAGTGCTCAGAGCCATTTGAACCATTTGAACCACGTCATCAGTTCTCGCCCTCAGAGACCTTCAGTGAACTCTTTCCACATAAATGCTCTCTAAAATGGCTCTGAGCACTATGTGACTTAACTTCTGAGGTCATCAGTCGCCTAGAACTTAGAACTAATTAAACCTAACTAACCTAAGGACATGACACACATCCATGGCCGAGGCAGGATTCGAACCTGCGACCGTAGCAGTCGCTCGGTTCCAGACTGTAGCGCCTAGAACCGCACGGCCACTCGGCCGGCTAAATGCTCTCTCTTCTGCGTTAGACAGTGGAATCCCATCGCACTATTAATGTTACCGCCCTTACGGTTAATTTCAAAGTACGCTGACTTTTATATTTGCTGAGTGACTCCTTCCGACAGTAATTTCTTTTTCATGAATGCGTTGTGTCTGAACTTTCGGACTTGACCACGCATCCAAGTAATTGATTCGTCTAGATGGGCAATGGATCAACCTCCTTCAGTGCGGATACAGAAGTACGTCCGAGCTCGTGCGAGAATCTCAAAGTAGCGAATAGGAGTATAATGATCAGGGTCTGTGAACAGGTGGCGCTCGTTGGGAATGTGAGTCGGCCGTGAGGCGTACTGAGGTATTCCGCGCAGTTGCGGTAACACTGTGTCCCAGTTGGTGTAGTGGTTAACGAATCCCCCTAGTAAGCAGGAGATCCCGGGTTCGAATCCCGGTCCCGTACTCATTTTCTATCGTAGCTGCTGACTCCGCGTAGTGTCCCGATGCAGCTGACCGCAGTAATCACTTCTCTTTCCTTTCCTTTCTGCCTAACTCCACTTTCAATTTACAAATAATTTCTTTTTCAGTTTCTCCACATTTTTCATGCAGCAGTTTCGCCTTTGCTTCCACACAGTATCTATTTATTTCATTCCGAAGTGACTTGCATTTATGTAGTCCTGTATATCCATGAAAATTACCCAAACTATAATCATCAAGTATTATAAAAAAAGGGCACGTAGTAACTTCCAACTAACTTTACACAAAATCTCAAACATTTACGAAACTTTTTTTTGCTGACACCCCCGTGATGTTTTCGCTGTTCATGCAGAAGAGACTCATGCATGATGTTAAAATTTATTACTTCTTTACTACTAACTCTATTCGTAACAAGTTTTGGAGACAGTATCTACCTATTTCAGTGAATGTACAAACAACTGTACATCTACATCTACATCTACATTTATACTCCGCAAGCCACCCAACGGCGTGTGGCGGAGGGCACTTTACGTGCCACTGTCATTACCTCCCTTTTCTGTTACAGTCGCGTATGGTTCGCGGGAAGAACGACTGTCTGAAAGCCTCTGTGCGCGCTCTAATCTCTCTAATTTTACATTCGTGATATCCTCGGGAGGTATAAGTAGGGGGAAGCAATATATTCGATACCTCATCCAGAAACTCACCCTCTTGAAACCTGGCGAGCAAGCTACACCGCGATGCAGAGCGCCTCTCTTGCAGAGTCTGCCACTTGAGTTTGTTAAACATCTCCGTAACGCTATCACGGTTACCAAATAACCCTGTGACGAAACGCGCCGGTCTTCTTTGGATCTTCTCTATCTCCTCCGTCAAGCCGATCTGGTACGGATCCCACACTGATGAGCAATACTCAAGAATAGGTCGAACGAGTGTTTTGTAAGCCACCTCCTTTGTTGATGGACTACATTTTCTAAGGACTCTCCCAATGAAACTCAACCTGGTACCCGCCTTACCAACAATTAATTTTATGTGATCATTCCACTTCAAATCGTTCCGCACGCATACTCCCAGATATTTTACAGAAGTAACTGCTATCAGTGTTTGTTCCGCTATCATATAATCATACAATAAAGGTTCCTTCTTTCTATGTGTTCGCAATACATTACATTGATCTATGTTAAGGGTCAGTTGCCACTCCCTGCACCAAGTGCCTATCCGCTGCAGATCTTCCTGCATTTCGCTACAATTTTCTAATGCTGCAACTTCTCTGTATACTACAGCATCATCCACGAAAAGCCGCATGGATGGTTGGTTGGTTGGTTGTCTAGGGAAGGAGACCAGACAGCGGTGGTCATCGGTCTCATCGGATCAGGGAAGGATGGGGAAGGAAGTCGGCCGTGCCCTTTCAGAGGCACCATCCCGGCATTTGCCTGGAGTGATTTAGGGAAATCACGGAAAACCTAAATCAGGATGGTCGGACGCGGGATTGAACCGTCGTCCTCCCGAATGCGAGTCCAGTGTCTAACCACTGCGCCACCTCGCTCGGTGTCGCATGGAACTTCCGACACTATCTACTAGGTCATTTATATATATTGTGAAAAGCAATGGTCCCATGACACTACCCTGTGGCACGCCAGAGGTTACCTTAACGTCTGTAGACGTCTCTCCATTGATAACAACATGCTGTGTTCTGTTTGCTAAAAACTCTTCAATCCAGCCACACAGATGGTCTGACATTCCGTAGGCTCTTACTTTGTTTATCAGGCGACAGTGCGGAACTGTATCGAACGCCTTCCGGAAGTCAAGGAAAATAGGATCTACCTGGGAGTCTGTATCTAATATTTTCTGGGTCTCATGAAGAAATAAAGCGAGTTGGGTCTCACACGATCGCTGTTTCCGGAATCCATGTTGATTCCTACAGAGTAGACTCTGGGTTTCAAAAAAGGACATGATACGCGAGCAAAAAACATGTTCTAAAATTCTAAAACAGATCGAAGTCAGAGATATAGGTCTATAGTTTTGCGCATCTGCTCGACGACCCTTCTTGAAGACTGGGACTACCTGTGCTCTTTTCCAATCATTTGGAAGACACATACTTCAGGACGTGTAACGTCATAAATGTGAAATGTGTGAAAGACTGTTTTAAAGAGGAGAATTTTTATTTTATTTTGCTCAACCCCTTTCAGTGGTTCAAGTATTCACTGACAGGTACCAAAGTCTTCTGAGTGTGGAGTTGCGAACTGTGTCTCATAAGTTTGTCATGGAGCCGGTTTTCTCTCGGCCCAAGGATAACCTACCATTTTATTTGGAACATAATGCGAATTTTGCGTACTTTACCAGGGTATTTGCGAAAACAGCGAAGATGCTACAATACTGAAGAAATGAGTTTTTATACTGCATGTATGTGGTATGTTTACTCTTTGAAATAACAAATTACAAAAAGTAATAATCATTAAGTGCAGGAGGTATACTAATAACTGCTCTAGTCCGACGTTTATATTCTTCCTGTTTCTTAATCTTTTCGGGTTGTACTGCAAGGGAAGTGTACTTCTTATCGACCTACACATACTACGAATATGTGCCGTTCTGTGTCCAAAAGCCGGCCTGTGTGGTCGAGCAGTTCTAGGTGCTTCAGTCTGGAACCGCGCCTCGGGCATGGATGTGTGTGATATCCTTAGGTTAGTTAGGTTAAAGTAGTTCTAAGTTCTAGGGGACTGATGACCTCAGATGTTAAGTCACATAGTGCTCAGAGCCATTTTTCTGTGTCCAGAACTTACCTTTGGTGGCGTGGATCAGATTTGACAAGGCCGATCTAGAATTTGATGAATACTCTACATACTTAGCAGCGCAGCTATGAAGAGACACAGGGCAGGAGCGTCTTTAAATACGGTAAAACATCCAGGACGACGTGTTCGTACGTCGCCTACAGTTATTCAAAAGAGAACGACACACTGGTCAACTTTCATCCCAATAAAATTCGTTGTAGGTCGACTGCTTTGTGCGCCAGAGACGTAGCTAGGCATTTCGAAGCTCACTATTCTCCCCCCGCCTGTAATGCTGTTGAGTGCGATTGTGGCAGGAGACCAGACAAAGCGTTACGTAATTGTGACGGTGAGAACAAAATGGTTCAAATGGCTCTGAGCACTATGGTCCTTAACTTCTGTGGTCATCAGTCCCCTAGAACTTAGAACTACTTAAGCCTAACTAACCTAAGGACATCACACACATCCATGCCCGAGGCAGGATCCGAACCTGCGACCGTAGCAGTCCCGCGGTTCCGGACTGCGCGCCTAGAACCACTAGACCACCGCGGCCGGCACGGTGAGAACACAGTGGGATCAAGGGCGTTGTTACGCTAAAGGAACAGACGGTGGCATTCACCGCGACTGTTTGTAGCGGACCTGGAAGGCCAGATGAGAGAGGGAGAAGAGGAGTGGGTGAGTGAGTGAATGAGAGAGAGAGAGAGAGAGAGAGAGAGAGAGAGAGATGCCAGACGGGGGTGGAGCGATCGCGGATGAGATATGGCATTAAAAATGCTTTCAGTCGACTACATCAGTGTTAAATGGATCGCGACAAAGCTGTTTTTCCGCTTTTATCGCCACTGCTACTGTTAACGCAAACGCACAAAATGGGTTTGTTGTCAGAATCAGTTACGTTTCCATTTCGCACCGATGTTTCAGAGTGCGTTCTATTATGATTGGCTTATGTCACGTCAGCAACAACGCAGCAGGGGCCCAACAGAGGCGTACGCAGTCATTTTCAACACGAAAGTGGCTGCTAGAAGGCGTTTCTGGGACGACTGCAGACGATAACACTTCATGATAGCACCGCGGCTGTACTCATATCAAACGTTTCTATAGTTTCGCAACGACGCCCGGTAACAGAAAATGATTCTAGTTCAGCTCATGCTGTAGTTGTATTTCTTTGTGGTTGTACTCTAGAAAATAGACAAAGCCTAACTCTTTCATCTTTCTCTCAGTTTTTGAAAATTGTTACAACTTCCTAAGTTCCGACACGAGACGGGATGTCGGGATGCCGATAGGTGTTAGATTATTCCTAACTCACACAACTTTATCTTCAGTTCCATTATTCCTCCATTCCTCTACATGCTTCTGGACTATTCGTATCTACAGATTCTGTCACCAACCGATATAAATTACGCATTAAAAATTGAACACAAACATTTTGGAAAAATGAATTAATTAAACATACTGACCAAATTAGACACGTACTAAACACGAGATGATGCTGTTGGCGGTAGTGCTGATGTGTCATTGTCAATGACATTTAGGAAATTGGGATTGTTTCTCCGAGAAGAATAAATATTCCGGTGAAGAAACAGCATCAGTAATAAGCTGACATAGAGAGGAGAGGATAAAGGTATTACGCTAAATTTTACGTAGAGAGAGGAAATGTTAAAGTCAGTTTGCTGTTGTGTGCATGCGTTGGTGCGGGTTTATACGTATGTCATATTCCTTAGATCCTCGAGAACGCCTTATTTTCAGCAGCTAAACCCGCAAATAATATTTCCTCGACGACTTTGCAATATATTGACCACCTCTTTAGGAAAACATTGTGACAGTATTTCTGCAATAACACTTTACCATCCTGAGAGATGCTGTTCAGTCAGCTTAATGCATCTCGTAATTGAATTTGAACTAGGTGCCGAGTAAATAATTACTGAGCTACCCGAACACAAGACAACACGAGGTTGGACTGTAAAAGTGAACGTGACACCGCCATCAAACTCAAAATGATTACGTGTCGCGTTTCGTGGGCAGTATGTAGACGCCAGCAGAGTGGCTCATTCTGAAAGAGCACCTTGACGTTTTCTTCTCATTGAAAGGTCCATGTCTTATTGAACCATCTCAGTCTCTGTTCGCAATAGGTTGTCCAAAACAGTGACAAAAATGTGGGCCTCGAGGATTGCACAAGACCGTTAGTACCAGAAAACTTCCAGCAACTGAACTTTTTTCTCAGAATTTTTTCATTCACGATTTTGGCGTTTCCATTCGAAAAGAATCTGTTTATAGCAGGTTGTAACATGGAACAGAAAGTCACAACCTTCCATTAAAAAAAACCATTTTATGACTTTACAATAAAGGTCCATACTTACTTCGTTGAACTGTCTTAGAATCCATAATGAATGCTTTTATAATAAGAATTAAGCTGGTCGCGTATGATTCCGGACGCGCACACACATTATTAATATTAGCAACTGTCACGATTTTCGTATCCGTTTGAGTTAATGATGTCATTTTTAAGATTTTGAACGGCGTCATTCGAGACATGAAAAGTTCATCCAGTGCAATGAGAATTGGTGAAATTAGTGCCGCCAGACTTAACCCGTGCATTCCACTTACACATGTTGCCATACTTTAACACTTAATCATACAGAGTGAAATTTTTACTCTGCGGTGGAGTGTGCACTGATATGAAATTTTCTGGCAGATTAAAATTGTGTGCCGAACCGAGACTCGAACTCGGGGCCTTTGTCTTTCGCGGACAAGTGCACTATCGACTGAGATATTCAAGCGCGACTCAAAACCCCTCCTCACAGCTTTACTTCCGCCAGTACCTCGTCTTCTACCTTCCAAACTTCACAGAAGCTCTCCTCCGAAACTTGCAAGACCTGGCTTAGCCGCAGCCTGTGTGATATTTCCAGAACAAAATTTTCACTCTGCAGGGGAGTCTGCGCTGACATAAAACTTAATGGCAGATTGTAACTGTGTGCCTGGACCTTTGCCTTCGGGGACAAGTTCTTTGCCGACTGAGCTACCAAAGCACGACTCACAAGCTGTCCTCACAGCTTTTCTTCCTCTTTCTGGAAACCTCCCCCAAGCTGTGGCTAAGTCATGTCTCTACAATATCCTTCCTTCCAGGGGTGATAGTCTTTCAAATTTCACAGGACTGCTTCTGTGAAGTTTGGAAGGTAGGAGACTGATTGAAGAAACGCTGTGAGTAGAGTCGTGAGTCGTCGTAGTATAGCTCAGTCGGTAGAATACTTGCCTGCGGGCAAAGGTCCCGAGTGGGTCGTGCATACAGTTTTAATCGGCCTGAAAGTTTCATTTAATCATACATTTCAATATTCTCGAGTAGAATTTCTCGTATTTCATGCATTTGGTTAAGGAAAGTACCATACAATGTACAGCCTCCATATTAAATTTTTTTTTGTCTGATACATAAAGTGCAGAGTCTGAAAACCATTTGATCTTAGATGAGCACAAGAAATGAAATCAGATCACGCTGACCTCTGAAATCTGTGCTAAACGTTAATACCATATTATTTTGCTGTGAACCAGGATCAGCTTTGACAAACAAAAGTTCACAAATAATTTCAAATTCAGTTGGAGCTCTAAGTTCACAACCCAGTTCCGCTAGAAAAGAATGGATTTGGTTTTGCTCAAAATACTAACTAAAAAAGAGGTAATTAACGAAGAAAGTATTGTTAACACTCCGACACCGCCGAGGTCGTAATATTTTTTTAATTTATTTATACGGTTAGTTTAAGGAGAATATTGACGATGTAAGTACGAGTAATTCTCACAGACAATAAATACTTCCACAAGAGCTCTTGGAGATGAGTCAAAGGCATTTCTTAAACACTTAGTGACAGTGTAAAGCAGGTAATTTATTTTCGGTGAACAGTTAAGTATATTGAATCTAACAAAAACCAATAAATACTGAACATTTCATACGAAAATGCTCCCTGGGATTAAGTAGCTGTAACCACAGATTCGTATTAAATTTTTAACTACCAAAAATATGTTTGAACTATTACCATTCTACACACGTGATCGAACAACAGTCAAATGAATTTGTATATTGGTGATTCAGTGATTACGCACTGTTTTTGGATGAAGCTTATATCTACGTGAATTCAGAGGTAAATAAACAGTATCACAGATACGGTTTAAACTCAACCGTCTCTAGATGGAGACTTCGAAGGTAGCCGGCACACCAAAAGTGTTATTAGGCGCGGAATATATGATTTTCGTGCGGTCGTGGGTACACCAACAGCAGCCCATTACCTTTACACTAAGATGTGCTACCGTCGCCGCTGTTTGAAGTCGAGCCATTTCCATCTTTATTTACAACGATGGTATACCACCAAATTACAGGCTAGTTCTCCGGGCATACCTTAATATCCAATTTTCACCGAAATAATAGGTCGAAAGTATCTGATATAGTAGTTACCACGTTACCCGGATTTAGGTCCATTAGATTTATATTCATGGGGACAAGTAAAGGCTTGTGTATGTGGTGCAGATCAGAAATATTCCAGATTTAAAGAAGCGGACTGCTCATGATTGTGCTTGCATTCCAGTACAGATGTCTTTGAGTAATGAGTGAAGCCGATAATAGTAATTTTAGTATGTGTTCGATAACACGTTGAGCACAAGCGTATCCTTTGTGTGTTATCACCAGAATTGCTATTTCTGTAGCTGAAACATAACTCGAAAATAAGAAAAAGATAGACTCAAATGTGCGACACCATTGTTTTCCCCGCGTGAAACATTATATGCTTGATACGTCACAAAACCGTTTCCCATTTCAAAATAACAAGTTGTATTCAAAATGATCAAAATGTTTCGTGACATAGCGTCATAGGTTTTCCCAGTCTCCCAAGCCACACTATTTGACTTTAAATCTTTGTTTGTTTTGAATGGGCCTTTGCACACCTACGAATCACGCTGAGCAGAGGCTTGAAGAGATACGCGGTGGTCAGAAACAGTCTGAATAGCTTGTAAGGGTGTTGCAGAGTAGGTCGTACTGAGAAATAATTGTAAAAAAAAAATTAAAAAAAATTAAAAAGAAAACAACATTACGCCGTTTCAGAGTTAATTTTGAAAATAGCCAGTGACGCAGTTGCGCGCGCAAAATCAAGCGGCAGCCCAGATAAAATTAGTGTCAGTTGTTCTCATAGCGTCTATGATAGCGCACGAGACTCCTTAGCCTTTGGTTTGGGGTTCGATCCTTACTACCGTCCCATATCCAGTTCTTGCAGCGATCTCTTCTTCAGTTTTTGGAAAACGAAACGAAAATTACATTTGGCGACAGTGTCTCCAGCGGGCTGCTTGAATTTGCGCGTGCAATGGGTGACTGGTTAACTTCAAACATAATTAACGTGGAAACGCTGCAACATATCGAATTTTATCATAACAATTACTTATCAGAACAGCCTACCCTTCAAAATCCTTACAAGCTTTTCAGGCTGTTTCTGACCGCCCTGCATATGTTGAAATCAATGCAGTCGGATATACAACAGAACCAGTATTAACAACATTTTAAGTATTTTATTAAATTTTATTTCGAGACTAGATCTACTATCAAGAGGCAGTCATCTGTTACAGCAACTATTAAATGATAGTAAAGGCAAAGAATAAGCATAAGAAACAAGTCCACGACCAAAACGAGCCAATTACAGCAAAACATATGAAACAGACATGTGAATAATGTATATTAATTGTGAAGGGGCAGTTGTTCAGGTTAAGTGTAATATATTATATTATAATCACATGAATAACTAAGACACCCAACAGAAACCACCAGTATGATTAAGGACATGGCTTCCCAAAATACCACGAGTATTAAGCTGTAAGGGTACAGTCATACTATCATGTGTACCCAGATGTAGCACTACCGACTGCGCCTGTCAGAACAGCAGAATTGTTGTCCAATGGCCTCGTGATGACTGGGTGTTGCGTGATGTCCTTAGGTTAGTTAGGTTAAAGTAGTTCTAAGTTCTAGGGGACTGATGACCATAGATGTTAAGTCGCATAGTGCTCAGAGCCATTTGAACCATTTTTGTTGTCCAATGGTAGCAACAGTAACCTGCTAGTCTCACACAGAAATTTGTACAGCCCTTAAGAAGGATAATGACACATACGTAACAGGGGAAATGAGGTCATATTTGGCTGTAAAAGATTAGGGAAATTATGTAATGTCAACTGAAAGGCATTGACATGTCAGTTACTGTTACATTGGAAAACATCTGTATACAATAGTAAATGAACTTTGTCTGTTCTGACCCAAAGATTTATGACCCAATGCCCAGCCGGCTGGGGTGCCTGAGCGGTTCTAGGCGCTACAGTCTGGAACCGCGCGACCTCTACGGTCGCAGGTTCGAATCCTGCCTCGGGCATGGATGTGTGTGATGTCCTTAGGTTAGTTAGGTTTAAATAGTTCTAAGTTCTAGGGGACTGATGACCTCAGCAGTTAAGTCCCATAGTGCTCAGAGCTATTTGAACCCAATCCCCAATGTCACCCGTCTAGGCCAATTGTTTTATGTGGATGAGGCATATTGGTTGAATGATTTATGACCTGTCATTTTCATCTCTAGACCACTTGGGCTGTTATCGCTGTAATTTATCAGTTAATTATTTTATTTAAACCAATTTATTATCCTTATGAGCTAATTAGTATAATTTATGATCCAAAAATAGCTGCCAGGATAGTTTTTCCAAGATAGTTTTGTCGTATTTTACTACTCAGTTAATTACACTAATAGCCCCTCTCCCACAAGATGACGAAACTAGCTCACTATAAGGGAAATTTTTAAAAATTGGTGGGAAAATCCAAGACCTCTTGCTTGTTCTAAGGGAAAATTAAAATAGCCCAGTTAAGCGTACACATTTAAGCGTGCTTGTTCCAGCTTTAAAATGGGAGGAAAAGCAAGCACTTCAACACAGTCCTCTGGTTTTATGTTTTAAAGCAATAGTGTAATATGTTTTAGAACCACCACTGTCAGACCTGAGGCACGAACGTTTTTATACATCGAATCCTAGCCAGCGGTTTTGGTCGTTAAAAATGAGTATTTCACATTACACATGTCAGGGATGCTTTAATGTAACGTTTAAACCATTGCGTGCAACTATTACAAGCGTCACGCAACATCACTAACAATGTCCATTCCGCAAGACAGTCCAAGGTAGCGTTCCGATGGCACGCGAGTCACAGCAGGGCTCTCAAGGGGACCGCGCCTACTCGTCATCTCCGATTTCGTTTACATTTATGGTATATGCAGGGCTTGACCGGAATGAGACTGAAGTGGGAGCTCCACGTAGCCAAAAGTGTAGATAAAATAGCACTTTTGTTGCGCGTCGGTCAAGGCATGAGATATTTGTCACAGTAGTTTCCAAGCAGCGGAGGCGTAGCGGAAACGGTACGAATGGTAATCTGTTCAAGGCCGTCCGCGAAAACGTTTTATTTTTATTTTTGCATTACGTACACGTCAAATGAACCGAAATAATGCTCAACCTATGGTATTTATTAATATTTTGGTAAAAAACACGAAAAAAAAACGCAAAGGACAATGTGCGTGTGCAAACAGATTTCCAGGAAGGGATTGTAGGGCGGGCATGAGAACTTTGTACATAAAATGATATACGTTTATTATGTTATACTTGATGATACACAAATGCTGGGGATGACACTGATCGTAAAAACAGGGGAAGCAGTAATTTTCTGGGCATCTTTCATAGGTTATGAAAGTCGTATTTTTACAATTACATAGTTGTTCTAATGCTCCCGTAGGGAACACAAAACGTTCTCCCTCATCGCATAGTTTGGCAACAAACCACGCATATCGCACCATTTCGCCAAATATTGGCGAGGACAGCTGATGTGTTTTGATTCAGTTTCCTCGAGATGTGATTTCTTTTTCTATCTCTAAGTGATAAGAGCAGTTTTGAAGCTTTTTGATCAAATTCTTTACCTGACGATAAAAATACATATCGCAGTGCTGCACTAGCGGAGCTCACTTGGGGAAATCAAGTGCTCGATGGCAGTCTCTCATCCTGAAAAATCTCGTCCCATAATTATGCCATTTTTTGTCAGTTAACAAATGAAATTTCTTTTCCTGGATCTACCCGCTCGTCGCAGCAGTGAAAAAGTTTTTGTATAAGGCTGTTGTAAGTTTTCCATCAAAAAGTAATTAATGTAGAATGTCTAGGTAACATACAGTATTTAGGTGATTAACATTGCAAGACCACAGATTAATTTAAGGGCGAGGTAAGCCACTGCGAATACGAACTTCTGGTACATTAACAACCGGTGTAGCCGCCTGAATGTTGAATGCAAGCATGCAAACGTGCTTGCATTGTGCTGTACCGGTGCAGCATGTCAGTTTGTGTGAGGAGTACCATGCCCATTGCACTTGGTCGGTCAACACAGGGACAGTTAACTCTGTAGATGACGGTGGAGATGTCGTCTGGTGATGTCACATATGTTCTCGAATGGAAACAGATCCGCTATTCGAGCAGGAAAAGGGAACATGTCGACACTCTGTAGAGCATGTTGGTTTATAACAGTGGTATGTGGGTTCGGCGTTATCCTGCTGGAAAACACCCCCTGGAATGCTGTTCATGAATGGCAGCACTGCAGGTTGAACCTCCAGACTGACTTAAAGATTTGCAGAGTGCGTGGTACAAGCACGAGATTGCTCCTGCTGTCATACGAAATTGCATCCCAGACCACAGCTCCAAGTGAAGGTCCAGTGTGTCTAGCACGCATACAGGCTGGTTGCAGACCCTCCTCCTAACCAACACACGGCCGTCACTGGCACCGAGGCAGAACCAACTTTCATCAGAAAACACAACAGACCTGCACCCTGAAGCTTACCATGGGACGGAAGACACAAGTTGTATTTACATCTCTTTCATCTCCATTCACATATGCCGTGAGGAACAGTGTGTACATTTCTGCATTAGAAACTGCGCAATATGGACTCTCGCTAAGGCATTTGACTTATACCCAGAGGGTGAGGGGGGAGGGCAGCCATAAACGTACGTGCGCAAAAGGAGACCAGTGAGAGCCGCGTGCCTTCCTCATTACTGTGTCGACCACAGAGAAGAAAGTGAGGCTGGGGTCGGCCAGCGGCCACAATGGCGACGCGGGTTTCTGTCCAATTTCCGGGTGCGGAAGCGGCGGCCTCCTTATTTCTCGGCAGCGGCAGCGGCAGCCAATCAGCTGGCCGCCCCTCGCCTCCCTGGCGGCCGCCCAGCTCTGCGCAGTAATTTGGCGCCGCGGGCCGACGTCACCGCCTCCGTCATCTCTGCCTACGCGATTCTCTACGTTACTCTCTGTCCAGAACGACTGAGACGCTCCGCGAACCGACATTTGATTCCGTTGCGCTTTTGATCTTGATCTTTCAATCGGTATGTGTGTATTAATTCTTTCAGTGCCAGACAGAGCCATGACTTTGTTTGGGTTGTCTAGTTTCTGAGGTTCAATCAATTCGTCTTTATTAAGCTGCGATACCATAATTATATTTTTATTGGGGAGTCTTATATGCAGGGTGTATAGAATATAAGTGCGAATATTCTTATTACTGACAAGCATTGTCCACTTAGTTGTGCTGTTACGACCATGCAGAAAACATCAGGTCTTGAGATTTGTGGCATGCTTGTGGGAAGACCAGTCCATGCAGAGAAAAAGCAACTAACACACCGATGTGCGTACATATTAAGGTGCCCCATACACAAATATCTAAAATATTTACACTTATACCCACTACACTGTGCTTGTTACAAATGCGATAGTTTATGTCTCTGTGCATGTGTGTGTGTGTGTGTGTGTGTGTGTGTGTGTGTGTGTGTGTGCGTGTGTGTGACGATGTTTATTACTCTTTCACACTGAAATAGCTGGACGGATTTGGACGAGATTTGTAATTCTTGGAGTGGGGGTGGGATGAAAAATACTTTTAGCCCACAACGTGCAGATGAGCACGTAGTGACTTGCAACAAACTTTACACATAATTTCAAACCTTCACAAAGCTTTTTTTTTTTCTAACAACCACCACAAAATGATGAAAGGAGAAAGGTTTATCACTTACTACATTTTCACTGTTCATGCTGTAAAACTGTGGCATAACGCACGACATATTAATTTATTTCTTCTATACTCTGTATTCACGTCACATTTTCCAGACAGTATCCACATATGTCAACGTACGGGCAAAATTATATCATTGTACGACACATAGTTCAGGATACATGACGTCAAATACTGCTATGCGTGAGAAACTGCCGCATTGTGTATGACGTTTCAATTTATTACTTCTTTACTACTTACTGTATTCACACTTTGCAGACAGTAGACATGCATACTGCGGATGTATCTGCGTACCACATGCAGTTCGGGAGATACGGCGTGAAAATGAAATTGCAGTGTGAAATTCACTAGAGATACTGGTGAAATATCTGTACAAATACATGATTAGTATTTGACATTAGCGTACGCAATAAATAGCTGATTCTGGAGCCCTGGAACGAATTCAGCCAAATGTGGTACACATATTAGTTACGAACCGGAAAGAAATACTGTGGTGGTAAGAATCACCAGCCTCCTACTGGGGGGAGGGGGGGGATATATGGTGGGAGAAGGGGGGTGGACGGGATGGACAGACAGAGAGGAGGAAGGAAGAGATGGACACAGATAGTGGGCAGGAGGAGATGAACAGAGAGAGGGAGGAGGAGGCTGAAAGAGAGAGGGGAAGAGGAAATGAAGGGAAAGATGAGGAGATGGACAGAGTAACGAGACAGAAATGAGATGAACAGCGAGTGGGCTGAGGAGGAGATGGACAGAGAGAGGGGATAGAGAGAAATGGAAGGAGGATGTGGACAGGGATGGTGAAGATGGACTAACAGCAATAAATATATACCCTTGCAATTTTGTATAAATAACTGTTTAACCGGAGGTAACTCCGTGGGGATAACTAGCTAAGTCTTGAATTAAAATTTTAAAATATCTTTGCCTCCCAATTTCCTATGTGACCTCGAGACGAGAGTGACACAGAAATGAGTCTCTGGGTACAGTCGTGATTTTGAGCCAGTTGAATTCTCACCCAAGGCCTCTCAAACTTTTAACTATTGGAGGTCATCACGATGACCCTAATTGATAGTGGCTCTTTGGTTTGAAGGATGTCAGGAGTGTAAGGATAACTTTCTGAAAATCGGATGGCAGTTACGACCATCCGGTTAATGGCAACCTAAGAGATCTGGAGAGTACTCTTAGATCACTGTTGTAGGACGGACACAACTTTTTGTTTGGGTTGGCAACACAAAGTAGTACCCACTATCACGCTATAAGTGCATATTTTTTATTTTTATAATTATATATTTTATGATTTTGGTTGGGGTGGCTTTAAATATTGTGGGCTAGCATGAGACTTTTAATTAACTTATACCGCGATAACAATCGTACGGTCATCGGCTGCCCTCAAGTACGTACGATATAATATTTTTTAAACACAGTGCGCGACTCACCGCCTTCCGATAAATAGTTTGCGTGAGCGCTTCTATTTAGAAAAGAAAATATGCGTATTCTTACGCAAACTGTAATTATTAATATGGCTCTCAGGGGCTACTGGTTATTTATGTACCAAATTACATAAAGATTAACTGAGATATTGCGGAATGTAACGATTTTCAATATTTCTTATTCATTATTTGCAAGGCAAAACTGGAGAGAATCTCGTCTGCCGTTATGCGCCAAAATGAAACATACTGAACTCATTAATTGCTGTGAATTTTGGGAACTGAAATTAATTTTTTACTTTGTAATTAATGAAAGATCAAAATTGAGAAGTCTCTCGCATTTACATTTAATATTATGATATGAAATTTTAATAAAATAATACAGTCAGCGTAATGGCCGACTAAATCCTGCTAGGGGAGATGAGCTCACTGCACTATGAAGTTCTGTAAAAAAAATGTTAATTATAATTAATGTTTGTGATCATGCGAGGTGACAACTAAGTCAATAATATACACTTTCCAATAACAATTTCAATTGTATTTTAAACATAGCTGCACAACAGCAACGGTTCCACGTAATAAATTACAAACAGCCGACCAGTTGCAATGGATAAAGAATTCTTTACCTAGGTTTCGACAAATATAAATTTATCTTCTTCAGAAGGTGGCAATTTTACATTAGTAAGGACTAATGTACCATCGCCGTTTTTACAAATGTCGGCATAGATCCATTTGTCAAAATTGAAATATAGCCCTAGAATTAGGGTTTGTCACGTAAATATAAATTAGTACATGGATTTTGCAGAGCTCAATTGCATTTTTCAAAACTACAGATGAAACTTACGTTAATTATCAGACAGCATGACAATGGCGGCCTACCGCTAGACGAAACAAAAAAGGAGAACTAATTCAATCAAAGCATTGTCTCTGGTCTTCATGGCCTATGTTACACAGAGATTATACCAAAAAAACTGTATTTTGTTAATTACATCGATTTTTGTGTTTTGATAATAATAACTTACGTTCTTTACTATTTGTTATACACCGCGCACACGTACACAGTCTTGAAATAATTTATAATTCACACGTCTCATAACAAAAACTTCCATTCCCTTTCTCCAAATGTCCATTTATGTAACGTACCGTCACACCACCTATTGCACTGTTTCCTGTCTTCTTGCTGTTTTTACATAGGACCCTACAGACACTATTTTGTTGGTGTCTTGAAGTAGCCAACCAGTAGCCTTCATGTAGACACTGTCCGTAACGGTGTACTTCGCAGTAGGCGCCATGTTGGCGAATATTAGGCTCTAAGCCTTCGCTGCTGTGGGTGTGTATACACGTCCTGCTACGCGATTCCCCAGGTATTGAGGACAGGTATACGAGCGCCGCTTGGATTTTCCTACAGTTCTGTTGACGTCTGAATGCCTCCTGATGCGCCGACGTCTCACTGCTGCGGGCGAGCAACTTCCATATCTTGGCAAAAAAAAAGAATGGTTTCGAGTATGTCATACAACATATGCGCTCTAAAGAAACAAAAATCTCGTTTCAATATCTGGAATCGTCTATGTGATTCGACGATATGTGTGGCCAAATGATTCGCGATGTGCAAAAAAGTGATGGGGCACTTGTGTACGACCGTCCTTTGGGTATAAAATCTAACGAGTTAAGAACGAAATGAGGTCTCCTCCTGGATCAACTGAAAATAAAATTTTGACGTCTTATCTACATTACATTTTCTTAATATATGAGTTAAAATCAACCATACGCATTGTTTATGCAATGCGTTTCTACCTCTGCGAACTCTTTAAAATTTCGAGCAATGTTTTACTTAATTTGACGCAGCGAAGTAAGATGACGGATTACGAAACTTAATTCAGTTCTCTGTCGAGCGATGATATCAGACTGCAAAACGTGAAAAAATAAAACTTTTTCACCAAATAATTTTCTAAAAATCGGATGATAAGTTCTTCCCGTCTGTCGGAACGCTGTCTGTCAGCTGTGTGTATTTAGTGTACACTGCTGGTCAGCGCTTGGCGCATGACCTTGAGTGGGACTTAGCCGCTGGGCGAGGCAGCCGCGCGACACGGTGCCTAGTATTACTAGCACCGTGTTGCTGGAAAATCAAAAGTCCGGAAGTTGCGCAACACTGATAAGGCGCGCTGGCGCTCGCTGTGTAGAGGCAGCTGCATGGTCAGTCGACTCGAGGCAGCCGCACGCAGTACACAGCCATGCCGTACAGGAGGAGAAGAGTGTGTCGACGTTCAAGAATGCCAGTGTACAAGACTGTTATCAGTTTTGATGAGACACCAAACCCAGTGTCTCAACAGGAGATACTGAGTGGGCCAATAACCTTTGTTGGCTGTAAGATTAATTTTTCTTGTACAACAAATGAAGTAGTGCCAGGGAATTCATGGATGACTATTGCTGTAGTAAGGGGTAATGAAAAGCCTCTAGCAGGATTGGAGGCTTACTATGACAGAGACCTTATCTGTTATAGAACATTTGCAATTGGAGTTGTTGCTGACAGGAATTATGGTACTTGTGTTGTGACAACGGACAAGCCTTTCTCATTGTATACAAGGAACAGGCACCAGCAATTGGCGAGCAGTACGCCTTAATAAAATCCGCCTCAGCACGGAATACAACGAGCAGGTCCGTTCAGCGAAATGGTTAACGCCTCACGCACTTACAGGAGTTCGGAGAACACTTGAAAATCAAATATGACTTCCAGTACTCGAGAGCTGTAAATGGTCTCCGTGGTTCATGCGGTGGGTAGACAACTACTGCACGACGCTGGTTGCTTCTCGTTGGTAGCATTGCTTTCTCTTTTTCGTTTCATCCTACAGTGGCTGGCTTGATAACATTTTATTTTCATTTTTAAGTGATGGTTGATCACATGTGAAACCCGCTATTAGTCCACTAATTCTTCCCGATTTGAGTTTTCAGTATTCGTTTTCCTGTTCTTATTTTTTTGTAAATCTTAAATCCGGAATACATTGCAATTATTGAGTCAAATCCGAGCTTCTCCCACTGTTACAACTGTGGTAAAGCACTTGCTATTCATGTACATACGCATGGGAAGCCTTAATTAATCGATGTTCTAACTTACTGCTTCACTGACCTCAGTTTGTTGGCACGTGTCAAATGCTTCAGAGGCCGCGTGGTGGCACTACCTGCTTTGGGTTCCATTTGCTGGGCAAGTGGCGGCAGGCGATGTGTGACACCACAAAGTGATGCCTTACATTCTGATTTTCTTACACAACTGTATATACATTTCTTTTACTTATTTTTGTTATACTTGTATGTTACTCATCTACATTGTGTGATCAAAAGTATAAGGACATCTGGCTGAAAATGACTTACAAGTTCGTGGCGCCCTCCATCGGTAATGCTGGAATTCAAAATGATGTTGTCCCACCCTCGGCCTCGATGAGAGCTTCCTCTCTCGCAAGAACACGTTTAAGCAGATGCTGGAAGGTTTCTTGGGGAATGACAGCCCATTCTTCACTGAGTGCTTCACTGAGTAGAGTTATCGATGTCAGTCGGTGAGGCCTGGCACGAAGTCGGCGTTCCAAAACATTCCAAAGGTGTTCTATATGATTTCAGGTTAGGACTCTGTGCAGGCCAATCCATTACAGGGGAGTTATTGTCGTGTAACCACTCCGCCGCAGGGCGTGCATTAAGAACAAGTGCTCAATCATGTTGAAAGAGGCAATCGCCATCCCCCAATTGCTCATCAACAGTGGGAAGGAAGAAGGTGCTTAAAACACCAATGCAGGCCTGTGCTGTGATATTTCCACGCAAAACAACAAGGGGTGCAAGCCCCCTCCATGATAAACACGATCACTCCATAACACCACCGCTTTCGAATTTTACTGCACACACACTGCCAGATGATGTTCTCCGTGCATTCGCCATACACACACGCTGCCATCGGATCGCCATCATGTGTACCGTGATTTGTCAGTCCACATAACGTTTTTCCACTGTTCAATCGTCCAATGTTTACGCTCCTTACACCAAGTGAGGTGTCGTTTGGCATTTACCGGTGTGTTGTGTGGCTTATGAGCAGTCGCTCGACCATGAAATCCAAGTTTCCTCACCTTCCGTCTAACTGTCATAGTATTTGCAGTGGATTCTGATGCAGTTTGGAATTCCTGTGTGATGATCTGGATAGATGTCTGCCTATTACACATTGCGACCCTCTTCAACTGTCGGCGGCGGTCTCAGTCAGTCAACAGACGAGTTCGGCCTGTACGCTTTTGTACTGTACGTGTCCCTTCACGTATCCACTTCACTATCACATCGGAAACAGTGGACCTAGGGATGTTTAGGAGTGAGGAAATCTCGCGTACAGCGCGACACCCAATCACCTGACCACGTTCGAAGTCCGTGAGTTCCGCGGAGCGCCAAATTCTGCTCTCTCACGATGTCTAACGACTGTTGAAATCGCTGATATGGTGTACCTGGCAGTAGGTGGCAGCACAATGCACATAATAAAAAAAAACTATGTTTTTGTGGGTGTCCGGACAATTTTGATCACATGGTGTATATCTGGTACCGTACCTGAGGTTACTAATGCACGTTGGAGCAACAGCGCTCAAACAAGAACGCAGACGGTCCTAATCATACAACTACTTTTTACGTTAGTAGAATGTGGCTGGTCATGGTAGGAGAGATAGTCGTATCTAACTTTTACCAGATCTTCAGCTACAATCCTCTCGTGGTTGCTCTTTGGGCGAAGGCACGTGACACTGTTGTAGTGCTCCGTGTGTGCACTAATGAAGTAAATTCGTGTGCGTCCTTTACGATATTCAGCAATGGTAGTCCACGTCCCAGAAACAATTGCCGCTACCCATTTATACATTCTTTACCATTTATTTCTCCATTACATCCTTGAAAAGTAGTGGATATAAAATTTTATCTTTTAAGTATACAGTTATATGCATGGTGTCTGTTCATTCGATTTCGATGCGAATGCATACCATCTTACGTCCCCGTGCGGGAATACGGTAAGGCTGGGACCAAAGGGGAAAGTGATTGGTGTCAGATCAACAGTGGGAATTTACCCCTATAGCAGTGGCGGTTAAGGCAACCGTTGTAGGTAAACGGATCATCCGGCTTCGAGTTCCGGTTCGGGAAAAATGTTTATGTCCAGCCGTTGAATTGTTTCAACACCCAAAGCTCTCACGTTCTAAAAATATCCATTTAGTTATATTGCCTTGTGTTACACTTGTTGTTTTAAGTTTTATTTTTTATTTTTTATTATATTGATTTATTTATTTATTGCCTGTTACCATTAATTCTCAGACAAAAAGAACAGAGTGCGTTACCAGCGCTGTGCGACACATTTCCCAAACTTTACAGATACGTGATAAATAGTTCCAGAAAAAAGGGCAGATCGTCACTAATCTCTGCACGCACAGTTCGTATGTTGAACCAGACTCAGTTACGAATTTTAACTTTTTTTGCCTTTCTTTGTTTTGATTCTGTTGCCGGAATATTTCTCAACTCCATCAGGTATACAGCGTTATTACACGTCCCGGTCTTATCATACACTGATCGGCCAGAACATATGGCCACCGACCTGCCATCAATGTGAAACGGCCAGGCGACAACAGTGTCACCTGGCGAGGGATGACTGCAGCGGTGCATGTAGTATCAGAGATAGTGCCGCCCGTGTGCAGAAAAAGGAAGGCGTGCGATATACACTCATCAAAAAAGTTTTGCATCACACCCGTTCCCAGAACTCCTGAAGATAGACGTTGACCATCAATATTGTATCACATGCACAGTACCTTGGACTGTTCAGAGATGTCACTAAACTCGCCCAAAGATGTAAACAACCATGGTTCAAATGGCTCTGAGCACTACGGGACTTAACTTCTAAGGTCATCAGTCCCCTATAACTTAGAACTACTTAAACCTAACTAACCTAAGGACGTCACACACATCCATGCCGAGGCAGGATTCGAACCTGCGACCGTAGCAGTCCCGCGGTTCCGGACTGCAGCGCCAGAACCGCTAGACCACCGCGGCCGGCCGAAAGTGTTGCGGACTTCATGTCCACCCTGTATGTTGCTTATAGTGTTAGTAGCAAAGAAGTAAAAAATTTAAACTACATGCATGATGCTGCAGTTTTTCGCGCATCTAATTGTTTATGACGTCATATGTCCTGAACTATGATAGAAAGGTGGTTCTTTCCCTGCCAGCGATTGTTGCCTGACAGTAAGGGATATATGTATCAAGTTTGGCTGAAATCGGTTCTGTAGTTTAGGGGGATGTGGAATACACACACACACACACACACACACACACACACACACACACACACACACATTTTTATGATATGTATGTATATATGTACGCCTTTAGGGCATTAATCACGTGGTTGCTTCGAATGCGTTATTATTGGCTAGTATCATACTGAATCCAGATTTATTTGTCCTCTTTCCACTGTGGACACATCTCAACCTGTATTATTTTTTTACTTCATCCGTGTGTTTACATTTGTGGTTTACTTTCTAGGAGCTGTATAGGTCGCATACGCCACTTTGATAGAAGCTGGTTATTAACATAAAGAGGCATTTCCTTTAGAGGATCTACCAGATTCACTTTAAGATCTTCATTGTATTTATTAAAAGAAAAACAAAAATTAGGCAATATTTATATTAATTTTCAGCGTATTAACTATTAGCGCAATTAACTTTAACACCACAAATAATGCTACACCAAGCATGACATTCAACGCTACGCAACACGGTCATCATCCGGTCTCAAAGATAAACTTACTGGGTCCTAATTTCCAGAATCAATGACATTTTACTTGAGATAAAAGTTCTTGCCTCAGGCAGCGTCAGTGTCTGGCGCTAAGTTCTTGTGTGAGAACCGAACGTAACCGTCGAACCTACTTTTTAGCGCTTCCAGTACTTGACTTCTGGCGTGGAATGCCTTACAGGCTTTGGCCTCCGGTAAGTTTGTTTTTCAACTCTGTGTGTAACAGCAATGCCATGCGGTTCGGTGTTTGAGCGTAACGACCGCTGTCAGACTGAGAAATATCTTCCCAGCACCCAGAGCCTATGCGACATTCTACAACAAAATGAAGTTTACAAGTATTTGGCAGAAGTAACGTGACTGGTGGCCACTGCATTTCTCCAAAAAATCTGTGAAATAGTTTTGAAATATCGTGCACTTCCATAAGCTTCCATTATATTTTTGCAGAATTCTACATTCGAACGTTACAGAGAGGGCACAGGTTAGAGATGATTTTCTGCCACAGGCAGGCGGAAACACGCTCGTGACGTGTTGTATCATAGCCACTAGTTTGAAATACTTATTGTCAAAGTATCATTTGGATCTGGCTACTATAGTCCCATTAAAATTACTTGACAGTTGAGGTCTGTCACTTGCCGCTACAGTGTTGCAACATCGGCTGCCGGATACCGCTCGATTGTAGGTGAGAAACAAACATGGCGAATCACTTTACTAGTGCTGTTATTATGTAAGGCGAAGCAATGCTGGAAGCGGCCTCCGCGACGTATGACGTAAATGAGAGAGGCTCTGTCGACAGCTGATTTTAAGTAACCAATGACTGAACTGTGGCTGCGGCAGACGACGCATTTTGTAGCCCCGAATTAAAAACGTGTGTCCTAACCTAACTATAACCTCGTGATGTGCAATATACGGGAGAAAACGGCTGACGACAATCCGTAGCACAACTAAAAGCACGACCGCTTTGTTCACGGCGATTAAAGCTAACCTCTAATAGCGAACTTAACACAGAAAAATTTTAGTTTCAGAGCTAAAAGCAAACTGTAATCTCTTGCTATCATTGGGTACCTGAGACCATTAGCAGACTGCACAAGCTACTGCATTTCCAGCCGATGAGCAGTCCTAGTTGGAACTTGATTGTACATTGTTCCCAACACAGACAGATTCCCAAAGAAAAAAAAAATCAGAAGAAAAATAAAGAAAGTAAAAAAGTACGATTATGAAACGTCGCAGCAAGGTATCTGAAGAAGAAAATAATTACATTTAAACCAAGTAAATGAATAAAATTAATAATGAGAGTCTTTGATTAGAATTAAAAATAAAAAAAATCATCTTTTCATACGACGAGATTTAAACCTACAACCTTTTGTACGTCAGGTTTATATGCTAACCACTGTGCTAGGACACTACACTATGTTGTGCGAAGCTTATCTAATTAAAGCCCATCTCTGTAATTGTAATAACTGTTTATGTGACGCTGAATCATGTCTGTGCGGAAGGATTCAGTAGTTTTCGGTTAGTGCTGCGTACGACACGGGTGTATTTTGTTTGTGTAATTGAGTATGTTATGTTGTTTTTGGTGTGGTTACCATGTGTTACCATGAGACCGACAGGAAGTGCAAAATGGCTAAGCAGGGATATGGTTCAAATGGCTCTGAGCACTATGGGACTTAACAGCTATGGTCATCAGTCCCCTAGAACTTAGAACTACTTAAACCTAACTAAGGACAGCACACAACACCCAGCCATCACGAGGCAGAGAAGATCCCTGACCCCGCCGGGAATCGAACCCGGGCGTGGGAAGCGAGAACGCTTCCGCACGACCACGAGATGCGGGCCTAAGCAGGGATAGTTACAGGACAAATGTAAGGATGTAGAGGTGCATATCACTAGGGGTAAGATAGATACTGCCTACAGGATAATTAAAGAGACCTTTGGAGAAAAGATTACCAGTTGCATGAATATCAAGATCTCAGATGGAAGCCCAGTTCTAAGCAAAGAAGGGAAAGCAGAAAGGTGGAAGGAGTATATAGAGCGTCTACACAAGGGCGATGTAATATTATAGAAATGGAAGAGACTGTAGACGAAGATGAAACAGGAGATATGATACTGCGTTAAGAGTTTGACAGGGCACTGAAAGACCTAAGTCGAAACAAGGCCCCGGGAGTAGACAACAGTCCATTAGAACTACCTACAGCCTTGGGAGAGCGAGGCATAACAAAACTCTACCATCTAGTGAGCAAGATGTATGAGACAGGCGAAATACCCTCAGACTTGAAGAAGAATGTAATAATACCAATCCCAAAGAAAGCAGGTGTTGACAGTTTAATAAGCCACGTCTGCAAAATACTAACACGAATTCTTTACAGACGAATGGAAAAACAGGTAGAAGCCGAGCTTGGGGATGATCAGTTTGGATTCCGTAGAAATGTTGGAACACATGAGGCAGTACTGACCCTACGACTTATCTTGGAAAATAGATTAAGAAAAGACAAACCTACATATCTAGCTTTTGTAGGTTTAGAGCAAGCTTTTGACGATGTTGACTGGAATACTCTCTTTCAAATTCTGAAGGTGGCAGGGGTAAAATACAGGAACCGAAAGGCTATTTACAGTTTTTACAGAAACCAGATGGCAGTTATAAGAGTCGAGGGGCATGAAGGGAGTGAGACAGGGTTGTAGCCTATCCCAGATGTTATTCAATCTGTATATTGAGCAAGCAGTAAAGGAAACAAAAGAAAAATCCATGGAGAAGAAATAAAAACTTTGAGGTTGGCTGACGACATCGTAATTCTGTCAGAGACAGCAAAGGACCTCGAAGATCAGCTGAACAGAATGGTCTTGAAAGGAGAATATAAGATGAACATCAATAAAAGCATAACGAGAATAATTGAATGTAGTCGAATTAAATCGGGTGATGCTGCGGGAATTAGATTAGGAAATGAGACGCTTAAAGTAGTAAATGAGTTTTGCTAATTGGGGAGCAAAATAACTGATGATGGTCAAAGTAGAGAGGATATAAAATGTAGACTGGCAATGGCAAGGAAAGCGTTTCTGAAGAAGAGAAATTTGTTAACATCGAATGAAGAAGAGAAATTTGTTAACATCGAATATAGATTTAAGTGTCAGGAAGTCGTTTCTGAAAGTATTTGTATGGAGTGGAGCCATGTATGGAAGTGAAACGTGGACGATAAATAGTTTAGACAAGAAGAGAATAGAAGCTTTCGAAATGTGGTGCTACAGAAGAATGCTGAAGATTAGATTGGTAGATCACATAACTATCGAGGAGGTATTGAATAGAATTGGAGAGAAGAGAAATTTGTGGCATCCCTTGACTAGAAGAAGGGATCGGTTGGTAGGACATGTTCTGAGGCAACTTTGTATTGGAGGGCAGCGTGGAGGGCTAAAAATCGTAGAGGGAGACCAAGAGGTGAATACACTAAACAGATTCAGAAGGATGTAGGTTGCATTAGGTACTGGGGGATGAAGACGCTTGCACAGGATAGAGTAGCATGGAGAGGATTACGAAATAAAATAGCCAGGCCCACGATTGGTGATCTAAACACACTAAGAAAGAAAGTCACACAAGGAATTGGAAGTGCGCTGACCAGTTGTTGTGGCAGTTTGGCAGCGGGAACGGTTCGGGCATGATGTTGACCACCTGATTAGAGGAAAGCAGCTCCAACGTGAGAAGTGTCAAGTATGAAACTATTTCAATCAGACTATAGTTTGTGGTATAACCTTTGTGGCACTAACTGTTCCAGTCACTGAACGTCCAAAAAGAGAATATGAGTTATGATTGTTGCAAGCAGCTGACGAAATGACGGCTGAAATTGTGATAACTCTGACGATCAAGATAACGGCTTCAACTTCGTTTCCTTGTTAACAGTCTAACAGCAATGTTTCCACAAGACGTTTTACTGTGAGTTTACCGGTGTTCTGTTGCTGAATGTCAGTAGAAAATTCATCAACCAATTTCCAGAACCAAATCAGTTTCTTCGTCCTGTGAAACAAAAAAAAGTAATGTTTAAATCATACATAAATATATGTACCCACTTTTCGGAAATCATAATTCCAAATGTTAACTGCTTATGATATTAGCTTTTCACGATACATAGCAAAAACTGTAAAAGACATTAAACTTATTTTGCTTGTGTCAATGCATAAAAATGTATTCTGAACAATGGTTAGGTCGTCTCATGTCTCATTTACAACACGGAAAGTCTGAGTACCACTGCTGATAATTTTCTCAGAAATCATCGCTATTCGTCTAATTATAGGTATGTTTTTGTTGTTGCCTTCAGTCCAAAAAATGGTATAATGCAGCTCTCAATGCTACCCAATTCCTGTGCAAGCATCTTCATTCCGAATAATTACTGTAACCTACATCCCTCTGAATCTCCTTAGTGTAGTCATCTCTTGGTCTCCCTCTACGATTTTTACTCCCCACGCTTCTGTCCACTATCAAACTAGTGATCCTTTGATGCCTCTGAATGTGTCCTATCAACCGAGCCCTTCTTTTAGTCAGATTGTACCACAAATTTATCTTCTCTACAATTCTATTGAGTGCCTCCTCATTAGTTACGTATTCTACCCATATAATCTTCAGCATTCTTCTATTGCATCACATTTCATTAGCTTCTATTCTCTTCTTGCCTAAAGTGTTTATCGTCCATGTTTCACTTCCGTACATGGCTACACTCCATACAAATACCTTCATAAAGGACTTCCTGACGTTCTATCTGATAATCGATATTAACAAATTTCTCTTCTTCAGAAATGTTTTTCTTGCCATAGCCAGTCCTCATTTTATATACTCCCTACCTCGACCGTCATCAGTTACTTTGCTTCCCGAATAGCAAAACTCATTTACTACTTCAAATGTCGCATTTCCTAATCTATTTCTCCCCCGCATCATCTTTTCCACCAAAAACTGAATCATTTAATGGCTGCAATCGAAAAAAAGTCGTAACAACGCTGTAGATGTTATTGCTGCTATCTTTATTCTTCTTCCTTTATCGTCATCACCTTCTTCATCATGGGTTGTTAGATTGCAAGTACCTTCATGTTAGGAGCAATCTTCGAAGCGCCCGCCGTGACGCTGGTAATCTCTGAGGCCATGAAGCTGGACAATAAAGCGGTCCGAACTCGGCGACGCAGAACACGTCCCGGAAAGCCAGGCCCGGATAGCGTCGTAAGCGGTCGTCACGGCTTATCGCCGCCGCAGGCGGAGCTCTAGACACCCATAAAAAGCCGCCGCCCGTGTCGCAGGGGCGCAAAGTGTTTTGCGTTTCCGCACGCAGCGGTCGTGCATCCTGAGCACACAACGCGTCTAGGCAGACGGACCCCGTCTCTGTTTACGGGAGACTGGGGTAATATCAGTCAGACAAATAACAATATATTTTTATGGTACTGCTTAATCTTCATAAATAATGTATTTTATGTACTTTTTAAATTTCATCAACCTGAATATTGTAAGTGTAAAATATCCATTCATAAATGTAATTTGTGGAGGGAGCCCCAGCCTCGAATACAGTAGCAGGTTGAAATGGATGTACCTTCCATTACTGGAGAGCTGCATGACGCCAGGCTTCGGATTGAAGGCCACAGCAGCAGCACAGGGGAGCAGATGCAGGACACTCGCAACGCCGCTCATGGCAAGGTGCCAGGGGAGGTGGTTTGCCGCTGCCTTGCTCCAACCCGCTATGAAGTGGGTGACTGTGATGAGTGCTTGACAATTGTTTACATTGTTATGGGTGAAGGGAAAGGAGAGGTGAAACTCGGGGCCGGCACAAAGCCTTCTTGCCTCGAGAAGCACGAAAGGGGCCGCCGAGCTTAACGTCCCCATCTGGCACGGGGCTGAGCATCAACAGTCTCAAATGCCCCAACTTCATGAAACACTACGGAGAGATTCGGTATTTTATCCAGGACATCGGAGCAAAGACTGGTGACCAGAAACTTTACGCTGGCACCTCTCCTCCTCCTGCCGGTCAAATACTGGCAGCGAAAATTTTACCAACCGCCAGGACTGGAACGAGCTTACCTCTGAGTTAAATGCCACCCTACAAGCGTGCGTTAGCGACTTCGGTTACGGGTTCGGGCTAAACCACGAGACAGACATTCTTCTAATAATTTTGCCACTGTCTTTGACTTTCCTGGTACCCAAAACACAATGTAGTATGTACTATTAGAATTTTATATCAAGAAAGAAGAACCGTCCTATTCAGATGATAATTCATTGCAAACTGAGAAGTAAATACACTGCACAACACACTAACTGCCTTTCATTGTGAAGCAGAAGTTTAAAATTTGGCTCAAAGGAGCGCGAAGCCTAGTGCAAAAGCATGGCGCTCAGTGATTCCACGCTCGAGCTCGGTCACGCTTCAAACACCAAGGTGTCGATACATGCTAAAAAAGGGCCGGAGCTTACAGTTTCGTGAGGACTGTAAAGTGGGTTAATTGTGTCACACTATCCGCCGGTTTCACCACGTTTCTGTCCAACGCCACTTTGGAACTGTCACACGATGAGAAAGTGGTCACACTCTCTCTTACCCATATTTCAGCCTTTCTCTTGACTCCTCTGCAGTGGATGCCAGAATAGCGACGCCCAGCGCTTAAATCACGAGTTTTTATTATGGCTGGTGGAGTAAAACACGGCAGATATGCCACCGCTGAAAATTGCCACAATAAGGCCTCGGGGTGGCATAAAGGGCGCCAATGAAGCCACCCCTGACCTTGGGGCGTTGATTATCACACATTTCGACATCGGAAACGACAGGTCTTTGCAATCTTTGGCACTGCTGACAACCACTGGACGATTCAACCCTTCTCTGAGGACATAGATGTCTTACAACCCCACTGAACGTAATCGCACCCCTTTAGAGTGTAGAGCGACTACAATGTTTGCTCCCGTGTATGGGTTGGTACAACTAGGGACCGTTTAGAGCCATTCGACCAAATCTCAACATTACCCGAAGCAGCAAAGAGCGTTTATGCTTTCTCAGCCCTTCTGTTTGATGCCTTACTTTGGCGAGAGCACAGGGAGGGGGATCTGACATTGAATAAAACGGTGAAGGTTCCCTCTAGGACCCCACAGTACATCAGCACCATCGTGCCGCACATTGGATTTCGCATGCGGCCACCAATCGCCAAATATGGGTAAGAGAGAGTGTGACCACTTTCTCATCGTGTGAAAAAGTGGCATTGGACAAAAACGTGGTGAAACCGGCGGCCAGTATTCACAATTAACCCACTTTACAGTCCTCACGAAGCTGTGAACTCCGGCCCTTTTTTCCCACGAGTCGACACTGTGGTGTTTGAAGCGGCCACCAAGCGTTAGCTTAGCGACGTTACGCCATTGATATGAGGTGTGTCGAAATAGTTGCATCTCCCAACATCACCTATAGTAGCATCTTAGCTCAATTGTCGCCGCACATCCAACTTGTTTGGCGATTCTCCGGAAGGACCATACCGCCACTCGGAAGGCGACAATTTCACCCCTTTCAAATTCGTTCAGTTGGCTGTAGCAAGCACACGTGTGTCTCTGTAGCATGGTTGCCTGCTTGCTTTACAGGTTTGCATGCCACTGAGCATTCTGGCTGTAAACATTCGCTGTTAAAGTGTAGACGCGTATGTCGCTCTGGTAGCTGTACAATTACGCTACGTGTTGGCGGATCTCGATGAAACTATTATCGGTACATCTACTATCCACCAGGCTACATATGCTATCATCTGATCAAAATCGACGTGGTGTCTTCAGATGTGGTAATTTTTGATCCGGCAGTGTAGTGTGAAAGTGATACTTGGACCACAGAAAAACCAGAGACCAAGAGATTGGAAATAATAAGTTTTTTCGCGTCGGGCTGCACAGCCATGAATTTTTTAAAGGACAATACCATTTTCCAATTTGGCTGTTATAGAATCAGTATCATTTATCCAGTATGCCTTTCGACTTTGCAGCGGTGTGTGCGCTGATCTGAAATTTCTTAATAGATAAAAATCGTGAGCCAGACCGGGTCTGGAAGCTTCGACATTTCAGAAAAATGGTTCAAATGGCTCTGAGCACTATGGGACTTAACATCTATGGTCATCAGTCCCCTAGAACTTAGAACTATTTAAACCTAACTAACCTAAGGACATCACACACATCCATGCCCGAGGCAGGATTCGAACCTGCGACCGTAGCAGTCGCGCGGCTCCGGACTGAGCGCCTAGAACCGCTAGACCACCGCGGCCGGCACTTCGACATTTGTCTTCTAAAAGTACTAGTCCGGCATGGTATGCATGGGCACTTCTGTGATGTTTGGGAGGTAGGAGATGAGGTACTGGCGAAATGAAATCTGTCTGGGTGGGTCGTGAGTGGTACTTGCACAGATGAGTCTGTAGAGCATTCGAACTCGGAAGACACACGTCCCACGTTCGAGGCCCAGTCCACCACACAGTTTTAAACTATCACTTATGTTACAATATCAGCTGACTTCCGCCACGCGCCATTTTTCACTGTTACTTCTATCGTAACTTCACACCATCAGTCTTTTTGGGTGTGTAAAAATGTGCGGCTGTTACTTAAATATTGACCAGTGAAGGAGAGACATGCGACGGAAAGAGGAAATATTTAGTTTTTCTAGTTTCTTCTCACATCGTCGATAAGAGCTATTTTGCTTTGAACATTTTTATTGTAATAGGAGTATAATGTCATACCAGACGTATTTAAAAGACCCTGTTTATTTTAATTCATTATTATCGAAACGTTTTCACTGTATAGTTTTGATGCTATATAGTCTTTTCCTTCGTATCCGTTTTAATATTTTGCAATTGTATCTTACGGTATCCTTCCTGGACATGAGAACAGAACTTTGTTGGTAATTCTCAATGGCAACTACCGAGCGAGGTGGCGCAGTGGTAGCACACTGGACTCGCATTCGGGAGTACGACGGTTCAATCCCGTCTCCGGCCATCCTGATTTAGGTTTTCCGTGATTTCCCTAAATTGCTTCAGGCAAATGCCGGGATGACGGGATACCAATTCGATTCTACACAGAGTACGCGAAAGAACTTGCCCCCCTTCTAACAGCCGTGTACCGCAAGTCTCTAGAGGAACGGAAGGTTCCAAATGATTGGAAAAGAGCACAGGTAGTCCCAGTCTTCAAGAAGGGTCGTCGAGCAGATGCGCAAAACTATAGACCTATATCTCTGACGTCGATCTGTTGTAGAATTTTAGAACATGTTTTTTGCTCGAATATCATGTCGTTTTTGGAAACTCAGAATCTACTATGTAGGAATCAACATGGATTCCGGAAACAGCGATCGTGTGAGACCCAACTCGCTTTATTTGTTCATGAGACCCAGAAAATATTAGATACAGGCTCCCAGGTAGATGCTATTTTTCTTGACTTCCGGAAGGCGTTCGATACAGTTCCGCACTGTCGCCTGATAAACAAAGTAAGAGCCTACGGAATATCAGACCAGCTGTGTGGCTGGATTGAAGAGTTTTTAGCAAACAGAACGCAGCATGTTGTTATCAACGGAGAGACGTCTACAGACGTTAAAGTAACCTCTGGTGTGCCACAGGGGAGTGTTATGGGACCATTGCTTTTCACAATATATATAAATGACCTAGTAGATAGTGTCGGAAGTTCCATGCGGCTTTTCGCGGATGATGCTGTAGTATACAGAGAAGTTGCAGCATTAGAAAATTGTAGCGAAATGCAGGAAGATCTGCAGCGGATAGGCACTTGGTGCAGGGAGTGGCAACTGACCCTTAACATAGACAAATGTAATGTATTGCGAATACATAGAAAGAAGGATCCTTTATTGTATGATTATATGATAGCGGAACAAACACTGGTAGCAGTTACTTCTGTAAAATATCTGGGAGTATGCGTGCGGAACGATTTGAAGTGGAATGATCATATAAAATTAATTGTTGGTAAGGCGGGTACCAGGTTGAGATTCATTGGGAGAGTCCTTAGAAAATGTAGTGCATCAACAAAGGAGGTGGCTTACAAAACACTCGTTCGACCTATACTTGAGTATTGCTCATCAGTGTGGGATCCGTACCAGATCGGGTTGACGGAGGAGATAGAGAAGATTCAAAGAAGAGCGGCGCGTTTCGTCACAGGGTTATTTGGTAACCGTGATAGCGTTACGCAGATGTTTAACAAACTCAAGTGGCGGACTCTGCAAGAGAGGCGCTCTGCTTCGCGGTGTAGCTTGCTCGCCAGGTTTCGAGAGGGTGCGTTTCTGGATGAGGTATCGAATATATTGCTTCCCCCTACTTATACCTCCCGAGGAGATCACGGATGTAAAATTAGAGAGATTAGAGCGCGCACAGAGGCTTTCAGACAGTCGTTCTTCCCGCGAACCATACGCGACTGGAACAGGAAAGGGAGGTAATGACAGTGGCACGTAAAGTGCCCTCCGCCACACACCGTTGGGTGGCTTGCGGAGTATAAATGTAGATGTAGATGTAGATGGTTCCTTTGAAAGGGCACGGCCGATTTCCTTCCCCATCCTTCCCTCACCCGAGCTTGCGCTCCGTCTCTAATGACCTCGTTGTCGACGGGACGTTAAACAATAATATCCTCCTCCTCAATGGCAACTAGTACGGCAAGGTCGTCACGAAAATAAAAAAAAAATAAAAAAAAATAGTCTGTTACTACAGCTTGGCGTTTTTTACCGGTAGGAGCTTGCTTGTTTTTCATTTCTTGACTGAGTAATGTAACTACAAACTGAAAGGAATAGACAACAGGCGGCAACATTTTCTAGCCTGTTACGTGTTTCTGGGCTCTGAGAAGCCTTCATCGCCCATACGTTTTGAAAAAGTTGAAATTTGATGACATCAATAAAATGCTTCGGTATTTCGCTCTTCGTGCATGTTTCACAGTTTGAGATGGATTATTTTATTGGAAGTAGTGGCGTATGTTCCTTGGTTTTATTCCTGTTGTTTTTTTAGGTTTTGATGTAGAATAAAATCTACAGGGTTACACGAATTTTCTTTACCAGGACTCTAACAGTTATTTTCTGATCGCAGCTTTGATAGCTCCGTCTTCAGGCCACGAGTGGCCTTCCGGAACCATCCGACCGCCATGTCATTCTCAGGGAGGATGCGGATAGGAGGGGCGTGGGGTCAGCACACCGCTCTCCCGGTCGTTATGATGGTATTCTTGACCGAAGCCGCTACTGTTCGGTCGAGTAGCTCCTCAATTGGCATCACGAGGCTGAGTAAACCCAGAAAAATGGCAACAGCGCATGGCGGCCTCGATGGTCACCCATCCAAGTGCCGACCACGCCTGACAGCACTTAACTTCAGTGATCTCAGGAGAACCGGTGTAGCCACTGCGGCAAGCCCGTTGCCAGCTTTGATAACATACTTTAAAACACGTGTACCCTTACAAGTGTTATTATCGTCATGCTTGCTATTTTAGAGACTGATAGAAGTTTAGATGAATGCTATTCCTTTGAATAAAAATTTTCGTCCGTCACTTCTTTATGTGGTGCAGGAAAGTGGAGAAAACCAACTACAGTTGTGATCCTCCAAAATGAGAACAGTTTAGTTTACGCTTTTACATTTATCTGTACTAAAGTATTTCTAAGAAATGTCTCAATTTCCTGGAGAAGCCTGTCCGCAACATTGAACAATTTACAATAGGTCGAAAGAGTTCCGGAGAGGTCGCCGTACCATCAACGACAGCCGCCACTCAGGTCAGCCGTTTTCTTCATCCGTTGTTGAAATATAACTACTTTCAAAGTGCGTGTAATATTAACAGATGGAGAAAACATTTCTACTTTCAGCACCAGTGTCCCATCCCTTTTCCTAGGACCATATTAATTGATAGAGAACTTACTACTCTTACCAATTGCCGAAATGCTTCTGGCGTTGCAATAAGAAATAATGAAAAGATTAGAACGTGTTGTCTATATAAAGACAGATTTTTCCAGGTGACGAAACCCGGATTCACTGCTGCATTTCCCACAAAGCGACAGGATGATAGAACATTTGTTAAGACATCAAGGAATAACTTACGTGGTACTTGAGAGAGTTATAGAGGGTAAAACCTTTAGGGGAAGACAGAGAGTGGGATATAACCAACTAATAGTTGAGGACATTGGATGTAAGTGTTACTCTGATATGAAAAGGTTGGCACAGGAGAAGAGGAATTTGTGGCGGGCCGCCTCAAATCACCAAACCGGTCAACATAGAGATGTCAGAAAACAGAAAAGTCATACAGAAACACGAAAAAATGTGAGCGTTCTAGACTTGATGTGTACCTGTCATGCCGGCCGCGGTGGTCTAGCGGTTCTAGGCGCTCAGTCCGGAACCGCGCGACGGCTACGGTCGCAGGTTCGAATCCTGCCTCGGGCATGGATGTGTGTGATGTCCTTAGGTTAGTTAGGTTTAAGTAGTTCTACGTTCTAGGGGACTGATGACCACAGCTGTTAAGTCCCATAGTGCTTAGAACCATTTGTACCTGTCATAATAAATCACCTGTACAACAGAAAGCGAATGGTGGCTAAGTATCGCAAACGGAGTGCTGGAGCGAATGATTACTAGAAACGCGTCCTTGCAATATAGTAGCAGTTATTAATGATCTAGATGCATTATTGAGCTACCTGTCAGACAAGAAGAAACAGTTAGTGATTTGTGGAAATTTCAATATAGGTTTCTTAACAGATACATGCAGGAAAAATGAACTGGAATAATTATTTGGATGGTTCAGTCTAACTTCAGCAGTGAATATTCCAAACCGTGTGCACAAAGATAGCAGGGCATTGATTGATGTATTTATAGACACTGCTGACGTTGAAACAATTAGTGCATAACCGTTTAATAACGGACTATGTGATCATCATGCACAATTACTGGAAATAAACAATAGAGCATCTGACAGCACTGAGGCAGATTCCCACATGGTAGTAAGTCTTGTTAGTGAGAACAGGATACAGTGTTGTAAGATCAAGTCAAAAGAGGTTCTATTTATATATAGTGAGCTGCTAATGTCAGATTCGATTTATTCAATAGTTAATTTGTGAAAGTATTTGAAAGCAGTTATCCTAAAAAGTAATTCAGATAATCCGTTAAAAAGGAAAGTAAGCCACGGCTAAGTAAGAAAATTAAAATTTCACGTGAGAGGAAGAGAATAAATCAAGATTCAACCTTTCTTGCATACTACAACAAATACTGTGACATGTTTGTTTGGATTGACATCTTCCGCAGCAGCTGTTCAAATCAGTTATTACTGGCTTCCCCGTCTTAAGCTTAATGCAGTTTAATTGAAGATAATGTTGCACCAGACGCATTTCTCGTTTGTTTGTAAAGCATCTTATGTGGTCATTCTTGAAACTGGACACATATGTTTGTAATTATTTGGTTGTTTATTTGTAAATAAAATACAATAAAATGTCCGGGAGTATGCACGTCCTGACGGAAACGAATCATTCACATAATGTAAGACTTTGCGGAATATTGTCAAATGGGAGACAGGACAGCCAATCAGTTTACAAGATAATATAATAATTAAATTAAATGACAACGTTGTGACTGATAATTCACAAATTGTGAGTACTTTTAACAATCACTTGTAAAGTGTTAAATGGTTCGGTTGAAGAAGTAAAATGATATATTAAAAATGTCGTTGCAGTACACTTAAGCACCTCAAAGTAGCACCAACATTCTTCATTGAAATTAATAGAATTATAAACTTCTACGAAACAAAAGCTCATAACGTGTTTACGGAATTGCTGAGATAATTCTGAAAAGTTGCTCTGATTTAATAAGCAATGTCCTGAGTGGTATATGAATGCATCATTGGCACTGGGAATGTTTTCAGACAGATTAAAATATAAAATTCTTGAAACTCTTAATAAGAAAGGTGACAGGAAAGAGTTAAATAGCATCCAATTTGCTTACTGGTATCTTTTTCCCAAATACTCGAAAAAGCAATGCACTGCACTTCACTGTCACAGTTTGGATTCCTGAAGCCTTACTCCACTGAGAATGCTATTTTTACCTTCACCTACCAAATATTACAAGCTTTAAATTGTAAAGCCCCGCCAGTCGTTATTTTGTGTTATCCTTCCAAGACATTTGATTGTATGAATCTTGTTACACACTTAGAAAACTCAAAAAATTGTATTCCTTATATATGTGAATAACGTTCCACTTAATAGCCAACAATCAGAACTGGTACTTTTTGTATAAGACGCTAATGTTATAAGAAATCTCATTGGAGAAGAAGCAACAGCCAAAGAATTATTACTATGGGACTGTCCCTAAATTTTGAGAAAACACACTATATTCAGTTCCGTACAACAAACAATTAAGTTAAGCTGCTTTTGCTCTTCTTATAATTGCTAGTCTTGGAAACGAATGAATCACTCAACCTCCTTACAGATTTTACATATTCCCACTAAATAATAATAATAATAATAATATAAAATTCTGATGTAATTCATCATTTAGAAAGGAAGCATGGATTGCTCAAAAGCGAGCACTAAGAATAATATGTGGTTTACACCTACGGTCCACAGGTAAGTACCTCTTCAAGAAGTTATCCGTTTAAACTGCACCGTTACAGTTCATATACACCGAGGTGACAGAAGCCATCGGATAGCGATATTCAAACATATGGATGACGGTAGTATCGCATACACAAGGTACAAAAGGGCAATGCATTGACGGAGCTATCATTTGTATTCAGCTGATTGACGTGAAAATGTTTCCGACGTTATTATGGCCCCACGAGGGGAATTAACAGACTTTGAACGCGGAATAGTAGTTGTGGCTAAACGCATGGGACATTCCATTTCGAAAATCGTTAGAACATTCAATATCCTCGATTCACAGTGTCAAGAGAACAAAAAATTTCAGTCATTACATCTCACCACGGACAACGCAGTGGCCGACGGCCTTCATTTAATAACTGAAAGCAGCGGCGTTTACGTGGAGTTGTCGGTGCTAACGGACAAGCAATACTGCGTGAAATAACCGCAAATATCAATGTGGGACGCACGACGAACGTATCCGTTGGGACTGTACGGCGACATTAGGCGGTAATGGTCTATGGCAGTAGACGACCGACGCGAGTGCCATAACTAACAGCGCGACGTCGCCTAGGCTCGTGTCCGTATCGGTTGCACACCAGACCATAGGAAAACTGCGGCCTGGTCAGATGAGTCCAGATTTGAGTTGCTAAGAGCTGATAGCAGGATTAGAGTCGACACAGATTCCACGAAGCCATGGACCCAGTTTGTTAACAAGCTATTTTGCAAGCTAGTGGTGGCTGCATAATGGTGTCGGCTGTGTTCACATAGACTGGACTGGATCCTCTGGATGTTCCGCTACTTGGAGACCATTTGCAGCCATTCATGGACGCCATGTTCCTAAACAACGATGGGATATTTACTGATGACAATGCGCCATCTCAGCAGGCCACAACTATTCACGATTGGTTTTAAGAAACATTCTGGACAGCACTAGCGCCTGGTTTAGCCACCAAATCGCCCGGCATGAATCCCATAGAACGTTTATGTTGCATAAACGAGAGGTCAGTCCGCGCACAAAATCGTGCACCAGCAACACCTTCGCAGTTATTGGGCACTATGGAGGTGGCATGGCTCAGTACATCTGCAGAGAACTTCAATCAATTTGTTGAATCTATACCACGTCGAGGTGCTGTATTAAGCGGGGAAAACGAGGTCCGACACGATATTAGGAGGTATGGCATGACTTTAGTCACCTCCGTGTTCGCTAATGAAATTCGTCGGAAATAATGTATCACAGTTTGTGAAGAACGGTGATGTCTATACTACAACGGTAGACGAAAATTGATCTTTATTATATATAATTAAAGCTGTCAGTGGTTTAGAAAAAAGATCGATGTACAGCAACAAAAGCTTTTGAACATTTGACCAGTAACATAAAATATCTGACAGATAGCAAAGCAAGTTTTAAGTCTAAACTAAAATCCTTTCTACTCGACAATTCCCATTATTCCGTGGACTCATTGCGGTTTCAAATCTGACAGCACATCAATAAAAAAATCCCAGTTTTTTAGTAGTTGCGTAAGTATGACTAAAAAGTACTGTGTTAATAATGTTAACTATAAACATTTATACATTTTCAGTAAAATGACTTATTCCACATCATTTCGATAAAGTAAGCGTTCAAATGGTCTATGAAACAGTTAACTAACTAACTAAGACACAGAGGCGTTTCAGCTATCAGTCCAACAATGTGACCCTTCAGTTGATTCTTTCATCACAAGTATCTTACAGCAAATTTTGTTCTAGTTATGTAGTTAGTGTTTAGGAGTTGTAGCGTTCAGTATTCTCTAGAATGCTGCTCTTGTTCCTCAGTTTGCATCTCTTGTCGTCATGTAAAGGTTGGCTTCACAAGACTGAAGCGGTTGTTCTTTTTTTATCTTTTCCCCCTTCTAGTACGGGCTCCGCTGTGCTCAACTTTCTGCAGTTTTATTTTATTTCGCTTTGCCGCCGGACACCCTAGTTTTCACTGAAATCCTCAGTTACCTAAGACGGGGTGAAAGTCGTGTGCGCCACCTGTTTGTGAAGTGTGTAGCCTTTGTTCTGTGTAACCGTATTTCAACTGCCTGTTTACCGTATTTTCTGAGGCGTTAAGTCGGACGAGCCCAGTATTTGCCAAAGGAGAGTGGGAAGCCGCTTAAAAACCACACTCAGAATGGCCGATGATCCCGCCACGTGGGTTCGATGTGGATGTGGCTCACCTATCTCGCAAACTAGCGCCCTACGCGTTACGCTGTGTAAGGAGGTGCTGCAAAACCAAACGATACTTGGAAAAATCAGTTATTGAGTAATTCTGAAGGAACGGATCATACGAGTATACTGAGCTATCACTGTGTTCTAATAACAAAGCCCTGTCGCTGCAACCACTTACTTTGGTCGCTTGCTTCACTTTTACAGCTCTATGTTTTTTATTTCCAATGTCATAGTCATGTGTTCCAAGAACTGTTTCTACACTTTCATCTGTCCATTATGACAGTATTTTGTCGGCAAGAACCGAGCGAGATGGCGCAGTGGGTAGCACACTGGACTCGCATTCGGGAGGACGATGGTTCAAATCCGCTTCCAGCCATCCTGATTTAGGTATCCCGTGATTTCCCTAAATCGTTTCAGGCAAATGCCGAGATGGCTCCTTTGAAAGAACACGACCGACTTCATTCTATATCCTTCCTTATTTCGATGGGGACGACGACTTCGCTGTTTGATCCTCTTCCGCAAACCAATCAACTAATCATCCAATCTCGCCAAGAAAATTTCATTATCCAGTTATTCCTCAGAGAAATGTCCATAACATTTGTTAATCTCATTTCAATGTTGCTGAGAAGTCGATCTTTTTATTTTATGCTTATATCTGTCTCTGGAGTATTCTGGTCATCCTCTTCCTATGCAAAATTTCCTCACTTCTAGATTTATTTCGGATTTGGGAAGGATGGGGAAGCAAATTGATGACGCCCTTTCAATGGAACCATCCCGGCATTTACCTTCGGCGATTTAGGGAAATCACAGGTAACTTAAATCTCGACGGCAGTACGGAGATTTGAACCGTCGTCCTCCAGAATGCGAGTACAGTGTGTTACCCGCTGCGCCATGTCACTCTCTGGTAGGGCAGGATCGTTATCTTCTGTTGTCGTGGAACACATGTTTAACTAAGGATTTCCGCTTCCTAATTTCTGGATTTATTTTACAATGGTGTGGATTAAACGACAAAAATTTTACTTGTCAGATTCGTATCTTCAGTCTGATAGTTGTAGATGCAATGGTTTCAGTGATTTCGTGATCACTCCTTATGCTACTAGCATCATTGTTTAATAGTGGTCATCTTAACTTTCTACTGTAATACGGCAAGCGGATCTGGTAATGGTTTCCACTGATTCTAATATTCTACTTAAGCAGTGTGAACAACAAATCGTATGCAAAGTGCTTCTCCATTGAGTGTTTATCGTGGGGAGAAATGGTTACACGACACTAGACTGAGGTATAATTAATATTACTACAGTTGTGAAAATAACGCTGCGTGGGGTGTAGGCCCACGATAGCTGCAATCTGTTATAGAGTGTGCTTTAGGTAAATGAAAGTTAGCTGATATTTCACTTTATATAAACAATGTGATGTGGATCTTGTCATTTGAACAGCGGTTCCACTCATTAGTCAAGAACTGTATTCACATACTTAGACGGTGACCACTTGTATTGATGTGACAAGTTGTTTGTAGGCACGTATTCATCTGTGCATAGACTGAATTGATAAGAAGAATCAGCGTTTAAGCAATTGTGTAACAGTGTTCTTGTCAGCTTTTCATCCACTGTTTGTTTTATCGCTGTGCATCTCACACACTTCTGCTTTACAATTATACTTTTTCCCAATGTCCTTTTTTAATCTAGTGTTCACGGACCACTGGAGATCTGGACATCATCGCTGATCAGGAGTTGCATTTATAAATAGTAATACATCGCTCCTAAGCTGGACTTACATTCACAAGAGTTGGAACAAATATGTTCAAATACATGATTTTAAGCCATGTTAGCTAACGATAAAATAGCTTTTAGTATTTCATGGAGGAAGGATTTTCGAATGCCTTTTTCGTCCTTGTGAGAAATTTTTCGTATCGCTAACTCGAAGCTAAAGAACTTAATTCGATGGATTCTGTAATTAAGGGAAACTAAACAAAAATAGTTGCAACTTTCGTAAATATAAAGCGACTGAAACGAAAGTGAAGTCTTTACTACGATAGTACTTCCTAAAACTACCACGTGCAAGGAAGCGGCGTTAAAATCCTGGTTCATTGACGAAATATGAAACTTTTTATGATGCGTTGAGTCGTAATTCAACGAGTAACATTTCTTGTCTAGACCCGAATAATTGTCCAATGGGCCGCGAAAGTCGAACCATTCAATATCCTACTAAGAATTCCAGCCGTTCATGACACGCTCAGGACACGACCTTTATGATACCAGCTGTTTGTAAGAATAGAACCCAGCACAGAATTCTTAATGAATGACGAAATCATATGAAAAGTATAAGTGACATCATTGTTTCTTCGGACCCCGTCAGAACTCAATAGTCCACTGAATTAATCAATTTTCCTAGTTCCTGCGCAGACTTTATATGTGAGCATACATATAAGGTGCCATCTATCTGTATTGCAGAAATAGCAAAATAGCTGGTTACGTAAGTCTTTCTATATGTCCCTCTGACTAGTATGTGTCTCTGAAAATGAATTTCCGAAGCCGTAACGTAGTCCGTGTGTTGACGAATCTTAGTTGCCCCTTTAATCATATGATTTCCAGCAACCTTCTGTAGTTTCAAGTTTTCCTATAAATCAACAACAGTAGACATCGCCGTTTCCTTTTACAACAGGTTACGTAGAGACTTGATTTACTTTTTCCCTCTCCGTTTTCCTGATCTTACCTATTCACTCTAACTCACTGAATTTAACCTGACACACTATATATCCACAACATACCGTTTTTTATGTTTTACTTTTTATTTTTTGTAGTACTCATTTATTTAACTGAGAAATAAAACGACGACGTAGTGTCTAAACGGGAAGTTGAACTCTGACGACTCACAATGTGTAATCACGTACGCCAATGCACCGTTTAATATTATGTCTTTCACAAACATTGCTGTTAGTTGATGTTATGGACCGTGCTAGAGGAAGCTTTGGAGGAAGGGAAGATAAGCCTCCCCTGTGAACTGCAGCCCTTCTGCTCTGCCATACCTTAGCTTCCCAGAGTTTCGGAGCCTCAGCTGGCGTTACTCGGGCCACGAAATCCCGGTAAGGGAATCGATGCGTCGCGGCACAAACCTCGTAAATATTTCCACCCGGCGAACCCCGCGAGCGCTCGCTGGGGAAATACGCGCCTCGCCGCACTAGCCCGCACTCTGCGGGGCCGCACTACCAGCGCGTCGGCGCTGCTCGCAGCGGCCTTCTGCAGGTAGCAGCGACACCACACCTGCTCCGGGGGTATGCCACCTACAAGTGCCATTGTATGTATGCGTGCGTGTGTGTGTGTGTGTGTGTGTGTGTGTGGAGTGTGTGTGTCTTTTGTTCGATATCAATATTCTTCTTCCCGCCCGCAGGGTAGTGGGATCTGTCTTTCTTGCTCTTTGTCTTCGCGTGTTGCTATCTTGCGTGTGATCAGGATGGGGACCCAGAATCTAGAGATTCGTGTAAAGGGTATCATAAAATGAAGTGCCAAAGAAACTGCTACATCTCCGTAATATCGTGTAGGGCCCCCACGAGCACGCGGAAGTGTCGCAACACGACGTTGCGTGGACTCCACTGTCTGAAGTAGTGCTGGAGGGATATGACGCCGTGAATCCTGCAGGACTGTGTATAAATCCGTAAGAGTACGAGGGGGTGGAGATCTCATCTGAACAGCACGTTGCAAGGCATCCAAATTATGCTCAATAATATTCATGTCTGGGGAGTTTGGTGGCCAGCGGAAGGGTTTAAACCCAGAAGAGTGTTCCTGGAGCCACTCTGTAGCAATTCTGGACGTATGGGGTGTCGCGTTGTCCTACGTCGGAATGCACATTCCACATGAATGGACAAGTGATCAGACAGGAGGACGAGCAGTTATAGGCGCTACAGTTTGGAACCGCGCGACCGCTACGGTCGCAGGTTCGAATCCTGCCTCGGGCGTGGATGTGTGTAATGTCCTTAGGTTAGTTAGGTTTAAGTAGTTCTAAGTTCTAGGGGACTGATGACCTCAGATGTTAAGTCCCATAGTTCTCACAGCCATTTGAACCATTTGATCAGGCAGGATGCTTGCGTACGTGTCAGCTGTAAGAGTACCATCTAGACGTATAAGGGGTCCCATATCACTCCAGCTGCATACACACACTCCATTACAAAGCCTCCACCAGCTTGAGTAATCTCGTGCTGACATGCAGAGTCCATGGACTCCTGAAGCTGTCACCATACCCATACACGTCCATCCGCTCAATACAATTTGAAACGAGACTCGTCCGACCAGGCAACACGTTTCCAGTCATCAATTGCCCAATGCCGGTGTTGACGGGTCCAGGACAGGCGTGAAGCCTTGTGTCGTGCAATCATCATGGCACACGACTGGGCCTTCGGCTTCGAAAGCGCATATTGAAGATGTTTCCTTAATTATTCGCACTTGTTCCTGGTCCAGCATTGAAATCTGCAGCAGTTTGCGGAAGGGTTGCACTTCTGTCACTTTGAACAATTCTCTTCAGTCGTCGTCGGTCCAGTTCTTCCAGAATCTTTTTCCTGCCGCAGCGATGTCGGAGATTTGATGTTTTACCGTATTCCTGATATCCACTGTACAGTCATGGAATGGTTGTACGGTAAAATCGCCACTTCATCGCTACCTCAGAGATGGCATGTCTCATCGCTCGTACGCTGACTGTAACACCACGTTCAGACTCACTTAAATCGTGATAACTGATAACCTGCCATCGTAGCAGCAGTAACTGATCTAACAACAGCGCCTGACACTTGTCTTATACAGCGTTGCCGATCACAGTGCCGTCTTCGTCTGTTTACATACCTCTGTATTTGAATACTCATTCCTGTACCAGTTTCTTTGGCGCTTCAGTGTATAACGTTGATTACCATTGACCTTCTACGCAAACACGCCTTTTTATAATGTTTCTTGATATGTCGGAGGTCATTATTTATTTATTGCAAATTTAAATACCTGTTACCTGTTACTTTAAACAGGTCGTACATATTACTGTTTTCGTATGTCGTCTTTTTTGAAGTTCTTTTGTTTTTTTCTGCAACATTTGACAAAGAATAATATTTTTTTTAGAATAACACTAATTTGAGATTGAAATATAAATAAGATTTTGTTGTTTTGAGAAGAATATAAAACGAGGATTGGACAGAGGAGACATCTGTTAGTGCCATCACCGATTGTGATTGCTGGTGAGTACCTCTAAATGATTTCTTCGAGTTGTTTACCGCCAGTCATAACAAAATAGTTTATGAATTGTTGTAGAGAATGGTATTGCTAATCGTATGCATTAACGTCAGTTACTCATCCGTGCACTACATTGAATGCTTTCTTTGCTAGATAGCCAGAACATTACAATTCATTTACGCTAGTATTCGGTATCGTTAACTATTATTTGACCAATATGTACAGTTTGTCAGTGCATTTTGGCAAGCCATATCTGAGTCTCATCTCCCTCCTCCTGGTCTTCTTCAGTGTCACTTTCTTCGCTGTGAATGTGGTGTCACTGTCCATCGTCCGGATGTTGTTGTTAGGTTGCATCTAGACATGTCTACTATGTCGTGTCCGCAGGTACTCATCATGTGTTGATTTTAAAACACTATTTCTTAATGCAGTAAAATGTGTTCATTGTTCTTCGTCTCTTATTGCTGTGTATATGTGTATGTCTATTTCACTCTAGTGTCAATGCAGGGTATGTCTATTCTTCGTGTTTTGCACGCAGAAGAAGACAGTGTGTTCTGGGGACCTTCCTTTCCCACTTGTGCATGTAGGTGTCTGTCTCAGATTCACGCGGTTGAAGTGCGTCGTCCATGTCCAGTTCAGAAATGTATCGTACCGCAGCTGGGATCGATATGATTCATTCTCAGCCGCTTCCTTACGTCACGGAGGAAGTCTTACGGTCTTCGTGTCGTATCACTAACACCCCACTCACCTTGCCAAGTGTCCAAACGCCAACTTTCAAGGAGATATGTCGTCTGTATCGGTACACCAGATATTGTATGTACCTTACCTAGGCTTTCCAATATTTAACCAACACCTTGCAGCTCTGTATTTGATCGTGATATCTTCGTGGCATATTCCGAGCACCACACGCACTGCAACCACCGAGCTGGTGCCAAAAGCTCCAGATAGCCTAAGTAGGACACTTCTCTGCCTTCGTCTGACTGATGCTTTGTTAGTGACCAGGTACAGTCCGTGTGCCTAAGTGCTAGTTGTGAAGCTGACTATTGATTCAAAGAGCCCATTGTGGTACGCCTATATGACTGGTAGAGGTAGTCTGTATTGTTTTGAATTTAGCCTCAACAATTTACGTAGTATTTTTTGTGCTTCGTTTGTTGTTAACGTTATGTCTTCGTGGAAATTTAATTTCTCTTCTATGCGTACCCCAGGATAGCTCGAAACACGTTCCTTCATCGTCTCAACGATGGGTGCCACTCCATGTCGTCTGCTGACTTCATCGTTTGTTACATGATCACGAAGTGTCAGGCCAGATGTCCACCGAAACATTTTGGTTTCCTTTACAGCAAGTCGTTGGTCTTCTTCTTTTGCTGCGGGTCACCATCCTACAAGGCAGGTAGGAGGAGCGGGAGCCTTCTGTCCGTGATCGATTTCATTCAGGCTCGCGGAAAGGGTTAGTACGGGAGAGAGCGAGGTGCAAGCATTGTATTCCACCAACGAAGCATTTTCCCGTATTTCCGGCGACTCTCAGCTCACCCCGGGTTTGCAGCTCATGATGCAATAAACATTTTGGTTACTCCATGTGTGTGCAATGCCATTTCCCCGCCGCTAGATATGAAGAACATTTGAATGAGCGGCCTGTGGCACAAAATCGCCAAGTTATTCCTAATTGCTTGTCGACAGGGACTAAATATATAAGGACCGTATTTCGTTTTTCTATTCTATCACATCTTAACGTTGGTAAACAACACTTGTCCGTTGTTGACATATTAAAACGCTGCAACCGTTCAAATCTTCGTTAATTTATAATGAATTATCTGCAATCAGATGTTATTATAAGCGTCCTGTTTTCAATTAGAGAATTTCAAGATGTCTGGTATCCCGTCTTCAGATGTTTACATTTACTTGCATGTCGTGAACATTGTTTCTTTACTAACGACGTTGCAGAATTTTGGGATGGATGTTTCTAAGACTGCTATTGTAGAACGTAGTAAATAAAGAAACAATATTGACAACCGTTAAATAAACGTAAACATCTGAAGATGTGGTGAACATAAAATGAAGTAATCCCAAAAACGTGCATTTCGAGGCATAATTTGTTGATGTGAAGTGTGAAAGTGGAGGTTGCAGCACGTACTAATGTGGGTGTTTCAGCATGGGTCGATACCTGACACCTCAGACAAATTGTGCTGTTGATCTGTAAACCATTTCATTTACTTCATATGTGCCTTTGCAACAATAAATCTTGAGTTGATTGGAAAACTCTAAAACGGTGTACTAATTATTTTTCTGACAGTATATGTATAAACTTATAAAAAGCATAACTTAATGTTAAATGCCTATATGTATAACTTTTTGTTGTTCTCATTACTGTACTAGTACTACACAACGTACTTAGTAAATTAAGTAATAGTAGTTACTGCTTCGGAGGAAAACAAGACAGCTGCAAATAAATACATGTGATAAAATCCTGCATATAAAAGTAAGTGCAGTATACGCCTCTTAGGAACAATCGCACTGTACTGCAAACACGTCTTTCCAAGTTCCGCCAGTGTGTAGCCTTCCGCATATAGCCCTCACACTCTCGCACCTGTTCGGAGCAGCGGAATGGGGTAGCGGGTGGGAGGGGCGAGGAGGGTCGCTGAGCGCAGGGTACAGTCGATTATGTATTTTGGTATGATGTACAGAGTGATGCGCTGATGATGTTACAGAGTTACAGCAGTAGAAGTTAAAAAAAGAACTAATCCAAAGCAAATGGCGTACTGTGTAGTGACTTGAGCGGTCCTGGTGAACAATGTACTGCAGTAAACTGCAGTCTGTGTTTACAAATTGAAGTACTAACGTCGATGAGCGTAACCAAATGGAGTTGTACCCTGTGACGGAACTTGCTGACATCAAATGGTTCAAATGCCTCTGAGCACTATGGGACTTAACATCTGAGGTCATCAGTCTCCTAGAACTTAGAACTAATTAAACCTAACTAACCTACGGACATCACACACATCCATGCCTGAGGCAGGATTCGAACCTGCGACCGTAGCGGCCGCTCGGTTCCAGACTGAAGCTTCTAGAACCGCTCGGCCACTCCGGCCGGCCTTGCTGACATAATTTTCGTGTATGGACACAGAAATGGAACAGGCAGAAAAGTGGAGAGATTGCATAGGACCAAATATCTGCGTGGAAGACGTCCGGCTTACACCTTGTTTCCAAGACTATTGCAACGATTGAGTGAAACAGGATGATTTCGTGCCACAGCACTACGACCGAGGAGGACGACGAACAACACGGACTTAGAAGTCGCAGAGCTTGCTCGAGTGCGTGAGGTGCCTGCAGTCAGTATTCAATCAGTTACACGTGAAACAAATGTTTCGCAAGAGTAATGTGTGACGTGTATTGCGGGAAATGGAGCTACAATCCCACCATCCACAGAAAGAGCATGCTTTGACTCCTGCTGACTTCGAACCTCGTATCGTGTTCAGCCAATACTTCTTGCAGCGCCTAGCAGTTGATCCTCGCTTTCCTGTATATTTACTTTTCACGTATGAAGTCTCTTTCATCATTAACAGAATGATAGATGCTCACAACAGTCATGTTTGTACCTATGAAAATCACCACGCTAAGGCTGTGAAGAGTCATCAACATTCATTACCAGCCAACGTTTGGGGCAGGAACAATCAATGATTACGTGCTAGGGCCGTTTCTTCTACCTCCCCCCTTAAATGCACCAGTATACACAATGTCTATGAGACACATACTACCCAGGTTGCTCAAACATACCCCACCTGATGTTCTACAAAGTATGTGGTTTCAACATGATGGAGCCCCACCTCGCTTTGGACTGGAGGTTCGTGAACACATGGATCCAGATTTCCAGAAATGTGGATTACAGAGGAGGTCTTATATTTTGGCCAGCACTTTCACCTGATCTTAGCTGATTTGATTTTTTCTTGTGGGGCCATGTGAAAAAGTTTTGAGCAAAGGACGCCTGGCGAGACTGAAGAGGATCTCATGGCAAGTATTTTCACTGCCTGCGACACTGTTCAAACGATAACGGGGACATTACGAGGGCGTGCTGAAAAGTACTGCCTCCGGATTTTTTAAGTGAAAAAACTCAAATCTTTTTTAATGAAACAACGTTCTATATGTTTATTCTTCATATCTAAATATTTACAGTCTTCTAACGCTAGAAGACTCCGAATTGTTGGATGTAACATGGCGGTGTGTAACATAATTATACCGGTGTGTAAGAAACAGCGTGCTGTAATCGAGTTTCTTATTCCAAGAGCTGGCCGGCCGGAGTGGCCGAGCGGTTCTAGGCGCTACAGTCTGGAACCGCGCGACCGCTACGGTCCCAGGTTAGAGTCCTGCCTCTGGCATGGATGTGTGTGATGTCCTTAGGCTAGTTAGGTTTAAGTATTTCTAAGTTCTAGGGGACTGATGACCTTAGAAATTAAGTCCCATAGTGCTCAGAGCCATTTGAACCATTTCAACCATTCCAAGAGCTCGTCCACACATGCAGCACACACTCCTACAGCATGACAATGCCAGGCGACACATGAGCACTGCAACATCTGCAGCAATCCTACACCGTGGGCTCACTGTCATCGATCATCCCCCATACACTCCTGACTTGGCCCCATACGATTTTCATCTGTTTAAGAATCTTAGAGAACACCTTCCATAGCTCCACTTTGATAGTGATGAAGAGGTGCCAGCAGGTTGTGGCTCCGTCACCAAACATTCTAAAGTAACGGTATCAACAAAGTGGTCTCCGGGTGGGAGAAATGTATTCGGTACCAGGATAGGTAGAAAAGAAGAATAGCGGTGTGTGCTGTTAGTAAAATTTATTAAATTTAAAAAGCTTCGGGTCTGCTCATTACAAATTCTGAGGCATTACTTTTCCGCCCACCCTTATAGAAAGAGTAAAACTCAACTTTATACGAAGATACCATGCCGGAACTGACGCTGCGGTACGTCCTTTTGAACAAGTGTTGTAAATGTAGCAGCATGTTATTGTTGTACAGGTAAATGCAATAACTTTATTACTGTACCATAGTCTTCAGATTTTCGGTTTCCCTGACATAAAATTGCGTGAATGGTTATTAGTCGATTAACAGAGGAAACTACCCGTGGGTATTGTGGAGTATTCAGCCTGAATTCTGTACTTCGTGATCAGTATTGAGAAGTTGAGGCTCTTAGTTCGAGCGCCGCGCGAGGGTAAGGCGAGTTAGAATAGATTTTCGCTAGTAACTTTCGACTCGGTCGTTCCCATATTTTGGTACTTTACCTAAATTGATACATTAACCCTTCTCCATTTCCCTAAAAGGTAGTATCATCAGGACGGAATCACAATGTATAATAAAGCACATTTTTTATTTTTATATTCCATAAATTATTAATTGGAAACAAAGGAAAACTGTTCTGTAATTAAGTATATAGAACACATTCCTTTCCAAGTTAGTATTTTTACTATACGAGGTTGCCCAGAAAGTGATGCACCACATTTTTTCTTCAACAGTTCTTTATTAAACATAATGAGAACTACACGAAAGAATGGTGTTTCATCCACACACCTTATTTTTCCACGTAATCTCTATGGCCTTCCTCCAGCGTGAAACAAGGGTGTGTATACCCTGTGGGTACCAATTCTTGTCCTGGTGACGGAACCAGTGCTTCACTGTGTGAATCACCTCCTCATCGTGTTCAAAACATCTTCCGCGAATGGCATCCTTTAATGACCAAAACAAGTGGAAGTCCGAGGGGACTAGATCAGGTGTGTCAGGTGTGACAGCCGTGGATGGTCTCTCTGATCGTTGCAACTCTTGGAGGTCCACCGAACAGCCTTCTGATGACCTCACACACTGTGCCCAGCAACTAACTACACTTCTGTCGACAGCAGTTGCTCCATAGACTTTGCGCAAGCGTGTGTGAATATTCCTCACAGTTTCTTTCTCTGTTTTGAGAAATTCGGTGACGGCACATTGCTTGTAACGTATATCACCTACAGAAGCCACTTTGAAACTGTCTTGCAGCTACGCTATCTGTCGGAAGTGACGGAAAATTGGCGCGCTCATTTTGGAGACTTCGAATAATACATATGTAACGTTTTGCACCCGTAGCATTGTTTTCGGCTGGGCTAAAGAAGCACGGTGCCTTACTTTTCGGACCACCCTCGTAATTTTACTTTCCATTTCCTTGCTGTAAGGAAAGCAAACCCACTGATTATATCACGGAAGTCAAACGTAGCAGATGCGTCGCATTCTATGGACAAAAGAGCGAAGTTTCTTCATTCTACTTCAGTTATACTCGATCTTAAGTGGCTTTTTGTCATCTTTAATTTGCTGAAATTGCCATGAATAGAATTAAATCTATGTTTGGATGTTTGGATAAGCATCTCGTAACCAATAACTTGAAATAAAACTTCAAAATATCCAATGCGATGCTTCGTCAGTCCTCTTCATTAGGTCTTTCTGCTGGAATTTGAATGTCACAGTTTCGTTAATTAGCGCAGCTGTATCGACAATTCCGCTATATTTGACACAAAAATCTGCTGTATATTTTTCAAGGTAACATACAAGGCCTACATTTAAGACGTTTCCTGACAGGAAATTGAAGTGAGGAAATGTGTTATACATGATATATTTTTCCCATTTCACTTTTTAGTCCACCGGATACGAGTAGTTTGAAGCATTATAATTTAAACAGTTTCACTACGAACCTCAGTTGGCAGAAATCGGCAAAAATCATAAGCTTTCGGTCACAGAGCATATTTCGTTCTACACCCTCCCGATCACCGCACTTAGTCTCCTTGAGCAGAAAGCAGCTTCCCGGCGTGAGACTGATACTTCCTGCGCTGTCTTGCTAAGGCTTGCGGCTCGCGGCGGCCAGCCTGTTGCTCCAGATGTAGGGGGTGGGGGGGGGGTGGAGGCTGAGGTTGAGGGCGCTGCCCCTCGACGGGGTGCTTCAGGGCTCGCCGCCAATTAGCATGCGCCGTTACGGAGGCTGCCTGGACGGCTGGCTGGCTGCGCGGGGCAACGGCCTACCAGGCGCCGGCAGCGACAACTACGAACCGAGCGCACGGTAGGTCTCTGTCTAAGAATCATTGTGGGCGGTTTAGTTTATTACAAATAATGACTTCTGATTCTCCAAAAAAGGAATATACTTCGCTGAGCCTAACCCTTCAAGCGGGTGTCACGGATATGTTCGTCAACTGCCTACTCGTTCTCACTGATTACGACGGATGCATCCGTCGACATCTTTCTGTAGATTGGAGTTAACGCGAATGGCGTGTTTTAGGGTGGCAGGTGTTGTAAACTATGGTGACCAAAATCCTGGGACAGCGATATGCACGTATACAGATGACGGTAGTATCGTGTGCACATGATATTAAAGAGCAGTGAATTGGCGGAGATGTAAGTTGTACTCAGGCGATTGCTGTGGAAAGGTTTCCGACGCAATTATGGCCGGAAGACAGGAATAACAGATTTTGCACGCGGAATGGTAGTTTGAGTTAAACACATGGGACATTCTATTTCGGAAATCGCTAGGGAACTCAGTATTCTGAGATCCACAGTGTCAGTACCAGATTTCAGGCATTATCTGTGACCACGGACATCGCAGTGGCCGACGGTCTTCACTTAGCGACCGAGGGCAGAGGCGTTTGCGTAGTGTTGTCATCGCTAGCGTGACGTAACCGCAGAAATCAATGTGGGACGTGAGACAAACGTTAGGACAGTGAGACGAAGGTTGGCGTTAATGGGCTTTGTCAACAAACGACCGACACGAGTGGCTTTGGTAACAGCACGACATCGCCTGCAGGCCTCTCCTGTACTCGTGACCATGTCGTTTGGACGCTGGACTATTGGAAAGCCTGATCTGGTCAGAAGTGTCCCGATTTCAGTTGGAAAAAACTGATGGTAGTGTTCGAGTGTGAGCAGACTCCACGAAGCCATGGATCCAAATTGTCTACAAAGCACTGTGCAAGCTGCTAGTAGCTCCATAATGATTTTACCTGTGTTTACATGGAATGAACTTGATCCTCTGTTTCAGTTAAACCTCCCATTGGCTGTAATTGGTTACTTTCGGATTCTTGGAGACCATTTGTCACCATTCATAACGTTCCCAAACAACTAAGCACTATGTCACTGGGCTGTAATTGTTTGGAAATGGTTTGAAGAAGATTCTGGACAGTTAGAACGAATGATTTGGCCACCCAGATTGTGCCACACGAATCCCATCGAAGATCTACGGGACAAAATCGAGAAATAAGTTCATGCCCAACATCCTGAATTGGCAAAACACTCGCAGTTATGGACGGCATTAGAGGCAGCATGGCTCAGTATTTCTGCAGGGGTCTTGCAAAGACTTTTTGTATCCATGCCATGTCGAATTGCTGCACTACGCCGGACAAAAAGAGATCCGACACGATATGATGAGGTATCCCATGACTTTTGTCGCCTCAGTGTACATAAGAAACGGGCTAATCATGGTTCTCAAAGAATTAATGATTGTGTGTGCAGGTTTTACGATTCTGTGCATTCGTTTGTCATCGATCCGAGAGTTCCACATAGTCAATGTTCGCAGTTGCGAATCTTCAGCGCCGGCCGCTTTGGCCGAGCGGTTATAGGTGCTTCAGTCCGGAACTGCGCGACTGCTACGGTCGCAGATTAGAATCCTGCTTCGGGCATGGATGTGTGTGATGTCTTTAGGAGAGTTAGGTTTAACTAGTTCTAAGTTCTAGGAGACTGATGACCTCAGATGTTAAGTCCCATAGTGCTCAGAGCCATTTGAACCATTTGAATCTTCAGCTAGTTAAAGATAACTATACAATGCCTTTTGAATTTAGATTGGTTCGTAGATAGAATTGAATGTCTTCCCCGTGCGTCGATGAGACTTATCTGTGTTTCGGTAACTCCAACAACTATCAATAGCTGCCGCCATTATTGCTTTTCTTACATGAAATGATATTAATTTCGATACATGTTCTCCTCATTTCAATCTGAAAACAAAAGCACTTCTTTTACATTAACATAGTCAGTCATGATAACCTCCACAGAGTAGCCAGTAAAAAGAGCGAGTCACACTCTAACAGTCAAGTTAATACTCTTATCTTACTATTTACAAAACTTTCTCATATTATTAAAAAGTCATTGCATTTTCGAACGTACAATAAGAAAGATGTCTTATGTTTACCTACAAAGAAACACACAATACATGATAAATTATAATGTCTCAAAATTTGCGGGCGAACACGAGTTTCAGCACAGCTAAAAACTGTCAAAACGGCCGATTACGCCACCTCCTTCAACTACTAAGTGCACTTAAGAAGTCAAAGCCACAAAGTCTCAACTTGATCTTTATTATGTCTCCCTGCAAACAGAGAGAATCCAAATCAGACGGCACGTTCCGAAATGTCAGCACTTGTTAGGAGCAAAGCTCCTCGTTCTGGTCAAGACCGAACAGCCGGGACCGACGTACCACCGTGTCGTCCTCTGCCAATGGGGCACATTGTAAATGCTTTATTGACTTCGAGCAAATACTTCTCAATCAAGCAGCTCCTGAGTAGCTCTCACTAGGCTGAGTACATTCCGTTCGAGTCCTTCCTCAACCGAAAAATCACTACTACTACCAGGAATCCAACCCGTGTTCTTCATACACCAGTCCGACATGCTGACTACTGAGCTGCGGAGGCAGGCGTACTTGCTAAGAAGCTACAGTCGTTGGCAGAACGGCTCATCCCTCCACTTTACATTTGCTGTTAGTCTTGAATATTTACTTCCGTTAAATTCCTTTTTTGTCTCCGAAGAAACGTTATTGTTATACCTGTTCTTTGATTTGGGCTTTGCTACCCCTCCTCCCTCCCCCTCTACCACCGGTGTGACCGCTAGCTGACCTCGCTGCTCATGCAGATCCATCTGTTCTAATATACTGCCCGGGAGAATGATCATTTGCGTTGTCTTTGATTTGTAAACCGCTAGGCTCACACGCAGAGTCCAAGTGGCCAGCTTCCTTAATGTACTTGATAAATGGACGCGAGTATTATATCGCTACACCACGAGAATTTATGTTGCCATGAACGGCAATCTATGTAGCTGCATGCGTTGATGTGTTGTTGTTACGAAGGCAACATACATTCATTAGAATAAATGGAGAGAGATGTTCTAGACAGATCTCGTTCTGGTGTACGATAGTGCCCAATCACCTATTTGGGAATCACCTCAATAACGTCTCCAGCGACTCAGCTGTATTTGCCTCGAACTGACTCTCATTTTTCCTGGATATGAAGCAGATACACAGACAACGTTTCACCTCAGATGAGGAATTGCTGAGCCCCGTGACAACTGCATCTATAGAATACTGGTTTTATTATAAGCCCTAACAGAAGGAAGAAAAAATAACACTCTTTCAGGGTTACAAATTTTAAAAAATTTCACGAGTCATAGTAGGGCGATCGTGATGGCACCTTTCCTTTGAACATATCGCACCCTGCTTATTGAATAAAAAGCATTGCCTCATAGCAAATGACAATATTAATGACTTGAAGAAAGAGAATCTTTGGATATCCCAGCCACGCGGCGGTACGGAACTCGCAGCTATTGTTGTACCGCGAGAGCGTGGACGCCGCCTTTTAGGTGGCGGTGCCGTCGCACCTCGTGGGCGACACCACAGCCTGTGGCGTGCAGATAAAGAGGCCACACAGCGCAGCACACCACGTATACTGCACACGTCGAACAAATTATTGACATTACTACCGTTACACTCATAAACATACTCTAACATGCACTAAACTTTCATGTTTCCTCTTCTTCTTGTTACCGCGAGTTTTCTACACCATGCGGCGTCTCCCGCATCCACGTTCCCACCTCCTATCTTGGCAGTCCTCTTCTTGCATGGCTCTATCCTGTATCGCACGCCTCACACCATCGTTCGAGTGTCTACGGGGCCTGTGTCGTAGAGGTTACCCATTTTAGACTATCTTTCCCCGGGCATTCTTCTTACCTATCCATATCGTATTAGGCGCTTGTTTCTGTTGTGTCCACAATATATTTTGTAGCTCCCATCTGTTCTCGTAACACTTCATTTCTTATTTTGTCTCTTCCTGTTACTTCACGTCTTCTCAAATTTTCTGACGTACAGGGTGTTTCAGAATGAATATACGGTCTTTAAGGCTTAGTAGCATTTATTGTATTCAACATACAGTTATAAATAATACATGTTATGAAAGAGCAATTCAAACAGATTTGTTTGTATACCCGTGCGCAAAGGGGAGAGTGTGGAACGACCAAGAATGAATGAAAACATCATGAACGAGTGAGAGTCTGTAAGGTGTAGTCCCAAGAAATCAGTTCGCCCTCGTCGTTCGCAGATGTTATAAGCTCTTGAGCCTACAGACTACAGTTTACGTGGCAACTTCGCAAACGAAATTTTGTTGCATGAGATGAAGATTTTTCTCGATCGTGCAGTTTTCAGTGGCGAATCGACATTTCACCTAAACCAGGAGCGGGCAAACGTTGCACGCGGCTCACGAGCGCACAGCGCTGCACGTGTGCTGCTCGCGTGCAGGCGTCGACCGGGGCTGTGGCGACAGCCGACAGGTTGCGGCAGTGTAGTGCCAGGCTAAGCTGCGGACGTTGATGCGAAGCGAGCACTATGTAGTGAACGTTGTATTTCAAGAAACGGAGAAGTGGAGATTTGCTATCTTTTAAAAAGTAATGGGAGAATCATTTTTCCTTTGTGCAAAAACGTGAAAATTCGAAATGTTTAATATGTGGCAGTATTCTCGCTGGTCAGCGGAAGTTTAGTATTGAAGGCCATTATAATAAAGTTCACAAGGACGAGTACAATTTATTGTCGGATTCTGAGCGGATTGGGAATTGACTGAGCTTAAGAAGAGCGATCTGACGATACCAGATGAATCTGTCGTAGTTGGCCGGCCGGAGTGGCCGAGCGGTTCTAGGCACTACAGTCTGGAACCGCGCGACCGCTATGGTCGCAGGTTCGAATCCTGCCTCGGGCATGGGTGTGTGTGATATCCTTAGGTTAGTTAGGTTTAAGTAGTTCTAAGTTCTAGGGGACTGATGACCACAGCAGTTAAGTCCCATAGTGCTCAGAGCCATTTGATTTTGTCGTAGTTGCTGTTGTCACGAGAGATCTGCGACTTTCTCTCGTCATGTCTCTCATCTAACTGATATAACATTTTATGGAGCACTGTTTTCAAGTTTTCAGGACGACAACAATAATAGCCCAGCGGTATGTGCAAGTTATAAGACTGCGCTTAATATAGCGAGAGCTGGAAAACCATTTGCTGAATTAATAAGTCTCGGTAAAGAGCAAACATCAGTGATGAAAATTTACGTAACTGTTTGTGTTTGTATGTAGAAATTTTGTTCCAGATATTAAACGTATTGTAAACTCCACCTGTGATAATTAAATAAAACGTATCGTAGGTAATAGGTACTCTTTCAAACCATGATTTCTTTCAAGCACTCCTACTAACCTTAGTCATTCACTCAATAAAGCAAGCTAGGAAACAAAACGCGTTACAGAGGAAGGAGCGGACAGAAGGTATGGTGGGGATGGGAGATAAGCAGGTGGCCAGCTTCCCCTGTGTGCACGCGGAACACCTGTTAACTGCACGCGTGCAAGTGCACCGCACATGTGCAGGATTCCTGCCCGCCCCTGACCTAAACGGAAATGTGAACATACATAATGTATGTATCTGATGTATCTGAGGGTCAGCAAATCCTCACGACATGGTACATTTGCAACGAGACTCCTCTCGACTTTTTCGGTGGAGCAACTGTAACTGCTGGCCGCTGTGGCCGAGCAGTTCTAGGCACTTCAGTCTGGAACCGCGCTGCTGCTACGGTCGCAGGTTCGAATCCTGCCTCGGACATGGATGTGTGTGATGTCCTTAGCTTAGTTAGGTTTAAGTAGTTCTAAGTCTAGGGGACTGATGACTTCGGATGTTAAGTCCCATTGTGCTCAGAGCCATCTGAACAAGTTAAGAAAATTTCAGTCATTAAAGAACAATCTCCTCCTCTGAAGTGAGCACGCCGATCCAGTTGCGTGGAACATAATTTCAAAACGGCTTCTCAAACATGATCATGTAATTTACTAATTACGAAAGCAACCCACAGTAGCAGCCCAAATTACTACAATATAAGAATAAGAATTTAAAAAATGCAATATGTATCATTACATAAAAGGGAACACACACATTTGATGCAAACACTTACCAGCAACGAAAATCAAATCGTTACCGAAACCAATTGCAGACTCCATCTTACACTCACGCTCGATTTACAAACACTATGAACTCTTGTAGCAATACTCAGCACACAATCGGACATGTAAACTACTCTGTACATTAAAAGGCACATAATAGAATGATTCAAGTTATTTAATGTAACTTCACATACGTCAATTAGCAGTGACACACTTGGCCTACAGCAGTTAAAAAACTCATGAGCTAATGAAGTACACCTTAAAGCAGCTTACATAAAATAAGACGATTACCCTCGGCGCATTAGATACCGACATCCAATTGGGAACATGTTAATGGCTGCCGTTACTCCCAGAATTTGAATTTAACTCGCAAAGCTGCACGGGGTGTTAAGAGAACACCTTTTCAACGCAACAACAATCTTCACTTAATTTTATTTGTAATTCCGCATTACAAGAAAATGAGTCTTTAGCGAGTCACTGACCACTAATTGTAGTTTAATAAAATTTATGCTCACCAGATTCAACAGGATTCCAATGTGTTGGTGAAATTGGTTTAATTCCTTCGGTAAAAATAGATGCATGCCGTGCATCCACGTGTATGTCTTCGTAACTCGAGGTCGGAAGCGAACTCCCGATTGACCGCCCATCACCCACGGGAAACGATTACGGCTAAATACAACACTGTATCACTGTGTAGCCATGGACTACACTCTTGCGACCTCCAGCTAAAGAAATCGCCTCATCTTGAATGTGGGCTAAACAGTCGTTACCAAAGAACAAGTACCGAGAATACAGACACAGTGAGAGCTGGTGCAGGCGTGACCGGCGTTAAGGTCACCTCTCCGCCTCTTCGCAAGTCCCTGTGGGGACGCAACGAAATCCGTCACTGTGTCTCTGGCGCACTCGCAATGTATTGATACGAGCAGACACAGCTCACTTACCCTTTAGAGTACAGAAGTAAAATTGAGGATTAAATTAAATTATGACCTAATGATTAATGAAAGACTGCCTTCCCCTACAGTTTTTAATCTCTACATGTCCCTCAAGTACCATGTAAGTTATTCCTTGATGTCTTCACACATTTCATACCGTCCTCTCTTCTCGCCGATTATAACATACTTCAGTTCTTAATCAGTCGACTTCATTTTCTACATCCTCCGCAGCGTCACACCCAAAATGCTTCGATTTTCTTTTTTCTGGTTTTTCCACGGTTCGCGGTTCAGTTCCACACAATTTATATTTTGAGAAATTTCTTTCTCAAATTAAGATCTATGTATATCCGAGTAGACTTCTCTTTACGTGTGCGTGTCTGACTTTTATGGCCACCTTAGTCTGTCAGCGAAGAAAGCAGAATTCCTTCACGTCGTCTACTTAGTGATCCTCAATTCTGAAGTTAAGAGAGTTGTCGTTTCTGCGTTTCCTGAATACTTTCGTCTTTCATTATTTCACTCACGATCTAGAGTAGGTGGTCATTAGCTTGTTCATCCCATTCAACAGCTGTGGAAATTCCTCCCTATCTGCGTTGAGGGTAGCAAAGACATCAGTGAATCCGATCATTAATATTCTTTCACATTAAGTTTTAACCCCGCTCCTAAACCTTTCTTTTATTCCCGTAATTGCTTCGTCGTTTTATAGGCTGAAAAGCAGCAGAGAAAGACTATATTCCTGTCTTACACACAGTTTAATTCGAGCCTTCTTTCTTCCATATTTATTTATGCCTCTTCATTCTTGCACATATTTAATATTATCCAACTCTCCCAATGTTTACACCTATTTGCCTGAAAATTCCAACATTTTGCACCACTTTACATTGTCGAACGCTTTTTATAGCACGACAAATTCTATTAATATGTTCTGATTTTTCTATCTTGCTTCCCCTATCAAGTGCAATGTCAGAAATTGCCATCTGGTACTTTTACCTTCCGTAAAGCCTGAATAACCATCATCTGTCAAATCCTCAATTTATTTCATCATATTTATGTGCATTATTTTTATCAGCAGCTGGGATGCATGGGCTCGCAACCTACATACTTCTGAATCTGCTTGGTGTATTCATCTCTTGGTCTCCCTCCACATTTTTACCCTCCACGCGGCCCTCCAATGGTAAATTGGTGATCCTTTGATGCTTCAGGACATGTCCTACCAATCGATCCCTTCTTCTAGTCAAGTTGTGGCACAAACTACTCTTCTCCCCAGTCCTATTCAATACCTCCTCATTAGTTATGTGATCTACCCATCTAATCTTCAGCTTTCTTCTGTAGCACCACATTTCGAAAGCTTCTATTCTCTTCTTATCCAAACTATTTATCGTCCATGTTTTACTTCCATACACGGCTACACTCCATACAAATACTTTCAGAAATGACTTCCTGACACTTAAATCTATAGTCGATGTTAACAAATTTCTCTTCTTCAGGAACGCTTTCCTTGCCATTGCCTGTCTACATTTTATATCCTCTCTACTTCGACCATCATCAGTTATTTTGCTCCCCAAATAGCAAAACTCCTTTACTACTTTAAGTGTATCATTTCCTAATCTAATACCCTCAGCATCTCAAGACTTAATTCGACTACATTCCATTATCCTCGTTTTGATTTTGTTGATGTTCATCTTTAATCCTCCTTTCAAGACGCTATCCATTCCGTTCAACTGCTCTTCCAAGTCCTTTGGTGTCTCTAACAGAATTACAATGTCATCGGTGAACCTCAAAGTTTTTATTTCTTCTCCATGGATTTTAATACCTACTGCGAATTTTTGTTTTGTTTCCTTCACTGCTTGCTCAATATACAGATTGAATAACATCGGGGAGAGGCTACAACCCTGTCTCACTCCCTTCCCAACCACTGTTTCCCTTTCATGCCCCTCAACTCTTTTAACTGCCATTTGGTTTCTGTACAAATTGTAAATAGACTTTCGTTCCCTGTATTTTACCTCTGCCACCTTCAGAATCTGAAAGAGAGTATTCCAGTCAACCTTGTCAAAAGCTTTCTCTAAGTCTACAAATGCTAGAAACGTAGGTTTGCCTTTCCTTAATCTAGCTTCTAAGATAAGTCGTAGATTCAGTATTGCCTCACGTGTTCCAATCCAAACTGATCTTCCCCGAGGTCTGCTTCTACTAGTTTTTCCATTCGTCTGTAAAGAATTCGCGTTAGTATTTTGCAGCCGTGACTTATTAAACTGATAGTTCGGTAATTTTCACATCTGTCAACACCTGCTTTCTTTGGGAATGGAATTATTATATTCTTCTTGAAGTCTGAGGGTATTTCGCCTGTCTCATACATCTTGCTCACCAGATGGTAGAGTTTTGTCAGGAGTGGCTCTCCCAAGGCTGTCAGTAGTTCTAATGGAATGTTATCTACTCCCGGGGCCTTGTTTCGACTCAGGTCTTTCAGTGCTCTGTCAAATTCTTCACGCAGTATCATATCTCCCATTTCATTTTCATCTACATCCTCTTCCATTTCCATAAAATTGTCCTCAAATACATCGCCCTTGTATCGACCCTCTATATACTCCTTCCACCTTTCTGCTTTCCCTTCTTTGCTTAGAACTGGGTTTCCATCTGAGCTCTTGATATTCATACAAGTGGTTCTCTTTTCTCCAAAGCTCTCTTTAATTTTACTGTAGGCAGTATCCATCTTACCCTTAGTGAGATAAGCCTCTACATCCTTACATTTGCACTCTAGCCATCCCTGCTTAGCCATTTTGCACTTCCTGTCGATTTCATTTTTGAGGCGTTTGTATTCCTTTTTGACAGCTTCATTTACTGCATTTTTATATTTTCTCCTTTCATCAATTAAATTCAATCTTTCTTCTGTTACCGAAGGATTTCTACTACCCCTCGTCTTTTTACCTACTTGATCCTCTGCTGCCTTCACCACTTCATCCCTCAAAGCTACCCATTCTTCTTCTACTGTATTTCTTTCCCCCATTCCTGTCAGTTGTGCCCTTATGCTCTCCCTGAAACTCTGTACAACCTCTGGTTCTTTCAGTTTATCCAGGTCCCATCTCCTTAAATTCCCGCCTTTTTGCAGTTTCTTCAATTTTAATCTACAGTTCATAACCAATAGATTGTGGTCAGAGTCCACATTTGCCCCTGGAATAAATCTCTGTCTTACCATTATATGACCTATCTGAAACCTGTGAGTATCTCCAGGCTTCTTCCATGTATACAACCTTATTTTATGATTCTTGAACGAAGTGTTAGCTATGATTAAGTTGTGCTCTGTGCAAAATTCTACCAGGTGGCTTCCTCTTTCATTTCTTACCCCCAATCCATATTCACCTACTACGTTTCCTTCTCTCCCTTTTCCTATTACCGAATTCCAGTCACCCAAGACTATTAAATTTTCGTCTCCCTTGACTATCTGAATAATTTCTTTTATTTCATCATACATTTCTTCAATTTCTTCGTCATCTGCAGAGCTAGTTGGCATATAAACTTGTACTACTGTAGTAGGCGTGGACTTCGTGTCTATCTTGGCCACAATAATGCGTTCACTATGCTGTTTGTAGTAGCTTACCCGCATTCCTATGTTTTATCCATTATTAAACCTACTCCTGCATTACCCCTATCGTGCATTTACGTCAAGTATATTACGTTATGGAATGGGCCTATTTGCTGCTAGATAAATACACACATCAAAAAAAATTTTCATCACCTCGGTTCCGAGAGTTCCGGAACCCATACAGAAAATTGGAACAGAGGTCAACATAAACATCATTTCCTCCATTTTTATTGCTCATGGAAACTACACATTGCATGTTGTACCACCATACAGCGAGACCTTCAGAGGTGGTGGTCCAGACTGCTGTACACACTGGTACCTCTAATACCTGGCAGCACTTCCTTTTGCATTGATGCATGCCTGTATTCATTGTGTCATAGTGAGAGGTGGCATGCCTCTATGATGCACACAGTGCCTTGCCCCCTCTTATATTTATATCTTACTCTGAGTAATTCGATTTGGGGAAGTATAGCCGAGTATGGTCATTACAAGGCTAGTATTGAGAAGTCAGAAGATATGAATATTTTCCCCTCTACCTGGATGTGGTAGACTTCCCATGCAGCGTCTCTCGTCATCCGGGTGGTCCGGTGACAGGCGGTTTCTGCAGATCTTGAAGGGGTTATGCCGACAGGGGTGAGGGAGTCTAGTGGAGGCTGTCCAGACGCTGACATTGTCATAAGAGCGGGGGCGACACGCCCACAGGGGCCTGAGGGAATGGCTGGAGTTAGAGATCCCGTTACTTCGCAGAAACTTAGTGAAAACACTTTCTGACGGGCTACCAGCGAGGCGTGGGAATGACTTGTGTTTCCAGGCAGTCTTGGCGGGCAAATTCCCGCGGTTTCTGCAAAATCATAACTGTGATTGGCTTGCCCAGGGGATAGCTCGGTGATGTAGCAAAATCGGTGCAGAAACTGGCGCCAAGTATCTCCATTGGTGGAATAGTAGTGCTTCGGCAATAGAGTGAAATTTTCCACCGGTTTTCGAGTTGCTGATTGGCACGTTTATCGACGGCCATTGTGATGGGGGCGGTAATGTTCTGTGTTCGGCTTGTACAGGTGCTCTTGGTAGAGTCGGCTCTCGCCTTTCGGTCGGAGTAGGTTACAATACTGAGCTCTCGCTGCTCTGGACAGCCTGCCTTCCGGTGGTTGTCTAATATACTATCATTTCATTGTAACTGTTTGAGGGAGTTGCTGAAGTTTCGACTTCAACGTAACTTTCTGAGTACAATTGGCAATTGAGCGTTCTGCAGACAAGCGGCCTATGTTTTCCGTCTTGAGCAGTTTTGGCTTAAGTTGACTGTATCGGAGTTACTGTGTGACTTCGCTTGTTAAATTCAGTCATTGTACCGTCAGTGATTGTGTAGCGAGCCTTCTTCGTCTCCCTCAGAGGTGCATTTGTGTTGCTAGGAAGTCGTTAGTCTGGAACAACCAGACCAGGATAATTTGTTTCGGCCTATACTCGCGACGTTATCATCACGAAGACGGGACGTCGAAGCAACCAGCCATCGCCTCCGGTACGCCAGATCGTGTCCTTGCAGTTAAGAAGACAGCTTGGTATTGTATGTCCGCAGCACCGGCAGATTAGGGAATTTTGCTATGTGATTATCAGAGCTCAGCAGAGCGCGCCTACTCCCGCCTTTTTTAACGTGGTTCTGGCTTGGGTGTTCATTGTCTGAGTTCTCACTACTGTTGCAGCAATTAATGTTGGAAGATTTGAGTTGCAAGGAATTGGCTCCACATACCATTTGGTCATAAATGTCACAATCTTCACCTTCACAGCATTTATTTGGTATCCAATTTGATGTATTGTAAATGTTTCATGTGTTTTGTTTATTATTTTGGGTTTAGTCATAATAAATCAAATTGGTATTTTGGACAGAACTTTCATTCTGTTGACTGGTAGAGCAACCCTTTCATATCTCACTACATTAATGAAACTTTCCTTTATCAAATTAATATCTATCAAATTAAATTATTGTAGGTGCCAAACTCTTTTCTACTCCACTGGCAGGGTCGCTTTCAGTCAGTCCGCATTTCTTCTTAATCCATGTGCAACAGGAAAAGTCGGAGTTAGAAAACGGGTGGCTTAGAGCAACATTTCCATATGAAGATTCTAGAAGAATTTAGTGTTAAATACACTGCTAGGCTAGCCCCGGCACCTCGTAATACTATCCGCAAGTTCATCAAGGCACTGTTGGTCCAAATTGCCCCACTCCTCAATGGTGATTCAGAATAGATCCCTCAGAGTGGTTGGTGGGTCACGTCGTCCATAAACAGTTCTTTTCAGTCCATCCCAGGCATATTCGATAGGGATCATGTCTGTAGAACATGCTGGCCGCTCTATTCGAGCGATGTCGTTATCCTGAAGGAAGACATTCACAAGACGTGCACGATAGGGGTGCGAATAGTCGTCCATGAAGACGAATGCCTCGCCAATATGCTGCTGATATGGTTGCACTATGTCGGAGAATGGCATTCACGAATTGTACAGCCGTTACGCGCCTTCCACGACCACTAGCAGCGTACGCCGGACCCACGTAATGCCAGCCCAAAACAGCAGGGAACCCTCACCCTGCTACACTCGCTGGACAGTGTGTCTAAGGCGTTCAGCCCGATCAAGTTGCCTCCAAACACGTCTCCGGCGATTCTCTGGTTGAAGACATATGCGACACTCATCGGTGAAGAGAACATGATGCCAATCCTGAGTGGTCCATTCGGCATTTTGCTGGGCCCAATTGTACCGCACTGCATGGTGTCGTGGTTGCAAAGATGGACCTCGACATGGAAGCCGGGAGTGACGTTGCGCATCATGCTGCCTATTGCACACAGTTTGAGTCGTAACACGGCGTCCTGTGGCTGCACGAAAAGCATTATTCAATATGGTGGTGTTGCCGTCAGAGTTTCTCCGATTAATAGTCCGTAGGTAGTGGTCATCCACTGCTCTAGTAGCCCTAGGACGGCCTGAGCGAGGCATGTCGTCGGCAGTTCCTGTCTCTCTGTATCTCCTCCATGTCTGGACAACATCGCTTTGGTTCACTCCGAGACGCCTGGGCACTTACCTTGTTGAGTGCCCTTGCTGTCACCAAGTAACAATGCGGACGCGATCGAACCGCGGTATTGACCGTCTAGGCATGGTTGAACTACAGACAACACGAGCCGTGTACCTCCTTCCTAGTGGAATTTCTGGAACTGATCTGCTGTCGGACCTCCTCCGTCTTATAGGCGCTGCTCATGTATGGTTGTTTACACCTTTGGGCGGGTTTAGTGACATCTCTGAATAGTCAAAGGGACTGTGTCTTTGACACAGTATCCAGAGTCAACGTCTATCTTCAGGGGTTCTGGGAACTGGGTTGATGCAAAATTATCTTTGATGTCTGTATCATATGTACACTGGGCCATCGTTTGAAGAACCATAGTGACCAGTGTTTGGTATTCTCTTCATGCACCAGCAGACAGGAGGGAGAGCTCTTACAGCGGTGAACCCACCGACGTCATTGGTCACAAGGGTGGCACCTCGTCGTCTTTTCGCGATTGTCCAGGGTCCGCATAGTGATGCATATGTGGAGTCTGCAAAGAGAGCTTCCCAAGTCAGATAAAAGCGTATTCTCTGTTATTCTTACAATTCTTTATATGGACAACAAGTGAAATTTCATTTAAACTTAGTGGAGTTCCAATTTTAATAGGGACCAGTGTATATTCTGGAGCATTATGACAAGTTTTTTTATCTTTATTGTTATTTTCAAACACGTACAAACAGGCAGGCTGTCGGCAGCACGTTACGCCGCTCTTCAGCCATAGAGTAGATAAAGAAACAACAGAAAGAATACAGTGACATAACGGTGGGTAATAAAACAGTAGACACACAAAGACAAACACGGAGCTGTACACACTCCACGATAATCCACACCACAAACTGTTGTCACGACGCACTAACACTGAAGATGGCGATGGCACAGGTGAACGATGGAGTGTGACGGTGAACACTGAACACTAAACACGACGGCACACATGAGACACTGATGGCGATGATCTCCGGCACGAAAACGTCCACTTAGTGTGTGCGAGTCCGCGGACCTGCCATGAGGGGAATGAGGGTGAGGTGAGGGAGAGGGGATAACAAGGATGCCAATGGCTGAGGAGATGGGGAGGAGGAGAGGGACAGGGGAGGGGAAGCCCTGGGGAGGAGTGGGGAGAAATGGAGGAGGGAGGGAAGAGGGAGAGAAGGGAGGGAGGTTGCCCATAGGAGCAAACACAGGAAGAGAGTGGCAGGATCAAAGTTGGTAGGAGGGGTAGATGGAGGGGAGGAGGGCATCATCAGGGAGAGGGAGCTGGCGGAAGCCACCTTGGGAGAGGGTAAGGAGGGTGGAGAGATGGAGACCGGGTGGGACGTGGGAATACAAGCGCGGCAGCGGGCGGGGGTGGGAGAGGATGGGCGAGACAAGTGGGTGAGGAGGATCGAGCTAGTGGGAGGTGTACAGGATCTGTATCCTTTCAAGGAAAAGGAGGAGGTGGGGAAACGGAATGAGATCGTTCAGGATCCGCATGTGGGAGGGATGACGGATGCGATAGGCGAGGCGGAGAGCACGGCGTTCAAGTGATTTATAGGTGTGGAGTATGGAGGAGGGGTCAAGACCCCATTTACGGCCCGAAAGGAGTTTGAGGAGACCGAGTCGGGAGCGTGCCTTGGCTTGGATTGTCCGGAGATGGGGGGTCCAGGAGAGTCGACGGTCGAGGGTGACGCCAAGGTACTTAAGGGTGGGGGTGAGGGCGATAGGACGGCCACAGATGGTGAGATAGAAATCAAGGAGGCGGAAGAAAATGGTGGTTTTGCCTACAATGATCGCCTGGGTTTTGGAGGGATTGACCTTGAGCAACCACTGGTTGCACCAAGCGGTGAAACGGTCAAGATGGGATTGGAGAAGGTGTTGGGAGCGCTGCAGGGTGGGGGCAAGGGCAAGGAAGGCGGTGTCATCGGCAAACTGAAGAAGGTGGACGGGGGGTGACGGCGGCGGCATGTCCGCCGTATACAAAAGGTACAGAAGGGGGGAGAGGACGGAGCCTTGGGGCACACCGGCGGAGGGAAAAAAGATGTAGGAATCCGTGTTATGGATGATGACATAGGAAGGACAGTAAGAGAGAAAGGAGCCGATCAGACGAACATAGTTAATGGGAAGGGCGAAGGTTTGGAGCTTGAAGAGGAGACCGGAATGCCATACCCGGTCGTAAGCACGTTCGAGGTCCAGGGAGAGGAAGATTGCAGATCGATGGGAATCAAGCTGTTCAGAAAGGAGATGAGTGAGGTGAAGGAGAAGGTCGTCGGAAGAGAAGGATGGCCAAAAGCCACAATGGGTAACGGGAAGGAGGCAGTGCTGGCGGAGATGCTGGTGGATGCGGTGGGTGAGGATAGATTCCAGGACCTTGCTGAAGACTGAGGTAAGGCTGATTGGATGGTAGGAGGAGACGGCGGACGGCGGTTTGCCGGGTTCAAGGAATATCAGGATACAGGAGGTTTTCCACAGGTCGGGGTAGTAACCGGTGGACAGGACTACATTGTAGAGCCTGGCCAGGGTGGAGAGGAGAGAGACAGGAGCTTCACGAAGGTGACAGTAGGTGACTCGATCGTGACCAGGAGCGGTGTTGCGTTTCGTGCGGAGTGTAGCAATGAGATCCTGTGTAGTGATAGGGGCATTGAGTTCCGTGTGTGCCATGTTGTCCAAGTACTGGAAACCAGGTGCGAGGGGAGGGACAGAGGTGTCAGTTTGATCGCTGACATCCGGGAAGAGGGAGTAATCGAACTGGGGATCATCAGGGATGGAAAAGACATTGGAGAGGTAAGAGGCAAAGTGATTGGCCTTACTAAGGATGTCAGGAAAGGGATGATCATTATGGAGAAGAGGATGGTAGGGGGAGGGTTTAGTTCCAGTAAGGCGACGGTAGGCTGACCAGAACTTGGACGAGTTTATAGGTAGGATAACATTTAAACAGGTGCATGTCTGTTGCCAGTCCCGGTGTTTCTTAGCCGCAAGCAAATTACGAATGTGTCGCTGGAGTTGCTGGTGGCGACGAAGTGTGTCCGGGTCACACGTGTGGAGAAAGGCACAGTAGAGACGGCGGGATTCATGGAGGAGGAGGAGGACGGCCTGTGGGGGTAAGGTAGGATGGTGGGGGTGGATGGCGACAGTAGGGACATGGGCCTCGACGGCCTCAGACAAGGTCTGCTGGAGAAAGGAGGCGGCATGGGTTACATCGTCAGGGTGGTGGTAGGTGAAGGGGTGGCTATCGACCTGGGTAGAGAGGGTATCCCAGTAGGCATTCCAGTTGGCACGGGAATAGTCATGGACGTACTTTGGGGGAGGGTCAGTACGAGTGTTGGGGCGGGGGCGACGACCTTCTGAAACGGTGAGGAGGACAGGGAGATGGTCGCTACTAATAGGCTCCAGAACATCCACTGTTATGCAGCCAAGGAGGTTAGGGGAGGAGAGGATAACATCAGGAGTGGAATTGGATTTGGGATGGGTGTGCTGGGGTATGGGGATGAGGTCGCCTTGAAGGGAGGAGAGGAACCGATGCCACCGCCGTAACTGGGCGGCGGAATGACTATGGATGTTGAGGTCTGCAGCAATCATGTAGGAGGAGAAGGTACAGTCAATGTGGGAGAGGAAGTCGAAGGGAATAGGGGCATTAGGCTGGACATAGATGGTAGCGCAGGTGACGGGAAGGCCGGGGAAGAAGAGACTGAGGATCAGGTGTTCAGTGGGGTTGGGAAGGAGAGGTTGGAGCCGAACTGGGATCTGGCGGTGGTGACCAATGGCAACTCCAACATACACAATCGGGAGGGGATTATCGGAGTGGTGAAGGAGGTAGGGCGATGTGTGGACGGTGTGTTTCATTGAGGAGGAAGGCATCCACATGGTGGGTGGCAAGGGTGTGCAGGAAGAGGTTCTTGTTGGCAGGAAGGGAGCGGATGTTGTTGTAAAGGATACGGTGCTGTCGCGCCATGACAGGGATTTAGAAAAGGGTGTCAAGACGGGAGAAGGTGAAAGGGGCCTGGTTGTTGGAGTAGGTGGCATACATTTTTAAGTGGAAAATGGAACGGGCGGCAAGGGAGACCTGTTGGAGAGTGTGAGGGCGCTGGAAATGGTGGGCGTTTTGTAGGAGAATGGTGAGGGACCTGATGATGTCCTCAGCCGTGGGGGGGGGGGGGGACGAAGGGAATTGCCAGGAGGGGGGGCGTCCAGAGGACGGACAGGGACGGTGAGTTCAGGAGTGGTCGGAGGGGGTCAGGCTTTACACTTCTGGGAGTAGGTGGGATGGGGGAGTTTGCAGGTATTACAGGAGGGAGGGGACTGAAGGTTAGGGCACTGCCGGAGGAAGTGCGTTTGCCTACAATGCGGGCAGGTGGGGGCCTCACGGCACTCGGCTGTTGGGTGTGTGTTATAGCACAGACACCTCTGGCAGCGCAGGGATTGAGGAGGGGAACAGGAGGGGTCGACCTTATAGCGCTGGTTGAAGAGGAGGGCACCCTCCTTCAGGAGACAGTCAATGGAGGGGGTGTCCTTGGAGAAAACCCGCATAGGGCAGTTGGGGCCGGCCGAGTTGAAAATGCGGCAGACCGCCCGAACCTCCAGTGTGGGATGCGCCTTGAGCTCCGCAACACCTCCTCCTCCGTGATCATCAGACTGAGCCGAGTGATCACGGCCGTGAGGGTCGGCGGGTGACATGGGGGTTGGGGTTGGTGGGTAGGAGATGGAGAAGGAGCAGGGGTGAGGGAGGTGTTGGGGCCAAAACGGGTGATGGGGAGGCGGGAGAGGATGTCAGTATGGAGGGTGGGACTGGGGTAGGAGATGAGAACGAAATCCCGTCTGGGAGTAAGGAGGGAGATGGGGTCACCATGGAAGTGTTGGCGGAGGAGGAGGGAGAGATTCTGGGCCTCGAGAAGGGAAGGATTGGGACGGGAGAGGAGGTATTTGTATAAAGAGGGGGGGAGGAGGAGGAGGAGGAGGAGGCAGAGGGAGCAGGACCAGGTGGGGAGACATCCATGGCATCCTGGGGGGGGGGGGAAGGAGGACGGGGCAGGGCCTTCTTGGGACTGGAGGTGGTGGTGGTGCCACTAGGGCGCTTAACGGCGGCAGATATGAGGGACAGGAGCTATAGGGAGGTGGTGGGAAGGGGCAGGTCCCGGCATGGATGCAGCAGTCAGCGCCGGAGATGGTGACAGTGAAGGTGACGGCGACAGCGACGGTGGTGGCGGTGATGGCGAAGGCGATGGGGAAAGGTGGCCATGGGCAGTGGCCCGATGGGCTACCACCCTAACTGGAGCTGCAGTGACAGGCTGGTGGAGTGGGAGGAAAGGATCTGAGGGAGAGGAGCGGGAGGAAGAAGCTGGAGAGGGGGCGACAAAGAGCAAGGGCGAAGGGAGAGTGAAAAGAGGAGGGATGGAAAGAGGGGGGTGTGAGTGTGCACACCATGTAATGGTGGTGGTGGTGGCGGAGGGGGAAGGGGAAGTATAAACTATGGCTGTAGTGGTAGTGGTGGTAGTGGTGGCGGGGGCTGACATGACGATGGGGATAAACAAAAATTCACAAGACGATAAGGAAAGGAAAAAAAAATGGGGGACAGACGAAGACGAAGAGGGACGAAGACCAGAGTCCTACGCTGCTGGCGCTGACGACGGCTGGCAGGAATGCCGCAGCTGCTGCTGCTGCTGCTGCTACTGCAGACCAGGGCGGGGCCGGGGCCAGGGCCGGGGCTGCTGCTGCTGCTGCTGCTGCTGCTGGAGGGCTGGCTGGCTGGCTGGCTGGCTGGCTGGCTGACTGGCTGGACTGCCGCTGCTGCTGCTGCTGCTGCTGGCTGGCTGGCTGGCTGGCTGGCTGGCTGGCTGGCTGGCTGACTGGCTGGACTGCCGCTGCTGCTGCTGCTGCTGCTGGCTGGCTGGCTGGCTGGCTGGACCGCTGCTGCTGGCCGGGTCCGCTGCTGCTGCTGCTGCTGCTGCTGCTCGGCTGGCTGGCACCTGAAAACCTAGCGCTTCGATTAGTGCTGGAATGGCACAATCGAAGGGCGGTATCCTTCCGGAGTACCGCCGGAGACGATTATGACAAGAGGTCATCTGTTATTTATTATTATGGAAAAAGAAAACGAAAGAGAGAACAGTGGGTGTAACATTCATTGCTAGGCCATAACATGTGCAGGCTGTCATTGTGGACGAGCTCTACACAGGCAACCTTCAAACATCGAAATGTATCGGTGCTGCTTGTTCATTAATATTTATCTAGCGTTAGGAATCAGTTGTTGCTGGAGTGAGCGGGGAGCGGCTGTTTGTCCAGCAGAGGCTGGCAGGGCGGGCGGCACGTGGACAGGCGGCCGCGGCCGCTCAGAAAACACGGCGCTGGCGGCACGCGACGTCACGTCTGCACGCGAGCCGGGCCCACGAGGGGGGCGGGCTCTGAATAAGGCAGGCCGGGCCGGGCTAGTAGGCTGGGGCGGCGCTGCTATTCTCGTATCGCGCCCTCACGTGATGCGCTGCAGCCTTCTGCGAATGCGTAAGGATCTGCCGCAGGTGATCCCTCAAAGGTTGCGAAGTAGAATCACGCGTCAGAGACATTATACGCGGTGTTTCAAAAAGAATATACGTATTTCGAATGCATATATTTATTAAGCTTTTAAAACATACGAATATGAAACTTGACACGCATGTTTACGAACCTCTCAAGTTTAGAATACAATGTTCAATATGTCCTCCATCAGCGACATGAACAATATCACATCTATAGTCAAATTCTTCCCATATTCATGCAAACATGTCCTTCGTCACTGATGTTACGGCAGTACGGATCCCATTCTTCAACTCTTCCAGGTTTTGTGAAAGAGGTGGTGCATAAACGTTGTCTCTAACGAAACCCCACAGGAAGTAGTCAGAGGGTGTCAAATCCGGTGACCGTGGAGTCCAGCTGAGACATGCTACGTCCCCAGCTCCTTGACGACCAATCCACGAACTTGGCGAGCCCAGAGAGGGGGTCCCCCGACTTGTTGAAAAATTTTATCTTCGGTAGCTTCCGAAACAGTCAGTTTTGTAACATAGCGAGATACTGCTGACCATTAACCGTGTTTCCATCAAAGAAGAATGGACCGTAAACAGATGATCGGGATATCGCACAAAACACATTGACTTTGGGCAAATCTCGTACATGTTCAATGGCTGCATGTGGGTTCTGTAGGCCCCAAATTCGAACATTGTTTTTATTTACCTGACCACTAATATGGAAAGTCGCTTCATCACTGAACACGATGCGTTGTGTGAAAGTGTTATCATTGTCAATAGCATCAAGAATCTCGTTATAAAATGCCTCACGTTTGTGTTTGTCATCAGGACGCAGAGCTTGTAACAGATGTAACTTCATAACCAACCGACGTCTCAAAACATGCCAAATTTTTGTTGTAGGTGGTTGTAACTCCCGACTGGCATACGAGTTCATTTTGAAGGACTACGCGCTACAGTCGCAGGTTCGAATCCTGCCTTAGGCATGGATGTGTGTGATGTCCTTAGGGTAGTTAGGTTTACTTAGTTCTAAGTTATAGGGGATAGATAACCTCAGAAGTTAAGTCCCATAGTGCTCAGAGCCATTTGAACGATTTTTGAAGGAGTGCGTTGGAAAGCAGTTTGAATTCGTGCAACATTTTCTTCAGGAACACGAGGGCGGCCAGGACTCTTTCCTTTACATACACATCCTGTATCTAGAAACTGTCGATATCATCTGCGAATGTTCTACTCATTCGGAGGATCAGTTTGCTACCTCAACTTGAAACGTCTTTGCACTGTAATAACGGAATTCTATTTCGCAAACTCAAGAACACAAAATGATTTCTGCTGCGGAGTAGCCATTTTAAACATATGATGGTTACCAAGTATAACAGCAGACAACTGACATCTAGTGGCTATTAGAATAAAGTAGACTATGTATTCGTTTCTCTAATAGCCGAGCCCAGGCGCGGCGATCGATAGTTTGGACAAAACAATACTTACTAATACGTATATTCTTTTTGAAACAGTCTATATTTCTGTGGAATACATGTCTCTCCAGTATCTGGTTTCCTTCCTACTAAATCCTAGATTACTAAAGTCTCGAAAAATTTACGATTACGGTTGGTATCTCTTCGCAACACCCGCTAATCTGGCACACATGAGTAACGCGTGTCCTTGAATTCTTTCATGGCAGCTATTATTGTTAACATTGGCTGAATTATTTATTGCCTGACTCCAGAGATTTATTAACACTGGTGCTATTGTCGTAAATATTAGTAATGATTAGTAATGGTATACGTGCTTTCTGATAGTCGGCATATATGTTTTATCGCTTAGAATTTGTCTTGGTTTGGCATCTTAGATGAAGTATTAAGGAATCATAGTTAGAAGATTGTTAGCTTATATTACAACTGGCACTCTATAGTGGCAATCTCCTCTTTTGCTAGAAAAATTAGAACAGTGTGGATGATGTTGAGTTTTATTTTGACGCGAACGTAATGGGTGATTTGATTAATAGCTGATAAGGGGGCAGACAATGGGTGGAGAGAAAGGTGTCTTGAAGAGAGTGTTCTGTGCACAGATGAAGTGATACAGACCCAGACTTTGAAGCAGCAAATGACGAAAACGAGGAACTGGAAGAAGAATCCCTGAGCCACTTGTTACTTGGATTGGAGTAAGAGTGTATAAAGCAAACGGCTACTCGTTTTGTCTGTAAAATGCTCTTGGACTGAGTAACTGGATAAAAGACGAACCTTGACCGTTGGCATGGGACCTCCACACCGAAAAAATGCAAAGTGCACAATATAAAATTTGATTTATTTCCCAACAATATTTTGAGTAGTAAAATTGTCATTACAGGGTATAGAACAGGACTTTAGTACTTATTTTGCACGGAACCTACTACTGCAGATCTAATAATTGTAGTTAACTAGTGAATAAACTTTAAATTATGACGTCCTTTGAATAAATTTTGCAGTGGTAAATTTTACGATGATTTAGTAACAATGCAACATTTTCCCCCATTGAGAGTTACAAGTTTGAGAGGGAGGCTGTAGAGCGTTACAGAAACCTCTTCAGCAAATTCGTATAGCGTTGTTCAAAGTAAAATTACCGTGAGTATCTGATAGGACTCGGGTGGAGGTACCTGTTATCGTCATTGCATGCTAACCATTTGTATGTACATCTGTACTCGGTAAACCACCTTATGGAGTGTGGTGGAGGGTACTTCGTGTACCAGTATCACTTCCCGCTTTTCTTGTTCCAATCGCAAATGGTTCGCAGGAAGAACGACTGCTGATATCCTCCAATGTGATTAGAAGACTTTCCTATCACTGCAGATACAGATATTGGCATCTTGCTCAAGTGAACTAGCTTTAAATTTTGAAAAAAAAAACAGTTAATCCATTTCTGTACATTCAAAAATACCTAATCCCTAAGGGCCTAAATTTACTTTGTCGATTTGTTGTAATACTTAGGTCTAGTTACTACTACCATAAAAATAAAAGCAGACTTTGGAGTCAAAGGAAACAGTAAGTTAATATTTCGCATATTTTCAATCACTGACGTCGGAAAGGATAAATATGTGCTTGTATAACACGGCACAGAATAGAATCGTGATCTAGGGGGCTGGCGCGGTAGCTCAGGGTTAGCTGCCCTCTGTAATAAAAAACTGAGTAACTGGATCAACGACGAACTTTGACGGTTGTCATGGGACATCCACACCGAAAAAATGCAAAGAGCAATAATGAACAAAACGAGATTTGAGAAAAAAGGGGAGTTGCGTCTTTGATTCATAGACAAAACGCCCTCGGCCCCGAGTTCGAAACCCACCACCGCTTACACTTTGGTTAATAATCAGCATTGGCGGCCGAAGACTTCCGGCATAAGTCACCCTCATTCTGCCAATGGCCTTGTGAAAGACGGCGGAGGAGCGGACAGAGGTTCAAGGCATGCTCTTGCCTTTGGGGTCGGAAACTGCCACTAAAGTCGGAAGAGTCAGCAATGATGAACGGCATGATGCAGAAGGCAATGGAAACCACTGCATTAAAGACACACAACGTGTGTCCATAGGAGATGCGACCTGTAATTGAAAAAGTGTCATGATGATCTCTCCATTGGCAAAAGATTCCGGAATGGTCCCCATTCGGATCTCCGTGGGGGACTGCCAAGGGGGAGATGACCATTGAATATCCACCGAAAGGATAACGTTCTACGAGTTGGGGCGCGGACTGTCAGACGTTTGAATGTGGCAGGGAAGCTATAATACATAAAAGGGAAATACGAAGACTCAATCTAGACATAGTAGGGGTCAGTGAAGTGAAATGGAAGGAAGACCAGGATTTCTGGTCAATGAGTATATGGTTATATCAACAGCAGCAGAAAATGGTATAACGGGAGTAGGATTCGTTACGAACAGGAAACTACCCCAGTAGGCAGTATAGTTGACAAGCAATGGACATCTCTAAAAAGGGCAATCAGAGTAGTTGGAAAGAAAAACATAGGTACAAAGAAGGTAACTGAGAAGAAATCATGGGTAGCAAAAGAAATAATTCAGCTGATCGATGAAAGAAGGAAGTACAAAATAGTTCAGGGAAATTGAGGAATACAAAAATACAAGTCACTGAGGTATGAAACAAATAGGAAGTAAAGGGAAGCTAAGACGGAATGGCCGCATGAAAAATTGAAGAAATCGAAAATTAAATGATTGTGGGGAGAACTGGCTCAGTATATAGGAAATGCAAGGGTGGTAACATTAAGATTCCAATAGGAATTCCATTGTTAAATGCAGAGGAAATTTAGGTGGACTGATAAGGTGAGGAATAAGGAGATTCTCGCAGAATCGGAGAAGGAAGGAATATGTGGAAAAAGACTGACAGGGAGAAGGGACAGCATGAGACAGCATGATAAGACCTGTTACGATATCAGGGAATGACTTCCATAGTACTAGATGGAGTTATAGAGGGCAAAAACTGTAGATGAAGACAGAGATTGGAATACATCCAGCAGATAATTGAGGACGCAGGTTGCAAGTGCTACCCTGAGATGATGAGGTAGGCACAGGAGAGAAATTCGTGGCAGGCCGCATCAATCCACCAGTCAGAAGACTGATGATCGAAAAAAAGAAAAGAAAAGAAAAAAGCACAAAGGGCGCAAGTTTCATAAATGCACGTTAGCCAGTCCCAGTTCGATTCCTTGTGGCGGCTTAGCGACCATTGGTCTGGTATACCGACCAGCTTAATGTTTTTCCACCATCGTTTAGGCAAATGCCGGGCTGCAGTCTAGAGTGTCATAAAATACGATGCACAAACAGCTGAAATCACACTATTCACCAATTTTGGCATGCACAGCTTCCCTCCCTTGGGTTAACAGTGACTTCGGGATGGCACCAGTTTAAAGAGTTGGTCATATTAAGTGCCTAACCACGGAACATTTATTCACTGATGAAATTTATTGTTAACATTAAATTTTAATTTCAGACTAACAGAGGTACTCATAAATAGTAAAAATTATATGCGCTAAATGAATCGACCTCTTGCACAGAAATAAGTGAAATGCACAGCTTAGAAACTATTTGACAATCAACCTAAGTAAATATAACTTGTGTCAGACACTAACTGCACATGGTGTTTCGTACATGTAGCAAAGTTATCTTTTTAGGAAACAGTAAGTTGGTCTTTTTAACGCAAATAGAATTATCGATCTTACCTTGCTCTACACTGCTGAAAAATAGAGAAAATGAAATTAATTTCAGAATTTCAAACAGGGGCACGGAAAAAATCAATTGTCGTTGAAAAATGCTCTTAAAGCTGAGCATTCAAATTTTTTGCTATTACTGCTGAACATTCCATTTTTTTCCTTGTCTTACTCCGCTCGAAAATGTCAGTAAATTCACCACGCTGCCTTAATCGACTTCATTCAGATGGTTCACATGGCTCTGAGCACTATGCGACTTAACATCTGAGGTCATTAGTCCCCTAGAGCTTAGAACTACTTAAACCTAACTAACCTAAGGACATCACACACATCCATGCCCGAGGCGGGATTCGAACCTGCGACCGGAGCGGTCGCGCGGTTCCAGACTGAAGTGCCTAGAAACGCTCAGCCACACCGGCCGGCTCAACTTCATTCAGTGGGAACTGTTGTCACCTGAGAGATGACATGTATAGCTTCTGTTCTAGTGCCGTTACTCAAGTCCAAAAAGAGACGTTTTGGCAGAACATAGTTAAATGTTTTGGTGGTGCTCTTCAGACTGTTTGTCATTCGTTCAGTAATAGCAAGATCTATCGAAGAGGTATGTGTGATCATTACGGTGCCAGGAAAATATCCTCAGAGTTACCAACAAACAGAGAGGACTTACGCAGAGAGACTGCATGACCGTCTTCTCTGGACATACGATTTTACGCGACTGGAGTCACGGAGAGGTACAACCAATTCACAGTCGTAGCAAACAAGTCAGAAGACGTGTCAGAAGCAAACAGAAATGGAAATATTGTTGCTTCTGTATGGTAAATGTAGCATGGGACTGTGAGGTGATCAGAGATAGCCAGCCGAGGTGGCCGAGCGGCCTTAGGCGCTACAGTCTGGAACCGCGCGACGGCTACGGTCGCAGGTTCGAATCCTGCCACCGGCATGGATGTTTGTAATGTCCTTAGGTTAGTTAGGTTTAAGTAGTTCTAAGTTCTAGGGGACTGATGACCTCAGAATTTAAATCCCATAGCGCTCAGAGCCATTTGATCAGAGATACCATCTATGGAACTACACTGGCAGTTGTTTACATATATATATATATATATATATATATATATATATATATATATATATATATATATATATATATATCATGTTCTTCAGGCATTAGGTTCACGTGGACATATGACTTATAGACTTGATTTTTTAACTGAAAAAATGTATTCCACGACGTTCAAACAACGCACTGATGAAGCCATTTTTTAAACTGCGACATAGGTATCCACAATTCTCACTGTTGGTAAGGAAAGAAAAACTCACTGCTTATGCAGGAAGACAAGCTGCACGTCAGGAGCATAAATAAAAGTGGCGTTCAAAAAGAAACGAGCCAGAGTTTGGAATGCGCAAACCGATGACAGGAGGGTAATATCGTGGCGTGTGTAAATAGTTGTGGTTCCGACCAGAACGTGGAAGTTCAGAGCCCTTCACTAGAGGGCACGCGTGCACGCCACGTGAGTATACAGAGCTAGCAGCAGCATGCATCGTCCAATGCTGCCAGTCGCATTGCAAACAGTGATGTGGATGCGTCAAAAGAAGAGCAAAGAGGTGTTGTTCGTTTTCTGTCAACGGAAGGAGTAGGGGGAACAGACATTCATCGACGAATGTCACAAGTGTAAGGCGAACACTGCATGTCCATTGCAAGAGTCAAGTCGTGGCATAAGCGCTTCAGGGAAGGACGGGTGTCGTTAGCCGATGATGCACGGTCCGGAGCACCACACTGCATTACCGATGACAGCGTCCATCTGGTCGATGCACTCATTACCCACGACCGCCGAGTGACAGTGAAAGCCATAGCCGCCGTGGTCTGATTGAGCGTCGGAAGTGTTAACACCATCATGAAGGAACGACTGCACATGTGAAAAGTCTGTGCCCAATGGGTGCCCCAAAGTCTTCAACCACACCTGGAAGCATGTCGAATGGCCCACTGTCTTGCTCATCTGCAGGGCTATCAGGGTTATGCTCGGGAAGGGAATGCGTTCCTGGCACGAGTGGTGTCTGGAGATGAGTCATGGTGTCATCACTTCAAACCAGAATCAAAACGACAAAGTCTCCAGTGGAAGCATCCAGGGCTACCACCACCAAAAACAGGCAAGGCCATCCACATGAGTGCAGGAAATGTTATGCTGACGTTCTTCTCCGGCCGGAGTGGCCTTTCGGTTCTAGGCGCTACAGTCTGGAACCGAGCGACCGCTACGGTCGCAGGTTCGAATCCTGCTTCTGGCATGGGTGTGTGTGATGTCCTTAGGTTAGTTAGGTTTAATTAGTTCTAAGTTCTAGGCGACTGATGACCTCAGAAGTTAAGTCGCATGGTGCTCAGAGCCATTTGACGTTCTTCTTCGATCAAGATGGCCCCCTTCTGATTCACTTCCTACAGGTTGGGACAACAGTGAATGCTCAGCGTTACTCGCAAACGTTGACCACTCTTCGCCAAGTGATCATATCAAAACGACCAGGCAATCTCACCCCTGGGGCCGTTCTGCTCCAAGACAATGCAAAGCCTCATACGGCCAACGCAGTCGCGGCACTCCTGGACAAATATCAAATGGGAGTTTCTTGGCCACCCTCCATACAGTCCGGACCTCTCTCCCTGTGATTAAGCCATGTTTGGTCCCCTTCAAAAGGCCCTGAGAGGCAAACGATTCACCTCGGACAACGATGTCCAGCTGTACGTGCGGAACAGGTTAACATTGTAGCACCAGGAATTTTATGAGACAGTCGTTCACCGCCTCGTGTCACAGTCGGACAAGTGTCTCAACAGCCAGGGTCAATACTTCTAACATACAGGTACTGTTTTCTGTAATTATGCCTCCGGCTCGTTTCTTTTTGAACGTCCCTTATAATTGGTGTGGACTCATCCACGATAAATTCGTCGGACCTTACTTGTGTTAAGAACAATTAAATAGTGAGCTGTAGTCTGAATTTCTCGAGCATTCACTGACAGAGGTTCTAGAAGGTGCTTCGCAAGCTATACTGTTGTTTATGTCGTTGCAGCATGATCAGTATCGAACACATTTTTCCTGATTGATGAAGCGTACTTTAAATCAAACTTTTGCTGCGCTATGCATTAGCACAAGAGAGTCAGTGAATGGGTCACCACGGCCACCATATTATAGTCCTAGTCATTAATTCGTCTGGGGGGCGTAGCCATTACATTGTGTATCAATAGAGTGCCGGTATAAAAGTCAGAATTCGTAATGCATGCCTGTCGCTTCCACATTAGAAAATACGTCGCGAGGTTGAGGAGGGAATGGGAGGCAAAAATGGAATTTTTTATAAATTTTCGAATTGTAACTGCTGAAGAAACAAAAGCAAATACTTTTCGCTCATTGCATTGGAAGACACAGCATTTATTCTACATTTGTTTCTTTTCTTAAGCGTAATTTAAATGGCCAGTCACAGAAAGCATTAACGTACTTTTTATATAACACATGGTCACTTTTGAGATCTCTTTTCAAAGACATTAATTTTTTTCCATTTTCCGATTTTGAAATTATGAAGTTCAGTTCGTATTCTCCATTATTCAACAGCTTTCTGGCAATTTAAGTTTCGCCATTCTATTCGCCCTTATTGGTTTGCGTAAAACACATTTACATGAGGCAGGTCGGACCCAGAACCTAAGAAAAAAGCGCCTATACATAGGTCTGAAGCGCCATATACGGTGTGCTTCAGGTAAGCTGGTGTCCTACAAATAAATAAGCAAAACGATTATTTATGTAGACAAATAAACATAATGAATGTCACTCTCACTGCAGAGTTATGAATATAGTTTATTTAGCTATATGCCAGAGAGTTACAGCAATAACTTATAATTTTTTGAATAGAGTATTTTTTCTGTCATGTGACTATGGACAATTTAAAGCAAACTTCTATCAATTTTTGTTAGGGAGTCAAGAAAAGTTAAAAGTTTCAGGTGTATATGTAACATGCCTCCCTACATGAACCATGGACGTTGCCGCTAGGAGGGAGGCTTGAGAGCCTCAGTGATACAGATAGCCGTACCGTAGGTGCAATCACAATGGAGAGGTATCTGTTGAGAGGCCAGACAAACGTGTGGTTCCTGAAGAGGGCCAGCAGCCTTTTCCGTAGTTGCAGGGGCAACAGTCTGGATGATTGACTGATCTGGCCTTGTAACACTAACCAAAACGGCCTTGCTGTGCTGGTACTGCGAAAGCCTGAAAGCAAGAGGAAACTACGCCCGTAATTCTTACCGCGGGCATGCAGCTTTACCGTATGGTTAAATGACGATGGCGTCCTCTTGGGTAAAATATTCCGGAGGTAAAACAGTCACCCATTCGGATCTCCGGGAGGAGACTACTCAGGAGGGCGTCGTTATTAGGAGAAAGAAAACTGACGTTCTACGGATCGGATGGTGGAATGTGAGATCCCTTAATCGGGTAGGTAGGTTAGCAAATTTAAAAAGAGAAATGGATAGGTTAAAGTTGGATTCGGTGGGAATTAGTAAAGTTCGGTGGTAGGGACAAGACTTCTGGTCAGATGGATATAGGGTTATAAATACAAAATCAAATAGGGGTAACGCAGGAGTAGGTTAAGTAATGAACAAAAAATGGGAGAGCGGGTAAGCTAATACGAACAGCATAGTGAACGCATTATTGTAGCTAAGATAGACTCGAAGCCCACGCCTGCCACAGTAGTACAAGTTTATATGCCAACTAGCTCCGCAGACGACGAATAGGTTGAAGAAATTTAAAAGGAATTATTCAGGTAGTGAAGGGTGACGAAAATTTAATAGTCAAGGGGGACTGGAATTCGATAGCAAGAAAATGGAGAGAAGGAAACGTTGTAGATGAATATGGAATGGGGGTAAGGAATGAAAGAGGAAGCCGCCTGGTAGAATATTGCACAGAGCTTAACTTAATCATAACTAACACTTGGTTTAAAATAAATAAAAGAAGGTTGTATACGTGGAAGAGGCCTGGAAACAATGGAAGGTTTCAGATAGATTATATAATGATAAGAAAGAGATTTAGAAACGAGGTTTTAAATTATAAGACATTTCCAGGGACAGATGTGGACTCAGACCACAATCTACTGGTTATGAACTGTAGATTAAAACTGAAGAAACTGCGAAAAGGTGGGTATTTAAGGAGATGGTGTAACCTCCCCCTCAATATCGACCTTAATGACAGTGAAAAATTAAACCGCATGCACCTAATGAAAATTTGGCAAAAGCAATCGTCACCGAAGTTAATCTGTCGGTAAAAAGGGAGCGAAGGGTTACATCTAAATGAAAGGAAAAATGCAAATGAAATCGGTGAAAATTAATTTTGAGAAAAGGGTAAAATTAATAAAGAAAGTAAATGTGCGGTCATTACGTCAACAATTAAATGGCGTTAATTAGATATTTGAGATTAGGGGAAAATTACGCTCGCCAGTCCTATGGACAACTACTATAATAACTGAAAATAAAAGATTAATGCAAATATAATTAGCACTAAAAGTGTGGCAACTGAAGGTTGACACGTGCTGTGTGAAAACTCATTGTTTGTCAGAAGTAATAAATTTCGCTACACTCTGACTTAATTTAGCAAAAGAATCAATAAAACCGGAGTATTGAAAGTTAATTTAGTGACTGAAATTAATAGTGAACTTTGTTTCTGAAGCACTACGAAATTCAATAAAATAAGGTTAGTCTTGGGATACCTAAACAATCATTTCAAAAGCTACTTGAATCTTCGCAATTTAGAAATAAGAGATTTAACTTTGAACTTGAATTAAATGATTTTGAACAATTAACAATAGTAAAATTTAGTACTTACCAAGGTGAGCTGCAGTCACAGGTAAGCTAAAATATGGTAACAAAACTCGCACTCTTAATTTCTGCTTGTGTAATCTAAATATTGTACCCAGCTCTGAATACTTTAACTGAACTTTGAAATTGAAGCAGTGAAATGGAATGATATTACTTTAATGCTGGCGTATGAATTTCAATGACACTCGGGTTCAATCCAGAAAAGGAAGGGACCCTGCTTGGTAATGCAATTGGGACAATGAGCAACAAAGGTTCATGCTAAGCTGCTGTATTTTTGTGATGCAACAGTTTGAAAAGCGGAGGTCTACCATACAGTTCTAAAGCTTTACGTGCTTCCAGTCTTCCTTGTCGGTTGATTGAAGGTTTGCAGTCGTCGATCGGGGAGGTGGCTACAGTCACTCATTGTAAGCCGTCGCTGTTGCAGAAGCTGGATGTTGGCGCGCCCTCTTCTCGACACGGTCATCAGGCGAAACGGGCTCTTGATGTGCGCCAGCTAATGCTTCCCGTCCGCGACACCATGTCAGAAGCTATCATAGCAAGTCGAGCGCAATTACATGCTGCCAAACCCCGAAAGCGCTGCAACTCGTTGGAGTGTCACACAACACACCTGCTCCACCGCCCTACTCCAGCCAGCCTCTCTCTGCCCGCGCTCCATGCGGCAGAGTTAACACTACCAAAGATCCTAAACACTTTGGTACTCCACACGACCTATCGATGTAATCGTTCGATAGCATAGTTTTCCCTAGGCCAGACTCAGCGTAAAAATACAAATAATATTTATAAAACAAACCAATTATACATCGTCATAAATGAATATATATATATATATATATATATATATATATATATATATATATATACAGGGTGAGTCACCTAACGTTACCGCTGGGCATATGTCGTAAACTACATCAAATACTGACGAACCGATTCCACGGACCGAACGTGAGGAGAGGAACTAGTGTAATTGTTTCATACAAACCATAAAAAAATGCACGGATGTATGTTTTTTAACACAAACCTACGTTTTTTAAAATGGAACCACGTTAGTTTTGTTAGCAAATCTGAACATATAAATAAGTACGTAATCAGTGCCGTTTGTTGCATTGTAAAATGTTAATTACATCCGGAGATATTGTAACCTAAAGTTGATGCTTGAAACCTCCGACGTTCAGTTGCGTGTTGTAACAAAGAGGGGCCACGGTCGGCGAACAGCATCTGCAGGGACATGTTTACGATGACGACCGTGTTTACGAGTGTGGCTGTAGTGCACTGTTGTGGTTTGGTCTAGCTGTCGCAGTGTCAGCATGTAGCGCTTGCTGCTATTGTTATACTGCATTCGTCTCCGCACGCAGACCAACTGTAGTACTCCGTGTTACCAGACGTCTGTGATAGTGTAGTGTTGTAGGAACTGTGACCATGGTGTATTCGAACTCTGAAAAGGCGGAGATGATACTCATCTATGGCGAGTGTCGACGAAATGCAGCTGAAGCCTGCAGGGCGTATGCAGAACGGTACCCGGACAGAGAGCATTCAACGTGCCGCACATGCCGCACATTGTAAAACATCTACAGCCAACTGTATGCAACAGGTATGGTCGTAGCACGCAAACGGGTCCGTAACAGGCCGATCACAGGAGAAGCAGGTGCAGTTGCGAGAGCCGGTGGACTGAGTCAAAGTAGCGTCATGCGCATACTGCATCGTCACCGCTTTCACCCGTTTCATGTGTCACTACATCAGCAATTACATGGTGAAGACATTAATCATCGAGTGCAATTCTGTCAATGGGCATTAACAGAGAATGCGTTGCAGTTCTACCTGTTTACCGATGAAGCGGGTTTCACAAACCACCGGGCAGTGAATCTACGGAACGTGGATTACTGGTTCGTGGACAATCCTCGCTGGCTCAGACAGGTAGAGCGACAGCGACCGTGGACTGTAAATGTATGGTGCGGAATCATTGGCGACCACCTCATTGGTCCTCACTTCATTGCAGGGGCCCAAACAGCTGCAACATACATCCCGTTTCTACAGAATGATCTGCCAACGTTGCTCGAAAATGTTCCACTGGAAACGCGTCGACGTATGTGGTATCAGCATGATGGTGCACCTGCACATCCCGCAATTAACACTAGGCTGACCCTTGGCAGGATGTTCGACGGGCGTTTCATAGGACGTGGAGGACGCATAAATTGGCCAGCCCGTTCTCCTGATCTTACACCTCTGGACTTCTTTCTGTGGGGTACGTTAAAGGAGAATGTGTACCGTGATGTGCCTACAACCCCAGAGGATATGAAACAACGTATTGTGGCAGCCTGCGGCGACATTACACCAGATGTACTGCGGCGTGTACGACATTCATTACGCCGGAGATTGCAATTGTGTGCAGCAAATGATGGCCACCACGTTGAACATCTATTGGCCTGACATGTCGGGACACAATCTATTCCACTCCGTAATTGAAAACGGAAACCACGTGTGTACGTATACCTCACCCCTCATGGTAATGTACATGTGCGTCAGTGAAAAAGACCAATAAAAAGGTGTCAGCATGTGGACGTAATCTGCTGTCCCAGTCTCTTCTGTACCCAAGGTCCATCACCGTTCCCTTTGGATCCCTACGTAATTCGGTGATCTCGGATACACACGATCGAACAGCGGAGGAGTGGTACTCAAGCGTCAACTTTAGGTTACAATATCTCCAGATGTAATTAACATTTAACAATGCAACAAACGGCACTGATTACGTATTTGTTTATATTTTCAGATGTGCTAACAAAACTAACGGGGTTCCATTTAAAAAAACGTAGGTTTGTGTTAAAGAACATACTTCCGTGCATTTTTTTATGGTTTGTATTAACCAATTACACTAGCCCCTCTCCTCACGTTCGGTCTGTGGAATCGATTCGTCAGTATTTGATGTGGTTTACGAAATATATCCAGCGATAACGTTAGGTGACTCACCCTATATATATATAACAATTACTATATATAAAGACACAGAAATGTCATATCTTCAGGTAACAAATAAAGGATATGCATTTCCGGCGTTACACGTGCCCCACATTGTATGAGGATGTTCGTGTAACCTAAACAGACTCAGAAAATGTCCCAAAAAGGAAAAAAAAGCAGCGGAAATGCATATGCTCAAAATATGAAGAAAATTTAGCATTAGGCTAATGAACCATAAACCAATTTTTAGACCATAATAATTGAGTGGAGACACTCCTAACCTTATTCCAGTCTGTCATCTTACTCTAAAGAAAACAGGTTGACAACATATTAAAATTCATAGAAAACATAGAAAATGGTTCAGCTATTCTAAATCAGCAAAATTCCTAACAGTATCAAGAAATGGAATACTATTTACAAAATTAGCAAGAGTACATGGTCATAAAAAACAGGTATATCAAAATACGCAAATTAATAATTAATTACATAGAATACACATTTTTATATAACTTTTTCATAATTAATATTCTCGTCATGAGAGTCCACTTAACGCTAAACAAGAAAATAATATACAGCAGATCGAAGAAAAGAATATTGACAGCAGAATTCTTTTACATCAGCTGTCCGGGAAGAAAAACAAATCCGCCTTCTGTACCCGCAAGTACAAAGAATGCCGACGGGCACAAGAGCCGACAGCGGCTCCGCCTCGCCAGTACTGTCGCGCCCGCCTGTGCGCCACGCTTGATCTCACTCGCCTGTGTAAAGGCATTTCCAGAACGTCCGTTTCACTTAATTCTTTGGAAAAACACTCCCGAGTAGTCTCAAGGAGTCCATTAACACTATCATAGTGGATAACTCAACACTGGCCATCATCAGACGCATGTACTAACCTGAAACTTAAAACAGCGTCTAAGTACATCGGCAATGACTAGTAAATCACACATTAATGAAATCTTACAGCTAGTTACAAAATCATATTTACATTCCTTAATGTACTGTGACTCAGCTGAAAACTTAAACTAGCAGCTTGGATTTTTCAATTGATTAATAATCAGTTACTCTTAAATCATTTAGTCAAAATTAATTACTTATTAATTACAACTTCTTTAATGTTCTCTTGGCCAGGCAAAAGCATGGCAATCCAGCAAATCGTTAAATCTTACACTCTATATTTACATACTGTACAAATTACCCATTCTGTGGTATTAATCAATCCTAGGTTGGTTCAATTTCAAGTCTAAAACGTTCCGTATACCTAATAGTTTTGCAGAGCTTGGATACTCTAAGCAATAAGCATTTGTGTGAGGTATACCAATGACTTTATATGGTCCATTATAGACAAACATAAATTTAGAGATTTCATTGTCTATCTCGCTCGATTTCTCATGAGCTTTTACAAACACTAAGTCTCCGATTGCAATCTTAGGAAAACGCGCTTTAGCGTCATGACGATGTATGCGAGCATCGGCTTTTAGCTTCATTATTTCTCGCGAACGATCTTTTTTCACACCAATGCTAATGTCAATCCGTGGAGGGAATTTGATTATCTCTTCCACTAAACTTTTACTTCTGTCATCTAACAGGATTTCCTCTGGAGAAAATCCCGTAGACTCATGTTTCAACGTGTTCATAATTCTCTCAAATTCTGCTACATATTTGCCCCATGCCCTATGGTTGTGGTGGCAATAGGTACGGCAAAGTCGGCATAGCTCGCGCATATACCTCGCAGCGGGATTTCCGGCCGGACAGTAAGCTGAAATATGGATCACTTCGACCCTATTACTTGCCATGCCTTCATTCCACAAGTTAGAAGTAAATTGTGCCCCATTGTCTGATAGAATCGCTTTGGGCTTACCAATATGAACAAAATAATCGTTCACAAGTTTGCTATAGACCGCTTTGGCTATATAGTTCGGGTATAGTTTGATGAACTTGGAAAAAGCTTCTAGCACTACTAAAATGTAGGCAAAGTTTCCTGATGACTTGGGCAAAGGTCCGTACAAGTCCACGCAGAGTAATTCAAAGGTGTCGTTAGGCCTTATACTTTCCACAGGGCCACGACTCTTACAGTTGGTAACCTTCACCTTCTGACATAAATCGCAAGTTTTCACTCTGTCAGTAACGCGTTTTATCATATTGTTAAAATGCACTACTTCACTCAGCTTTTCCATACATTTCTTTGGTCCACAGTGACCATACGCCAAATGGTAGTAGTCTATTATTTCCGCGACGTATTTGGTGGGCCAGCATACCCGCCAAATATTACTATCTTCACCCTTACGTATGTACAAGATATGATCGTATGTCTTGTAATACTTCCTTAATTTCTCTCTTTCTGGACTCCTTTCATCATATCGGGTTTTCACCATATTTAAACAACCGTCCTCGTTCTTATGACGACGAAGATTTGCACAGATGTTCACTATTAATTTACGTCCCTTAACTTCTTTAAAATAGTATAATTTGACTACTCCATCTGACTCATCTTTCAATGCATCTTGATCAGACTCGGGCAACCGCGATAGCGCATCCGCTACTCAATTGTCGGTCCCTTTTACGTAACAGATGTCATAGTTAAATAGCTGTACATACAGCGACCACCTAGTCAGTCTTTCGAGAAGTGGTTTACAATCCATATTTTAAACATAGTTGCACAACAGCAACGGTTCCACGTAATAAAATTATAAACAGGCGACCAGTTGCAATGGATAAAGAATTCTTTACCTAGGTTTCAACAAATTTAAATTTGTCTTCTTCAGAAGGTGGCAATTTTACATTAGTCGGTTGTGAGCTCTGCAAGATCCATGTACTAATTTATATTTACGTGACAAACCCTATTTCTAGGGCTATATTTTAATTTCGACAAATGGATCTCTGCCGACATTTGTAAAAACGGCGATGGTACATTAGTCCTTACTAATATAAAATTGCCACCTTCTGAAGAAGACAAATTTAAATTTGTTGAAACCTAGGTAAAGAATTCTTTATCCATTGCAACTGGTCGGCTGTTTATGGTATACAATCCTTCAGATAAGTGAGCGCCTTATGGTCCATATGAATAATCACCTTACGGTCCCATAGGTAACCCTTGAACTTCTTGAATCCCCACACGATAGCGAGACACTCCTTCTCGGAAATCGTGTAGTTTCGCTCACTTTTTATAAAGTCCGACTCGCGAACGCTATCGTCCGGCGGTCCTTACCCTCTCCTTCACCAACTTCTTGGAACAGCTGTACCCCCAACCCGTAATTCGACGAATCCGTGCCCAGATGGAAGGGTAGCGATAAATCAGGATGAAATAGTGTGTTAGATCTTAACAACTCGTCTTTTAATCTCTCGAAAGCGGCCTGACACCCGTCAGTCCACACAAACGGAACATTTTTGCGTAAGAGGTTATTCAAATTTTCATCATTAAACACCTTGTAACAATAATGTACCTATAATAATTTTTTTCTTTATGCATTTAGATAAATGTTTCTTTCTGAATTTATGTAAAATGATGTAAATATTATTTTGGATTTTTTTCCTTTTCGTGTCATGTTAAAGAAACTGTACACAACTTCTGAAATGAATGTCATTACTTATGTTAGATTTTAAGCAATTTGATAATCAAAGGAAAATGTATTTAATGTTAAAACTATTGTAAAATGTGTAAATTGTAATTTAAACAATTGGTCCATACGTAGGTAATGCATTAGAATATGTGTAGTAGAAAACCTGTGGTGAATACCCTACCTGTAGGGGCGCGGGAAAAGGTGGATGCAGGCGAGCGCGGGAAAACGCACACTGGCGCGGTTCGGCACAACGGGCTCAGTGAAACAGTCGGAGTTGAGTATCGGTCAGAGGAACAAGTACTGTACCGAGGAGGCTATCTAGGAAAAGTGGATTCCATTGAGCCTCGGATGGGCCGATTCCGACGACTACTTGGCATGGCTATATTCTCAGGCACAAAACTGGAAAGATTACGACGCTAAGAAGAATGAAAGTGCCGATACTGTGAGAGCCTTAGCCGTGCTTGTATGTGTGCTGTGCTGCCCGCTATCTCGCTGCCCGCCATCCGCCGCAACTACGTGCACAGGTCAAACATTTATTTCATCTTTAGAAGTGTATCTGTGTGGACCAGTGTTGAAACTGTTCTAACTGTTCAATAATAACGTGACATTTACCAGAATTGCCTTAGACATCACTTATCCTTATCATTGACCTAGACAGGGTCCTTACCGCATATTGTGCAACCCGAGTATCCCGAACTGAAAGTTACAGTTAGTACTAAATTATCTGCAGATCGATCTATGCTATAAAGCAGTTTGAAAGTTAGGAGTGCAAATGTAAATGTTAGTAAAGAATATCAGTGGGATCAAATTGAAAGATAAATTTTGAATTGAGCTAGCAATGTTATTTAATTCATTTGAGACTGAAAGAATGTTAGGCTATTAATCCAGAAGCGTGACAAAAGAATAGTAATCCATAGATTAATAATTTCGAGTGTTAATGTACCTTCATGACTTGCTAGTTTCAGTATAACAACCATAACAGTTTCAGGCCCCCCCCCCCCTCTCTCCTCTTGCCTATTCTTGCACATTTTAAAGTGTACTGATCAGAATTGAACAGTATAATTAATTTCTATATTAAACCTAAGTGTATTAGTGTTTTTTCCAATTTTAATAGTGACATTGTATGTGTGTTTTCAAAATTACTGATTCTAGGGTAATCTATGCCCGATTTCAGTCTGATCAATATACAAAGTGCAGCTCGTAGTAATCATTGCTGTGTGGTGTTGTGTAATTTTAGTTCATCCAAACTAATACAAAAGAAGGAAACCTTAGTTCAGTAGATTCTTTCTGGTTCTAAATTTTGCTATAAAACGCAACATTACTACGTGTTGTTATGCTTGTACATACAACCACTTGTACAAGGAAAAACTCACTCAATGCCTAATTAGGCTGGCGACCGTATTATTAATCATTGGTAGTATCTACTGTGTGTACTTCTTGTCCATGCGAACGCGTAATTATACTTTACATTTGCTTGACGCATCACCGTAGTTACTGACTGAATAAGTCCGAATTGCTTCCATTAGGTACACGCGGTCAACTTATGTACTAAATCCTTGTTTACAAGGTGAAGCCCGTGAACTTATTACAGTACAGGCTTTATTGAGCTAACGCACGTCCGACAGGGCGGTAGTGTTACACGTGGCTTCCCGGTGACAGGACATCCAGTTGTTGTCGGTTATAAACTAAAGACCGAACAGTGGATGTTCAGTGGCACGAATAGCAATAAAGTTCAGTAAATTAAACTGCAGTGTGAGTCAAGTATAATAGTGTGTGTGTTGGCATTTAATATGGACAAGAACGGGGACAGGATAGATGTGCCGAGCGAAATGGAGAATTCGGCTAGCAGTAGCAGGAGTCTACGCGGCCAGATAACAGATGGCGTTAGCGGAAGACAATTGGCGTACATACAATACCATGAACACGTCAACGAACAGATTGAAATGTCGCGATCACCTCGAACACAGCAAGGGACAAAACAGGAAGTAGAGGGTGACTTTGTAGATGATAGTGGGTACGTGAACGAATCCACTGACATATTTGATTCACCACAGATAAAGAAAGAACCGAAAGAAACTGATGAAGTAGAATCGGAACACACGGATTCCGTAGAACAAAACAGTGTAAAAATTTTGAGCATAAACGATCTATTAGAACAATTAACCAAACAAATTACAGGACAGACTGAACAGCTCAAAACACAGAATGAGCAGCTTAAAACACACGTTGATGAGCAGCTCAAAACACAGAATGAGCAGCTTAAAACACACGTTGATGAGCAGCTCAAAACACAGAATGAGCAACTTCAAAGACAAGTTAGCACTCAGGTTAATCAGCTAAAAACACACGTTGATGAGCAGCTCAAAACACAGAATGAGCAGCTTAAAACACACGTTGATGAGCAGCTCAAAACACAGAATGAGCAACTTCAAAGACAAGTTAGCACTCAGGTTAATCAGCTAAAAACACACGTTGACGAGCAACTTAAAACACAGAGCCATCAGCTCAAAACACAGAGTGATCAGATTAAAGCACAGGTTGAAGGACAGGGAATTAAAATTAGTAAACAAATAGAACAAGTAGAACAAAAGGTAGGTAATTTAAGTTCTGTGGTAAATACTCTGAAATTTGAAATTGATACTATTAACAAAAATATGGATACTATGCAGGAGGAAATTGGAAACATTAATAGTAGATTCGATGTTGAAATTCTCAACATCCAAGAGAAAGTAGAACCTCTGGTTGAAACTAAGGTAGACGAAAAAGTTTTCGGTCTTAAAACTGAGATCGTGAACGAATGTCAACACGGGATATCACAGTTGAAAAAGGTAGTTTTAGACACTGAAAGGGATTTAGATCAAAAAGTAACCGGATGTGTTCAGAATTGCGAACAAAATGCTACGAAAATTCAAGGCAGAATTTTCGATCTAGAGAGCAGAATTAAAGATAGGCCTGGTGTGGTCTGTAATGGCGCACCAATTACGAAGCTGTTAGAAGGCGAGGAACGCTTCGATCCAGCCAAGAAACATAACGGGTGGCATCCGTTAGACTTCATAAAAAATTGCGAGAGAATATTTCCTGGGCACTTGTCTGATCAGGAAAAGATAAACGTTGTAATTAGCGCCTTAGCAGGTGACGCTAAGCGCTGGGGAATAAATTTAGATACCGAACGAATGACGTTCGAAGAATTTAGGCAAAAATTTACCGAAGAATATTGGTCTGAACAGAAGCAGGACCATTTATGGCGCGAGTTTATCATGGCCAAACAGCATGATAACAGGGGCAGGAATTCTTTGAAAGATTTCTGCGAGTATTGGTACAGGAAATTGACGCATTTAAGAGGTAGAAGATCAGATGCGGAAATTATCTGGGAGCTATATAAAAAGCTTCCAGAAGATTCTAAGAGGTATGTAGGAAGCAACCATCGTAGCTTCCAAGCATTTCTAGAAAGGGTCGAAGACGAAGACCATTGGCGCGAAAGTCGTGCCAATTATCAAAATTTTGGCAACCGTAATACCCGACACAATGACGAAAGGAATGACGGCGATGGATTTCGCGTCAATGTAATACAGAGAGGAAGAGGCAGAGGAAGAGGCAGAGGAAATTATCAAGGTCGCGGTAGAGGGTATGCCGCGCAAAATAATAACGACGCGGGAAACTAATTTCCGCGAACGTTGCGGGCCAAACGGAAGCGGACAATACATACCGGCCCCGAATTAAGAAAAGATACCGGTCCGACCGTAATGTAATGAGACAGGCTAGAGACAGGCGCGAAGCGACGCAATGTGTAGTGGCGAGACAAGCGTCAGGTGCGAGCGAGCATGAGTCATATAGGCCGCACAGAATTCTCCAGATTAACGGGCGAGTGGAGCATCAGAGGGCAACGGCCCAGCCTAGCGGAACATCTGTTCAGAGAGAAGCCGCTAGCAATACGGCAGTAGTAGGTGCGAACGTAGCCGTAAGAGATAATGAAAATTTTACGAGAGATAATTCCGTGGCAAAGGAAACAATAGATGAGACGGTGAGTACACAGAGAGGTGCGGTTAGCAGTGTTTGCAATGAGGAAAAGGGCGATAATGAATTAGCAGAAGTAACTGATTGGCGTGTGCAGATCGACGATCTGTACAAGGGCCTAAAGCAATGTGAGTGGGAGGATGTTAAGAAGGAATATGAGGCGAAGAAATTAGTTAATAGAAAGGGAAATGATAGGGGCGTCAATATAGTGACGTGGCCCAAATTTGAAGAAGGGAGAATAAATAGCGCCGCGAAAAGTACGCGTGCTGCCGATAAGGGGAAGGTTAATGATAGGAAGGATTTGGAGGATGAAATCCTCAGCATTGACGAAGAAATAACTTCTGCTAACAATCCGCCAATAGTGCAAGCTGCTACCGAGAGGCACCGTGGAGAAGGGGCAGATGATTACATGAAAGTAATTAAAGTCCACAAGGATTACACCGAATATGAAGTCACAGTAGAGGTAAATAAAGCTGATGATGAGGCCGTTTCACCAAAAGAGGAGATTGAATTAAAATCTAAGCCTGACAACAATACCGAGGAGGAACTTAGTGCCTGTCTCAGAAAAGCCTTTATGTTAGAACCTGATAGCGATCCGGAATGGTCGGATTCCGACGATAGTTCAGATGATGAAATATACGTAAATACAGACAAAATTGAATATACTAGCTTTCCCTGTTGTGCAAAAGTAGCGTACTTAAATGAATCTGATGTGGAGGAAGAAAGTAGTGATGACTCTAGTGAAGATGAATTTTTCGGGGTAAAAGAAAGTGAATATACTTTTACCGAAAGAGGGTATGAAAAAATCAGTGAAATCAAAGGGGATATAGTAAGGTACGATATTGTACCTAACAATGACGAAGTGTCAAAACAGAATCCAGATGTTGTGACTGAACAAAGAAAGAAAGAACCACCGGACGACTCAGAGTTTATTTCGCAAAGGGTTCAGGTAATTAATGACTTTGAACTCCCGGAGCCAAAGAAACCGCCTGATATATGTGAAGTGAATGTTAAAAGCATATCTTGGGACGATGTAATCGTCGACCCGGATTTGCTCAAGGAAGACCACGATAATGAAAAACATTCGACGGTTAAACAAACAATAATACCAGTTGAAATTTATAACATGAAATTGCAAGTACTTCTTGATACTGGGTCTCAGATAAGTGCAATTTCCCAATCGTTTTTCGAACACATTTGTGATAAGCCTGGGCTAGTAATTATGTCAGTAACAGGTGTAAAAATTGTTGGGGCTACTGGCAAGGCTAGCAAGCCGGTAAAGAACCAGATTTTGGTTGAATTTAGTATAAAAGGACAAAACTTTGAACACGATTTTTTGGTTGTGCCAGACCTGAGTACTGAAATGATTTTGGGGATAGATTGGTTGGATAAAGAAAAGGTTATTATTGATTGTAGCCAGAGAGTGATCAAAATCAATAGTACATTTAGGAATTTGGAATTGAATTTTGAGGGAACTGGGAAAGTGTTTAAGTCAGAAATTGATTCTTTGTTGTTGGAGATTGACCAAGGGAATGATGGGTTGACGAACAAGTACGAGATGTACCATGTCCAGAAATTATTAAATGAGAGTGACAAGCAGGGGCATGAATTTAAGGGAATGGTGGAAAATTTAGAGGGAGTATCTCCCGAACAGAAAGCAGAGTTGCTTGAAATTTTAGATAATAACAGCCCCGTATTTTCGGACAAACCTGGCCTAGTTAAGAATTTTGAATACCAGATTGAGACAATAGAGCATAAACCTTTCTTCGTAAGACCGTTTTCGATACCCATATCAAAGAGGCAGGCTGTTCAATTGGAAATAGATAAGATGATAGAGTGGGGGGTAATCGAACGAAGTAACAGCGAGTATAATAGTCCTCTTATCATAGTGAACAAAAGGGATGGGGGAGTGAGAGTAGTTATCGACGCTAGGACTTTAAACAAAATTGTAAAGAAGGAAATAGATAGGCCTGAGAATCTGGACGAAATGCTCCAAAAATTTTATAACGTAAAATATTTAACCAGTCTGGATATGACCGCCGGATACTGGCAAATCCCATTGAGTAAAGAATCCCGTAAATATACCGCTTTTCTATTCGCCGGGAAATGCTATCAGTATAAAGTAGTGCCATTTGGGCTTAGCACATCTGTGGCAGTATTTATTAGGGCACTGGACTTTGTGTTAGGTAGAGAACTGAGTTCCCGGTTAACCATTTATGTAGACGATTTACTGATTGCTACAGAAACATGGCAGGAGCATTGCGAGTTATTACAGAAAGTTTTTGTTGCTCTACAAGCAGGGGGCATGACACTTAAATGGAAGAAGTGTGAATTTGTGAAATCGGAAATAAAGTTTCTGGGGCACATTATTACTACCAACGGTATTGGCAAGGATCCGGAAAAGTTAAGTGCAATATCGGGATGTCCAGCTCCTAGAAATAGAAAACAGTTGAAAGCCTTTCTAGGTTTGTGTGGATTCTATAGAAAATTCGTCAAGGGCCAAGTTTTTAATAGTCCTCATTTGAACAATTTACTTAAGAAAAATAGTGCTTTTGTGTGGACTGAAGAATGCAGGAGAGATTTTGAAAACTTAAAAAGGGAACTTTTGAATGACAATATTTTGCATCACCCCATACTGTCAAAACCTCTCCATATGAGTACTGATAGCAGTGCTTATGGAATTGGCATAGAAGTGTTCCAAGAAATCTGTGAGGGCAAGGAAATCGAACACCGGACTATCGCATTTGCCAGTAGAACCCTAACAAGATACGAGAGAAATTACACTATTTCGGAAAAGGAAGCTTTAGCCATTATATGGGGGCTGAAGAAATTTAGAAATTATCTGTGGGGCCATAAGCTCATTATACATACCGACCACAAAGCTTTGACTTTTCTTAAAGATTGCCGTTTACTTAATGGTAGGTTAACTCGCTGGGCTTTGTACCTGCAGCAATTTGATTACGATATTTGCTATGTTAAAGGTACTGAAAATTACGTGGCAGATGCCTTATCTCGATTGCCTAATGGTATGAGTGAAGTGCCCAATGAAAATGGGGAAGAGGGTACTTTTCAGATAAGATATATGAAAGAGATTTCAGGAAATAGGAAAATTGAGCAGATATGTAAAAATATGAGGTACCATCAGAATGAGGATTCAACCTGGAAATCAGTGAAAGTAAATTTTGACAGTGTGCAGTACCCTCAAATTAAGAAATATTACAAAATTTATAAAGGCATTTTATATAGGAGGAAAGATTTAGTTACTGAACAATGGAGGGTATGTTGGCCAAACCAGTTTGATACTGATGTCATAGATTATTTTCATTTGGCATTGGGGCATAGTGGGCCGAAAAAATGTTTGGATAAACTGAATAAGGTCGTAGTGATTACTGGTAATGTAAGTAAGAAGGTAAAGGAACGGATTAAGTCATGCGATATCTGTCAAAAGACCAAAGTACCGAACAAAACTAGTAGGGGACCAATGCAAAGTACATTGCCTGAAGACACCCTAGACTTATTATCGGTAGATTTATATGGTCCCCTCCCAAAGACTTCGGGAAATTGTGCATATCTTTTGGTGATTTTGGAAGTATTTTCTAAATTTGTGAAACTATACCCCTTGAAAAAGGCCACAGCAAAAGCTGTATTTAGTAGGATGGTCGAATACTTCAGGACCATCGGGAAACCCAAGGCAGTACTATCGGACAATGGACCCCAGTTCATATCCAAAATTTGGAAAGAGGGAATGGAGAAAAATGGTGTGGAGGTTAAATATATTGCAGCCTACCATCCTGCAAGCAATCCGGTTGAAAGATACATGCGTGAAGTCGGGAGATTGTGTAGAACATACTGTAGTCACAATCATAGAGCCTGGGGCAGATTCATATCGGATTTTGAGAATGTCATGAACACATTACATCATGAAACTACAGGGTTCCCACCGGAAGAAATTTTGTTAGACAGAAGTAGTAAAAGTTTAATTGAAGAAAAATTAGAGTTTCCACCTTGTACAAGTTTGGGATTAAATCAAAAGAAAGAATTGGTAATAAAAAGGGCAAAGCAAAAAGCCGAATCTAGATCTAGAAGACACGATAAAAATCTAAAGGTTTCAAAATTTAAAATTGGAGATCATGTTCTTCTGAAAACCCACGAAAAATCTAGTGAACTAAACCATGAAATTTCAAAATTTAAATATATCTATAATGGACCATATATAATACAGAACATTCCACACGAAAATGCTTACTACCTAATCTACCCAAAATCCAAAAGACCTTTAGGTGTAAGAAATATAGTGGATCTGAAACTGTATGTTCCCAGAAACGAGTAATTGTGCTGTATCTTACGCTGAACACAAATTGTTTCAAAGGTAACTATTCTTTGTAAATGTCTGTATACCATTGAAAGTTTACTAATGTAGTTATGTGAGTTTCAGATTACCAATGGTACTGTAAATATAAAAATGTATGGAGGAAAGGACTGAAAGGAAAGGGTAAATGCTTTCAGCCAGATAACAGGTGGAACTGTCAAAAATGAAAATGGGCAGTGTATGAACCAGAATAGGAAGGACTGCCAAATACCAATGAGGGCAGATAAATAGTCGATGGAAAATAGTAGATGTAATCCAAAGGATGTGACAATATGAAGTGAAATGGACTGCCCAAATCCACATAATTGGCAGTAAATATGAGTAGTTAATTTTCTGAAAATTTGGTGTGTGTGTTTTGTTTAGTAAATTAAGAACTGGACTGCTATTCAAAGCAAGCAGCGACAAATTATCTTATAGTATATAAGGAATATGCATTTGTTTTTGTAGTTAAATATTTACATTCCAGAATTTTAAATTATTTCTTTAAAAAATTTGGGAAAAATTGATTAAATTGCTATTTTAGTAATGTTTAAATGGGAAGTTGGACTGTGCAAAAGGCACTTAAGTAAATAACAAGATATTGGTCTTAATATATTAAAATAGTATGAACCTAGATACAGTGAGTGGAAGGAAATATGTAGTGTAAATCTTCTTGAACTTTTACGTAAAGATTCAGAACCAGTGTATCATTGTTAAATTTAGTGTTCCCATAAAATTTGGACTTAAGAAAATTTTCTGGAAACAGGGGCATGTGTAACAATAATGTACCTATAATAATTTTTTTCTTTATGCATTTAGATAAATGTTTCTTTCTGAATTTATGTAAAATGATGTAAATATTATTTTGGATTTTTTTCCTTTTCGTGTCATGTTAAAGAAACTGTACACAACTTCTGAAATGAATGTCATTACTTATGTTAGATTTTAAGCAATTTGATAATCAAAGGAAAATGTATTTAATGTTAAAACTATTGTAAAATGTGTAAATTGTAATTTAAACAATTGGTCCATACGTAGGTAATGCATTAGAATATGTGTAGTAGAAAACCTGTGGTGAATACCCTACCTGTAGGGGCGCGGGAAAAGGTGGATGCAGGCGAGCGCGGGAAAACGCACACTGGCGCGGTTCGGCACAACGGGCTCAGTGAAACAGTCGGAGTTGAGTATCGGTCAGAGGAACAAGTACTGTACCGAGGAGGCTATCTAGGAAAAGTGGATTCCATTGAGCCTCGGATGGGCCGATTCCGACGACTACTTGGCATGGCTATATTCTCAGGCACAAAACTGGAAAGATTACGACGCTAAGAAGAATGAAAGTGCCGATACTGTGAGAGCCTTAGCCGTGCTTGTATGTGTGCTGTGCTGCCCGCTATCTCGCTGCCCGCCATCCGCCGCAACTACGTGCACAGGTCAAACATTTATTTCATCTTTAGAAGTGTATCTGTGTGGACCAGTGTTGAAACTGTTCTAACTGTTCAATAATAACGTGACATTTACCAGAATTGCCTTAGACATCACTTATCCTTATCATTGACCTAGACAGGGTCCTTACCGCATATTGTGCAACCCGAGTATCCCGAACTGAAAGTTACAGTTAGTACTAAATTATCTGCAGATCGATCTATGCTATAAAGCAGTTTGAAAGTTAGGAGTGCAAATGTAAATGTTAGTAAAGAATATCAGTGGGATCAAATTGAAAGATAAATTTTGAATTGAGCTAGCAATGTTATTTAATTCATTTGAGACTGAAAGAATGTTAGGCTATTAATCCAGAAGCGTGACAAAAGAATAGTAATCCATAGATTAATAATTTCGAGTGTTAATGTACCTTCATGACTTGCTAGTTTCAGTATAACAACCATAACAGTTTCAGGCCCCCCCCCCTCTCTCCTCTTGCCTATTCTTGCACATTTTAAAGTGTACTGATCAGAATTGAACAGTATAATTAATTTCTATATTAAACCTAAGTGTATTAGTGTTTTTTCCAATTTTAATAGTGACATTGTATGTGTGTTTTCAAAATTACTGATTCTAGGGTAATCTATGCCCGATTTCAGTCTGATCAATATACAAAGTGCAGCTCGTAGTAATCATTGCTGTGTGGTGTTGTGTAATTTTAGTTCATCCAAACTAATACAAAAGAAGGAAACCTTAGTTCAGTAGATTCTTTCTGGTTCTAAATTTTGCTATAAAACGCAACATTACTACGTGTTGTTATGCTTGTACATACAACCACTTGTACAAGGAAAAACTCACTCAATGCCTAATTAGGCTGGCGACCGTATTATTAATCATTGGTAGTATCTACTGTGTGTACTTCTTGTCCATGCGAACGCGTAATTATACTTTACATTTGCTTGACGCATCACCGTAGTTACTGACTGAATAAGTCCGAATTGCTTCCATTAGGTACACGCGGTCAACTTATGTACTAAATCCTTGTTTACAAGGTGAAGCCCGTGAACTTATTACAGTACAGGCTTTATTGAGCTAACGCACGTCCGACAGGGCGGTAGTGTTACAACCTGTCCTGTTACAAATTTACGGTAAAATACTGTGAGCCCTAGAAAACTTTTTAACTGTTTCCTAGACTTGGTCAATTGCTTATTGCCTCTAGTTTCTCTGGGTCTTTCGTAATACCAGCAGTGGTAATTACATGCCCTAAAAATTTCAGTTCCTGCCTCACAAATTCACATTTCTTTAGCTTTAGAGTCATTCCGCCACGGCACAATGCTCTAAAAACTTCATCTAACAGTTCACAATGGTCATGCCAAGTGGCATTGGCCAACAACAGTTCGTCAACATATTCAGTTAATCTTGAACTCAAAACCGGGCCTAGCACTTTGTCTAGGGCCCTGATGAATACGGACACAGATATATTAAGTCCAAACGGCAGTACTGTATAGTGATAGCACCTGCTCGCAAACAAGAAGGCGGTGTATGGCCTAGATTCTTCTTCGAGTTCTATTTGCCAGCAACTAGCTGTCAGATCGAGGCTAGTCATGAACTTAACGTCATGAAACCGTTGCAAAATCACCTCCATACTCTCTGGTCTGTCTGTTTCGCGTTGAACGACTATTCAACGTGCTTGCGTCAATCACAATACGCACACTACCGTTTTGCTACAAAGACCAAACCGTTATTGTATGGACTCGTACTTTTTCCAATCACTCTCCATTCGATCATCTTATCTATCTCCCGTTGCACTACTTCCTTTTTGGAGAGCGGTATAGCATACGGTCTCACGAAGAATGGTTCGTGCGGAATTACATGCAACTTGCATTTATATCCTTCCACAAGTCCCGGTTTGTCTGAAAACACACTCTTATTCCTCAGTACTTCATACAGGCTTCGTCTTTGTTCGTGTGTTACGTTTGACACACTGTCTACAATACTTTCCAATTCACTCTCCACACTATTATCAATACCAAGATTCCTCACGTTACAGTTCAAATTCATACCTACGTCAACGGCATCCGGCCAGTTAATAATGTGTATAGGCTGGTATTGCCTATGCACACCATTTCCTGCCTCGTCAAAACTAACTATTTTTGCTTTATCTTGTGACGTATGTGTCAAAGTTTTGCTTTCGCAATTAATCACTGCGCGGTACTTTAATAGCCAATCTAACCCGATAATTACTTCCGTAGTTAAGTCTGGCAGACGACCAACTCTTGTTCAAATCGTGCTCCACATATCTCGAAGTTGACAAAAATCTGTTTTGTGACCGGTTTACTGGCGTTCTCAATAGCACCGATAATTTTCACTCCTGTTACTGGCATAACTACGATACCAGGTCTGTCTTTCAGTAACTCAAATGTTTTCCCAGATACAGCACTCAATTCTGCACCGGTGTCAATCAACACGTTTAGTTGTAGTCCGTGCATATTAACACACACTACTATCTGTCTACACTTATCCTCGACTGTTTCTTTATTTTCCCACAATATATCCTCGTCTATATCCAGGTCATTGCAGAAAAAACCATCCGGCTTTGATCCTAAATCCGGCTTATCTGGCGGCTTTTTCAGCCTCTGTTCACATACAGTTTTAATTTCAACACGTTTGTCCTGAGGCTTAGTCTGTAACTTCGCCTTCAATACCGAAACCTTTTCCTGTAAGTCGTCAACTAGTGAGTGTTGCTTTGCTATCAATTCACTAATTGTCACCTTAGTTGATTCATCTTTGGTCAAATTGATCTCAACTGCCAATCTACCTGGAAGAATGTGCCCAGTAGTATCTGCAATTACTTCCTCTGGATCTGCGCTACCCACACTGCTAACGTCTGACCGTATAACGTCAGCTCTATCCTCATACACGCTGTAATCTAAGTGCTTTTCTACCAATCGTGTCCAGCTATCACTAAAATTTACGTAATCTTTCTCCTTAACACTCTCGCTATGTTTAAACTGGAGGTTTGCGTCGGATGGGTCGACTACTTCTACCACTATAACTTTCGGTAAGGTCTGCCGGTTAGGGCCAGAACTTTCCGTTACTACTTCAACATACAACTCCTGCGGGACGGAACACGACGAATGTTGCTCGTGCTCCTCATTAACATCAACTATATCTGGTAAAGTCTGCCGGTTAGGCCCAGAACTTTCCATCACTTCACAAACACTACCTTCCTGCGGGACGAGACGCGACTAATCCTGCCGGCGCTCCCCATAAACACTTCTCCCGTACAGGCCCCTATAATCTCTTAGTTCGTCGTATAAGCGACCGAACTGCCTTAAGCAGACCTAATCTCTCTCTGCATCCCCTCGCACGATGACGGACGTGTTATCCGACATCTGATCTTCTCTCAACAATTGCGAATCATTCTTAAACCCAATCTCCATTTCCGCTGTGGGTGTTACAGCTGCCACTGTATAATCGATTTCCGGAACACTACTTAAATTGTTCTCTCTGACAGTGAATGTATTTTCTACTGCCGTGTCTACAGCTGAGCTGGCCGTGGTGGCCGTGCGGTTCTGGCGCTGCAGTCCTGAACCGCGGGACTGCTACGGTCGCAGGTTCGAATCCTGCCTCGGGCATGGGTGTGTGTGTGATGTCCTTAGGTTAGTTTGCTTTAAGTAGTTCTAAGTTCTAGGGGACTTATGACCTAAGATGTTGAGTCCCATAGTGCTCAGAGCCATTTGAACCATTTTGTACAGCTGATCTACTACCTGTTGGCGCACTCCTTTCTCTTAACACAGGCACACTCTCCCGCCGTTGATTATTCCATACGGAATTTTCATAACGACGACACCGATTTTCTCCTGTTATTGGGCCGCCAAAATTTCTCCACGCCCGATCCGCCCCTCACCAGCGCGGCTAATGGTTTCCCTGTCTCGTCCCAACAGATCTGCTCCCCAGATGCTGCTGAGGCGGCTGTGAAGCCCATATCACGTTAGTATGTTACTGGTTTCCATCATTCCTGTTATTATTTGCATTGCACCGATTGTTATTACGGTCCGAACCGTTATTTTTATTGCTGCCATGGTTGCGGTATGCATTATTCCCATGGTTATCATTGTTGTGGTTGTTGTGGTACCCGTTGTTGTTACCACGGCCTCTACCAATGTCGTGATTATTGCGGCAATTGTCCTCGTCCTCTACTGTTTCCAGGAAATCATTGATTGTCTTGTAATTGCTTCCTACGTAGCGTTTTGTATCATCTGGAAGCTTCTGGTAGAGTTCCCAGACTATTTCGGATTCCGTGCGGCGATCACGCAAATATTCCCACGCTTGGCATCACCAGCCAACACGTCAATAACCGCATTAATTTTTCTCTCATTAGTCCATGATTTGGGTAAAACTCTTTCGCAATTGTTAATGAAATGCGTCGCGTGTATACCGCCTTTTTTCAAGAGGTAGAACCGCTACTCTTTCGTCAACAATTCCGAACTATGTGCACAAATTGGCACATAGCTCTGTTTTTCGTCTAGTTTCTTTTCTAATTCCGACACTCTCGTAATTACTTGGCAAGTGGTTGTCGCAAGCGTTTCCACTTCCCTCTTCTTCTGTTCGCAGGTATTAGCCTGCTTCCTCACTTTAGTATCTACTTCAGACACTAAAGCGTTTAAAGTTTCCACCTTCCGTTGACCTCTTTTTTCACTAATTTAATTTGTTCCGTCACCTTATTCTCGATGATCGGAGCAACTGCTTCTCCTACACTTTTCTCGATTCTGCTAATTTCTGAATCAAAACGAGTATTTATGCTCGCAATTTCCGCCTGAACGCCTATCATTTCCTCTTTAAGATTAAAGATTTCGGTATTAATTACAACAATATCTTCTTTGATTTTATCAACTTTTGTGTTAACAACTCCAACATTGTTGTTAACAACATTAATAGCTTTGTTCTGATTGTCTAGCTTCCTGCCAATTTTTTCAGACTGAGCTTCTTGCTTGGCAGACTGAGCTTCTTGTTGGCAGACTGAGCTTTAGTTTCTGCCGATTGAGTTTCTATCTTGCTAGACTGAGCCTTGATTTCGTTAGTCAAAACATTCAATAAATCAGTTAAATTCCCGGAAACCAGCGGTTTTACTTCCGTAGCGGGTGCCTCTTTAATTGTTCCCCTGTATTCATCATCAAGGGGTTCAGATTTGATTTTCACTTCCGATTCCGAAACATTTTCTAAAGTTTGGAATTCCATGTCTGCTCTTTGTTGCGTTTCAGCGGTCGCGTCTTTCATGCTAGCCTCCTGCCCCTGAACAATGGGTTCCGCGGTGCGCGTTTCCCACTGTTCGACCGATTGTTCCGTATTCCAAGTCTACCAAATTTTGGTAATTATTGCCTTTACTCATTTTAATAATTTTCAATATTAATGCCAAATCTCAGATATAATTATAATTCCTCCAACTACGTATTATCGCTGACGTAACGACCTGTTCGTAACCAGTACTTTGTTACGAGATTTGCATAATGCAAAATTCGTGTCCAGAACAACCTCAAATCCGAAGGTTGTCCTGTCACCAGGTCGCCACGTGTAACCTACCCCTCACTTACCGACCTTAATGACAGTGAAAAATTAAACCGCATGCACCTAATGGAAATTTGGGAAAAGCAAACCTCACCGAAGTTAATTTGTTGGTAAAGAGGGAGGAAAGGGTTACATCTAAATGAAAGGAAAAATGAAAATGAAATCGGTGAAAATTAATTTTGAGAAAAAGGTGAAATTAATAAAGAAAGTAAATGTGCGGTCGTTATGTTAACAATTAATTGGCGTTAATTAGATATTTGAGATTTGGGGAAAATTACGCTCGCCAGTCCTATGGACAACTACTATAATAACTGAAAATAAAAGAATAATGCACATATAATTAGCACTAAAAGTGTGGCAACTGAAGGTTGACACATGCTGTGTGAAAACTCAGTGTTTGTCAGAAGTAATAAATTTCATTACACTCTGACTTAATTTAGCAAAAGAATTAATAAAACCGGAGTTTTGAAAGTTAATTTAGTGACTGAAATTAACAGTGAACTTTGTTTCTGAAGCACTACGAAATTCAATAAAATAATATTGCTCTTGCGCTACCTCAACAATCATTTCAAAAGCTACTTGAATCTACACAATTTAGAAATAAGAGATTTAACTTTTACTTGAATTAAATGATTCTGAACAATTAACAATAGTAAAATTTAGTACGTACCAAGCTGAGCTGCAGTCACAGGTAAGCTAAAATATGGTAACAAAACTCGCACTCTTAATTTCTGCTTGTGTAATCTAAATATTGTTGCCAGCTCTGAATACTTTAACTGAACTTTAAAATTGAAGCAGTGAAATGGAATGATATTACTTTACTGCTGGAGAATGGATTTCAATGACACTCGGGTTCATTCCAGAAAAGGAAAGGACCCTGCTTGGTAATGCAATTGGGGCAATGAGCAACAAAGGTTCATGCTAAGCTGCTGTATTTTTGTGATGCAACAGTTTGAAAAGCGGAGGTCTGCCATACAGTTCTAAAGCTTTACGTGCTTCCAGTCTTCCTTGTTGGTTGATTGAAGGTTTTCAGTCGTCGATCGGGGAGGTGGCGACAGTCACTCATTGTAAGCCGTCGCTGTTGCAGAAGCTGGATGTTGGCGTGCCTTCTTCTCGACACGGTCACCAGGCGAAACGGGCTCTTGATGTGCGCCAGCTAATGCTTCCCGGCCGCGACAACGTGTCAGAAACTATCATAGCAAGTCGAGCGCAATTATATGCTGCCCAACCCCGAAAGTGCGGCAACTCGCGGGAGCGTCACACTACACACCAGCTCCACCGCCCTACTCCAGCCAGCCTCCCTCTGCCCGCGCTCCATGCGGCAGAGTTAACACTACCAAAGACCCTGAACACTTTGGTTCTCCACATGACGTATCGATGTAATCGTTCGATAGCATAGTTTTCCCTAGGCCGGACTCAGCGTAAAAATACAAATAATATTTACAAAACAAACCAATTATACATCGACATAAATGCATATAACAATTACAATGTATAAAGACACAGAAATGTCATATCTTCAGGTAACAAATAAAGGAAAAAATTATAGTACAATAGATGGAAATAGGAGGATATGCATTTCCGGCTTTACAATGGGACTGGGATGAACTAGAAGAACCAGAGGCCGTTTTAGAGGGATGCAGAGAGAGCATTAGGGAACGATTAACAAGAACGGGGGAAAGAAATACAGTAGAAGAAGAATGGGTAGCTTTGAGAGATTAAACAGTAAAGGCAGCAGAGGATTAAGTAGGCAAAAAGACGAGCTCTAGTAGAAATACTGAACTTAATTGATGAAAGGAGAAAATATAAAAATGCAGTAAATGAAGTGGGCAGAAAGGAATACAAACGTCTCAAAAATGAGATCGACAGGAAGTGCAAAATCTAAGCGGTGATTGATAGAGGACAAATGTAAGAATCTTATCATATATCACCAGCAGTGAGATAGATATTGCCTACAGGAAAATGAAAGCACTTTTGGAGAAAAGAGAACCACTTTTATGAATATCAAGAGCTCTAAGCAAAGAAGGGAATGCAGAAAGGTAGAAGGATTATACAGAGGGTGTATAAAAGGTCGATGTACTTGAGGGCGATATTATGATGATAAAAGAGGTCCTAGATGAAAATGAATAGGGAGATATAATACTGCGTGAATAATTTGACACAACACTGAAAAACCTAAGTCGAAACAAGATCCCGGGACTAGACAACATTCCATTAGAACTACTGATAGTCTTGGGAGAGCCAGCCCTGACAAAACTCTGCCATCATATGAGAAAGGCGTATGAGACAGGCGAAATACACTCAGACTTCAAAAAGAATTTAATAATTCCAGTCCCAAATAAATCAGGTGTTAACAGGTGTAAAAATTACCGAATAATCAGCGTAATATGTCACGGTTGGAATGGACATCTCTCTAAAAAGGGCCATCACAGAAGTTGGCAAGGAAAACATAGGTACAAAGAAGGTAGCTGCGAAGAAACCATGGGTAACAGAAGAAATACTTCAGTTGATTGATGAAAGGAGGAAGTACAAACATGTTCTGGGAAAATCAGGAATACAGAAATACAAGTCGCTGAGGAATGAAATAAATAGGAAGTGCAGGGAAGCTAAGACGAAATGGCTGCAGGAAAAATGTGAAGACATCGAAAAAGATGTGATTGTCGGAAGGACAGACTCAACATACAGGAATGTCAAAACAACCTTTGGTGACCTTAAAAGCAACGGTGGTAACATTAAGAGTGCAACGAGAATTCCACTGTTAAATGCAGAGGTGAGAGCAGATAGGTGGAAAAAATACATTGAAAGCCCCTATGAGGGTGAAGATTTGTCTGATGTGATAGAAGAAGAAACAGAAGTCGATTTAGAAGAGATAGGGGATCCAGTATTAGAATCGGAATTTAAAAGGGCTTTGGAGGACTTACGCACAAATAAGGCAGAGGGCTAGATAACATTCCATCAGAATTTCTAAAGTCATTGGGGGAAGTGGCAAAAAAACGACTATTCACGTTGGTGTGTAGAATATATGAGTCTGGCGATATACCATCTGACTTTCGGAAAAGCATCATCCACACAATTCCGAAGACGGCAAGAGCTGACAAGTGCGACAATTATCGCACAATCAGCTTAACAGATCATGCATCGAAGCTGCTTACAAGAATAATATACAGAAGAATGGAAAAGAAAATTGAGAATGCGCTAGGTGACGATCAGTTTGGCTTTAGGAAAATTCTGACGTTACGGCTAATAATGGAAGCAAGGCTAAAGAAAAATCAAGACACTTTCATAGGATTTGTCGACCTGGAAAAAGCGTTCGACAATATAAAATGGTGCAAGCTGTTCGAGATTCTGAAAAAAGTAGGGGTAAGCTATAGGGAGAGACGGGTCATATGCAATATGTACAACAACCAAGAGGGAATAATAAGAGTGGACGATCAAGAACGAAGTGCTCGTATTAAGAAGGGTGTAAGACAAGGCTGTAGCCTTTCGCCCCTACTCTTCAATCTGTACATCGAGGAAGCAATGATGGAAATAAAAGAAAGGTTCAGGAGTGGAATTAAAATACAAGGTGAAAGGATATCAATGATACGATTCGCTGATGACATTGCTATCCTGAGTGAAAGTGAAGAAGAATTAAATGATCTGCTGAACGGAATGAACAGTCTAATGAGTACACAGTATGGTTTGAGAGTAAATCGGAGAAAGACGAAGGTAATGAGAAGTAGTAGAAATGAGATCAGCGAGAAACTTAACATCAGGATTGATGGTCACGAAGTCAAAGAAGTTAAGGAATTCTGCTACCTAGGCAGTAAAACAACCAATGACGGACGGAGCAAGGAGGACATAAAAAGCAGACTCGCTATGGCAAAAAAGGCATTTCCGGCCAAGAGAAGTCTACTAATATCAAATACCGGCTTTAATTTGAGGAAGAAATTTCTGAGAAGTACAGCATTGTATGGTAGTGAAACATGGACTGTGGGAAAACCGGAACAGAAGAGAATCGAAGCATTTGAGATGTGGTGCTATAGACGAATGTTGAAAATTAGGTGGACTGATAAGGTAAGGAATGAGGTGGTTCTACGCAGAATCGGAGAGGAAAGGAATATGTGGAAAACACTGATAAGGAGAAGGGACAGGATGATAGGACATCTGCTAAGACATGACGGAATGACTTCCATGGTAATAGAGGGAGCTGTAGAGGGCAAAAACTGTAGAGGAAGACAGAGATTGGAATACGTCAAGCAAATAATTGAGAACGTAGGTTGCAAGTGCTACTCTGAGATGAAGAGGTTAGCACAGGAAAGGAATTCGTGGCGGGCCGCATCAAACCAGTCAGTAGACTGAAAAAAAAAGTCACGGCTGAAAAATACTGACACAATTTCTTTACAGATGAATGGAAAAGTTGGTAGAAATCAACGTCAGGGAGGATCACTTTGGATACTGTAGAAATGTTTGAACATATGAGGCAATACTAACCTTACGACGTATCTTAGATTATAGAATAAGGAAAGGCAAACTTACGTTTCTAGCATTTGTAGACTTAGAGGAGGCTTTTGACAATATTGACTGGAATACTCTCAAATTCTGAAGATGACATGGGTCAAATACATGGAGCAAAAGGCTATTCACAATTTGTGCAGAAACCAGATGACAGTTGCAAGAGCCGAGGGGCATGCAAGGGAAGCAATTGAGACAGGATTGTAGCCTATCCCCGTCGTTATTCAATCTGTATATTGAGCAAGCAGTAAAGAAAGAAAAGAAAAAAATTGGAGTAGGAATTAAAATGCATGGAGATGAAATAAAACGTTTGCGGTATACCGATGACATTATAATTCTGGCAGAGACATCAAAGGACCCGGAAGAGGAGTTGAACGGAATGGACAGTATCTTGAAAGGAGGATATAAGATGAACATCAACAAAACCAAAACAAGGATAACGGAATTTAGTTGAATTAAATCAGGTATGCTGAGTGGATTCGATTGGGTTGGGTTGTTTTCGGGAAGGAGACCAGAGAGCGAGGTTATCGGTCTGATTGAATTAGGAAATGAGAAACTTAGAGTAGTGAAAGAGTTTTGCTGTTTGTGCAGAAAGATAACTGATGATGGTCGAAGTAGGGAGGATGTAAAATGTAGACTGGTAATGGCAAGAAAAGCGTTTATGAGGAAGAAAAATTCTTTACCGTAGAGTATAGATGTTTCAAAAAGTCATTTCTGAAAGTATTTGTATAGAGTGTAGCCATGTATGGAAGTGAAACCTGAACGATAACTAGTTTAGACAAGAAGAGAATAGAAGCTTTCGAAATGTGTTGCTACATGATAATGCTGAAGATTGGATATTTAGATCACGTAACTAATGAGGAGGTACTGAACAGAATTTGGGAGAAGAAGAATTTGTGGCACAAGTTGACTAGAAGAAGGGATCGGTTGGTAGGACATATTCTGAGGCAGCAAGGAATCACCAAGTTAGTATTGGAGGGCAGCGTGGAGGGTGTAAACCATAGAGGGAAATCAAGAAATGAATGCACTAAGCAGATTCAGAATTATGTATGTTTCAGTAGTTACTTGAAGAAGCTTGCGCAGGAAGGAGTAGCATGGAGGGCTGCATCAAACCAGTCTCTGGACTGAAGAGCACAACAACACATGTAACATGCTGCACGTAGTTGGCTGGGTTCAGTGGGATTTTCTAGTGACGGTGTGTTGATTTTTAGAGATATGTTCAAAAGGGGGGCCAATTTTCCTGAATGCACAACTCTGTCGGCGCGGCCGGCCAGTGTGGCCGAGCGGTTGTAGGCGCTTCAATCTGGAACCGCGCAACCACTACGGTCGCAGGTTCGAATGCTGCCTCGGGCATGGATGTGTGTGGTGTCCTTAGGTTGGTTAGGTTTAAGTAGTTCTAAGTTCTAGGGGACTGGTGACCTCAGATGTTGAGTCCCATAGTGCTCAGAGCCATTTGAACCATTTTTTCAGTCAGCGCGCCTACTAAACGAACTGCGGAAGAGATGCGAGGCTGTTGATATCATGGAGCGACAAGCTTCCTCGATCAGCTGTCTTTTTTTTTTTTTTTGAGGTCATTTGTTTCTGTGGATTATGGCACAGGGTGTTTCAAAAATGACCGGTATATTTGAAACGGCAATAAAAACTAAACGAGCAGCGATAGAAATACACCGTTTGTTGCAATATGCTTGGGACAACAGTACATTTTCAGGCGGACAAACTTTCGAAATTACAGTAGTTACAATTTTCAACAACAGATGGCGCTGCAAGTGATGTGAAAGATATAGAAGACAACGCAGTCTGTGGGTGCGCCATTCTGTACGTCGTCTTTCTGCTGTAAGTGTGTGCTGTTCACAACGTGCAAGTGTGCTGTAGACAACATGGTTTATTCCTTAGAACAGAGGATTTTTCTGGTGTTGGAATTCCACCGCCTAGAACACAGTGTTGTTGCAACAAGACGAAGTTTTCAACGGAGGTTTAATGTAACCAAAGGACCGAAAAGCGATACAATGAAGGATCTGTTTGAAACATTTCAACGGACTGGGAATGTGACGGATGAACGTGCTGGAAAGGTAGGGCGACCGCGTACGGCAACCACAGAGGGCAACGCGCAGCTAGTGCAGCAGGTGATCCAACAGCGGCCTCGGGTTTCCGTTCGCCGTGTTGCAGCTGCGGTCCAAATGACGCCAACGTCCACGTATCGTCTCATGCGCCAGAGTTTACACCTCTATCCATACAAAATTCAAAGGCGGCAACCCCTCAGCGCCGCTACCATTGCTGCACGAGAGACATTCGCTAACGATATAGTGCACAGGATTGATGACGGCGATATGCATGTGGGCAGCATTTGGTTTACTGACGAAGCTTATTTTTACCTGGACCGCTTCGTCAATAAACAGAACTGGCGCATATGGGGAACCGAAAGGCCCATGTTGCAGTCCCATCGTCCCTGCATCCTCAAAAAGTACTGGTCTGGGCCGCCATTTCTTCCAAAGGAATCATTGGCCCATTTTTCAGATCCGAAACGATTACTGCATCACGCTATCTGGACATTCTTCGTGAATGTGTGGCGGTACAAACTGCCTTAGACGATACTGCGAACACCTCGTGGTTTACGCAAGATGGTGCCCGGCCACATCGCACGGCCGACGTCTTTAATTTCCTGAATGAATATTTCGATGATCGTGTGATTGCTTTGGGCTATCCGAAACATACAGGAGGCGGTGTGGATTGGCCTCCCTATTCGCCAGACATGAACGCCTGTGACACTTGAAAGACCAGGTGTACCGCCAGAATCCAGAAACAATTGAACAGCTGAAGCAGTACATCTCATCTGCATGTGAAGCCATTCCGCCAGACACGTTGTCAAAGGTTTCGGGTAATTTCATTCAGAGACTACGCCATATTATTGCTAGGCATGGTGGATATGTGGAAAATATCGTACTATAGAGTTTCCCAGACCGCAGCGCCATCTGTTGTTGAAAATTGTAACTACTGTAATTTCGAAAGTTTGTCTGCCTGAAAATGTACTGTTGTCCCAAGCATATTGCAACAAACGGTGTATTTCTATCGCTGCTCGTTTAGTTTTTATTGCCGTTTCAAATATACCGGTCATTTTTGAAACACCCTGTATATTGTATGTTGTGGTCTTGGATGTCCTGTGTGTTGTATTCACGGAGTGCCCTTGGTGACAAATAAATAAATGTGGCAGAAAGAGAGGACAACGCTTATTAGCAACAAGTCGGAACGATTTATCGACAGAAATTTTATAAGACTTAGCTGAAGTACGTAGATCGTGCATGGGAATGTAGATCATTAATGTAGATCTTTAATCATTGGCATTGTCTTCGGTCGAGTGAATGATGGTTAACACCACTCGTACACTGTCCAGTTGGGTTTTTCTTAGCGGCGACTATAGGTGAGTCCTGAGAGACTTACTGAGTCACCGTCCTAAGGTACTATTTTGAGGTACCACTAGTACACCAGATGTTGAGTGGAGCTATGAGCCTGCTTATATCCATCTTGGATGTCCACTTAGAAGCACCTCTGTGACCTGAGGTGGATACGTAATATAGTCCTCGTCATTGCAACCTCTCGGGAGTCTTACCTTTATTTTCTGTCTGAACCGAAGGCGCTCTTCTATGTAGTCTATGTCCCGTGCCTTTAGGAGGACACACACATAGCACCGTGGAACTGCCTAGTAGCAAGTAAACAGTAGTGTAAGTCTAAATACCTCTTTTGGTCATACAATTGTTTTCATTTCGTGTCTGGTTTACATAAATAATAGCAAGTGGAGCCTGGTTGAGAGGGTGATGATGTACTGAGAGAACCTAAAGTTAGTCGCTTATACATCAGTTAGTAGCTGTGTTTAAAACTGACATCTGGTAGTACTGAGAATATTAGTTGCCAGTTGTTGAAAATGTGTGATTTAGTTAATACAAAATTATCCCATAATCAAGTTCTATAAAACCAGGAAACAAAGCATTACTACATATTCTGGCACACAAGTAAATCTGTCTACATTGACGGAAGAAAACGAAACATCGAGAAGGCGTATGACATTAACAGAAGTTGGTGGGCGTGTTTCTACATCTGAAACGTTCAAAAATGTTCAAATGTGTATGAAATCTTATGGGACTTTACTGCTAAGGTCATCAGTCCCTAAGCTTACACACTACTTAATCTAAATTATCGTAAGGACAGACACACACACACCCATGCCCGATGGAGGACTCCAACCTCCGCCGGGACTAGTCGCACAGTCCATGACTGCAGCGCCTGAGACCGCTCTGCTAAACCCACGCGGCTACATCTGAAAGATGATGTTTAGTCAAACTTCACACCAGTCGCATAGGAGTGGCGCTTGTAGCTCCACTGTGAGAATGCGAATCAGGTTTACTTTAACTGAGCGTTAGTTACCTTTGAGATTGGACGTAATGAGTTGATGTTAGTCAAGAAAGCCTTTAAGGCGACAAAGACACCATACCATCACCTCACTGAGTTTTATTGGGTCGTTTAATACGGCTACGAGAAGATGGAAGTTCCTTCTGTGATACGGCAGAGACCTGGCAGGAGTGTAGCCACTGAACATGATTGCTGGCAGCGGTGGTCACGAGAATGTATGGACGCAAGAAGACTGGGCTACGGAAGGCCACGTTGCACTACCGAGAGAGAACATCATCGTGTTCGGCGTGTAGCTCTGGCACATCGTACTACATCTGTAGCAAAAGTCCGAGCAGCAGTTGTCACCACAGTGACACAAAAAACTGTTAAAAATTGGTTAGCTCCTAACCAGGCGCACTGTTGCGTGCATTTCACTGAATCAAAACCACCGCCATTTGCGACTTCAGTGGTATCAAGCGTGCGCATATTGGAGGGCTGGGTGGAAGTCTATTGTGTTTTCATGAAAACTGGTTCTGCCTCGATGCCATTGCATTGGTGACTATGTGTTGGTTAGAAGGTCAGTTGACGGCTTGGGACTACCCTGTCTGTGTGCTAGACACACGGGCCCAACACCTGAGTTATGGTCTGGAGTGCGATTTCTCATGACAGCAGGAGAACTCTCGTGGTTATCCCACGCACCCTGACTGCAAATGTGTACCTCAAACTGGCGATTCGACCTGTTGTGCTGTCATTCATGAACAGAATTGCAAGATGTTTTCCAACAGGATAACGCTCGCCCACATATGGCTGTTGTAACCCAACATACTGTACCGAAGGTCGACATGTTGCATTGGTGTGCTCAATCACCAGATCTGTCTCCACTAGAGTACATACGGGGTATAATCAGCCGACAACTTCTGCGTCATCCACAAACAGCATTAACTGTCACTGCACTGGCCGACGAAGTGGAACAGGCATGGAACTCCCTCTCACAAAACTGACTACCGGCATCTCTACGACACATTCATGCACGTTTGCATGCTTGCATTTCACATTCTGGCAGTTACACCAGTTATTGATGTACAAGCATTTCACGTTTGCAATTGCCTATCTCACACTTACATTAATCTGTGTTCTTGCAATGTTAATCACTTAAATATGTTACCTAGACAAATGTATCCCCGAAAGTTCATTACTATACATAAATTATTTTTTGATGTTGCGATTTTTTCCATCACTTTATATTAACTGTAGCATTAAGATGATACTTGGAGACTCAAAATATTGTGTGTTAAATAAGTCACAGTTTCGAAATTTGGTGTGTACTGATTCGTGAGATAGTTGTATGATGACTTCACAACAGATAATCACATCTGTTAGACGTTTTATCTAAGCAAGGCCTGAGGTAAACATGGAAAATGTTTTAAATAATATAAACAACAACATTCTGCCAGAGATTGTGGGTCGATCTCTTGGGTTTGTAAATTAGACAGGACAGTTTTACTTATTTATAAACTACTATGGAAACATATAAAATGGAAATCACTAACAAATAACATTTTTAAATATCAAGAGCGAGGAGGGTAGGCAATTTTCTCTCTCCCCCTCCCTCCCTGTGTGTGTGTGTGTGTGTGTGTGTGTGTGTGTGTGTGTGCGCGCGCGCGCGCGCGCTTACAGTAATTTGTTTCTTTTAGTTCCAATTGATTTTCTTAAAATTCACGGCAAAGCCTAACTTTAACTGTTCGTGATCATTTATCAGGTAGAACTTACTGATGCTGTACCATGGTCTACGTGTCACGTTTGCTTGGACTGTAGCTTTAAGGTAACTGTGGAGCTCCCGCTCGCTATTTCGGGGCGATCCCCTTGAGGCACTGCCGTGTTCTGGGAACCCGTAACGAGCTTACCCAGCTGATCTCACAAAGGTAGTGCCTCATCAGAGAAGCGCTCCTTGGAGGAGGCAGAGATGCCTATTAGCTTCAAAGACAGCATTTGCTCTTTAAAATAACACGCTGGCGTTTTTACTCTCGTCTCTCGTCAATATAAAGGCAAGTTAACCAAGAAGGTCTAACCACATCTTCGTCTGTACACATGGTACACGGTGGAAACTTAAAGTTGTTAAAAATACGGAAGAAGTAGATGCCTCTTACGTGTTTTTGTTAAAATTGTCTTGATCGCAAAAATTAGTTACATTGTCGACCGGTCTCGACTGTTAAGTTGTCATCCTCAAAAATAAAAAAAAATTTATGTCTTCAATTGATATAGAAGAGGGTAGATAGAATGCAGACAGTTAGTGTTACATATAAAATGAAAGAATGTGTACCTGTTATTTATCCACCTTGTCGCAGAGTAACGTGACTCACAAATAGCCACATAACTGCAACTGCCTTTCGTGCTTCCACGTTAGGCTTGTAATAACAACATAAACTATATAAGTAGAGGGCGCGGGAATATATAAGTTAGAAGAACCGGATAAATATAAAACAGATGCGGAAGTAAAATGGCGGTAGGAGTCTGGATCTAGTCACATAAAACTCATTATCTAAAATTAGAGACAGTTGTGGTAAATAAAAATCTTGGCACAGAAATACTAGTAAAAACAGTTATTAAAAATGTAAAATATGCGATCGTGAATAGGTCCATCATAATGAAGTACTGGAGTCTGCTGTGGGCCTTGTGTTGCTGATAAGGTTTTCATTTTGGGTACATGCTCGGACGAGCTGGTGTGACGCTATCTACCGCCTGCTACGGATTATGTGTTCCTTATCAATTATGTTTTATCTCTGTGATCTGTGTAACTGTACCGGCACGTTAGGTAATGTCATCCGGGGAACATTTGTTTGCCATCATGCAATGTCCCATTCCGTTTCAGAGGGCACATTTTCAAAATGATGCACTACGACATTCGTGGATGCAGTAGCTCTGGTGAGGTGGCTGTTTGTCGGTCACAGTGGGTGAGAGTAGCTGGCTAATGGAGCACCCGTAGGGTGCGAATCATGGCCGCACGTAGATCCTTCCTTCATATAACATGCAGCGCAATGGTTATACACAGTATCCCATTTACCCTGGTCACACCAAAAAACTTTTTGCGTAGCAACAAAATTAAAATTTGTATTAAATGATTGTTGCATAGCTACTAGGAGGACATAAACCAGCATGACTGCCATTCTTGTAGCTTTGTTTTTGGCTAAGACATGAAAGGGTTCAGCATCTCAATCGGTAAAACTAGGACGCTTATAAGACCTGTCTGTCTGTCCGACCATTTTCTTCAGGAACGCGTAGACGTTGCACTTTATGTCACATACTAAGATCTGTGGTCCCTTGGAGGTGTGAACATCTTAAGCTTCTAAGTCCATGCTAGCATAGCATACAAGCATCTGTCACGTAGTTTGATGCAAACTCACTCATCGAAACATACAGACCACTCCCTGGTGACTTCCATGGTACTAGAGGGAGCTGTAGAGGGCAAAAACTGTAGGGGAAGACAGATATTGCAATACATCCAGCAAGTATTTGAGGACGTAGGTTGCACATGGTTGGCGCAGGAGAGGAATTTGTGGTGGGCCGCATCAAACCTGTAGCAAGACTGAAAAAAAAAAATGGAAACGCTCCCTGTTGACCTACACTCATGAAATTTGTCAACAAGCAACTTTTCACTGTACAAGTAAAGGAAAGATATCCGAAAATGTTTAAATTGTAATTATATCACATAAAGTATCTTTTTGCCATTAGAACTTTCATTGCATTCATTACTTCATGTAGAAATAAAATGTAAATGTAGTTATCTTTTAGTAAGTATGTAAACAATATTTTATTACCTTCTCTCTCTACATATAGAAGTCCGCAGCACGTGGGCTTGCAGTAGCGTTCTAGCTCTCCGCTCACAGGGGTCCGGGTTCGATTCCCGACGGGGCCAGGGATTTTTCTTGCCTCGAGATAACTGGATGTTGTTGTGTCGTCTGCATCATCATCATTCATCCCCATTACGGTCGGAGGAAGGCAGTGGCAAACCACCTTCACTAGGACCTTGCCTAGTACGGCGGTGTGGGTCTCCCGCATCGTCCCCTACACTCCTCGCAGTATGGGACCTCATCATCATCACATAAATAAAATTAAGTCCTCTACTCGTTTCTTTTTCTATTTCCGGGCTAGTCTCAGAATCTACTGTAGAGATTCTGATACGGTCTTAGAATCCCCAGGCGTCATGGAACCATCAGAGCCAATACCTTACAGATTTCGTTAACGGGCAGAAACCGTCGAGAATCTCGAATCACGGAGCTCTTAATCGAGACTTCTGCTCGCACATGGCCAATTATTATAACTACTACTCCTTATTTTTTATTTGGTAAACAAAAAGAAACAAGGGATATCCACATCAGTCCATCAGTCAACCTGAGTAACATTACGTCTAACTTCAACAACGATGGGAGAAAAGTGATGATGATGCAGTTTTTCATCAAGGACAGACTTGACTGCACACAGAATATCGTTTAGAAATACTACTATACTCTACTACACGTACTCGAATTGTAAATGCAAAAACATTATTGTATTTATTGTCTTGCTAACTTACATTCTTCGTTGGCGTACTCTGTACTCACACAGACTTTTACATAATGACGTGTGACTGAATGATCGGTACGCATCTTCCTAGTGTTTCCGTATGTTTACTTCCAAAAGGAAAAGAAACTCACTCATTGACCTCACAGCGGTGTATTAAAGTGTGACTGGATGCATTAATGTATAAGCTAAATCAAACCATTGCATGTTCAAAGAAAGCAGCACTAATGGAAAATACGCCTAAAACAGCTCTTTTACAGTTAACATCGGATAAACCACAAGTAAATCCTGTACTGTAAGGATAAGTTACCCACAGATTTCGGTTCCCGCCCAGATTTTACACTACTGGCCATTAAAATTGCTACACCACGAAGATGACGAGCTACAGACGCGAAATTTAACCGACAGAAAGAAGATGCTGTGATAGGCAAATGATTAGCTTTTCAGAGCATTCACACAAAGTTGGCGCCGGTGGCGACACCTGCAACGTGCTGATATAAGTTTCCAACCGATTTCTCATACACAAACAGCACTTGACCGGCGTTGCCTGGTGAAACGTTGTTGTGATGCCTCGTGTAAGGAGGAGAAATGCGTACCATCACGTTTCCGACTTTGATAAAGGTCGGATTGTAGCCTATCGCGATTGCGGTTTATCGTATCGCGACATTGCTGCTCGCGTTGGTCGAGATCCAATGACTGTTAGCAGAATATGGAATCGGTGGGTTCAGGAGGGTAATACGAAATGCCGTGCTGGATCCCAACGGCCTCGTATCACTAGCAGTCGAGATGACAGGCATCTTATCCGCATGACTGCGACGGATGATGCAGCCACGTCTCGATCCCTGAGTCAACAGATGGGGACATTTGCAAGACAACAACCATCTACACGAACAGTTCGACGACGTTTGCAGCAGCATGGACTATCAGCTCGGAGACCATGGCTGCGGTTACCCTTGATGCTGCATCACAGACAGGAGCGCCTGCGATGGTGTACTCAACGACTAACGTGGGTGCACGAATGGCGAAACGTCATTTTTTTCGGATGAATCCAGGTTCTGTTCACAGCATCATGATGGCCGCATCAGTGTTTGGCGACATCGCAGTGAACGTGTATTCGTCATCGCCATACTGGCGTATCACCCTGCGTGTTGGTATGGGGTGCCATTGGTTACACGTCTCGGTCACCTCTTGTTCGCATTGACGGCACTTTGAACAGTTGACGTTACATTTCAGATGTGTTACGACCCGTGGCTCTACCCTTCATTTGATCCCTCCGAAACCCTACATTTCAGCAGGATAATGCACGACCGCATGTTGCACGTCCTGTACGGGCCTTTCTGGATACAGAAAATGTTTGACTGCTGCCCTGGTCAGCACATTCTCCCGATCTCTCACCAATTGAAAACGTCTGGTCAATGGTGGCCGAGCCACTGGCTCGTCTCAATACGCCAGTCACTACTCTTGATGAACTGTGGTGTCGTGTTGAAACTGCATGGGCAGCTGTACCTGTACACGCCATCCAAGCTCTGTTTGACTCAATTCCTAGACGTATCAAGGTCGTTATTACGGCCAGAGGTGACAGTTCTGGGTACTGATTTATCAGGATCTATGCAGCCAAATTGCGTGAAAATGTAATCAAATGTCAGTTCTAGTATACTTGTCCAATGAATACCCTTTTATCTTCTGCATTTCTTCTCTGGTGTAGCAATTTTAATGGTCAGTAATATATTTAACTTGTACACCAGCGACATAGTCACCACCTATTCTGTGAAGTATAGCTACCCTGACGACCCAGCGATAGCAACTCAAAGCAATACTTTCCAAGTAGGGTAGCACTTAGTATCTAGAAAAGCTCGACCAGTATTACGTGAAGTGGAGGCACTGCCAGAACACTTAATAATCAGATCAAGTCATTCCACCTGTCCAACACAGTGGTAAACTGATGTAATCTTACACAGCCAAAAATTACGGAATAGACGACATTCCAGATATTTCACTGTGACTCTTGACAGATCTCTGACATTTAGGAAACACTTAGGACCAGCAGGATAGAAGTTAAAATCGAGAAATAACACATTACGAAAACTTATTCGTGCTAATTGGGGATTTAATACAAACACCTTAAGATCTGAAGCAGAAGCGCTTTGTGTCCCTGTCGCCTTGCAGGCCATTTTCAAGAGCAGAACATATCGATACTTTGTATAATTAACTTGTTAATAAACGGTGATAAAGCTGACCTGAAAGCGAGCATATGACATGCAAGCGTCTGAATTAAAACCAGAAAGTTTACTGCATGCAGTAACAGTCGTCTTTAGAATTAAAGCCACATTACAGAACACTGTACGTGATCGCTTTCGTTCTCTAACACCACTTTCTTGTTCCTTGACTGCGGGACATCGGTGCAAACAGTGAAGCACATATTGCACGCCTGCCAAAAAAGAAAATTCATGGGTATCTGGAAGGAATTCTTAGACGCACTTTCTGTGGGGAAAGTTGAAGGATATTTACTATCTTTATCCACCGCCAACGCCTGACAACATGCGTCAGCGCATTGTCAATGCATGTGCGAACATTAAGGAAGGGAACTACTCGCTGTTGAGAGGAATGTCGTTACACACTTGCATTGAGGTTGACGGACATCATTTTGAGCATTTATTGCATTAATGTGGTATTTACAGGTAATCACGCTCTAACAGCATGCGTTCTCAGAAATGATAAGTTCACAAAGGTACATGTATCACATTGGAACAACCGAAATAATCCGTTCAAACGTAGCTACGTTCTGTATTTTAATTTAGAAACCTACCTGTTACCAACTGTTCGTCTAAAATTGTGAGCTATGTGTTTGTGACTATTACAGCGCCATCTATCCCAAAGCGAAAAAAGTGGTCCAACTTTCTTTACGTAGTACACGAATATGTAATAAAAATGGGGGTTCCTATTTTAAAAAACGCATTTGATATCCGTTTGACCTATGGCAGCGCCATCTAGCGGGCCAAGCATAGCGCCATCTGGTTTCCCACTTTAAGCTAGACGCTTTCCGTTCTTTGTAGTTTTTTCGTTTGATGCTTATTTGGTGAGATGTAGGACGTTCCAAAAGGATTATCCGATCTGGCGTGTCTGTATTTCTGAAACTAATGAACATATACAATGAATTTTGTTTTTTGATGAACGGGAAATTCAAAAAGTTCTTTCATACCTTTTCGTAGGTGTTCAATATGCCTCGCTTGAGATGCATTTGCAAGTGCAATACTCTAATTGTTTCCACACTGCAGCGAGCATGTCTTGAGTTACAGCTTCCACAGCTGCTGTTATGCAATAACTCCGTTCATTCAGTGTTGTTGGTAACGGAGGCACACGAAGAGTCTTTTTTAAGCCCTCACAAGAAACAATCTCATAAAGTCAGGTCCGGTGACCTCGGAGGCAAAAGTGTAACACTAAATCATGTGGTCCAGTGCGAGCGATCCATCTTTCAGCAATCCTTGGATTTATAAATTCACGCACTTCCAGATGCGAAGGTGGCGGTGCCCCATTCTGTTGGCAAATGAAGTCGTTCTAATCAGTGTCCAACTGTGGGAAAGGATAGTTCTCAAGCATACCGAGATATATGCTTACCGTAACTGTGTTCTTAGCAAAGAAAAATGGACCTTGCACCATTTCCCGTAAAACTGCACAAAACACATTAAATTTTGGAGAGTCCCTCTCATGTTTTACAAAAAAATAGTTCAAATGGCTCTGAGCACTATGGGACTCAACTGCTGAGGTCATTAGTCCCCTAGAACTTAGAACTAGTTAAACCTAACTAACCTAAGGACATCACAAACATCCATGCCTGAGGCAGGATTCGAACCTGCGACCGTAGCGGTCTTGCGGTTCCAGACTGCAGCGCCTTTAACCACACGGCCACTTTTTTTTTTTTTTAAATAAAATAAAAGGAAAAGGTAAGGGTATAATACTTTATTATTTTTTTTATTTGTTGTTCATTTTGTTCTTATTTTGTTCTTGTGTATTTATTTGGATACGAACGCAGGTCTCCTGTCCACTTTTTGTAATCTTTTTTTTATTTATATAGATATCAATGTGCGAACAGTCATAGTTAATCAAGCCTGGAAAACTGAAACAGAATGAAGATGCCATCGAAGATATGAAACATAAATAACATGAAAAGAAAGCTACCACGTCGTAGTGAGGCTTCCTAGCGACTGCGCCCACTGATAAAGATTGTTCAATATATGCTCGTTTGCGGTTCGTTCTGACCTCATCTGTCACTGTCGGGAACATTCCAGCTGCACGGCGGGCTGTGAAAGGCACTCCATAGATAGTTCGCGAAGCACTGTCGATATCTGGTATGCCCGGAAATAGCATGATGTCTTTCTTGCAAATAGAGCCAGAAGTCAAGGAAATTCTTGTGTCCGTCACGACAGAGGTAATGGACTGCATGTCCACGTATCCAGTTGACAGAGTTGGTTCGAGTCTTGGGGTAAAATGTCTCATCCGGAAACAATAACGTGCGTGCAGATATATGCTCCGGCCGAACTCGCAAGAGATAAGCCAGCATCTGCCGCACTAGGTGCCAAACCGCTTCCGCCTCTCCACAGCTGAGGCGGTGCTCGTCAGAATCTACTGTATTACAACCCACACAATTGGGAGATTCTGCCATGTGGATATTGTAGAGACGTTCTTGCGTCACCAGCTTTCCATTAACGACTACGTACCATTGGGAAACAACATCGGAATCAAGCATGGCGTCGTGGACAGTCTTCCACACCACGCGCCATCGTACGTCAGGATATTTTAGTTCGACCACATTAAGGGGGCGGCGTTGCAGCATGTCATAATAGAGGCGTCGAGTCGTGGCCATTTGTGGTGTCGTGAGCGCGACACTGCAATAACTTTGTTCTAAATAGAAACGTCCTATATAAAAGAGGGGCGCTGGGATATCCTGCAGTGGCACCGGGGCTCTTAGTGAAGCAGGTCGTAGCGCCGTCAGAAGCAGACTCGTGAGGCTCGTAGGACAACGGCGCAGCAGACATAAATGTGAGCTAACATAGAGGGCAATAGCCCTATCATGGACGTGTACTAGGCCGAGACCACCTTTTTCCTTGGGGAGGGTAAGAGATACGTATCTGATCTTCAGTAACATACCAGCGGTGACGAAGTATCCCAGCGCTGCCATAATGCTACGAGCCAAGGGCTTCGGAATGGGTAGCGTTTGGGCGACATGCGGGATGCGGGACGCAAGGTATACGTTGGCATAATACGCCCGCTGAACGATGTTGAGGGATCGCAAGCGCTGATTTGCAATTCTGGCCCTAATTTGGTTAAGAAGGCGTCGATAATTGAGCGTCGTCGCGCGTCGCATGTCGTTCATGAAATCTAAGCCCAAGCAGCGTATAGTATCACTGAAGCGTAATGGGGCAATGTGTTCCTGCGGTAGCCCAATTCCGATGCCCAAGGCGACGGACTTGTTAACGTTGATTTGGCTACCAGAAGCTGTACCGTAGGTTGCAATCCAGTCCAATGCCGCGGCCATGTCGTCAGCTCCACGTATGACGATCATCAAATCATCCGCATATGCGGTGCAACGATAGATGGAGCCGCCGAACTGTATCCCAGTGAGCCTGTCTCGGAGACCACACAACAAAGGTTCTAAGGCCAATGCAAATAACAATGTTGATAATGGACATCCCTGTCGTACTGATCGGCGGATCGGCATGGGTGCCGTCAGTCTTCCATTGACAAGAACTCGAGAAGTTGCACCATGTAGTAGGCGTGTCAACACTGTGATAAAGGGGTCGGGGTATTTCATGCGCCGTAGAACGGCCGTGAGGAAAGCGTGGCCCACACGGTCAAAAGCCTGGCTAAAGTCGATAGACGCGAGGGCTGCCGGCAAACGTCTCACCCGTGCAAGGGAGATGAGATCTCTGTAACGACATAACGCAGTTCTGATGTTGTTGGGTCCCCCCAAGGACGTCTGGTCACCGGACAAGACGTGCAATAGTGTGCCGCGAATACGTTCCGATAGCAGCCTCGAAAAGATCTTGAAGTCGCTGTTCAATAACGTTAAGGGACGATAATCACGGACATGATTCCGTCCCTTCGGCTTATGGATGGGGACAATCAGACCTTCCAAGAATGGTGCAGGCAATGTTATACCCGGGGACATCAATTCCTGGCAAATTTCAATCAAACACGGTAGCAACAGGTGTTTAAAGGTTCGATAGAACTCTAATGGTAAACCATCGATTCCCGGTGATTTATGGGGAGCACCTTTACCAATGGCGTCGAGCACTTCCTCTTCTGTCACTTCTCCCAGTAAAGTCGGTACCATATCTGATGGAACTGTACCGTGGACATGTGATGAAACGGTGTCTACCGTTGCCATATCAGGGAGCACTGCTGAATAAAGTTGAGCGTAATGCCCATAGAAGGCTTCCGCTATATCTGCTTGTTCCACCACGTGTCGACCGTCGTCGGTTATCATGTCGGTTACCAGTGCCCTACGGCGCCTTCTGCGTTCTAGGAGCACGTGGTGCATAGATGGCCTTTCTGATTGTATCATGTCTGGAGCACGCGACCGTATAACAGCGCCTTGTAAATGATGGCGTGCTAAGGAGACGAGCTGCGCTTTCGCGCGATTGACTATGATCTGCCTGTCAGGTGAGGGCTCCACAGCAAGACATTCCCGTAGGACGGTGTAATAAAAGTTTTCCGTGCTCCTCCTCCATGCCGCTGCTTCCCGGCCGTAAGCCATGAAGGTGCGCCTAAGAGCAGGCTTCGCACATTCAATCCACCAACTGAGGGTCGATCGGTAACGACCACGACGCTGTAAGGCCGTGTTCCACGACTCTTCGACAGCACCTTTACATGCCGGCTCGTCCAGATGGGCGACGTTCAGTTTCCAGGGGGGCCTACTGCGCCACACACGTGCAGGTTGGAGGGCAATGTGCAAATATAGGCTGTGTGGTCGGTGAATGCAGTGGGCCAGAGCTCTGCTCCTCTCGTCGCCGTCGAAAGGGTGCTTGTGACGTAAATCCTGTCCAACCGACTTGATGAATGGCTTGTATAATGCGTGTAACCAGGAGCGGGGCCATGGATGTGGCGCCACGTGTCAATCAGGTGGAGGTCACGCACTAGCATTTCCAATTCCGCACACGGGACGTGATGTGGCTGCTGATCAGACGGAGATAATGTACAGTTAAAATCTCCGCCGATCACCATATCGTCTATGCGACCCATAAATAGACGCGTAATATCTTCCGAAAAAAAGCGGGCCCGATCTCTCCGTCTCCCTGATCCTGAAGGGGCATATACATTGATGAGTCGTACACCGTTGACAGTTATTGCCATGGCTCTTGCACTCGGTAAGTACAGTACGTCCGTAGCCACTAAACCGTCCCGTAGCAGAACAGCCACACCACAATCGGTAGAAGAGGCGTGGGAGATGTGGGCGGTATATCCGTAGAAGTCAGGGAAACTAGCGACACAGACTTCCTGTAAGAGGGCCACGTCGATGTCCGCCGCATCAAGCATGCGTTGTAGCATTGTCAGTTTATGTGGTGCCCTTATCGCGTTGATATTGATTGTGGCAAGGCGAAAGGTGTGCTGCCTAGCCTCTTCACCTAGGGTTGACGCCATGGCAATCAAAGCTAACCGCAAGAGATGCCGGACCCACCAAACCCGTCACAAATTATGAGTCTTTCACGCTAGGAGTGGCATCCGCAATGCCGCCCCCTCCCTTGTCACCCGTGCCCTCGTCAGGAAGTTCGTCAACATCGTCCGACCACAGTGGGTGCAACACGACGCTGTGTAGCTGATCGGCACCTAAATCTCTCTCACGTACGTCGTCTGTGTTAGAGGTAGACAGAGCGCCATCCATCGACGCGACCTGCCGCGTTTGTGGTGCAAGAAGTAACTGGGCACTCGTAGTATGGGCAAGTGAACCGTCTACACCACTTAGATCCTCAGCAGGCGCAGTATCCATGCCGTCTGATGAGATGTCACCTTCTTGACCGGCCGTGTGTAGGAGGCAATCGTCAGAAGGGGTTCGCCGACGTCGCTTGCGTCGTCGAGGCGAACGTTGCTTTCGAACGTGGACATCCGTATCCGAATGTGTGAGGCAATCCTGCGTCGTATCACCTTCCGCTAGGAAAGCCGCGGTCGGGACAACGTTCGCGTCCACGTCCATCGCGTTCTGAATGTTATGTTGCGTCTGGAGTTCGTGAGACTGTTGCAGCTGTTGTTGCTGTGGAGGGGGCGACATATGGGTTGGCACCAAGGGTCCGTCCTCTTCCTCCCTTGGTACTTGTGGCGTCGATGGATGTGTCTGCTCGCCCGTTTCGTCCTCAACTACGGTGCGCATCGTCGTCTGTGCGTACGTCAGGGGCAGGATTGTCGTCCCCATCGGGGAAACGGAGTCTCCCACTGGTATCTGCGTAATTCTACGTTGTAAGCAGCTCGATCGAACATGGCCTTCCTGCCCACATCCGGAACAGGTACGCGGTTGACCGTCGTACATGATGATTGCACGACAGCCACCGATGTTCAAATAGGACGGCACATGTTTCTTGAGCTCAAGTTTAATTTGGCGCACACCATTGTAGACCTTATACGTCGAGAAAGTTTGCCACTTTTCTGCAACGTGGCTGATAACATTGCCATATGGTCGGAAGGCGTCCTTGACAACTTCCTCTGGGACCTCGAAGGGGAGCTCAAAAACCCGTACAGTCCTTAGGCCCATGCCTGCATGATCCACCGTCACTGCACCGATATGCTCATCAGAATGTTTGAATCTTAGAGTGTTCGAGTATTTAGAAACCACTGTCGCGCACACCTCTGCACTGGTCATTTTAACATAAACCACGCTCGCCGTTATAGAAAAATGTATTCCGACGACAGTCGCCGGATCTAAACGTAGATCGTCGCGTATGAACTGTTCTATTTCATAGGCTCGAGGACGCGCGTGATCCGGTTGGAAAGTAATTTTGATCGTATCTTGTCGCCATGTGTGTGCCATAGTCGCACTGAACTTGGAACAAATACAACTCGCGCCGCGAGAAGGTAAACACAAGCTAGCGCTCACGGTCGCGCACGGCGGGGCGCAGCGGACGTCCTCGCCCCACCGCAGCCGAAAGCAGGCTGCCACTTCGACCGGCCATGTATTACAATTTCGTGTATTGTCACATTATGAAGATTAACCTTTCCATTTAAATGGTATGTTGCCTCGTCAATAAACGCTAAGCGTAGAAGAAAACTGTCATCCTCCATCTTGCCAAAAACGAAATTACAAAACTCCACACAGAACTTCACGAAGAGCTTGCAGTAACTGAATTCTGTGTGGTTGCATGTGTAAACGTAAAAGCAACACACGCCAGACGGACATATCAGTGACATGTTGAGCTGTCGAGCTGCACGGCGTACGGGTTTCTACGGACTCCTTGTGAATTTTTTTTCTTTATTGTATTTCAATTCTCCATCGGGGCGGGCTGGCAGCAGCATATGCCGAAAGACATAGAACAACCAATAGAAGACAGTGAAAAATATACAAAGGAGAGAATATGGTGAACATAGATATAAAAAAGTGGGAACATCTCCTTGTGAAACCGTGGCGGACGTTTTATACATCTGTGTCAGACACTCGGGGACGGCGCAGCATTTTGCTTTTACACAGACAACTTGTTTCTCGGAATTGTTCATGTCATTGTCTAATGTTCTGTGCTGTAGGAGGATCCGCACCGTACCTAGTAGCAAAACGCTGAACAGATGCACTGCGCAAAACATGGAACTCAAAACGCTTTCTGTTGCCCCGACACCATTTTTAGTAGAACTGAAGCAGGCGCACACTGCTGCTACCTAGCGGGAACCATGTAAATCTCGAGTTTGCTCTTACCAGCAGTACGTTGTGCACGCACATATCTCAAATAACATAGTAGTTATGATTTTTTTTTAAAAAGGTTGGACGGTTCTTTCCTTTACACCCTATATAACATTTATGTCAACTGTAATAAACATTCCCTCTCCCAAAGCATCAAATCTGTCTTTGCGATACACGTTCCATGATCTCGCTGTCTATCTCATAGGCAAAATATCTCGTTCCTGGAAAGCTAAGTCGCCATCAGCCATGCCAGCGAAAACAAATGTTCCGGGCCCGAGTCCCGGTCCGGCGTGTAGTCTCGACCGAGGCGCACGCTCGCCCGGTTCCCGCCGCTGAGGAGCGCTCGCCTGCCGCGCCCGGCCGCTGCCCGCAGCTGCGCCGCCACCGGCGCCCCTGCAGCCGCGCGGAACACGCGGGAAGCGGCCGGGTGTCGCCGCGCTTTGGCGCGTTCGCCGCCCCCTCAGCCTCCGCCGCCGCCGCCGCCCCCGCCGCTGCCTGTATTGAGTTTCCGGGGGCAGCGGGCTAGGCGGGCTCCTATTGATTGTGCGGCTGCGCCCGGCACGCCGCCGCCTCCCGTCGCGGCTTTTCGTTAATTGAGTCCTGCCGCGCCGCGCTGGGCCGCGTCTCCGACGAGGAATCTTTGTCGCCGCCGGCCCGCCGCTCCGGTCTGCAGTGTGGGGGCTGACAGCGTGGCGCGCGCCGCTGCTATCTGACGGGGCCCTCCCGCACCGCTTAATTGCTTTCGTCGTCAGCTCTTATCTGTGCTCACTTTCAAAGACAAAAGCCACACGTAATGTTAACAACAATAATCAAAGCTCAAACAATTCCTAATTTGTAACGTACTCATAAGTACTAATAACTTTTGTAAAGATGTTAGGAACATTATTTATTGTATATCGTATTTTAATGAAAACAGTCAGTTGTGGTCGCTAATGATGTGACCGGTTTCAGTATTAGTGAATCATCTTCACAGTTTGAGATCACAGATGTCCATACTTACAAAATTAAAGAGAAAAATGACCTTCGTAGCCCATTCTTAAACTTACAAGTGGCTCAGAAAAGAGTTCAGTATGCAGCAACAAAAATTTTTAATCGTTTTCCCAATAAGTCTGACAGCTAATCTAGCAAGTTTTAAATCTAACTAAAATTAATTTTTCTGGATAACTGCTCCTATGCCACTGACGAATTTCTACTTAAAAACTAGTGGCCAATATATACACTGAAGCGCCAAAGAAACTGGTATAGGCATTCGTATTCAAATACAGAGATATGTCGATCGGCAACGTCTATATAAGACAACAAGTGTCTGGCACAGTTGTAAAAAAGTGCAAATTATCCTAAGGACGAACACACACACACCAATGCCGGAGGGAGGACTCGAACCTCCGCCGCGACCAGCCGCACAGTCCATGACTGCAGCTCCTTACACCGCTCGGCTAATCCCGCGCGGCGCAGTTGTCAGATCGGTTACTACTGCTACAATGGCAGATTATCAAGATTAAAGTGAGCGTTACAGTCGGCGCACGAGTGATAGGACAAAACATCTCCGACATAGCGATTAAGTGGGGTTTTCCCGTACGACCATTTCACAAGTCTACCGTCAATAGCAGGAATCCGGTGAAACGTCAAATTTCCGACATCGTTGCGAACGGAGAGATACTGCAATGGGACCAACGACGACTGAAGAGAATAGTTCAGCTTGACGGAAGTGCAGCCCTTCTGCACATTGGTGTAGATTTCAATGCTGTGTCATCAACCAGTGTCAGAGCGCGATCCATTCAACGAATTATCATCGCTAAGGGCTTTCGGAGCCGAAGGTCCACTGGTGTTCCCTTGATGACTGCACGACACAAAGCTTTACGCCTCGCCTGTGTCCGTAAACACCGACAATGGACTGTTGATGACTGGAAACATGTTGCCTGGTCGGACGAGTCTCCTTTCAAATTGTATCGAGCAGATGGACGTGTGCGGGTGTGGAGACAGCCTCATGATTCCATGGACTCTGCATATCAGCAGGGAACTTAAAGCTGGTGGACGCTTTGTAATGGTATTGGGCGTGTGCAGTTGGAGTGATATGGGATCCCTGATACGTCTAGATACGACTCTGACTGGTGACACTTAGGTCAGAATGCTGTCTGATCACCTGCATCCATTCACGTCCATAGTGCATTCCGACAAACTTGGACAATTTCAGCAGGAGAATGCGATACCCACACGTCCAGAATTGCTAGAGAGTCGCTCCACGAACACTCTTCTGAGTTTAAACGCTTCCGCTGGCCACTAAACTCCCAAGACGTGAACATTATTAAGCATATCTGGGATGCCTTGCAACGTGCTGTTCAGACGAGATCTCCACCCCCTTGTACTCTAACGGGTTTATAGACAGCCCTGCAGGATTCATGGTGTCATTTCCCTCCAGCACTACTTCAGACATTAGTCGAGTCTACGTCAAGTCGTGTTTCGGCACTTCTGCATGCTCGCGGGGAGAATACACGATATTAGGCAGGTGTACCATTTCTTTGGCTCTTCAGTGTATATGTAACTGTTAGCCTACATATACTAACTACCAGATTATATACTTTCGTGTTAATGGGCAAATGATTAAAACCTTCTGTTGCTGCATACTGAATTCCTTTCAGAGCCACTGGCAGCTTTAACAGTCGGTTTCAAAGGCCGTTTTTCCCTCTATTATTGTAGGTACGGATGTCACTGTTATCAAATTGTGATGTATTAATTATGACGAATTTCACTAGTGGATGTACTCGTATGTATTGTGAAGGCGCAGTTTAACAGCCTAAGTCCTTGGAGAGGTACGTACGAGACGTCTGTGGGTAAATGTCACATGGTTCCCTTACAGCTAGCTTTTCGAGTGTCGGGAGGCAGCACTCGTCAGGTGCTCAAGGATCTTTTGCCGAATTTTGCATTTTAGTTCGACAGTGCCTTCAATAGTCTGATGATGACATGTGTTTCGTGTACTAAATTTAAATGACAAAGTACTGAAAACAGCTATGTTGTATGACTTTCCAGAAGTATTCGCTTGTGCAGTTCATGGTTTCCTTTGCGAGAATCTCAGATAAACTGATGTGCTAAATAGGAGGACGGAAGTAAGTTTTACTTGATGATAAGTAACATAGCTCCACGAAAGTTGGACACAGATAGAACTGCTAGAGCACAGTGCAGAAGGTAATTGAAAGAATTAGGCTATGAGACGAACAGTAATAACACTTATTCAGAGACAATAATTACACTTAGGTCACAGCGATTAATTATAGTTCCCTGGACAATACAAAAAGCGAAACATCGTTGTTAATGGAGGTGTGATCATAACAGGCCGCAGTGCATGCTCCGAAAACGCTCCAGTGCTTATCCCAAGGTTGGTGAGGAGTTTCCTTGGTAGGGCGTTGCATTTCTCCACCAGCGGGTTTGACAACTCCTGGGCAGTCGCTGATGCACGAGCACGTGCTGCAATACATCTCCCCAGCGCATCCCACACGTGGACGATGGGAATTAAGTCGAGGGAGCGGGTACGCCAATCTACTGGCCGAATACTCTCTCGTTCCAAGAACTCCTGCCCGTTAGATGAACTCAAGGCCGAGTGCACCCCTGGATGTCGCACATGGGGAAGGATTACTGCAACACAAGAAGGTCTACCGAGTTCAAAGGTTTTGAGGCCAGTGTGCCCATTCAACAGTATGCTTTCCCACACCATAACATCTGAATCACCAAATCATCATATACTCCAACGTTCCTACGTGCATTACATGTTCTCACTTCTCGCTATATGAGGGTGCGTCTAGAATTGTCGAACTTCGTTAATTGTTATGGATATCAATGTGTGTTAGGATTGAACTTTATAGATGGAGAAGCACTTGGAACGAGAGTATATGCGGCGCCTGCACTGCCCTGTCCGTTCCACCGACTTAAATCCCATCGAACGCGTGTGATATGCTTTGACGAGACGTGTTTCAGCACGTCCACATGCACCAGCGACCATCCAGTAGCTGGCAATCGTGCTATTGGAAGAATGGAACGCCATACCACAAAAACTCCTCACCAACCTTGCGACCAGCATGGGAACACATTACCGATCATGTATTGCCTATCCGAGGTGATCATACACCCGATTAAGAAACATTTAACGCCGTTTATAATGTCTAGGGGATCATCATCATGAATCGCAGTGACTTCGGTGGAATTATTGTGTTCGAATAGAAGTTCATTTCTTACCGTCTCATTGCATATTTCTTTCAGCTACCTGCTGCTCTACATTGTAGCAGTTCTTTCTACCTATGGTCCTAGTTTCATCGAGCTATGTTACTGGCAGTGACACATAATGCGAATGCTACTTTCGTCCTTAAGTTTCTCACATCAGTATGTTATGGTATCACAGATTTTGCTGGTAAGTGGAATCCATCCTCAGTAACTAGAAGATTCAGAATTTCGTATTAAGTAACCCAGGGGATACACAAAGAAATACCAAGTTCAAAATGCAGGACAATCTCTTCAGGTGTTCCACAGCGATCGGCAATGCCTCTGCTTTTGTTGTTGTTACATGCAAATGAGTTGCTTTTGTATAGCCAAGAGCCGGAATTATTTATTTCCTGATGATGGAAATATTATAATCAGTCTTACTAGCCCAAGATTAGATCAGATTACATTCAGTTATCGTTCCCTAGATCCAAAAACGAGATGATTCTCGAGGATGTGAAACAAGTCAGAAAGATTGACAAAAAATATAAAATATGTGTATACAATACTTACTACCTTCATTGTTTGTCAGAACATTGTCAAATTAGGTGAATACATTACAGTAAACTGAAATTGCTAATATTTAGAGAATTCCACATAAGTATATACTTTTAATGAATTTATCATACACAAAATACCTAATCTTGACTATTGTGACCAAGTGCTGTAAAAATTGAAATCTAACAGACTTTTTACTTAATCTGGTCTAACAGTCCCTGTTAAGATGTTCATCTAGAGAGTAGAAGGAGTTGCCTATCAAAAAGTCTTTCACTCTATGTTTAAATCGTTCTCTATCTGAAACCAAGTTTTTAATGGTTGCTGGAAATTTATGGAAAATTTGTTCCTGACTATTGGACCCTTTTTAGACCTAGGTAAATGATTTTAGTTCTTTATGCAGATTGTTCTTATTCCTAGTATTGATGCTATGTATTGAGCTATTGGTTGGAAATGAGCTATATTACTTGCAACAAATATTATTAAGGAATAAATATACTGAAAAGCAGTGGTTAGAATACGAAGTTCTTTGAATAGGTTTCTACATGATGCTCTTGCATTTTGACCGCAAATGATTCGTATTACGTGCTTCTACACGCTAAAAACTTTTGCTCTGTTTGATGAGTAACCCCAGAATATGATCCTGTTTGACATAACAGAATCAAAGTAAGAAAACAACGCAAGTTTATTCTATATTTATATCTCCTGCATCCGACGTCATTCTAACTGCAGATACGTACTTCCTTAGGTGCTTGAGCAATTCTGTGGTATGCCCTTGCCTACTGAATTTATTACTGGGATGTAATCCCAGAAATTTAATGCTGTCAACTTCTTCGATCTGCATAGCTTCATATGTTATGCATATGCTGAAAGGAAAGCTCTTACAGGTTTTTAACTGCATATAGTGCGTCTTTTCAAGTTTAATGACAGAGAATTAGCATTAAACCATTTATTAATGTCAGTGAAAATTTTATTAGCAGCTATTTCTAAATCTGTACTTGACTTGTTACTTATGTTTGTATCATCTTCAAACAAAACAAACTTAGCATCTGGCTATGTAACAGACGAGAGGTCATTAATGTGCACAAGAAAAAGGAGCAGACTCAAGATGGAACCTTGAGGAACACCACACGTAATCAGTTCGCAATCAGATGAATACTGACTGCTTACTGCATACTTAATTTTCGACACACTTTGTTTCCTGTTAGTTAGATAAGACTCAAACCATTTCACAGCATTGCCAGTGACACCATAATATTTTATTTTAATTAAGAGAATGCTGTGGTTCACACAGTCAAAGGCTTTTGACAGGTCACGGAAAATGCCAGTATCCTCTAATTTATTATCTAATGAATTAAGAGCGTTCTTACTGTAAGAGTAAATAGCTGTCTCTATATCAGAACCATAAAGAAACCCACATTGTGACTTAGAAAATATATTATTTGCAGTCAGATGCTTAAGGGGACACTTGATCACAACCTTTTCAAATATTTTTGAAAAAGTTGGTAAAAGTGAAATTGGGTGATAGTCTGATGGTGTCTATTTATTCCCATTCTTGTAAAGAGGCATATTTTAGTCAGTCTGGAAGTGTTCCACTGTTAACAGTTTGTATACACTAATAACTTACCATAGAACTCAGCTCGAATGAGCACTCTTTTATTAATTTCGTTGACATGCTGAAAGGTGGCTACACTGAGCCACAGCGCCAGAAATCGCGCCAGAGAGTATTGTTCCGCCGCCTCCACTGGCAGTGATTATTGAGACGTAGCGGCAGGCAGTGCTTGCCGAGAAGTTGTGGTGGACACTGCTTGTAGCTGAAGTTAGAGTGAGACGTGGTAGTGAAGAGTGTTGTTCCATGTTTTATGCATTGGTTTGATGGGAGAGATAGCAGATGTTGTTCTAATGGAGATATTGTAATGGTCAGATTGCATTTCGTCAATATATATGGAGGTATTTTCTTTTATTCTTTTATTATTTGTGTGTCCTGAATAATGCTTCATTACAGGTTCAGTCAACAAAGCATCTGGCGTGTGTTCTTGTATTAGAGTGTAATTCTGGGTTTCTTGCACAATTATAGTATTTCTAATTTTCTTTTATCACGTCAGTATAAATGATATTTAAAAATTCTTGTCTTGTTGAAGAAGAACCGTGCCAGATGTGCGTTGAGTCATACTACCACATACAGAACAGCTACACTTGTGCTTTGTTGGTTTCGTAGGTTTTATAGTTGCTGGGGACTTAATTAATTAACTGTGTTAACGAAAATTTTGTTTCATTGTTTGTTGTTATTCTATGCAGTCAGATTGCGTAATAATACTAGTCAGGGCCAGCCGTTTACGAGACTTGCGTAAACGGACTCACAGCTACTAAAAATATTTGCATTATTTATATAAAATAAGCCCCCATTCAATGCTATGATGGATGCTACTTGTTCCGGAGACGTTAATGTCGTTTTCATTTTACCCCATTTTTAAGTACTAGTCTCCATTGCACTTTTCACCGAACCAGATAAATCCAAGCTGTCAGTAACAGAAATAAAGTAATTGTTTAAGAAGTTTGCAACACTACATGCACTTGTCACCAATGTCTCATTTATTTTTAGAGCTATCTGTTCCTCTTCCTTTTTGGCCCCACCTGTCCGTATCTTCACTATATCCCACACATTTTTTATTTTGTTGACTGAGGTAATCATCTTTTTTTTTTTTCATAATAACGCTGTTTCAATTTCTGGATTACTTGCTTCAATATTTTGCAGTATTCTAAACCTTAGAAGCTGTAAGTAACAATTCCTTAAAAATTCAAATGGACTGTCACTGAGCTTAAAGAAAGATATTACATGCATTTCTGTTTTGCATTCCTGACCACACTATTAGAAATAATGCATGCTCATGAATCAGTGAATGAAGTACAGTGGTTTCGTAAAGTCTTGAGTATTGAAACTGATAATAATGTGGTCTGAAAGTCGTACGTTCAACCTTTAATCTCTGTAGGTTTTTGGAGACAAGAGTTTAACGTCATGTCTCTTAGCATGAATATAACTTTGCAAGAAGAGTAAACAGAGGAATCTGAACAACAGGTAGTGTCCAAACAGATTTGTTTGAGATAAATAATTCTGAATGCTTACTTTTCGAAATATGACCAGAAGTATTGAGTTTGGTTGAAGCAGCAGAGTATTATTTGGCTGGCAGGTCCCTCCTGGGTTCGAACACTCAGGTGTACCAACTTTCATGCACGTTTCACATCTCTTCTTAGCGAAAACTGAGTATAGTTAGGTAACTGTTTTGGATCATTGTATATGAATGTCCTGAATGTCTAACTAGCAACTCTTCCAGTTGATAACGAAGAACGGTGCAAGAGGGCGAAATTTGTTCCCAATACACAAAGTATCCCTGCAAAATGGCCCCGACGGGGCAAGTTGTAAGTACACATCCTACGGACAGTGACACTCGCCTTCGGTGATATAGTGCGGAGTGGTTTATAATTAATCCTACGACTGTCTTTGTTCAGTAACTCCCCGTCACCGAGAGTCCACGCTTTCCATTCAGATGCTGGCGTTGAAAATTTCCTGCTGTCAGAAGCCAACACACTAGTCGGCGATAGGGATTTGGGCTGCGAACGGTTGCTACTGAAAATGGTTTGGAGTACAGTTACAGAGACATTCACTTGAGTTTGATCAAAATCTTCGACTAAAGATTAAGGATATTTTACTAAAATTTGTAGCTTATACACACATAAAAAAAATTGCATCACTTCGGTTCTGAGAGTTCCAGAAACTGTGCAGAAAATTGCCGGCCGCGGTGGCCGTGCGGTTCTAGGCGCTCCAGTCCGGAGCCGCGCTGTTGCTACGGTCGCAGGTTCGAATCCTGCCGCGGGCATGGGTGTGTGTGATGTCCTTAGGATAGTTACGTTTAGGTAGTTCTAAGTTCTAGGGGACTGATGACCACAGCAGTTGCGTCCCATAGTGCTCAGAGCCATTTGAACCATTTGTACAGAAAATTGGAATAGAGATCGATATAAACATCATTACTGCCCTTTTTATTACTCATGAATACTACACATTGCACATTGTACCACCATACAGAGAGACCAGTGGTGGTGGTCCAGATTGCTGTACACACCGGTACCTCTAATACCCAATACCACGTGATCTTACATTGATGCATGCCCGTATTCGTCGAGGCATTCTAGCCACAAGTTCATCAAGGCACTGCTGATCCTTATTGTCCCACTCCTCAACAACGATTCGGCGTAGATCCCTCAGAGTGGTTGGTGTATTATGTCGTTCATAAAGTCTATCCCAGGCATGTTCGATAGGATTCATGTCTGGAGAACATGCTGGCCACTCTAATCGAGCGACATCCTGAAGGAAGTCATTCGCAAGATGTGCACAGTGGGGTGCGAATTGTCGTCCATGAAGACGAATGCCTCGCCAATATGCTGCCGATATGGTTGCACTATCAGTTGGAGGATGGAATTCACGTACTGTACAGCTGTTACGGCGCCTTGCATGACCACCAGCGGCGTAAGTCGGCCACACGTAATGCCACCTCAAAACAGCAGGGAACCTCCACCTTGCTGCACTCGCTGGACAGTGTGTCTAAGGCGTTCAGCCTGACTGGGTTGCTTCCAAACACGTCTCCGACGATTTTCTTGTTGAAGGCATATACGACAATCATCGGTGAAGAGAACGTGATGCCAATCCTGAGCGGTCCATTCGGCATGTTATTGGACCCGTCTGTACCGCGCTGAATGGTATCATGGTTCTAAAGATAGGCTTCGCCGTGGACATCGGGAGTGAAGTTGCGCATCATGCAGCCTATTGACGTCCTGTTGCTGCACGAAAAGCATTATTCAATATTGTATCGTTGCTGTCAGGGTTCCTTCCATCCATAATCCGTAGGTAGAGCTTATCCACTGCAGTAGTAGCCGTTGAGTGGCCTGTGCGAAGCATATCATTGACAGTTCCTGTCTCTCTCTCTCTCTCTCTCTCTCTCTCTCTCTCCTCCATGTCCGAACAACATCGCTTTGGTTCACTCAGAGACGCCTGGACACTTCCCTTGTTGAAAGCCCTTCCTGGCACCAAGTAACAAGGTGGACGCGATCGAACCGCGGTATTGATCGTCTAGGCATGGTTAAACTACAGAAAACACGAGCCTTGTACCTCCTTCCTGGTGGAATGACTGGAACTGATCGGCTGTCGGACCCCCTCCGTCTAATAGAAGTTGCTCATGCTTGGTTGTTTACATATTTTGGCGGGTTTACTGACATCTCTGAACAGACAAAGGCATTGTGCCTGTGATAAGATATCCACACTCAACGTCTGTCTTCAGGAGTTCTGGGAACCGGGCTCATGCAAAACTTTTTTTATGTGTACATAGCAGGTAGTGATATGTTGGTTGACTCTTTTAGGAATGCGTGCTCTCAGAATTTTAACAGCAGAGCACCGCTCTTGCAGCGTCTGTCACCGGAGTTGGCGAATCACCTCCATGGGACTTTTGTGCTTATTAAATGAATCTGTAACGGAAAGTGCTGCTCCTCTTTCAACTTACTTTTGACTATCAATCTTATCTCGTATTAATCACGAACTGACGAGCAATGTTCAAGTACTGGTCGAAAGATCGTTCTGTGAGCTATCTCCTTTGTTGATGGACTACATTTCCTGGAGATTGTTCCAATGAATCTCAGTCTGGCATACGCTTTACTCGCGATTAATGTTATATGGTCGTTCCACTTCAAATTCTTCCGTACGCATGCGTCAGGATATGTTCGGAAATAAGTGCTTCCAGTGATAGTGTAATCATACAATAAAGGGTTTTGCTGTCTATGTCTTCCTAATGCATTACATTTTTTTCTGTTTGTGGGGTCAGTGGACACTGCCTGCACCAAGAGTCGATCATATGCAGATCTCTGTACATTTCGGTACAATTTTCTAGCGTTGCGATTTTTCTGTATAGAAAAACATCAGCCAAGAAAAGCCTCGCTGGACTTCCGAAGTCTTTCGTATATTGTGAGAAGCAATTTTTCTACACCACTCCCGTGTGTCAAGTCCGAATTTACTTTTAAGTCTGAAGACTTCTCTTCGTTCAGAATTCCATGCTGTGTTTCGGTTGCTAGAAACACTTCAATCTAGTCACACTGAAGGTCTGACATTCCGTACGCATGTCTTTTGTTCACTAGGCTGCAATGAGAAACCGCATCGAACGCCTTCTGGAAGTCGAGGAACGCGGCATCTACCTGGGCACCTGTATCTACCGCTTTCTGTTTCTCGTGTACGAACAGAGTGAGCTGAGTTTCACACGATCGTTTTCTGGAAACAATGTTGATTCCTACAAAGTAGACTTAAACTCTACAGCAGACCGATGTCAGGGACAGACGCCTATTGTTCTGTGCGTCTCTTCGACGACGCTTGTGGAAAATCGGAATGACTTGTGCTTTCTTTTCTATCATTAGAAAAGCTTCGCACCCCTAGAGGCCTACGGTACACTGCTGCTAGAAGAGGGACAAGACTTCTTGAGATATTCTATGAAACTGGTAGGTAGACTTTAACTTTTGAATTCGTTGAACACTTCTCGGAGAGCCCCTCCTTTACGCTAGTTTTAGTTTCGTTTAGTTTTGTTTGTGCCAAGTAACATGAAATGTAATGAAGCTATATTGTTCCAGAGTACCTTTCAAATCTTAGACATCTGTGACGTATATATGGAGACTAAAGCGACGAATGAAACCAAGGCCGGGATTCGAACCCGGATCTTTTGCTCACTAGTCAGAGGAGTTGCAGCGTGTAGTTGTACAAAGACATTGTGCCAGGTGGGCGTAGTGGTTAGCGCATCTGCCTAGTGAGCAAGAGACTGAGGTTAGAATTCTGGCTTTGGTAAAATTTTCATTCGCCGCTTTAGTCTGTATATTATAAAAATCTGTCTCTTGTCGCTCTTGTTAAACAGACGCATGTTCATACCTTTCTTCGTGTTCCTATTTACAGTCATATTCAGTGATATCGTAACTGATTTATTCTGTTCTAAGCTGTGTCGAAAAGTCCGTTGTCATCAGATCAGCAGGTCTAAGCTGTTATGCTGTCTTCACGAGTCGTGTGTGTAACTGGCTCTGAGCACTATGGGACTTAACTTCTGTGGTCATCAGTCCCATAGAACTTAGAACTACTTAAACCCAACTAACCTAAGGACATCACACACATCCATGACCGAGGCAGGATTCGAACCTGCGACTCTAGCGATCGCGCGGTTCCAGACTGTAGCGCCTAGAACCGCTCGGCCACCATGGCCGGCGGTGTGTTTAACTGTTCTATGTAAATGTCAGAAAAGGCACTTACAACAATTTCATTCGATTTTCTGCCCGTACTATCCTCCATATCACTTGAGTATCCCAGTCTATAACTGGTAAATTCAAATCTCTGCATAAGACTGTAACATGAGCAGGGAATTTACTCGAAATATACTCCAAGCCTCCCTCAAATGTTCGGCCTCACTGCTGCTGAGGCAGGGGCCCATAAAAGCAACTGATGATCATGTTTGATCTACCTTTAACTATTATCCACACCAAGATTATTTCACATCCGGAACTCACTAGATATTATCGTATTTTTTTTTGTTGCTATAAATGCACCTCCACCATCAGCGGTCAACATATACGTTCCAATCGGAGTTTAGAGTTTCACTGTTATTAACATCTGGTTTCAGACAGCTGTATGTTCCGAGTACTGTGTGGGCATTGTTACCGTTTATTCCTTTCTTCGATATATACGACGAATGCTATCCCGTCTGTAATCATAATGCTTCTCGACGGATCAGTGGAGAGCTTTCTCTGTCGTAAAACATCCACATGTGCCCGCCAAACGTAGTCCGCTACCCTGGTAGCCACTTCTGCGTGCAGTGCGCGTGTCGTCTGTTAGGCGGTGGGAGAAGGGGGGGGGGATGGTCCTACACATTTCCACCCGATAGCAGAGATCGAATAATTTGTATCTAAGATCATAGGGAATAATCTTGAAATTTTGTGTATTGCCGCTAAGTGCCCATTGATGAACATCTTGGAGGAAGTGGAAGTTTAGAGTCCCATGAAAAAAAGAGGACGTAAATTACTTAATGATCAGGCGGACCTGAGGGAAAAGTAATTCCTAGAACTGTCAGCTTCTACCTTTGGCTGAACTTGCGTTGTTTTATCAGTGTCTACCCCTAATGCCTGTAACAACCTACTCCTTTTTCCTCCCTCTTTTGTCCCTTCCCCTTGCGCCACCGCCCCCCTCCCCCTCATATATAATCAATACAGTATTACTGTGTGCAAATGTATGATATTTATCAGAAAGATACACCAAAATAGCTGCTTATAATAACTAACCTATATTCACGAGAGACTGTTTCGCATTGTCAAGTACCCGCGAATACAATTTTGTTGAGAACGTATATAAATGTGAATGTCATTTATATTAAAGTGACTATAATGTACTCACGTCTAGATTGACGTGACTTCCATATTTCATCGTTAGCGAACTGTCTCATAATTGTCACCGTTTTGATAAGATGGTAAATGACGTAAATACACTGATATTAAACGTTAATTATGGTATGAAGTAGTTTACAAATATTAATCAGATAAACCGCCACACATTTGGTTAATCTTTGTAAACATATAGCATCGTAAGAGTGGAACGGTCGTACTGCAGTCGTACAGTAATTAACGTTTAATTTCAATATATTTACGTCATTTATCGTCTTATCAAAGCAGTGATAGTTATAAGACAGTTCACTAACGACGTGATGTGGACGTCACATCAGTCTAGGCGTGGGTACAATATAGTCACTTTTATATAAATGTCACTCACATTATACACATTCTCACTGAAATTGCATTCACAGGTACTTGACGATAAATGCCGGAACAGTCTCTGGTGAACACAAGTTAGTTATTATAAGCAGCTATTTTGGTGCATCTTTCTGATAATCATGTTATTATGAGACATTTATTATGCTGCTGAAAGTAAAGAAGAAGAACTATATAGTATTTAGTTCAATACATCCCACTAGTTATCATATTTCAAACAGTTGACGTAAGAAATTTATTTTAAGATACGGGCCTGGAGAAGGCGAGTTGCTGCGCCAGCGGAGAGCCCCTACCTACACGTGGACTCTACTTAGACGAATATGAAACTGGAGATGCAGCCAAAGATCATCATCTGACGGTTGCAAAGTAATACATTTCCACAGTATTTCAGTGTTCCCTCTGGACGCTTGATTCCTTCTCAATAAAAATTAAGCCGTATTTTCATTATGTACGGCTATTATCACGACGACATACCCTTAATTTAAAGATACATGGTGAGATTGATGTTTTATAGTGGTATAAACTTTGTTTAACGGTAAAACGTAAATTTGGCTTAACACATTTGCGTTTTTGTTTTTAATCTTTTATTACAATGGGGACTATTTTGTTACATAATTTCTCATTTTCAAATCTTATGCTATCTTTATATACCTTTTGCAATGTGACTTTTTAAGAGATTAAAAATTAATAATAATGATAAATAAAATAAACTCTGCGCATATGAAGTACTCTTATCACTGCTGACTGCAATGTATATCTGTTTAAAGCTGTTATTTTAGTACTGTACACACCAGCTGGGGAAGCGAGCGTAACGACTACGGTGGCAGGTGTAAAGGGCTACCTATATATTTTAAGGTTTACTGTACACCATGTGTTTACTGTCATAGAGGATAACATTTTAGTAGATTGCTCTTACTCTACTGTTCTAAGTGTGTAATCGAATTTTTTGATCATAGGATGGACTGAGGACGTTACAGTGTACCGAAACCGGCAGCCAGTAGGCAAAATAAATAAACTAATCCTGAAGACACAAACACATACTTTTTAGGACTATATTGGTCGCTGTTCCACCGACAATACGTCGGTAATATGTAAAGTGAGTTAATGTTGCATTGTGATCAGTTCCGATCTGCGTTTAAAATTTCAGGTCTCTAGCTCATCGAGAAGTTAGTTTAAAAACAATTGCAAAATTTGTACCGAGTAAGCCTAATAAAAACATGTTAAAAAAGGAAATTCCATGCTTCGTACAACGTGAAGACCATGCCTACCAATGAATCTGTATAGAAACATTATAAATAATGATTTATTAAACACACAGTTCGTTCAAGTATTTAGCACTGTATAACGTATCAAAATGAGCATTTTTTAGAGGCAGTCATCCCAGATATGAAAGTAATTTTTCTCTCAAACATTGAAAGTACCGAAGCAACACGTTTCAGAAACGATAAACGAGCAGGCGGCTGTATTTTGCTCTTTTGTGAATACATGTAGCCTACTTAACGTTATATTTGTCGAAATATTAAATGGAAACCTATACGTGCTGTTTCTCAGCGTAAAAGCAATCGCCTCTCTGCGCGCTATTAGGTGACAGAACCGTTTCAATACTTTCAAGGTGTGTGGAAATACTTGCTATCTAAAGGTTACTCGCCTTATACGTGGAGGCTATAATAACTTGTGAGTACAGTGGTGTTATAAAATTTGAAGAGTAAACATCGATTAGCTCATGAATGGGACATATACTGCTGTCGATCTTTTTAAAGATTAGTTTTATACGTTATTGCATGTAAACAAGTGACAACGGAGCTCACAATACAAGTCGTGTCATATCAATGTTTCACCCATGCAAAATTATTGTGGTACGTTAGCGTGAAATCGTAATAAAGCAGACAGAAACGCATCATGTACTGAAATGTAATTTTTAAAAACAACCTCTCAGTTCCTCTTTCCGTCTATGGATCAGGATACACCGTGAAAAGTGAGACTGAGTCAGATGCTTGTATGCACTAGACGGCATGCGAGTTTAATCGTGGCGCGCTGGAATATCCTCGATGAAACACACCGAGCTCAGTTTTCCGTGCGCTCTGCCGAGTCGCCGCTGGTGCAGACGTTGAAGTACACAATCACACAATGGCGTGCGGTCTCGCGTGGCGTGTCGGCATTTGGAAAGTTCTGCGCAGCGGATACGCCAACTTGGTGTGCCGCGAACACGACAGAGCCATTTCGTGCTGTCACTGTTGGCTTACGGCGTGTAGCAGGCACACCGAGCCTGGAGCTCAAACGGAACGTAGAGGGTTTGACAAGGCAATACGAACAAACTATCAACGATTCATATCCTGGGCTTCGTTTCCTACTCAACTATAACGCGCTTGCATTGCATTTTTTTCCTCTGCAAATGCCCCCCCCCCTCCATTTTGTCTACGAACGATGTCGTGATAATATATCGTCGTAACGGATCTTGCAGACTTTCGAGAAAAAGTTATCGGTATTCGCTTCGGTCGGTCTTGCGTCCATGATAGTATTCGTAGATATGTAATGTTACAGGTTGAGTCTTCAGAGCACAAAACGGAAACTCGTCTTTTGAATACACTAACTGAAAGAAAGTAAGTAACAGCAGATATAGGCAGCCATTGAACATGTTTGTTACCACCAACAAGAAGACTGTTACCACGATAGTAGCAGCTCATCTTAGAATACATGCAGAGAACAGAGTCCACAAATACTACGCGACGGGAACCATACGAGCAAAAACAATCAACAATTTTTTGGTACTTGTCTAGAAATCTCAATCTGCCAGGGAGTACGATTAGTGCCCACCGACAGCTCCATGTTGCTCATCACCTTAAGCATGAAAAAAGGAAAGAGAGAGAGAGAGAGAGAGAGAGAGAGAGAGAGAGAGAAAGAGAGACAGACGAAGTCGTATACGCTGTAAATCGTGCACTATATAGCTCTGCAACTCTGCTATGTCGGAAATGAAACTTGACTGTCTTAAGTCACTTTTCGATGTTATTAACAAATTCTGTTTCTGTAGCAAGCAGTTATTTTATGCTCGCGCCATTATTTTTGTAGCGCATGGCCAGTCGCGAAAGAAGGTTATCATGTACTCTTCCGTTGACTTATTAATGTTATTACCTCATAAAGGAACTGTTATTGTTTTCCTTGATTTACCGTGTTTGGTGAAATAACATTTAACTGTGTGCCCATTTCATTTGCTTTCTTGAATGTAACATGACAACAGCGTTTCTCTCCGTGTGACTTCTTCTTTCTGCTATTTTTTGACTTTAACAAACAGTGTTTAAAGAAGGATAAGCGAGGCTGTTGGTCATTAATGATAGTCATATTTCTAAAAATGTGGGTGAGTTAGATAATAATAATAAGAAATACAAGATACAAACAAAAAAACTGTTTTAGCGATGTTGTTGCTGAAACGCCATTTCTGTCGGACGCATTTGAACTTCCATCGAAAGGAAATGCGCTGGACTATGTTGCTAGTCTAGAAGAAGTCGAACTGTCAGCAGCAAGTATCATTGTGTCCTATCAATAAATTTTGGAGCGAGCGTAGATCTCAGGATCTTGTGTCAATGAAACTGTACTAGTCAGTGAAGTGTCTTGTGGATCATGGCTTTGAGAGTGCTCTCGCCAGTTACCAGGCCCTGTGCGCCCTTGGCATCTGAGTGATCAGCAGCGCCGTGGTCCCGGGGTTAGCGTGAGCAGCTGCGGAACGAGAGGTTCTTGGTTCAAGTCTTTCCTCGAGTGAAAACTTAAATTTTTGCCGGCACGGTAGCTCAGCGTGTTCGGCCAGAGAGCCGGTTGGCCTCTGTAATAAAAAAACTGAGTGGAAGGATAAACCACCGAACTTGAACAGGATGTCTTGCGACGTCCGCAACGACCGAACACAACGATAATAATAATAAAAAAAAAGTGGTCACCGCGACAGAATGTCAATCCTAAGGGCCCGGGTTCGAATCCCGGCTGGGTCGAAGATTTTCTCCGCTCAGGGACTGGGTGTTGTGTTGTCCTAATCATCATCATTTCATCCCTATCGACACGCAGGTCGCCGCAGTGGCGTCAAATCGAAAGACTGGCACCCGGCGAACGGTCTACCCGACGGGAGGCCCTAGTCACACGACATTTATTATTTGTTAATTACCAGTCCCTCGAGTTCAACCGACAATTTTGTACCGGTGTCAGTCGCACTACCTATGGGTTATGTTGCACTATACTGGTTGACGGCGAACTTTAATGTGATGCATTATCAACCGTTTTCTTACCGTGTCAAAAGTATTGATACAATTATAAACAAATTTTTCTCACACTCTCCTGCCCCATTCACTCGCAGCTACATTGCATTGTTCCCGGAGCAGTTTTTCGTAATTTACTAATCAAGTTTCCCTTATTTTATTGTATTGTGGCGCTTGACGTAAAATTAATTACGTTCGACGGGCCAGGTAGCAAGAACCAGTTACAACAAAAGTTGGTGTCAAACTTTAGATAGGATCTGAGATTCGTGATTGCGGGTAGTTAGGCAATATATCGGAAGAGACAGAAATCATTCAAGCATCGACTTGGACTGCATAGGGTCAAGCTCAAATCTCTGGAATTTGAATAGACGCAATCAACGGAAAGCAGAAAGATAGTTATCGCTATGCGGAGGTTCTCCATGTTTCTCTCCAACCACGAGTGTGGAGACAATATTTAACGACCCGTCGACAACGAGGTCATTAGAGACGGAGCACAAGCTCGTATTAGGGATGGACGGAGATTGAAATCAGCCGTGCCCTTTCAAAGGAACCATCTCGGAATTTGGGAGAAACGACTTAGAGAAATCGCGGAAAACCTTAATCGGGACAGCCACACAAGGCTTTCACCAGTCGTTTCCCCGGTGCGAATCCAGTGTGCTAACCACTGCACCACCCCGCTCGGTCACGCGTGTCTGTACGTGATTTTAATGTCCGTTGTCGTCTGGATATAGTTACACTCACAGTCTCGTCGAAACGCAGCTTGTGCAACAGATCTGCAGTAGTAGACTCAGTGGGAACGAACTCTGTTTTAACAATAACAACAACGTAGAACGTTTTGTTGAAAGATAAGTTCTGTTTTATGCGTTTGACCACCGCCGAAAGCCTACAAGATAAGAACAGACTGTGTGAGCGCACTACACGAGCGTGAAGTACGGTAACCTGTCTGGTCTGGTACAGTCGCTGACGCGTCCCGCGATCGCTACGCTTTGTACGCCCGCCCGTCCACCCTACTTGAGAGACAGTCGGAAATCGGCACTCGACACTTGACTGTCGGTACGAGAGATATGCAAGCGGCTGCGATCAAAGAGAGGTCGTAGCGGCTGCTACAAGCGGCGTCTGCGCGCGCCCGCTTGTGTGTTTACGGGCACGAGAGCTGGCTGCCGGCGACAGGTATCAGGTATCAGGTGGCGGGACGGCTGGAGTGGGGCATTCAGGCATCTCAGCGCGGCTCATGGCAGGCTGCGGCCTACTCCTGAGCGGCCATCCGACACTTCTGTCTTCCGGTCGCGCGGCATGCTCGCTGCTACGCTCGGGCACTGGACTGGAAGCTTCTCGTGGATAATTAACCCACTCACGATAAAGACGCTCCTACAGATGGCAGTCGCTGTTGCCAAAGTATTCAAACAGTATCCATGTCGTCAATACAGTTAATAAAAACTAGCTTAGTGGGAAAAAAACAGATGATCGCTTTGTACAGTTTTGTTCATAAAACAGCACAATTTTGGAAGACTGCAACACTAAGTGAAAATAATCGTGCTCGTGTCTTTGTGTTCTCGACAGGCTCTTTCATAACAATAACGTTAACACGTGAGCGCAAAGTTCTCAGCCTAGGATTCTTTCCATTTCAAAAGGAATATGCACATATTTTCGACACAACTCAATTTTAGGTCGAGGTACTTGGTAGTGCCTTTTACTAGCGAGTGGTTTCCATTCTAGAGAAGACCGTCTGAGAGGTTTGCGAAGTACAACTTGTTGTCACAATCTCTGCATTGGTTGCAAAAGATTTTCTGTCAGAAATGTCTCCAGATATAGCAATGTGTGGAAGTAACGCTGTTGGACAGATAAAATAGGAAATAACATTGGTACACATGTAACATTACTGCTCCGCTTGTTATAGCGGCATGCAGTTTACCTACCAACAACAAGGTTTATTTCTATCACAAGGCAGCCACGTATAACACTACTGCGGCAGTAAATTTGACAAGTGTGGCCTATACTTGCAGTAAATGTTGCCCTCTGAGAGGAGTTTGGACTTTGACCGAGTTGGGCTAACGCAAAATTGGTATCGAACCTTAATTTCGTAATAATAGCTGTTGGTAGTTAGCAGAAAGAAAATATTTTTGCAAAAGGTAACAGTAACTGATTACTGTTAAATGAAATTTTTATACTGTAGCCAGCATAATTAGGCATAATAATGTAAAAGCATTATTTATAAAGAACCTATTTTTACTTATTCAAAACGAACTTTCATTAAATACTGTTCTGTGAAGTGCAATGAAAACACCCAAGTGGAAAATTTACACAGTGAGTAGCAGCAAATGTCACTTTACTATTAAATCAGGCACAAGATTTGCAATTGAGCCCTTTCTCTTGTTTAATTTAATCATTACTTTTTCCTTTAACTAATAAAGACCAAACTTGCTCTTCACAACCCACACAAGCACATGATAATAGTGAAGTACAATTAATATACACATTTACTGTACAGGGTGAGTCACCTAACGTTATCGCTGGATATATTTCGTAAACCACATCAAATACTGACGAACCGATTCCACAGACCGAACTTGAGGAGGGGGGCTAGTGTAATTGTTTAATACAAACCATACAAAAATGCACGGAAGTATGTTTTTTAACACAAACCTACGTTTTTTTAAAATGGAACCACGTTAGTCTTGTTAGCACATCTGAACATATAAACAAATACGTAATCAGTGCTGTTTGTTGCATTGTAAAATGTTAATTACATCCGGAGATACTATAACCTAAAGTTGACGCTTGAAACCTCCGACCTTCAGTTGCGTGTTGTAACAAACAGGGGCCACGGTCGGCGAGCAGCATCTGCAGGGACATGTTTACGAAGACGACCGTGTTGAAGAGTGTGGCTGTAGTGCACTGTTGTGGTTTGGTCTAGCTGTCGCAGTGTCCGCATGTAGCGCTTGCTGCTATTGTTATTCTGCATTCGTCTCCGCACGCAGACCAACTGTAGTACACCGTGTTACCAGACGTCTGTGATAGTGTAGTGTTGTAGGGACTGTGACCATGGTGTATTCGAACTCTCAAAAGGCGGAGATGATACTCATCTATGGCGAGTGTCGACGAAATGCAGCTGAAGCCTGCAGGGTGTATGCTGAACGGTACCCGGACAGAGAGCAGCCCGCATCTCGTGGTCGTGCGGTAGCGTTCTCGCTTCCCAAGCTCGGGTTCCCGGGTTCGATTCCCGGCCGGGTCAGGGATTTTCTCTGCCTCGTGATGGCTGGGTGTTGTGTGATATCCTTAGGTTAGTTAGGTTTCAGTAGTTCTAAGTTCTAGGGGACTGATGACCTAAGATGTTAAGTCCCATAGTGCTCAGAGCCATTTGAACCATTTGACAGAGAGCATCCAACGTGCCGCACATTGCAAAACATCTACCGCCAACTGTATGCAACAGGTATGGTTGTAGCACGCAAACGGGTCCGTAACAGGCCCGTCACAGGAGAAGCGGGTGAAGTTGGTGTGTTAGCTGCTGTTGCCATGAATCCACACATGACTACACGGGACATTGGGAGAGCCGGTGGACTGAGTCAAAGTAGTGTAAAGCGCATACTGCAGTTCTACCTGTTTCCCGATGAAGCGGGTTTCACAAACCACGGGGCAGTGAATCTACGGAATGCATTACTGGTCCGTAGACAATCCTCGCTGGCTCAGACAGGTAGAGCGACAGCGACCGTGGACTGTAAATGTATGGAGCGGAATCATTGGCGACCACCTCATTGGTCCTCACTTCATTGCAGGGCCCAAACAGCTGCAACATACATCGCGTTTTTACAGAATTATCTGCCAACGTTGCTCGAAAATGTTCCACTGGAAACGCGTCGACGTATGTGGTATCAGCATGATAGTGCACCTGCACATTCCGCAATTAACACTAGGCTGACCGTTGACGGGATGTTCGACGGGTTTCATAGGACGTGGAGGACGCTTAAATTGGCCAGCCCGTTCTCCTGATCTTACACATCTGGACTTCTTTCTGTGGGGTACGTTAAAGGAGAATGTGTACCGTGATGTGCCTACAACCCCAGAGGATATGAAACAACGTATTGTGGCAGCCTGCGGCGACATTACACCAGATGTACTGCGTCGTGTACGACATTCATTACACCAGAGATTGCAATTGTGTGCACCACATTGAACATCTATTGGCCTGACATGTCGGGACACACCCTATTCCACTCCATAATTGAAAAGGGACACCACGTGTGTACGTGTACCTCACCCCTTATGGTAATGTACATGTGCGTCAGTGTAAAAGACCAATAAAAAGGTGTTAGCATGTGGACGTAATGTGCTGTTCCAGTCTCTTCTGTACCCAAGGTCCATCACCGTTCCCTTTGGATCCCTACGTAATTCGGTGCTCTCCGATACACACGATCGAACAGCGGAGGAGTGGTACTCAAGCGTCAACTTTAGGTTACAATATCTCCGGATGTAATTAACATTTTACAATGCAACAAAGGGCACTGATTACGTATTTGTTTATATTTTCAGATGTGCTAACAAACTAACGGGGTTCCATTTAAAAAAACGTAGGTTTGTGTTAAAAAACATACTTCCGTGCATTTTTCTATGGTTTGTAGTAACCAATTACACTAGCCCCTCTCCTCACGTTCGGTCTGTGGAATCGATTCGTCAGTATTTGATGTGGTTTACGAAATATATCCAGCGGTAATGTTAGGTGACTCACCCTGTATAGAAGCAATAAAGGGACACAGTATACAAAAATTCTACCTTTACTTCTCAGTAATCACTTTAAGATTCATTAACCAGAAACCTACTAAGGTGTTTCATTCTTTTTATTATGATGGAAAAGAAATGTGGTCCCACAGACTATCCCTTTCATTGTAACAACAAAACTATACACACTTTCAAAAATTAAGTAGCATTAAGGTAAAATAGGATTACTCTTTCATTTGAGACCATTAATTTTGTACTAATAAGAGATAATCTCAAGTAAAATTTTACTTCAAACAACCTCAAGACAAAACGCTTTATGATACCACTTGTGAAGCAAGTAGTTTTGAAAACAACTTTAAAGCAACAAACATTACAACACTTTTGTTTTCCAAGTAATACTTTTTCCTAAACTGATATTCAAGTTCATTTTCTAGTAAAGTTTCGAAATACTCAAACGTAAATAGTCTCTTTTACATGTATGAAAAAACAAGTAAATTTTACCCTGCACATAAAGAGTACTGGCATAACTGTGCCACACATCAATAAAATGCACTGTAAAACTGTTAATGCTTTTTATGCAAAAGATACTCTCGGATTTCATCACTCCAAGGAGAGGGAGGGGGTGTGGCGCAATCGTGGTGGCGAGCATGTGGCGGCTAGGTGGTCTTTCCATTGGCAATAATTAGCTCTATTTACCTCTTCTTGGAGTTCTTAATATCATTTTTAGAGCTTTTCCCAAATCGAGAGCACCTATTTACAGCCACATTTTAAATCCGAGGCCATTCCATTCCACTTGTAAGCCTCACTTGACAAGGGCTCTGTTTACTCGTCAGTTACTTGCTACCTACTGACTACTGTGCTCTTCCACTTGCCGCCCAGACTCAGCGCCACATCCACCTTTTCCTAACGCACCAGCTCACTTCCGTTGCAGAAGGGAACTACTTTGCGTTTTTCTTTATACAATACAAAGTCCCTATGTATGAACCAGTTATTACATAGTTACCAGCAAACATATTTTAAAAAATCTCATTATTTAAACATATTAAGAAGTCAACGCAAATATACATAATTAAATATCACTTCCTCCAAATAATACAAAGAACTCAACTTGCAAAGAGTAAACATGTCACACTACCTCTCCACTTCTTTACAGTAGATCAAAGACAGCACATAGTAAAGAACATTCACTTGTCATTATGCAGAATTAACCAGTACAAATTATTAACAGTACTGATCGTAGTGTTACACACAGAATACAATTCTACGACCATATATTTCATACACAGCATCAGCGAGTTATCAAAATACCAGACAATAGACTGCCACATTAGGTGCTCAAACATCAAATCTAAGGAAAGAGAGATGAAGGAAAACCATATCGTCAGTGGACTGAATAGTCTGCGTTGTCTCAAATTGGAACATAACAAATACTGTTAATGGATAGTGAAATGATGATTGTGTTGAGGTTAGAATGTGTTGAATCTGATGACTCAAGGTAATACCTCATAAGTCGTACTCAAAATCTCTCAGATTCCTCATTTCTAGAGTACTTTTCTAAGCAAATGTATTGTGACGTTAAAAGTTTTTGTTTTCAGCTTCTTATGACGAATTTTCGGATATCCAATTAGTCTAGAGTACTTTGTTATTATTCACTTGTACGACGGGGTCCTGAAAAGTAATACCTCATTATTTTTTATGTGAAAACTGTTAAACTTTTTTTGAATAAAACAAACGTTATTAACAGTTTACATCCTTATTTTTCATGTTACATATCTGCAGTCCTTTGCCACTAGAGGGTTCTGAAATGTAGCGAGTAACATGGTGGTGTGTATCGTATCTATATTGGCGTGTGAGAAACAGCGTGCTATAATCGAGTTTCGAATTATAAGAGTTCGCCCACATATGGGGCACATTCTCCTTCAGCAAGACAATGGCAGATCAGACACGAGCGTTGCGGCATCTCCAACAATCCGACACCAAGGGGTTCACTGTCATCGATCATTCTTCTTACAATCCCAACCGGACCTCATCCAACTTCCATCCGTCTCCAAAACTTAAAGAACTCCTTCGAGGATTTCACATTGATAGTGATGAAGCAGTTCAAGCGGAAGTGAAGTCGTGGCTCCGTTAACAAAGTCAAACTTTTTACAGTGTTGGTATCAAGAAACTGGTCTCTCGTTGGAAGAAATGTGTTGGTCGTCATGGTGAATATGTTGAAAAATAAATGTTAAGAAAAAAGATTTAGGAAATCAATAACGGTATTTATTTCAAAATCTTTAAGAATTTTCACATTAGAAATTGGGAGATATTACTTTTCACCACGCCCTGTTAGTATCTCGATTTGCAAGACGACAGATAAAAATCTCTTTTGTATCCAGTTTATCCAATGAACATAGCATTACGTTATTGTGTAGCATGTGCCAACACAACATTAAAAAAAAATTCCTTCAAATCCACAGTGTCCCTGTATCAGTCCGGAAACTGCTCTTCTCCCTCGCATTCTAATGAAAAACGACAGGTATAGACGGCTACGCGTTCGTAGATGGGCTGAACGTACTAATGTTATTGATTACACAGATCCGTTTTTAGTTAACAATTGGTCCCGTATTCGATTTATCGAAAAATATTTTGAATCATTTCAGGCAAACAAGCTTGTCGTTAGGACGCTTTCGGAGTGTCATTTACAGTATAATGGCTGGGCGGGCCGTGTTGTTCGGTGGTATAACCAGGCCTTTCGGTCCAAGGAGGTACGTAAGAAACAACTATATTTGTATGGTGACACAAATATCGGCAAGTCTACCTTGATTGAGAAGATAGTCTCTCGCCGACAACATCTACGAACGCGCACGTTAAAAGACAAAGCCGAATCATTACAATTTGACATAAGCTGGGAATCATATTTCGTTATATAAATCAAAGCTGTTTTCCTACTCCTACACTTTTGCACATCGAAAATTCCATTTATACTACCAAACATAAACTCAAGACCGCTTCGAACCTCAGTTAAAACCTTAGGTTCTTTCAACTTTAAATATGCATGTATATGTGTCAAGTTACCTTGTGCAAACGGCTCTTCAGATATACAATACTCAAGCAGATTCCAGATAGCCAGTACAGTATTAACAAAGTTAGTTTTCCCGCCAACGGACGTAGCATCTACTGTAATGAGAAAGGCGTCGCTACGCGTATGAATTCGCAATTAATTTCTCTAAGTTACAGCATTATAACATTACGGATGAGTTTAAGTTCTTTTCTAAATGCAGGTGTAATAATTAATAAGGTAATCACGTATGTGTACAGAATTAATGTAAGAATTGAACGACTAACATTAGATGATAGGGCTAATAAAAAGATATTTGAAGACCAAGGTGCATTAGAAAAAGTACGTCTAGCGTGTAGTAATAAGCTTGGATCTTTCAATCTTAATCCGGAACGCTCTGCGGGAGTACCTTGGCGTAAGTATAGTAGAAAAAATAGATTTAAATTTGTTACATACAGTAAGCCAGAAACCAGTGCAGATATAGGGAAAGTAAAGTCGTGGACTGATTTGGAGACGCAATGTAAGGCTAAGAACAAAATATTTCAGGGCGTCAATCCATTTTATATTGGTGTACAAATTGCTGGAGACGAACCTGCTAAGGATGATGTTGTACAGAGTGAAGTGAAATATTTAACTTTTGTTGTAAGGAATAGAGTATACATGACATTTTGTAAAAGAAAGGGTACCGTTACATTCTAGATAAAGGTTATTGTTTACAGCTAATATCTGCGTTGGAGTTTTTTTATGGCAATTGGGACCATATAAGAAATTACCCGGACGACCTGTGCCTCGCCTTCCTTGTTCCCACCAGTCAAGAACGCATCGACGAACTAGCAATTACGTTTCTATTCTCTTCCTGTCTAAACCGTTTATCGCCCATGTTTCACTTCCATATTTGGCTACGCTCCATATAAATACTTTCAGGAAACACTTCCTGACACTTAAAATGTTCACAAATTTCTCTTCTTCAGAAATACTTTTCTTGCCATTGCCAGTCCACATTCTATATCCTCGCTACTTCGGCCATCATCTGTTATTTTGCTGCCCAAATAGCAAAAACCATCTACCACTTTAAGTCTCTAGTTTTCTAAACTATTTTCCTCGGCATCACCTGATTTATTTTGACTATATTCCATTATCCTTGTTTTGCTTTCGTTGATGTTCATCTTAGATTCTCCTTTCAAGAGACTGACTATTCCCTTCAACTGCTCTTCCAAGTCATTTACTGTCTCCGAGAGAGTTAGAATGTCATCGAAAAACCTCAAAATTTCTATTCCTTCTCCGTGGAATTTAATTCCTACTCCAGATTTTTCTTTTGTTTCATTTATTGCTTGTTCAGTCTAGAGATTGAATAACGTAGAGAATAGGCTACAATCCTATCTCAGTCCCTTCTCAACTACTGCTTCCCTTTCATGCCCCTCGACCTTACAACCGCCGTCAGGTTTCTGTACAAGTTGTAAATAGCATTTCGCTCGCTATATTTTATCCCTGCTACTCTCTGAATTTCAGAGTATACCAGTCAACATTGTCAATAGCTTTCTGTAAATGTACGTAGGTTTGCCTTTCCTGAACGTATCTTCTATGGTAAATCGTAGGGTCGTGTTGCTTCGCATGTCTCTACATTTTTTTCAGAATCCAAAGTGATCTTCCCCCAGGGTTGGCTTCTACTAGTTTTGCATTCTTCTGTATGGAATTCGTATTAGTATTTTGCAGCTATGACTTATTAACCTGATAGTTTGCATCAGTCACACCTGTCAGCACCTGCTGTTTTTGGAACTGGAATAGTTACATTAGTTTTCAAGTCTGAGGGTATTTCGCCTGTTTCATACATCTTGCCCACCCGAAGGAAAAGTCTTGGCAGCGCTGGTTCTAACAAGGCTATCAGTGGTTCTAACAGAATAAGGTCTACTCTTGATCATACAATGTAAGCTTTCACGGCCGGTATTGTCTTCACTTAAAGGACTACTCTTGTTTTGACTTAGGTCTTTCAGTGCTCTGTCAAATTCTTCTCGCACTATCACATGTCCCACCTCATCTACATCTGTGTCCTCTTCTATTTCTATAACACTGCCCTCAAGTACATCTCCCTTGTGCAGACTCTCTATGTGCTCCTTCCACCTTTTAGCTTTTCCTTCTTTGCTTGGGACTGGTTTTCGATTTGTGCTATTGATATTCACACAGGTGGGTCTCTTTTCTACATAGGCCTTCTTGATTTTTCTGTAGGCTCTGTCTATATTTCCCCGCGGGCTATGAGTAGCGTCTTTGATTAGTAATCGATACGTTCTCGGTCGCGGGTTCGAATCCCGCCACTGCTTAACTTTTCATTAATAACCAGCATTGGCGGCTGAAGACTTCCGGCATAAGAAGTCACCCTAGTTCTGTTAAGGGCCTTGTCAAAAAGAGCGGGCAGAGGTTCAAGGCACTCTCTTGGCAATGGGGGGGGGGAGGGGTTGAGGGGGGATGGGAGGGGGAACTGCCCCTAAATGCGGAAGAATCAGCAGTGATCAACAGCATGAGAATTCAGAAGGCAATGGAAACCACTGCATTAAAAACACGTAACGTGTGTCCACAGGACATGTGGCCTGTAATTGATAATTGGAAAGTGTCAAGATGATCTCCATTGGTAAAAGATTCCGGAATGGTCCCCCATTCGGATGTCATGGAGGGGACTGCCAAGGAGGAGGTGACCATGAGAAAAGATTGAATAGTAAACGAAAGGATAACGTTCTACGAATCGGGGCGTGGAATGTCAGAAGCTTGAACGTGGTAGGGAGACTATAAAATATGAAAATGGAAATGCAAAGGCTCAATCTAGATATAGTAGGGGTCAGTGAAGTCAAATGGAAAGAAGGCAAGGATTTCTGGTCAGATGAGTATAGGATAATATCAACAGCAGCAGAAAATGGTATAACGGGAGTAGCATTCGTTATGAATAGGATGTTAGACCACAGAGTGTGTTACTGTGGACAGTTCAGCGACAGGGTTCTTCTTATTAGAATCGACAGCAAACCAACACCGACAACGATAGCTGAATAGCTCAGTAGACAGTACAGTTGAAGAGGAATGGACATCTCTAAAAAGGGCCATCACGAAAGCTGGAAAGAAAAACATAGGTACAAAGAAGGTAACTGCGAAGAAACCATGGATAACAGAGGTACAAGACTTGTATTTCTGAATCCTATAGAACACCTTTGGGATGTTTGGGAACTCCGACTTCGTGCCAGGCCTCACCGACCGACATCGATACATCTCCTCAGTGCAGCACTCCGTGAAGAATGGGCTGCCATTCCCCAAGACACCTTCCAGTACCTGATTGAGAGTGGAAGCTGTCATCAAGGCTAAGGGTGGGCCAACACCATATTGAATTCCAACATTACCGATGGGGGGCGGCAAGAACTTGTAAGTCATTTTCAGCCAGGTGTCCGGATACTATTGATCACATAGTGTACGTCTGGAGTACAGTATTGTGTGGCAGTAAAACATGGACTGCGGTAAAACCGGAACAGAAGAGAACCGAAGCATTTGAGATGTGGTGCTACAGACGAATGTTAAAATTAGGTGGACTGATAAGGTAAGTAATGAGGAGCTTCTGCATAGAATAGGAGAGGAAAGGAATATGTAGAAAACATTGATAAGGAAAAGGGACAGGATGATAGGACATATATTAAGACATGAGGGAATGACTTCCATGGTACTATAGGGAACTGTATAGGGCAAAAACTGTAGAGGAAGACAGAGACTGGAATACATCCAGGAAATAATTGAGGACGTAGGTCGCAAGTGCTAGTCTGAGATGAAGAGGTTGGCACAGGAGAGGAATTGGTGGCGGGCCTCACCAAACTAGTAGGAAGGCTGATGACCCAAAAAAAAAAAAAAACCCTAGTGACATATGATCCTTAATCCTTACATTTATCCTCTAGCCATTCCTACTTAGCCATTTTACAGTTCCTCTCAGTCTCATTTTTTAGACGTTTGTATTCCCTTTCGTGTGCTTCAATCACTGCATATTTGTATTTTCTCCTTTCATCAATGCAATTAAGTATCACTTATGTTACCCAAGGATTTCTAGTAGATCTTGTATTTTTGCGTGTTTGCCGCTTTCAGTATTTCATCCCTCAAAGCTGTCCATTCTTCTTCTGCTGTATTCCTGTCCCCTGCTCTTGTCAATAGTTCCCTAATGCTCCCTCTGAAACTCTAACCACCCTCTGATTCTTTGAGCTTATCCAGCTTACAGCTCCTTAATTTCCTATATTTTTGCTTGTCAAACGTCTCATTTGACTGCCGGTATGTTCGACGTCTTTCATAATTTGGAAAGAAGCAAAATGAACATTTGTCGGGGCACAGTAACGCCTCTAGTCAGCAACTGTCCAGTTTATGTGTTCATTTGATCCACTGAAGAGTTTCAGTTTAATGTGAGGCAATGATCCCTGGCGTTTTATGATATAGCGGAGTCCAAAGGTCCATTGAATGAGATTTCTTCGTAATACTCACTCGGAAACAGGCTAAGATGGACTTGAATTCATTCACAGCAACAATTCATGTCGGTTATGGAACCGTATGTAATTAATAAGGCATGACACTCGTCACCGGTCCCTGTTGTTTGGGATATGTTTACGACCCAGTTCTTATGAAGTGTTACGTCGTTGCAACTGATACACCATTCATTGGAGACACATCCAAACACGACAGCTCGTCTTTGCCATTCTGTCATGTCACCACGTTGAACCATCTGTGATGTGCTGATTCCATACAAGTCACTGTAACTACTCACCACTTCACTGACATGCCCAGTGTCAGTGACGGAGGGCCACATGGTTGGCTGCTGCCAGCTATACACCAACTACAGCACTGCAAAGCGATTAGTACGCTCTTTAGGGGCGGTGACAAATATTTTGTCCGGTGATCTTGCAAATACAGTAACAAGTTCCAATGACAGACAGTCATAACAGTGTTCATAGAATACTCTGTCGGTACTTACACGAACGCAGACACATCAAAACTTGAATACACACTGTCAATGTGCCACAATTGTGTTTTTTTATTAACAAGCAACAGCATTTATTAAACATACACAGGAAAGTAACTTCTGCAGAAACAATAATACCAGTTCCCGACATTCCATAACACAGAAACATACAGCCTTCGACTCCATGGTACACCGTCTACTATTTATACCACAAACTGAACCATATTTCTAAAATGGACTGAACATAAAGAAATAGCATACAGTAATGGTTATATTTCTACCCTAACTGACAACATACTCCGTAGAAAGAAGAAACTGAGGATAAAAGCACTTTTCTACCCTCGTCAGATAGCACTGAACCACACTAATAACAAAAGGGTCTACTTTCTATACGAGGGTAAAACGTAACAGTTTCTCGGCAGGATACTAATATCCAGGAAATATACCATAGCTTTTTACTCTAGGAACACTGCCGCTCACATACCGTTCAGCAGTAAGGATTAGATAACGTTCTTAGAACAGACTGGAATTTATATGATTTCCTACAATCCGTGTGGCAGATTATATGTTCGTCTGGCAGACGGAGCTATAACTACTAGACTGATTGGGCGTCAGAGGTACTGGAGACTGAAAAATAAAGTTTCCACCTTTGCTGAATACGAGTGAATGTCGTTCTTACGATATTGTAATATTCTCCACAGAGGAACTAAAGGCAGAAAACAAACATTACTCAAAATTCTGGCCGTCAACGAACAACAATCAAAGAATTCCGACCTGGTTCTTAGTGACCAAACACTGTTCCCTAACTCATCCTTACTAAAGTAGCAGCATGCAGTTAATATTTCTCTCAGTGGTAGATAATGTGTTTGTTGTAATTGTTCCACATCTGCATTCCATATACTTCTTTCTTCAATCCCATCCCTACGCGCCCTTTTGTTCAGCATGTTCATCACATTCACCAGTTTGTCCATGCAACATGATAGTCTGTGCCACTAGTCACTTGTCATGCATAAACACCCCTATATTTTTAATCTCTGAATACACTGTGAGATAAGACTTACTTGTTCAGAGGTTATATGCGTATGACATTAAGCCTGTGCTTTTGTATCGATGTATTCGTCAAATGTCGCACACCTTTGAAAAACAGCTATGAACTCTCGCTGAAGTTCTGTCGACTATCCGCTTGTATTGAGTTATCTGTAGATGGCCTAGCGAGCTAAACACCGGTTCATAACTAACTATAAAATGATTTTTATTGTGGAAGGTTAATGCGACATATTCAAATTGTAATAGTTCTAATAGTATGTATACTGAGTGATAAAATTTATTTGCCACCATTCAGGATTGTGAGAGGAGACAAACATGTATACTTTTATGAAAGTCTGCAGGCTTTCGTGGCCGTTGTGAATGAAAACAAATCTTCTGGGTCGTTAGGCCGCGTCATATCTCTTCTATACAATCGACGTTTCGATCCCTCTGCTAGTTTCTGAGGAGTAGTTTGTATACTGGTGTATGCTACTCTTGCGATATCAGAGGAGGTTCTTATTGCACGAATCCAGACTGCGACAGAAAAATACTGAGCGCCCAGCTTCAAAAAATGATTCAAATGGCTCTGAGCAGTATGGGACTTAACATCTGAGGTCATCAGTCCCCTATAACTTAGAACTACTTAAACCTAACTAACCTAAGGACATCACACACTTCCATGCCCGAGGCAGGATTCGAACCTGCGACCGTAGCGGCCCAGCTTCAATACAGCCATGTGTGTAAGTCTTTACATCACTTCCCTAATGACCTCGATGTCGACGAGACGTTCAACCCTCGCCCCCTTTACGTTGATGGTGCACACACTGCAGTGAAGCTAGAGGTCAAAATTTTAAACCTATTTTGTAACTTACTGCACGGCATGACCGCTGTTGTTGGATGTGGAATGCGATCCAACGCTAGATCCATCAGCAGGTCTGTGACTCTGACGCTCCACAGTGCCCATTTCACTAATCTTATATGTGCAATCTTACCATGAGGAGGGTTGTCAGACGGATATGCGATGTCAGTTCATAAACTGTGTGTAGGCTGTTGCTCAGGTACCTAAGGATTCTAACACTGCCACTAGTGTTCATACATTCCGTCATGAGATTTGTTGTTGACGGTATTTATGCATTCATAAGAAACTCCAACATTATTTCCTTGCGTAATCGATGGAAAAATTATTACGACGTGATAATGATGTATTAAGTATTGTACAGGGAGCTATGCCTTATTCAGTATATTTAATTTTCAACAGACATCCTGCAAAAGAGAAAAAAATTGAACAACAAATCTTAAAATCTAAGTTGAAAGGTTTTTCTGTGATGCACTTCTTCTGTTCTGTCCAAGGGTTTCCTGAAGCAGTTGTAAAATTTTCTTGTGTTGTTCATTCGTAAGTCGCAACTGTAACGGACTTTTAAAGACAGCATGAATGAAAAACGCTTAAAATATTTGCCACCATTTTTCTATTTTGGATATAAATCTTTCTTCGGCAGCATTTCAATAATATGAACATATTGTTTTTGTTCTCTCTCTCTCATTTAGCAATATGTAACCACTTGGACAATAACAGATACCATAACAGACGAAGTGTTGGTGCACCGACGTTGAAAGCCGTTAAGGACAAGGCCTATATAATAGCGTTTCTGCAAAGAATTAAACTCACGCCACTTAACACAAAATTTATGAGTACGTACATTAATTATAAGAACGTCTTACAAAGCAGCTTATGGCGTACCTTAGTGGTAAGGAATGGAACGTCTTCTACATAAAGGGAAAAAGCCTTCCAGGAGAAAGAGTATTAGAAAAGCGACTGAATGGAGCATATGAAAGGATCGGCTTGTCGATATTGGCCCAGTTCAGATCTGAGGGAAGCGGAACAAAGTGGGAGGAAAATGTTATTGGTGTTCTCCTCAAGCTGCTGGCTCCACAGATTCTCACATAAAACGCAGAGCTGCCTACTTTTCAGCTAGCTGCCTGATATACGCATCCTGATGCTCTTACATTCTTCGAATATATAAGTACTTTTATGACGTGCACGAAGGTAAAATTGTTTACAGGATTTTCACCTGTATGTTTCAAACTTCGAAAGAGGCCAAAGAAAAATTGATTAATTTATAATGTTGCGGAAAAGGCATGATACAAACAAATCGTAACCTCTCACTTTCTGAAATTCTCTTGCTAACGACTGATAGAAAACAGGTCCTAACAATTCATAAGTCGGAAAGACAATGCAAGCATACCTGTCTTGTACGAGGACGAAGCAGTTAACGATTCATCAGACTTGCGCTAAATTTTGAATAATCACTTGTGATCGGTAGTCGGCAGGTTAAATGAAAGTTTTATTGGTACAGGTAAATAAACTGAACTCTTTATAGTTGGTGTTCCGAGACACTACATCACATACAGATACAGGAAGTAAACAAATATGAAACTGAATTATTGTGTGATTACAGTGTAAGTCTGTCACGTGTATGATGAACATTCGAGTAGGATTATAAAAATGAGTGCACCATGTATTAGTTATGTACTTACTCACAGGTGCAATATGTCATTAATCGTAGCCTGTTTCCTCACAGACTGAAATACACGTTTAGAAACCTCTTTATAAAAAGGGTAAACAAGATGATGTAGGCAAGTACCAGCCAATTTCTTTTCCATCAGTATCTTCAAACTTTTTGAGAAAACAAGGTATAGGAGAGTAATGACACGGCTCATTATATATAATTTTCTGTCAGATTCGTAGTTTGGCTTCAAGAAAGGAAAGTCCGCATAAAATGCCATTCAATCCTTTGAGGCAGTAGCAGCGCTAAACGATAGCTCAAGGGCACAGGTATTTTCTATGATTTAACAAAGGAATTTGTGCAGGCCATGTATTTTGCAGATGATACAACATCATGAGAACTGGGAAAAACCTCAGCATTGGTTCACCACATATTTGGAAAAGATTAAGCGGAAGGTTATCTTCAGTGACAGATAGGAAAGAGATGTGAATCTTCCTTGGGTCATATAGAGCGAAGATTCCCACAGGGTTCTGTTCTGTGTCCATAGATTTCTTGATGTACACTGTAAGACACAAAAAAAGAAAAAAAAAGACGTGCCACGAAGGAATTGTGCAAAATGGAACGGAAATCGAGAGATGTGATGTACGTGTACAGACAATCAAACGATTAATATTCCAAAAAATTGGACGATTTATGCAAGAGGAAGAGATTCACAAATTGAGCACGTTGGTTCACCTCTGGCTCTGGTTCTTACGCAAGCAGTTACTCGTCTTGGTATTGATTGACAGAATTTTTGGATGTCCTCCTGAGGGATATCGTGCCAAAGTCCGTCCGATTGGCACGTTGGTTCGACAAAATCCCGAGATGGTTGGAGAGCCCTGTCCAAGATGCTCTCAAACGTTCTCAGTTTTGGAGGGATCCGCCGACCCTGCTGGCCAAGGTAGGGTTTGGCAACCACAAAGACAAGCAGTAGGAACTCTCGCCATGTGTGGGTGGACATTATCTTGTTGAAATGTAAGCCCAGGATGCCTTGCCGTGAAGAGCAACAGAACGGAGGGTAGAATACCGTAGACGTATCGCTGTGCTGCATGGGTGCCTCAGATGAGAACCGGAAGGGTCCTGTTATGATATGAAATGGTACCTCAGACAGTCACTCGCGGCTGTCTGGCCGTATGGCGGGCGTAAATCGGGTTGGTATCCCACAATTGTCTGTGGCGTTTTCTCGCAGGTCTTCACTGGCCATCGTGGCTCAGTTCGAAGTGGGACTCATCACTGAAGATAATTCTACTGCAGACAGCGAGATTGCAGACGGAAAGTAAAAAATGGTTCAAATGGTTCTGAGCACTATGGAACTTAACATCTGAGGTCATCAGTCCCCTAGAACTTAGAACTACTTAAACCTAACTAACCTAAGGACATCACACACATCCATGCCCGAGGCAGGATTCGAACCTGCGACCGTAGCGGTCGCGCGGTTCCGGACTTAAGCGCCTAGAACGGCTCGGCCACCGCGGCCGGCGACTGAAAGTACCCGACATCAATACGGACACGGTTGTTGGTAAACAGAGGTCAATGGTGGTTGGCACGAGAGGGCCGTGAGCTGTGAATAAGTTTCAGTTTCATGTCGGATCGAAAGTAACGATGAATCTGGGGTTCTGAGTGCCTCACGTTCTGTAGTCTCTCTAGGTCGACCGCTTGCTTCTTGACGCTATGTTCGGCCATGGTTCACCCATTCCTGCCAACATCGTCGAGTAGTGGCACCTAGCTTATTAAAATGTCGAGCGTTTGGCTGATTACTCCAACCGGCTTCTTGTAGGGCCACTACGCATCTCTCTCAAATACTGATATTTGCAAATATTGTTAAGACGCCTGTCTGCGAGGCATAGTTACTGCCCAGCTGGGTACACGAAATGAAATTCGCAAAGACTTTATGCCCTGGTATCGACATGCCCCGTGACTATCTTAGTCAGCTGCGAGCTGAAATTGCGCGCCGGCCGGAGTGGCCAAGCGGTTCTAGGCGCTACACTCTGGAACCGCGCGACCGCTACGGTCGCAGGTTCGAATCCTGCCTCGGGCATGGGTGTGTGTGATTTCCTTAGGTTAGTTAGGTTTAAGTAGTTCTAAGTTCTAGGGGACTGATGACCACAGCAGTTAAGTCCCATAGTACTCCGAGCCATTTGAACCATTTTATTTGAATTTGCGCTGCAGTGTCACACATTCATCCATCAGTCGCCAAAGTTTACAATTTTGCATTTTCCTTCAGTAACTATATGAATATCAGTTTGTGACCATTTTTGCATAATTACTTCGTGGTTCATCTTTCTTTTGTCTGAGAGCGTATACCAGTGGTCTTCCAATAGAATGACTCAACATTTTCTCCCTTTCCGTGTGATGCATATGTTACTGTGAATGATGTGGAAGGTAATGTAAATGATGTAGCTAATGTGAGAGTCAGTGTCAGAAGTGTGTAGCTTTCTGAAAAGAAACTGCAATGCATACCGATTTCGACGAGGGATATTTCTAAAAGCAATGTTTTATCAGCCGACCGGAGTGGCCGAGCGGTTAAAGGAGCTACAGTCTGGAGCCGCACGACCGCTACGGTCGCAGGTTCGAATCCTGCCTTGGGCATGGATGTGTATGATGTCCTTAGGTTAGTTAGGTTTCAGTAGTTCTAAGTTCTAGGGGACTTATGGCCACAGCAGTTGAGTCCCATAGTGCTCAGAGCCATTTGAACCATTTTTTTTTTGAATATTTTATTATCCGAGGCTTGGCGTCTTATATCGCTCCTGTCTAGAGCCTGTGTATCGTGAGAATTACACATTTGTGCACTGTGACAGATGGTCTGCAGCGGGTTCAGTCGAGTGCGTAGTTCTAATCTTCATCTGCCAGTGCATAGTAGTGCTCGGATACATTCAAGAAATAGGTCAAAAGAATGTTTTTGTTAATTGTTCTGTTTATTTCTTGAAGGAGTTTTTTGTTTATTTATGATTGTACTGTTTTGTATATACTTTTAGCAGTGTGAATGATGCGTGAATGTGGTCTGAAATAAATATGTAGATCATTGTTCTACTTATGAACGTTGTACCACGGGGAACTTTCTATCATAATACGTTAAATAAGTTTATGGTAAAAGGAGTGCTAATTCGAGTGCAAATGAAATAAGTTAATAGTGTAAAGTATAAACACAATATCAGAATGTTAAATATTTATTTCGGCAAATAGAATAGTTTGAAAGTGTGTTATTTGTTGATTGGTTAGTCATGAAAAGCGCGGACTAGTGCGGGAGAATAATGTTTTTCTATTCGCCTTAAAGAAAACTGACCAATCAGAACGGAGTATTCTTCTCGCGGCTTTTTTCTTGGAGATATAGAATGCTTACAGCAGTCTGAGGAGTCGGAGCCCAGCCATTCAATGGTACGGTCGTGTGTAGTATGAGCTCCGAAGGAAGTTCTAATTTGCCGGTTTTAGCTGTGCTACATGACTCGAAAGCGCTTTAAAGTCAAGACATATTTATTCCGGTGTTTTTTGTTTTAGAAAGTACTGATTTTTAAGTAATTTTGTGCAAGAGAAAAGACAGTAATCTCGCGTGCCATATTGAGCAGATCGGTGACTAAAAACTTGAGTGCATTAGACAGCGATTAATATAATAGTGTGGCGAGCATTTTCATTTAAGAACAATTCGTGCTTAGTAGCTATTCAGATTTCTGAAAATACATTACTATAAACTTGCTAACGTGAATGAAAGGGTTTGTGCATGGCTGTGTCAGGATTAGCACGGGTTTGGCAGTGACCGTGTAATTCTCAGCTTCAGAATATACCGAAGTTTGGCCAGTATTTTCACCATTTATTCAAAAGTATGATCTTTTCCAATTCTTAGAATAGTTACGTTGTATGCAGCCTGGTGTGAGTTGCAGTACGGTAGATTTCTGCTCGGCTTTCCTACAGGCGATCTGCTACAACGAGTTCACAGGGAGGTGCAGCTAAAAAAGAAGAGAGGCACCGCGCCGCCACTGAAGGTAGATGACAGTAAATTAAAATCTACCACTTTAAATTTTTAAGACTAAGGGCACACTGAAGGCTTTCTTCTGAAGTATGACATTCAAGGTCCTGTGCACAAACTAAATGCTGCTATCCTCACTATAAGAATGATCCCTACTAACTCTGACACAAACACGAAGACTTGTTTACTTAGTTTCACTCTATTATCTCGCCTGAAGATGGTTTTTAGAACAAATCTGAGCACGTACCAAGAATATTCTCAGCCCAGAAAAGGGCGATCGGTCTGATACGCTGTTTCACGTCACGAATTTCGAGTAGGCCGTTGTTCTGGTGTCCTAGACTTCTAAACGTGCTGTCCCTGTCCATAAATTCCGCCATGAGATACCTTATTGACAACAGTGCCTCATTCTCAAGAACCTGCAGCATCCACTTAATGAACAGTAGACGGAAAAACGACACGCACCTGATAACAGTTCGTTTAGCATTGTACAGAATGGTGTGGACTTTTAAGCAAGTTTTATTTTCCATAGGGTCCCACCAGAACTGAAAAAATGGAGTGATAAACCCGAAGTGTTCAAATCCAAAGTGAAAAGTTTCTTTCTGGCACTCTCCTATTCTATACAGGAGTTTCTTGCGCTATAGTCTCTCAATTTTTGTCTTGTTTTATTAACACTTTTGTTCATAAATTTTCTAATAATTATTTTGTGAACTACACACTTACTCATTCCGTGACACAGTAGCTTTGTTTCGCATGAATCCGAGGAACCTGACAGATAAATAAAGACAAATACAGACTTTGCTAAGGAATAAGAAACTTGCTCGCCTGAAGCTTAATGCTGTATACATAATTATTGCATGACAGCATCATAACAAACTCACTGTTAATTGCAGAGAAAACGTTGTCGGAGACCCTCTGCGTTTCATTCTGCGCATGGTGCGGGCGGATACAGAGGCGGTCACACACTGAATGGCGGTGTGCGGCCTGGCCGTTTCTGTTTGTTGCCACTGCAGTGCCCCGTAAACGCAGTACTCTACGGGTCCGCGCCGCGCGGCGGCTCATGCTGCATGACGAGAACCAGGGAGAACTCCTGGACCGTGAATTGTGACTAAACTGGGGAGTTAAGCCGAGTTAAGACCGTTACAGCTCCGTTGTGTGTGAACATCCTGCAGCTGATGTCAGTGTGCCATTGCCGCCCTGCATGTGAATAAACGGAGGGATCGGGCTAGGCTAGGGTTGACGGTATGTTATGGGCATATCTACAGCGAGGGCAGGTTGTCGCGTCCACCGAATCAGCAAATACGAAACTGAGGCGCTTACCACGACGCTTGCAGATAGGTCCAAACAGAAAACAGGTTTGTCAATTAACATTTCGTTTTCGTTGTAAAGAAGAAAGAACAAATGTCCCATCGACATCGAGGTTATTAGTATCAGCATAAGCTCGGATCGGCGAGGCTAGCGAAGAAATCTGCCGTATCCATTTCGAAAGAACCATTCCGGCATTTGCTTTACGCATTTGATGGTAACATTGGGAAATCTGGACGACGCTGTCCTCCGAATGAGAGCCCACTGTGGCCTTGGGAGGACTTATCATCCACTGTAAAATTACGTGCTGTAAAAACAAACTAGAAAACAAGTGATACGTATTGCATCGTCGTAAGCTCATATCGGCACGTATATTTTTCGAGTACTTGTTTTTCATTATAGTTAGCAATATCTTCCTCGTCTTACATAATGCTTTGAATCCCAGAAGATACGATATTCCTTTCTCTTGCACATTTATCCACGACACATTCGTGTTTACTCCCCTAAAGATACTGAGCTAAAAGAATAATTTTAATAATGAACGACCCAAACTAACAACCATACCCTCTTCTCTCCTATTTACTTTCATTATTGGTCTAAATCTTGTTATGAACGCTCTCATACACTTGTATGCAGCTGTCAACCTTATTGTATATAGATCTTGTTGTGTTGGCAGGAGAGCCAACACCCTGTTACGAATGGAGGCCGAAATGCACGCGTTTTAGCTCACGCAGACTGGCATGAGGACGGAAGAACTATAGTGACGTGAGATCTGGAACATGACAAGGAATTAGAATTCAGAAAGAGGACGTAATTAGTTTGATACTGAACTTTAATCCATTAATGATGAACGTCGCTCTTGACGGTACATGAGTCACAATATTATCTGTTCAGAAGACATGGTAACTGAATATGGCGCCTTGCTTGGTCGTAGCAAATGACGTAGCTGAAGGCTATGCTAAACTACAAATGAGAGCGTTTGTAGACAGTGAACCATCGCTAGTAAAGTCGGCTGTACAAGTGGGCGAGTGCTAGGGAATCTCTCTAGACTAGACCTGCCGTGTGGCGGCGCTCGGTCTGCAATCACTGATAGTGGCGACACGCCGGTCCGACGTATACTAGCTCTGGATTTACACCACCCAAGCTACTTCTTTTACAGTTTATCAGTTTACTCAGTCTCAATTCGTAAAATGTCATTTTGTCAACGAAATAGTTACTGTAATTTTTATTGACATTTTCTTCTAATGTGTGCTGTGATCTTGTATCTAATTTTAGTAATGAAACAGATGATTAAGTGAGTAAATATGGAAGTAATCACAAAATTCTTGAACAAAGTATACGTAAGATAGACGTTACGATATTTTTGGTGGCGGACACAAAAGTTTCATCGATTCAAAAGAAAAAAAAGTGAAGGTGTGAATGCGATATGGTGAGAAATTCTCAAATTTTTGCCACTACTGTAGTTAACTTTAATTAGGGTGATGGTGTCGTAGCGGCCCCTTATTGTTACAGGGCCCCCACAACCGACACGCAAGATGGGTTGCCGACCCCCTTTCAGGAGCGGGCAGAGCAACATCGCCAGCGGATAGGAACAATAAGAGACTTTCCAAATAAACCTGGAACTACTTCACCAGACAAAATGTGACAGTGTTCCACCACTCGTAATTCATATGGCTCATGTAGCACTCCGCCAACCTGGCTTTATAAGCACGTCTAGACTGTCAGACCGGCTGTGTTTAGCAACTGCTAGGAAGAGATCCTCCCAGCACTTACGTTGGCCCTAGCATTGTATTCGCTAGCCATAGCATTGTAGTAGTATGTTGTATTATGTAGTCTATATTTTGGTCAGTATTTTCTTCCGTTGTCTTGTTTCCTTATCTGGTTTGCCACCACAAGAGTTGTGAGGTTCTTTTCTGTTTGTTCTTGGGTTTAACACTTACTGTATGCCAAGAAGGCGTTTTTCTTTAATTATAATAAAGTGCGTTCAAATTGACTGTTAGTTCTATTCTACCGACCGCAGGACACTACATATGGTATGTTCCACCTTAAGTACCTGTGATATGAAGTAGTTGTTGCGGTCTTCAGTCCGACACTTGGTATGATACAGCTCCCCACGATAATCTTTCTCTGCGTAAATAAAGCAACCTATATCCATTTGAATCTACTAACTGTTGTCAAACCTTCATCTCCCCCTATAGTTTTCTTGCAGGTTATTGGAAGGGCATTTGTGGTTCCCATCTGTTCCATCGGATGAGAACTCGGGGATAACGTAGGCTTTACCATATTACACAAGTACAACTAAAACAGAGGGTGGCAAGAAAGACTGGTTCAACCTTCCCGAGAGCATAAAAAAATATTTTCGAGTTAACGTCGACGTAGCCTGGGAGGCAAAGATAGCCAAAAAGATTACCGAGTGAGGTGGCGCAGTGGTTAGTACACTGGAATCGGATTCGGGAGGAAGATAGTTCAAACACCCGCCTGGCTATCCTGATAGAAGGTTTTCTGTGATTTCCCTAAATCGCTTCAGGAAAATGCAATCATGGATCCTTTGAAAGGGCACGGCCGACTTCATTTCCTAGTTGATGGGACCGATGACATCACTGTCTGGTCCCCACTCCCAAATCAACCAACCAACAACAAACAGATCAAACCGTTGTTTAATTTGATAGCGAAAGTACAGTGATTCCAGTCCGAGGAGCGTAGTTTAGTACCGGAGAATACTGTTCATCTTTTCCGGTCCAGAAGTATAGTAACAGTCTTTTGCGACGTCTATTTGATTCGCTTTCGATGGCTCCTTCATGGTACTGAAATGTTGCGAATTAAATTTTCTAGATCTGCAAATATCACCGACGTTAACTCCTATAACTGTATTCCGTACACTAACAATTTGTATTAATTACAACATTAAAATATATGAACCAGCACATTAAGATGAACTTACGGTTTTGGTCATGTGGCTGATCGAACTTAGAAGTTTGGTATAAATTATTTGCAAAAAAATTTAAAACACAGTTATCTTCGAGAGGTCACCCATCATTGTGCAAGTGGAGTGGTTTCAGTTCCGGGACCCTATACTAGCGTAAAAGTATACTGATCATTTTCTTCAGCCCATAAATACAGTAACTATAAGTTTAGTAATTTTATGATAAACTGCCAGACCTTTATGGCGAGACCGGCGTTTCCCAACCACCGTGACGCAACGCATTGGTGTGTTGCGAATACATGTTAGGTTTGTCGCGAGATGTTTATCTTCTAACCTTCCGCAGATGAAACATCTAGAGAATAAAAATTATAGGCCAATTCATTCTTGAAGTAGCCCAATTTGTGAGAATCGTCCAGCATTATACATGATTATATAAGTATAACAGCAAAAAATGTATTGTATTCCCTATATGTGTTTCCTTTTGTGCATCTGGGAAAAAAATTATATGTAGAGGTGTCGTGAAAGTTTGAAACATACACTCCTGGAATTGGAAAAAAGAACACATTGACACCGGTGTGTCAGACCCACCATACTTGCTCCGGACACTGCGAGAGGGCTGTACAAGCAATGATCACACGCACGGCACAGCGGACACACCAGGAACCGCGGTGTTGGCCGTCGAATGGCGCTAGCTGCGCAGCATTTGTGCACCGCCGCCGTCAGTGTCAGCCAGTTTGCCGTGGCATACGGAGCTCCATCGCAGTCTTTAACACTGGTAGCATGCCGCGACAGCGTGGACGTGAACCGTATGTGCAGTTGACGGACTTTGAGCGAGGGCGTATAGTGGGCATGCGGGAGGCCGGGTGGACGTACCGCCGAATTGCTCAACACGTGGGGCGTGAGGTCTCCACAGTACATCGATGTTGTCGCCAGTGGTCGGCGGAAGGTGCACGTGCCCGTCGACCTGGGACCGGACCGCAGCGACGCACGGATGCACGCCAAGACCGTAGGATCCTACGCAGTGCCGTAGGGGACCGCACCGCCACTTCCCAGCAAATTAGGGACACTGTTGCTCCTGGGGTATCGGCGAGGACCATTCGCAACCGTCTCCATGAAGCTGGGCTACGGTCCCGCACACCGTTAGGCCGTCTTCCGCTCACGCCCCAACATCGTGCAGCCCGCCTCCAGTGGTGTCGCGACAGGCGTGAATGGAGGGACGAATGGAGACGTGTCGTCTTCAGCGATGAGAGTCGCTTCTGCCTTGGTGCCAATGATGGTCGTATGCGTGTTTGGCGCCGTGCAGGTGAGCGCCACAATCAGGACTGCATACGACCGAGGCACACAGGGCCAACACCCGGCATCATGGTGTGGGGAGCGATCTCCTACACTGGCCGTACACCACTGGTGATCGTCGAGGGGACACTGAATAGTGCACGGTACATCCAAACCGTCATCGAACCCATCGTTCTACCATTCCTAGACCGGCAAGGGAACTTGCTGTTCCAACAGGACAATGCACGTCCGCATGTATCCCGTGCCACCCAACGTGCTCTAGAAGGTGTAAGTCAACTACCCTGGCCAGCAAGATCTCCGGATCTGTCCCCCATTGAGCATGTTTGGGACCGGATGAAGCGTCGTCTCACGCGGTCTGCACGTCCAGCACGAACGCTGGTCCAACTGAGGCGCCAGGTGGAAATGGCATGGCAAGCCGTTCCACAGGACTACATCCAGCATCTCTACGATCGTCTCTATGGGAGAATAGCAGCCTGCATTGCTGCGAAAGGTGGATATACACTGTACTAGTGCCGACATTGTGCATGCTCTGTTGCCTGTGTCTATGTGCCTGTGGTTCTGTCAGTGTGATCATGTGATGTATCTGACCCCAGGAATGTGTCAATAAAGTTTCCCCTTCCTGGGACAATGAATTCACGGTGTTCTTATTTCAATTTCCAGGAGTGTAATTTGGTGTTCCCCAAACGAAAAAAAGGTTGAGAAACGCGGGTCCAGATGACCAAAAAATAAGAAAACAATCTGTCAGGAACTTCTGAGCTGAGAGACAGCGTCATTCTTCACATCGTATCTGCAGCAACGTTTCTGTCCTCCAGTTTGGAGTTTTCGTCTTGAATGTCCTTCTCGGGAAACTGAGCCATTTTCGTAAACAAGACACAATGAGCGAGACACGAACCTTTTCCAGAACAAAATGTGAACAAATATGAGGCCAAACCGTTGAGCAAATATTAGATTGTATATGACGATTGCGGAATTCTACAGGTGTAAAAAACATTGTTAGTAATATTAGAGGTAATTGCAGTCACTATTGGCAACGTATTTCTGAGATGCAGTAACCTTAAAAAATTGTATACGGGTCTTGTAGATATCAAACAAGGAGTAGGCTTAGATTAACATAAAATCTCAAGTAATAATAAAAAACGAGCTTTCCGACTATTAGTAGCTAAATCTGTGGGAAACGTGTGTTATCGTGGCTTGGTTTACTCTTATTCGTAATATAAATAGTAGAATACGGACTAGACGTGTGAGTGTCCTAGAGCCTTATTGCACCTACTTTTAGTGACTCTGAACTGCGTATACAGAACATTCGGCACGCTGTTGTTGCAGGAGCGGCTGCTGCTGTCGGTGCTGCCGGAGCACGTGGCTGTGAAGATGCGACAGGACCTGGGCTCCGCCAAGGACAGCCAGTTCAAGAAGATCTACATGAGCCGGCACGAGAACGTCAGGTGAGAACTCAGGGACTAATGCTACTCTTCCCAAGTCTTACCCCGTAAGAACCGGCTGTAGAAATGATCTCGTGTAGTCAACAGGGGGTGTGCTACACTAGGGTCGACAGTAGGAGTTTCATGACTGTTTCCGTGAGCTTGGTGCGACTGCTTCGCGGCTGCACGATTTTGTATACGTCTCTATAACAAGGTCTTAGTGTTGTCGCTGTCCAGTTTTTAGTCTGTAGCCGTTTGCGATTCGTAGTTGAAAGCTAGTAAGAACACTGCCAGAAGTTACGTATCTTCTTTCACCTTCTATACTTTAGTAAATGACTAACAGTTCGGGGGGTGACACAATTCACCATTATTTTGTATCTACTGAGTGCCCATAACTTCAAGCATCGAAATACGAATGCTGACATCAGTTTTCAAACTGAGTACTTAGGCTATACCTTTGATGTAGGTGAAGCACAAATTCCTCGAGTTTGAGCATTAAGGTGCTGGGTAAACTGTGTTATAATCTTCGATAGAGGTAACATTGCAATGGCTTTTAATGTACGTTTGTTTTGTCACCGAATTTTATGTACGCACCATGTATCATAATAGTGAAAATTGATGTGGTTCAAAGAGTACAGTACTAGGAGCAAATATGCTCCAGTAAACATAGGTCCATAAAGAACCGATTGTAAGATTATTGTAAAAATATGATATGGAGCACTACTTAAATCATTATCAAACATTGTCTTAGTTACGATTAATGGGTCCGAAATTTAAATATTTCGATTAAGTCATCATCTGGACTCAAATTTCAACCACGGTCCACAGTTGGGGAATGAGGTATATGATTTTTTTTTATTTTTTGTCGTTAGTCTTCTGATTGGTCTGATATGGCCTGTGGCCCTTCTACGAATTCGTCTCTTGCGTCAGTCTCTTCACCTCACAGTGTCACCTACTTACACACAACGGCCTCAGCTATTTGTTGGACGCATTGCAATCTCTCTCCCTCTACAGCTGCTTCTAGTATCTTATAAATTATTCCCTGATTTCTTAACACGTCCAGTCATCTCCCCTTTGTATATGAAAGTGTGTTTTCACGGCGACAAATGCCAATAAAATTTTCTCTAGCTTTGAGCCGCATCAGGTTGTTAAATAACCAAGGGCTTTCTACAGACCGCTCGTCGGCCATTGTCAAGTGGTGACTGTCGTGTGATTGCTGCTGCTGTCCTTACATATCCGAGCTGCCACCCACCTGTGACGTCACTGGTGCTTACTACACAGCGCCGTATGCGGTAATGTTTACGTTGCGCAACCGCCGTACCCGCTTCAACGTTTGATAGCCGTGTGACCCGCTGTGTTAATCTACAGTCCATAGTCTTTATTGAGAGTTGTTACAAATTATTATATTGATTGCTTCTTCTTTAACGTTGTCGAAGAAACAGTTTATTTATTTAATCCTAGATGTGTCGTCGAATGTAAATCGATGTTCGTGTTCCGCAGCGTATTCTGCTAACGCTGATTTCCATGACACTTCAGGCGGCGACACCTTTCGTGTTCTGTATGGTGCTATTAAATATCTTGCACATTTTCTCCAATATAAAAGCCTCCACGCCACCATGATATTTTATACATCCCTGGCGTTCTGAACCCTACATAATTTTTCACCGGCCTCTTGAATTGTAGAAGTTGTGCGGGAGACCTGAAGACCGAATGAATTTTGTGCCTCTTTATGAGCCAGCTAATCTTTCCTGTTACTGAGCTACAGAATAGCAACAACGTAAGTTTCTTTGTGTCCTCCCCAGGAGCCGAAATGGCTTGTGAAATTTGTAGATAGCAGTAGACGTTTTCTTGAATACTTTCCGTAAGTTGGTCACTTCCTTTGGCAGGGTCTCAGCGTCTGAAACGGCTTCCGCTCAATGTACCAGTTTCCATAACAGGACGTGTCTGCCATGGGTAGCTGGTAGCGCGCAGGTACCAGTCCGTTTGGGTGAATTTCCGGTAAACACTGGGACACTCCTTTTGTTTGTTGGCGGACGTAGACGTCAAGAAACGACAAGGCACCATCCATCTCTACATTCATCGTGAACTAGTCGTCGTTAACGATACTGATGTGGTCCAAGAACTCTCCCAGCTTTCACGTCCCTGAAGCCAGACGTCGACGTAACGACAAAAGCAACTAGACGCTGCACGAGCCGTGTCCAATTCGATTTCCTAAAAGTACTCTATGTACTCTACGAACAGATTGGCTAGGACTGGAGCTAATGGACGTAAGTAATGCTTAATTAAATCCACAGCTTCGTCGTCAAAAAGCAAATGTATGGAGTCTTTGATTGTAACTTGTGTGAATGATGAGACATCTGCATATTAACCTTGGAACTGATGGTATTGAATTTTATAGTGCCAATCTGGTAGGCCTGGCACGGGATGGCGATATTTTTGACGACCGTTGGTAGGGATGGAGGCAGACTTGCTGAAGGCCATGCCATCAGCGTGTCCCCTCCTATGTCCACTGATGTTTATATGTCGTGATGTGAAGCAACTGCAAAACTTCAGCTGCTGCAGCAGGCGTCACGACCCCGACACGGTCGGTCCACGCACTCAGGCCTGTGCTGTTATCATCCCTCGTAATTAACGGGACGGCTGAAGCTTGCAGACAATCTGTGACAGTGTAAGATACTGAGTCCATCTGCTGTCCACCATCCACAGGCAAAGCACTCCGAGAACTCTCCTTAGAATGCCGTGTCGAACGAATCCCGTCAGGGGAACCGACGATCATATCTTCCTGCTGGGAATAGTCGTCATCGTCGAGATCTTTGTCTTCTGTAGACATCGTCCTGCAGGTGTTGGATGAAGCCAGTAGATTTTTTCTTTTTCTGTCGGTTTTGAGTCCTTTCTTGTGAGGCATGAGTGTCGGTATCCGACAACTTCTGGGGATCGTTTCCATCAGGAACAAAAGCCTCAGTTCTCACGACCAAATCTGCGATGGCCAACTCCTCCTGCGTAGCTCTTCCTCCTTCGCATTGCAAGATTTATGCCAGGGGGCGCTCTGGCAGTGCAGAATGTCCGTCTGCAGTGCCCTGCCGCCACTTCGCAGACTGCTCGGGGTCGACTGAAGTCGACGCTTCTATCTCCTGTCGATGAACAGGTTGAACAAAATTAAGGGTCTCCACGCATGCTGACGGGAGCACCGTCAGATCGGGCGACATCTCCTGCTGCCCCGTCGGCAGTTGCCTAGTGCGACATTGCATACAGACTGAGATGCCTCTCTTGCCCGCATTCCGAACAGGTCTTTGGCTGACCGTAGTAAATTACGATGACACGGCATCCGCCGATGTTCACGTAGGACGAGACATATTTAGTAACATCCATGCGCATCTGGCGCACCCAGTTCAGAACTGACTACGTGATACGGTGTACCCATTTTACCTCCATATGGGTTTCAACGCCGCGACCACCAAATCTGCTGGTACCTCATACGGCAACGAGAACTGTCGAAGTAAGTAAGTTGCACGGCTGTAAAGAACAACAACACCACGGCCGCGCGCTAACGCGGCAGGTACGTAAACTGGACGTCCGAGCTGCTGTCATTCCGAAGGCTGACTGTCGCCTCGGCTATCCGAGCACTCTTTCCGTCAGACCCAAATTTCCAACTTCCCGCTCGCCGCACCACGACGACCCCCGCTCATTAATCCCGTACTCGCATTTTCCTGATTCCAACGGGAGTCCGGACAGAACAGACACCACTCTTACCTATTACCACATACGGCACTGGAGTGAGCATCAGTGACGTCACAGGTGGCAGGACGGCAGCAGCAGTTCACGACAGTCGACAGTGGCCAAGGAGCACTCAGCCGGAAGCTCGGGGGTGTTTAGCCACTCTACGGTTTCCAGTTAAATACTGCTACCACCGGTCTAATTCTACTCTTATGAGGACTTTTCCCACACAGGATCTAAATTCCTCGGAATGTGGCTGAAAAATTCTGCGAATAGGCTGATACCAGAATCTCAACCTGTGTTAAAAATGCTTACATGCACTTGGACATCAAGAGGCGTGTCAGGATTTGCTACGTGGCGTCCGACACAGTAATCTGATGCAGATTTATCTCCTTTGACAAACCAGATGTGCTGAGTAGGGAAACTCATATTTCAACTGTTTCTTACAAGTCGTGAAAAATCCCAACGGAGACGCTTGCAATATTGATACAATTGGATGATTTTTTATTTCGTTCGTCTTACCTGCACTGACACAAAATTTTTCTGCAGTGCTTACCAGTTTCGCGCTGACTCGTCCGTAACAGTTGATAATGAGGTGTGTGGTTTGTGAATGGACGTGTCACCCCGAAATCTATAACCACTGGAGCAAAATTTCGTATCAGTGTAACAGAAACGGACAAAATAAAAAAAAATTAACTAATTTCCTTAGTAGTGAACACTTGCGGATCTACCATCCCGTGGCAACATACCTCGAATAAGCAAGTAGTGACGCAAAAGTACGAAAATGAAACCCTGAGCTCAATCTGCGTTTATGACTCGTCAAAACACTTTCGAAACGGAAAGGAATTGATGGTGCACTGCATTGTGGTTTACCATCAACAAGCACGACGGCAGACAGCATGCAGCGAAGAGGTTAGCAGCGACAAAGCGCGATTTTGACCCACAGTCTTTCCAATCAAGAAGCCGAACTTTTATCGAGCATCTTCTCAGTAGTTGTAGAGTTATTGTCAACAAAATTTAATTTTCCGAAGCACATCAGAGTTAATTCCAATGGAGCATAGAATAGTGGTTACAGTTTTAGGTCTATCTCGCTCTCATCCTCTACCTTGAACCTCATCCAATTCGCATCTATAGGTAATCTTTGACTTTATACCCAGAAGTCACATAAAAATATTGGTTTAGCGGTGTGTCGCGAAGCACAAGCTCGGATATAGCTCAATTCCTTATACATGTAGCAAAAACGCAGCACATTATGCGATCATAATTTTTTAGGTACATTCCGCGATCCCATCGTAATTCCTTGTAGCCTATTCACGATCACCATTACCGAAATGGTGTGGGAATATGACAATTATTCTAATACCAAAGTTATTCTAATGCCAAAACCGCTTTCGCGAATTTCTTATTCTAATATTCAGAGATTGACCTCTAATTGCATTTGTATTGACTGAACGATTACGAGCTACATTCAGAGTTTGACCTCTATGTGCTTGTGTACTGACTGGACGTTGTCCTCTAAGGAAAGCGGAAATCGATGTAAACGTGTTTTGGCTTGTTCACATGGCTACGGACTTAACGTCTTGATTCATTCTGACAACGATAAACTAGCTTACTTTGACAGCACTTTCACCAAACGTCGATGAGTAAGTTATCCTGTAGAAGCGTTGTCCGTCGATATCGCATCAGTTGTGAAATTCAAGGTGACCAAGTGCACATTATGGACGCTCGGCAAGGCGTCCACCATCCTCTCTCTCTCTCTCTCTCTCGTGTGTGTTTGTATGTGTGTGTGTGTGTGTGTGTGTGTGTGTGTGAGAGAGAGAGAGAGAGAGAGAGTGTGTCTCTGTACTTCGAACCAGTGATAGAGGTCACCTTATTCTTCTCATCATACCCTCCTTTGTTATTTGTAATTCGTTGATCCACATGCTAAATAAAATAACTTTTGCCAACTGTATTTCTTGAATTGCTCTGGTTCACAGAGGTCATGTCCCCTAACTGTGATTTACTTCACCAGTCTGAATTATCACTAAAAGATTGGCAGATCTTTCGTCAAGAGATTGCTTTACTCATCTTCCCCGTAAGCATGACAGTTTGTCTCACTGGTACCAATATTTTAAGAGGACGCAAAAACGACGTATACTCCTTCGAAATAACTAAAATGAGTCATAATAACGTACTCGGTCTTGATCGCAAGATATTTCATTCTTGGTAACCGGTTTCAACCTTTGAAGGTCATCTTCAGACCTAGCGTCTCTTTTAGCGACTTGCGGAGGCGGCGAGCGGAGCCCAATATCTGCCAGAAGGCACATTCGTTGGTTGCTCGATGCGGACACTTACAGGTCTGAAGATGATCTTCAAAGATTGAGACCGGTTACCACGAATAAAATATTATCCGATCTAGGTTGATTATTTTATTACAATACAATTTAGATCGCTGATTTCCAAGCCATGTTATAAAAAATCATTAATATGAGTCAATTTACACGCACATTTATTAATAAAAAGAGTATTTACTACGGTTCAATTACAGAAACCTAATGAGAACTTAGTTCCTCGCGAACGACATTCTTGAATGCAGCTGACGTCCGTGTTCTCACGGTTTTTGCTCCGGCTACCGCCGCCAGCCGCCATCACGGTGCTTACGGCCTTAAGGTGTTCTGAATCATAGACCGAAAGCAGTCTCTAACTATAGTAAATATCTGTTGCAATCGAAACTGTTTTACTGAACTGTAATATTTTACACCGATCGCTGTTAAATGTCCAGTGAAATAATGTTTCGGGAAATTTTAAATTAGTGGATGAACATCTCTCTTTTCTAGACACATCAAGTTTTAGTGGGGGCTCGAGGGTTCGATGATTTTTATGACTAATATTCTGACCTCTAGACGACATCATACAAAACTCAGAGAATGTGCGTATATGGTAGCAAATATTATTACGATATTTCTGATAGTGGGACCCCACTAGCGCCCCAGACTCCGCTGGAAAGCATACGGCGCAAACATTCCTCTGTAGCCTCTCCTCATCGAGCACCTGGCGTCATGTCCTCAATGACAGGATATGACAGCGTCAAAACATAGCGCAGAATACGGAAGAAGCATTAAACGTCTACATTTGGCTGTCGAACACAACGTTGCAAACAACAAGCAAAATTGCTTACCCCATTCATCAAACTAGCGGGATTCTGTTATGAAAGGGCCATTATGATCGGTATGTGTAACATATATTTTAATCTCCTGTTCAATCTACACATAAAGAAGCAATAATGGAAATGAAAGAAAGTTTTAAGAATTGTATTAAAAGTCAGGGTGAAAGGATATCAATAAAAGATTCTATTATGTCATTGCTGTTCTCAGTGAAAATGGAAAAGCATTACAGGATCTGTTGAAGGGAACGAGCAGTCGAAGGAATACAGAACCTGGATTGAGAGTAAACCAGAAAATACAAAGATAATGAGAATTAACAGAAATGGGGTTAGCGAGACACTAAACATAAAAACTCGGGATCACATAGCAAAGTTAAGCAGTGCTGCTACCTTGGAAGTAACATTAGTCATGATGGACGAAGCAAGGACAATGTAAAAAGCAGACCAGTAAAGGAAAAGACGGCATTCCTGGTCAACAGAAATCTACTACTATCAAACATAGGCTTTAATTTGAGGAAGATACACACATCACTAAAAGTTTTGCTTCACCCCGGTTTCCACAACTCCTCAAGATAGACGTTGATTGCGGATATTGTATCACAGATACAGTCCCTTTGACTGTTCAGAGATGTCACTAAACCCGCCCAAAGGTGTAAACAACCATGCATGAGCAGCGCCTATTAGACGGAGGGGGTCCGACAGCCGATCAGTTCCAGTCATTCCACCAGGAAGGAGGTACACGGCTCCTGTTGTCTGCCTAGGCGGTCAGTACCGAGGTTCGATCGCATCCGCATTGTTACTTTTTGTGCCAGGAAAGGCTCTCAACTAGGGAAATGTCCAGGCGTCTCGGAGTGAAACAAAGTGATGTTGTTCGGACCTGGAGGAGTTACAGAGAGAAAGGAACTGTTGATGACAGGCCTCACTCAGGCCGCCCAAGGGTTACTACCGCAGTAGATGACCGCTACCTACAGATTATTGCTCAGGGGAACCCTGACAGCAACGCCACTAAATTGTATAATGCTTTTCGTGCATCCACAGGACGTCGTGTTTCGACTCAAACTGTGCACATAGGCTGAATGGTGCCCAACTTCACTCCCGTCGTCCATCGCGATGTCCACCTTTGCAACCACGACACCATGCAGCGCGGTACAGATGGACTGCTCAGAACTGGCAATACGTTCTCTTCACCAATGAGTGTCGTATATGCCTTCAACAAGACAATCATCGAAGACGTGTTTGGAGGCAACCTGGTCAGGCTGAACGTCTTAGACACACTGTCCAGCGACTGCAGCAAGATGGATGTTCTCTGATGTTTTGGGGTGGCATTATGTGGGGCAAACATACGCCGCTGGTGGTCGTGTAAGGCGCCGTAACGGCTGTACGGTACGTGAATCCTACCCATCGACCGATAGTGCAACCATATCGGCAGCATATTGGCGAGGCATTCTTCATGGACAATTCGCGCCCCTATCGTGCACATCTTGTGAACGACTTCTTTCAGGATAACGACATCGCTCGACTAGACTGACCAGCATGTTCTCCAGACATGAACCCTATCGAACGTGTCTGGGATAGATTGAAAAGGGCCGTTTAGTGACGACTTGACCCACCAACCACTCTGAGGGATCTACGCCGAATCGCCGTTGAGGAGTGGGACAATCTGGACCAACAGTGCCTTGATGAACTTGTTGATAGTATGCCTGCATCAATGCAAGAGGACGTGCTACTGGGTATTAGAGGTACCGTTGTGTACAGCAGTCTCGACCACCACCTGAAGGTCTCGCTGTGTGGTGGTGCAACATGCAATGTGTGGCTTTCATGTGCAATAAAAAGGACGGAAATGATGTTCATGTTGATCTCTATTCCAATTTTCTGTAATAGCTTCGGAACTCTCTGATCTGAGGTAATGCAAAGCCTTTTTTGGTGTGTGTATTTAGAGAATACACGTGTGTAACACGGCACTCTGTGGTAGCGAATAATTTTGAAAAGTAGGAAAACCGTAGCAGATGAGAATCGACGTGTCTCAGATATGGTGCTACTGATGAATGTTGGAAATCAGGTGGACTGATGAGATAGGGAATGAGGAGGTTCCCCGCAGAAATGGCGAAGAAAGGAACATTTGGAAAACATTTACTAGATGAAGGGACATAATTAGAGCACATGGGTTACATCAGGCAGTAACATCCATGGTCCCGGTGGGATCTGTAGAGGGTAAAAACATTAATGGAAGACATAGATTTGAATACGTCCAATAAATAATTCAGTACATAGCGGCAAGTGCAATTCTGAGATGAAGGGGAGAATAGGAATCCATGGCGGTCCAAATCAAATCCGACAAATGACTAATGACTGAAAAAAATTAAGCTATGTATTCAAGTGGAGTAATAAATACAAATTAGGATTATCCTCTTAAACTACTCTAGAAACGTCGAAACCTGGATGTATGAAATTATTATGGGTGGCATGTTGTTGTCATGTGATCGATCTTCCCAGTCTGAGTGAAAGTGGCGTGCATTATGGGTAACCCAAGAAATATCAGTCCATATAGGCATGCTAAATTCGTAAGGTACATTATTTTTAAGTCGTGCAGGCCCTGTGCTTTTCACATATCAACAGGTCAAAGACGTATGCAGGATGTATCAGAGATTGATCCGATTTCACAAGACCGTTACGTTTATACATCAGTTAAGATAGAGAACTGAAGTGAATTTAACTTACGGATCTAAAGTTTACGTTGGCGCCAGTTGTAAGTTGCTGGTTCATGTGGTTGCCGATAGTGCGCAGTGTGAGTGGAGTCGAGGGGACGATAAGACAGCGACAAAAAGCGTTTAGTGTTCTCCGTTTCAACAGGTGCAGCTTAGTTACAATTGTGAGGCGTGATATTCGTTGACGCAGTAGGCATCGCTGAAACGACCGAGTTTCAGTTATATCAGTTGTTTCAACACCGTTTAACCTTACTGCTAAAATCGCTTAAGATAATCGGCTCCCAATGCCTAATATTTCCTTTAATGAACGTAGAAATCGAGCGAAGATTGAAAAATTTTGACCTCCTTAGTTTCAAGATACGTGCTAAATTAAATAGGCAAATCCAGCGCTGCTTTTATCGAAAAGTGATAAGTGTTTGAAACTAATAAAAATCATCAATATTGTTCTATTGACTGTAATTTTTTTGAAACTCTGCTCAAAACTCATGTTGTGACCGGGAATCATACCATTGTTTGGGCATTACGAATGGTAGTGCTAAAGGGTGAAAACAGAGGATGAAAAACGTTATTTTTCGTGTTAATTTGTCGTTTTCAAGGGGTACTGCAGTTAAAGGCAGCAGATGTGTGAACTGTCATTTTCTTAAATTTTCTCTTTATACGATGTCGCAAGTTTATTGTGGCTTCTGCCGTTTTTAAAAGATTAAAAACAGGAGAAGCTACAACAAAGCTTCCTAAAATACTTCCAGACTAGGGATGGTGCCATTCTGTAATACAGTTGATGACCGATGGTGATAGCGAGAAACTACCATAACTGTAGATCAGATGGGAGAAGTCTTGCACACTGCACGTACAAGTATTCCACCTAACAAGCCACACCACATCTTAAAAGTTACACTATTTTCTCAGCAACGCTGTACCGATTCGAATGCCATGTGTCTGTTGCTCGTTTCTGTCGGCATTGTTATTAGAATAGCACTGACATCTTTCCCCGTTTTCTATTATAAGACAATATTTAAAAGTAACGGAGATTGTACTAAAATTACTCGTTAAAAAAAAGATTTATATAAAAACCAAAAAGTTCAGTACTGTTGCTATGACTAATCGATAATTTGGTTTTTTATCCGGTTATTAGTAAAAAAAGTAAGACCTGTTATAGCTGAGGCCAAAAAAACACAGAAAAATACCGGTTACTCAGAACTATTCTAACATTCTGCGTAGTGTCTGTTTGTTCTATGTCGTGTCTCCCTACCACTTTCGCGCAACGACGCTCTGAGCGTGTTTTTTAGGGAATTGACTAATTTGAACCTGGGACCTGTTGCTGGTAAGGAGACGTCAGACCACACATGACATGTAGAGTTCAGAAGAGTTCAGTGAGACTAGCGATGATATAACCAAATACTTAATGATTTCAGCGTCAGCTCCACTGCACTCCCTGTAAAAGAATCTTAATACTAACTAAATTTAGTGGAAGGGGTTCAAGGCTTTCCTATTTTTAGTTAGCTGGTAAAATAACGTCGAAAAAGCAGTTAAGTTTACCATTGGAAATTTTATTCTACTCACAAAACATTGTCTATAAATTGCACTATTGATAAAAGCAAATGTTTTAATACAGGATGGTAAAAACCAACTGCGTTCAACAAAAACGTGAACGAATATTCCCTGAATGGGTTTCCAAGTTCTACAATGGATCGAAGGATGACCTATGCCGTATCACATCTATAATCTAGGTTTAAATTAAGTTTCGCAAGAGAGAAGACTATCAAAATGGTCTACAGTGACCCTCAATTATCTTTAATTACTTATCTAACTTGTCGTAAATTACAGTGGCTGATGTGGCTTCTCAATAACTATATAACAAAAAAATAATTGCGTTTCAGATTTTTACTTCAAGTGGCAAATGTGAACACCATGAGCTTTAATTGACGATCGACACTAGTATTACGCAAAAAGGGGATGTAACAGATGAGACTTCTGCAGCTCTGAGTGAAGCTTTAGGCGCTGTTATGCGGCATTGCGTGCGTTCATTACCTTGTCGGTGTTCGTCAGGGGACGGCGGACAGCACAGCTCCGCTCAACTCGCCGTCTTGGAAGCATCTCTCACCTAACTTCTCCTTACTACAATTTACCGAAGTTGGTTTACAAAATACTATTTGGCTGTGTTTTCATCTGACCACTCAGGGTCTCAATGTTAACCTTAAGCTCCGCCTACAAAAATTCTGTCTATCCAATGAGAAACTTTATACTTCTCATGGTGGGGCAATGTTTTTAAAGTTTGCAATGTAACAGAGACGCGAAAAAGTCTCACGCCAAAACTTGCAGCTGGTGTGGTCCTTTAGTGTTATCGTAAGATCTATACTGTTCTGGAGGGCTCTATCTTTTAACATGGGCTGGGGGGTGGTCCTAACGTAACAGAGACGCAAAAAAATCTCACACTAAAACTTGCGGCTGGGGGTTGGCCCTTTTTGTGTCATTGTAAGATCTATATTGTTCTTCTGGAGGGCTCTAGCTTTTAACATGGGCTGGGGGGTGGTCCTGATGTAACAGAGATGCGAAAAAGTCTCACGCTAAAACTTGCAGCTGGGGTGGTCCTAGTGGTTAGCTGGCGACGTGGGTGTCCAGTCTGCCCCTTATCGTAGGGCCTTCTAGCTTAACACGATTCTGCTCTCGGCTTCTGTTCTCGTTTCTCCACTCAGAACTGCATCTGTCTCACGGTGGAAAGGTATGACACGAATTTAGACATTCTTGTGTTAGTCTGTGGTATTCCATTTGCTCACTCATTGCTCATATTACTTTGGTTAATTTAATGTCATGATTTATTCGGAGCTATGTGACATAACTCTGGATTTGCTTATCATGTCAGGGTTTTCATGGAAGGTGTTGGATTTGCCTGACACCTTACATATCACCACCCTTCGAACTTAATTTTTGCACTGAATTTAGGCAATGATTGAATCGTTGTCTAACTCAGTCAAAAATTATTCCTTTATCTAAATTTTGTTGCCTACTCTTCAGCCACATTATTTTGGTTCTGTGCTAGATTGTATTACTAATTTATATTTTTATATTCTTCCACATTATTCTCAAAAATGACGAGAGAAGAATATTTTTATGCTATTAATAATTTTTAATTATTTTCTTTCTTTATTTAAGTGTGAAGTTTGTTTTTTAAGAAGTTTGTTATCGAAAGTGAGGAGTCTTTCACATCGATTTTCTTAGAAATATTTTTTTTATAAATGTAGTAATTAAGTAAAATCTATTCCTAACACATTTTCTAAATATCATGTACAAGTAAAATGTTTTTGTTTCTAAACACTCATTTCAACATTGTTGCACTAACAAATAAGAATTATTTCCAAGAATTGCTTTGACAAAGAAATATACATACACAAGTATTGAGATATTATCCTAACAAATGGTACAGATGTTAAAAAAAAGGGAAAACATCCAACAAGATAATTTTTATTCTTTGTTTTTATAAGGAGAAAATAATTAAAATATAGTTATTCTTTTATTTTTATGAGGAAAAAGTAAGTGGCATATAGTTTTAGTGTTTATTATGTCTTACTTTTGTTCTTTATATACTGTCCATTTCAGAACTAATGACTTATTTTTATCGATAGTCTATTTTTTACTTAAGTCCATAGTCAATGACTGTTATTTTGTAGGTTATTAGCTGTCTGGTGTGCTTAACTTATTTAGTTTTTCACACATTTCTTTTGCACAATTCCTACATCACATAATTTGATTTCACACATTCACACAATCCTATGAATGTTTAAGGATGAGGTTGGCGAAAGTTTTTTGCACAAAGGTGATGGACTTGAGCGTTCCTTGTTGGTTTTGCAAGTGTGTGTTGCTGTTGTGGAGGTCCCATAATGGAATGGAGCTGTGAGTGCAGAATCTCGTGGTTTACTGACATTGTATGCGTGAAAGTCATCGTTATGTGTCGCTGAAAGCGGTCGTTTTTCGTTGTAATACTTCGCAGACGACTAGTGTACCATAGGACAGGGAATTGGGAAGGTATGTCGTCTATTCTTCACCCATCTTCTTTCTTGATCTCAATCTTGCGAATCTTCAACTTCTGTTCTTCCTGCTTTTTCTCTTCTTCTTACTTGATTCTGGGTTCTTCTCTGGGCAGGATATGGAAATATTTATTGATAACTAGTCGCTTTGAAGTTCTCCTCCTAGTAACAGTTTGATAAATGGTTTGGACATGTCATTTCTACTTTGTGGACGTTTTCTTCAGTTTCGTACATCAGCGTGCTGTTTAATAGCGGTAGTGTGACTTTTACACATATTTTTTTGCCAGTGGTGGCTTGAACAAGCCATCTTCTCATCAGGCCGTTTTTTGCTCACTCCGCCAAGTCGGGGCGATTGGAGACCCTTCCGGCGTTCGATGTCCTGTCGCGTCTCTGCAGGGCTCCACCACTGTGTGCCTCCGTGTTCCATCCCAGCAGGGTTCTGCCTAGCGGGCAGATTTATTTCCCACTTTCGATACAAGGGCCTTCTGTTGGTCTTGCTGTCCTTTCCTTTCTCTTGACGCTTCTGCCTTGTAGGAATCGTGTCTTGCTAATTACGTCCTTTTCTTTCTTGATACTTCTCTCATTGCAACTAGTGGGTCGTTGCATCTCGTCCTTGCTGGAGTTTTTACAATGGTTCTTACAAAAAGTTTTACTTATAATCATCTAACATATGTCTAGTACCTACATTGTTTTACGCTTTCTTAAAAAGCTTTACAAATTTCGGCGCCCTTTCCATGTTCCAATTCTAAGATATTTTGAGTCTTAACTTCTAAAAGAATCCTCAAATTCGTTTTTTATTTTTTGTGTAGTGTCGTGGTGTATAGCATTTTAGTATTTCATGCTGTTAGACTACCTATGCTTTATCCCTTCACCTTAATCTATGGTAATATTGGTGTTATTATTGAAACTACTTTCTTTTTCCCACCTTCTCTCTTCATTCTTCTTTCTCCTGACGATCTTATCTGCAACATAATCTTGAAATATTGTGCTGTTTATTTACCAGTAATAAATTTAATCTTCAAACTTGTACTGAAAGTGTTTAATATTGCCAGTCTTAGGTAAAAATACCTCTGCTTTATCTCTTAAAATACCCTCTAATTCTCTTTTATTGTGTTCCAAAATACCTTGAACTTCTTGCAATTTTTCATCGATTTCTTTATGGCCTTCTAACATGAGTTGAGGCGATTCCCCCTTTTGTGCATACCATTCTAATTCTTCATCCTCTTTATCTCGCATCATTCTTAATTGTTTGTTTATAACTGGTATTTGTTCTAATTTTAGCTTTTGCTCAAAGAGAAGTGTGACATTCCCTAATGTTACGCAACCTTTCCCCAGATCTATTATCGCTCGTCTCTCATTTAAAAAATCTGCACCTATAATCAAATCTACAGTTAGTTTAGGTATAATCAGGAAGTTGGCTTCGATCTTTTGACCATGACACGAAAGAGTTAACCTTGTTTGCCTTGTAACTTCCGCAGCATTGTTTCTAATAGGACCTCTTACTTTAATCTTATGTGTTTTCAGAACTGGCAATTCCTCATTGGCATTACACTGCATGAATAAATTTTCTGAGATCGCAGTCAGTTCACTTCCGCTATCAATTACAATATTGACTGGGATATGCTTTACCATGGCCTTCACAATTGGTTGAATTTGAAAGGTTTGGTTCTGTTCTTCTTCTTCTTGCATCAACGAATCCTCCACTGAATCATACATGAGTCTTTTTAGGAATTTCCCTTGTGAATTCGAACATTCTGTAGGATAAGCTTCGACTGCTACTTCTCTCGCTTTTATTTCCTCTTCTCTATTTCTTCCTTCATTTACGCTTTCTTCAACATCCTCTACTTTTTCCTCATCCTCGTCTATCTTCTCCTTCTTCGTCGCTACTTCCACATAAACGCATCTTCATAACTTCCTTCATTATATACGTTGGGTTGTGTGCCCACTCGAAACTTATTTTCAACTTCTGTCGACTGCGCATTATCCTCATTGAATTCGCTTTCCTTGGTTTCCATCTTAAATAGCTCTGCATTACTCAATACTTCGTCCTTTCCTCCTACATTCGTTGTGCATGCCTCTGGTAATTCATCTTCCTCGTCAGTATTCTCCCAATTAATTTCGTCCCAACACGATATTGTTATTTTCTTGTCTTCGTTTTCATCTGGTCCCTGCGGATTTGTTTCTTCCTTCTTCTCTTCTCGTGATAAGATTTTTACTTTTCTGTTCAAGGTGCTGCAATTGTCCTGGGTCGGTGCGTCATTCTCTTTGGCATGGGCGTTTAGCTGTCAATTCGAACGTTTATCGGGGTTTGGTGGTCTTACCTCCACCTCTTCTATCTGTATTCTCTTTTCTTGTTCAGCTTGTTGACAGTGGTTTCTTCGTTGATAATTTGTCGGTCTATTGGTTCTCCAATACCCGTTCCGGTTGTCGTTATTCCCCCTGTAATAGTTGTTGCCGTTCCTGAATGAATTATAGTTATTGCCATATTCTCTTCTAAATCCATAACCGGTTCTTTTTTGAAATCTATTGTCGTTTCTTGGTGCGAAGTTATCACATGATTCGTAATTATTGTTTCTTCGTACTGTGTCTTGTGGATTCCACTGCTTTTTGCTTTCGTTTTCACGTGCTCTTCGTCTTTTTCTTGCGCCATCTTCCGAAAATATGAACTCTAGTACCCTTAGAATACCTTTAAATGCTTCGACGTCATTGCCTCCGCGACCTACTAATGATTGCTGGACTTTTCTTTGCCATTAATTCGAAAAATTTCACGGGACTCTTCTCTCCTGAATTTTCAAAGTATGGGTTCTGTAATAATTCGTACTTCACTCTGTTCTGTGCTTCGCTGGACCGATATCGTGAGAGAAACTTCTCTCTGAAATCTTCGTACGATCGGCATGTCGCTGCAACATTCTGCATGGTTTCTGCGACTGTTCCTGACATGTGTGCACATATAAAGTCTAATTTGTGTGCTAGCGTCCAGTGTTCTGGTAATCCTACTCGGAATTGATCAATAAAAGTTCGTGGATGTAATGAGTTTCCTTCTCGAAAGTGTTGAAATTTTCTGACTGTGAGGAAATGATCGTTGTCGTACTTCGTCATAGTTCCATATGAAATTCGCGATTCTTCGCCACTTTTGTTTCTGATCATTTCTCCCGTCGTTCTTTCCGGTTGTGGTAGATCCATTGGATATTGTCCACTGTAACTTTCGCGTACACGCTGTGCACGCTGTCTCATTTCACGTACGTTACTTTCCGCCTGTGATTGGAATCGAAAATACATGACATCTTCGTTAATTGCTTGTTTTTCCGGTGCTGTTACAGATACGGATGTGGTTGCAGACTCAGTGCTTGTTCGATGCTGTTCACTACGCTCTTCAATGGTTTGCAACAACTCTGTTTGCAATTTCTGAAATTGTCGCTTCGTTTGCGCTTCTATTTGGACTATGCGGTTATCATATCTTTTCAGCGCTGCTTTTGTGATACGTTTGTGTAACACACTGTTTTCAACAACTTCACGCGCTGTACCTGCTGCTTGACTAGTAATTTCGTTTATCTGTTTCTCTTGTTTCTTGACTTCTACCTGGGTGTTGTTACGTCCGCTTGTACCTTGTCAATGTCTGTTCTCAATTGATTGTGACATGTTATTAAGTTACCTATCACTTCTCGAGATTCTTTTGCCTCGTCTTCAATATGACTTAGGTGTAACTGAATTTTTTTGTTTTGTTCTTTAATCGCACGCATTTGTCTTGTGGTTTCTGCATTTTGTTTCGTCATTTCTGCATTCTGAATTTTAATTTGCTTCGCAATTTCTTTATTTTGTCTTTTCATGGTTTTCGTCAATAATTGTAATAATTCTGCCAGATTGGTGGGTCCTATAGCATTTTCTTCCGACGTCCTACGCTCTGTGTTTTCGGCCAAGTGTTGGTTTTCAACCGATTGCATTGAACTGTGCGGTGACACGTTTCTGCTCGAATTCCTTGTACTCTGTGGTGAGGGAGCTGTGATTACTTGTACTATGGGTTCTACGTATTCAAGACGCAAGTTAGAATCCTCATCGCCTGTCTCTCTACTTTCCTGCTCCTCTGTCGTATGCTGACCTAGGTTTTCTGTGCCTTGGCGTACATTATCCTCGTTATGGTGCGTTATCTGTCCTATTTCTCGCGATACTGCATCGTCTGTTGTACTGTCCTCTATTCTCTGTCCATTTTCATGCTGGGTCTCTACCTCAATTCGGTCAAGGTCTCGATCTGCCATTGCTAATCTTTCCGAATCCCTTATTTTCTGTTTTAAAAGGAATTCACACGCCCTAATTCACGTCAGCCTTCCACACTACTGTAACGGTCTCGATTTTAACTGGTTGGTTTTTCCCATCCCTATGTGGCACTGCACCTCCTACAGCTCAAAGCGCGATTACCAGCAATCTCAAGATTTTTGTGGTTTTTAATGGGAAATCCGTAAGTGGCGTTCGTCTGCTAATTCAAGACGTGGAGCGCCTTCAGCGGATATTTGCGCATATTTCACAGAAGTCTACTCACCGTGCTATCCGAAAATTTACGATTACGTGTGTATGTTTGGAGTGCTGTGCCGTTACGTTTATGTTTCAAGCGATACATGATAAAATTGCTACAGGCCCTTCATGATGGTACAAAAGGACAACTTGTAGACTTTTTATCAAGTCATTCTACGCATGGAGATGAAAGATAAGGATTTTGTTTCATTTTTCGTGTTCAGTGATGAGGCTACGATCCATTCCAGAGGAAAAAGGAAACGCTACGAGGTGGGGTATGGGGTAAAAAGCAGCGACGTGTCACAATCGAGGAGGAGAGACAATCGAAAACTTTGTGTTTTGCACTGTTTCGCAATAAAAAAGTTGACCCCCCCGTTCCTCTTTGCTGAAGGGACGTATATCCGAATACGTCGGACATCTGTTTTCTTTTCCCATATGCCAATAATTTCATTCTCTAAGAGAGCAGAGCACCGCAGAACTGGCACCTGCGAGTAAGAGCGTCTCTTAACAACGAACTGCCTCAAGGCTGGACCGGGTTCCTGTCTTCTTGTCTTCAGTCATGAGAAAGCAGATGTAACTCTTGCAAACACCCCATAGTCAGTACCCCAACTTGGTGTTCACTGCGAACTGTGTGTGTGGCATTAGAGAGACAGGAATGAACAATCGTTGTACTCGTATATGTGGTTGCTCCACACCCTGTCACACAACCTTCCTAATAAGAGATGGAGACGGAACTGACCCCTCCCGTCTCCCCCGTTCCACGCCCCCCAATGAGACACACAAAAGACACTGTTGCGGAACGAAAAAAGCATGCCAAATTTAAATGAACGCTAAACACCCAAGATTGGCGAAGTTTTGCAGAATCTTATACTTCAATGCGAGATGCTTTTAGTACTTTCCATAACGAAACTCAATCTCTAAATCTGGCAGAAAATCCAAAGAGAATTGGTCTATGTGAAGTACACCAGCGGAAAGACACAATACCGATGGTAATGTTACCGATGAGTGCCACTAAAACGTAGTTACTATATGCTGTTTTCCAAAATTTCTTCACCAAAGAAGACGGAGTACATATTGCAGAACATGAATCAAGAACTGTTGCCGAGATGAGTAACCTAGAAGCACTGTACATGTCTTTGGAGTAGTGAACCAACTTAAATCAATTAGTAAAAGCAAGTCTTCCGATCCAGACTATTTAACTATTACGTTCCTCTCGCAGTATGCTGACGCAATAGCTCCATACTTAACAATCATATACAAACGACCCAAAGACTGGAAGGTTACACAGATCACACCAAGACTCAAGAGAGGAAACAGGAGTAATCCCAAGAATTACAGACCCATATATCTAACATCTATTTGCAGCATGATTTTAGAAAGCTTATATTGTGTTCGAACATTATGAAGTACCTCGAAGAAAACCATCTCTTGTCACACAAAAAAGGGTTAAGAAAATATCGTTTTTGTGAAACACAGTTAATTCTTTATTACCACGAAGTAATTAACGCTATCGACAGGAGATTTCAATTTGATTCCATATTTCTAGAATTCAAAAAGGCTTTCGATACAGTTCCCCACAAGTGGCTTCTAATCAAATTGCATACCTATGGACCTTCGTCTCAGTTGTATAACTGAATTCGTGATTTCCTATCAGAGAACTCACATTTCGGAGAATTAACTGAAATTCATTGAATGAAACAGAAGTGGTACCTGGCTTTCCCCACGGAACTGTTACAGGGCCTCTGTTTAGAAGACGATCTGAGTAGCCATCTTAGATTGGTTGCAGACGGTGCTGTTATTTATCGTCTATTAAAGTCATCAGAAAATGAAAACCAATTTCAGAATGATTCAGACAAGGTATCTGCATGGTGCGAAAGTGGCAATTGACTCTAAATAATGAAAAGTGTGAGACCATTCACATGAGTAAGAAAAATGCCGCTCCACTATAAATTACATAAATCTAAAGGCTGTCAATTCAACTAGATACACTATAAATTGGAAAGATCACACACATAGTTTAGTGGGGAAGGCAAACCAAAGAATGTGTTTTATTCGCATGCACTTTACTATTTCTGTATTAGACAAAATTTCTTCAGGACTTGATGACCCGAATACTCTGTATCTTTTGATTAGGTGTGGTGAGTTTTCGTCACCCTAAACACATTGCCTACACCTGACGTTTTCTTTATCTATATTCATTGCGTGTAAGTGTTCCTTAAAGCTCCCATGAATTGTCATTAGTCCTACCATGAGTTTAGTCTATCTCCTGTTCAAGCCCAGGATTGCAGAACTTCTCTGAAACCATGGCTGTGGCATATTTTATGGTTGAGCTAGCCATATTTGGTTTTTGGATCCTTGTTAATTATTCTACATGCTCCCTTACGAACTAGTTTCGTATTTTTGATGTATTATCTCAGTGACGGTTAAAACCGGTTCGCTTCCAGTAAATGAAGTTGTTACACATGTTCTGGCCAGCCTATCAGCTTGTTCACTGCCACAGATTCCTGAGTGACCGGGCCCCCCTAGTCTTACAAGAGCTTTGTGGCATTCTGGAATGGTCTTTCTTCTCGGTGCAGGGGTTGATAGAGATTTCAGAGCTGCTTGTCTGTCTAAATAATTGTAGATGTAAGATCCTGGAGGCGTCTACGCAAATTCTCCTCCGCCCACACACACACCGATAACGGATATTTCCGCCTGGAATACCGTTGCCAGCTTCCCTTGAGAAATCTCGGACTCTAGTCTAGGCTGTACCCCACATACCACGGCCCCAGTGGGCTAGCCTGTTTCCGACCCATAAGTAAACCTGACAATATCTCCTGCACGGGTCGTGGCTCGTTCTTTCACTTCTCCCGTCTTCCAATTGTTAGTTTATTGAAGCAGCTGCTAGTTATTCTATACTTAGCCGGACTTTCACCGACCATTCCTCTATGTTCCACATTCCCTACAGAGATTCAGGATATCGTAAAGGTACCCACTTATATCCAGTTATTAACTTTTATGCCCTGCCGCTGCCTCCATTTTAATCCACACGTTTAATGGTGGCGCGTCCAGCATATTCTTCATTCCAGAAGTGAGTGCGTTGCCAGTACCGCCTGTTATGACTAAGCGGGCTGCTGTCTGCACCTTGCCAAGTTCCTTAGCAGCCGCCTTCTGTTCTGCTTTGTTCCGCCATACTGTAGCCCAATAAATTATCACAGGTCTTATTACAGTGGTGTATACATAGTACATACTCTCGTGCTTTAGACCTCGAAGTCCATTCTAGTCCTCTTAAGAGTACATATATTCCTTATGTGCGAGGCTCATGATAGTTTCGCATCAACTAGATAGTTCACTACCCCATCTACAGGTATAGATTCATTGAGAAGGTTAAGATTCCAGTAAGTTGGCTCGATATGCTTCCTTGTAAATGATGCTTTAGGCTTATTCTTAGATCATATTTCCTGCACATTTTGCACAGTCCTCGATGCACATTGTGTCATTGTACTAACAGTACGAGCAAATTTGACAAGTGTTATTCTGCCTAAGTGTCGTGTATGTCCTTGGTAGAAGAAGCCCCTAATATTTAGCTCTTCAATGAGTTCATGATCACTAGGTTCCACAGTAGTGGAGGCAAAATCCCTCCTTAGGGACACCCTTTTGGCGGCGTGCTGATCGCCATTTTTCCATTCATCATGGTGTCTTCTACCTTTCTTCTACTCAACATGGTCTTAATGGCATACTTTTTTGCAGTTCCAACCATACATTCGAAGGTCGTACTGCTAGAAATCTCTCGATATGCTGGAAAATGTAGGGAGCAATTTCATGAAAGTGGTGCTTTTTCGAGCTTCCCAGCTGGTTGGTGAAGAGCTGCTTCACATCGTTTGCCTGGTTGATATGCGTGTTGATTTACATGTAGCCTCCTCTCCCTAAGGTGAACATTGACCAGTTTTTCTAATGCATTCAAAAGAGAGGACGACAAACTGATTCGTCTCATATCCTTGTCTTGGTATGATCAGTTCTCCCTGGTTCCGGAATGAAATCAAACCTCACTGTCCTCCTAGCATAAGGAGTGACTCCTGCTGCCAGACTAATTCTAAACAGCCTGCATAGGAGTCTAAATTCTCTTCTGCTTGTTACAGCTGAGCTGGAAAGAATCCATCTTGGCTTGGTGATACGAAGGGTACACAAGTTCTCACTGCCCACCGAATTTTTGTGAAATCAACCCGTTCTCTGGCAGATTCCGAGTTTCCCCTTTCATTATCTGTAAACCAGTGCCTCTCAAGGACTGTATATTGTCTATGTTATCGGTCAAAGTGCACTGAGGGAAGTGAGTCTTGAGGAGCACATCTAGTACCTCATTTGCTGTTCTTAATATATTCACCATCCTCCTTTCTTAGAGTAACTCCTGGATTAATTGGTATTTTGGTGAGGCTTTAGTAAATCCCCTGGATGCCAGTTCCGCATTCGGGAGGACGACGGTTCAATCCCGCGTCCGGCCATCCTGGTTTAGGTTTTCCGTGATTTCCCTAGATCATTCCAGGCAAATGCCGGGATGGTTCTTTGAAAGGGCACGGCCGACTTCCTACCCCATCCTTCCCTAATCCGAGCTTGTGCTCCGTCTCTAATGACCTCGTTGTCGACGGGACGTTAAACACCAATATTCTCCTCCTCCGAGAAGGTTGTATTTGCAAGGGCCTCCTGATATTTTGCGCATTGTTCTTTACTTCTTGTACTGTTAAACAGTCTTCTTATCCACTTCCTTCTCAATACCAGGTTAATGTTTCACCAATGTGCACTGATTATACAGTTCTTGGTAACTGGGGAGTTTCCTTAGTACGAGGTCATAATGACAGACGTCATGCATCCTCGAAATCACTGGATTTCTTACCGAAGTTCTGACTTTAGATGGGCATAGGTTGAGGTCTTTTCGTTGTAACTCCTAGGAGTCCAGTGGGTCACGGTCTAACACCAATTTCAACCTCAAACTTAATATGCATATGGTAGAATAAGAATGGTTCCAATGCCACATGCCATTGTTTGACATAGCTGCCCAGCAGAATGGACTCCAAAATAATGTCAGTGCCATGCCCCCATCGAGGATCTCTGATCTCTGGCTTGCTTTCAAGCAAAGTTCGTGGAGGTGTTCATCGCAGCTGCTGGTGTCACTGCTTCCCCACACCACACTGTGGGCGTTGGCATCACAAACAACCAGCAGTTGTTCATTCTGCTGTGAGCAGCCGTCAACCACTATCCTCACTTCCTGGAAAGCAAGAATTCCTTAAATATTTGGCATAAAATAACTTACCTGTAGTTGCTCCCAGGCCTGAGACGCCCCCTTCATACAACATAGCTTTGTATGGCACTTTCTTGGATCAGGGACATTTCCACCTCCTGCCTTCCCAGAAGATGACTCTGGGCAGAAGTTGCCGTTTACCATGTTTCAGTCAACATCGTGGAACCCCCCCCCCCCCTCCCCCACCCATGGACTGGAAGGTTAATTACTCAGAAGGGTCTCCCGGCATCCTCGAGGCTCTGTTAAAGTCACATCTTCCCAGGTGCCCTGCATTCTTCAGCACGAATCACATCACCCCTTAGGTTCTGTATCTGGGGAAATGGTTGGATATGGGAGAGATGTGGAATATTTTTCGTGTGGTTCATCCACTGAGGGATGTTGGGCGTCAGAGACCCTGCAGTCTTATTTTCCCGTCATGTTCGCCTCCAATATGTCTGACTATCCTGACAGTAACTTGTGAGAATCCTAATTACAATCTTAGGTCCTGTTCCCGAATTGCCTTTAGGGAGTTTTTGCTGACTTCCACCACAAAAGTTTGGCCATCTGCTAAAACCTTTCAGCTCATTACCCTCCAACCTCCTGTTGGGACATTCTGGTTCTACACCCCTGTTTTCTCAAACTGAGTTTGTGGAGGAGTACCTTCTAGAAAATTTGGAAAATTGTTACGTTTGCAGTCTTGAAGACCCCAGCTGTTGTCTTCACCTGCACCTTTTCTTCCTCCCACAGAAATATCTTGAGCACCATCTCCTTAAACCATTCCACTGTTCCCATCAACTCATAGAAAAAGATGAGAAAAACTTCCACAAATTGACCCTCCCGAATTTCGGTCCCGGAACTAAGTCTCCTCACACAGTCTTCCTAAGGAGAGTGATCTGAGCAAGCCTTGTATCCTTCTAGGTGATGTTGGACAATGGATATCACTGTTGGATAACCGCCATCCTGAAAAGCTATATTGCAGTGCTATAGGCCTATTTCCCTACTACCTGCCCCAATTGTTTACAGATGGGGTTATCCAGATGAATGGAATTATTCGGCTCCTCCTTGTTGTCTTGTTTCATACCTTCGAGTTAAATGGGTTCTGTTTAACCACTTCACCCCGAGACAGCCATTTTTGAGGGTCTTAACTTGAAGAACTTTTAGATCCATTTTTGTTTAGGAAGCCTTCTTTTTGTTTCTGTTCTTTGAGAAGTTATCTCCTCTGAACTACAGACAAGTGTTTACTCTTGACCTGATCCAACTTCTCCGTTACAATTTCTGCTTCTTGGACTGGTGTGTCTCCTGATACAGTTGCGGAAACGTGTTTCATTGGTTCCAACCCTGATGTTTGGATGTTTAAGGTTTTAACATGGTTCTCATATCCTATTTTGTCTTGTTCCTTGTTCTCTATTTTGGTCCCACGAGAACTGGGGATATATTCAGTTGACAACAGGGAACTTCCATACGCGATGCAGGGCCAATTAGTCAAACAGGTGAGAAATGGGGTAGGACTATAAGAGTGGAAATGGGAGGGATGGGATCTTGTGAGGCACGCTTCATGTGGTTCGTCAGCTGATGCCTGTCCAGCATGGGAGACCCCACCAGTAGCTGTGATACCGTCGGCATAGCCCTTAGCTTCTTTCGAATAAGCAAGCCTCCCCATCCGCACGTACAGTGCTATGTCTAGCACTGATTTTAATTTCTCCAAAGATTGCTCGGACCATGCTGAATCTGTCCTTCAAAAACCCTTTCTTTTTCGAGTTCTTCACACTTTTCTTGTCGCTGTTTCGAATTAGTTGCCCAGCACTTCCTAGTTATTTCATTCTTAGGTGCTGTATTTCTGTCTTTCATCGAATATGTTTGGACTTCCTTCTTTCGTAGTTACCTTGTTTGTACCTAGTTTGTGTCTCCAGGTGCTATGATTGCGTTTTTTAAAGATGTCCATTCCTTTTAAATTCAACCGCCTTATTGTTCAAGTATTCGTTACTTCCGTATGTCCTCCCGTTTTCGTACTGATTTTCGCTTCGAATCGCATAATACACATGCATTACTACCAGGAGTGCTTCTCTCGCCTCGTCGTAAGAACAGCGGCATCCTGCGCTCTCTGTACTTTGCAAAAAACGTTTTTTTTTCGGAGTACTGAAAGGTCTCTCTTTCTCAAAAGGATTTTTATGAGGTAGTCATGTAACTGCATCACGAAACTAGCTTTCACCAATTCAGACCACAGCGCTTTCGCCGAAAATAAGAGACTGACGATATATTCCTCTATACTCGAATACCTTCTCAGACACTGTTTGTATCGAAGTACCTTTCAGTACGTATAAAGGGTATTTTTGCCATGAGGAACTGTTGTGCACATGTGCCGTTCGTGTAATATGCATCCGCCTAGGCAGAAATGAAATTTCGCGGCCTCCACAGCGGGTTATTGCGGCTTGTGCGCTGACGCAATTACATTCCCATATCGCACATTTCCCGAATGTCTCGGATTCCAGAAAAACCGATTTAGCGATTAATATAGCCGAGTAGCAGCAGAAAATTTAACCATCAGGCTCTGTGCTCCGCAAGTTCACACAAGTGCATTCCAGACAGCGGTGACGTGCCGTACAATTGAAGATACAACGTCTTTGTTTTGCCGCTGTTGCTACATTTGTGATTTCATTCTGCAGCATTCGTTTTTTGAAAGTGTGTAGCCTGATACGTTAAGTGCCACAGGTTCGATTATTCTGGTATAATACTGATGTACAAACAATTACACTGGGTGTATCATAAGTAATAATGAAATATGACAGGGTAAAAGTATACAACAACAGAGGCAAAAATATTTTAATAAACAGGGGTTGAGGTAATTCGAATACCTGGTTATAAAATCCTCGTCCAATCAATACTTGAATATTGCTAGTCAGTCTGAGTTCCCTACGAGACAGGTTTGATACAGGAAATAGATAAGATCCAGAGAAGAGCAATGCGTTACACTATAGCTTCACTTAGCAAGTGCGAAAGCGTCCCGAAGATGCTCAGTCAACTCAATTAACAGATGCTACAAGAGAGGGTTTCTGGAGCGCAGTGTGGGTTAGCATTTATATTCCGAGACCCTACGTTCCTATAAGGAGCAACCAATACATTGCGTCCTCCTGCTTATATGTCACGAAAAGACAGTAAGGGTAAAATTAGAAAGGACAGAACTTATAATGATGCCTAACATCTATCGGTCTTCCTGTGTACGATTCGTGACTGGAATAGGTAATGATGGATGTGACTGTGATACACAAAGTGTGCTCTATCGTAAGGTGGCTAGCGGGTATAGATGTACAAGATGTACGAGCCGCCATTGTTTCCTCTATGAAGCAGCTTCCTAGTTTTAAGGGTCGATCAAGAGGTTTCCCTTTGAGGCGTTGCTGCACGGAATACGGAAGGAATAGACGCACCAATATGTTGGCAAGGGATTAATGATGCATGAGTGCCTTCCCAAAGTGCGTGTGGTAGATGCGACGTTATTACCAAATGCGTCCAAACTAGACCAACGTGTTGTTATTCTTTTCGGTAGATATCGATCGAAAAGTTAGTAATGTGTATGGGGCAGCATGTCTGTCGAAAACCATCATGCTGATTCATGAAAACGCACGTTTCCATATCGCATATGTCAAAACGCAGAAGCTACGCCAACTTAAGAGGCAGACACTCGGACACTCGCCCCATATTTTTTATCTATGCGATTATCACGCCTTCGGTACATTAAAAAATGAATGGTCGAAGATTCCTGTAGGACGAGGATGTGAAGCAGGCAGTTACATGCTTCTTCACGCTGCAGAATAGTGCTTTACCAAACGATTATCTTCAGTCTGGTGCGTCGGTGGGACGACTGACTCATTGCTCACAGCGCATTTGCTTGATTAGCATGCCGATCCTAGGCTGTACGATCTTCAAACAGGCCGGCCGAAGTGGCCGTGCGGTTAAAGGCGCTGCAGTCTGGAACCGCAAGACCGCTACGGTCGCAGGTTTGAATCCTGCCTCGGGCATGGATGTTTGTGCTGTCCTTAGGTTAGTTAGGTTTAACTAGTTCTAAGTTCTAGGGGACTAATGACCTCAGCAGTTGAGTCCCATAGTGCTCAGAGCCATTTGAACCATTTTGATCTTCAAACGAAAACTTATAGTATAAATGTACCATTAATGTAAAAATTCGGTTAAGTCATCATCTTACTGGATTCAAATTTTACTCAAGGTTAGTGGTACGGAAATGCAGTCCATCCATGAAGGATCACAGGTACCTTTTGCTGCTGATGTAAGTCGACATCTATCGCACCAATGTCGCTTAAGACGGTCTCAGAGGTAACTTGACCTCATGTTCTACATTCTTCTACTCGGAGTTATTGAAAAATAGAAGTATTCTCAATGTAGCAGACATGGCTGAAGAACTGGATCAGTGAGTAGCACAGTCTCCAGGAGATTAACGATATGACCCGCGCATCTGAAAGTTGACTTTCTTTTGGCGTATAAATAGTTCAACAATATGTTCGACAGCCATTGGCATTTAGACGGGTGCATGTAACGTCATTTCCAACGCACAAATGCAAGGAGATTGTGATGTGCTAAGAAATTTAAAATCTTATCATGCGGGGCTGCGTCGACCAAGAACCGTAATACGGCATATGTATAAAGGCAACATATCCGACATAAAGAACAAGCGCTACAACACAACCAAAGTTGGACAACTTCAGAAGTTAGACATAGTGAACATTGATTACCAACTGACGGGTAAGTAGCATTAATTTTGTTTCTCTGATCTTCTCTCACGCAGATAGCTGTACTCCGTGCAGAACTTAAGCAAAAACCTCCACCTCTATTTGATAATTTAATATCAACTGCGTTTTAATAACATCATCCCAATAAGTGCACGACAGAATCTCGGTGTTCTTTTTCTCCACAGGGTGACCGGTGCCTAGGCAATGCTCTACAGTAGCAGATTTTCTCGGCCGCCATAAGCGCTTGTGCTCTATGCACCCTTTCTCTACCATCCTGACAGTCTGACCAATGTGTGACATGCCACAGCACATGGTATACGGCCAATAATAGCCTTACGCAAACCATGATCATCATTTTCAGACCGTAATAGGACCGTATCTAAGACAATGCTCGAAAAATATTCTTCAAGCCATGTTTCCTCAAAATACGACCGATCCTGAAATTCTACTTGCGTGAAACAGAAAGGCCGTAGATTTAGGTGCCACCCTGTTATTTTCATTACGCCCTACTCACGCTTAGTGTATAGTGCAATGCGCATCTTGTCTATGTTCACTATAACAACTGTCCTAACTCAGCTGGAATCTTTCATGCCGATCCGGACGGTACCTACTATCAACCTGAACACACAGATTAGTGAGAAATGACTTCCTACAAACGGCATGGCCCAACGTGCCATCAACCTTCCTTTTGAACGGCACATCAAGAAAGATAATACAGCCAACTTTTTCCATCTTCTCAGTGAAGCGCATATTCGTATCCAGCTGTTCAAATTATCACTGGCATGAGGCTGAACGATAAACAGTCGACCCACCTATAAAAAAAAAATAAGAAAACCAAAAAGAAGAATAGCAAGCTAGATTCAATGCCGCAATCGTCAGGACGCGTTCCTCGAAATGTTCCATAAACAAACCGGCAACAACAGGTGCCGGAAGGTTCCGCATAGGAACTCCATCTTTCTGTTCATAAAACTGGTGATTAATGAAGAGTAAAGAGAAGCCAACACATGTCGAAATAGGTTAGTTAACTAAACGAGTAACTTAACCTCAATTAACCGTAACGAATCAGACAGAATAACATGAATGAATAAAGAAGACACATCAAAATGTGCTAAAATATCAGTCATTCAAACGCAGTCTTTCTAATCAGAGTAAGAAATCCGCCGAGTTCCTAATGTGTTGCACTTACTGACCCATCGTAGCAGCAAGGTATTTTGCTGTATGATATACAGGAGAATCAATACTATTGACCATAGGCCTAAGAAGAACCCCTTCTTTGTGTACCTTCGGAAGCCCATATTATCGTGGAAGGACAGCACAATAAAAATGCTAAGACGAAGACACTTTCATAGTGTGGCCTCATGGAGAAGATAAATTAATGTAGTTTCTACATCACCTCAACTCCATTCACAGCAACATCCGGTTCACCATGGAAATAGAGAAAGATGGTTGTTTGCGTTTCTTGGATGTCCTGGTTCGAAGGAAGAATGATAGTTCTCTAGGGCATTCAGTTTACCGGAAACCCATTCATACTGATTTGTACCTGCAAGCATCGAGTTGTCATCACCCATCGCAAACCATGAGTTTGCTTAGAACACTTTTTCACAGAGCGCATACTGTCTCAGGTCTGGATAGCTTACCTCAAGAACTCGCCCGTCTAAAGACAGTATTCAGCGAAAATGGGTATTCCATCCGGCAGATTAACAGGACACTAGCAGTTAAAACTACGAAGCAGGAAGTGAATAAAGAGGAGAACATGCCGGAACAATCTTTAGCTTTTCTTCCTTTCGCTGGCAACACTTCGTTTAAAATAGCAAGAATTCTCCGAAAATTTCAGGTAAAAGTCGTCTTCCGCCCACCATCGAAGATTGCGGACCTTGTGGGATCAGTTAAGGACAATCTGTTACTACGAAAGGCCGGAATTTACAAGATACCGTGCCAATGTGGTATAGCTTACATAGGTCAAACCACACGCACCGTAAAAAACGCTGTACTGAACATCAATGTTACACCCGCCTTTTGCAGCCAAGCAAGTCCGCTGTTGCTGAACATTGTATTTCTACTGGACATTCAATGGAGTATGAGAAAACAATGATTTTGTCCACAGCAACGTCTTTCTGGGACTCCGCTATTAAAGAATCGGTAGAAATACGACTGGCGGAAAATCTGTTAAACCGTGACAGCGGCTACCAGCTGGACAGTGCATGGAATCCCATTATTTCCACGATTTGCTCAAATCGAACACGACAGAGTGCTTCGACGGCCGTGGAAAACAGCAACGCAGAGGGCGACTGAGTTCCGCTATTCCACCAGCGACGGCGCTGCCGGCGGGCAGTGTGGTTCAACTATCAAGTTTTCGACCCATGCGCAGAATAGTTACAGTACGCCACATATTGCGGAACGGAGAACGTTTTCGCATCTAGAGGGTTGGATCCCCTCCTTCGAAAGCGTCAGATTGCAAACCCTGGGCTACTCTCAGGGTGGAATCTCCGTCTTCGAAGATTGTGTCTGTCTGTCAGTCGATCTGTCTGTCTATCTGTCTGCTGCCCGCCCGCCGCTTGCTGCTGTAGCTGTTCGTTCGTCCGTCCGCCTGCCTGCTCGCTGTCCATCGCCGTCGCCGTAGCCGCTGCCTGCTGTCCGTCCGTCTGTTCGTCGCCGACCATCGCCGCCGCGGCCGCCTGCTGCCCGTCCGTCTGTCCGTCGCCGTTCGCCTGCTATGAGTACTCCCACCTCCACTGTCATCTACACCTCCCCCTCCCCCTCTCCCACAATCACTTCCTGGAGTGCCACCCTGGCGTCCCTCCTTACCCCTCCCTTCCCCTTCCCCACTTACCCATCCCCCTATCTCCTCCCCTTCTGTATACCCACACGTCTACACCCTTCCTCCAGCCTCCACACCCTCAACAGCTCCCACTTCTACCCCCGCCCTCACGTACGCCTCTGTTGCTGCCTCTGCTGCCGCCCCTCAGGTGGTCGGCTACCCCCCCTCTCTCACCCACCCCGTCACTTCGTCATCTGCATCTCCTGCACGCATCGGATCGCGCAGAGCCACCATCGCCACCACTGAACTGGCTGCTTCTCCCGGCAACTCCACTACGCCACAGGGATCTGCCACATACCACCTCCCACTCCTCCCCGTCCCTCTCCCCTTCTCTCAGCCTCCAGTCTCCAAAAAACCCCAAAAGCGCGTCATTACCGACTCTGCTTCCGCCACTTCCCACAAAAAGTCTACACCACCTCCCCCTCCTCCTGTCGCCTCCGTGGACACCACCCCTCCTCCAGCCACCCATACCCCGGTCCCCACCCTCCACACCTTTGTCCTGTCAACTCCCGATCCTAACTTCCTCGATGCTAGTACCCTCACCGTGGAGATACGAAAGTACTTACCTAGTGCTCCCATCTCCCAACTCATTCCCCGCAGAGACTCAGTCCTTATCGAGTCCCCGTCCCCATCTTTTCACACAGACCTCCTGCGAAAACTCCCACGAGTTATGTTTGGCCCCCACGCCTCTCTGACACCCTTCCTTTCCACTTCACTCCTCGTCAGTCCCAGCCTCCCCGTCGCCCCCCCCCCCACCTACACCGCTGTGATCACCAAGCTCAGCCCAGTGATCACAGAGGATGAAGTGTTGGCAGAACTGAACTCCCACCCGGACTTGGAAATCTGCTCTGCCCGCCGCATCCATAATGCCTCTGGTCCCACCTACCTCATGTGGGTATTCTCTGAGTCCGCCCCATCCATTGACCATCTCCTCACCCAGGGTGCCCTGATATACCACTGTCGCCATCCTGTCGAATCCCCCAAATCCCCTCCCCAATCCTACCGCTGCCAGCGGTGCCTCATGTACAATTACCACCTCACTCCCAACTGCAAACCCCCCCCCCCCCACCTGTCCCCATTGCAAGGCCTCCCACTTTCTTAAGAACTGCCCCAATCTCGCTGCTCCTCCTTCCTGTAATACCTGCAATGGCCCCCATCCCACCTACTCCCACAAGTGTAAAGCTAAACCCCCTCCAGCCAACCCTGAGCTTACAGTCCCAGTTCGTCCCGTCGATCCCCCTGTCCATCCCAACAATTCCCTCTGTCTGTCCCCCACGGCCGAGGACATCATCCGGTTCCTTACCGTTGTACTCCAAAACATTCACCCTCTTCAGCGCCCCCACAGCTTCCAACAAATCTTCCTTGCTGCTCGCTCTGTTTTCCACTGGAACTCCTTCGCCACTTACTCCCACAACCAAGCCCACTTCACCTTCACCTGCCTCGACACCCTAGTTTAAGCCTCTTCCCTTCCCTCTCTTACCCGCTTCTTTCCCGCCATGGTGCGGCACGAGTATCGCATCCTCTTCCAGAACATTCGCTCCTTCCGCTCCAACAAATACCTCCTCATGCGCACCCTCTCCCACCACCAGGTCGACACCTTCCTCTTCAACGAAACCTTTCTCCAGCCTCACCATTCTATCTGCACCTCTCCCTGTATCCTCCACCGCACTGACGCTCCTGGTCCTCGTGCGCAGGGTGGAGTTGCGATTGGCCACCTTAAGCATATCCTCGTCCAGCCACAACCTCTCCTAAATGACCCCACTGAACACCTTATCCTTAGCATCTTCTTCCCCTCCTTCACCATTACCTGTGCCACCATCTATGTCCGCTCCACTGCTCCTCTTCCTTATGACTTCATCTCGCACATTGACCACACCTTCTCCACCTATGTGATTGCCGCTGACCTCAACATCCATAGCCACACTCCTGCTGCCCTTTGGCGGTGGCATCAGTTCCTCTCCATGATCCAAGGTGACCTTGTTCCCCTTCCCCAGCACACCCGACCCGAAAGTGACACCATCCCTGATGTTGTCATTGGCTCCACCAACCTCCTTGAGCGTATTGCTGTCGCCGTCCTTGACCCCACAGGTAGCGATCACCTCCCTATCCTTCTCACCATAACGTCTGCTCACCGGCCCCCTCCGGATCCACACCCTGCACCCCCTCCCAAGGTCGTCCATGACTATCAGCGTGCCAACTGGGATGCCTATCGGGACTCCATCTCCACCCAGGTCGAAAGCCACACTCTTACCTATCGCAATCCTGACGACATCATCCATGCCTTGTCCTTCCTTCAGAAAATAATTACTGACGCCGTAGAGGCCCATGTTCCTACTAAAACCATCCACCCACACCATCTCACTCTTCCTCCGTGGGCTGTCCTCCTCCTCCGTGAATCCCGCCGCCTCTGTCACTCCTTCCTGTGCACTCGTGACAGGGATACACTCCAACGCCACGGTAAATGCATCGACACGTACAGAACCTTATTACAGCAACGAAACGCCGAGACTGGCGCCAGACCTGCACACAACTCAACGCCACCCTCCCTATCAACTCCTCCAAGTACTGGTCCGCCTTCCATTGCCTTACTGGTTCCCTTTCCACTGCCCACTCGCCCTTCTCCATAATGATCGCCCCCTTCCTGACAACCTCACTAAGGCCAACCACTTCACTTTCCACCTTTCCAAGGTCTTTTCCATCTCTGATGATCCCCACTTTAATTATTCTCTTTTCCCCACCATCATAGAATGTGCCAATACCTCGGTTGCTCCACTTGCTCCTAGTTTCCAGTACTTGGGGCAGTTGCCCCCCTCCGACATAAACAACCCCATCACAGCACAAGACATTAAACTTATCCTCCAGTCCAAACGCAACACGGCCCCTGGTCATGACTGTGTCACCTACCGTCACCTTCGAGAAAGCCCCTATTCCTTCCTGACTGTCCTCGCCCATCTCTATAATGTCATCCTCTCTACTGGCTTCTACCCTGACCTGTGGAAGACCTCCCGCGTCCTCTTATTTCTCAAACCCAACAAACCCCCTTCTGCCGCCTCTTCCTATCGTCTCATCTGCCTCACCTCCATCTTCAGTAAGGTCTTTGAATCCATCCTCTCCCGCCGTATCCATCAGCACCTTGCTCAACACCACCTCCTCCCCCTTACCCATTGTGGCTTCCGACCCTCCTTCTCTGCTGGAGACCAACTCCTCAACCTCGTTCACCTTCTGTCCCTCCAGCACAAATCCCATCACTCCGCCATTTTTGTTTCCCTTGACCTCCAAAATGCCTATGACCGCTTATGGCATCCCAGTCTCCTCTTTAAACTCCAAACATACGCCCTGCCTATCAATTTTGTCAATCTGGTCGCTTCCTTCCTCTCGCACTGTCCTTCCTATGTCACCCTCCACAACACCAACTCCCGTATCTTTTATCCCACGGCTGGCGTCCCCCAGGTTTCTGTCCTCTCCCCTCTCCTTTATCTCTTGTATACGGCTGATATGCCCAAGCCACCCCCACCAGTCCACCTTCTCCAGTATGCTGATGGCACCGCCTTCCTGGCTCTCTATCCTACCTGTCAACGGTCGCAATGTACCCTCCAAACCCACCTTAACCAGTTCACCACTTGGTGTAACCAGTGATTCCTCCATCTCAACCCCTCCAAGACCCAGGCAATCGTCATAGGCCGCACCACTCCCTCCTTTCGCCTCCGTGATTTCTACCCCACCCTTTATGGTCATCCTATCCAGCTCACCCCCAGCCGGAAATACCTTGGCCTCACCCTTGACCAACACCTCACCTGGACCCCTCATCTCCAGACCGTCCAGCAGAAAGTCCATTCCCGCCTCCGCCTTCTGAAACTCCTCTCTGGCCAGACATGGGGATTGCATTCTTCTACCATCCTCCACACCTACAAATCCCTCATCCGTCCTATCCTCTGTTATGCCAGCGTTGCCTAGATCTCCACCCCCACCTGCTTTTACAAGGCCATCCAAATCCTAGAACGCCATGCGCTCTGCCTTGCCTTCCGTATCCGCCTTCCTTCCCCCACACGGCTCCTGTATGAACTGATCCCCTTCCCCCGCCTCCTCCTGTTTCTCCAACATCTCCACATCCTTTACATTGTCTGCAGGCTTGATCCCCCCCCCACGCCCTGGGTTCCTCCTTCCTCTCCACCCCCCGCCCGTTGCCACACCTCTATCGCTGTATCCATCCCTCTCTCCACCTCCATACCCTCCATCTCCTTCATCAGGGTAATTTCCAACGCCTCCCCCTCCCATATGACGAACTTCGCTGTGACATCTACCCTTCCTTCCAACTATAACCTGGCCTTGTTCCCCCCTCCCCAAGGCCCCCTTTTTCCTCTCCCCTACTTCTCCCAGAGCGGATTTTCCTCCTTCCCCCCCCCCTGAGAACCTGCACCCCATACTTGCCTCTTTCCTTCCCACATCCCTCCCTACCTGGCCCTCTCCTGAGCGCTCCCCGCCCATCTCCCCCCTCTCTTCCCCTCTCTCCCGTCTCCCTCATCTCCTTGCCTGGCAGATCCTCCGTTTTGATCATCATCAGTGTGCCACGTCAGTGTTGTGTTTAGTGCTGTTTCTCCTGTGCATCAAGAGGTGTGATTTTAATTGTGTACTGCCTTGAGGTTCGCCGTCAGTGTTTGTTATGTGCTACGCCATCCGTCGATACCTTTTATGCTCCAGTCATACTGTGCCTTGTGTCCTTTTAATTGTGTGTGGCTTTTTGTGTGTGCTACTTTTAAACAGTTTTTTATCTCCATTTTACAGTCACCCCGTTTTTTGTCTATTGCCTTCCATGATGTTCACCATATTCTCTCCTTTGATATTTTTAAATGTCTTCTATTGTTTGTTCTATGTCTTTCGGCTGAAGAGCAGCGCATTTGCTGCTGCCAGCCCGCCCCAATGAGGAATTGAAATACAATAAAGAAAAAGAAAAAACGTTTTCGCCAGTCTGCGACGGCTCACCTGAAGATGACTGGCAGGTGCCCAGTTGAAATTTCGTGCGAAGTATTGAACGACGACCGGCTGCAAGCCAAAAATTTGTTTGAACAGTCAATTCGCCGGGAAAATTTTAAAATTCACACATAATAGCTCTTCATTTTTCACGCCTACATCGAGGTCAGCGTATCAACATCGACACCACAATAAAGCGAGAACGGTGATCCGAACAACTAATGACAAGAAAAGTATAAAGAATGGTAATAGTGTGCATGTTTTTAACAGAATATTGCAATCAGCAGAGTTTCTCTCTTTTATATTCACAGAGGACTGGAAGCAACTGCCGTAATAGTGAAGGTGACTAAACGACTTCAGAATACCCCACCACTAGTTAACAGGAGTAAAGCTGTATTTTACAATTTGCTAAATATAAGGTGACTATCTCATGGTGGCGCTATTGACTTACAAGGTGTGTTAAAAAACAGAGAGAAATTTGCTTATAACATCTTTATTGCTCATTGTACTACATTTTAAGCACGTTTCCTCTCTAACGTGTCTCCTCCACTGGTAGCGCACCGTTCTCAACATCTCCTCCACTTCTGGACAGCTTCCTGGAATGCACTTTCTGAGATCGTGCGCAGGTCTATGTCGCATTGCCATGAATCTCCACTGTGGTTTGGAAACGGCGTGCTTCCAACGTGGTTTTAAGTATAGGAAACAGATCTAGAGAATAGGATCAATGAGGTTCAACGGGAGCCTAATGTTTTGCCAGATAGTTGCGGACAAGGAGGGACTAGTGAGCTGGCGTACTGCTGTGCTTTGTATAATTAGGGATCACAAGGCAGATGAAGTTCAGAATTGCGGCTACCTAGACAGCAAAATAATCCTTTACAGACGGAGCAAGAAGGACTTAAAAAGCAGACTAACACTGGAAAAAAGGCATTCCTCGCCTAGAGAAGTCTACTAGTATCAAACATAGGTCTTAATTTGAGAAAGAAAATTCTGCGAATGCACATTTGGAACACAGAATTCTCTGGCGGTGAGACATGGACTGTGGGAAAATCGGGACAGAAGAGAATCGAAGCATTTGAGATGTGGTTCTACAGAATAATGTTGAAAATTAGGTAGACTGATGAAATAAGGAATGAGGAGGTTCTCCGGAGAATCAGCGAGGAAAGGAATATATGGAAAACACTGATAAGAAGAAAGGACAGGATGAAATGACATCTCTTAAGACATCATGGATTAACTTCCATGGTACTAACGGAAAACGTAAAGCGTAAAGCTGTAGACAAAAGATAGACACTGGAATACATCTGGCAAATAATTGTGGACGTAGGTTGCGAGTGCTACTCTGAGATGAAAAGGTTGGCACAGGAGAATAATTCGTGGTGGGCCGCATCCAGTCAGAAACTGATGATTCATAAAAAATTGCCAAAGGTGGATACACACTTCAGGCTCTCAACAGTAACAGCCTGGCCACTGAAGTTTGGCTGTTGCAAATGAACAAGGACGTGTTACCAAAGGATTGCGTTCTTTCGTATTCACACTTTCCATTCTTCCTAGTCCTTCCTAGCTGCAACATGTAGGTTATGTGACTATTACGGTAACAGTAATCGTAATATAAATTTCTCCAAAATGATAAGTAATTTCGGGTCTTCCAGCATAGCAACTTCTTCACAGATGACGGTTGTTGTTGTGGTCTTCAGTCCTGAGACTGGTTTGATGCAGCTCTCCATGCTACTCTATCCTGTGCAAGCTTCTTCGTCTCCCAGTACCTACTGCAGCCTACATCCTTCTGAATCTGCATAGTGTATTCATCTCTTGGTCTCCCTCTACGATTTTTACCCTCCACGCTGCCCTCCAATACTAAACTGGTGATCCCTTGCAGAACATGTCCTACCAACCGATCCCTTCTTCTAGTCAAGTTGTGCCACAAACTCCTCTTCTCCCCAATTCTATTCAATACCTCCTCATCAGTTATGTGATCTACCCATCTAATCTTCAGCATTCTTCTGTAGCACCACATTTCGAAAGCTTCTATTCTCTTCTTGTCTAAACCATTTATCGTACACGTTTCACTTCAATACATGGCTACACTCCATACAAATACTTTCAGAAACGACTTCCTGACACTTAAATCTATACTCGATGTTAACAAATCTCTCTTCTTCAGAAAAGCTTTCCTTGCCATTGCCAGTCTACATTGTATATCCTCTCTACTTCGACCATCATCAGTTATTTTGCTCCCCAAATAGCAAAACTCCTTTACTACTTTAAGTGTCTCATTTCCTAATCTAATTCCCTCAGCAACACCCGACTTAATTCGACTACATTCCATTATCCTCGTTTTGCTTTTGTTGATGTTCATCTTATACCCTCCTTTCAAGACACTGACCATTCCGTTCAACTGTCCGTCCAAATCCTTTGCTGTCTCTGACAGAATTACAATGTCATCGGCGAACCTCAAAGTTTTTATTTCTTCTCCATGGATTTTAATACCTACTCCGAACTTTTCTTTTGTTTCCTTCACTGCTTGCTCAATATACAGACCGAATAACATCGGGGAGAGGCTACAACCCTGTCTCACTCCCTTCCCAAGAACTGCTTCCCTTTCATGTCCCTCGACTCTTATAACTGCCATCTGGTTTCTGTACAAATTGTAAATAGCCTTTCGCTCCCTGTATATTACCCCTGTCACCTTCAAAATTTGAAAGAGAGTATTCCAGTCAATATTGTCAAAAGCTTTCTCTAAGTCTACAAATGCTAGAAACGCAGGTTTGCCTTTCCTTAATCGTTCTTCTAAGATAAGTCCTAGGGTCAGTATTGCCTCATGCGTTCCAACATTTCTACGGAATCCAAACTGATCTTCCTCGAGGTCGGATTCTATCAGTTTTTCCATTCGTCTGTAAAGAATTCGCGTTAATATTTTGCAGCTGTGACTTATTAAACTGATAGTTCGGTAATTTTCGCTTCTGTCAACACCTGCTTTCTTTGGGGTTGGAATTATTATATTCTTCTTGGACTGAAGGAATTTCGCCTGTCTCATACATCTTGCTCACAAGGTGGTAGAGTTTTGTCATGACTGGCTCTCCCAAGGCTGTCAGTAGTTCTAATGCAATGTTGTCTAATCCGGGGGCCTTGTTTCGACTCAGGTCTTTCAGAGCTCTGTCAAACTCTTCACGCACTATCATATCTCCCATTTCATCTTCATATCGACCCTCTATATACTCCTTCCACCTTACTGCTTTCCCTTCTTTGCTTAGAACAGATGACGGTAGCATAACGTATAGAACCTCTGCCATTATATTTTTATTGACCGCCGTGGAACGTTGAAGAACCGTAAGATCTTATCCTGCGGAAATGTCTGCTAAGCCGTTCTCTGAAACCTGTAGCCCTGAGTGCGCACATATTTCGTGGATATTTAGAATACGTACAGTATATTAGTTAGTGTGGCATAAACGTTTCTGGCGATAATATAATTCTCATACTATAATTAGACATGAGAAGTTCCTAATTCTAATTACTAAGATCACAAGGTTTGCCATTAAGTTCCCCATATTAGTTTAAATACTTTTATCTGATTAAATTCAGTATTAGGTTAAAATGTAGACGTTGTGTAGCACCAGAGTGTGTCAGTTAAATATACAATCATATTGACAACAAATCAAAAATAATTCATGAATTTCTTAAAATAAATCCAACAGACTATTTATAGAGCCATCGCAATAGTATTAGCAGCACTTTCTTGCTTTTCGAAATAGGTATTTACGCTTGCCAGCCTATTGTGCACAGACCCCTCATTTCATGGGACCTAAGTTCCTCTACTAAACTGTTCGTTGTTTCTGGTACTGGGCTCACTAACTTATAAGCCCTCACGGCTCACTTATTCTACGCTATTTTGGCGCTATTTTGACTATAGTCATGGAACAAAGTAAAATAGTAATGTGTGTCTAACAAATGGAATTAGTTTGTAATGTCTGTTTTAAGAAAGAGGAAAGGCTTGGGCTGAAAGTAAACACTAGTACAAGAAACTTCATTCTTCTGCCAACGCAGAAAAAAAGTATATTGTATTAACGTTCATGCCGTATCGCACAACGGATATAAAATGCAGTAATGGCATTTCTAAAACAGTCAGAATATCTCGTTGTGTTAACGACGTCATAGAGACGAAAGATACTGATCGTCTGCTACGGACTTTACTAACTCTCTAAACTGTCCAGCTAGACCAGCGGAGGGATCGGCGTGGCGGTGAAGTTGCTCACTTGTAAGTTAACGTACGGATTCAAATCCCGTCCGGCAAAGAGTTTTAAGTAATAAGTTCCTTGATACCAAAACATTAATTTAATGCATTATTTTTCAAGATAGAAAAATGACCCCCAAAAATAACATTCAGATTATATCGGATTATGTCTGTTTACAATGATCGCTGCAGCTCTTCAAAAGAACTGTTGATACACGGACGGTTTTGAAGACGGTGACTTCTTACTTGTGTCATTCTGCGGAAACTTCACCAAATTGGAGAGCACTTGGGACTGAAGTGCTCAATCGATTGCACGGGGACAATTTAGTCCTCCATAATTCTGAGCTGTTTACTCGTTGTACGTCCGCACGGCGAAAGACAACACCATCTGTAGGGAACAGCGATCTGTAGGGAACAGCGATCGAAATTTGAACTATCTTCAGCTGCGGTGAAATAATTAACAGGCGTTGCTGCACGTCACCAAATTCTGCAACATATGTTTTAAGTTGTCATTGTTATCACAGGTATATAGATGGTGGGTAGGGAGATTTTGGAGGATTGTGGTACAAAAAATTGGTTCATAAAAGGGAGGAGGAGGAGGAGGAGGAGGAGATAGTATTTAACGTCCCGTCGACAACGAGGTCATTAGAGACGGAGCGCAAGCTCGGGTTAGGGAAGGATGGGGAAGGAAATCGGCCGTGCCCTTTCAAAGGATCCATCCCTGCATTTGCCTGAAGCGATTTAGGGAAATCACGGAAAACCTAAATCAGTATGGCCGGAGACGGGATTGAACCGTTGTCCTCCCGAATGCGAGTTCAGTGTGCTAACCACTGCGCCACCTCGCTCGGTGGTTCACACAAGAGCTATAGGTAGTACCACACCTTCTACGTTTCAAGCCACTAAGCAGTGGCTTCTACAGTAGTAGGACCGGGGAGGCATTTGGCATCCTTTAGCGGGTTGCCTGTCTGAGTGAACGGATTTAATCGCGTATACTGGATGTACTGATACAATGGCTGAGCGCTGACCAGAGTGTCAGACCCAAGGATTGACCACTCGTCGTCCCAAGACTTCGCCCCTGGCTTCGAACTAGGACTAGCCTTGGTATTCCAAAGCTTTAGCATCAACGTTAGGGAAATGCTAGAGAATCCTAAACAGAGCAGAAACAGGGAAGACTCCTTAGGAAGTGTACTCTACCCAAGAAGGACATAGCTTACGTAACCTTCGTTGAAACTGGAAGCCTGACAGATCAAAAAGAGAATATCTAAAGAAGAGCAACGTATTTCGTCACAGGTACGCTTAGTGAGATGGGGAGCACCACGAGGGTGTTCATCATCTCAGACGCAGATACGACAAGAGGGAAGTTGTGTATCACGATGTACTAGCCTCCTAAAATTGAGAGCGTACATCCACTGACCAAACAATATATTTCTTCGTCCTACGTATAACACGCTGGAAGATCATGAAGATAAAAGTATAAAGATCCGAGCTCAATAGAAGTCTTGCGACAGTCGTTCTTCCTGACCCTATTCGTGACTGGAACAGAGAAGGGGGCATGTGAAAATGTTCAAATGTGTGTGACCAAACTGCTGAGGTCATTGGTCCCTAGGCTTACAGACTACTTAAACTAACTTATACTAAGAACAACACCATCCGGTGGAAGGGGCCGCGCAATCCGGGGGAGGGGGTGACAGTGATACACTAAGTACCTTGCACAAAACCTAAGATGCATTGTGGAGTGTAAAAGCAAATATAGATGTAGTTGAAGATATTAAAGGTCAGAAATTATTATTAAGTTACTATTAATATAAAGAATTTACACATTACAGCAACAACTAAAGCTTTTAGAATCCGTTCTCAAAGACGGCCGTCGTTAACTGTGAATGCATAACAATGACAACAACTGATAAAGCTGAACGGAGTGTACATTTTCCATTACCCCATTGTTTGAAGATTTTGGTTGTGATACAGTTGTAATTTTTGCTCCATCAGTACTCTCAAAACTGTATTCTCGGAAGCGTGCGTTTCTCAGACAAGTTGATAGTTGGTTAAAATTCTTGAGGATGTTTTATCGCGTAATTGGATAAACGACTTTAAAATGTAAACTATTAACCCGGTGTTTCGGCCGTATTACGTCGCCTTCCGTAGAGCAAGACTGGTTTTGCAGTAGGAAAAGTGCCCCTATTTATTGCAGGCGATCCTTGTCAGTACGTCATATTTGTGGAACTTCATTCGTCCTCGCTTATAAAAGGGTACTCAAGGCGGGAGGGAGAGGGTGGGAAGTGGGTTATTCGTGGACTATCCGGCATTTCGATGATTGGTGACCGTCTGCAAATCAACACTTGGCTTCTGTAGGGTATGTTTCCTTACGGGTGTGCTGTTCTTCTATAGCGCTGAAGCTGCCGCGTCGGTGCCCAGTGAGGCTTCGTCTCCGCGGCCGCTCGCAGTGCGTCGGACTGGGATAACCGGCAGCCAGGACACCGCCAGTTTGTAGCCACCCCGTCTGTTTAAGTTGTCAGGCCACTTAACAATTTCAATCGCCTCTCGCATTTTTATTAAAAGTGAAACACTTTGATGATATCAGTTGTGTGTGTCTGAGTACCAGAAGTCCGTGGTGATATCAATACGTGCTCCACATGGATGCCCGCCATCAATGTGGAGCACGTGTTGGTCTCACCGCGTACTTCTAGTACTCAGGCACACACAATTGATATCATCAAGGTCTACGGACCTGAGGATGGCGTTGACGCAGCGTCGAAACTAGTTGCCAAATAAATATGAAATCTGAAGTACAGCTGGAAGAGTTTCATTTTTAATAAAAATTATACCAGAAAATGTTCCACCATCATCAAATTTAAATATGGATGTACGAAGATATCGTATTTTGCGTTGGCCCACCGCAACTCTTCGCCAGAACACAGGCTTCATGGAACATGAGTCGTGGACGCACAAACCCAAAACACGAGAAGCTACTGAAACTATTAAGTGAAGAATTTTTATTATCTTATCATCTAAGCAGACGCCTACGTAGTTAAGTTCATAGTTACTAATTGATGTCTCCTACACGGTACAACACCATTTCCTGTAATTGTTTGTGATCATGTTTCTCTGTTGAGATCCTTGGCTGATCTTCTGTGGCTTGAACAACCGATTTCCTTAAAAGTACCTACTTGTGCCGATAAATTTCTTCAAGTTATGATGAAACTTATTCTGAAATTTTTCTCTGTACGTTCGTTTGGATTTTGTAGTGCTTCATCTTCCTGCGACGCACATTAAACGCATGTGTGCAAGTTCCTGTAACGACTAATGTTCTGTATTGTCACACGCCGTAAACAGTGGTACACAATGGGCTCCTCACGGACGACAGTCTATTTTCATAGTGTTCCGTACCTCTATAACTAAGAATGGAACCCTTATAGGATCACTTTATTATCTTCAAACAGTCTGTCTGTCTTAGCGATTGTTGAAAATCTATTTTCTCAGGACTTGTCAAGTTGAAATTTGTGTCACATACTAAGATCTACGGCCCCTTGGTGGGGTAAAAAAGTGTAGCAAAATGGCTCAAATAGCTCTGAGCACTATGGGACTCAACATCTTAGGTCATAAGTCCTCTAGAACTTAGAACTACTTAAACCTAACTAACCTAAGGACATCACACACACCCATGCCCGAGGCAGGATTCGAACCTGCGACCGTAGCAGTCCCGGGGTTCCGGACTGCAGCGCCAGAACCGCTAGACCACCGCGGCCGGCCAAAAATTGTAGCACTCAAGTGACTGGCCATTTATGTCACATATTTTGGTACTCGCCTACTCACTCATCAAAGCCTATAGGGTACTTCACGTTGACCTATAATCATGATATCTGGCAAGAAGGGGAAAATCTGAAAATTGTTAATTTGTAATTATATTACTCGAAAAAAAATTTTTTTTTCATTTCTTATCCGGTTTTCTAAAATTAAAATTGAAATATTCTCGAAAGTCTAGGATCCCTTAGGACCGATATCTTGTCAATATCAACGTCGATAACAGGCAAAAATCGTCGAGTCCTCGAATTCTGGGATGGATAAACTGTCTCTATACATAATTTTCTACGGAACATTCAGAACGCGATTCCTACTTGCATCTGGCCATTTTTCTTAAGATAGCGTCACCAATATTCACTAACATTTATGAAGCTGACAGTCCTTTGTTATGGGAGGTAAGAGATTTCCAAACACGTGCCCTTCATACATAGCTTGTTCAAGACGACGTTCTGCCTGAAAAATTCGTTTCGGATCGATGTTTGCTTATCTCAAAGCACCCACGTTAGTAACCTCTAGAGTTCGTATACGTAATTACGGCACGAAAACTTCTGCACACTTTGCTGAGAGGGGGTGGTATGTGTATTTTACACATGATAAAGAGCAAGTATTCACAGCGTCAGAGATGGGCGGGAACCTTAGCGCCTAATTGTCTCCGAGAACACCTGCACAAACGTTTACTTTTCATCTACTACTATTGTTCGCCCGTACCGTCACCTGCCTACTGACACCCTGGGAATGACCTCCTCCCACTTCACGGCCCCTTAGTCCGGCAGATACCAGCAGCAAAAACATTTTGCGCGGAGTCGCAAAACCAGGTGGTGGATCGCGCCGGGGCCGCCACCGTTCCCAGAATTCCACGTTTATTGGGGATGCTGTCCAGCGCGGAATATGACGCGGAATGCGGGCGGCCAGCGCCGGGGGCCGCCGTGTCGCAGCAATCGATTTCATTTGCATACAGACGGACTCGTTAGTCAGCTCACGCGTTTGGACAGCAGAGCAAACATCATCCGAGTCCTACAAACTTGTACACTGGGGGACGCAGTCCGTTCGTTGCCCCGTAACGGCTCATTTCTGGTTACTGCCAGACCCAGTATAATTTCTTTCATGTCAGTTGGTAACTAACATTTGAAACGTTCATAGTAATTTTTCATAATGTAATCCATTATTTAAGGTATCTCATTTTCCACATTATATAGAAGTTATAATTTTCTTTTTTACATATGACAACGACTGTTTGACACAGTTCGCTAATAACAAAAAATTTAGATGTCATTGTGACTGAAAAGTGATTTAAGAAATAATTACAGATTTCCAACAGCACTAAAAACGTGAAAACGTATGAGTCTTTTGATTCTGAGTCTGAGTGTAAATTTATCAAATGCTACCTATTTCGCATTATATTCCGAGCTTCTTATAATTTTTGGGAAAACGTTTTCGGTGTAGATATGTCTAATCGGACTATTAATATTCCTTAAAAAACCTATTCTTTTTCAATAAAGTACGGAGTGTACTGTACTAACAACAGAAAGGTAATAATATTTTGATTTCCTGACCATTTACTCACATCTTACACATTTTAATGGAATTCATCATGCTAAAGATGTTGCTCCTAATTTATGCTGTATTATAATGTACGTTTCATTATAAACTATTTATGATCTCTCTCTCTGTTAAAATCTTCTCACTGAGTATAACGAGCTTGTTGCTGCATTTTTAGTGTGTTTGTATTTTCTTTTTTTTAACTTACTTTTTAAGTATTTATTTGCACAACGCAGTTTTTTTTCTATTAATATAATGTAACCTGACTCCTATGCAATATTCTTGAAAGAATCTGCTACATGCAAATTTTAATCGGGAGCATTAAAATTCACAAGTTCTTATGTGAAAACTGTGTTCAGTTACACATCAATTAATCTTACCTATAGCGCTCCTATATCTTCCTCCATCGTCACTCTTACGTCCACGACTTTCACCTCCCTTTTCTTTCGTGATGCTACTGACTGCTCCGGCGTCCACTCTCCAGCGGTTTAGCGTCCTGAAGTCGTATGCGATCCTTTTCACCGACTTGCATTACAGGCCTTCATATAATTTGCGACGAGAGCAGTATTCTTGTTAACAATATCATTTCATTACAAGTGCTTTTTCTGATCAGATTTCTACATAAAAATAGGACTGAATTCAGGGAGGATTATTTACCTACACAATTATTTTAGATACTTATAAGTTAACCAGAAACATTAAGTGACGTCGATGGGTTCCGAAGACATGATCAAGTCACATCATGTATCATAGGGAATAAAGTAAAATTTGCGGGTTGTTGTAAGATCACTTTCCCTAAAAGTACCAAACAACGCACCTTTAGAAGAGCCCAGGAATGTTTATGATTTCATAGTTCTGCAAAATCTGATTGGCCTCTCGCATTTGTTACAAACTAGAGGAAGGATTAATACTACGCTTGCTTCATTAATGATGATCTCACGCTTCCTTTTCTGGGTACTCATTATTTTGTGAGAGATATAATATTGACATAATATAAGGCAGGTTAGTAGTGCTTCTACTACCAACTACATAAAAGGAAAGGAAGATTTTGTTTTAATGTCCATAAATGATGGATTCATTAGGGGCAGAGCACAAGCTGACATTGGAAGGAAATCGGCTGGGCGTTTTCAGAAACTCAGTCTTGAGCGATTTAGGAAAATCGTAGGAAACCTAAATATATGTAGTTGGATTCAGACTTCAACTGCTATCATCTCGAATAATAATTCACTGTCTTTCTCATTGCTCCACCTCGCTTGATAGTGTGCTGTACAGATGAACCGCTGATGCTGACAAACCGCTACTGCGAGTGTGACGTGGTAACTTTAGCTTTTCGGATGGCAGTTCTTGTATGTGTGAACACAGTGGCGAAACTGAGCCAGGAGTTAATGACTTGATGCTCACTGATAAAGGTTCCTCACACTAAAAACCAAAGACTTCAGCGATTTTCCACATGAAGACTAGCATGTAAGTGTCCCAAACAATGAATAATGCTGTTTCTCCCCTACTTATAATCAACTGACCAACTCACATTCTTTGTCTTGCCCACTGAGTTATTTTTGAACCAACGTAACACCGTTCTTGCACAGTGCCCTTTTCCTCATTGTGCTGGATTTGGCGATATCTGCATACCGACTGCTAAAATTCCGTGACATGTTTCTGGTCCTAAGAGTCTTCCATTGTATGATATTGCCCTGAGGAGGAGTAATCCACATTCGCAATGGTCTGTGGAAGGTTCGCCCCTCACATTGTTGTAAATTTAATCCCTCCCTAATATCTGTCGAGCACACCCCTTTTGAACAGACTATATTTGTGATACAGACTATCCACTCAATGAAGATAAATAAATCACTTGCCAAAATCTGCGCAAAAGAAACGAATTGTTAACTATGCTACACTCCTGGAAATGGAAAAAAGAACACATTGACACCGGTGTGTCAGACCCACCATACTTGCTCCGGACACTGCGAGAGGGCTGTACAAGCAATGATCACAAGCACGGCACAGCGGACACACCAGGAACCGCGGTGTTGGCCGTCGAATGGCGCTAGCTGCGCAGCATTTGTGCTCCGCCGCCGTCAGTGTCAGCCAGTTTGCCGTGGCATACGGAGCTCCATCGCAGTCTTTAACACTGGTAGCATGCCGCGACAGCGTGGACGTGGACCGTATGTGCAGTTGACGGACTTTGAGCGAGGGCGTATAGTGGGCATGCAGGAGGCCGGGTGGACGTACCGCCGAATTGCTCAACACGTGGGGCGTGAGGTCTCCACAGTACATCGATGTTGTTGCCAGTGGTCGGCGGAAGGTGCACGTGCCCGTCGATCTGGGACCGGACCGCAGCGACGCACGGATGCACGCCAAGACCGTAGGATCGTACGCAGTGCCGTAGGGGACCGCACCGCCACTTCCCAGCAAATTAGGGACACTGTTGCTTCTGGGGTATCGGCGAGGACCATTCGCAACCGTCTCCATGAAGCTGGGCTACGGTCCCGCACACCGTTAGGCCGTCTTCCGCTCACGCCCCAACATCGTGCAGCCCGCCTCCAGTGGTGTCGCGACAGGCGTGAATGGAGGGACGAATGGAGACGTGTCGTCTTCAGCGATGAGAGTCGCTTCTGCCTTGGTGCCAATGATGGTCGTATGCGTGTTTGGCGCCGTGCAGGTGAGCGCCACAATCAGGACTGCATACGACCGAGGCACACAGGGCCAACACCCGGCATCATGGTGTGGGGAGCGATCTCCTACACTGGCCGTACACCACTGGTGATCGTCGAGGGGACACTGAATACTGCACGGTACATCCAAACCGTCATCGAACCCATCGTTCTACCATTCCTAGACCGGCAAGGGAACTTGCTGTTCCAACAGGACAATGCACGTCCGCATGTATCCCGTGCCACCCAACGTGCTCTAGAAGGTGTAAGTCAGCTACCCTGGCCAGCAAGATCTCCGGATCTGTCCCCCATTGAGCATGTTTGGGACTGGATGAAGCGTCGTCTCACGCGGTCTGCACGTCCAGCACGAACGCTGGTCCAACTGAGGCGCCAGGTGGAAATGGCATGGCAAGCCGTTCCACAGGACTACATCCAGCATCTCTACGATCGTCTCCATGGGAGAATAGCAGCCTGCATTGCTGCGAAAGGTGGATATACACTGTACTAGTGCCGACATTGTGCATGCTCTGTTGCCTGTGTCTATGTGTCTGTGGTTCTGTCAGTGTGCTCATGTGATGTATCTGACCCCAGGAATGTGTCAATAAAGTTTCCCCTTCCTGGGACAATGAATTCACGGTGTTGTTATTTCAATTTCCAGGAGTGTATAATGCTGACAAGGGAAACTCCTATCGCACCACCCCGAGATTTAGTGGTGAGATGGCCCAGTGGAGAGCCCTTGAAGAACTTGAAACATTTCAATCATGTAAACAGGGAGAAGGTGTACTGAACTGTGAAAAAAAAAATTAATGGTCCAAGCTTAACAAGTACAATATCGAGGGAAAGTGAAGACTCGCGGCGTCGTGGTGAAATGGAAGTGCAATATCGGGGAAAAGTGAGCAGTAGCGGTGGCGTGGTTTAGTGGTCAAGGAGTGGTCAGGGTGCTGGACTGTAAGTTAGACGAGCCGTGCTCAGTACTCTCTTGTGCCATTTATTTTCATTTCTTTTCTCAACGGTCCCGGTGGAAGTTCGAGTCCTCCCTCGGGCATGGGTGTGTGCGTTTGTCCTTAGGATAAATGGCTGTGTACTACAATGTTGTTGTTGTTGTAGTGGTCTTCAGTCCAGAGACGGGTTTGATGCAGTTCTCCATGTTACTCTATCCTATGCAAGCCACTTCATCTCCGAGTATTCACTCTTGGTCTCCCTGTACGATTTTTACCCTCCACGCTTCCCTCCAATACTAAGTAGGTGAACCGTTGATGTCTCAGTATGTGTCCTACCAACCGATCCCTTCTTCTAGTCAAGTTGTGCCATAAATTTCTCTTCTCCCCAATTCTTTTCAGTACCTCATCATGAGTTACGTGATCTATCCATATAATTTTCAGCCTTCTTATGTAGCACCACATTTCGAAAGCGTCTATCCTATTCTTGACTAACCTATTTATCATCCGTTTTTCACTTCGATACATGGCTACACTCCATAGAAATACTTTCAGAAAGGAGTTCTTTACACTTATATTTATACTCGATGTTAGCAAAATTCTCCTCTTCACAAACACTTCCCTTGCCATAGCCAATCTACACTTCATATCCTCTCTACTTCGGCCATCATCACTTGTTTTCCTTCCCAAATAGTAAAACTCATCTACTACTTTAAGTGCCTAATTTCCTAATCTAGTCCCCTCAGCATCACCTGATCTAATTCGACTACATTCCATTGTCCACATTTTCTTTTGTTGATGTTCATCTTATGTCCTCTTTTCAAGACAACGTCCATTTTGTTCAACTGCTCTTCCAGGTCCTTTGCTGTCTCTGATAGAGTTACAATGTCATCGGCAAAGCTCAAAGTTTTTATTTCTTCTCCATGGATTCTAACTCCTACTCCAAATTTTCTTTTGTTTCCTTTACTGCTTGCTCCACAAACAGATTGAATAACGTCGGGGAGAGGCTACAACCCTGTCTCATACTCTTCTCAATCGGTGCTTCCCTTACGTGCCCCTCGGCTCTTATAACTGCCTTCTGGTTCCTGTACAAATTGTAAATAGCCTTTCGCTCCCTGTATTTTACCCCTGCCACCTTCAGAGTTTGAAAAAGAGAACTATGTTACAAGAAAGTAAGTAAACAGTCAAAACTTCCAAAATTGAACGCAATTTCAAAAACATTAAAAACTTACGTTTTGACAGAGAAGCTGTGTGATTGTGAAACGTTCGTTCATTTGTTGCTGCTTATGTGACAAACTATGATGTTTTCAACATTTCCTTGGGAGTGATCGCATTCACATTTATATGGACACCTAAATCGGGCGAGGAGGCACTCACTTAGCAGACCTTCAAAATTATGTGCGTCCGTAAGAGATTCATATGACACACTTACTGTCTCTAATGCCGCGTATGACACACCAGATGTGTTTTCCGGTGGAAGATTAGGTTGAATTTTCACCTCTTCATCAAACGTTTGCTGCTACTATTCGAAAGCGGCTCGATTTCACCTGCTATTAGAGTAGTTGAGCACAATCAACTATCATGATTGGTCCCTACCTTATACCTCGCTGTTGCAAACGGACATTACTCCGTGACAAAGACAAAAATTTGAAAACAGCAAACAGCGAGAGAAAAAATTGGGACCACGGAGGTTTGAAGACGGCAGTCCATCACCGTGATCACTTATCGACCACTCCGTTCTTCTTTTACGCTGCTCTATATTGCACTTGCTGGCTTTGGGCGGTTAATTGTTTCTATTTTTTCCACAGTTCCGTGCACCTTCTTCCTGTTTCCATGCTTGATCTGTGCTCAGTTTATCACGGGCTGTCCACTGGGTGGTCTTACCACTAAATCTGAGAATGAACGATGGGGAGTTTCCCTCGTGAGTGTTGTGTGCTAGGGGCACAAAGGATCCACGCGGTACGGCAAAGACAAATGGGTTGCCTGCGTTGCAGGCGTATGTGGAGGGACTCGACGATATTTCCAGTCCGGCATGCAGAAAGTAAAGTAGCGAGTCAGCTGGATTTATGCCAAAGGGTGAGTGAACCTACTTCCGGGGCCGACGTTACGCCAGCTAGTATGACGAAAGCCACTACCCGTCTCCAGTGGCCGCTAGCCCTCAACATTCATCGCTTAGCGAATTGACAAACAACTTCTTGGAAGCGTAGCCTAACCAGATTAGGACTTTAGTACCAACTGATTGTTAGTTACATATTGTACCTAACGTCAGTGGTCTTCAGAAGGAAGTTAAGTACAGTGTCCTCTTTGCTCGGTAATAAACACTGTGAACTTTCACTAAAAACTGTATAATACATTTTTGCACGCTCAGTACAGCATTTTAGACACATACGCTGATAATGTAAAATATTATGAGTATTGCTCATTATGGGACTAAATTCCCCTTGGTGTTGTTTTGGACACAGACGTGGTGTGTATGATCTATAAGCTCAACCGAGGCGAATGGGGTATCTTTATAGCGACGATACGGGACACGTATGGGGAAATCCGCTGATACAGGGAGCATTGACAAAGAGCAAGTTCGGCCTGGCGTCTTCGACTGAACATTTTGGTGCGAGTACTTCTGTCGCGAACATTTATGGGAAACAACGAGTAAGGGACGAAGTGTTGGACTAGTACTCTTCGTCACAGAACTTAAACTCTCGCCCACTCTGTAATTCACTCTGTAAATACTGGTAGTAGTATTTCAGCTAAAATGATTTATTTTAGTTTGAGTTCCTTCTCGTTGTTCAACTATTTGATATCAACAAGCAAGGCTATCAGTTCTGATTAAAACAGATTTGGAGATCTCAGTTATAAAAACAGTAAGGGACAGTCTGTGGGAAACAGAGTTACGCCATGTAAAAATTTAAGTGTCTTTCTTTATTCATATTAGTTGATAGTTCCACGATGAACCGAGAAAAAGCAGCTCTGTCTGTAGTTTCAGACTCTCACTAATCACAACTTTGTGAGCATGTATGCAAAGTAAACACTGGTAAGTGCCAGTAGCAGTGTTCATGGCAGGAAAATGCTTTTCGGGACGATTTGAACAAATTTGAGGATGATGTGGATAACGAAGACTCACAAGGAAGCGGTTGAAATAGAAACATTGGAACGTGCCCTGAATTTTTTTTATACCGGAAGAATACACCAAAAGAAACACTGTCGCAACTTTAGCTGCTAAGGTACACTGCAGGTATTTTTTTAATGTTGAAAATTGCAAAATCCATATCTCGCCAGGTGGTTAGCGAATTGTACACCCGTACCCCTGCAGCTGTAGCAGACAGCGAATGTGCAACATAGCAGGTGCATAGCATTGCTTGACGGTGCACAGGAAACATAACACCGCACAACGCGATCGTAATATGCAAAGCGAATTCAGTTTCCGTTGCTAGTTTCTCTGGCACAGTTGTTTAGCGCTCGAATCTTCAACTCACTCAACATGTATAATAACTGGCAGTTCGCTTTGCGATTTCACTGATAAGAATGGAGATAAAACGTAATTATTTTCTTCGTCCTCTTTCTCTATATGCTTTGTAAACCCCAGTTCGTCTAAGCACATTTACTTTGCCCTGAACTGGTAAGTGTTAGTTGTCGTACCCTTTTGAAGCTCACAGAACCTTTTTTGAACGTGGTTAAGCTAGCTAAGACTGCAAACCTCAACGAGAAGAAACAGGGTCGTCACTAGTATCGCTCTTCCTAGATTGTCTAGAGCGAACTGGAATTCGTCAGCTAATCTGACTGTTTATTGAATACTTAATACAATTTAGTGACGATAATTAATCTAAATTCTTCAATAAAGATCAATTATTGAACTTAAGAAACGTAAAATACTGAATAAATATGACTGGTGATAATTAATAAATGGGCGGGAGACGAAATATTACAATTGACTTGATTTATTTCTAAGTTCACACGTAAATGGGGAGTACATGTACTTTATACACGCTGGCGCCTGCTCACTGCTAGCGTGAAAGGCGACTAACATTTATTAAAGTCCAATCTGAAAAAAGAAGCGGAAATTAGGACACGTTTACATACATTCATACAATAGGACAGTTACAGTTAATACATAATCATGAGGACAAGTAATGGTAGCTCTCTTTAGTCTCAATAAGCCCGCGCGCCCAGGAAAGTGGCACGAGGACATGAAAATTGGGTGCGATCACTTAATCATGAGGGAAGCAGTTTAGTTAAAACAAATCACACCCTAATTTAATGAACGGTATCCCGCTCTCCTACGCTACAGAACACTAGGGAAACACGTAAGGCGTTCCACGGGACAAGGGAAGATAATACCAACAACTTCAAAACATACAATAAACTGATCATTCATTCTCAAATCATACGTACCCACTAAAATTCAAAGAGAAGGGAACATATATGTACAGAATTTAATTATGATATGAAATTTGAGGTTGATCATTAGGTAACGTTCACAAACGCGAACATACACTGGCGTCTACATGTACAATCTCATCTAATCCGTCCTACTCAGCATTCAGTGAAATAAGACATGGCAGGTGTCCGTGACACACCGCCACTGGCAATAGCTTTATGAAACGACTCCTTTGTACCTTTTCAATTGCTAATAGCATCTGCCTTTGTTCAAATGGCTCTAAGCACTATGGGACTTAACATCTGAGGTCATCAGTCCCCTAGACTTAGAACTACTTAAACTAAACTAAGGAAACTACACACATCCATGCCCGAGGCAAGATTCGAACCTGCGACCGTAGCAACCACGTGATTCCGGACTGAAGCGCCTAGAACCACTGGGCCACCGCGGCCGGCCATCTGTCTTTGTGCGGTCCCAGAGTTGTACAGTAATGTGGAATCCAATTGATGTTTTCAAACTTGCGAAGGTGACATATGAAGAACGTGGTATACAGTCGAAATCAGTTTCCTCTCTTGTGTTATTTAGTAGGAAATTTTCTGGACAGTCATTCGAATGATATCAATATTTCGTTGGAAATTGTGTGAACCTTAGAAGAAACAGGAAATAACTCTGATGATTCCATGAATTTTGGTTGAAATGATGATTATTGTGCTAATTAAAGTCCAGGAAAATACAGTACCTTCCTAGTCCAAAGAAAACATTACAGTCTTAGACATCAGTGACAAAAAAGGCTGTAAATAGTTTGGTTGAATGAAGTAGGGAGAAAATGCTTATATTCAAGGCTTGTGCCAAGCCAGTTTCAATTTGGAAAATCTGAACTTGAATTGTATAAATGAGAGAAAGAATCACACATTCTACGAAATATGTGCCAAAATTAAACTCGCAAAAGTGTGAAAAAACTATTCTAATACTTTAGAACTGTTTGTGAGAGTGAATGAACCATTACCGAGAGAGATTTACGAGACTGGGTCCTCTGAAATGGAAGTGAGGTCAACATCTGATTTCCAGGCATCCTAGACCTACTTAAACAGATTCAGAGAATTACACGCAATAGGAAGTTGCAAAGTACGATATTTACTTCAAGTAAACATGCAGAGGACTTGTCATTAGTAGGTAATAGTATAGAGGAATTTGCACCTGATGTAAAAGAAATCTTCTTATTATCCCCAGAAGCTGTGTATAAATCCAGCCCCTCAGTTTTTAAGCAAGAACTCCGTGCAAAACACACTTTATCATTTCGAGCGAAAAATGACGAAGTAGCTTTGCAGTCGACCAATGCTAATATACATTCGTATACAACAATGCTACCGATAAGTATCTGTAGATTACTGTTTCCGCAGCTTTATATTTTCTTCGGGAATCTCAAGGTAAATTCAGGCCAAAAATTTAAGAAACGACTGTTTAGTTGCAAGATTCTTGCAATAGATATAACAAAATCTGCAAAAACTGGAGAGAATAAGTGTTAATACTACATCCGAACGTTTTCTTACCAATTGCAGAAAATAATTAATTGCTTTCGTTGACGCTTGGACTGGACATAACAACATCTCTGTCCGTAGAAGGACGCCGAAAAGCCTGTTCATATAATTCGGATTCCTTCAGGAGCTAATACTGTGATTCAGCCTCTCGATAATCTTTCAACAGTGTGACGCATTTTTCAGATAATTGTCGGACAGTATTACATCAGATATGTCTTCGTCATTTCAGGTTTATCAACCGAACAGTAATGTTAAACTTACGACATTTTGCATCATCAATTTGCATCATTACCTTTTACGAAGTTGATCAAGTATGCATGGTACGTAGCACTATATTCAGAACAACAGTCTCGACCATTTCTTCCTCTATCCGTATTCTGTCTGAATAAAACTATCAGTTATTGCGAAGTAATTGAATGCATTAATTTTTCTTTTATTAGGTGTGCCTGACGTATTGAAAATATTGGTTTTAGTTATCCAAAAGGCACTTAGCATTTTTGTGACGACTACAGAGAATAAACAAGAAACTGTTCATTGTTAGTAAAATAAACGTTACTGAAAAATTATCATAAAAATTATTGTACAGGAATTGTTATAAAATATTTCATGTCAACAGATTAAAGTACCGATTGGCTGAAGTTGTCTGTACTGTAACGTCATACACTGTCTTGATGTTCGTTCCTCTACGAGACACTTGCCTAACAATTACATCGAAACAGGTTTGTTATATATATAAACTGCTATGATTTGATTCATTTTTGGTATAGCTTAACTGCATAAAATTCACATGTGTGTACTACGGACTTCGCGCTATAGGTCACGGGTGCGTCTGCTTATTCGCCGATTCGCGCGGTAGGCAGGAAGGGCTCTACAAACCGTTGTTACAAGCGTCTCTTCGTGCGGCAAAAATGAGCAATTTTCATATATTTTAAATGAGATTTGCAGTGCACCTTAGCAGCTAAAAATTTTCAAGTGATTTTTTTTTTCGGTGGATCCTTCCCACACAACAATTTTCAGGGTAAGTTTCGACGTGTCGGACTGGAGCATTTCCTAGTCACATAAAGATGCTGACTACGTTCCTGAACGCAAATTCTCTTCAAAACTTGTTGCACGTATAGTAAAGAAGAATAATTATTTAAGCAAGTAAATACTGTTAAGAAGCGTCCCTTATCATAGTTTACGTACATTTTACGCGGCACTATGATGGCAGTTAGGAACCGATGGTTGTACAGTACACGATCATGAAAGCCCACAATAAGGAATGTAAGCAGTCGGCGAGGTGAGTTTTAGCTTTCTACTAATTAAATCGTATGTAAGAAGGGCTCATAAACTGTATTATAAAACTGATTTACTCAGATATCGTAGTGTAACACTAATTTGCCACGTATTTTACGTTTGCTTGACTGTTAACGCTTGCAGGTTATGCTCTGCGCGAAATTCTACCAGGCGGCTTCCTCTTCCACATCCTTACCCCCAATCCATATTCACCTACTACTTTTCCTTCTCTTCCTTTCCCTAATATCGAATTCCAGTCCCCCATCACTATTAAATTTTCATTTCCCTTAACTATCTGAATAATTTCTTTAATCACATCATACATTTCTTCAATCTCTTCATCATCTGGGGAGCCAGTTGGCATATGAACTTGTATAACTGTGGCAGGCGTTGGCTTCGTGTCTATCTTGGCTACAATAATACGTTCACTACGCTGTTCGTAGCAGCTTACTCCGCTCTTCTAATTTTTAATCCTCATTTAACCAGCTCCTGCGTTACCCCTATTTGATTTTTTATTTATATCCTTGTATTCACCTGACCAGAAGTCTTGTTGCTCCTGCCACTGAACATTAATTCCCACTATATCTAGCTATCATTTCAGGTATAGAATACTATCTTCAACAACGACGTGTAGATTTGATAATTATGTCGCATTTTGGGCGAAACTGCACAAAGAAGAAACAAAGGAACATTAGGATGTAATGTAGCATATCTCAGGCCGACGTAGACAATCTGACTCAACAAAGATGGGACGGTAGATCTCCTGTGTCCAAGAAAGAAGCCTAGCATCCGTTCGAACTGACTCAGTGAAACACAGGAAATCATAAACTGTATAACCCTTTGGATGCTGAAACCTCTGTATTCTCAAATACGAGTGCAGTGTCTCCAAATCGATCGTAGATAAAGTGGAGATTTGACGTACAATTTACTCCTTGTTAATCTGTCAAAACACACACACCACACACATAAACAAACACATAAATTTTATTAGACACAGAATGTAGGCTGAAACTACACCGACATGAGGCGTCATTTACACTTGAGTATGCCCCTGAGATTTGGCAGAGCGTAGGCACTCTGCAGCGTTTGCATGCAGTGTGTATTGCCTACAAACCAATCATCTGTTTTAGGTAAAGGTGATAGACAAAACTTCCAAAACACTTTCCTCCGACTAGTCGGTATTAAGGTTTTCTCTTCGAAAATCACTGTAAATTTGCTGCTGTAAGTAGTACAAAGATGCTGCACACCTGGTTAGTAGACCCTGCTAGTTCGGGCCGGCGAATTCATTAATACGACGCCTAGCGCCGCCGAGAATCATCAGTTAAAATTTTGTCTCTAACTACATCTACATCTACATTTATACTCCGCAAGCCACCCAACGGTGTGTGGCGGAGGGCACTTTACGTGCCACTGTCATTACCTCCCTTTCCTGTTCCAGTCGCGTATGGTTCGCGGGAAGAACGATTGCCAGAAAGCCTCCGTGCGCGCTTGAATCTCTCTAGTTTTACATTCGATCTCCTCGAGAGGCATAAGTAGGCGGAAGCAATATATTCGATACCTTATCCAGAAACGCATCCTCTCGAAACCTGGACAGCAAGCTACAACGCGATGCAGAGCGCCTCTCTTGCAAAGTCTGCCACTTGAGTTTTCTAAACATCTCCGTAACGCTATCACGCTTACCAAATATCTCTGTGACGAAACGCGCCGCTCTTCTTTGGATCTTCTCTATCTCCTCTCTCACACCGACCTGGTACGGATCCCACGCTGATGAGCAATACTCAAGTATAGGTCGAACGAGTGTTTTGTAAGCCACCTCCTTTGGTGATGGACTACATTTTCTATGGACTCTCCCAATGAATGTCAACCTGGCACCCGACTTACCAACAATTAATTTTATATGATCATTTCACTTGCAATCGTTCCATACGCATACTTCCAGATATTTTACAGAAGTAACTGCTACCAGTGTTTGTTCCGCTATCACATAATCATACAGTAAAGGATCCTTCTTTCTATGTATCCGCAACACATTACGTTTCTCTATGTTAAGGGTCAGTTGCCACTCCCTGCAACAAGTGCCTATCCGCTGCAGATCTTCCTGCATCTCGCTGCAATTTTCTAATGCAGCAACTTCTCTGTATCATCCGCTAAAAACCGCATGGAACTTCCGACACTATATGCTAGGTCATTTATATACCGGGTGATCAAAAAGTCAGTATAAATTTTAAAACTGAATAAATCACGGAATAATGTAGATAGAGAGGTACAAATTGACACACATGCTTGGAATGCCATGGGGTTTTATTAGGGAAAAAATACAAAAGTTCAAAAAATGTCCGACAGATGACGCTTCATCTGATCAGAATAGCAATAATTAGCGTAACAAAGTAAGACAAAGCAAAGATAATGTTCTTTACAGAAAATGCTCAATATGTCCATTATTCCTCAACAATAGCTGTAGTCGAGGAATAATGTTGTGAACAGCACTGTAAAGCATGTCCGGAGTTATGGTGAGGCATTGGCGTCGGATGTTTTTCAGCATCCCTAGAGATGTCGGTCGATCACGGTACACTTGCGACTTCAGTTAACCCCCAAAGCCAATAATCGCACGGACTGAAGTCTGTGGACCTGGGAGGCCAAGCATGACGAAAGTGGCGACTGAGCACACGATCATCAACCAATGACGCGCGCAAGAGATCTTTCACGCGTCTAGCAATATGGGGTGGAGCGCCATCCTGCATAAATATCGTACGTTCCAGCAGGTGTTTATCAGCCAGGCTGGGTATGATGCGATTCTGTAACATATCGGCGTACCTCTCACCCGTCACGGTAGCAGTTTTGCTGTCCAGCGCCGTCTGTAGTACATTTTGTAAACTTTGTTTCTTTGTTCTAATAAAATCACGTGTCATTCCAAGCATGTGCGTCAATTTTTATCTCCCTATCTACATTATTTCGTGGTTTATTAAGTTTTCAAATTTATACTGACTTTTTGATCACCCGGTATATTGTGAAAAGCAATGGTCCCATAACATTCCCCTGTGGCACGCCAGAGGTTACTTTAACGTCTATCCATTGAGAACAACATGCTGTGTTCTGTTTGCTAAAAACTCTTCAATCCAGCCACACAGCTGGTCTGATATTCCGTAGGCTCTTTGTTTATCCGGCGACAGTGCGGAACTGTATCGAACGCCTTCCGGAAGTCAAGGAAAATGGCATCTACCTGGGAGCCTGTATCTAATATTTTCTGGGTTTCATGAACAAATAAAGCGAGTTGGGTCTCACACGATTGCTGTTTCCGGAATCCATGTTGATTCCTACAGAGTAGATTCTGGGTTTCTAGAAATGACATGATACGCGAGCAAAAAACATGTTCTAAAATTTTACAACAGATCGACGTCAGGGATATAGGTCTATAGTTTTGCGCATCTGTTCGACGACCCTTCTTGGAGACTGGGACTACCTGTGCTCTTTTCCAATCATCTGGAACCTTCCGTTCCTCTAGAGACTTGCGGTACACGGCTGTTAGAAGAAGGGCAAGTTCTTTCGCGTACTCTGTGTAGAATCGAATTTGTATCCCGTCAGGACCAGCGGACTTTCCTCTGTTGAGTGATTCGAGTTGCTTTTCTATTTCTTGGACACTTATTTCGATGTCAGCCAATTTTTCGTTCGTGCGGGGATTTAGAGAATGAACTGCAGTGCGGTCTTCCTCTGTGAAACAGCTTTGGAAAATGGTGTTTAGTATTTCAGCTTTACGCGTGTCATGCTCTGTTTCAATGTCATTATCATCCCAGAGTGTTGGATATGCTGTTTCGATCCACTTACTGATTTAACGTAAGACCAGAACTTCCTAGGATTGTCTGTCAAGTCGGTACATAGAAATTTGCTTTCTATGTCACTGAACGCTTCACTCATAGTCCTCCTTACGCTAACTTTGACATCGTTTAGCTTCTGTTTGTCTGAGAGGTTTTGGCTGCTTTTAAATTTGCAGTGAAGCTCTCTTTGCTTTCGCAGTAGTTTCCTAACTTTTGTTGTTGAACCACGGTGGGTTTTTCCCGTCCCTCACAGTTTTACTCAACACGTACCTGTCTAAAACGCATTTTACGATTGCCTTGAACTTTTTACATAAACAGTCAACATTGTCAGTGTCGGAACAGAAATTTTCGTTTTGATCTGTTAGGTAGTCCGAAATCTGTCTCCTGTTACTCTTGCTAAACAGATAAATCTTCCTCCCTTTTTTTATATTCCTATTTACTTCCATATTCAGGGATTCTACAACGGCCTTATGATCACTGATTCCCTGTTCTGCGCTTACAGTGTCGAAAAGTTCGGGTCTGTTTGTTATCAGTAGGTCCAAGATGTTATCTCCACGAGTCGGTTCTCTGTCTAATTGCTCGAGGTAATTTTCGGATAGTGCACTCAGTATAATGTCACTCGATGCTCTGTCCATAGCACCCATCCTAAACATCTGAGTGTCCCAGTCCATATCTGGTAAATTGAAATCTCCACCTAAGACTATAACATGCTGAGGAAATTTACGTGAAATGTATTCCAAATTTTCTCTCAGTTGTTCTGCCACTAATGCTGCTGAGTCGGGAGGTCGGTAAAAGGAGCCAATTATTATCCTAGCTCGGTTGTTGAGTATAACCTCCTCCCATAATAATTCACAGGAACTATCCTATTTCACTACAGGACAAACAACTACTAACAGCGACAAACACGCCACCACCGGTTGCAAGCAGTCTATCCTTTCTAAACACCGTCTGTGCCTTTGTAAAAATTTCAACAGGATTTATCTCTGGCTTTAGCCAGCTTTCCCTACCTATAACGATTTCAACTTCGGTGCTTTCTATCAGCGCTTGAAGTTCCGGTACTTTACCAACGCAGCTTCAACAGTTTACAATTACAATACCGATTGCTGCTTGGAGCCCGCATTCCCTGACTTTGCTCCGCACCCTTTGAGGCTGTTGCCCTTTCTGTACTTGCCCGAGGCCATCTAACCTAAAAAACAGCCCAGTCCACGCCACACAACCCCTGCTACCCGTGTAGCTGCCTGCTGTGTTTAGTGAACTCCTGACCTATCCAGCGGAACCCGAAACCCCACCACCCTATGACGCAAGGCGAAGAATCTGCAGCCCAAACCGTCGCAGAGCCCTCTCAGCCTCTGATTCAGACCCTCCACTCGGCTCTGTACCAAAGGTCTGCAGTCAGTCTTGTCGACGATGCTGCAGATGGTGAGCTCTGCTTTCATCCCGCTAGTGAGACTGGCAGTCTTCACCAAATTAGATAGCCGCCGGAATCCAGAGAGGATTTCCTCCGATCCATAGCGACACACATCATTGGTGCCGACATGAGCGACCACCTGCAGATGGGTGCACCCTGTACCCTTCATGGCATACTGAATGACCCTTTCCAGATCTGGCATGACTCCCCCCAGTATGCACACGCAGTGCACATTGGTTATCTTCCCCTCCCTTGCACCCATATCCCTAAGGGGCCCCATTACGCGCCTGACGTTGGAGCTCCCAACTACCAGTAAGGCCACCCTCTGCGACCGCTCAGATCTTGCAGACTAAGGGGCAACCTCTGGAACAGGACAAGCAGCCATTTCCGGCCGAAGATCAGTGTCAGTCGGAGACAGAGCCTGAAAACGGTTCGTCAGACAAACTGGGGAGGCCCTCCGTTCAGCCCTCCGGAATGTCTTTCGCCCCCTGGCACACCTCGAGACGACCTCCCAGTCTACCACAGGTGAGGGGTCAGCCTCAATGTGGGCAGTATCCAGGGCAGCCAAAGCCGAAGCCCGATCGGGGGATGCGTGGGACGAGCTGGCCGTCCCCGACAAACCCCCGTCCGGACCCCCACAGTGATGCCCATTGGCAACAGCCTCAAGCCGTGTGACCGAAGCCAACACTGCCTGAAGCTGGGAGCGAAGGGATGCCAACTCAGCCCGCAGTCGCAGTCCCTGTCCATGTTAAATACTGTTGTGCAAAGAACGTCTGAACTAATCTTCAGAGAGCACAAACAATTAGACACAAAATTTAACCGGTTATTAAAGTACAAGACTGCCTCGTAAATGCAGTAATGCTGCTACTTGTGCACTGCTGAGACACTGCTCGGCGGCAGAAGGCTAACTGTACTGTCAGTAGCGTACAAAGACTATTTGAACGAAATAAACAAATGACAGACGTCTCTTGTATTACTGGAATACTGCAGAGAAATGTTATATAAGGTTCAGACACAGTAGCAGACGACAGTCGAATACTAACAGATTTCGTTTCATTTTGCAGCATCCTGTACGCTGACATCGTCGGCTTCACCGCCATCTCCTCAACCTACTCCGCGACAGAGCTGGTGAAAATACTCAATGAGCTGTTTGCACGCTTCGACCGGCTTTCGGAGGTGAGTAGCAAGTACCAACACCGTCTGGTTAAACGATTTCTGGAAATGTGAATATGAAACATTATCAGAAACAATTTACAATATTTTCTTACATTGAAAACTCCTACAATTAAACTCTGGTTATACGTAGTTGAGCTACATCAATGGAGAACTGCACACCTCATTAATGTGATACATATGACATTAGAGAGTTGAGGGTATAGAAGGAATTATTATTATTCCCGCTGCTGCTGTATGTAAAAGATGCAGTTATCTGATTTTCAGTAAGCAATAAGTATTTATCTTCAGTTCTAAGACATTACAGCGAGTTGTCGTGCGTGGAGTGTGACGCAGTTGGTAGCATCGCCACCTGCAGTCCTGCGTGTCGCCAGTTAAATTCTGACCGCGAGCAGAAATTTTTTAAGTAGTACTTATCGTTTCTAGGAGGTTCTTTAAATAACTTATGTTTGTGATTTTTATAAATTCCCGAATATTCAATATATGTATAAAGACTATCTGGAATATTATTTTTATATATAAATAGTTGCACTATCCGTCCAGGAAGTCAGTTCTAATCTGGCTTTTCGTAATAAAGGTGCTTTCATTGTAAAGTGTTGTATTTCATTTCAGTGTCGCTCCAATTAGCCTACATAAAAGCCGGCTGCATAATAGCCGTCACCTACACAGACAGGAACCAGAATATAAGCAGTACATCTTTCCTAATGTCCATATATTCAGGAGACCAATGGATTCCAAGCTAGCAGTAAGCACCACACCAGGCCTCCATCAGGTTTTTTTCCCAGGCCGCCGCTCAGGACCCGACGAAGTGGCTGAGGGGATTCAAAAGAGTCACGAAACACAACAATTGGGATGAGATGTATACTTTACTTGGACGCTACAGCACAGCAGTGGTTGGAATACAACGAAGCTCAATAGATGCGATAAATCCAAGGCCACATTGACAAAAACATTTGGTGACAATCAACAAGTGAATCTGAATAAGACAGAAGCCGATAAAATATGACATTTGATAAAAGCCGTCGCGCAAGATACGTCCCGAAGTCTTTTGGTGAATCATTTCACAACCACAGAAGCATGCATTAAGTTGTGCCAGCGCATCGAGGAAATGCAATGGAAAAGAGTTGGCAGTACTTGTGGAAGATCACCATGACGTCGCCAGTCTCAAAAAATGGTTCAAATGGCTCTGAGCACTATGGGACTTAACATCTGAGGTCATCAGTCCCCTATAATTTAGAACTACTTAAACCTAACTAACCTAAGGACATGACACACATCCATGCCCGAGACAGGATTCGAACCTGCAACCGTAGCGGTCACGCGGTTCCAGACTGAAGCACCTAGGACCGCTCGGCCACACTGGCCGGCGTGCCAGTCTCATACACCAGACTGTAAGATAGCACAAAGTCAGTCATATCTTTTATCTTCGGTATGTAAACATATACTGAAACATAAATGGTCAATGAGACCATAAACATATTTTTTCGACGATGATGTCTCAGAGGCAGGGGAGGTTTGTTTTAACATTTTAGCATGCACTTGAGAGTGGCTATTAAGGCGAAATCATGATTACGTGAAATAAATAAATTACAGTCAAACGGGAATTTCTTTAAAAATTATACATGACTTTGGTCTTCTAAGAAGCAAAAATCAGTAGTAGGGAATGTTAAAGTTTTATGGACCTTCGACACCTGTCTCAACCACCAGTAGTACATGCCATGAAGAATGGACTCGGCCAACTCGGACTTAAATTACAAACGTCAAGCGACAACCCAGCATCCGACCGACGTAGGTACAACCAACTCTTTCAATTATAGCGCCCCGCAGAAGAACAGAGAGAATGGAGGACAATATTCTTATCTGCTTTCACTGTGGACACCCTGAGAACGTTGTACGCTACTGTAGAGAAAAAAAGATGAGTATTCGGGGACTATTATGCAGCACGATCTCAGCCATAACAACAGCCCTTATCATATCAGTCCAATATAGGCGATTTAGGAACTATTGCTCTTTGGTATATGCTAAAATATCTACATGACATTAGAGTGTTACACTACAGACAATAAATTATTGTTGGGTGCAAATGTATTTCTTAAAATTAAAAGCAGAACAATGAAAGAACACAAACTGCATCAAGAAAAATATACAGAGTTTATGAAAAACTTTTCTTTAAGTAAATACAGACATATTCTTAGTCTCGTAAGTACTATAACGACACTGTTGGTGAATTTAATCCTGAAACAGGCAATTACGATGTTAGAGGTCTATGGTAACGGAAATAAGATGTATGTTATATCTGGTACATACAGTGATACTGCAGTGCATCATAAGCAGGTCACTCAGATTTACCGGAGATATTCCATTATGTTTATCCGTAATGACAAGCCCAGCCCTTGCTAGATGCAATAGAGGCAAGTCTACGTATGACTTCTCGTGCCACTTGCGACACTCTGGGATGAGTTGTTGCTCTTAACCACCACCACTCCATAGGTGACTGTACCTCATCTGGATTTCACATCAATAGATATATGGAAATTTTCTCGACAGTTTCCTGCTCCTCTTCCTAAGATGCAAAGACACACTCTTTGCAGGTTTTGTAGGCGTAGATGTTGAGGTTTTGTCCTCTGTATGACATTCTGCAGATAGTACAGCATGACGGTATGGAGAACAAATACATTATATTGCGTGCCTACCAAAATATTTGGTGCACTGTCCGCATGAATTTACGTCTTTACATTACTATAGGACCAAACACTGAGGACGTCAGTACTGATAATATATTTACTTATCAAAGCTGCATAACATCGAGTTTACCATGAACTGGATCACATCTGGAAGATGTTGCGGCATAAACTTCCTCTATCTGTTATCAAGCGTTGCTTTAGATGAAGCACCTGTCGTACTAGAAATAATACAAGCAAATGCACTGGCTTCATTTCCATTTTTTCGTTTAAGGGATTTCGAGCGCTTGCTTTCAGCAGTTCCTTTTAAAATAATATGGCACACCGTCTGCTTTAAATACGATCTCTTATCCAGTTGTAAGTGCTTAAAATATTTAACCAAAATCTTAATTTTATTTTTGTCAGCACAATGTTCCTGTACATGGTACACCAGCGGCACAAGCAACTGCGGCGTCGGACTATTGTCAACTTCCGTAGCCTCAGTAGCGTCTTGGAATACTTCGAGAAACTGAACTGATTTGTCAGATACCTGATAATATCACTTCCTAAACAAGTGTTTTTTCCCAAATTCATAAAACCTTCAGCAATTTGTTGATGGTCATGAAGACGAGTCTCACTGTGCTGCTTTACCGTAAACTGCAACCAAGAATATTTCACATGGACACGCCTTTTTAAGTGCATTAGGGCATTTCTCGTTGATTTCAACGACACGTTAACTTTAGGACAATATTCCTGCAGTTACACTCATCGAAAAAAAGTTTCGAGAGTTCTGTAACCTGTACAGAAAAATGGAACAGAGATCAACATAAACATCATTTCCACCCTTTTTATTGCTCATGAAAACCACACATTGCATGTTGTACCATCATACAGCGAGACATTCAGAGGTGGTGGTCGAGACTGCTGTACACACCGGTACCTCTAATACCACAGTAGCACGTCCTCTTGCGTTAATACATGCCTATATTCGTCCTGGCATACTATCCACAAGTTCATCAAGGAACTGTTGGTCCAGATTGTCCCACTCCTCATCGGAGATTCAGCGTAGGTCCCTCAGAATGGTTGGTGGGTCACGTCGTTCATAAGCAGCCCCTTTCAATCTATCCAAATCAAGTTCGATAGGATTCATGTCTGTAGAACATGCTGGCCACTCTAGTCGAGCGATGTCGTTATCCTGAAGGAAGTCATTCACAAGAAGTGCATGATAGAGGCGTGAATTGTTGTCCATGAAGACGAATGCCTCACCAGTATGCTGCCGATATGGGTGCACTATCGGTCGGACGATGGTATTCACGTATCGTACATCGGTTACGACGCCTTCCATGACCAGCAGCGGCGTACGTCGGCCCCACATAATGACAACCCAAAACAGCAGGGAACCTCCACCTTGCTGCACTCGCTGGACAGTATGTCTAAGGCGTTCATCCTGACTGGGTTGCCTCCAAAGACCGACGATTGTCTGGCTAAAGGCATATGCGACACTCATCGGTGAAGAGAACTTGATGCCAATCCTGAGCGGTCCATTCGGCATGTTGTTGGGCCCATCTGTGCCGCCCAGCATGGTGTCGTGGTCGCAAAGATGGACCTCGCCATGGACGTCGGGAGTGAAGTTGCGCATCATGCAGCCTATTGCGCATAGTTTGAGTCGTAACACGTCGTCCTGTGGCTGCAAGAAAAGCATTATTCAACATTGTGGCGTTGCTGTCAGGGTTCCATCGAGCCACAATCCGTAGGTAGCGGTTATCCACTGTACTAGTAGACCTTGGGCGGCTTGAGTGAGGCATGTCATCGACAGTTCCTATCTCCCTGTATCTCCTCTATGTCCGAACAACATCGCTTTGGTTCACTCAGAGACGCCTGGACACTTCCCTTGTTGAGAGCCCTTCCTGGCACCATGTAACAATGCGGGCGCGATCGAACCGCGGTATTGACCGTCTAGGCATGGTTGAACTACAGACAACACGAGCTGTGTACCTCGTTGCTGGTAGAATGACTGGAACTAATCCGCTGTCGGATCCCCTCCGTCTAATAGGTGCTGCTCGTGCATGGTTGTTTACATCTTTGGATGGATTTAGTGACATTTCTGAACAGTCAAAGGGAGTGTGTCTGTGATACAATATCCACAGTGAACGTCTATCTTCAAGAGTTCTGAGAAACGGGGTGATGCAAAACTTTTTTTGATGTGTTTGTTTATCCTCAAGAGTGTGGCGAAGAGCGTTACTAACGGGAGTGATTGTTGTGCGGAAGGAACAGTAATTCTATTCTCGAGTGCTTTTTTACATTTGCCCCCTTATCTGTAACGAACGTAACCTTCGGCAGCTGGCTTGTAAATATATCTAACTTGATCGTGTTATAGTTTCCGTCTTCTGCTATATATTTGTAGCACTTTTCTCCAAATCAGATGGGAAATCTGCTAAAAACTGGACCCGAGTTTTCCACTGGAACTCTCGCCAAGATTGAATGCATAGTAAGAGTCAAGTAAGAGGGGCGCGTCTTTCCACGTGCAAGTTGTACGCGCACGCACCATCCTCCCTACCTTGCATCACTTGGGGGACCATAGCGAAAATGTAATAGTCTGCCATTTCATTTTCATTGCAAAAAATTGCTGATGAATGAAGAAGCATGCCCCTTGCACTTGCAGTTGGGTACTGTGCTCCTGTTCCTGTCAGTGTTGTGCAAGACGTAGAAAGCGTTTTCCTGCAACAGTGTTAAACGGCCGCCAATCTCCTGCATCCATAGTTACACCCTTATCCATGTCAATGGATTCAGCTGGAGTTGGAAGGTAGCCACTACTATATACCTGACTATTAGGAGAAACTTTGCAGATATTCAAGTGTTCCAACAGCATTCTGGTACTGTCACCACGGAAAGTTAATATCTTACGACAGCCACTACATTCCGCAAAACCAACAATTCTTTTTTAATTCTCTTCAACGTGTGTAAAATGTTACCATACCGTGCTTTTGCCTTTTTCCTTCAGACGAGTGTAGGTTTCCTCTTCCAGTTTCAGGGAAACTTTCTTTTCTCTTCTACACATGTTCTAATTCTTGGCCGTTGGGAGGACCTTCACCGTTCTATACGTATTTCTGACAATATTATTATTATTATTATCTTTTTTTCCTCAGACTTAAGTCTGGTTAAAAATGGAACGTGACGCGGACCTCGGTCAAGCGTGACTTCCTTGTAACTGTATGGTATATGTTATATTGCATTTAGGAACTTTCGGGTCATTGAACATGTATCAATAATTACAGATTTTTGTAGTTGTATATATATATGTTTGGATGTAGCTGTATTGCATTGATGTACTGGTGGATATTGTGAGGTATGACTCCTGTAGTTGATAATATAATTGGTATAATGTTGACTTTATCCTGATGCCACATGTCCTTGACTTCCTCAGCCAGTTGGATGTATTTTTCAATTTTTTCTCCTGTTTTCTTCTGTATATTTGTTGTGTTGGGTATGGATATTTCAATTAGTTGTGTTAATTTCTTCTTTTTATTGGTGAGTATGATGTCAGGTTTGTTATGTGGTGTTGTTTTATCTGTTATAATCGTTCTGTTCCAGTATAATTTGTATTCATCATTCTCCAGTACATTTTGTGGTGTGTACTTGTATGTGGGAACGTGTTGTTTTATTAGTTTATGTTTTATGGCAAGTTGTTGATGTATTATTTTTGCTACATTGTCATGTCTTCTGGGGTATTCTGTATTTGCTAGTATTGTACATCCGCTTGTGATGTGATCTACTGTTTCTATTTGTTGTTTGCAAAGTCTGCATTTATCTGTTGTGGTATTGGGATCTTTAATAATATGCTTGCTGTAATATCTGGTGTTTATTGTTTGATCCTGTATTGCAATCATGAATCCTTCCGTCTCACTGTATATATTGCCTTTTCTTAGCCATGTGTTGGATGCGTCTTGATCTATGTGTGGCTGTGTTAGATGATATGGGTGCTTGCCATGTAGTGTTTTCTTTTTCCAATTTACTTTCTTTGTATTTGTTGATGTTATGTGATCTAAAGGGTTGTAGAAGTGGTTATGAAATTGCAATGGTGTAGCTGATGTATTTATATGAGTGATTGCTTTGTGTATTTTGCTAGTTTCTGCTCGTTCTAGAAAGAATTTTCTTAAATTGTCTACCTGTCCATAATGTAGGTTTTTTATATCTATAAATCCCCTTCCACCTTCCTTTCTGCTTAATGTGAATCTTTCTGTTGCTGAATGTATGTGATGTATTCTATATTTGTGGCATTGTGATCGTGTAAGTGTATTGAGTGCTTCTAGGTCTGTGTCACTCCATTTCACTACTCCAAATGAGTAGGTCAATACTGGTATAGCATAAGTATTTATAGCTTTTGTCTTGTTTCTTGCTGTCAATTCTGTTTTCAGTATTTTTGTTAGTCTTTGTCTATATTTTTCTTTTAGTTCTTCTTTAATATTTGTATTATCTATTCCTATTTTTTGTCTGTATCCTAGGTATTTATAGGCATCTGTTTTTTCCATCGCTTCTATGCAGTCGCTGTGGTTATCCAATATGTAATCTTCTTGTTTAGTGTGTTTGCCCTTGACTATGCTATTTTTCTTACATTTGTCTGTTCCAAAAGCCATATTTATATCATTGCTGAATACTTCTGTTATCTTTAGTAATTGGTTGAGTTGTTGATTTGTTGCTGCCAGTAGTTTTAGATCATCCATGTATAGCAAATGTGTGATTTTGTGTGGGTATGTTCCAGTAATATTGTATCCATAATTTGTATTATTTAGCATGTTGGATAGTGGGTTCAGAGCAAGACAGAACCAGAAAGGACTTAATGAGTCTCCTTGGTATATTCCACGCTTAATCTGTATTGGCTGTGATGTGATGTTATCTGAATTTGTTTGGATATTAAGTGTGGTTTTCCAGTTTTTCATTACTATGTTTAGAAACTGTATCAATTTAAGATCTACTTTGTATATTTCCAATATCTGTAGTAACCATGAGTGGGGTACACTATCAAAGGCTTTTTGGTAATCAATGTATGCGTAGTGTAGGGACCTTTGTTTAGTTTTAGCTTGATATGTCACCTCTGTATCTATTATCAGTTGCTCTTTACATCCTCGTGCTCCTTTGCAGCAGCCTTTTTGTTCTTCATTTATAATTTTGTTCTGTGTTGTATGTGTCATTAATTTCTGTGTGATGACTGAAGTTAATATTTTGTATATTGTTGGTAGGCATGTTATGGGGCGATATTTAGCTGGGTTTGCTGTGTCTGCTTGATCTTTAGGTTTCAGATAAGTTATTCCTTGTGTAAGCGTATCAGGGACTGTGTATGGGTCTGCAATGTAACTGTTAAATAATTTAGTTAGATGTGAATGCGTTGAGGTGAACTTCTTTAGCCAGTAATTTGCTATTTTATCATTTCCAGGGGCTTTCCAATTGTGTGTAGAATTAATTGCTCGGGTGACTTCATGTTGCAAAATTATCACTTCAGGCATTTGTGGTATCATCTTGTATGTGTCTGTTTCTGCTTGTATCCACCGTGCATGCCTGTTATGTTGTACCGGGTTTGACCATATGTTGCTCCAGAAGTGTTCCATGTCTGTTATGTTTGGTGGATTGTCTATTTTAATGTGTGTGTTATCTATTGTCTGGTAAAATCTCTTTTGGTTTGTGTTGAATGTCTGGTTTTGTTTCCTTCTATTTTCACTTTTTTTGTATCTTCTAAGTCGTTTGGCCAATGCTTGCAATTTCTGCTTTTTTTCATCTAATTGCTCTATTGCTTCTTGTTGTGAGATTTTACCTAACCTTTTTCGTTTTTTGTCTGATATTTCATTTCTTATAAATTGTGTTAGCTGTCCGATGTCTTTTCTCAGTTTTTCTATTCTGATCTGTAGCCTGTGTTGCCATGCTGGTTTTGTGGGTTTCTTCTGTGTGTTGGTTGGTTCTGATCTCTGCCTAGTGTGTATATTTAGTGTAGTGAGTGCTCCTATATAAACCAGTAGTTGTAACTCTTCCATAGTTGTGTTTTCATTTATTTTGTTGTGTATGATTGTGTTGATAGTCTTTATTATTATTATTATTATTATTATTATTATTATTATACCATTACCTAAACGCTATCAAGAAAACCAAAACGGTTGCGAGTTGCTTGCAATCTGGTCTCTTCAGTGTTTTGCACTGAACTGTCTGCATAGGGCTGCATTAGCCGGCCACACAAGAAAGGATGTTAGGGACAGTCCTCAGTTGTTTCCAACGGATTATGGAACACCTGCAGTCTACTCCTGTGCATTAATGGAGACACGACCTGGAGGCCGTTAGCTGCAATTCTCGAAACAGCCGATCCGGCCTCAATAGCTGGGAGCACATATGCGGATTTCGCAGTGACGGGCCAGGCCACCTTCAGAACGCCCATGAGTTTCCTAGGGTGCCTACGTGACAGCAAATTCTAGTTGCTTCCAGTACGTTGAGGTTGAAGGCAACTGACCACATCGAAAAACTTTTTAGTTTGTAACGCAAAAGACCTTGTTTGTGGACAATAACGCTGGCATAATACAAGAAGGAGAATATAAAAAGTAGGTCGTAGGAAGAGATTGTTGAATCATTTGAAGACGATATTCCCACTGTGGAGCAAAGTGTAACAAGAACTCAGCTACAAAATTTGACATCATCTTTCACAAAAGAGCTCAGAAATGTGGATGCTTTGGAAAGTGGAAAAAGAGAAGGATTATATGTGCAAACCAATAAAGAGTTGCTGTACTCTGTTCATTATTGTGTTATGCATTACTGTGTTACATCCGTTATCATCCAGTATGAGTTATTTTTCTTTGTAAAGGATAAAGAACGCCCTGTCCTTAGCGTACCAAACCTTCATGATTCTCAAAGCTGCAGACGATTCAGAAAGCAAGTCCACTCGTGCGTGGCCAGTCATTCCCGCCTTCGCTGTCTGTTTCCCTGTTGCATCGAGTCCTTTGACACCCGGACTCGACCGGGTACCCGATCGAACCGCCGTCCCCGACGGCGCGTCGCGCCTAGCGCATTGTATCCCAGGTACGGCTGAACTCGACTATCCGCGGTGCGTGCGGCATAGCGGAGCGGCCGGCGGCAGAAGGGCTGGGACGGGTAAATGTGGCGTGATGCACAGCTCTGGTTAATTGCTGTCGGTGTTCGCTAAAGTGGAACAGAGAGATTAGGCTACAATATTGACCACCGTATCTGCATACGACACAGCAGAGCAAAACGGTACATCTTTCTCCTCCTCCGCCACGAGGCCGAAACAACACCGAAGAGGCAAAGAAATCTGATACACCTGCGTAATATCGTGTAGGACTCTCGCAAGCATGCAGAAGTGCCGAAACACGGCGTGGCATGGAGTCGACTAACGTCTGAAGTAATGCTGGAGGGAACTGAAACCATGAATCTTGCAGGGCTATCCGTAAATCCGGAAGAGTACGAGGGGGTGGAGATTAGTTCTGAATAACACATTGTAAGACATCCCAGATATGATCAATAATGTTCATGTCTGGGGAGTTTGGCTGCCAGTGGAAGTGTTTAAACTCAGAAGACTGTTCCTTGAGCCACTCTGTAGCAATTCTGGACGTGTGAGGTGTCGCATTGTCCTGCTGAAATTCCTCACGTCCGTCGGAATCCACAATGGACATGAGTGGATATAGGTGATCAGATAGGATGTTTATGTACGTGTCACCTGTCAGAATTGTTGGACCTGCTCTTGCAGGATCGTCTTCCGGCCGCGACGATGTCGGAGCTTTGATGTTTTACCGGATTCCTGATATTGACGGGACACTCGTGAAATGGTCGTACGGTAAAATCCCCACTTCATCGCTACTTTGGAGATGCTGTGTCTCATCGCTCGTGTCAGACTGTAACATCACGTTTCGACTCACTCAAATCTTGATAACCTGCCATTGCAGCAACACTAACCGATCTAACAACTGTGCCGATGTTGCCTTATATAGGCGCTGCCGATCTCAGCGCCGTTTTCTGCCTGTTTACATATCCCTACAATTGAATACGCACGCCTGTACCAGTTTTTTTGGTGCTTCACTGTATAACGGATGCACTGTCGCTGCTTCATTTGGACTATACTCAAGATTACTACGTGAAACGTATCACCAAGGCAGCTGGCAAGTGACTCTCATACGAACCCTAAATTACCAGGAGAGAGATCGAGAGCGCTATAGCGCCAGTGAGATGCGGCCAGGGAGACTTTGCACGTATTTTTACGCTGTACTATGAAAAAGTTGCTATACCTCTACTTTTGGCTGTACCGTATCGCTCTTCGCTTGTCGGACGTCACGTATCAAGTCGAGGTTTATGACTACCAACGAGACAAAAGCTCTGTGTCTTCATCCATGTCCTCCGAATGAAGCCCTGCTATATACCAGAAGTGCCGATCGACGATATTGACGGCGGTAGGATCAACAAAACTAAGGACCTCCTCGACGACGGCGAAGATCGTAGCGAACAGGATCAAACGGACATAATGCGAGAGCCCGCCAGCGCTGCCATACACAGGAACACTGACCAGATCTAGATCCTGGGTGCTGGAGTCGGCTCCAGTGACGTCTGAAACAGGGAGTCTCTATTTCTTCAGGATAGACAGAAACGGCGTGAACTGAAGTGCGTGGAGTTAGGCGCAGTGATTAGCATCACTGCCTGCCGCGCTTCAGGTCGTACTTTCAGCGACCGCACTCAGTTATCTGTTATTTAGTGTTTATCATTTGGTGAAGGTTCTTGAAATATCTTATGTTCGTAATGTTCGTATATTCTGGAGTATTCAATGTTTGTGTAAAAACCTGTACTCAAATGGTTCAAATGGCTCTGAGCACTATGGGACTCAACTGCTGAGGTCATTAGTCCCCTAGAACTTAGAACTAGTTAAACTCAACTAACCGAAGGACATCACACACATCCATGCCCGAGGCAGGATTCGAACCTGCGACCGTAGCGGTCTCGCGGTTCCAGACTGCAGCGCCAGAACCGCGCGGCCACTTCGCCCGGCAACCTGTACTCCCCGTCTATGAGGACCATTCCGTTCCGGCTATACGTTTGTAGTCGTAATAAACGGTCTATCTGTGCCAAATGTTGTCTCTCATTGACGATCTTTCGCCCGCATCTCGTGGTCGTGCGGTAGCGTTCTCGCTTCCCACGCCCGGGTTCCCGGGTTCGATTCCCGGCGGGGTCAGGGATTTTCTCTGCCTCGTGATGGCTGGGTGTTGTGTGCTGTCCTTAGGTTAGTTAGGTTTAAGTAGTTCTAAGTTCTAGGGGACTGATGACCATAGATGTTAAGTCCCATAGTGCTCAGAGCCATTTGAACCATTTTTTGACGATCTTTCAGTTTTGGCTTGATTTGGATTTCGGTGCAACAGTACTAATGTTTCAAAAACTGTTCTGGTTCCTCGCGCTCCGCATGATAAACAAGGTGTTCGTGTGCAAGTAAATGAGGAAAATTATCAAACTAACAAATGACAGAATAACAAGAGATTTCTTTCAACTGCCTATTCAAGAGGATACATATAACCAGACAACAAGAGGGACTGCAAGTACTATGGGGAGGGCAAAGAAGCTAAATGAACGACCTGGTTCGTCTCCCACATGCAGAGACCTACTTCTTCATGTAGCTTGCTGCCGGTTTTGGCACACAAGCGTACCTTGTCCACGGGTACGTGTTGAGTCGAACCGCCCTTTTCAGGCACTATTGCTGATGACCAATAAATTTACTCTTCTAAGTACCCAGCTGAGACACTACATAATCTCACGGTTTGCTCCGTGAGACCTTATAAAACTTATTCTTCTGTAGGAAAGCAAGATCGTTAAACCATGCAGTCCAGGGATGTGCTAGCCTCAGTAATGTTTCCTTTGAGTGCTACTTGTAGTCATACTGTGGATACGCTACGGCTCCCGCTTTGAAGGTTGTTGACCCTGTCACCCAAACTTCACTGTCAGCAGCTGGACCTCTTCATCTTCGTATGGCCATTTCAGTATTATCAGCAATTCTGATACTTAATTATCAGTTCTCCCTGAAATGTTATCAGGATGTAAGCTATAAACCTAATTTTGTCTGATTAGTTGCATTATCATTAAGCAGAATATTCTTAAAATCTGATATAAATCTTAAATCAGTTGATGCAGTTATGTTAATTTACATCAACATAAGTACCTTCTAATTCACACTTGAGTGCCTGGCAGAGGGTTCATACGATTCCTCTACTGTTCCATTCTCTAACAGTGTGCGGAAGTAACAAACACTTAAATTTTTCCGTGCGAGTTCTGATTTCTCTTATTATATACCCCGGTGTAGGTGGATGTCAACAAAATGTTTTTGCAGTCTGAGGAGAACGTTGGAGATGGAAATTTCGTGAATATTTCCAGCCGCAATGAAAAACACCTTTGTTTCAATTATTTCCACTTGAACTCTCCTATCACATCCGAAACCCTCTCTCCTCTGTTTCGAAACAATACAAAACAGTCTGCCCTGCTTTAGACTTCCTCGATGTCCTCAGTAAATAATATCTGGTAAGGATCCCATCCTGCACAGCAGTACTCCAGCAGAGGCCGGACAAGCGTAGTGTAGGTAACCGCTTTAGCAGACCTGTTGCATCTTCCAAGTTTTCTGCCAGTAAAAGACAGTTTTTAATTTGCCTTCCCCACAACATTATCTATAAAATCGTTCCAGTTTAAGTTATTCTTAATTGCAATTCCCAGGTATTTAGTTGAATTGATGGCCTTTAGATTCGTGTGGTTTATCGTGTAACGGAAATTGAACGGACTCCTTTTAGTACTCATGTGGATGACCTCACACTTCTCATTATTTAGTCAACTACCACTTTTCGCACCTTACACATATCTTGTCTAAATCATCTTGTCTTGCAGTTGGCATTATTAGACAGTAAATGACAGTAAATTCTGCAAACAATGTAAGGGGACTGCTCTGATTGTCTCCTAAATCCTTTATATAGATTTGGAACAGCAGAGGGCCTATAACACTTCGTTGTGGAACGTCAAATGTCACTTCTGTTCTACTCGATGATTTTCCACCGTTTACTACGAACTGTGACCCTTCGCTTACAAAACCAAACATCCATATTAATTACACCCAAATTCTGATGGTCGCTTGTTTGCTTGGGCTACCCTATGAGTGTACTACTGCAAAACAACATTGTTGTTTTACAACATCCATGTTACTGTTGTCTCATTATAACGTCGACACATAGCTGACTCCATTGGATACCATATGGAAACACTGATATTCGAACGATGTGGGAGGCGAACATCACCTTAGAACTTTTATTTGGGCTTCTTGAGAGCATCCTACAGTCTAAATGAATAATAAACTTACATTATCTGTGCTTTATCAAACATGTCCCTTGTCTTGTTTGACAGAATGCTATGGAATTGCGTTACAGAGCACGGAATGGTGCTCGTCAAACACTCCGGAACAACTGCTGGAAGAACGCGGGCTAGTGGCTGCGAATTATACACTTACAGGATCATATTGTATAACTCATCGAAAATAAAGGCCCTCTTATTCATTTGGTTATGAATCCACTCTCACTGATTATGTTCCGATGACTGGCTCCCCACAGGCGGCAGTGGCAATGCAGCGCGTCCTATGATCACAACCGTTCAACAGTAGATGAAAATTCCAAGCTTCTGTTGAGCCAAATTTATCACTGTACACTCTCTGCCCACATTGCAGTGCACACATCGTTTGTTGTAACGCGTAACACGGCTTCAGAGTGCGTTAATGAATAACGTCCCAGTAATTATAATTACACTAATAGTCAGCTACTAATAAATTATCATACACTGCTTTTATTAGCCCTGGCTACGAGACATCAAAAGGCTCTATGAACAAATATGCCCACTATATTTCTGTGCTGCGTGTGGAACTCCCCAAGGCAACAAGGCACAAAAATGAAAACCCATTCAAGAAGGCAACAAGCATTGTAACTATCACACATACGCTAATGAGCCAAAACGTTACGACCACTGCCCAACACTTTGCGATGCTGCCTACTTTTGGGTCTTCATACGATTGTAGCAGGCAAAGTTTGTTTATAGTTATCGTCAGTGAGAGTAAATTTCGCTGTAGGAAACTTCCAAATAGGATGCTACGTTGCATCGAGCTGTAGCAATAACTCGGCAAAAGGAATCAGGCTATCAGTCGGAGACCTAAATGTTTACAAAACTATAGGAGAGAGAAATGAAAACTAACTGTGTGGGGAGTAAGTAATTAGAGCTGCGATATCGTGGTTTTCTATTAAGTATAAGTGCATATGTCTTGTCTGAGATATACTTGGAAGACTTTGAGGACTCGCAATTCGAGATGACTAAAGCTGATACAAGGGAGCTTTAAGAATGGAATGCAGTTCTTCTGAAATTCAACGCTCGTAATCTACTCGTAATCTGAAATATCAAAAAGCGAAGACTGACCATAGCAAACAGTAGTGACGATGAGCTTCTCATATGTATTTTCAAGTTTTTTGGCATATATTTTTACGATAAAAATGCTAATGTTAAGTAAAATTTATAATGTTGTCTGTAAACTACTAATCGCCGCGATCTGATATTAGTCTCTTCAGTACCATAAGGCATGGTAGTTTTGTAAAGATACCAAATTAACAACTAGCGAAATGAGTTCTGATTAAAATTGTGGACGCTCAGTAATTTGTATACCGCTGCTATCTTTCTGTACTTCCTGTCAACGACATGGCTAGTAGAGCTCGTTGTGTATAATGTTGTCAGTAAAATATTTTTGCATTAAAAATACTACAAGATACAATTATTTCAAGAAATATGGCCACTTCTCTGATGTAAGCATTCAAGCTGTACGTGCAATGATGTGTTATGTAATGATACATACTGCAACATTAGCTTTATAGCGGTGTGCAACGCAGACGTTAAATTGTCATGTTACTGAAAATTGTTTGATAACTTGATACATGTATGTGCTGTAGGCTGCGTAATGTTATTAAAATGGCTGCTGAAAAGCTGCTTCAGATTTAATTTCCCTCTGAAAATTTTGATTCATTAAATAATAGAGTTCCTTAACTACGTTCATTATTAATGAAACTTCTGAACTACAAAAGGAGATATGTAATAGAACTGAATACCTTATTGTAAATTTGGAATTGCAAAACGAAGAGCTAAATGCAAAGGCGAGGGTTTATACTAACGTCACTTTTGTTATTCAGAAAATTCACAAGTCATATCTGTGCTGTAGTATATGTGTCACCATTTGCATACGACTGAATGATATATAAATCATTCTTATGTATCCAAACATAAAAAGAAAGTTGAGAAAGCTACCATGAAGGGAAAGCAGAAAATGTTTCTTCAGCGAGAGCAGAGAAACTATTTACAAAGAGTCTCTGCATGAAATCCCCAGAAACGGCCAATGAAATTGTAAGATTTGCCCTAAAAGTGAAACGTGCTGTTGGTGCAAAGGGTTAAGAGTTTTTGAGAGGTACAAATGACCTACTGCCATCTGCAAGAACATTGAGGAGGAGAACTGAATCCTGTACAGTTGCACCAGGCATCCAGTGTGGCATTAACGAGAGATTAGCGTGAACCTTTTCTCAAAATGTGTGCAAGGATGGCTGTGTATACTTTCATTGGATGAAATGGAAATAATATCATTTTCAGAATATGACAAGCTTTTAAAAAGACATCTAGATTTTTCAGATAAAGAATTTAGTAGTTCCCTGAAGTTGAAGCTAGCCAGAATTGTTTTCGTGATGCGAGATACGTCAGTGCATGCTGGAGACAAGTAGTAGCATATTTCTAAATGGGAACTCAACCCTCTCTGCTAAACTGTGGCAAAGAAGGTAACTGAACGTTTATTCAGGCAGGGATTTATAGCAAACTGGATCTGAAATGATATTTAATGTTGGCATATGATGAACACTTGGAGTTATTTCTATTTGTAGCCAAGTGAACCGCAAAATTAATCACACCTACTTGCTTTATGAGATTTTATACTTTGCTGCATATGTACCTCGCATTTAAAAAATATATATATATTCGGAACTGTTTGATATCGAAAGTGAGTCTACTGCGAAAGAGATCACTTTTTGTAGTAATATATTGAACTTTTAGGAAAAATTCGACATATTGAAAATTTAGGAAAAATTCAAGGGGAGCGTGGAACTGCTTCTGGTTTTCAGTTTGTCAGTAAGTGAAATGAAGCCAGACGCATTTGCAAAAATGAGTGTTCCAATCACTAGGAATTTACTGAATCATACTGTGGCTTCGGGTGTGCATTGTCAGATATTATTTCAAAAGAGAATGTAGCAACTAACAAATTTGTAAACGGTGTTAGTATGTGGTACGAAAGTCTCTTTGTAGAAACCAGATAAGATGATGCACTGTAGACAGATCTTGAAATGATACGAATAAAAATTCTCGGGTTTCCAAAAGTTTTAAGTAATTAAAATTGCACGAGCTTTCAGTCAAACACTTCATGACCATTTTTAATTGGTATGACTAGCTGCCGGCTATGACGTAACTAGTGCCCGCGGCTTCGCCATGTACAGACATATGGTAACTCGGCGTTCGACATGCCCACTTCAGCCGCGCCATCGTCGGATCACGTCGTGCTGAGCTGCAGGCCACCGTCTCTAATAGGGTGTTATTGGCAATTTTTGTTGCACTGGCTTCAATAATTACGCATCGCAGAAGCCGTTTGTGCGAGCCACGACGGACGTTTGGTCAAATTTTATCCGGTGTCCGTTTTCTAAAGCATGCTCAGCTAAAGCAGATTTCTCGGGGTAGTGTAAGCGTAAAACTTCTCACGCTCTTCCTCGCGTTTTTCCACAGTGTGTACTATCAGTACGAGATAATACTGGCCACATTCGCAAGATCTCTTGTAGACCCCAGGCTTTCTGAGGCGTGATGCCTCTCTAACTGGTCTCTGTAACTGACGAATTTTCGTCGGAGGCCTGAAGACCGATTTGATCTTGTGTCGTTTCAGCAGGCAGCTTATACTGCCCGACAGGGAGCCACAGAATGACAAGAAAGCAAATTTCTCTTTCTGGTCCTCGTCGGTGGTCTTTTTGTGAAACTTGATTCAAATCACTTCATTTATTTGACGGAGGTTATAGGAATTGTTCCAAAGGGCCATGCGTAGGTGGCTCAGCTCACGGAGCAGGTTATCAGAGTGTGATATCTTTCTTGCATGATGCTCCAATGTTTGGAAAACAGCGTGCTTTTGTGCCGGGTGATGATGGCTGATGGCGTCTAAGTACGGATCGATGTGGGTGAGTTTTCTATAGACGCTGTGGCCAAGGCATCCACGTCGTTTGCGGCGCACGAGAACGTCGAGGAACGATAGAACATTGTTTTTTCTACTTACATGCTAAACTGGATGTTACAGTTAATGCCGTTCAGTTGTTCCGAGAACTCGTAGAGTTTCTCAGATGCGCGGGACCAAACGAAAAACGTGTCGTCAACGTATCGAAACAAAGTTCTAGGCTTTAACGGCGTCGTGTCTGACGTAATATCCTCAAAATTCTCCTTGGAGAGGTTTTCAACAGCTGGAGCTAACGGACTACCCATTGCAACTCCGTCAGTCTGATAATAAGAGTTTGCCTAAATAGCTCGACCACTTCACCTACAAAAACTGGGATATTAGGTACAAACAGCCTTTGACAGGCTCATTCGTAAACAGCGCCACCACTTCAAAACTGACCATAATGTCGCCCTCACTAACTGCAAGACGATTAATTTGATTGATAAAATCCGCCGAATTTTTTAATACGAATTTCGCAGTGTCGCTCATGTGGAGCGAGGAGGTTGGCCAAGCACTTCGCCAGCTTGTATGTTGATGAACAAATGGTGAATACAATAAGGCGGAATGGATTCCCGTCCTTCAGGGTCTTCGGTAAAGCATAAGCAGTAGGTGCTATAGGTGCACGTATATCTGGATGCCGCGGGCACCAGTGGCGTCACAGCCAGTAGCTGATGTATGTAAGGGGCGTACCAGCAGCCCAATGGCAGTGATACCATTGACAATCGCCAAGGGGTGCTCGGTCGAAAGCTCGTGTAATTTTGATTACTTGACACAGTTGGAAACGCGAGAACTTTTTATTCAACATTATCGCCATGAGACTCTGCACTGTTACACTAAAATGGTTTACAACATTGAGTTTCAGTGAGAAGAAGGAGTGGAAGCCAATACAAACTGGACCTCAGCTGCCAACTACAACTGCTCTGAAATTATTTGAAGAGCCCTTTTCCAAACAAGTAATTTACTAGATTGTCAACAAACTGCGTTGAATCTTTTTTTTCCAAAATTTCGAGAAACTGGTTATACTCATCCTACGCCCGTCAAATTACGGAATGTAATCAAGTTAATAAATATTGCTCAATATTCGGTCATCTTAATATGAAGCTGAAGATTATGTGTACTTCTTGGATTTTTATTTCTAATCCAAACACTTTGATGATGAGACTGAGTTAGAAATTCAAGATTCGGATCCTACAGGTATTAGTATTATGGAAACAGGGAGGACTACATTATTTATTTGCTTGGGTTGTGTATAAACTTATAAGAATTTGTAAGTCAGTCACGTGTGATACATACACGGAATCAATTCGTTCCCCTCATCTTCCAGGCAGCACTTCTCATGAAAGTATTCCAACTGTTAATGAAGGAGCACTGATGCATCCAACAAAGGCTACCTTTAACGTTACACACTTCTGATCAAGTTGTGGAACTTCTTTTGAAGACTTTTCTTTCCCTGGGAAGCTGCGCAGTTTTTCTGGGGATATAAATGTATGATTCAGTTGCCAGTAAAAGATCTGTCCTAGTAAAAGCTAATATGAGGATGAATCCTGACGCTCGGAAATAAACAATGTAGTGCGGTCAAAGAAACTTGCCACATTTGTTTTAAAGGATGCACTTCAATTTTTTATCTGCAGCCTCACGTTCACTACTGTCTAGATTATATTCTATGTAAATAAACGGCTAATTACAAAACAAGCTTAGTGAAGAAGTAAGACAAAACTCCAAGATTATTTTTAAAAGTTAAAATAGTTGTCAGTATGTGCCTATATGTACACTAGCTTAGTGCTGTTGTAATTTGTTACAGCTCACACTGCCTCTTTTTTTGTGGTACACAGATTATCTGGCAGGTGATTATAGTTAAAGTGCAGCTACCCACGGAGATCTAGCGTGGGGTGCAATTATTTTATGGCAGCAAAACATGGTAGATATGCTAATACGTTAATGAGGAACCGACTTACGCTGTAAAAAATATTAGTTACAATTTTGGCCACCATGTGCAAATCTTGCGCTGTATACTGACATCCACACCGTCATTTGATAACCCATAAGATGACTGAACAACACGATTATCCAGAAGAGAGACTGTGTGCATGGAGCTGTTTTATGTGAATGGCAGCAACTACAGTGCTGTACTGTGAGAGTATCGCCGACTGAAAGGTCTGAGGAGAGGTCCGATGTCATTAAATGGTTTAAGGAAGCTGATAATGAAATAAAACACGGGTGATCTTGGTATGGCACCTGGAAGAGGAAGGCCTCCTATTCCGGAGCAAGTTATTGACAAAGTTGCTGCTGGTGTAACTGACCGTGCTGCATGCTTCCCGGGTAGAGCTAGTGCTTGTACAGTGTCACGGGAACCGTCCATCCTATAGCAAATAGTACGGAAAATGTCAGTCTATTTTACACTACTAATCTCACAAGATCCAGACGGTGCAGCAACTGAAACCTCACGATCTGCACCAATGTTCTTTATTTGCTCTTCGGTTTCTGGAACCGACCGAAGTTGATGAAATGTGGCCGGCTAATATTCTATGGAGTGACGAGGCACATTTTACACTAAAGGTTATAGTGAATACACAGGACTGTGGGATTTTGTGTACTATTAAACTGTATATTGTTTACGGAGAACAATTGCAATCGCCCTATGGGACTGTGTGGTAATAATTTACAACTGTCATTATTCTCCGTCCGTTCTTGTTTGAAGAGAATACACCCAGAGACCTGTCAGGTGTACCGTGACGGCTGTACTTTATAGGGGCCTCCTTATAGAGAATGTGATTCCTCCTTTGGAAGAGCGCTGCTGTGTGGAAACCATTGTTTTCATGACAGCTGGGATAACACCTCATGTCGCTGAAGGATCTCTTTAATCCAAGATTCCACGAACATGTTATTTTCAGAGATTTTCCAAATGCATACCCTGCAAGATCACCTCATAGGTATCCATGCCACTTTAGGCTCTGAGGATACCTAAAAGAACGCGTTTATCAGGAACACGTTCGGTCTCTACCTTTTGCAAAGGCTACAAGAACACTTTGCTCAAATCCCACCGGAACTGTTGCAAACAACTGTTTAGCAGGTACAGCGTTTTTTAGACGCCTCCTGTGCTCATACTGAACAGATTGTCTACGTGACAGTTAATAATAAAATCAACATTATGCGTTTCTCGCTTGTTTGACCTTTTCTGCCCACGTTCTGTTCCTAATCCATTACGTCTTTCTTGCATTCACAGCGCCAGGGTACCACCTGGTGGCCACATATGACACTAGTTTTTTCCAGCCTAAATCGGTTCCACACAAACGCATTAGGATATCTGCTAAGTTTCGTACCCATACGTCAATCACAGCCCACAATGGACCTCTGTGAGTAGCCACCTGATATATACAGCAAGCTAATTTAAACTTATTTCTGAACTCCAAAGATTTCCTGTGTTTCTAGTCATTCATTCAGAGTCAGCTTGTTTCTTCTTTTTGCGGTCTTTCTGTTGTGGTTGGCAGGAGAGCCAACACCGTGTTACTAGAGGAAGCCGAAAGGCACGCGTTTTAGCTCACGCAGGCTGGTGTGAGGTCTGCAACAGGACAAGGAAATTAAAATTTAGAAAAAACGGACGTAGCCGGTGGAATACTTAACTTTAATCCATTAATGGTGAACGTCGCTCTTGACGGTACATGATTCAGTATCAATAGTAACTGGTAATGGCGCCTTGCTAGGTCGTAACAAATGACGTAGCTGAAGGCTATACTAACTATCGTCTCGGCAAATGAGAGCGTATTTTGTCAGTGAACCATCGCTAGCAAAGTCGGTTGTACAACTGGGGCGAGTGCTAGGAAGTCTCTCTAGACCTGCCATGTGGCGGCGCTCGGTCTGCAATCACTGATAGTGGCGACACGCGGGTCCCACGTATACTAACGGACCGCTGCCGATTTAAAGGCTACCACCTAGCAAGTGTGGTGTCTGGCGGTGACGCCACACTTTCGTCATTTTTACGGTCGCTATGTAACTTTTCAGCATGATCTCATAATTCCCAGAATGAGATTTTCTCTCTGCAGGGGAGTACGCACTGATATGAAACTTCCTGGCAGATTAAAACTGTGTGCCGGACCGAGGCTGGAACTCGGAACATTTGCCTTTTGCGGACAAGTGCTCTACCAACTGAGCTACCCAAGCACGACTCACGCCTCGTCCTCACAGCTTTACGGCCGCCGGTACCTCGTCTCCTACCTTCCAAATTTTACAGAAGCTTTCCTTTCTTTCAGGAGTGCTAGTTCTGCAAGGTTCGCAGGAGAGATTCTGTAAAGTTTGGAAGGTAGAAGACGAGGTACTGGCTGAAGTACAGCTGTTGGTAGAGCACTTGCCCACGAAAGGCAGAGGTCCCGACTTCGAATCTCGGTCCAGCACACAGTTTTAATCTGCCAGCAAGTTTCATGATCTCATAGTGTCTTGTTTTGGAACCAATCGTACAAATTTTCTTTGGCTGTGACATATTGCTTTAATATGTTAACATGTCGAATTGTGCTTCTTTATCGTGGCTCAAATTAGATTTTACAATGAAAATATATTTCTTTGTCTCTTACGGATAATGTCATCACATATTCTCATTGATGTTCATGCGCTAGCTATTTTCAGTGTTGAGACTATTTAGTCATCATAACTAGGTAAGAAACTACTGTTTCGTTGTTTTTCGTTGAAAGTGCAACTTAGCACCTTGCGTGAATAGGTAATAAATAGCTCTGTAAATGGTATTTACCTCGCTTTTGTAACTTTTCCCTGTAAAGCTATACTATATAGTTCTCAAGAAAAAGTATGTAGTGGAATTAAAACTGATACCAGTATTTGATAATTTCGGTGGCAACCTCTTTCTGTCTCACATCACTGGAAATGCTGATCTGAAATGCAGTAGTTTAAAGAAAAATCACAGCTGAAAGGACTACACAAATTACTGAAAACAGTAGACAGTTGCCAGTATTGAATAAAATTTTGACTAATGGATTGTACCCTTCAGGCATAAAAATCTTGTGATTATTTAATTGTCAATATTGTTTGTTCTACCTTCCCCAAAAGCCTGCATGTTAGACATCAATTTTTGCCTCTCTCCAGCCCCGTTAAATAAGTTTAATTTATTTTATTATTCTGTTTTTAAATGATAGCATTCCAATTTTACGTGTTTGAGTCTTTCAGTGAAATTAGAAAAATTACTGAGGAATGGTTTTCCGAATATGAAAACATATTCCATGGTTCAACATCGTCATGTACATGGGAACAAATATTATGCTGAAATTTAAAAGCGTTGCAATCGAGAAAGTCTTGTCAGTACTGTATTTAGTCATCTGTTACTACTTTATTTAACAATAGGCAGTAAGTGAACCACATTAAACAGATTCTGAAATAGAAGCTACTGAAAAGTAACACAAATTTCAATTTTCAAAATGTAAAATTGTTTCGACATTAAAGGCAATTCATTAGCAAATATCACATGTTCTGTGTTAAAAGACCTCCTTCTATTTCAAGGTACAAGGAGATGCATGTCATACGAACTATGGCTTAACTGTCCACTGGTTATACAAATAGTTTTAAAAATATATAACATTTTATTCATCTCAGTGTTCTGTAACTCAAGAAGTAATGGTACATTGTACACCACTTAAATGTGCAGAAAGTGAAATGTTTACATATGCTGCACAAAAAGCACCTTCTGGTGTAAGAACAACAAAAGCTGTAGAAAATCTCGGGAACTGGCTATGGCGGCCTCTTGAGACTATTCCCTCATGTGATTCTAGACTCAGTCGCTAGAATGAAGCACTGAACAGTAAACATACAGTATTTTCCCAGTTACACTATCTTCTAGGTACAAACCTTTCCTCTAGTCTAATTTCTGCGTTAGCACTAAATAATTTCGTGAATTTTGTGTAAGACTTGATGTACTTGCTGTATAGCAATTAAGAAACAAGATAACGTTTCACGCAGTGTAAAACTTTTTACATACAAGAAATCCTGATACGTGCGAGTAGAGCTCGCGCCCAAGGTATCCACACAAATTTAACTATGTGTATAGATATCTCTTCAAATCCGGAAATCGATAATTTTGTTGATTTTTGCTTGTTATCGATATCGAGACTGGCAAGATATCAAAATATGTGACATAAATGGCAGAATCATTTACTGCATTGAGGCAGAAGCTTAAACCTCTTACAGCTCCAAGGGACTGCAGACCTTAGTACTTGAGATAAATTTTAGCCTGACACGCCTATAATTTCCTGACAAAAAGGATTATTAACACTCACACAGAAAGAAAGACTGATAGATAGACGGATAACAAAGTGATCCTATATGGGTTCCATTTTTATTGATTTACCGGAACCCTAAGATAAGCTTATACCTGGAATCGAAACCTCAAACTCCAGTATTATAACACAAGACTGCACCCACTGCACTAGCTGTGCCGCATAGCTACAGAGTATTAAGTGAAGTCATTTGTCCCATATATGATTACAAAGTTTCCATGTTGTCTCTCTTTGACGTGCATTTTTCATATGTACAAACGAAATTGTGGTAGATACATTTTTGTAGTGCTGCTATACAAGGACTCGCTCTGTGGTGTCATAGTGTGCGAAATTTGATTCACACTGTATAGACCCCATCGTCTATTGCGAGATTCATTGTCATCTGGTGCACTGAGTGCAAGTGACGCGACTAGGAAACTCTGTAAGCCGAGCAGAGACGAGTGGGGAAATCAACTGAAATAAACGAATTTCAGAAACGGTAGATTATTGTGGCCTGGCACCTGGATACGTGGATCTCGGAAATGGCATAGTTTGGTAGGCTGTTCTCGTGCCACTGCCGTGATTATTTCTGGAAATTCGTTGAAGGACGGTGAAACCAGTAGTAAGTGACAGCGTGTTGGACATCAAAGCCTCGTCACAGAACAAGGAAGTCTGACGGATCTGACGGCGGAGCACCATGCTGGTGCAGGAGTAAGTGTCCTCAAGTGTGTCTCTTGCTCGTTACCGGTATGGAGAGTATGTAGGTGCAGTGCCTAAATGTCACACCACGAGGAGCAGTTCGCGTTTACAGAGCACACAGGGCGCTGTGTGAAGTGCACGCCAGCGTGTGTGTGCTGTTGTTTGTGTGGCTGTGAGGTCGTGAACGCGGCCAGAGCAGCAGGCAGCGTGGCTGGGTGGCCAAGCGCAAACAGGACGGCCGACACCAGGCGGCTGCGCTCTGCAGACCCTCCCAAACGCCAGGCGCTGCGTCACTTAAGCCGCTCTTTAGAGTGCGGCAACTGACGTTGATGTGGATAGGAAATCCAATCGGACGAGACGCAGCACCATAGGCATATGGGACGTAATTTGTGACTATGGTATTCTCCAGCGAACAATGTCGGCTGTATATGGCTCTCAAACCCAACAATTTGTTTTAAAATGGACACACATAAAATTCCTAAGTTATCTGTGTTAAAACGCAGATTTCCCCCCTTGTACACACACTAGTCATATTGTTCTATCTGCAGTGTCCACAAATAAATAATAAAAATATTATAAGACGAAGGAAAGCTCCATGTCCAGTCATTAGGAGCATCAACGCATAAAAGAACACAAAATCGGACAAAGTCACTCCTGAGGAATAGAGCACTTATATTTGCATAACATCGAATACTGCAGAGAAGTTCCTCATTAATTTAATACGAAAGTTCCTCAAGTTTTTACGAAATGCAAAGATGAAAAAGATGTTAACACAGCAAGATTCAAACTGATACTCATTTCTTCTCTAAGAATATAAGATAGAGTGTAACTATATGTTTGTATGTCTGGGATCTCTTTACAAACCCCTTCATGAATTTCTACCAAATTTGGCTCAGAAACAGCAGGCCCCATGAGTACCACCACTATGGGCTTTACAACATTACAGTCCAATAGGAGCATAAATACAGGTAAAAACATATTTCCCTTATTCCTTTATGTAAGCTGCCTTGCAAACCAGGCACGTTGTGTGAGAAAGGTATTGACATGCCTTACTGATCTGAATTACAGAGTAGCTTACGCATCAGGGGTAAGAAGCGGTTTTTCCACCTCCTGATGTGTAGGCTGTCCTACGAGACTGGTGTGTTGTGTTGAACTGCTTTGTGACAATCGTCTTGTGGTAGTAATTATTGTCCTGCATTATAGATGTTTTACAGAAGCTATGTGCGAGGATGGACATACTTTGGGAAATTTTGAGATGGGCAGTGCAGAAGAGGATCATACAGAGGGAGCAGGATGGGATGGATAGGAACAGGGGGAGGGAGGGACTGGAGATGATGAACTGTCAGGTGTTCAGGAAGGGATGCACAAAGGAGGAGGCAGAAGCGGATGGACAGACAGATGGAAGGGGACAGGAGGGACAAAGAAAAGGGAAAGAGGGCGAACAGAAAGTATGAGGGAGAGAAGGACTGGGAGACAGGGTGTGAGGAATGGATGGGAACAGGGGGATATGGCAATGAATAGGGTAATGCAGGCAGGAGAAGGTGTACAGAGAGGGGGCAGGAGCGGATGTATAGGAAATGGGTTAGGACGAGATGGAGAAAGTGAGAAGGAGGAAGAGGAGATGGACAGAGAGAAATGAGACAGGAAGAGCTGATGGGCAAAGAGGGGAGAGAAGGAGATGTGGAAAGAGAGATAAGGGGAGGAATAGATGCCCAGAGAGAGGTGGCAGGAATGAAAGGGCATTCGTGTGAGGAGGAAAAGGCATGAAGAGGGGAGATTGGTGGAAACAAATGGGATGAAGAGTAGGTAAACAGAGGTGGGATTGAAAAGGATATGGACAGTGAGAGGGAGACTAAACACATTTTCGAAGAGAGGCAACATATGAGATGGACAGAGAGGGAGAGCAGGACATGGAAGAGAGGGTATAGAGGACGAGGTGATGCGGAGTAGAAGTGGGAGGATGAGACGGACAGAGAGACAGGTTGAGAAACAGTTGGATACAGAGAGAGAGGTGAGGAGGAGGTTTGTGCGGTATGTGTGTCCATTGTTTACGTGAACAATTACGTATTCTTGGACGAAGCGGAAGTATTTAACTATTTTTCTCAGGCCCTCAGTCGTGGTTACTGATTTTGCGGAATTTTGAAAGCGTCAGGCTGGAATCTTTTTCTGCCAGCTATTGTAACAGTCTATTTTGTAGTGGCCGGTAGCTGACGCCTCTGTGGTTTCGCGATCACTGAAGTATATCTGTGTGTTCCTAATCAATCATGGATCAAGCGGTCGCAAAAGCGTTGGCTCTTTTGTGAGTGATTTAGCAAGGTGTGCGTGGTTAGTGATTAAGAATATAACCAGCAGTCTGTAAACAGACATGGTGTTTAATGGTTTTGAATGCTCGCTCATATACTAAGGAGTTTATCACGATTTAGGACTCTGAAAGTTCGCGATTATGACTGCACAATACCCCATGCAGAAGCTATACCCATCGAAAGGAAGACTCTGTTTTCACTAAAAACTTGAAATTTGTGTAGATTTCACACACGACTATTTACAACATTTACCAATTAATCTGATTTTGCACAATCGGATCGAAATTCATTAGCGTTGCCGATTACACGACTTCGCCTCACAAGAGGTGGTCATAGACTCAAAGAAACGAAAGCATGAAATAATGCGCAAAAAATCTGATTATTTGAGTAAAATGGTAGACAATCATCAGTAATGTCAACTCATACGACGCGCTGATCCTCCTCTATTAACTTGTACCAGTTCCAAACTGGTTAAAAGAAACGAAATGTAATAAATTCTAAAAATCAAATGAAACGAAAATAAATCTCTATCTAAACGTCTCATGGACCAAAGCGGACCTAATGTTACTAAAGTACCGAAAACTGGCGACTTTAGAACTGTAAATTTCCCCCGAGTATGTGAATCATATCAAAGTTACTGAAACCGATTTTCCACGCTTTCTCACGGTTATTAACAATTTCAATGACTCATGCCTCACATACTTGAAACATTCGCCTGTCATTCACCCAGAGAACGCAACAAACGCAAATAATGGCATCCAACAAATGAAATAATAGGGGCTAACTGAAACTAAATGTGTAATATAAATTTTAAACTTGTAATCTAAATGCAGCGTTTGTATTTATTTATTGAAAAAATCTTTCGTCGAAGTTCTTCATTGATTTTAACACAAAACACATTAGCTTGTCAACAAGATATATATCATGGAAAGTAAAAAATTCCACATTTTAGACGATTTTGTGTATTTCAGAAGTTACTTTAGATATTAAACTGAAATACATGCTGTCATTAACTGTTATGGCTCTGAGCACTATGGGACTTAACATCTATGGTCATCAGTCCCCTAGAACTTAGAACTACTTAAACCTAACTAACCTAAGAACATCACACACATCCATGCCCGAGGCAGGATTCGAACCTGCGACCGTAGCAGTCGCGCGGCTCCGGACTGAGCGCCTAGAACCGCTAGACCACCGCGGCCGGCCATTAACTGTTATCACAACAATCGATGACACAAAGTTTCATAGCAGTTACTTTGCTGCAAATGTCTTTAATAATTGCCAAGGAGGTACGTAATATTTGCTAGCCATGAAGTACAGGCGTGCGACTTGTCTTGACCACTCTGTTGGCTCCCAAGCAAGGTACAATGTGGCACTGGGACACTGAGTGTCGCAGGAAAGATTCTGACAGATTCACTATCTGCAATTCATATTGATACTACTCCCCTTCTGTCGTTCATACATAGCAGAGAATTGCATGTCTGAAATTGATGGTCACTAATTCTAATTGAGATAATTCTTTCGCGTGTAGTGTGATATATAGTTATTTACTACACGGATTCTGAGGAAGACCACTGCCTTATGGGAGTTCAAAGACGATAACTTGTTTGAATATTATAAACGTTAAGCTTTCTGTTTCTTAGCAGCAGTTTCTGCCAATGTGTCAATAATCAGACTTCCACTCAATGTCTAAATCGGCAGCAGATGTCTTACGTTATGTTCCAAAATGAAAAGATTTGAGGTCCCATTCGACAATGGCTGTTCCCACCGAAATCCTGATATTTTCAAATACGCCACTCGGGAGATTTCCTGAAAGTCGTATGATTTCGAGGCGACCGATCAGAAGAGCACCACTCATGACGCGTCACAGAAAGCAGAGGTCATGCTGGGCACATAGAAAATTTTCATTGATCGACGCGGTTTAATATTCAAAAAGGATTATAGGATTATGAATTGGTGGTCGTTGCGATACAAGCATCATGATCGAAATGGAACACATCAAAGCAAAATCACTCTTCAACTATCTTTCAATACGTTTTTCATTACGTGCCTTGTGTTCTACACACTGACTGTACTGCAGCGCGCTATACACGCAGCTTCACGAATAATTACTTTCTTGAATTTTCTTGATGGAAAACATTTTGCATTCTTCTTATTGTTTCGTGTAGTTACCCTTCTTCTTTGCTACACTGATGATCCGAAACGTTAGACTCAATTGCACATGATGGCGTTGCGGGCGCGTGACGTGTAAGGAAATAATGTAGGCGAAGCAAGACGAATCTAGAACCATTATAGCGAAGATATGGGTCGTAAATGAGAAACTCCACTGACTTAAACGAATTCGACCAACGGGCCGACTGATACGGCCTGGAGCCTTGGAACGACCATCTAGGAAACGGCTAAACTAGTCGACTGTTCGCGTGCTGCTTTCGTGGGCATTATGGGAAGTGGCTGGAGGATGGAGAGATCCCACGTTGGCTTTCCCGCTCTGTAAGCAGCATAGAGGGCGATATGTCGCAACTCTAACGACAGATTACAGTCATTAAAGGTGAAATGAGAGCTGCAGGCGGCGCTAAGTCATATAAATTCTAAACGATTCATCGCAGCGGCGGACCCAGCCTCAGTGAAGTACAGTGGTGATGCAGGAACAAGTGTTTCAGAGTTCTCCGTTCAGAGCAATTTTCTGAACATTGGGGTTCAAAACAGACCACTCGTACGTGTTATCTTTTTGATCCAATGATATAATCTATGATGCAGTAGGCATGGGATCATCAATAGTGAACAGTGGAGTAACCAAACATGTCACCTGGTCGGATGAATAACGTTCCTGGTTAGACGAGATGGATGGTCAAGTTCGGATATGCCACCATCCAGGTGAACGGCTTGTCAAAACATGCACCGCTCCATGAATGCAGGCCATTGGGGCTAATATTATGCTATACGGGCCATTCACCTCAGATTTCGTGGCAGGTGTAGTAGTAACCAAAGACAGCACGACAACTGTGGCGTAGATGAAAATGCAACCCTTTTTCAATCTTGATATCTTCACCGATGGCGATGGCGATTGCATTTTCCAGCAGAATAACTTTCAGTCTCAGAAGGCCTGAATCGTGCTGCAGTGATTTGTGACGCATGTAGTGAAATTACAGTAATAAGAGAAATTGGAGTTCGTATGAAGGCATTTTGACAGTAAAGGTAAAGACAAATAGTGGTACAACGTACTATCCGCCATGCATCATATGGTGTCTTGCGGAGTGCGTATGTAGATGTAAATGTAGATGTCTAGGACACTTAATGAAGAACAGTTGCGACGCCAAAAGACGGCATATCAGCGTCCACAAACCACCGAATTCCGTTACCTTAGTGGGGACGTCTGGTGCCAAATTCCTCTAGAGACCTACCAAGGATTTGTATCCATGTCACGCCAAATCGCATTCCAAAGCTGGACCACATGATATTAAGCATGAGTTCAAAATGTTTTGGCTCGTCAGTGTATGTCAGGAAGTCTGTAGCATGTAGCCCATTGTTTTCTTATACTACAAAAGTTTTCATGGTATGCGACTTGCCCTGATAGGTGAGCATGGAACAGCGAATACTACTGCCGTTAACAAGTTACTTCGTGTGTACACATCAGTGATTGCACCGACAATTGGAGAAATCTGGGGTTAGTGTTGTGTGTTGTCCTTAGGTTAGTTAGGTTTAAGTAGTTCTAAGTTCTAGGGGACTGATGACCATAGATGTTAAGTCCCATAGTGCTCAGAGCCATTTGAACCAGCCAAATCTGGGGTTATATGGGGATTAGGTCATGGTCAGTTTCATCCCCTAGCGTGGGTAACGTCCTGACAGGCCAAAGACGTGGTTTATGTTCAAACGTAAACTTCTTTAGTTGTCAAAAACTGGCCAACTGTTAATGCTGGTAACAGAGCTACACTTGGATTATGATGCCATCCAAACACAGTCAAAAATCGTGAAAATCAGTTTTCCACGGCAGTAGTGTACAAAATGCCTTGTTCATGGGAACCACTAGACGAAAGATCAACATCTGGCTGAAAGAACTCAAGAGCAGCGGTCGACTCAGCAATACGGATAAATCAGCAGCATATGAACAAGCACTGGAACGCAGGAAAATCCAGCTTAGAATCTCAGATGCTAAAGTTTTATTGGTTCCAATCGTTACTGAGCTATGATGTATTGCGAGACCACAGAAATTCAAAAAAAGGCTCTCTAACGCGCGCCCGAGTGAACGCGTGACCTTTGTCAGCGTTCTGATGAAGTCACAGTTCAATTGTTTCCCGGTCACTAGCAGTAAGGTTGATCATTTTGGCTAGCAAAACATGTTTACGTTTGAAAGTTACTTATGTCTTATAGCCTCTGACGGCGCCTTCGAAACAGAAGACGAAGCTTTAGGTACAGACATGTAACTTAAGTCACAGCATAAATCCTATAGAACCAATGTCACCAACGATATCATGGAATATTGTGTCTAGACATCAGAGTACATTTTGCAATGTAATAGTAACTGCAAATTCCAGGGAAAGATAACAGTTGTATGATAGCAGTGACGCACTCGTGTTCTTGTGTCAGCAGTGTCGAGCAGTGGTCCTTTCTTGTCCACAGCGCTACCACCAGCTGCGGATCAAGATCCTGGGCGACTGCTACTACTGCATCAGCGGCGCCCCCCGAGAGCGTCCTGACCACGCCGTGCTGTGTGTCCACATGGGCCTCTCCATGGTAAAGGCCATCAAGTGAGTATCGCTTTGCAATGGGACTTAATCGTCCGTCTATATTAACACGGAAATTACACATCTCGTGGCCGTCACTCTCCGACCCTGTGATGTGGTAGCAGATGTATTAGAATCACTGAAATGAAATGAATGGATCGATGATATCGAAATCACTGAACATGCAGTAACCGGGACTTAAACAGAAAATTTTGGCTTGTCATGATATATCTTTCTCATTACAGGTTCAGTATTTTAGAAAGTTTTTGACTGGCATCATTTTTCGTCATTTTATCTCAACTTTTTGATCCGCATTGGCTCCATGCATTTCATTTCAGCCAACGTAACATGTATCATCTCTCTGGCTGCGTTACACACGGTCATCCACCAGATTCCTCCATCCAGTTGTTCTGTTGCCACATACCCCGTCACAGAGCCTCTGGTTTTAGTGTTCAGATGTCATGTATAGAAGAACCTTCAGTCACAATAAAGTTTAAGTAACGTCTGGAGGCGTACTGATAGCCAATTTAGAAAAAAAAGAGTCAGTTCCTTGAAATATCCGTGACTGATAACGCAAAATTGATCAATTCGTGTGCTAGAGAAGCACAGGAAGCCTCATTGGTTCAAATGGCTCTGAGCACTATGGGACTTAACTGTCCCCTAGTCCCCTAGAACTTAGAACTACTTAAACCTAACTAACCTAAGGGCATCACACACATCCATGCCCGAGGCAGGATTTGAACCTGCGACCGTAGCGGTCGCGCGGTTCCGGACTGTAGCGCCTAGAACCGCTCGGCCACTTCAGCCGGCAGGAAGCCTCATTATTTTCTCTCATATCGGTTACCTCCAGAGGACGAAGAGACGTGATATACTACCGAACATTTACAATCAAAATTCGTTTCGATAAATCTGAAGCTGATATGTGATGACCACAGATACAGTTTGAAAAAGATAGAGAAATGATATAGTATCGTTTGAAGGTCATGTACCACCTATTATTCTCAGTCATTATGTTATTGCGAAAATCGATAAGAACGCAAAGGAAAAATCTAACTATAGAACTGTGCGCTGAGAAGGCTGAACTAGCGACAATTCATATTTAAGATCTGGGTAAAGACGTCTTCGAATAGTCATTCTTTTTTTGGATGATTGTTTACTGGAAACAGATTATGTATGCACTGAGAACACTGCACTTCAAGAAAAATTCTCCTTCGGAGCACAGTGCAAGGTTTTTGTTTGGCTGTGGTCTGGTTCTCTTTTTCAAATACCAAATACTGAAGAAATCATGAAGGAAAGCTGTTTTTATTTTACTATTATTGTTTGTTTTGAAAGTGGGGGTGAGGAGGGTCTCAGCCTTCTGATTCGTCTGATGAGACCCGCCGTGAATGGATCTCCTGTGCCGACCTCTTCATCTAAGAGCAGCACTCGTATCCAGTATCATCAATTTTCTAATGTTTATCTTCTCTTACAATTTTTATCCTCTTCTACACCATCAACTATCATTCCTTGATGTCTTAACACATGACCTATTGTCCTGACACTTCTATTAGTCATAATTTTTCGGGTGTTTCTCTCCTCGCTGATTCTGTGGAGAATCTCCTCATTTCTCGACAGTCGGTCTAATCTTCAGTGCTAAGGAACAACTCACGGAGGAATGTTTTCAAGAGCTATAATTCCTGCAGTTTAAATCTTATCTAAGACAAAGTAGTAGCTACTGTAACCCAGTCTTGACTGCCTTGAGCATTTATATCCGTCAACACAAAATCAAATTTCACAGCACGTCAAACAGCACAAGGAAACGGTTGTTAACAGGTAGCAGTACCGGCAGAAATTTTACACGTATTATAATTTCAACTGAATCCCAAACGCTTGGATTCTGTTACATTCCCGTTTTCCCACAGTCCATGATTAACTTCCATTCAATGTTATGCTCCAAAGGTATTTTGTCAGAAATTTATTCCTGAAATTAGGCCCTATGTTTTATGCAAGAAGATATCTTTTGGACATGAGTGCCCTCTTTAAATGGGCTATTCCGCCTTTTATGTGTTCCTTGCTTCGTCCATCGCGTGTTTTTTTTTTTTTCTTCCAAGATTACAAAATTTCTTAACATTGAAACTTCCTGGCAGATTAAAACCGTGTGCCGGACCGAGACTCGAGCTCGGGACCTTTGACTTTCGCGGGCAAGTGCTCTACCAACTGAGCTACCGATATCAGCGCACACTTCGCTGTAGAGTGAAAATTTCATTCCTTAACATTGTCTACTTCGTGATGACAAGTTTCGATGTTACGTTTATCGTTAAACTCCGTTCTGCTACCCCCCCCCCCCCTCCCATTACTTTCGTCACCCTTCTGTTTACTCACTTGCACTGAGGATAGCAAAATCAGCTGTGAATCTTATCACTGATATACTTTCACCCTTAATTTTAATCCCACCATTGAACTTTTTGTTATATTTGTTTCTTCAATGTATAGATTGAACAGTTGGGGATGCGGGGGGAGAGGCTGAAGAAGAATACACCTCTCTTACACCATTTTTAATCCGAGCACCTCGTTCTTGGTTCTCTTACATATTCTATATTATCCGTCTTTCCACATAGTTTACTTCTAATTTCTTCAGAATTTCTTCCACAATTATGCGTTATCGAACACTTTTTCTAAACCGAAAATCTTGTGAAACTGCCTTGGTTTTCCTTTAGTCTTGCTTCCATCATCAAGCGCAGCGTCAGAACTGCCTCTCGTGCCTTTACATTTCCTAGAGCCAAACAGATCGTCATCTAACGATAGTCAACTTCCTTTTCCTGTTCTAGCACCAATAAAGAAGAGCACATTCAGTGATATTCTATAGCTTGAGACTCAGAACCAGCTTTCGTGCAGTTCATGAGCAGTCACTTTAACCTTCACGTATGACCTTCAGATATGACAAATATTTATTTCTTCTCCTGGAACCTCCGACTGCTCATGAAATGCATGAAAGCTAGTTCAGAGTCTGACATATTCCTCTACTATGGTAATTTTGAAACGAGGTCACATGTAAAGTATTTTTATTAATATTTTAGTGAGGTTCCCAGTGTATTACAGAGTATCGTTGTATTGTTATCCTTCCTCTCGTTTAGATACTGTACTGTAAGTGTGGGGAAAAAGGGTTACAGGATCAACAGAGAAAGGTGGTATAGTGGTTAAGGCACTAGATTCTAATTCTGTAGAACCACTGTTCAGACCCTAGTCCATTTTTTCTTTTATTTCTCCAAATCATCATTCAGACATATGTCCCGATAAGTCCTGAAACATACCCCATGTTCGCTTCCTTCCTTTCGTTCCTTCTCCAGTCGTAAGTACTGCCCCGTTTCCAGTAAACTGACAGATTTTCCTCTTTGAAAATTTCATTTTCACATTCCATTCCAAACTTTTGCATCATCACCCAACCAGGTTTAGGAAAGTCAAAGACAAGAAAAATATGATTTAATGCTGCATCGACAGTGAAATTTGCAGACACAGAGTACAAGCTCTGTTTTCGTAACCTAAACGTCCGTTTCAAGGAACAATTTCGTTATTCGCCTTCATGTATCCAACAAAATTCACTGACAACCGATATCTGGCTTAGTGGACGGGAACTTAAAACCTGGTTCTCCTGAATAGTTGCCCATTGTTGTAATCACTACACCACCTCGTTGAATTTCAGGAGAGCAGCTGCGCTCGTGTAATGTGCTTCACATATTTATTGCTTGGCTGTAGAGGATTTCGACGAAAATGTGTACCAAAGAGAAATACACATCACCCAGAACTTTATGACCACCGACCTACTATCTATATACATCCGTACAGGCGATAACAGCGTCACCTGGCGAGGAATGACTGCTAGTCAGACACGCGCATGGAGCATTTAGTATCCGTGAGCGTGCTGCCCGTGTGTAGGATGGGGAAGGCGCGCGATTTGAGTTTGGTCGAGGGCAGATTGTGATGGCCCGGCGGCTCGGCACGAGTGTTTCAGAAACTGCACGACTTGTTGCATGGTCGAGGAGTGCTGTGGTCAGTGTCTTCAACACGTGGTGAAACCACGTCCAGACGTCGTGGAGTTGGATGGCCACCACTAATTACAGATGTAGGACGTTGTAGGTTAGGCTGGCTGGTACAACATGACAGGTAGTGAACTGTGGCGGAGCCAACATCAGACTTTAATGCTGGCCAGAGTACAAGTGTGTCTAAATACACAGTGCACCGAACACTCCTAACGATGGGCCTCCGCAGCCGACGACCCATGCGTGTGCCAATGTTAACACAACGACATCGACAATTACGACTGAAACGGGCACGCGACCGTCTGGATTGGACATTGACGCAGTGGCAGAGCGTTGCGTGGTCTGATGAGTCCTGATACCTTCTTCATCGTGACGATGGCAGGTGCGAATCTGACGTCTGCCAGGAGAACAGCTTCTTCACATCTGTACTGCGGGACGGACACAAGCTGGCGGCGGCTTCGTTATGCTCTGGAGAACATTAATGTGGGCATCCGAGACCCAGTGGAGCTCATCCAAGGCACCATGACAGCCAAGGAGCATTGTACACTGATTGTACACCCCTCCATGACGATCATATTTCCTGACAGCAGTGGCATTTTTCAGCAAGATAATGCGCCATGCGACAAGGCAGGAGTGTGATGGGGTGGTTCGAGGAACACAGTGGCGAGTTACAGTTGATGAGCTGGCCTCCATCTCGCCAGATCTGAGCCCGATGGCACACTTCTGTGATGTGGTTGAACGCTGCGTCAGAGTTCATGTCCCTCTCCCCAGATCAGTGTACATGAGTAAATAAGAAAATTAAAAAAATAATAAATCAAAGAAAGTTAAAACACACCAACCAACCTCCCCTCCCCCCCCCCCCCACACACACACACATACAGTGATTAGCAGTCATTCCTCGCTTGGTGGCGCTGCTATGGCCTGAACGGCATTTTATCGATAGTAGGTCGGTGGCCATAGTGTTCTCGCTGATCAGTGTATGTGTAGATGATATCACATACCCCATAGACAAACCGCAGGAGCACAAAAACAATTTACACACGAACACATCACATCTTATAATGCAGTGTAGAAATGGAACCAGAAAAAACAATACAGTGCCTTCGCCTCAAAATAACAACAAACACAGTTTCAACATTTACAGAAAAGAAATAGTTCCAGACATGGCAATACAAGAGAAATTAAACTGCCCACATCGTAATATAATTAGCAGTCATCCAGCATATGCAAGAAGGCTATTTGGGAAAAAATGGTTCAAATAACTCCAAGCACTATGGGACTTAACATCTGAGGTCATTGATCCCCTAGACTTAGAACTACTTAAAACCTAACTAACCTAAGGATATCACACACATCCATGCCCGAGGCAGGATTCGAACCTGCGACCGTAGCAGCCGCGTGGTTCCGGACTGAAGAGCCTAGAACCGCTATATCACAGCGGCCGGCTATGCGGAAAACATTTAAGTTAAAATAACTGTCAACAAGAGTTAAAAATGATCATAAACATATTACAAAGCAATGGTTACAACAGCAAGTGAGTACGGAAACAACACAGCACCATTAAATTAAATACACAATAGATGGCGATAGTAAGAACGGTCCAGATTTACCAAGACGTAACAACAAAACGCAATGGACGCTCAAACCGGAAAGATCATCCGTCAGAATGGGACACTATATTACACCACAACCTACTGTCACAAAATTTGGCAATATCTTCGCAGAACGTAGATTTGAATCATCCCTGAAGACAAATAACACAATACGTAAGCAGTCAGATCCTGTGACAGAAGAGAAAGATGAATACAGTAGTTCGGGAATATGCAATTAAAAGGTAACAGCTTCACCTTTAAATAATAGTCATGACGTCAAGAAATTTTAATATCAAGTATAAAAAACTTATAAGGGCGCTGAAGAGTGAATGTACCCACTCGATATGTGCAGACCATCTAATAAAAGAAAATCAACACGACATCTGGTTAACAACAAACATGGCAATCTTACGCCACAGTAGCAAAAGAAAAGGAATGCTCACTCTCGAAGAAGAGTTCTTTTTGTACAGCTGACAATAAGTTAAAATCAAAATACGCTCATTGATAAAAAAGCAGTAACAGAAAGACAATTTTCTCACCAATTAATAAAGAAACTTACTAAAACTTTATTTAAAAAACACGTAGAAAAAAGAAACTGAAAACATAGACACACACACACACACACACACACACACACACACACACACACAGTGTTATCACTACCCATCCTTTCTGTATCCCCATTCCAACACCCCACTCCAGTCTAACCCTCCATAGATTTCATTATCCCTCAGACAAATAAAGAGCCAGTGAGCACGGCGATGCGCAATGGGCAACAAAAAATGTGCGTGTAGTAAAATGTATGAATGTGACCATGTGACTAACTATCCATTCTGAACATGTAGTGTGTGGTTCTAGGGTTATCGGAACACCAATAGAAACACGAAAAGAATACAAAAATTGACGTAAGTGACAAATCACAACTGTATATTTGTAAATAGTTATACAATTTAAATGTGCTGCCAGGAAACTCTGCAGTTACTCTAATAAAATATGTACAATTAAATAGTTTTTTGCATATTATAAACCTCTGATGATGTTTAGTGTGGCAAGGAAAAACATGTTTGGCTTAACACAAAGTGAAATCCGTTACACTTTCGTATTTTTGTGCTAACTGCTCTGTTCTTCTACGATTCTAACATCGCATTTTTTTAGTTCTTTGGAAACCTGCAGCCAAGCCTTCTAGATAAGGTCTGGATATGTACTCTAGAAGCGTGATATACTCTGGTTCCTTCAAAGATGCATTGATCTACGCCAAGATCCTCCTAACAAATCCGTCCTCCAGGCGAATTGCATGTTATTAATTTTACAACACATTAATTTCATTTAATAGCATTTCGTTAGGTATTTAAAAGTTGTGACAGACTCCTCAAGTTCCAGTAATCACTACTAATTTTGCATGATAATTCCATTTTACATCATTTCGCTTAATGTTTAAAAGACGGGTTAGGTTCTTAGAGTTCACCACTAATGATAAATACTATTTGCTTTCTCTGATGAAAAGATTTCGTGTTTTCAGTCGAATGTCAGCATTGAAATTGCGCGAAGTTTCGATGATTGGTTTTATCTGTTGCTTTCGGGCCAAGTGCATTGTATGTTTCGCGTAAAGATCGTATGCACAAGAAAAATATGTTAGTGTGACTAGTGAAGGTATGCACCGCATGGTGACTTACACAATGTGTATGCAAATCCCAGGTTACGGACGTCCTGATGTTAGCAACTTACAAGTATTTAACCAATCGTGGATACGGCGATGGAACAGAAGTATTAAAAAGATACCTACTATGAAGACGATTACTGTGTTACTATGAAAAAGAAGAATTATTACCAGACACCTGCTGACTTTCGGAGCTGAATGGGACTACGATAACTACTGTTATAGGATAGGGACTTTGTAAGCAACAACTACCCCAACTCTTAGTAATGGAAAGAAGAACTGAGACCAACAAAGTTTCCTCCACTGACAGTGAGATTGTAGACCTAGGTAGAAAGGATTCCACTGCTGAAACAGTAAATTTTTGGCAATATGTTAAAACTTCTGCGCTTTTTCCTTAATATGGGATACAAACAACAGTCGAAACTGAATTATTTTTCTTTATACAGGTGATAACCGGTTTCGATTACAATGATCATCATGAAACTAATGTACTGAAATACGATAATACAAAAATTGGTCATAGTAGCGGATGAGATACTATTAGAGACATCGAATCTCAAACATAAAACGTAACATACAGCGGCACATATGCTCTGAGTAAAAAGTTTACGTTTTTTACTAATGTCGTTTTATGTTTATGACTTAATGTTATTAGCAGTATGTCATCCGCTACTATGCCCCATTTTATCATTATTGATTTCAGAATCTTAGTCTGATTATGGTTATTATAACAGAACTGGTTATCACCAGTAGAAACAAAAAGCACTGCGATTTGAAATATTACTTTTCAGTCATATGTTAAACAGGTTGGAATACTGAGAATTCTGTGACTACCAGAGATGAATTTCGGAGTAATTCACAAAGTCTACAAAAATGACTATCAGTAGACAATATGAAAAGACAATTTCATACAAAAGAAAATATATTGCAGGCTTTGGTTCATTCGCTGCCGCTATTGAACACTATAAATACTATGATGACCATGAAAGAAAAATATATCTTAGAAACAACTGTGCAGGGGGAATACACATATTGGATTATAAAAAGTTCAAGGAAGACAGGAAAGGTCAAATGCAATAATTTGAGATAAGGAAACCCGGTCCAGAACGACTGAGTCAAAAATAATGAAGCCAAAGGGGTTGTGGGATGATCATTTCTGTGTGAAAGGTATTAAGCTGTTTTACTATACACATACTAGGACAGCCAAACCTAGTTAAGAAGTAGGCATGCATTGTGACGGGTGGAACAGGAAACTGCACTAATACTCAGATGGCGTGACATTTTCACTGTCAAGATCAGTCTTAATGCAAAAATCCGCAATACAATAGTTAGTGTTTACTTATCATGATTTGTCCCATGACGGGAGCCAATGTGCTATGGTCACTGTACTTTGAGCACTAAAATATGTCTTTAACACGGAAAGATATTCTGCTTGAATAAAATATACAATGAGGTTTGAAATTACAGAATAGTTACATTATATGGGGTTGTTTATGGTTAAGGGGTTTTATGACTTCACTGATTGTGGCGCCAGGCTGCTAACAATTAAGTATATGCCAAACAAAACATGCTACAATGTGCATAGTATCCTGCAAGAGAAGTGACAAAAATGTGATACAGAAATAACGGGGTATCAGACAGTGAAAAGTGAACTTTGGCAAGAGCATGTTCAGAACCTTTGCACATAAGCATAAAAAATATGATATATTATTACAATAAGTGATTGATTGAACAAAAATTAATATTGACTGGCAGCTCAGAGGCCAGGATTGTGCGAAAGCGTTGTGCTTGCGTAACACAAGAGACATTTGTTATATGATTCCAAGGTCTCGTCTACAGTGGGGCGAGGCTTAAAAAGAGTAGAGGATTACTTCAGGCAGTGAATCTCAGACCATCGTGATACCATTGACGCCATGAGCAACAGAGTGTAGTGTAGAGAGGGTAGCAGTGACTGACATTTGAATCACTACCATTAGAAAGCAGCAGCGTCTTGTGAGGCGTCTCTAAAACTCCAACAAAACAATCTGAACAAAGTTTTATTCTCTGAGGCAATCCAGGGATGGGCATCCATTGGTGACCCACGAGCCTGATTCACTTACTGATGCTGCCAGGTCACCAGATCACATGACGCGACAGCAGCGCTCCTAGCGCATAACGCCAAGACTGTGGAGTTCAAATGGCTCTGAGCACTATGGGACTCAACTGCTGAGGTCATTAGTCCCCTAGTACTTAGAACTAGTTAAACCTAACTAACCTAAGGACATCACACACATCCATGCCCGAGGCAGGATTCGAACCTGCGACCGTAGCGGTCTCGCGGTTCCAGACTGCAGCGCCAGAACCGCGCGGCCACTTCGGCCGGCAGACTGTGGAGTCCGTGACTTTAAAGTTTATGGGATAATGCACCGACATAGATAGCGCAATCTTCAAGAGCCTCCACGCCCCGTGCCAACAAAGCTTCAACGCACGCATTTTTGAGAGTACAGTCCATTTCATGTTCACCCCATCTGCAGCTGTTTATGTTTATTTACGCGCGGTGAACGTTGAGGACGTTTTGTTGCTGCTGTCTTAAAATTACCATATCAAAATTCGGCAACGCCGTTAGTATAGAAAAACAATGTTCGTAACGCGTAAATAAATGTTAACATTCGAAGACGAGATACCAGGCATCTTCAGATGTAATCATGGGAAAATAAAAGTCTGCAATAGTAACTGGTTGCAGCTAATAAATTATAAATTACCTCCAGTTTCAACAGTTGTAGTGTACTAATACGTCCGCAACGGACAAGATTTATTTATTAACGTCAATACGAGAAAAAATAGAAAAACAAAATACGCCAATGAAGTAGGCACTCCCAGTCAACAAACAAAAGGAGTAAGTTTACGAATTACTTCGGCCGGCCGGATTGAAACCAATCACGTTCTTAATATGGCCCGTGGTCCTCCGGCTGCACGCGAGTGCCGGCCGGAGTGCCCGTGCGGTTCTAGGCGCTGCAGTCTGGAGCCGAGCGACCGCTCCGGTCGCAGGTTCGAATCCTGCTTCGGGCATGGATGTGTGTGATGTCCTTGGGTTAGTTAGGTTTAATTAGTGCTGAGTTCTAGGCGGCTGATGACGTCGGAAGTTAAGTCGCTTAGTGCTCAGAGCCAACCAGCTCTATCTCGAAAAGTTTCCACTTGTCATTGCTATTCCTTAAACATGGCGTACTCTCAATGACTGGTCCCTTGCACATACTCCAGATAACAGGGTGTGGCGTTACAAACTTGTTGCTTGCACTGCGACTTTTTTGTGATACTTCGTTTGCCCATCAAAAGAATTCCACGAAAACAACTTGGGATTAGAATTTCTATGGTAAGCTGCCATATGCTTCTGGCCACGGGAAACTGACTTTTACGATCGCCAAGTTCCCACCTAGACGCTATTTTCTTGCAGCGTCGTTGGTACAGTCGTTTCACCACGCCGCCATGTTTGAATGCGGGTTAGTCAACAGACGTGCGGAGGTTAGTACACCGGTTCTAATAAGATCACTGACTTTAAGCACCGTCTGGCGTAGCCAGTAGTTGGATGGGTGACCATGCAGGTATGCTGAGAGCAGTTAAAATGTTCCCTTTCTCTTTACGGTAGTGGGGACAGGATTGGTGGTGGCGTAAAGTCTCTGATCACCACTCTTTGTGCCAAATGTCCTGGATTCAGTTCCAAATTTCTCCGCAGTGTCTCATGAAATGAGGGCTTGCGACAAGATGATGGTGAGCCGTTCGTCGCTTGGGGTCGTTAAGCTAGGCGGTGCCTTTCGTGCTCTTCGAGACGAGTAGCCTATGCGTAGGCACCGAGTACCACCCTCTCCATACTCTCAATGTATCCAACACGAACGTGAAAATACGCTACACATGCACTCATTATAGTCACTTATACATAACAGATAAACTTACGCACATAGCTCTCATACTTAGCAAAAGATACGGAAAAAATTTCCAATTAGGCGGCTGAACTTGCCCTCGGGGTCTCCCAGCCGTTCCTGGCATACAAATGTAGGTTTTTTACATGGGCTGACTTCTCTCGTGTTCGAAGCAAACCAGCTGACGAGGCAAAATTCCAAGAAAGGCATCTTCTTGTAGGAACTGTATGCCCTCCTTTAGTAGTGCCGTAATGGAACTGAATTATACAGGTTGCGGCGCTTAAATCCGGAAAAAATTTAAATTTGAATTTCCCGCCATATCGTAGTTCCGTCGGGGGTCGCGGCTGGCATTCGTGAAAGCCATAGGCATCTAGTAAACAGCCAGAGCCTCAAAATGACCGAAATGTTACGGAAAAGTGCGGAGTACAACGGAAGAGCCGCGATAATCTAAAGCCTTCGCGCTGGGCGTTAGCGCACTGAAATAGTTCGATTCTTCGGGTACCCGAAATTAACTGTTTACGATACTGTGCCCAAGTATAACACTTCGGCTGTGGAAGGCTCCGCTAACCTGACGAGGAAACCTCATTCGAGGAAACGCGTGCCACGAACTTCGGCAGCCATCGAAAAAGCTCAGACGCTGATTTCTGAGGATCCGGGACAATCGCTGAGGAAATTGGCGTCGGTATTGAATGTCAGTGAACAAACAATGCGTGATGGCAGAGGAGGACCTCAAACGAGCCATTTAGTTCAAAACTGGCTCTCTGACCACATTGACATGTTCTGGTCAACGGAGTTCAGGCTCCCGAATAGCCCGGATTTGAACCCCCTCGTCTACTATGAATGAATAGTAATGCCTCCACCTTCGTTAATTGAGTTTGGATAGGAGTATTTTAATAAATCAAACGCAGAAATAATCCGTCGAACAATCTTTAATACACTACATTACTGGCCATTAAAATTGCCACACCACGAAGGTGAAGTGCTACAGACGCGAAATTTAACCGACAGGAAGAAGATGCTGTGATATGCAAATGATTAGCTTTTCAGAGCATTCACACAAGGTTGGCTCCGGTGGCGACACCTACAACGTGCTGACATGAGGAACGTTTCCAACCGATTTCTCATACACAGCCGGCCGGGGTGCCAAGCGGCTCTAAGCGCTACAATCTGGAACTGAGCGACCGCTACGGTCTCAGGTTCGAATCCTGCCTCGCGCATTTACGCGTGTGATGTCCTTAGGTTAGTTAGGTTTAAGTAGTTCTAAGTTCTAGGGGACTGATGACCTTAGAAGTTAAGTCCCACAGTGCTCAGAGCCATTTGAACCATCTCATACTCAAACAGTAGTTGACTGGCGTTGCCTGGTGAAACGTTGTGATGCCTCGTGTAAGGAGGACAAATGCGTACCATCACGTTTCCGACTTTGATAAAGGTTGGATTGTAGCCTATCGCGATTGCGGTTTATCGTATCGTGACATTGCTGCTCACGTTGGTCGAGATCCAATGACTGTTAGCAGAATATGGAATCGGTAGGTTCAGGAGGGTAATACGGAACGCCGTGTTGGGTCCCAACGGCCTCAAATCAGTAGCAGTCGAGATGACAGGCATCTTATCCGCAAGGGTGTAACGGATCGTGCAGATACGTCTCGATCCCTGAGTCAACAGATGGAGACCTTTGCAAGACAACAACCGTCTGCACGAACAGTTCAAATGGCTCTGTGCTCTATGGGACTTAACATCTAAGGTCTTCAATCCAGTAGAACTTAGAACTACTTAAACCTAACTAACCGAAGGACATCACACACTTCCATGCCCGAGGCAGGATTCTAACCTGCGACCGTAGCGGTCGCGCGCTTCCAGACTCAAGTGCCTAGATCCCGCTCGGCCACTCCGGCCGGCACGTACAGTTCGACGACGTTTGCAGCAACATGGACTATCAGCTCGGAGACCATGGCAGCGGTTACCCTTGACGCTGCATCACAGACAGAAACGCCTGCGATGGTGTACTCAACGACGAACCTGGGTGCACAAATGGCAAAACGTCATTTTATTGGATGAATCCAGGTTCTGTTTACAGCATCATGATGGTCCGTGTTTGGTGACATCGCGGTGAATGCACATTGGAAGCATGCATTCGTCATCGCCATACTGGCGTATCACCCAGCGTGATGGTATGGGGTGCCATTGGTTACACGTCTCCGTCACCTCTTGTTCGCGTTGACGGTACTTTGAACAGTGGACGTTACATTTCAGATGTGTTACGATCCGTGGCCCTACCCTTCACTCGATTCCTGCGAAACCCTACATTTCACCAAGATAATGCACGACCGTATGTTGCAGGTCCTGTACGGTCCTTTCTGGATACAGAAAATGTTCGACTGCTGTCCTGGCCAGAACATTCTCCAGATCTCTTACCACCTGAAAACCAATGGTGGCCGAGCAACTGACTAGTCATAATACGCCAGTTACTACTCTTGATGAACTGTGGTATCTTGTTGAAGCTGCATGGGCAGCTGTACCTGTACACGACATCCAAGCCCTGTTTGACTTAATGCCCAGGCGTATCAAGGCCGTTATTACGGCCAGAGGTGGTTGTTCCGGGTACTGATTTCTCAGGATCTATGCACCCAAATTGCGTGAAAATGTAATCACATGTCAGTTGTAGTATAATATATTTGTCCAATGAATACCCGTTTATCATCTGCATTTCCTCTTGGTGTAGCCATTTTAATGGCCAGTAGTGTATATTGACTCTTCCACATAATCACCAGCCAATTGGATACATTTCTGCTAACGATGAACAAGTTTTCTGAAGCCGTCATGGAAGTTGTCGACACACTGTTTCTGCAACCTCAGCCTCACCGTTCTCTCATCTTGTTCATAAGAAGCATAATGATGTCCCCGCAGATCGTCTTTCATTATCAGGAACAGATGGAAGTCAGACGATGCTAAATCTGGACAGTATGGAGGATGCCGTATGGTGGAGAGATTCAGTCCCTGAAGTTCTGTTGTGGTCGCATGCGAAGTGTGTGGTTTGGCATTGTCATGCTGCAGGAAAACTTTTCCCTTTTCCTTTCAGACCCTTGTTAGCCGTCGTTTCTGAGTTCGCAGCGTTGTGATGTAACGCTCTGAATTTATTGTTGTTCCACAATCAAGGAAATCAACATGGATAACACCACCTGCGTCTCAGAACACTGTCGCCATGATTTTTCCAGCTGAGGGCAGCGTCTTGAATTTCTTTTTCTGGGGCGAGTCTTTTTGTCGATATTCCATAGACTGACGTATAGTCTCCGGCTCGTAATGGTGTACCCGCATTTCGTCTCCTGTCACAGTTGAATGGAGAAAGGCGTCACTTTCATTGTAGCGGGAGAGGAGTTCCTGGCAAATTTCAAATCTGTGCGTTTTCATTTCAGGAGTCAACATCCTGGGTAGCCATCGTGCACAGATCTTTCTATAGCCAAGAAAAGCAATAATGTGACCCACACATTCTTGTGAAATGGCGATTGTGCTTGCAGTTTCTATCTGAGTGATACGACGATTGTCCTGAATCAGTCTGTCAACATTCTGCTTGTGAAAGTCGGTAGCTGCTGTCACAGGACGTCCAACTCTCTGTTTGTCACATGGGTCAGACGTTCGCCCCTTAACATCTTTAAACTTACTCGCCCAGCGACGCACAGTATTCACATTAACACATTCACCATAAACTGCTTTCATTCTCTGATGAATCTCCTTTGGGTTGACACCTTCTGCTGTCAAGAATTCAGTGACTGCACGTTGCTGCCGGTAGGGGTGGCCGAGTGGTTCTAGGCCCTACAGTCCGGAACCGCGCGACCGCTACGGTTGCCGGTTCGAATCCTGCCTCGGGCATGGATGCGTGTGATGTCCTTAGGTTAGTTAGGTTTAAGTATTTCTAAGTTCTAGGGGACTGATGACATCAGAAGTTAAGTCCCATAGTGGCCAGAGCCATTTGAACCATTATTTGCACGTTGCTTAAATCGCACTGACCGACCGTCTGCGCAGCGTTCCATACTTCACACTGTAACAACGCAACCGTTCAATGCTAAGGCTTCCCGCCAACGGGAGCTGTAGAGAAGAGGGTACGGAACAAGGCAGTATCTGCTGCATACAAATGCTGCGAACTGTTGAAGAGTTACGAAGGTGGAGGCATTACTTTTCAGTCAACCCTCGTATGTTTGGTGCGTAGTCGACAGAGTTACCTGTAAGACGATGCACACTAACGTCGCATCTCTATGCACCGCATTCGCGAATATGGTCAACGCTGATTTAAAGAGTGCGTGCGATAGCTTTAGGAAAATACTGGAGACGGTCATTGCAGCTGAAGGGGCTTACATCGAGTAATGTTGCTCTTGAAAGATATCACTACTTATATGTAAAAGGATTTTCATTTGTATCGTGTTTTAATACATTTGCTTTTAAAAAAAAATCATTTGTCCGGATTTAAGGGCTGCACCCTGTATACAGTTCTTACAGCACATGGAAATAGAAAGACTTGCAGTCAAATCACTTGCTTGGTACGTTACCGCGTTAACGTCTTGATGGAGTCTCCCACCAACAATCGCCTTCATTGTCTGAAGAAGATGATGGCTTTTATATCTAAATATTACAAGTTTCAGTGGTACTACGAGACGAAAGATCTAGAGCCTCTTTAACTTCTGTAACATCACAAACGCCTTGAGCAGAATACATGGGAGACATTTAATTATGTAAAACCTACAGCAGTAACGTTTTCCTAGTGAAGTACGTTGTTGCAAATCAGTCGTGAGAGGGCAGAAAATATCGCGATTTCTTTTAAATAATCTTGGGGGGCGTAGCGACAATGATCTGCTAAGATAGCAACGCACCCACAAAGATTTGTCTAGAAACTTCGGTTGTTGTGTTGAGAGAGATTGACAGTCGGAACCATCGTCTCCGTCGATTACGTGTACGTCTCTTGAGGGCTGAATCTGCGAAACAAAATGGCGCTGTTCCGTAATTGTTCAATTATCGCCGGGCAAATTGGCGCTGTTTCGTGGGACAGACAGGGATTACGGGCGCACAAACAGGGGGAGCCCCGCAAATTGCCGCCGGCTGTGCTGCCGGGAGCGACAATTACGGCTGCTGCTGCTGCCGCTGCTGTCCACTGCAGGCCGACGGCGCTGCCATGATTCCATGGCAGCAGCGAAGGCTTTTTTAGGAGTCTGTTTTGACCACTGGAAAATCGCTGAGGCAATAGCAGCACGGCTGGTGAATGTGCGGCCACGGAGAGTGTCTTTCATTGTTGGAAAAAGCCAAAAGTCACTAGGAGCCAGGTCAGGTGAGTAGGGAGCATGAGGAATCACTTCAAAGTTGTTATCACGAAGAAACTGATGCGTAACGTTAGCTCGATGTGCGTTGTCTTGGTGAAACAGCACACGCACAGCCCTTCCCGGACGTTTTTGTTGCAATGCAGGAAGGAATTTGTTCTTCAAAACATTTTCGTAGGATGCACCTGTCACCGTAGTGCCCTTTGGAATGCAATGGGTAAGGATTAAGCCCTCTCTGTCCCAGAACATGGACACCATCATTTTTCCAGCACTGGCGGTTACCCGAAATTTTTTTGGTGCTGGTGAATCTGTGCGCTTCCATTGAGCTGACTCGCGCTTTGTTTCTGGATTGAAAAATGGCATCCACATCTCATCCATTGTCATAACCGATGAAAAGAAAGTCCCATTCGTGCTGTCGTTGCGCTTCAACATTGCTTGGCAACATGCCACACGGGCAGCCATGTGTTCGTCCGTCAGCATTCGTGGCACCCACCTGGATGACACTTTTCGCATTTTCAGGTCGTCATGCAGGATTGTGTGCACAGAACCCACAGAAATGCCAACTCTGGAGGCGATCTGTTCAACAGTCATTCGGCGATCCCCCAAAACAATTCTCTCCACTTTCTCGATCAAGTCGTCAGACTGGCTTGTGCGAGCCCGAGGTTGTTTCGGTTTGTTGTCACATTAAACTGTCGCACCCACGAACGCACTTTCGACACATCCATAACTCCATCACCACATGTCTCCTTCAACTGTCGATGAATTTCAATTGCTTTCACACCACGCAAATTCAGAAAACGAATGATTGCACGCTGTTCAAGTAAGGAAAACGTCGCCATTTTAAGTATTTAAAACAGTTCTCATTCTCGCCGCTGGCGGTAAAATTCCATCTGCCGTACGGTGCTGCCATCTCTGGGATGTATTGACAATGAAGGCGGCCTCATTTTAAAACAAAGCGCATGTTTCTATCTCTTTCCAGTCCGGAGAAAAAAAATCGGAGGGCCTTAGAACTTGAATGCATCTCGTACTACCGGCCCACAGAGACAGCTAAATGCCTACCGGCAACTAAACCAGTACTGAGATGTTTCGGCTTTCGGTATGGCCCTGCCATTCGGTTAGCTGTGGTTTATTTACACCTATAATGTGTAATTTTAAACATACTGAGCGGTTTTAGCTTTGGATTTAGTGATTGTGTTACTAAAGAATCACCACAGGATGCATCTGGTTTGAAAGTGAGTTCATAACAGACTATTTTCTTTTGTTAAAAGTACCTGTTATTTTTATGCAATTAAGAGTTTAAAGATAATTAAATATCAAGACATCGGCCCTTCTTACATATGAGTATATTACATGATTGTTGGCAGAAATTGCTCGTGACTTCGTGTACTCTTTTCTGCAAATGGTTTACTTAGCTTCTTTTATTTGTGAAGCATCATTACGAATGAAAGAAGCGAAATATATACGGCAATAAACAAACTGCCTTCAATTAGTGCATAGGCGGAACGTACCTCCATGAATTTAGTAGCAGCTAAGGAACGACGGGAAACAGAAAAATTGACGAATTTTTCTGGTCTTTCTATAGATGTATTTGTACAATGTGGTACTACACTCCATTCAGAACTCGTATTCCGGAACGTAAAATCCAAAACAAGTCGTCGATGTGAATGAGAATAAAATGACATTATATGATACTTACGACAGTTTCCAGAACACAGTCAATATTATGTCGTAATCATGCATTCATGGTCAGCGAAAGTTGAACAGTATTACATACTCAAACCACACTTTTCGGTACTGTGAAGAATGGCATGCCTATGTCGGCTGCTAGCCGCTTCGAGTACCTGCCGCAGTGCTCATACGCGGATCTGAGGCAGATTTCTTTTCATTTGCTGGCGCGAGGAGAACTGACAACAGCGTTTTTAATGTTTATAAATTGCAAGATAAAATTAAGGCTTTCATACAATTTTACAAACCTATGAGGAACAGGGAAGAAGATCACAGACCGCAAAAATGAGGTTTTGCAGGAAGGTAGCAAATAAGTACAGAGGGGTAAAAATGTAGAAATGTGAACAGAATTACGTACAAATAATCAGTTACAAGAAAGCTTAGAATTTCGTTCGCTGTAATGTTCTTGTGCCCGCACTCACTGCAGTATAGAGTAGTTCGATGAAAAATTGCCCCACACCTGCTTTCAAAAATAATTTCTTGTACATTTACCAGTTTCAGTACAACGGTTTTATTTCCAAGTGATAACATAACAAATATGTACCAATATGCACCTGGCACTTGTTTGTGATACCATCATCTGCAAGTGAAACTGTCGTTCTGAAATCGGTAATGAAACAAAATAGCTCTTTGACTGTGGATGTGGTGGAAATCTTCAACAAAGCCGTCCTATAAAAGATCATTACTGGACTCCAGAAGTAAAGTAACACCGTCCATACACGCACACGCTAAAAATTATACTATCTGCCAAACAGACGTACGGTATGCAACTTCTTTATTTATTTTTACTTATACTGAAATGAATGAGAAGATGAAACTTCTATGTTATCACTTAAAATGCTTAACGCACCTGAACCTTCTAAAACTGCTGAGTGAAACTGAACTTACTGCCTCTTTGCTACTTTTTATCATTTCATTTCTGACCTGCAGAATTGTTCCTGACAAATATTACTCAAACTTATTCTATTCATTTATGACCCACAATATACAAGGAAAATGCAATCTGATTATCAACTAACACAAAATAATGGCCCTGTTAGAAAAAAATCCTAACAAGTTATAAGTCACTTACCTCATAGAAAATCTTCACGACATGAACTACGGCAAATACACCAAGTATGCGGCCAGCTAAATAGAAAGATTCTTACTACTGTAGGCTCTAACTTCTAATAGGCATGTGGTTAGCAAAGAAAAGATTTTGTTTCAGCGCAAACAATTTATTTAACAGATTTTACCTCAATCATGTGACATCCAGTTTCAAAAATTATATAATCGTCCGTAAGATCGAGTTCCAAAAATCGTATAATCGTGAATAATTCCACTACCCACATTTTACAATCCATGTCCAGCCATTATTAAATCTCCATGAGGGACACACGTCCAGACCGTCCGCTCGCGCTAACACTGCTTCTAATCTAGATCACTGCCAATTATTAACTTCTAAGTGAGAGTCCGACCAGCCAGAGTGTTTCTTACAGAGGGTGCACAGCGCTGTAGTCTAAAGCGCTGCCAACATACAAAAATATAAACAGACCACTTACAAGTAGACTAAAGGGACGTTGAAGAAAGAATAAAAAGGCTGACATCAGCCATTAAGGGTATAAATTGGACAGGCAACAGAACATATGTACCGAAATAAAATGAAGCAGAAAAGAACAAGAAGAGGTGTAGGAAGAGGAGGCAGAAGGAAAAATCTCGGGAATTATTTTTGCGTGAAATATCGTTTTTGACAACTATCTCTCACAAAAATGTGCGTATTTAGATAATGAATAATATTTACACAAATACAAGTAATGACAGCCACAAGAGGAAATTTCCCTGTTTAATAATTACATGAAGCCTGTGGATTCATCTCACATCAAACAATTAGATTTTATCAGTGGTTGTAGCTAAACACAGCGCTTCATAAAGTTGGATAAAAAAACCTCTGACACAGCGAAACCCTCTCTGTACTGCCTTGGTCTTCACGTGCAGGGCATTTCGTTTTTCCGCATTACATATGGGCTGCATGTCACCGTATTTCTAGTTCTAAAAGCTCTGGGATACCGTTAGAAATTAAACGAATTTTAGGATCAACGCTTCGTAATAAGTCGCACCTCTTAAACTGTCTCATCGAGAGCTACTGTTTCGTAACTTGCAAGCAGTATAGGTCTAATGGAAAAATGACTGACGTGTTTAAGTGAGTTGTTAAATAGGCTACGAAACGTTCAAGTCATTGTTTTATGGCACCTTTGTAACTATTCCCCTGGTTAACATTCCTCTGAAACGCCACATTTTAAAAGCTCTTCCCTTCTTGCCTGTTTTTAGTTCCCTCAGCATGATGTGGTTTAATGCTTTTAACATTGTTTCTTTTCTTTGTTGGTCTTACTCTGCAACTGTTTTCAAGACACTTATCGCTCCATACAACTGATGTCCCTTTTACGTTGCTGTTTCTGACACAATGTCACTGGAAATCCTCAACCTTTTATTTCTCCTTAAAGATTAATTCCCCTTCCAAATCTGTCTTTAGTTTCTTTTACTGCTTACTCAATATACAGATATATGAACATTGGTGATAGGCTGCATCTTGTCTTCCTTTCTTCTCGACTAATACCTCCCTTTCATATCCTTCGACTCTTGCAAGTGCAGTCAGGTTACAGTACATGTTGTAAATATCCTTCTGCTTCCTGTCTTTTATCTCCGATATCTTCAGAACCGCAGACAGAGTATATCAATTCACGTTGTCGAAAGCTTCCTCTAAAAACGTGGGCATGCTTCTCTTCAATCCATGCGCAGGGTCAGTATTACTTAGCGTGTCACTGCATTTTGCTGAAACCAAAATCGTACTTCTCTCTCATCTGCTTATTGCTGGTAATTTTGATTCATAACGTGGAAGAAGGCAATCAGACTTAAATGGAAATTAATTAATGCTTTACCACTCGTCTCGTTGTTCTTCGTAGCAGAAAACATCAGGCTCTTCTCTCTTTTTGCTAACACTAAAAAATTCAAAAAGTAAGCGGATTTATGTTAGCTATGAAATGTTTTTGATGTATAAACAACTACAATCGCCTTTTAGGGGAGATACACCAGGACCAGATTCTAAGGAGATTACGCGGAAGAACCTGCCTCCCTTCCAGCAGCAGCTTATTCCTAGCGACTAGAAAAAAGCGCAGGTCGTTCCCGTTTTCAAGAAGTTCGAACGAGAGAAGCACAAAATTATAAGGCTATATCGTTGAGATCAATCCGTTGCAGAATTATCGAATACGCTTTATGCACATGTATTATAAAGTTTTTGGAGAACGAATATCTTCTGTATAAAAATCAACTTGGATTCCGCGAACGGACATCTTGCGAAATTCAGCTCACTCTGTTCCTCCGTGAGGTCCATAGCGCTGTGAACAACGGCGCTCAGATTAATGCCGTGCTCTCGATGTCAGGAAGGCATTTGACTCTGTTCCACATGTCATTTGGTGAAAGAAAAAGTATGAGCCTACCGAGTATCATATCAGATTTGTTAGAGGATACAGACCTTCCTGCCAGACAGAATTCAACACGTCGCTCTTAACGGAACAAAGTGGACAGAAGTAGAGGTAATTTTGGTGGTACCCCAATGTACATAAATTACAATACACTTAAATTACTTAACAGAATGCGTCGGAAGTTCTTTAACGCTGTTCACAGATGTTGCGTTTGTCTATAACAAGCTAGCAACGCCAGAAGACAATAACGATTTGCAGAAGGACCTATAAAGAATCGATGAGTGATGCAGTGACTATCAGTTGACCCTGAACGTAAATAAATTTAATATATTGTGCATACATTGTTGTTGTTTTGGTCTTCAGTCCTGAGACTGGTTTGATGCAGCTCTCCATGCCACTCTATCCTGTGCAAGCTGCTTCATCTCCCAGTACCTACTGCAACCTGCATCCTTCAGAATCCTGCATACATAAGCAAAGAAATTCACTACTGTACAACTACATTACTGGTGGCAAATTGCTGGACACAGTAAGCACCGCACAATATCTAGGAGTATCTATCCAGAGTGACGTCAGGTGGAATGACCACGTAAAACAAACAGTACGAGGATTCATATGAAGAATCTTAAGGAACTGTAACTCATCCACTAAAGAAGTGGCATACGAGGCGCTTCTTCTACCGGTTCTTTAGTGAAATAAAACTATGATTCCATAGATCTTTTCATGTTTGAAACATCTGTGATGTATTTATGCAGAATGAAGCGACGAAGGAAAATTTGTACCAAGAACAGGATCCGAACCGCGTCTCCTGCTCAATAAGAAACCTGGCACAGTGGTTTTGCAGAACTGCTCGGTCTAAACTAGCATGCCTCCCTCCTCAACCCAAATTCCCATTCACGCTTCAGCCCTCTTGGCATCTGAAGCACCTATGCCTGGGTTTCAGGTTGGATTCCCTTTCCCTTTTATTCTGAGGTGCTATTCCAAAACAGTTGGAGAGCCTCTCCAATGCCCAGTGGACTGACGCGGGAGCCTTAAAGCCACTGTGCTGTGGTGCTGAAGTGTTTAGCACACCTGCCTAGTGAGTAGGAGGCCCGAATTCATTTCCTGGTATTCGTACAAATTTTCATCTGTCGCTTCATTCTGTATATATATTCCATCAATTCTTGAGCTCTGATCATCAATCTGGGATCGTTACGAGGTACGACTGATGGAAAAGGTCCAACGAAGAGCGGCGGGTTTCGTCACGAGATCGTTTAGTCAGCACTAGAGCGTTAGAGAGATGCTTAACAAACTTCAGTATCAGACGCTACAAGAGAGGGGTTGTGCATCACGGGAAGGGTTACTAGGGAATTTCGAGCGAGTACTTTCTGGGAACAGTGGGACAACATATTATTCCCTCCCACATGAGTCTCGCAAAATGACCACAACGAGAATATTCGAGAAAACAGAGCTAATACTGAGGCTTAGCGTCAATCGTACTTCCCACGCACCTTTGCCGAATGGAAAAAGGAAGGGGGGATCAATTAATGCTACCAGACGTAGCCTTCGCCACACACCGTTATGTGGCTTTCGGAGTATTAAAGCAGATGTAGATCACCTGGTTTATTTTTGGAACTTTGTGGTAAGATCTTATGGGGCCAAACTGCTGTGGTCATCGGTACCTAAGCTTACACACTACTTAATCTAACTTTAACTAACTTACTCTAAGGACAACACACACACCCATGCCCGAGGTAGGACTCGAAACACCGACGGGAGGAGCCGTCTTTTATTACTAGCCCAAGTCACTTCCTTTGTTCCTAGTTAAGCTGTCATTTTTGCAGATATCTCTTGAAAATTAGTCTTGCAGCTGAAGGCAACTCCACGTAGTTCTTCGATCAATATACATTAAATGAAAGTTATTAATAATATCAATTATCCTCCTGAGGATTTTACATCCCCGTGGTCGGCTTTTGGCAATGTTTCCGTTCTTCTGGAAATCAGTATTGTTATTTCGTAGCAAGCAGGTACAGGTAGATTAATAATTTTCTAAAAGTGAGGAATTTATGTATTAAACACTGTGTAATAAGGATATGCGTAGGGATATTATTTATGAATGTGCTGCATAGCTGTAATTTTCCCAATTTTTCTTCATGTGGCTCAGTGCCTGAGTTAAATATCTTGTGTATGTGACTGATAAGTGTGTATAGAGTGTAGCGTCGTTTTTCTACTGTTAATGCTGCTGTTGTTGTTGTAGCTGTTGTTGTTGTTGTTGTTGTTGTTGATGATGATGATGATGATAAGTATTATGATAATGATTATGAGAGATTGCTGTGGCTTAAAATCTACTAATCGCAAACATTTTAACTTACACATCACAAAGTACGACACAGGTTTTCACTCTTCACTCACATTAAGGCCTTTGGACTGTGGTCCATTACGTAGGTGCTACATCTAACGATCAGAAATTTTATGACATAATGTTTCGCCCATTGTCAACCAAACACAATTTTGCCATCGCCAGAATTTGATCTGACTTTTATTTCTTACCTCCAATCCATATTCACCTACTACGTTTCCTTCTCTCCCTTTTCCTACTACAAAATTCCAGTCACCTATGACTATTAACTACCCCCATGAACCGTGGACTTTGCCGTTGGTGGGGAGGCTTGGGTGCCTCAACGATACAGATAGCCGTACCGTAGATGCAACCACAACGGAGGGGTATCTGTTGAGAGGCCAGACAAACGTATGGTTCGTGAAGAGGGACAGCAGCCTTTTCAGTAGTTGCAGGGACAACAGTCTGGATGATTGACTGATCTGGCCTTGTAACACTAACTAAAACGGCCTTGCTGTGCTGGTACTGCGAACGGCTGAAAGCAACGGGAAACTACGGCTGTAATTTTTCCCCAGGGCATGCAGCTTTACTGTATGGATAAATGATGATGGCGTCCTCTTGGGTAAAATATTCCGGAGGTAAAATAGTCCCCCATTCGGATCTCCGGGAGGGGACTACTCAGGAGGACGTCGTTATCAGGAGAAAGAAAACTGGTGTTCTACGGATCGCAGCGTGGAATGTCAGATCCCTTAATCGGGCAGGTAGGTTAGAAAATTTAAAAAGGGAAATGGATAGGTTAAAATTTGATATTATTGGAATTAGTGCAGTTCGGTGGAACTTGCCCCCCTTCTAACAGTCGTGTACCGCAAGTCTCTAGAGGAACGGAAGGTTCCAAATGATTGGAAAAGAGCACAGGTAGTCCCAGTCTTCAAGAAGGCTCGTCGAGCAGATGCGCAAAACTATAGACCTATATCTCTGACGTCGATCTGTTGTAGAATTTTAGAACATGTTTTTTGCTCGAGTATCATGTCGTTTTTGGAAACTCAGAATCTACTGTGTAGGAATCAACATGGATTCCGGAAACAGCGATCGTGTGAGACCCAACTCGCTTTATTTGTTCATGAGACCCAGAAAATATTAGATACAGGCTCCCAGGTAGATGCTATTTTTCTTGACTTCCGGAAGGCGTTCGATACAGTTCCGCACTGTCGCCTGATAAACAAAGTAAGAGCCTACGGAATATCACACCAGCTGTGTGGCTGGATTGAAGAGTTTTTAGCAAACAGAACACAGCATGTTGTTATCAACGGAGAGACGTCTACAGACGGTAAAGTAACCTCTGGCGTGCCACAGGGGAGTGTTATGGGACCATTGCTTTTCACAATATATATAAATGACCTAGTAGATAGTGTCGGAAGTTCCATGCGGCTTTTCGCGGATGATGCTGTAGTATACACAGAAGTTGCAGCATTAGAAAATCGTAGCGAAATGCAGGAAGATCTGCAGCGGATAGGCACTTGGTGCAGAGAGTGGCAACTGACCCTTAACATCGACAAATGTAATGTATTGCGAATACATAGAAAGAAGGATCCTTTATTGTATGATTATATGATAGCGGAACAAACACTAGTACAAGTTACTTCCGTAAAATATCTGGGAGTATGCGTGCGGAACGATTTGAAGTGGAATGATCATATAAAATTAATTGTTGATAAGGCGGGTACCAGGTTGAGATTCATTGGGAGAGTCCTTAGAAAATGTAGTCCATCAACAAAGGAGGTGGCTTACAAAACACTCGTTCGACCTATACTTGAGTATTGCTCATCAGTGTGGGATCCGTACCAGATCGGGTTGACGGAGGAGATAGAGAAGATTCAAAGAAGAGCGGCGCGTTTCGTCACAGGGTTATTTGGTAACCGTGATAGCGTTACGGAGATGTTTAACAAACTCAAGTGGCAGACTCTGCAAGAGAGGCGCTCTGCATCGCGGTGTAGCTTGCTCACCAGGTTTCGAGAGGGTGCTTTTCTGGATGAGGTATCGAATATATTGCTTCCCCCTACTTATACCTCCCGAGGAGATCACGAATGTAAAATTAGAGAGATTAGAGCGCGCACAGAGGCTTCAGACAGTCGTTCTTCCCGTGAACCATACGCGACTGGAACAGGAAAGGGGGGTAATGACAGTGGCACGTAAAGTGCCCTCTGCCACACACCGTTGGGTGGCTTGCGGAGTATAATTGTAGATGTAGATGTAGATGTAGAGGTGCAAGACTTTTGGTCAGGTGAATACAGGGTTATAAATACAAAATCAAATAGGGGTAATGCAGGAGTAGGTTTAATAATGAATAAAAAATAGGAGAGCGGGTAAGCTACTACAAACAGCACAGCGAACGCATTGTTGTGGCCAAGATAGACACGAAGCCCACGCCTACGACAGTAGTACAAGTCTGTATGGGGGTGATTAGTGTTTAACGTCCCGTCGACAACGAGGTCATTAGAGACGGAGCGCAAGCTCGGGTTACGGAAGGATGTGGAAGGAAATCGGCCGTGCCCTTGCAAAGGAACCATCTCGGCATTTGCCTGAAACGATTTAGGGAAATCACGGAAAACCTAAATCAGGATGGCCGGAGACGGGATTGAACCGTCGTCCTCCCGAATGCGAGTCCAGTGTCAAGTCTGTATGCCAACTAGCTCTGCAGATGACGAAGAAATTGAAGAAGTGTATGATGAAATAAAAGAAATTATTTAGATAGTGAAGGGAGACGAAAATTTAATAGTCATGGGTGACTGGAATCCGGTAGTAGGAAAAGGGAGAGAAGGAAACGTAGTAGGTTAATATGGATTGGGGGTAAGAAATGGAATTTTGCACAGAGCACAACTTAATCATAGCTAACACTTGGTTCAAGAATCATAAAAGAAGGTTGTATACATGGAGGAAGCCTGGAGATATTGACAGGTTTCAGATAGATTATATAATGGGAAGACAGAGATTTAGGAACCAGGATTTAAATTGTAAGACATTTCCAGGGGCAGATGTGGACTCTGACTACAATCTATTGGTTATGAACTGTAAATTAAAACTGAGAAAACTGCAAAAAGGTGGGAATTTAAGGAAATGGGACCTGGATGAACTGACTAAACCAGAGGTTGTACAGAGTTTCAGGGAGAGCATAAGGGAACAATTGACAATAATGGAGGAAAGAAATACAGTAGAAGAAGAATGGGTAGCTTTGAGGGATAAAGTAGTGAAAGCGGCAGGTGATCAAGTAGGTAAAAAGACGAGGGCTGGTAGAAATCCTTGGGAGACAGAAGAAATGTTGAATTTAATTGACGAAAGAAGAAAATATAAAATTGCAGTAAATGAAACAGGCAAAAAGGAATACAAACGCCTCAAAAATGAGATGGACAGGAAGTGAAAAATGGCTAAGCAGACATGGCTAGAGAACAAATTTAAGGATGTAGAGGCTTATCTCAGTAGGGGTAAGTTAGATACTGCCTACAGGAAAATTAAAGAGACCTTTGGAGAAAAGGGAGCCACTTGTATGAATATCAAGATCTCAGATGGAAACCCAGTTCTAAGCAAAGAAGGGAAAGCAGAAAGGTGGAAGGAGTATATAGAGGGTCTATACAAGGGAGATGTACTTGAGGGCAATGTTATAGAAATGGAAGAGGATGTAGATGAAGATGAAATGGGAGATATGATACTGCTTGAAGAGTTTGATAGAGAACTGAAAGACCTAAGTCGAAACAAGGCCCCGGGAGTAGACAACATTCCATTAGAACTACTGACAGCCTTGGCAGAGCCAGTCCTGACAAAACTCTACCATCTGGTGAGCAAGATGTATGAGACAGGCGAAATACCCTCAAACTTCAAGAAGAATATAATAATTCCAATCCCAAAGAAAGCAGGTGTTGACAGATGTGAAAATTACCGAACAATCAGTTAAATAAGTCACGGCTGTAATATACTAATGCGAATTCTTTACAGACGAATGGAAAAACGTAGAAGCCGACCTTGGGGAAGATCAGTTTGGATTCCGTAGAAATATGGGAACACGTGAGGCAATACTGACCCTACGACTTATTTAAGAAGCTAGATTAAGGAAAGGCAAACCTACGTTTCTAGCATTTGTAGACTTAGAGAAAGATTTTGACAATGTTGACTGGAATACTCTCTTTCAAATTCTGAAGGTGGCAGGGGTAAAATACAGGGAGCGAAAGGCTATTTACAATTTCTACAGAAACCAGATGGCAGTTGTAAGAGTCGAGGGACATGAAAGGGAAGCAGTTGTTGGGAAGGGAGTGAGACAGGGTTGTGGCCTCTCCCCGATGTTGTTCAATCTGTATATTGAGCAAGCAGTAAAGGAAACAAAAGAAAAATTTGGAGTAGGTATTAAAATCCATGGAGAAGAAATAAAAACTTTAAGGTTCGCTGATGACATTGTAATTCTGTCAGAGACAGCAAGGCACTTGGAAGAGCAGTTAAACGGAATATACAGTGTCCTGAAAGGAGGATATAAGATGAACATCAACAAAAGTAAAACGAGGATAATGGAATGTAGTCAAATTAAGTCGGGTGATGCTGAGGGAATTAGATTAGCACATGAGACACTTAAAGTAGTAAAGGAGTTTTGCTATTTGGGGAGCAAAATAAATGATGGTCGAAGTAGAGAGGATATAAAGTGTACACTGGCAATGGCAAGGAAAGCGATTCTGAAGAAAAAAGAAACATCGAGTATAGAATTAAGTGTCAGGAAGTTGTTTCTGAATGTATATGTATGGAGTGTAGCTATGCATGGAAGTGAAACGTGGACGATAACTAGTTTGTACAAGAAGAGAATAGAAGCTTTCGAAATGTAGTGCTACAGAAGAATGCTGAAGATTAGATGGGTAGATCACATAACTAATGAGGAGGTACTGAATAGGATTGGGGAGAAGAGGAGTTTGTGGCACAACTTGACTAGAAGAAGGGATCGGTTGGTAGGTCATGTTCTGAGGCATCAAGGGATCACCAATTTAGTATTGGAGGGCAGCGTGGAGGGTAAAAATCATAGAGGGAGACCAAGAGATGAATACACTAAGCAGATTCTGAGGGATGTAGGCTGCAGTAAGTAGTGGGAGATGAAGAAGCTTGCACAGGATAGAGTAACATGGAGAGTTGCATCAAACCAGTCTCAGGACTGAAGACCACAACAACAACCTCAGAGACAAGTACCATTGCATAAATGAGCATTATTAACCGCAGCTCTGGGGGCAAGTTCCCGTGCTCTGAAGATCCTGCTACATTTCGAAGCCTCTAACAGTTCCTTTTTAAGTGACTACTTACAGTCTCCTAACAAATTAAGATGAAAATCAATGAAGCATCTGATTTCTAATACAATCATACTTACGTTTTTCTCGATGAATACTGTGTGGCTTGGATAGACCACAGAAGTTCCATTTCACTGTTTTCAAACATTGTGTTAATAATTAGTAAACTGAAAAGTAGAATATTATGTGGACAGGCCCTTCTGAAATGCAAACTGTGAACGATCAATGATTTAATTTAACGAAGTTACTCCAATGTTTTTGAATAAGTAACATTCCACTGCAGCTTTTGATTTATGTAAACTACCAGTAATTAAGAACATCTTTCCAAATCCTTCTTGTTGTTATTAGAGAGCCTAACAATAGTGTGAGGCAATTTCTTGCAATCTTACCGATTTTCTAACATTTTGAAAGGAGATGCTTGTAAGTATTGTACTCTAAAAGCTAAACCATTACCACAAAACGACGTTTTAACAAACTGTGCTGATACTCCCCATTAAACAATTTCTGTAATGTATTCTTGAATAACAGATACACCCTTGCTTTAAACCTTCTGGAAATACTCCCAAATATGGTCACATACCATTGCTCTTTACAATTTTGCATAAATACAGAATTGTGTACTACGATGAGTTACACCACTATCCCACACATGTGCCACAACCACTGGGATAGGATTGGGGGGGGGGGGGGCGAGCATCAGTTACACCCATAAAATATTGGACATCTCCACAGCTCTCACTCCAATACAACACTCGATGGGGCTCACCATGGCTCTGGACAGAGAATTAACAACCTTAAAAACCGGATGCAACAGTATTAAAAATGGGCAGCTGGGGCGCATCAACCCATAACTTTTAAACGAACTGTAGCAATCAAAGAGAGTAATAAAACAAAAACCCGTTTAATTACTAAACTTACTTCGAGCAGAGTACGAATTGGCGATGTGAAATCTATATTGGTCTAAAGTATCCAGACAATAATAATTCTAAGACTGTTGTAGAGGTCAGAGATAAACGAGAGAATGATCGTCCATGAAGGTTTCAAGTTGTAGAGTTGGTGGAACAATTGAGACTTTCCTTTTCTGTTAGGTCTTTAGTTTTCAATCATATATTTTATTCTTACTCAACCCGTTTAATAATGTAGCTCCCGAGCGAGTACTTCGGCTGAGATTCAAATGGTTCAAATGGCTCTGAGCACTATGGGACTTAACATCTGTGGTCATCAGTCCCCTAGAACTTAGAACTACTTAAACCTAACTAACCTAAGGACATCACACACATCCATGCTCGAGGCAGGATTCGAACCTGCGACCGTAGCGGTCACGCGGTTCCAGACTGAAGCGCCTAGAACCGCTTGGCCACACCGGCCGGCTCGCCAGAGATTTTTGTCAGTTATTTTGAGAGCGAATTTTTCACCTTGAATTCTGAATATCTAAAATTTTGTCATACCAACGCTATGTTGATGACCTAAAACCTATAAATGGGTCTATTTTCGCTGTGTGATACACAAACGTTTGAAAATCAATACGAGTCAGGAGGTAGACACGAAGAATTGCACACTGTATTTTAGGTAAGTGTGGTTAATGTTGTTTACTTTGGCAGTTCATAGCCAGATATTCATTTTGGTACAGGATGCGTTTTGTGGTACGTGTCACACAGTCCGTAACTTTCAGTTTTACTTGCTTATTCTCTCTTCTTTCTGATGCGCTATGTGATACATGTCAAAAATTCCCTTGAATTTTAATATTAATAATCCTTTTGCGTCTTATCTCCATCCCCCCCCCCCACCTCCCTCTTTATAGACATGCAAGTTGCCAGTTGGAACTGATTTTAGTTATTCAGTTATTTTGTCACTGCAGAGGGTTGTACCTTACGGCAATTAGTAATTTTTTGTCACGCTTTGACACGTCACACTGTTATGATCCGCTGTAGATTGACTTTAGACCGGCGTATTACGAATGGCCATAAATTGTTTTGAGCTGTATCGTGTTGTCATGGGAACTTAATTCCTGTAGTATTTTGGTATTTTCTTTTTCAAATTTCATAAAAATCTTATTTTATATTTTGAAAATATCTCATGATTACTCAGTTATGTTGGGCTTTCCTGACTTTACGTATGACACGATTTGCATGTCATGGATGCATGCATGACAAGATGATTTTGTTGACTATTCTTGGCCTTCATACACATTACTTCGTAGTCTATATATTAGGTTGAGCATAGCTTCATGTTTACTTTTTTATAATGGCTTTCTCTGGTAAGTTTTTAATATGTTGTCAATTTACTGTCTGTCATTTTACGTTTTACGTTTGATACGTCGTATGCTTTTATGATGTGCTTTCCTTTTCACTATTGTACATCCTTGTGAAAAAAAAGAAACCATATTAGGTTTCCGATGCCTAACACTGTAATTGCTTGGGTAACGCTAAACCTACATTATAATCATTTTTGAAACTGTGTCGTAATGTTTCTATATTTATATCTTGCACTTTTTTGTAATTTACGTTTCATTTAATAATTCATCTACGTTTTATAATTTTAACAGCTAACACCCTGCATGAAGTCTGTGTATTTTATTAAATTTATTTATTTTTCAATCTGTACATTACACAATGCGCATTTTTAAAGTTTCATCTCTTTCATGGCTCCTCCATGTCTTTAAGCTTCATGTAGTACATGAGCGTTATATACATTGTACGCTTTCGTAATGGTTATATTCTTTGATAGCCATCTACCGTCTGTATGGTTCCTAACACATTTGTTGTGACAGTAGTTTTTCTTACCACTACGTTTCTCGAAGTGTAGTTTGCCACGTAGCTCCTCATATATGAGAACTATATTTTGAGTATCTTATGTGCCCACTTTTGTGTGCTTTGTTTTTACACTTAATTATAAATACTGATACAATTATTATGAATTGTCTCAAAGATTGTAATTAACACCACATATTAGCATTCTTGCATAAAACACCATTGGGCGCAATACTCCGCTGTAACTGCGAAAACGATATAGCGAATATCACGTGACTCTGCTGTTGCTGCTGATGCTAACCGACCGAGGTGCAGATCACGAATGCTACTGTAGGTCTCCTACCATAAAGCCCCCAAGGGTGGTGGTGGTGGATGTGGGCGCCAAATGAGAGCACACTACATGATTAGGGGAGCGGAGGTTGACATTATTGGATCAAAATTACGGTCGTTACGATTAAACAAATCTTCGGTTATAAATTATTCTCATTAAGATGAGAATTATCAGCCACACATCGAAACACGTGTGCATGTACATCAATCGGTGGACAGTCGTGCTCGCGAGATAAAAGCAGAGCTCACGATTTTCTGCACAGTCGACAGGACCGATTGAGGACCTCTGGTACGGAGCCAAGTCGAGGGCGTGAAACAGAGGCTCAGACGGTTCTGCGGCCGTGTGGGTGCAGATTCCTCGACTTGCGCTATAGGGCGATGGGATTTCAGGTTCTGTTAAATAGGTGAGAATTCCATTAAACGTAGGCGGCTACACGGGTAGCGGGGTCTGTGTCGCTTAGACTGGGCGTTTTTCAGACGGTCTCGGGTAAACACAAAGAGGGCTTCAGTCTCAAAGGATGCGGTTAGAACACAGAAAGAACGTAGATCTGGGAACCATCGGTAAAAGCCGTTGTCAATTGCCGTAGCGTTGCTGAGAAAGTACCTAATCGCTTACAGAAAGCACTGATGCTAAAATCATTATAGGCCTAATGATGTTCAGAAAGGGTAGACTAAACACAGTTGGGGTGGCATGTTTGTTGCTGTTAGAAGCAGTTGAGCTTGTAACGAAACTGAAATAGATAATTCCTACGGGGTCGTATAGGTGGAGGATAATTTTGGGAATTGGAATAAAATAATAATTGAATCCTTCTACCGACCTCCCGACTCAGATGACTCAAGTGCTCAAAGGTTCGAAGAAAGCTTCTGTCTAATTTCGAACACGTACCAAATTAATGCCATTATAGTTGGTAGTGACTTAAATTTACTCTTATATGTTGGCGAAAATACGTGTTTACAGTCGGAGATACGCATAAAACATCATCCGAAATTGTACTAAACGCATCCTCTGAAAATTATTTTGAGCAGAATCCCACTCGAATAGTAAATGGTTGTGAAAACAAATAATCCTGAACTAATAACTAGAACCGAAACGGATCCAGGGATTAGTGAACATAGATTTGTCGTGCGAGCCTGAATACTGTAACTGCCAACCTACCAAAACTAAATTAAAAATATATCTAATTAAAAAAAACATAAAAATTCACTTGATGTCTTCTGCAGAGACAATCTCCAGTGTGGACCAGATGTAGCTTGAATTGGAACAAATAATATCAATAGCAATTAAGAGATTTATACCAAATAAATCAACTAAAGACAGAGCTTATCCTCACTGTATACAAAACATGTCAGAACACTACTTGCAGGAAGCTCGAAATTTAGCGCTGACTTCAATGCGAAATGCTTATATTAGTTCCCACAACGATACTTCGTCTCGAAACCTCGTAGAAAACCCAGAGAGATTCTGGTCATTTGTAAAGTACGGTAGCGGCAAGACATAGTCAATGTCTTCTCTGTGCGACAGCTATGGAAATACTATCGATGATAGAGCTGCTAAAGCAGAGTTACTAAACACTGCCTCCCGAAAATCCGTCACCAAAGAAGATGTAATAAGTATTTCAGAATTCGAATCAAGAACAGCTGCCAACATGAGTAACTTAGAACTAATGAAGCAACTTAAGGCACTTACTAAAAGTAAGACTTTCGTTCCAGACTTTATACCATTCAGGTTCCTTTCAGTGTATGTTGATGCAGTATTTGTTATAAATAACAATCATATACAACCGCTCACTCGACGAAAGCTCCGTACCCAGAGACTGGAAGGCTGCACAGGTCACACCATTATTCAAGAAAGGCAACAGTAGTAACCCACTAAATTATAGACCCATATCATTAACGTCGAATTGCAGAGGATTTTGGAACATAGATTGTATTCTAACATTATGAATTACCTCGAAGAGAACGGTCTGTTGACACATGGTCAACACGGATTTAGAAAACATCATTCTTGTGAAACACAACTACCTTTCTACTCACACGAAGTGTTGAGTGCTATCGACAAGGGATTTCAGATTGATTCCGTATTTCTAAATTTCCAGAAGGCTTTTGACATCGTACCTCACAAGCAGTTTGTAATCAAATTGCGTGCTTATGGGATATCGTCTCAGTTAAGCGACTGGATTCGTGATTACGTGCCAGAGAGGTCACAGTTCGTAATAATTGAAGAAAAGTTATCGAGTAAAACAGAAGTGCGTTCTGGCGTTCCCAAGGTAGTGTTACAGGCGCTCTGCTGCTCCTTATCTACGAAAACGGTTTAGCAGACTACCTGAGCAACCATCTTAGGCTGCAGATGATGCTGTCGTTTATCGTGCAGTAACGTCATCAGAAGATCAAAAACTATTGAAAAACTGTTTAGATAAGATATCTGTATGGTGCAAAAAATGGCAATTGACACTAAATAAAGAAAAATGGAAGGTCATCCACGTGAGTGCTAAAAGGAATCCGTTAAACTTCGGTTACACGATAAATCAATCAAATGTAAAGACCATAAATTCAAATAAATACATAGGAATTATGAACAACTTAAATGGAAAGAAATCATAGAAAATGTTCTGAGGAAGGCGAGCCAAAGACTGTGGTTTGTGCAACAGGAGAAGATGCAACATATTTCCTAAAGAGACTGCCTACACTACCCTTGTTCGTCCTCTTATGGAGTATTGCTGCGCTGTGTTGGATCCTTACCAGATAGAATTAGTGGGGTACACCGAGAAAGTTCAAAGAAAGGCAGCACGTTTTGTGTTATCCTGAAATAGGGGAGAGTGTGCAACAGACATGATACAGGATTTGGGGTGGAAATCATTAAAACAAAGGCGTTTTTTGTTGCTGTGGCATCCTTTCACGAAATTTCAATCACCAACTTTCTTTTCCAAATGCGAAAATATTATGTTCACGCCGATCTACATAGGGAATAACGATCATCATTAAAAAAATAGGGAAATCAGAGCTGGCACAGAAACATATAGTGGTCCGTTTTTTCAGCACGCCCTTCGAGAGTCAAATAATTTTTGCAAAGGTGGTTCGATGAACTCTCTCCCAGGCACTTAAATGTGATATGCAGAGTTTCCACGTAGATTTAGATGTAGGTCTAGGGTCATAATTACGTTAATTAAAATCGCAGCTATTCTACATAAAAAACACGAGCCCAAGCTTACACAAGTTCAAATGGCTCTGAGCATTATGGGACTCAACTGCTGTGGTCATAAGTCCCCTGGAACTTAGAACTACTTAAACCTAACTAACCTAAAGACAGCACACAACACCCAGCCATCACGAGGCAGAGAAAATCCCTCACCCCGCCGGGAATCGAACCCGGGAACCCGGGCGTGGGAAGCGAGAACGCTACCGCACGACCACGAGATGCGGGCTTTGGCTTACACAAGATTGCTAGGGCAAGCGGTTGATTTGTTTGTGTAAGGAGAACAATGGGCCTTTTTAGGTAGAACCCAATTGGTCAACTACTTGCCATACCCATACTCACTGGTGAATTAGATCCCCTACAGCTACTGAAGTATAGAGATGTTAATTGCTACGATTCACTTCGTGTTAGAGATAGTCCCTTTCATTTTCTACAGGCATTCCATCCGGATATTCGCTGGGCTATTTGATGTACAATAGGATGCCTGAATGTTCGTCGAATCAGAAGCGTGTGCCTGCAGCAGCGTGAACATGGTCTGTTGTTGTCTTGGAAGGCGGGAATGTCCACAGGGTGGGCAACACTTGGTGACAGGTACGTTGCAATAAACATGTTCAACGTAGCTTTAATGAGTGGTTCCATGTAAAGCACGAAATATCTCTTACTATGTCACAGCAACTCCTCTAGCCTGAAATCTACCCTGTACACTCTGTCAGTTAAACGCATCGTTGGGTCGTGAGTGAAAAGAGGAAAAATTGCGTTCTGTTAGACGCCTCCGGTCTGGTCCACTGGAAACTTGTATCTTCATGTACCGTTGTGACCAATGGACTTTGCGAGATACCCGCCTCCATATGTCACTCGCATGCGGTTTCCACTGCTAGGTTCGCTTGGAAACTAATTCAGATCACCTTGCATCCATTCGCAGCAGGATTGCCTGTCAGGTCAAAACAGATCTTCATAGACACAGCACGACACTCATGTCCAGTTCCGGAAGGTTAGGACCTTTTTACAACTTCTTTTACGCTGTTTTACACGTTTACATGTGTCACGCCGGTTCTTGAAGACATGTTAAACAGTTCGCGCCGGCCGCTGTAGCCGAACGGTTCAAGGTGCTTCAGTCTGGGACCGCGTGATCGATACGGTCGCAGGTTCGAATCCTGCCTCGGGCATGGATGTGTGTGATGTCCTTCGGTTAGTTAGGTTTCAGTAGTTCTAAGTTCTAGGGGACTCATGACGTCAGACGTTAAGTTCCATAGTGCTCAGAGCCATTTAAACCATTATGAAAGTCCGCATCAATACGCCAACAAATGGGGTTACTTCATTAACGGTGTGGTCATGGACACATCCAAACATACAATTCCTACAACTAAGTACACCACTTCACTGCAACGACATAACGTTGGCGGTGGTGGATCACATGAGCGACTGCCTAGAATCACCTCTGCATCACTTACAGAACTCCAGTGCGTCCACTGTGTTCATTGAAGTTGACGACCAATTCTTAGTCCTGTGTGGTTATATAGAGCAATGCTAAGACTGCTCTTTGTCGCATACGTGGTAGTGGCCTCAACTTATGGACAGAGGACGTGGCCTGTAATGAGGTCGGCGCGCCGCCGTCAGCCCAGGCGGCCTGCGAGTGCTGTTTCCCGACGGCGTTCTGGAGGCTCGCCTGCTCTGTTCGCCACTCACTCTCCAGTTCCCGCCGCCCAGGCGACCGGGCCGTAATCTTATAACGCCTGCGCCACTACTCTTCCGCGGCACCCTGTGCTGGGATTTGCCGGCAAATATTGATTTCCGTCGCGTCTGCCCTTCCTGGAAGAGGTATGGCCGGGGGCAGTCGCTCGCGTAAATCCGGCTGCGACACAGCGAGAACTCAATCAACAACTTCCTTTGCGCGTCAGTGCTTCTTCCCCGTACAGGGCTTCAGCTCAGCTGCCCGCCTAAAATGTCTTCTAAGCAACATTCAGCCGCCTCGATTATCCTTGCTTTGTCTGTAGCCAGTGAAAATATGATGAACTCCGACAGCGGAAAGACATTCTGTTAGCATATTGATGTCTTACCACAAACAGTATCACTTTTGTATTTCGGCAGTCTAAAAGTTCTTCGTCTTAAGAGCGTATCTGTGTCTGCGGCAGACAGACAGACGTGTGCACTTATCGTGCACACGTGTTCTGTCTGGCAAATCGTTTCATGATATGTGGAGACAGATACTTAACTTTCGTGAACTTATCACAAACATTTTTAAAACAATTGGAATTGAAAAAAATATGAAGCTGATGTTGAGTATATTTTTTTCTTTTTCATTGATCCCCTTAAGGGCTATTGTACAAGCCGTGATTGATTTATGTCCGTAAAATATTAAGGAAATAACAAGCTTTCAGTCGCAAATACGGTTTTTATTTAATTCGAGCCATCAGGGTCCATCTTCTGGGGCTCAATGTATAATGTGTTACTAACATACATGATACATTACATACCATATCTGATAACATGTTACATATATTTACGTATTACAGACTAAGATTATGCAGATGGACGACTTCCAGGGCTCGAAATACGTCTTGATTTATCTAAAAATCACATTTATGACTTCCGTTCATATTTTATATACATCTTTTTTTTCGGTGAGTATTTAATACACACGTTCTCCTCACAAGCGTAGTGTGAATCTTTGTTCTATCTTTGCTGTCCAGTGTCAAGCGACGATGATTTATTTTGTATACAGCAATAACGCCTTCCGCCATACAATAAATTAAGCGAAAGATTTCTCAAAACCCAGTTTGATTAAATGACGATCGTTCTGTGGACTTAAATGGGATGCAGAAATTCCCGAGCTGTTTGAGGTCGTTACTGCTCTCAGATACTAAAAGGTATCAGATAGATTATATAATGGTAAGACAGAGATTTAGGAACCAGGTTTTAAATTGTAAGACATTTCCAGGGGCAGATGTGGACTCTGACCACAATCTATTGGTTATGACCTGTAGATTAAAACTGAAGAAACTGCAAAAAGGTGGGAATTTAAGGAAATGGGACCTGGATGAACTGACTAAACCAGAGGTTGTACAGAGTTTCAGGGAGAGCATAAGGGAACAATTGACAGGAATGGGGGAAAGAAATACAGTAGAAGAAGAATGGGTAGCTTTGAGGGATGAAATAGTGAAGGCAGCAGAGGATCAAGTAGGTAAAAAGACGAGGGCTAGTAGAAATCCTTGGGTAACAGAAGAAATATTGAATTTAATTGATGAAAGGAGAAAATATAGAAATGCAGTAAATGAAGCAGGCAAAAAGAAATACAAACGTCTCAAAAATGAGATCGACAGGAAGTGCAGAATGGCTAAGCAGGGATGGCTACAGGACAAATGTAAGGATGTAGAGGCTTATCTCACTAGGGGTAAGATAGATACTGCCTACAGGAAAATTAAAGAGACCTTTGGAGATAAGAGAACCACTTGTATGAACATCAAGAGCTCAGATGGAAACCCAGTTCTAAGCAAAGAAGGGAAAGCAGAAAGGTGGAAGGAGTATATAGAGGGTCTATACAAGGGCGATGTACTTGAGGACAATATTATGGAAATGGAAGAGGATGTAGATGAAGATGAAATGGGGGATACGATACTGCGTGACGAGTTTGACAGAGCACTGAAAGACCTGAGTCGAAACAAGGCCCCCGGAGTAGACAACATTCCAGTAGAACTACTGACGGCCTTGGGAGAGCCAGTCCTGACAAAACTCTACCATCTGGTGAGCAAGATGTATGAAACAGGCGAAATACCCTCAGACTTCAAGAAGAATATAATCATTCCAATCCCAAAGAAAGCAGGTGTTGACAGATGTGAAAACTACCGAACAATCAGTTTAATAAGCCACAGCTGCAAAATACTAAAACGAATTCTTTACAGACGAATGGAAAAACTAGTAGAAGCCGACCTCGGCGAAGATCAGTTTGGATTCCGTAGAAATACTGGAACACGTGAGGCAATACTGACCTTACAACTTATCTTAGAAGAAAGATTAAGGAAAGGCAAACCTACGTTTCTAGCATTTGTAGACTTAGAGAAAGCTTTTGACAATGTTGACTGGAATACTCTCTTTCAAATTCTAAAGGTGGCAGGGGTAAAATACAGGGAGCGAAAGGCTATTTACAATTTGTACCGAAACCAGATGGCAGTTATAAGAGTCGAGGGGCATGAGAGGGAAGCAGCGGTTGGGAAGGGAGTGAGACAGGGTTGTAGCCTCTCCCCAATGTTATTCAATCTGTATATTGAGCAAGCAGTAAAGGAAACAAAAGAAAAATTTGGTGTAGGTATTAAAATCCATGGAGAAGAAATAAAAACTTTGAGGTTCGCCGATGACATTGTAATTCTGTCAGAGACAGCAAAGGACTTGGAAGAGCAGTTGAACGGAATGGATGGTGTCTTGAAGGGAGAATATGAGATGAACATCAACAAAAGCAAAACGAGGATAATGGAATGTAGTCAAATTAAGTCGGGTGATGCTGAGGGTATTAGATTAGGAAATGAGACACTTAGTAGTAAAGGAGTTTTGCTATTTGGGGAGCAAAATAAATGATGGTCGAAGTAGAGAGGATATAAAATGTAGACTGGCAATGGCAAGGAAAGCGTTTCTGAAGAAGAGAAATTTGTTAACATCAAGTATAGATTTAAGTGTCAGGAAGTCATTTCTGAAAGTATTTGTATGGAGTGTAGCCATGTATGGAAGTGAAACATGGACGGTAAATAGTTTGGACAAGAAGAGAATAGAAGCGTTTGAAATGTGGTGCTACAGAAGAATGCTGAAGATTAGATGGGTAGATCACATAACTAATGAGGAAGTATTGAATAGGATTGGGGAGAAGAGAAGTTTGTGGCACAACTTGACCAGAAGAAGGGATCGGTTGGTAGTACATGTTCTGAGGCATCAAGGGATCACCAATTTAGTATTGGAAGGCAGCGTGGAGGGTAAAAATCGTAGGGGGAGACCAAGAGATGAATACACTAAGCAGATTCAGAAGGATGTAGGTTGCAGTAGGTACTGGGAGATGAAGAAGCTTGCACAGGATAGAGTAGCATGGAGAGCTGCATCAAACCAGTCTCAGGACTGAAGACAACAACAACAACAACAACAACTGCTCTCAGAGACAGATTATTTTTCAACTGACACTAGGAAACCTGGAAGAGAATTCCAAAACCACCAACCCAGATTTTTCCTAATAAATAAAAATATAAAAAACACAATGGCAGAAACAATAAGGAAAAGAAGAATGACAGCTGTTTTGACATTTTTATTATATGAATGACGATAGACTGAAAAAAACAATCTTCAATTATTACTGAGCAAATAAATCAGCAACAACTTGGATCTGAAAAACTACAAAAGATTTAGAACTGCACTATATAAAAGTAGAAGAAACAGCAGAATCAGATAACTTCAGAAGAAAACTGATGAATTTAGAAAGATTCCATACATATTCATGACAGATTAAAACTGTGTTCCGCACCAAGACTCGAACTTGGTACCTTTGCCTTTCACGCACGAGGAAGTTTCGTATAAGCGCACAGTGCACTGCAAAACGAAAAATTCATTCTAGAGTCCATGCCTGTAGTTAAAACCCGTTGTGGGACATGAATCCTAGTGACCGTACCACAAAAGAAATACTTGTGTGCTTCATCGCAACCGTAAATAAGAACCGGGTGCGGTAGCCGAGCGGCTCTAGGCGCTTCAGTCCGGAACCGCGCGACTGCTTCGGCCGCAGGCTCGAATCCTGCCTCGGGCATGGATGTGTGTGATGTTCTTAGGTTAGTTAGGTTTAAGTAGTTCTAAGCTCTAGGGGGCTGATGACCACAGATGTTAAGTGCCATAGTGCTCAGGGCCGTTTGAACCATTTGAAGCTAAATAAGAAATAACAGTTTTCATGAAGTTTGAGAGGGGGTGCAATAGTTTCAAATGTAAAAACTGGTAATTGAAAGCACATAGTATTTGGATGCATCTCGGTGTCTCCCAAGATATTTTCACTTGGGAATGATCATAACAAAATAAATGATAACTCTTCATCTTACCGTTCCGGTGGAATTTCTTCCTCCTGAGTCACATGTAGAAGCAGTGACAAATGAGGTATGAAGTGGTCCGAAGATAGAGAAAATAGAGACATGATGAACAGATGAAAGAAATTATACGAAGGGAAGAAAGCAAATGAATAGAAACTGGAATTGTCTCGTTGTCCCCTGTTGACCAAAACAGAAGGAAAAAACCTGAATGATATGGATAGTGTGCAAAGCAACACTGTACAAGAAGCAAGAGTAGTTATATAAAAGGAAGACCACCGTCTTTCGCCCTGATGGCGGCGACGGCCCGCTGTGGCATGGACTCCAAGAGACACAAAAGACGTGAAGGAGTCGACAAGACGTTTATCTGAGCTGGGTCCAAAGTGCGGCATCTCCCTCGATCATGTAGTAAATGAGTTAGATAGCACTGAGCTCTGGTTGTCTCGGAGTGGTGAAGAGCTAAGAGTGCTCAAGCATCCTTATGTCTGTAGCGTGCTACCCAAATTATCGTGAGAGAAAGTTCGTGATCGATGGGTAGTGGGCTGTTCGTGAGGTGCTGCACGCGAACAAACAGTTGTGTATAATTGTACATTAATTTCCTCTATAGTCTGCTGTTGAGGTATGATGACAGTGGTATTAACAGCCTCATTTCAGCTCGTGTACAGACATCCAATCTAGAATACCTACTCCATCTGCTTGAGCGGTACCATGTTGGTAAGCAGATCAATAGAACACCTCAAAGTCGGTGTTCTCATTAGGTCTTTCTTTCGCAGTGGAACGTCCAAAATTGGCGTAACAAACGAGCTAAACATCTTGTTCCCCAACACAGCAATACTTCCCTCCGTTCTCGCAGTGCTGCTACCTGCCTGTAATCGTCATATCGTCTAAGACAGACATTCCACTGAGACGGAGATACGAAGAGTTTTCTGATATTGTCATTGTCATGTGAAATATGTTAAGAGACTCTGGGCATCACCCGAATACAATACGCCCACAAAAAGCACTTTTCCCCATGAACCAATAGCAGACTCTTCGAAACACTAGCGTTGCTGTGGAACTTGCAAACAGTTCTTTGTTTAACGTGTCCCATTGCTTTTACTCACACACATGTTTTGGGTAAGACCGAGAAAGCAGACACGGAGGCCTTGTTAGTCAAAGCAATCGTCTGTGCCCACAACACTACGGGACGTTTCCCATGTACTTGCGTTATCGTCTGTTGTGTTCGGTAAGAGGTATTGCAAAGCGATTCCTCCTTATTACGCTGTGTATTCAAAATCCTTGCATAAACATGGTAGTATCCGCTGAAACTTCGTCGAAATTGTGCAAAACATATCATTGACTGTGCAGAACAAAGACTGCAGCTGCCACCGCAGTGGTCTAAGACCACACCAACCCTCACTCTGCGCAGCCTCTCATTTCTATTGGCTACTTTGCCCATCCTCTTCGACAGACAGGTCGCAATGATCTCCCTCCTTCCTTATGCAGTTAACAATGTCTACACAGGCGGCTGCCGTCGCATTCGTTGTACCTGTACAATAATCTATGACTTCTGGCAAGTAGTTAGTCTAGTATATATTACATGACAAGCCTCAGCTGTTTGATAAAAAGTGTAATGTTACAGATAAAGACAAATCAAAAATACTCAAGCAAATATTAGACAGAATTACAATTTACGTGATCATTATACTATACGGCTTAATGATCCATGAGCTGTTAATGGGATTCTACCACAGAACTATGCAGAAACATATAAATATGCAGAATGGGTGACTAGGTATGACAACACTATTACTAAGATGTAGAACAACCGATTGTAATCGGTGTAACGGAGGAAATCTTCTAATACATTGAGGCGACACAAGTCATGGGATAGCCATATGCACATATACAGATGGCGGTAATATCGCGTATACAAGGTATAAAAGAACCGCGCACTGGCGAGCTGTCATTTGTACTCAGGGGATTCACGTAAAAAGGTTTCGAACGCGATTATTGGCGCACAACGGGAATTAACGAACTTTCAACCCAGAACGGTAGTTGGAGCTAGATCATGGGACGTTCCATTTCGGAAATCGTCAGGAAATTCAATGTTGCGAGACTCAATGTCAAAAGTGTACCCAAAATACCAAATTTCAGGCATTACCTCTCACCACGGACAACGCAGTGGCTGACGGCCTTCACGACAGAGAGCAACGGCGTCTGCAGTTGTCAATGCCAACAGACAAGCAACACAGCTTTAAAGAGACGAACTTATCCTTTAGAACAGTACGGCGAAATCTGGCGTTAATGGGCTATGGCAGCAGACAACCGTTGCGGGTACCTTTGCTACCCGTACGACATCGCCTGCAGCGCCTCTCTTGGGTTGGAGCAAGACGATTGGAAAACCGTGGCTTCGTTAGATGAATCCCGATTTCAGTTGGTAAGTACTGATGGTAGGGTTCGAGTGTGGCGCAGTTTCTACGAAGCCATAGATTCAAGATGTCAACAAGGCACTGTGCAAGTTGGTGATGGCTACATAATGGTGTGGGCTGTGTTTAGTTATGATGGAATGTCTTGATGAAATAATTTACCAACAGCCGTGTGATTTGTAGAAGTTTGTTTTATTTTATGAAATTCTATGTGCTACCAGTTTCGGCATTACATTGATGCCGAAACTGGTCAGCACATAGAAGTTCATAAAATAAAATAAACTTCTACAAATCACACGGCTGTTGGTAAATTATTGCAGTAGGAACTTCATGTCAGCCGTCGTCCCACGATCCATAATGGATCGACGAAGATTTAGGATGGAATGAGTCCTCTGGTCTAACCGACCCGACCATTGACTAGAAATGGCCATTTTCAGCCATTCATGTACTTCATGTTCCCCAAGAACGATGGACAATGCGCCATGTCACCAGCCCACAATTGTTCACGATTGATTTGAGGAATATTCTGGACAATTCGAGGGACCAACATGAATCCCATCGAACATATATGGGACATAGTCGAGACGTCAGTTCGTGTACAAAATCCTGCACCGCAATTATGGACGGCTGTAGAGGCACATGGCTCAATATTTCTGCAGGGGATTTCCAGCGACTAGTTGAGTGAACGCCACGTCGAGTTGCTACACTACGCTGGGCAAAAGGAGGTCCGACGCGACATTAGGAAGTATCCGATGACATTTGTCCTCTCAGTGAAAAGTATATGCCGACTGTTAAATCCTGCCTAGTCGTCGAATACGGGGTGGTTACGAAACATGCTTTCTCGGATCGCTAGACAACATTCAAGCAAATCGTATTAATGAGTATAGTTACATAATGAACAAATACAACGCTTAACTTTGTGTTACATAGATGTGTCGCAAGCAAAGGGCGACCTACGAAATAAGCAAGCCGATACATGGACGGTTCAAGCGGAGTAATGAGCATTGACGCTTCTATGCAAGTCGCTAGTCTTGAGGCTGCTGTTTGACTGGCCGCCACCAGTCGGGTGTGGCGCTTGTGTACTCTTATCAAAAATGGTTCAAATGGCTCTGAGCACTATGGGACTTAACATCTGTGGTCATCAGTCCCCTAGAACGTAGAACTACTTAAACCTAACTAACCTAAGGACATCACACACATCCATGCCCGAGGCAGGATTCGAACCTGCGACCGTAGCGGTCGCGCGGTTCCGGACTGAGCGCCTAGAACCGCTAGACCACCGCGGCCGGCTGCACTCTTATCATAGGGGCCGCTGCTGTCGCGTTGTCATCCTGGAGAGGGGTCGGTCAGCGAGCGATTGGCTGACCTCTTCTCACAAGCCCTCTCTGCTCTGTTGTTCCCGACTGGCGTGCCGGTGCTTGACTTTACGGCGAGTGCAGATCTAGAGCTAAGGAGCCTGGAATTCCATATTTAGAAACTCTCACCTAATTTGAGAGAGTGAATAACCAGAGACGTGCGTACAAACGGTGAACAGTTACTCGATCTCTTACCTCTTGACGTATCCCAGTCGTCACTAGTATCGAACTGGGTGATCAAATGCACATGTACTGGCGCTCTTTTACTAACTCCCACTGGCAACACCCAATGGCAAACAGTGTGGTGAACAAAATCGTGTACCTCCTGCAACGTTAATCTGCAGCTTCAGTTCTGAGAACGACTACCACCGACTAATCCTGACAGAAAGAGAGAGCCACAGACGTCCACAATCTTGAATTAAATCCGAATGTCCAAAATCTTGGCATAAACCAGCACCTTCACAAACATCCATTCATACGCGACAGATGATAATACGAGAACAACATCTGTATAGCCGGTGAGCCGCGACCTTTCGGTGCTTTGCGTGACACTGCTAAGAACTCCTCCTAACGTTTAACAGTGGCCCAGATCGTGGTCCGTGCAGAAATTTGTGCCTAATTGAACTACTTCACTGTGCACTCACTCGTTATGAACCTGATATGCGACATCCATCACTCATATGCGTTCTTCCGCCGTTGATGCACAATACTGACGGCTGTATCAGAGACTGCTGTGTTGAATATACACTGAAGCACTAAAGAAAGTGGTACACCTGCCTAACATCGTGTAAGGCCCTCGCAAGCTCGCAGAAGTGCCGCAACACGACATGGCACGGATACGACTGATATCTGAAATAGTTCTGGAGGGCAGAGATACCATGAATCCTGCATGACTGTCCATAAATCCATAAGAGAACTATTATCGTGGAGGGGGGGGCGGGGGGGGAGGGAGAGGATCTCTTCTGAACAGCACGTTGCAAGGCATCCCAGATATTCTCAATAATGTTCATGTCTGGGGAGTTTGGTGACCAGCGGAACGCAGAAGAGTGTTTTTGGAGCCCTCTATAGCAATTCTGGAAGTGTGGGTGTCGCATTGTCCGGCAGGAATTTCCCAAGTCCGTCTGAATGCACAATGGACATGAATGGATGCAAGTGATCAGACAGGATTCTTACGTACGTGTCACCAGTCAGAGTCGTATCTAGACGCATCAGGGATCCCGTATCACTGCGACTGCACCCGCCCCACACCATTACAAAGCCTCCACCAGCTTTAACAGTCCCCTGCTGGTATGCAGGGTCCATAGATTCATGAGGTTATCTACACACCCGTACACGTCCTCTACTCGATACAATTTGAAACGAGACTCGTCCGACCAGGCAACATGTTTCCAGTCATCAACAGTCCAATGTCGGTGTTGACGGGTCCAGGAGAGGCGTAAAGCTTTGTGTCATGCATTCATCAAGGATACACGACTGGGCCTTCGGCTCCAAAAGCCTATATCGATATGTTCTGTTGAATGACTTGCACGTTGACACTTTTTGATGGCTCAGCATTGAAATCTGCAGCAATTTGCGAAAGGCTTGCACTTTCATCACGTTGAACGATTCCCTTCAGTCGTCGTTGGTCCCGTTCTTGCAGGATCTTTTTCCGTTCGCAGCGATGTCAAAGATTTGGTGTTTTACCAGATTCCTGGTATTCACGTGAAATGATCGTACGATAAAATCCCCACTTCATCGCTACCTCTCAGATGCTGCCTCCCATCCCTCGTGCACCGAATATAACACCAAACTCACCTAAATCTTGATAACATGCCATTGTAGCAGCAGTAATCGATCTAACAACTGCGCCAGACACTTGTTGCGTTATATAGGCTTTGCCGACCGGAGCGCCGTATTCTGCATGTTTAAATATCTCTGTATTTGAATACGGTTGCCTATACCAGTTTCTCTGGCGCCTCGGTGTATTTCAGGATGCCATGGTACGTAAACAAGATAGTTATTTGCATACCAGTACCTTTTTCATTCGACCGACAGTGAATTGTGAAATTTTCTTGACACGAAACCTAAATATTGTGTGGCGACATAGCCTTCGAGACCAGAGCGATCACTTACAGCTGTGATCCGCAGTAACTTATCTACACCATGTACTGTTCTGCACGCTGTAGCGAACCATCAGCCAGTATAGATTGTCACCTTGCATTCACGACTCATTTAAGAATTCAGCTGCTGCCGGCAGTAATCAGCTGTATTCCGACAATCTCTTTTTCTATCTATACATTATAGACAAAATTCGTTACACATACCTGCTATCAGTTATTTAGCCGAATGAAGTTACTTTACCATGTAGTTGTTAAGAATAATCTTCCGCCGCGCGTGGTAGCCGCATGGTCTAGGGCGCCTTGCCACGGTTCGTGCAGCACACCCCGTCGGAGGTTCGAGTTCTCCCTCGGGAATGGGTGTGTTTGTTGTCCTTAGCGTAAGTTAGTTTAAGTTAGATTAAGTAGTGTGTAAGCTTAGGGACAGATGACCTCAGCAGTTTGGCCCCATAGGAACTTACCACAAATTTCCAATTTCCAAAATAATCTTCCAACGCCGTCTCCAGCGCTCCCGGCTACGCTACACGCACCCTGTTGCTGTCTGTACCAGGAATTCTCCCACCAGATTGGCGTGTCAGACTGTTCTACGAAATGCGGCAATAGCAAATCTGGCAAAGTCAGAAATTATACAGCGTTCTCAGTAACAGGGCCATTACAAATCCCTCTTCCGACAAAGTGACATAGATCAGCAGACTTCTCCATTCTCTGCCCCGGCAGCAATGTGTGTATTTTCTCTGTAGCCTCGTCTGTTATCTTTTGTACCACATAATGTAGTCCCCACGTGACGTAATCGTGTGTGCTCCTCCAGCTCATAGATAGTAGCAACGTTCCTTAACCATTCTATTTCAGTCGCAAGTAGCAGCTGCTTTATAATTTTGCATAATTATTTAAATTTTTTATTACAGTCGGTTAAAACCTGTAACAGTTGACACATGTTACTTACAATAGAAAAACCTTCTAGAAAATACATCTTATTACTAATTAAAGCTTCTGTGCAGAAGCAAATCCTTTTCTTCCACTAAATGCGAAAATTACATCAGCACTGTTGAGCTGTACGCTCCCGAGAAGCATAAAAAATTTCCAGTCAGTTGGGAGCATATTTTTGAATGCCATCGGACTTCTTTCTGATGCAGGAGAGAGTAATTCGTGCAGTCGAGAGAGCAGTATATTTTCCCAGGTATTGGAGATTCTATCTATGTATTTCCTTTTAAAGAGACTGTTTACGTTCTCTGGCGCGTGAAACATTGGAACGGCCGCTTTTTTTTTCTTTTCAAAAATCATTCTGTGAATGGTACTAAATTGAATACGGGAACTACCTCTCCCGCGGTGAAAAAGCAATTTTTCGACTCGTTCGGCCGGGAATTTCGTATATTGTATGCGAATAATAAGAAAATGTACTGTATAGAAATCGGGATCACACAGAAAGGGTTCTGAGCCTCCCCTTCAGCGCAGGAGCAGCTTGTGAAAAGCGCTGCCAGCGAACGCGCAGTCCTCGCAAAAACCCGTCTACGTACGCCGTGAATCGATAGCGTCACCTGACAGGCTGTGATGGCTATCGCGGTTATGAATTAACGACATTCCCATTCACTGTTGCCAGCATTTTGAACCATTAGATTAGTGTGGGATACTGTAAGAGGGCGGTTATAATACCTTAGCCCTTCTTTGCAATGGTGCCCTGTCGCTTCGTAAATGGTTCAAGTTCTATTCAGGCTACTGTGATGTGAGTAAGGCGCAACCGCTGAAGGAACGTAGGTAGATTTATTTACCAAAACAACGCAGACACGTCTTTTTGTTATTGCCTCAGGAAGCACTCAACAGGTTGCTAGCGTATCTGACACCAGTACAGCTCACCCTAAAGTGTGCAGGCATTAACTATTGGCCTACGTAGGAACGAACAAGTCATGAGTGCCCATGTTAATACTGATGAAGCACTGCCTAATACAAAGATTCCAAAGGCATCGAACGGAACCACTAATGGAAAGCCAAGGCCACACAAATTGGCTATGTTAAGCAGTTTCAAAAAGCGATTAACGTTTCGCCATCTGGAGCAAAACGAGGATAATGGAATGTAGTCTAATTAAGTCGGGTGATGCTTAGGGAATTAGATTAGCAAATGAGACACTTAAAGTAGTAAAGGAGTTTTGCTATGTGGGGAGCAAAGTAACTGACGATGGTCGAAGTAGAGAGGATATAAAATGTAGACTAGCAATGGCAAGGAAGGCGTTTCTGGAGAAGAGAAATTTGTTAACATCGAGTATAGATTTAAGTGTCAGGAAGTCGTTTCTGAAAGTATTTGTACGGAGTGTAGCCATGTATGGTTCAAATGGTTCAAATGGCTCTGAGCACTATGGGACTCAACTGCTGTGGTCATAAGTCCCCTACAACTTAGAACTACTTAAACCTAACTAACCTAAGGACAGCACACAACACCCAGCCATCGCGAGGCAGAGAAAATCCCTGAACGCTCGATAGTTTAGCTAACGTACAACTACTGTCCATAGACTGGAGTTATGTGACCCTTGCTTTTGCCGGCTAAAACAATATGTATCATCGCAGAGTGAAAGGGCAGACAACCTGAAACTCATCAGGTAGGTGGACTGATTCTTTAAAGGATAGTGAGAGCACAGCTCGTCCCCCTGCAACTTCTTTTTTTCTCCTTTGCAATGTATTACAAAATCTACAGAACTCAAAGACTCTACAACGTATTGCCTGATAGCCACTCTAGTTTTTGGAACAAGTTATTTTGTTGCACTGAAGGTCCTCTATGGTCATTTTTGAATGCTGTATTTAGTGTCTTGCGTTGTGCTTTGGGTATTTTGCGAGAAAACTAGTGCTGAAACTGGTATTAGACCGTCACAGCTGCCACCGATGCCTCTCGTCTGAGAAATGTAATTTATACCATCAAGAAGCATATAACTCAACATGCTCTTTGGACCAAGTACACATTACAGAACACATCTCTCTTTGAACGTAAAGAGTAAATTTCTTCTGTGGTGTCTCACTGACGTTTCGAGTATCACACCTGTGAATTCTGTACAAACACTTGAAGTCTTCCTATCCAATTGCAAGATTCATATTCACCTTCAATCATAAACAAGCCGTTTAATAGAAAGTCACAATGGACTAACAGTACAACCCGGGCGGTCATTGGGATTGCATTCCTTTACCATGCGGCATAGCACAGATACACAGCCTTTATCCGATTTACGGTAGTTTCTTCTATGCAGTTCCTTTCTCTCCGTGTCCTTGTATATCATGCACTTCAAATTCCTTTCTGCACCCTCTTTTCCTCCACTATTAAAAGTCTTTCCTGCATTAATAACGTTCTTCCTTCTCTTCATCCAAATGAACGCCTACGGAAGTCTTTCATTTCTCACTCGCTCAATATCAGTCACACATAAGCCAATATATGCAGTTAACATCAGTCATTCTAATACATAAAATTACATCCTTTTTATACAAACCTCACGATGATATTCGTTCTATCTACCCATCTTTCTGGAATTCGCAGCATCCTCTCTTTCCTCTCCGAGTCATAGTTTCTCTCCTCTGCACTGTTGTTTGCAACCTCTTGGAGTGGGTTCGGTAAAATACAGGGTGGTCCATTGATCGTGACCGGGCAAAATATCTCACGACATAAGCGTTAAACGAAAAAACTACAAAGAAAGAAACTTGTCTAACTTGAAGGGGGAAACCAGATGGCGCTATGGTAGGCCCGCTAGATGGCACTGCCATAGGTCAAACGGATATCAACTACGTTTTTTTAAAATAGGAACCCCCATTTTTTATTACATATTCGTGTAGTACGTAAAGAAATATGAATATTTTAGTTGGACCAATTTTTTCGCTTTGTGATAGATGGCGCTGTAATAGTCACAAACAGATGGCTCACAATTTTAGACGAACAGTTGGTAACAGGTAGGTTTTTTAAATTAAAATACAGAACGCAGGTACGTTTGAACATTTCATTTCGGTTGTTCCAATGTGATACACGTACCTTTGTGAACTTATCATTTCTGAGAACGCATGCTGTTACAGCGTGATTACCTGTAAATACCACATTACTGCAATAAATGCTCAAAATGATGTCCATCAACCTCAATGCATTTGGCAATACTTGTAACGACATTCCTCTCAACAGCGCGTAGTTAGCCTTCGCATTGACAATGCGTTGACGCATGTTGTCAGGCGTTGTCGGTGGATCACGATAGCAAATATCCTTCAACTTTCGCACATAAAGAAATCCGGGGACGTCAGGTCCGGTGAACGTGGGGGCCATGGTATGGTGCTTCGACGACCAATCCATCTGTCATGAAATATGCTATTCAATGCCGCTTCAACCGCAGGCAAGCTATGTGCTGGGCATCCATCATGTTGGAAGCACATCGCTATTCTGTCATGCAGTGAAACATCTTGTAGTAACATCGGTAGAGCATTACGTAGGAAATCAGCATATATTGCACCATTTAGATTGCCATCGATAAAATAGGGGCCAATTATGCTTCCTCCCATAATGCCACACCATGCATTAACCCGCCAAGGTCGCTGATGTTCCACTTGTCGCAGCCATCGTGGATTTTCCGTTGCCCAATAGTGCATATTATACCGGTTTACGTTGCCGCGGTTTGTGAATGACGCTTCGTCGCTAAACAGAACGCATGCAATCTTTCATCGTCCCGTAATTTCTCTTGTGCCCAGTGGCAGAACTGTACACGACGTTCAAAGTAGTCGCCATGCAATTCCTGGTGCATAGGAATATGGTACGGGTGCAGTAGATGTTGACGTAGCATTCTCAACAGCGACGTTTTTGAGATTCCCGATTCTCGCGCAATTTGTCTGCTACTGATGTGCGGATTAACCGCGACAGCAGCTAAAACACCTACTTAGGCATCATCATTTGTTACAGGTTGTGGGTGACGTTTCACATGTGGCTGAACACTTCCTGTTTCCTTAAATAGCGTAACTATCCGGCGAACGGTCCGGACACTTGGATTATGTCATCCGAAGATAACGGGCAGCATACATAGCACACGCCCGTTGGGCATTTTGATCACAATAGCCATACATCAACACGATATCAACGTTTCCCGCAATTGGTAAACGGTCCATTTTAACACGGGTAATGTATCACGAAGCAAATATCGTCCCCACTGACGGAATGTTACGTGATACGACGCACTTACACGTTTCTATTACAGCGCCATCTATCACAAAGTGAAGAAAGTGGTCCAACTAAAACTTTCATATTTCTTACGTACTACACGAATATGTAATAAAAATGGGGGTTCCTATTTAAAAGAAACGCAGTTGATATCAGTTTGACCTATGGCAGCGCCATCTGGCGGGCCAACCATAGCGCCATCTGGTTTCCCCCTTCAAGCTAGACGAGTTTCGTACTTTGTAGTTTTTTCGTTTGATGCTTATTTCGTGAGATATTTGGCCCGGTCACTATCAATGGACTACCCTGTATATAGTCCCATCCTCCTCCAAATTCACAGAAATAAAACACTCATATAATATTCGTAATACCTCGGCCCATCCACCATGCCACAGTTACTCCTTAACACCTTTCAAATCTGCAAAGAAAGTTCCACTTGTTCTACACTTACTTTCCAATGATATGACGCAACTCGTTCCCCTGAAAACCACAATCAGCTCATTGTCATTTAGAATCAAAATTATTTGTATTATTTGGGCACGTATGGGTTTTCACCTGAGTTTAATACCACAGAAAATTACCACTTGAATCAATTTGTTTACATTGTATGCTCTGATCCACTTCGATTACATCACATGACCTAGAAGAATTTATTCGTCACACCCCGTATGAATAATGTCATCATTGTAAAGTCACAAGCCAAGCCCCGTTTCCGACGATTTCATGAAGATGGAAGAAAATTTACAGTTCTAAGGAACTTGAAAAATTAAAATGAAATTTAAAAAAATAAAAAATACCGTCAGGTGGCAAATTTAAACGCACACAAACGCACTCACACATACATAGACTTACAAATTCCTCCTTCAGAGGAGAGAGGGTGAACGTACGTAGTTGCATGTCATTTTCCTGCGTTTGTGCAGCAAGGATTTTGTGTTCAGTGTCCGCCTACACAATTTTTATTCGTAGCATCTCTCAAGGCAAATGCTTCGATGATTCCCTAGAAGAGGGACGAGGTCTTGTCGCTCTTCATTGCGAATATTTCACAAATTTCAAGAGTCATTTAACCGACTTTACATCGTTTTCAAGGAAAATATGAGAAGGTAGTTTCATTTCGTCTCCCGTTACACTTATTTACAAGACTGCAAATGATTCTGACGTGCACTAAACTAGTTTTCAGTATTTACATAAGTTCCAATGGTTATGACATTTCCTTCTTCATCGCAATTTCTGTGTGTAGGTCACGCAAGTCATAAATGATTTGAAGTTCACATCAACCTGGCGTGTTTTCAAGCCTTTGCAATAGTGTCGTTAGTCTTAATAGATGATTTCTTCATTCTTTTCCCACTGAAATTTGAACTTAATAGGTAAAATTGATGACCATGGTACTATGTCTCTCCTCGAAGATTTTTTACTTACGTGCAAACATCTGGATGATCTTTTAATATTAACAAATTTAACTTCTGATTCCATCCTTCAGAAATGTTGTTAGTGCAATGGCACCTTCCACTGCAGTTCCATATATTTCTTGGCATGTGCTCGTTATCAAACCACTGGTCCAGAAATAGTTGTATAATTTCTGGAGCTTTTGGCTTTCAGACGTGCTTTCCTGATTAGAGAGCCAACCATCATCCAACATAACCATGCATACCAGAGTTGAACATATTCTCATATAACTGTGTACGCTTTCGTTTTCCTTATACGCAGGAAGAAGGCCGCAACATTGAACTTATTTCCACAAACAATGATAAAAACGAAAATTCACACCATGATCTCTATTTCAGGAAATAAATTTGTAGCCGACTGGACAATGGTAATTTCGATGTCCATCATGAGAGAAGTACGGTGCCATCCAAGCATGTTGATTTTAATAATTAAATGACAGGCTCAAATATTTTTCGTTTTTAAAATTTTGAACGTAGCTGCTGTTCAGCAATGGTGAATCTAAATGAATGATTCTAGAAAATCAGCCAACCAGTTGGAGGTATAACGGCATGTTAACAACTGTTGATCATTGTTTTAGAAATTGTAAAATTGTCTTCTTTAGAAGTACATGGACCTTTTGGGATAATTTTTATACCTCAATCAAAAGGGATTATCGAGGTATGAAGTATGTGTGAAACTACTGGATAAAAATATAATAAATAATGCATTTTCATAACAAACGGACTTTACTTACACTTAAAATCACATGTTGGCGTCGACAAATTTCAGAGCAGAGAAATTAATGTCAAGTAACATGGAAAGCGTGACATCAGTAAAACAAAATAAAATCCATTAAAAAAAAATTCCTACTGTGACTGGGCTAAGCATAAAAGACTTCACAGTAACGTACACAAGGAATTAAAAGGCAGTGAAACAGCCTGCGTGTGTTTTGCTCCACTTGGCGACTGACAAAGTTGTCACAGTGCACGAAATACCAAACATCGATAGGTAGCGAACCTGCGTGAAAATATAAGCTCGTAACAAGTAGGCAAAGTGTAAACTGTCAACAGCCACGTTATATCGAAAACGGACAGAGAAAATTTTTTGTACAAAGATAGGAGAAGATGGGAGGTAAGGAGGAGGATAGAATGCGACCTGCAAGTTGCAGCTGATCGTTTAACACGTTACCATCCCTACTGAGTGAGTGTTTAAAAATTTCCACTTCTTCACATAAGTTTACTTTTCGCCATTTTATCTCCTTACGAAAAATTACGGTTGCTCCCAGATCTTCAGGTGAATGATTAGTAATGACTAAAACATGTTTAGTAAATGTGGTGTGGTGCACCTTATGTTTTTTCTACCTTACTTATGTCGCCCTGCCTATTTGACGTATATAGTAACAGGGGAAATTATTAAAAATCATTTTGTGAACCCATGAATTAGACTATTTTCAATGGAAAAGATTACATTAAATTTGTATTTGTTCGCTAACAAACGTTTTTCCCAGGCATATATATCCTAGAACGGGAATAGAAATTCATTTACTATTTTCCGCTTTGTTGGCGTCGGGTGCATTTCCTGTAGTATGGAATTTTTTTTATAGTTTTCCTTGTTGATGATGCGTCAACTAAATTTTGATCATATCCGTTGTTAACGGCAATAGATTTTATAACGACAGTTTCATTCCGCAGATTTATCTGGGAAAGGGGCGTTGATAACGCACGGTCAATAGCAGAATGGAAGAATGCAACCTTGTCCATATGAATGAGCAGAATCAGCTGGAATAGCATTAGCCGAATAGGTAGACTTGCAGAAAATATTAAAGCTGAAGTTATTATCTACTACTAAAATTGTAAGATCAAGAAAATTAAGCTAGGCATTTTCGTTTTGTAGTTCTTTTGTGAAAGAAATGTTATCATGAAACGTGATGAACGGTCTGAACAACAAATGTAATTCATGGTCGTTTCCATCGAAGACAAAATGTATATCGTCGATACAGTGAGTAAAAAATTTTATTTTAGTTAGCAACACTGAATTTGAAAAGAAAGAAAACTTTCAAGAGAATTTATGACAACGTCAGCAAGGATTCCAGCGAGAGGGCTCCCTATTGCTAAGCCGTAAGGCTGTATATATATATAGCCACAGAAGGTCAAAAATTAGAGAGAAAAACCTATAATAAACTTTTTAGTTCGGTTGTTTGCATTTCAGACAATTTCCTATGTTGTTGTAGGTTTTTCTCGATAACATTTAATGTCACCTCTATGGGGACATGCGTGTAATGACTTATTATGTCTAACCAAATCAGCCTTGTTGAGAGCATACATTTACTGTTTTCATTTTATGTATCAGGTCAGCGCTGTGTTTGACTCAAAAATTATTTTTGAAAACATAGGAAACTTTTATTTTATAACGGAGGCGCCTTGCTAATACGTGATGTGCACCTCTAATGCCATTAACTAAGGAACTACTCGGATGCCCTGTATGTGCACCTTTAATTGACTTCTAAGAACGATGGTTTTGGGTTCATGTTAACGAGCCATCTCATTTGAAATTTACCATCCAAACATCGAGTATTAGCCAAACACACAGGAATTTCGTTTTTTAAGTCCGAAATTGGATCAGTGTTGACCTCCGCGGTTTCATTCTTGTCAAAGAACTTTACAGTCTTGTCTTTGTCTTCCTTAACATGAGCAATATTAACAGTGTTTCCTTTGTAAGATTTTGTTATTAAAGCATGAATGTTACTGTGTAATTCACGATAAATACTGCTAGTCACTTTCTGTTCGTCAATACATTGATTAGTCTACAACGTAATGTCTTTTTCGATAATATTTTTACTCTCATGGCTGATCTTGATCTATTTAAGCACATCAAATTTAACAGAATGTAACCCTATTTTTAAATCAATGATAAGAATATTAATGACGAATCGATTAGTAGCTATGTTATACTTCAATCCTTTACTTAAAATAGTGTGTCCTTCGTCTGTAAATGCAATTAGTTTTATTTAATATTCTGTCTAAAACTACTTGTTTGGTACTGTTGTGAGCTGCTGTCATGTACGTTTAGTAAACTGGGCCCTGGTTTTAAATTCGGCATATTTCTTTTCACGTCTTTCAAAAATTTGATTTCTACGATTGAAAAGCTATGGGCTAATATTGTTTCACATGAAATATATTTGATAATTAAACTGGTCTTTCATCGCTTTTCATATAAACAAAAACTGACTCTGCTTCCTCAATCAAAACGTATTTTTTTCTGTGGAGTTCTACTATACAGTCTATGGTTTTGTACACGTTTTACAGCTTGATAAATCTATTTAACTATGATTTAGAAAATATATCCAATATGCCCATATCCTTCTGAAGAACACAATTTTGCAATTGTTGGGACCATGGTTGTTAAAAAACGTTTACACCTGCAACTGGTTGCCTGATTTTCTCAAATCATTCATTTTTCATTTTATGGTCTGTAACAAAACATAACCAGCTTACATTGTGTTTCTTTCCTCCCAAGAATATGTAAGATTAGTATAAGTGACTGTGTAAACTACATGTTCGAATTTTTGAACGGTCCATCCACATAGAATTGTTCAGAAATTGATAAACATGTTTTTTTTAATAATTGGCTTTCGAGCAGTGTACATTAAACCATCTCAATAGCAATGTCAATTACGACGATAAGAAAGTAAGGACAACACAGCACCCAGTCCTCCAGCGGAGAAAATCTACAACCCGGCCGGAAATCGAACCCGAGTCTCTTCGCTTAGTAATCCGCCGCGCTCACTGTCCAGCTATCGTGGCGAACTAGATAAGTAGCATTTTCTATTTTTGCTGGCATACACCAATATTCCCTGTAAATAAAAATTTGCTGCCACCATCCATCAATAAATTATTTTCTTGAGAGAAAATTCCTTCAGAATCGAGCGAATCTTGCGTAGATTCCATGTATATTTGCTCCTAATTCGATGCAGTTACTGATTTTACCTTATATATAATGGTAACGATATTACTAAGCCATAGCCAAAGTCTGACGCCCTCCTTCTTCATCATAAATTGATGAAACTTTAGTTTCTCTTTCTTTTGCACGCTTCTTTTTGCACTTACTAAATATTTTCTCACTTCGTTTGCTGATTCATGTGGAACACAAACATGGCTACCCTGATCTAAAATTGTATTTCTTATGGGTAGTGTTAATTTGCATTTATTTTTTACAATATTTACACAAAGCCAGTTAGTTACATCCTTTTTTTTTTGTCATCAGTCTACTGACTGGTTTGATGCGGCCCGCCACAAATTCCTTTCCTGTGCTAACCTCTTCATCTCAGAGTAGCACTTGCAACCTACCTCCTCAATTATTTGCTTGACGTATTCCAATCTCTGTCTTCCTTTACAGTTTTTGCCCTCTACAGCTCCCTCTAGTGCCATGGAAGTCATTCCCTCATGTCTTAGCAGATGTCCTATCATCCTGTCCCTTCTCCTTATCAGTGTTTTCCACATATTCCTTTCCTCTCCGATTCTGCGTAGAACCTCCTCATTCCTTACCTTATCAGTCCACCTAATTTTCAACATTCGTCTATAGCACCACATCTCAAATGCTTCGGTTCTCTTCTGTTCCGGTTTTCCCACAGTCCATGTTTCACTACCATACAATGCTGTACTCCAGACGTACGAGTCATCCTCAGAAATTTCTTCCTCAAATTAAGGCCGGTATTTGATATTAGTAGACTTCTCTTGGCCAGAAATGCCTTTTTTGCCATAGCGAGTCTGCTTTTGATGTCGTCCTTGCTCCGTCCGTCATTGGTTATTTTACTGCCTAGGTAGCAGAATTCCTTAACTTCATTGACTTCGTGACCATCAATCCTGATGTTAAGTTTCTCGCTGTTCTTATTTCTACTACTTCTCATTACCTTCGTCTTTCTCCGATTTACTCTCAAACCATACTGTGTACTCATTAGACTGTTCATTCCGTTCAGCAGATCATTTAATTCTTCTTCACTTTCACTCAGGATAGCAATGTCATCAGCGAATCGTATCACTGATATCCTTTCGCCTTGTATTTTAATTCCACTCCTGGACCTTTCTTTTATTTCCATCATTGCTTCCTCGATGTACAGATTCAAGAGTAGGGGCGAAAGGCTACAGCCTTGTCTTACACCCTTCTTAATACGAGCACTTCGTTCTTGATCGTCCACTCTTATTATTCCCTCTTGGTTGTTGTACATATTGTATGTGACCCGTCTCTCCCTATAGCTTACCCCTACTTTTTTCAGAATCTCGAACAGCTTGCACCATTGTATATTGTCGAACGCTTTTTCCAGGTCGACAAATCCTATGAAAGTGTCTTGATTTTTCTTTAGCCTTGCTTCCATTATTAGCCGTAACGTCAGAATTGCCTCTCTCGTCCCTTTACTTTTCCTAAAGCCAAACTTATCGTCACCTAGCGCATTCTCAATTTTCTTTTCCATTCTTCTGTATATTATTCTTGTAAGCAGCTTCGATGCATGAGCTTTTAAGCTGATTGTGCGATAATTCTCGCACTTGTTAGCTCTTGACGTCTTCGGAATAGTGTGGATGATGCTTTTCCCAAAGTCAGATGGTATATCGCCAGACTCATATATTCTACACACCAACGTGAATAGTCGTTTTGTTGCCACTTCCCCCAATGACTTTAGAAATTCTGATGGAATGTTATTTATCCCTTCTGCCTTATTTGACCGTAAGTCCTCCAAAGCTCTTTTAAATTCCGATTCTAATACTGGATCCCCTATCTCGTGTGTAAATCGACTCCTGTTTCTTCTTCTATCACATCAGACAAATATTCACCCTCATAGAGGCTTTCAATGTATTCTTTCCACCTATCTGCTCTCTCCTCTGCATTTAACAGTGGAATTCCCGTTGCACTCTTAATGTTACCACCGTTGCTTTTAATGTCTCCAAAGGTTGTTTTGACTTTCCTGTATGCTGAGTCTGTCCTTCCGACAATCACATCTTTTTCGATGTCTTCACATTTTTCCTGCAGCCATTTTGTCTTAGCTTCCCTGCACTTCCTATTTATTTCATTCCTCAGCGACTTGTATTTCTGTATTCCTGATTTTCCCGAAACATGTTTGTACTTCCTCCTTTCATCAGTCATCTGAAGTATTTCTTCTGTTACCCATAGTTTCTTCGCAGTTCATTCTTTGTACCTATGTTTTCCTTCCCAACTTCTGTGATGGCCATTCCTCTTCAACTGTACTGCCTACTACGCTATCCCTTATTGCTGTATCTATAGCGTCAGAGAACTTCAAACGTATCTCGTCATTCCTTAGTACTTCTGTATCCCAATTCTTTGTGTATTGATTCTTCCTGACTAATGTCTTGAACTTCAGCCTACTCTTCATCACTACTATATTGTGATCTGAGTCTATATCTGCTCCTGGGTTCGCCTTACAATCCAGTATATGATTTCGGAATCTCTGTCTGACCATGATGTAATCTAATTGAAATCTTCCCGTATCTCCGGCCTTTTTCATGTATACCTCCTCCTCTTGTGATTCTTGAACAGGGTAATCGCTATTACTAGCTGAAACTTGTTACAGAACTCAATTAATCTTTCTCCTCTTTTGTTCCTTGTCCCAAGCCCATATTCTCCTTTAACCTTTTCTTCTACTCCTTCCCCTACAACTGCATTCCAGTCGCCCATGACTATTAGATTTTCGTCCCCCTTTACATACTGCATTACCCTTTCAATATCCTCATACACTTTCTCTATCTGTTCATCTTCAGCTTGCGACGTCGGCATGCATACCTGAACTATCGTTGTCGGTGTTGGTTTGCTGTCGATTCTGATTAGAACAACCCGGTCAACGAACTGTTCATAGTAACACACCCTCTACCCTACCTTCCTATTCATAACGAATCCTACACCTGTTATAACATTTTCTGCTGCTGTTGATATTACCCGATACTCATCTGACCAGAAATCCTTGTCTTCCTACCATTTCACTTCACTGACACCTACTATATCTAGATGAGCCTTTGCATTTCCCTTTTCAGATTTTCTAGTTTCCCTACCACGTTCAAGCTTCTGACATTCCACGCCCCGACTCGTAGAACGTTATCCTTTCGTTGATTATTCAATCTTTTTCTCATGGTAACCTCCCCCTTGGCAGTCCCCTCCCGGAGATCCGAATGGGGGACTATTCCGGAATCTTTTGCCAATGGAGAGATCATCGTGACACTTCTTCAATTACAGGCCACATGTCCTGTGGATACACGTTACGTGGCCTTAATGCAGTGGTTTCCATTTCCTACTGCATCCTCATGTCGTTGATCATTGCTGATTCTTCCGCCTATAGGGGCAATTTCCCACCCCTAGGACAAGAGAGTGCCCTGAACCTCTATCCGCTCCTCCGCCCTCTTTGACAAGGCCGTTGGCAGAATGAGGCTGACTTCTTATGCCGGAAGTGTGGGATCCGTACCAGATAGGGTTGATACAAGACATAGAGAAGATCCAACGGAGAGCAGCGCGCTTCGTTACAGGATCATTTAGTAATCGCGAAAGCGTTACGGAGATGATAGATAAACTCCAGTGGAAGACTCTGCAGGAGAGACGCTCAGTAGCTCGGTACGGGCTTTTGTCAAAGTTTCGAGAACATACCTTCACCGAAGAGTCAAGCAGTATATTGCTCCCTCCTACGTATATCTCGCGAAGAGACCATGAGGATAAAATCAGAGAGATTAGAGCCCACACAGAGGCATACCGACAATCCTTCTTTCCACGAACAATACGAGACTGGAATAGAAGGGAGAACCGATAGAGGTACTGAAGGTACCCTCCGCCACACACCGTCAGGTGGCTTGCGGAGTATGGATGTAGATGTAGATGAAGTCTTCGGCCGCCAATGCTGATTATTTATCAAAATTTAGGCAGTGGCGGAGATCGAACCCTGGACCGAAGACGTTTTGATTATGAATCAAAGACGCTACCCCTTTTTTTTATCTCATTTTGATCGCTTTTGTTCGTTGCATCTGGTCGATGCGGACGTCGTAAGACATCCATTTATGTTCGTTATTGATCGATTGACTCAGTTTTTTTTTTTTTTTTATTACAGAGGGCACGTAACCCTCTGACCGAACACGCTGAGCTACCGTGCCGGCATCCCTAGACCACGTTTACCCATTCTAAGTTACATCTTATTTAGTTCATTTGTTCGTTGGTTTGGGGGAGGGGAGGTAACAGCGAGTTCATCGGTCCCATCGGGTTAGGGTAGATGGGAAAGAAAGTTGGCCGTGCTCTTTCAAAGGAACCATTCCGGGATTTGCTTGCAAGCAATTTAGTGAAATCACGGAAACCCTAGATTAGGATGGCTGGACGCCGGTTTGAACGATCATCCTTCCGAACGCGAGTCCATTGTGCTAACCACTGCGCCACCTCGCTCGGTTCTTGTTTAGTTGTATATATACTGATACCCTTTGTAAATCAATAAAGGCTACCCTTTAATGGTCTCGGTGAATTCTATCTGTGCAATTCTTACGATATGAAACACTACTTGCCTGTCAGAGATCAACTGCACTCTGGGAGAAAGACATGCACCACAATGAAGTAGTAAGATGACAGAGTTCGTAATACATTAAATGACCCTTCCCAGTAGTACTTCGCAAGTAGCGACGGACAGACTGGTGTATCCTTCGATACGATATTTGCATTACCTGTGTTATTCTACAACACGATGCAGAGTTCATTTGGACTTGCATGCATGTCTAAAGGAACTTTACATCGTTAATCAGAATAAAACATGTAGTGCAAATATCGCGTTTATCCGCTAACCTCGGGCAAGCGGCTTTCAAGAAAACTGTCTCATCTGTGCGGGAATATACATAATTGATGTACGGCAACAGGTTGAAGACGCATGGTTAACGCATGTGGAAGTTTGGGTCAGTCATACGGTAAGACAACCGCTCGGTACGAGCGGGAAATCCGAGTTCGAGTCCCGTTCCGACAAAAATTTTCACTGTCGTCATTCTTTTCTACAACAGATGGTTGTCCATATTGGGAATACAGTTAACGTAATCTGTTCCGAGGTCAACTAACTGAAGCGTCCAGGGCTTTGTGGAAAACGTCAACATACTCCATCTCCATGCGAATGTCATTCCGTGCAAATGTCACAAACTACTGTCGCTGCAAAAGGTATCCCCAGCCAAAATTCAGTGAGTTCAGTGGGAGTTGGTTTCCCAGAAGGAAGTATGAGAAGTAAACATACTACACTGGTGTCCCCAGGCGAAGATCGCCAGCTGAGACCAGTACGTGTGGAAAACTGCTGCAAGAGAACAGTCAAAGGCTCGAGTTGTAATCTGAGGACACCTCACCATATTGAGAAAGAAACGGCTAGTGATGATGTTGACAATGTGCTTATCAAATTAAGAGAAGCAACTTTTGTACACGCAACTACGTAGTTGATGCCCAGGAGAGCTGGAGTAGTGGCATCCATCACTCCGCAGCGTGACGTCTAGCTGCCGGTCCCCGGCGGGCGGAAGCGGGCGCCGCTGTTTAGCGATCAGGGCGAGCGCCGGCAATCTGCTCTGGGCCGCCGCAGGAAATTGCTGCTGCCCCACCGGGGCACGGCCGCCCCGGACCCGCAGCCTCTGAGGGCTGAGAGCAGGATCGCCGCGGCGCAGCTGTGCGCTCCGCCACTCACAGCCGTCTCTCACATTCCTTGCTGCTGTCATGTATGCGCTATACACTGAGGTGACGAAAGCCGTGGACTAGCGATATACACATATACAGATAGTGGTAGAATCACGTACAGAAGGTATAAAAAGGTAGTGCATTGGAGGAGGAGGAGATGTGTGTTTAATATACCGTCGACAACGAGGTCATTACACACAAGCTGAGGTTACGGAAGGATGAAGAAAGAAAAAGGCCGTTCTCTCTTGTAGGAACCATCCAAGCACTTGCCTTAAGTGAGTTAGGATGGCTGGACGCTGTTTTGAACCTTCATCCTCCAGAATACGAGTCCAGTGTGCTAACTCCTGCGCTACCCTCCACGATCGCCAATGCATTATCGAGGCTGTCATTTGTACTCAAATGATTCGTGTGAAACGATATCCCACGTGATAATGGCCGCACGACGGGAATTAACAGACACTGAACGCGAAATGGTAGCTGGAGGTAGATACATGAGACATTTCATTTCGGAAATCGTTAGGGTATTCAGTATTTCGAAATTCGCCGAGAATACCAAATTTCAGGCATCATCTCTCACCACGGAAAACGTAGTAGCCTACAGCTGTCCCTTTACGATCGAGAGCAGCGGGGTTTGCGTAAAGTTGTCAGTGCTAACAGACAAGCAACACTGCGTGAAATTGCCGTAGAAATCAGCGGGAGCGTACGAGAAACCTATCCGTTAGCAAAGTGCTTCGGAATCTGGCGCTAATGAGCTATGGCAGCAGACGACTGACACGACTGACTTCCATAACAGCACAACATTGCCTTCAGTGCCTCTCTGGGCTTGTGACCATATAGGGTGGATCCTAGACGACTGAAAAACCGTGGCCTCATCGGATGAGTCTCGATTTCAGTCGGTAATGACTGACGGGAGGAATCCAATATAGTGCAGACCTTACGAAGGCATGGACTTCAGTTGTCAACAGTGCAATGTACAATGTGGTGCTGACTCCATAATAGTGTGTGCTGTGGAATGAGCCCGATCCTCTTGTCCAACTGGACCGATCATTAACTGGAAATGGAAGTTCAAAATGGTTCAAATGGCTCTGATCACTATAGGACTTAACATCTGAGGTCATCAGTACCTTAGAACTTAGAACTACTTAAACCTAACTAACCTAAGGACATCACACACACCCATACCCGAGGCAGGATTCGAACCTGGGACCGTAGCAGTCGCACGGTTCCGGACTGAAGCACCTAGAACCGCTCGGCCACCGCGGCCGGCTCCGCATCATCTTGTCCAGTAGAACCGACTATTGACTGGAAATGGTCATATTCGGCTACTTGGACACCATTTCCAGGAAAGAACTATGGAATTTTTATGGATGATAATGCGCCATGTTGTTGGGCCACAACTGTTCGCGATTAGTTTGAAGAATATTCTGCACAATTCGAGCGAATTATTTGAAAAACCAGAACGGCTGCTGACATGAATCGCACAGAACATATATGGGACATAATCGAGAGGTCAGTTCGTGCACAAAACCTTGCAACTGTAACACTTTCGCAGTTACAGATGGCTACAGAGACAACATGGCCGAATATTTGTGCAGCGGATTTCGAACGAGTTGCTGAGTACATGCCACGTCTAGCTAGTGCACTTCACCGGGCCAAAGGAGGACATTAGGAAGTCTCCCGTAACTTATGCACCTCAGTGTGTTATTCCGAACAAGACAACCTGCAACTGTGTCCGAAAGATCCGCTCATATTAGTACACGTTGCGGCCATACACTTATGATTCTTTAATTGGATATGACTCAGATCACGGCAATGTAACCCACATAAACTGCCGAAAAAATGTTTTGCACGACTTGCGCATGTGAGATTCAGTGTGGCATTAGATTCGTGAAAAACAGAATAAAGCTTACGAAACTAAAAGAAAACTTCCCATGAAATAGAAACAAAATAATAACCAAAGTAAAGGCAGCAATCAAAAACCAAGGAAATGTCCGTGTTCTGGCCCACAAGAGGGCAGTCGGGGCCGTCCAGCCACTGTGCCATCCTCTGGAAATGACGTCATGTGGATGTGGTGTGGAGGGGCATGCGGTCACCACTCCTCTCTCCCGCCGTTGTCGGATTTCTTAACTGTGGAGCCGCTACTTCTCATTCAAGTAGAGTAATTGCTCAAATGACATCGCAATGCTGAATGCACCCCGTTCCAATCGTCCCATCAAGGACCCATCCCCGGCAGTACCACTGAGCTATGAAGGTGGCCAAAATAAAAGCAGTAACTTCGTAACTGCACATCTGTGAAATCAAAATCTGTGTCTGCATAACAGTCAGTATCGACTTGTGCGTTTTTGATGCCTTCAGTCCTCCTTGGTGTGCTGTTAACAAAGTTCCTGCTCATGTCCATCCGACAATTAGACGGCGATCCTTCCGGGGTTATCCAGTACCTGGAGGGAATTCTGCGATGACGCACTGCATGTTTCGACAGATTTCAGAAATGGGCAGTCGGTTCACACCAACAGATACTGCAGGCTGTTCCATTCAGTTGATTACTGTCTGCTGCAGGAAGGTGTATACTTGAATGCAGTGCACTTCTGCATTAGCGTCTTGAAACAAGAAACCCATCATCCAAATGTAATTGTAGGACTGGACAATAACTTGGTAGCTCCTGCTATGCTGAAAACCCATGAAATAAACCGTAACATTTGTGAGCGCACGCGCGACGACCTTGGTAGTCAGTAACAGTAACAAACGTCCTGTGTATGTTATTGCCCCATTGCTGTGATACCGGACGACGCGTGCCCACATGATAACGTGTAAGTAGCAGTGGACGGCGTTATAGGGGCGTGCTCGGCAAGCGCGAAAAGTGTGACTTCCTGGCAACACAATGCATAGTTGGAGGTTCGGATTTACCCGGGACGTGTCAGGCCTCTGTTGGGCCGATCATTTCTAGAGGGCGGCTGCCTAGCCTGTTGAGTGTTATTGGCGCCATCACGTCCTTTAGCGTTTATCTGTCAGCTGCTTTGTCATTAGAGGAAGTGGACCTCCTCGGGAAACCACTGTGCGCTTATGTAGTGGATTATACGGTAAGGCTTTTTGCAATGGGCAGCAACTTCGTTGTTAACTGAGGTGTGCTTCACTGTATCTGGTTCCTTTCTGGCTTACCTGACAGTTGTGAGTCCAGGGTCCTTGTTTATATTTTTCTATTAAACTGCGTTTAGCCGCGTTTCTGGACACGTATTCGCTTTACAGTTTGGTTTTGTTGTCTACTCGCCACATTACTGGGTAGCTGGATGGGCTATTTGTGTACGCAACACTGCAATTTCAGTGAAATTTTATGGATGTTACGTGTATAGTACATTATCGCCACCCTTTTTCAATACATTGCATTTTGGTGCTTTATTAGAATACTGTTTAATTCCTTTATTACTGGCCAAACTGATTTAATTCATTGGCGTTTAGTATTTCATTAGAACAGTTTTTAATGCTTTCATTGATTTGCAAACTGGTTTAATTAAGTGGCATTTTGTATTTTACTATAAATCCGTTTAGCGTTTTCGGTGCTTATTCAACTAGTTTTATTCATTGAGGTTTTGTATTTCATTAGAATAGCGTTTAATTCTGCTTATACGCGTATAATCCATTATTTAATACCTCATTTATCGAATCCAGGGGAAAGAAAAGGAGCCTCACTGTATGCGTAGGTTAGTCTTATGGCATTCTTCAAATTATTTTGTAAAGTCTCCTCATACATCTGTGATAAATCTACTGGTAAGACCGCAGGCCAGCAGATTCTAGTAAGTACGCAGTACTTGTCATCAGATGTTTTCCAAACTAGCCAGCGATCTAATAATTATACTGTGATTTGTTTGTTTGCTGTTTCTGCCCTCCGCGCTTAGCTGCTTCATTCTGTATGTTGCTGCCGTCGTTTGGTTATCTATAACCCCGAGATTACCAGTTCGCCTTGATATGGTTTTCTAGACTTCAGTTCTATACGGTACCGATGAGAGACCTCTATACTTATAACTATTTCTCTTACAGATTCTTGAGTTTCTCCCGGCGTATTTGGCTACCCATGGCGACTCCCTCCGTTTGTCAAACAGCTAAGTTCTCACGTCTCCTTGACGTCTCCTTGACAAACCATCTCTGCAGGTTCCGTGCAAGACTGTCATCAATTTGAGTGACATGGTGTTGAGTGATGATGCGGTCTTGGTTTTGCAGAAAGGTCTCAACTTCGTTCCCACCCCCAAGTTCACTCCGGTCGCAGAAATTGTTAGTGCTGTTGAACAGGTTGCAGCTCGACTTCCGCCAGAATCAGCCGAGGAAATACGTCGTGAAACTTGTCGTGCGTTGACGAAATCCAAGACGATGAAGTCAAATATCAGCAGTAAAGAGAGGGTGGCTATTCGTGATCTGAGGGAGCGCTCTGAGATTGTTGTCTTACCGGCTGACAAAGGCAATGCTACAGTTGTTGTCTCCCATAAGGACTACACTGATAAGATGCAGAGCTTCCTAAATGACGATTCCTACCGGAAGATCAGCGTTGACCCTACAAAGAATGTGGAGAACAAGACGAGGGCGCTTCTCAAGGACGCAGATTTACCGTAGGGTGACGCTAAGAAATTGTTACCCCAAGGTCCGGTACCACCTAGACTATATGGAATCCCGAAGGTTCACAAAGAGGGGGTACCATTACGACCCATTGTCAGCAACATCAGGGCACCTACATATTTGTTGGCGAAATACCTGACGGGAATATTAAGTCCTTATGTGGGTAAATGCCCTCATCACATCCGTAATTCCGTGGATTTTGTTAAACGCCTTGATAGCTCCAGATTGGATGATTCAGATATCATGCTGAGTTTTGACGTCGTTTCCTTGTTTACGAGGCTACTCCTTCGAGAGTCACTAGAATTGATTAGTCAGAAGTTTGACGAGAAGACCACTGAACTTTTTAGGCATGTCTTGACTTCCACATATTTTCTTTCTAATGGAGAATACTGCGAACAAACGGAGGGAGTCGCCATGGGTAGCCCACTCTCACCGGTGGTAGCGAATTTGTACATGGAGAACTTCGAGGAGGAAGCCCTGTCGTCATCCGCATGGAAACCTACTTGCTTTTTCCGTTACGTGGACGACACGTTCGTCATATGGCCACATGGTATTGATAAACTCCTTGACTTCCTTACACATCTAAACTCCATAAACCCCAACATCAAATTCACTATGGAGACTGAAACGGAGGGTAAATTACCTTTCCTTGACGTCTTGGTCAAGAGAAGGGCTGACGGCACCCTAGGTCATGGGGTGTATCGGAAGACAACGCACACTGATCTGTATTTGCACGCAGACAGCTGCCACCACCCTTCACAGAGGAACTCTAGTACATAGGGCGCGCACTATCTCTGACGCAGAGAGTCTACCCCAGGAATTTGAACACCTGAGAACTGTATTTCGAAAAAATGGGTACTCAGAGTGGCAGATTCAACGTGCTCTCCGCCCAGCCACTGCAGCACAACCTGTTGAGGTGGATGAAGTCACGAGGGAGGAGGTAGGCACTGCATTTATTCCATACACAGGCGCACTCTCGGGGAAAATCGCCCGCATTCTGAAGAAACACCAGGTCGGAACTGTGTTTTGTCCTCCAAATAAAACTCGTGCACTGGTGGGGAGCGCCAAAGATGACCTCGGTTTGAGGAAGGCCGGCGTGTACCAGATTCCGTGTGAATGTGGCAAGTCGTATATTGGTCAGACGATGCGTACCATCGAGGATCGATGCCATGAACACCAGAGGCACATTCGACTGATGTATCCGAGCAAGTCGGCGGTCGCTGAACATTGTTTGTCGGAAAATCACGCCATGGAGTATGACCGCACGAGGATTCTGGTACAGACGTCGAGATACTGGGACAGCGTTGTTAGAGAGGCCATCGAAATTCGCACCAATGACGACCTCATAAACCGTGACTGTGGCTATAATCTTAGCAAGGCTTGGGAACCAGCGATTGGGTTAATCAAGAGTAAATCGAGCAAACGTATAGTTGTGACGACCATGGTGGACAGAGCCATCACACCGACGTCATCTCAGACGCCGTCGCAATCTGTTCCACCGCGCGACCGTGGTGCGGGGCGCGTACAGCGGAAGGAGCGCGCCGCGGGCGGAGGGTATTTAAATCGGCCGCCGCCGCGACCGAACCCAGTTCCCTATGAGCAGCCATAGCGTACGGATCTCCGTGCCGGCACGTTCACAGGAGCTCCGTCCGTCAGTTCACCTGATGATGGCGACATGTATGATCGCCGAAATATTGTGCCCGTTGGACACTATAGACCGGCAGCACACCCGTGGATATTTTGATTTCTCTTACATTTAATGCAACTGATGGCCTCTAAATCTCACTTTGTTACTGATGGATTTCATGTATTTTAACCAAATTTGATGTAAATTCATTCACCAGTTGTAAAGCCTGTTTGCATGGGCCCCGACAGTTAATTCAGTTATTCCGTATTTGTCTTAAATGCTGTTTAAGTTCCACGTAGTGAAATTCTTTTAAGACAGGCCAGTGTTGCGGTAAACTCGTCTTTACGCCCGAGGTATCGCGTTCCAACATGAAATTTGTATGCAAAACTTAATTACATTATATTGTTTTGGCCTCACCGCGGTAGGCATTTGTCATTGGGCCTTAAGCCGTTTGTATAGTTGTTATGATGAGCATTGAATTCATCTTCCTTCTTCATTCCTTCTTCACTACTCTACGGTGCTCCCACTACTAAATTCTGTGTTTACTTATTGTAAAGAATTGTTTTTAATAATAAAGTGCTGTTCATGTATAATTTATTATGAGGCCTCTGTAACCTACCATTCCCAATCAGCTCCTACCGCTTAAATAGCATGGAGACTCTCCCAACAACTGTACGTGATAACGGCCAGAAACGTGAATCACCCTTTTCCTTGCTGAATTTGCGAATGTGCAGATTGAGTCTTCCATTGGCAGATAGTCACCTCCACACGCTAGTACGACTATCGTCAGGCGTTTAAGAAACCCTTGACTCGTCGATGAAGGGAACCCGACGATAGTGATCCAGGTTCCATCCCCTCTTCCGCGTACCATGATGTTTCTGGGGTGGGGGGGGGGGGGTTGCTCTTGCTCGCAAAAGACGCCTAGAGATCAAATTAATCGTGTGGAGGCGGTTAGGTAGTATGCGAATCAACACACTACTTCCAGTGGGATCCAAAAATATTGTGCGTAGCTATGCTGAATTCTCTTCGTGGTACCTATCAACCATAATTTGTAGGTAACGTGTAAGGTGACGACGAGCGCACAGTTTAAGCTTCGGATGCCCATTGCAGGTGTTTGAGACTTAGCGCACTGGAACTGCATCGTCCCAGTCACTACTGGAGACACAGTACTCTCTAGTCAACTGCACTGGGAATGCAGGTTTATTTTTACCTTCGTTACACAGATGGTTGTTCGTTGTGATATCCTATGGTGAAATTTCTAGGAAAGAGTGTTCTGATAAGAAAAAAAATCAACTCAAGTTTACACTGAGAGGAAAAAAGTCGCAACACCAAGAAAGAGTTGTGCGATATAAACGAAAGTTGGTATGCGTTTTCGTAAGTCTAAAAGATGAGGCCTATTAATATTTTTCGCTTGGCGCATAAGAGTGGCATTAGTAGCGCCACTATGAGGAAGCAAACCAGGTTCGCTTTAAATACGTAGTGTAACGGTCGTGAGCGTTAATTACCTTTGAGATTGGACGAGGCGAGTTGATGTTAGCCAAGAATGCTTTTAAGGTGACAAAGACTCTATTATCAACACCTCACGGGGCTTCAACAAGGTCGTGTAATACGACTACGAGAAGCTGGGTGTTTCCTCTGCGATACTGCGGAAAGACTTGGCAGGAACGTAGCCACTGTCCATGATTACTGGCAGCGGTGGTCACGAGAATGTGCGGTCGCACGAAGGCCGGGTTCCGGAGAGACAGGTGGCACTACCGAAAGGGAAGACAATCGTGTTCGGCATTGGTACTGGCCCATCATACTGCTTCTGCCGCAGCAATCTGAGCAGCAGTTCGCACCACGGTGACGCAGGTTGGCTCTTACTTTAGCAACAGGCAGCAATACGGCATTGTTCACAATGTTGATAACGGCTGTGATGTGGGATCTGAGTGGGGTACTGTCAAGTGGGGGGTCCCCCAGAGATCAGTGTTGGGGCCGCTCCTGTTCCTTATTTATATAAATGATATGCCCTCTAGTATTATGGGTAGCTCTAAAATATTTCTGTTTGCTGATGGCACAAGCTTGGTAGTAAAGGATGTTGTGTGCAACATTGACTCGGTTTCAAGTAGTGCAGTACATGACCTCAGTTCTTGGCTTGTAGAAAATAAACTAACGTTAAATCACAGTAAGACTCAGATTTTACAGTTTCTAACACACAATTCAACAAAACTTGACGTTTTAATCTTACAGAATGAGCATGTGATTAGTGAAAGTGAACAGTTCAAATTTCTAGGTGTTCATATAGGTAGTAAGCTGTCGTGGAAAGCCCACGTTCAGTATCTAGTTCAAAGTCTTAACACTGCCATTTTCACTATTAGAACGGTATCGAAAGTGAGTGATTCTTCGACACATAAATTAGTCTACTTTGCTTATTTTCATTCACTTATGTCGTATGGTATTATGTTTTGGGGTAACTCTTCCCATTCTAGAAGGATAGTTTTGGCTCAGAAACGGGCGGTTCGGGCAATAAGTAGTGTGAGTTCACGAACCTCTTGTCGAGCTCTGTTTACGAGTCTGTGTATTTTGACATTGGTCTCTCAATATGTATATTCCATATTGTCGTTTCTTGTTATCAATATTAGTTTATTTCCAAAAATAAGCAGCTTTCACTCGGTTAATTCTCGGTAGAAATCAAACCTCCATTTGGATCGGACTTCCTTAACTCTTGTGCAAAAAGATGCGCAGTATACTGCTGCATCCATTTTCAATAAGCTGCCACTCCAATTCAAAAATCTTAGCAGTAATTCACGCGCTTTCAAATCGAAACTGAAGAATTTCCTCATGGGTCACTCCTTCTATTCTGTCCAGGAGTTCCTTGAAAAATTAAGCTGATTCTCATTGTATTGTTGATAGCGTTTGCTTAAACTTATGGACTGACTTTCTTTCAGGTTCAAGCACATTTATTTTCATCTGTTATTACTTTTATGTTGTAAGTTCATGTACTGACACGTTCCATGACCTTGGAGATTTGCTCCTCAATTTGGTCCTACGGAACTTGACATGTAAATAAAGTAAAAAAATCGGTTACTTCAGTGACAGCTCCGAGCCAGACACCCTGTAGTGTGCCTTCCCCTGACCCCAAACCACCGCCTTTTTCGACTTCAGTGGTGAGAAGCGAGAAGTCACTGGCGGGAAAGGTTTAGGTCTGTTGTGCTTTCTAATGAAACCTACATCTGCCTCGATGGCCGCGTGTTGATTAAGAGGATGACCGATGAGGGCCTGCAACCAACATGTCTCTTGCTTGACACAATGGAACTACACCTGGAGTTATGATTTGGGGCGCGGTTTCGTTTGAAAGCAGGTGCAGACTCGTGGTTATTCCATGCAACTCTAATGTAAATTTTACGTCAGTCTGCTGATTCGGCCTATTGCACTGTCATTCATCAAGAGCATTCCAGGGGGTGTTTTCCCACAGGATAACGCTCATCCGCATACCGCTCTTGCAGCCCAACATGCTCTACAGAATGTAGACATATTGCCATGGCCTCTTCGATCAGTAGATTTGTCTCCAATCGAGCACACATGGGACATTACCGGACGACAACTCCAGCCTCTCCACAACCAGTATCAACCGATCCCGTATCGATCGACCAAGTGCAACAGTTATGGAGCTCAATCCCACAAACTGAAATGCAGCATCTGCAAAAATCAATGCAAGCACGTTTGCATGCTTGCATTGAACATTCCGGCGGTTACAACGATTATTAATGTACCAGCATTTCACGTTTGAAATGGTTAAACTCGCACTTACTTTAACCTGTGATCTTTCAATGTTATCAGTTGCATATGTTCCTTAGACAAATATATTCTCGAAATTTCATTAGTCTACATTAATTATTTTGTGCTGTTGTGACTTCTTTCTGTCAGTGTATTTGCACAGTTCATGTGCACACAATTTTTCAAACGGTACAACAAAACCTGCTCTGCAGCACTTGAGCACTGTTCAAAAGGCCAATTCGACACCACTGCAAAGATTTCCCTGAAATGTTTGCTATTAGTTTGAGGGTGGTTGATGACTTTGAAGTGGAAGGATTAGCCGGCTGTCATACCGTTACCAAGTGGCTCCCGGATGTGTTTCACATTTTGAGCGAAAACAATTTAATTTAACGCTTGTTAGTTCGTCTGCCCTTAAATGTAATTATGACTGTTTACTCGTTTATAAATATTTACAGCTGTATGCTGACTCTAATGCGTGGAAGTGATTTAACAGGTGAAAATGATTTAATTACTGTCATGTTAGTCTGTTTACCTGTCTAAATGTATTAATGTCTATGGTCCATGCACCCATGTTTATAACTGCTAAGCTTCTACCTCCCTTGTATTTTATGCCTTTGACAAACATAAAAAAGTTTGAGAATTACTTACGTAAGGTAATTACTCTGTGCCGGATACCTCGTGTAAAATCCGTGGAGGTTGACGTATGGCAACACACATCTCTTCTACAGTAGTTGAGGACGATGGGCCATTAGCGGGCACCCGATTCAGAGACTCATGCGCGCAGTGTAGGCCAACAATAACGAACCACGGCTATCAGGTAAAGACAGGATAGCACACTGTTTCTGAATCTGCCTGTTCTACGTTAAATAAAACAGAAATAAATGCAATTAAAACTATTGATGGTCACAGAAAAGGATATTACAGTGGCGCTATGACGGGTGCGTGTGCTGATTGTTCCAGATATACAGTTTGAGTAGCTCGAAGACATCGTATATAACACAACCCAGTACTGAGTACATTATCCTCTACCGCGAGTATTCATCGGAGATAAGAGTATCGTCGGGAGTGCCCCGGGGAGTATAACAGTATCGGGGTCATTCTTATTAACGCTCAAAAACCTCCGAAGCGACATAAACGCCTTCTGCAACAAACAATTTATTATGAGAAACATGGGATTGCAAATATCGGGAAATACCTCAAAATTGGACGACAAATGTTGAACTTGTGACGTCACCAGGTGGCGTACGTCGCCACACATCCAGGCCTACTGGTCTGTCCCAGCCGATCATCTCAATGAAAGTCAAATATTGATGTCAGTATGGGCTGCGGCTCCATGCCTCCGCGCGCTACTATCGCACGTGCGTGTCAGGGTTCGACTCTTTCGTCTGGCAGAGTGTATTTTTACATTGAAGTGTCCCCTGGTTCATTGCATAATACAGTACAACGAATAACTACCGTATTGCGTCACAAGTAAGTGAGTATAGGATTCCGAATTTCGTCGTGGCCAGTAAATGACCTACGTTTTCTTTACTAAATAATGTCTGTAAATAAAGAGAGGAGGGACAAAAAGAAACAATCATAGAATTTTAACAGCTTTTGCTTGGTTACAGCTAGCACAATAATGTTGTAACTGTTAGGTTAACAACAGATCACATTCGTATTTGAAATTTGTACCGTTGTGCAGCGTTGCGTAGCGCTGCCCCCTACCAGCGAGTACAGGACTGACAAGCCCAACTGCTGCACGTACGGCGACATCTGTTAGCTGCTGACGTGACATGTTCAACATTTTTCATCCACTTTTTTGGTATTTCCCGACATTTGGGAAACAATGTTTCATATCAAATTGGTTGCTGCAGCAGCGTCTCTGTGGTTTCAGCCGTTTTTAAACGTTAGTAAGAATCACCCTGTATACATAAATGATCTGACGGACAAGTATGAGCATGCGAGTGTTTGCTGATGACGCCGTGCGGTGCGGGAAGGTGAGGAGGATACAAGACGACTTACACGACATTTTTAGTTAGTGCCATTAAGTGGCACCATGCTATACATGTAGAATAATGCAAGGTAATGTAGACAGAGGAAAAACAGTCCAGTAATGTTCGAATACAGCATTTTTAGTGTGCTGCTCGACAAATTCGCGTCGATTCATTTAGGTGGTACAGCGATATGGAATGGAACAAACACGTAAGGTCGGTAGTAGAGAAGGCGAATGGTCGACTTCAGTTTAATGGGAGAAATCTAGGGATGTTTCACTCATCTATAAAGGAAACTTGGTGTAGACCATAGTAGGACACATTCTTCAGTATTGCTCGATTATTTGCTATCCCGACTAGGTCGAACTACAGGAAGACATCGAAGCAATTCAGAGGCGGGCAGCTAGATTTGTTACCGGGAGGAGAGATTCGTTCAACACGCGAGTGTTCTGGAGAAGGTTTGTGCACTCAGATGAGGATCCCTGGAGGAAGACTAAATTCTTTTCGCGAAATACTCCCGATAAAATTAGAGAACCAGCATTTCCAAGAGACTGAAGAACGATTCTGCTGCCACCCACGTACATTTCGCGTAAGTACCACAGTGACAAGACACGAGAAATCAGTGCTCGTACGATGGCGTATACAGGAAGACAGTCATTTTTCAGTCGCCCAGGAAAGAAAATGACTACTAGTTGTACAATGTACCATCCACCAAGCACAATGCGGTGGCTTGCGGAGCATGTATGTTGAGGCAGGTGTAGATGCAACTTAGCAGAATGAAATATAATCCTGAGGAAGTTAGAGCAGCATTAATCTAAGACCTATTCCTAGCGTGTGTGTGTTGGTGGAAAGGGAAAGGCCGGCCGCGGTGGTCTCGCGGTTCTAGGCGCTCAGTCCGGAACCGCGCGACTGCTACGGTCGCAGGTTCGAATCCTGCCTCGGGCATGGATGTGTGTGATGTCCTTAGGTTAGTTAGGTTTAAGTAGTTCTAAGTTCTAGGGGACTGATGACCACAGATGTTAAGTCCCATAGTGCTCAGAGCCATTTTGAACCATTTTGAAAGGGAAAGGTTGTTGTACACCTAATTTTACGTCGCATGTGATAGAAGAAAATGGTGTGCAGCACTGTTCATTGTTCCTTTCCGGTTAATACTGCACAAAAATTCAAAAGGAGAGCACACACACACACGCGTCACGGATGTATTAGCAAATGCAAATAAGCAGTAAGAATATTTTCATAGATAATGATGGTTAGACAGACAAAAACATCGTTTCAAGAACGTTAATCCTGCAAATAGCTAAAGATGGTGCAGATGCAAAGAAAGGAAAAGTGAAAAGATACATCACAGAATGAAACAGGCAACTACCAAACAGAATACGAGACATTCGTGAATATTGTGATAGGATCATTACACCGTAAGTTGGATCACACAAACCTATTCAGAAATAATTTCGAGAGCATTTGCGAAGATAGAATGAAAATAACAGTGTGTTTGAATCCGATATTATACAGCTATATAGTAGATCTCTCTGTCACAGTTATATATACTACAGAATTAAATTATATTATGAAACATTCATCCAAAGTGACACGTTACTTCATTATCGCTTAAATGTTTTTGTGTATGGTTAGTTACAATGAATAAGCATTGATATCAATGTAAGACGCTGAAGATACAGTACAATTCTTGTATTTATCTTCAAAATACTCATTATTCCTGTGATTAACTGAAAATTTGTTTAACTGGAATTGGTACTAAAACGGCAGAGATTCCAGATATATCTGGCCGACTACGTAAATAACAGTGAATACTACTGAAGTACTACTGAAGTACTACTGCAGCACTACTGAAGCCACTCGACAGAGCTCACTGTCAAAGAACAAATACGAAATACTACCTCTTCACTTGCTAGTGTTTCACCAAAATAATTCAGTATTTGGCAAATACTTTCGCCTGCCGTACATACGTCCAGTCTCGTTCCTGCTGTTACCTATGGCAGGTGACTTATTTACACACACACACACACACACACACACACACACACACACACACACACACAAAATCACATAAAACAAGCAAAAGATCAAAAACACAGTAAAATTTATATAACCATTTAGAAATATAGGTCACTTCTCAATCGTTAGAGCCACTTTTTTGTGTAGATTGCGAATGCACAAACTGATGTGAATTGCTGAAATGTATTGAGCAATCTGTTTATTTAATGACAGTCGCAAATTAACTTGCTACATGAAATGTCTATCGAGAGATTGTACGAGTAGCTGTAGTCGATGGAACGTGTCAGTCGAGTTCATTTTTATTAATATATGCTGACGTGAAATGACTAAAACGGCCCTATTATTCCAGTCGCTGCACACTAACTGGTTTCACTGTCTCCTTAGTGTAATTCAGTTCTCCACTTTACAATTTCCGACTGTTACTACAAAGAAGACGTCTTCTTTATCGCGAAATCATCATTATTTTCAAATAGTAATACGACATGTCCCCTCTTTCCGTCATTACAATGCCAAGTCCCCCCTGCAACTGCCTTTTTCATTGCCACTTCCCTCTTAATAAGAATTTTCATACCTTACATTTCTCCTATCTGGTCAAAGAATTCTCTGCTACATACAAATTACATGATACATGTAACATACATATAACATACTACCGTATTTACAGAATAAGTTAAATTTGTTTACCTTTCTGACAAAAAATGATGTACAAAATTGCCGCACAAAGTGGCTGCGTGGTTTGAGGCGCCATGTCATGGATTTCGCGGCCTCTCCCGCCGGCAGTTCGAGTCCTCCCTCGGGCATAGTTGGGTGTGTTGTTCTTAGCATGTTAGTTTAAATAGTGTGTAAGTCTAGGGACCGATGACCTCTGCAGTTTGGTCCCTTAGTAATTCACTGACATTTTGAACATTTGATGTACAAAATTACATTAAAATATTGTTACATGTATCGTCTATTATTTAAAATCCGCAGGGTTGTTTGTGACCGAGATACTCGCGCTACAGTGCATCCAGTCTTATCTGTAATGCTCCAATATTTAATGTTAGTAACGTAATATATTTACCCATTTAGGAAGAAATGTGATTCAAAATTTTATTTTAAGTTAGCAGTATAGTCATTCCGTACTAGATTTAACACTAAATCCTGTATTTTCTCAAAAAGAATTCTTGCAGCAGTACAACAAACTACTCACGGTTCTATTTAATAATCACATTTCCACAGTTATGTACTTATCTGGTTGGATAAGATATGTTTAATTTGCCTATAAGCTTTAACTTATTTATAAGGGGCGGTCAGAAATTGTTAGTTCAAAATGGCTCTGAGCACTATGGGACTTAACTGCTGAGGTCATCAGTCCCCTAGAACTTAGAACTACTTAAACCTAACTAACCTAAGGCCATCACACACATCCAAGCCCGAGGCGGGATTCGAACCTGCGACCGTAGCAGCAGCGCGGTTTCGGACTGAAGCTCATAGAACCTCTCGGCCACGGCGGCCGGCCCACACTAATCGCTTGCCAACATTTCGGTACTTCTATACCTGCACAGGGTCGCGCTACGTTGCATATACGCTGCAGCAATTCCCTTGAAGGAAAAATTTTTGATTGCTCCTTTTTTTTTTTTTTTGCTGATTTAGCGTTTAAATATCAGATGTCACAATTATATAATTTGCGCTCTCATGGCTGGAATATTCCAGAATTTGAAACACGAACAGCTGCTAGCATGAGTTTCTTAGAAGTAGATACCTTAGGGGTTGCGAAGCAAGTCAAATCGCTTGATACGGGCAAGTCTTCAGGTCCAGATTGTGTACCGATTAGGTTCCTTTCAGATTGCGCTGATACAATAGCTCCCTACTTAGCAATCATATACAACCTCTCGCTCACCGATAGATCTGTACCTACGGAGTGGAAAATTGCACAGGTCGCACCAGTATTTAAGAAGGGTAGTGGGAGTAATCCATCGAACTACGGACCTATATCATTGACGTCGGTTTGCAGTAAAGTTTTGGAGCGTATGCTGTATTCAAACATTATGAATCACCTCGAAGGGAACGATCTATTGATACATAATCAGCATGGTTCCAGAAATCATCGTTCTTGTGCAACGCAGCTAGCGCTTTATTCGCACGAAGTAATGGCCGCTATCGACAGGGGATCTCAAGTTGATTCCGTATTTCTAGATTTCCGGAAAGCTTTTGACACCGTTCCTCACAAGCGACTTCTAATCAAGCTGCGGGCCTATGGGGTATCGTCTCAGTTGTGCGACTGGATTTGTGATTTCCTGTGAGGAAGGTCGCAATTCGTAGTAATAGATGGCAAATCATCGAGTAAAACTGAAGTGATATCAGGTATTCCCCAGGGAAGCGTCCTGGGACCTCTGATGTTCCTGATCTATATAAATGACCTGGGTGACAATCTGAGCAGTTCTCTTAGGTTGTTCGCAGATGATGCTGTAATTTACTGTCTAGTAAGGTCATCCGAAGACCAGTATCAGTTGCAAAGCGATTTAGAAAAGATTACTGTATGGTGTGGCAGGTGGCAGTTGACGCTAAATAACGAAAAGTGTGAGGTGATCCACATGAGTTCCAAAAGAAATCCGTTGGAATTCGACTACTCGATAAATAGTACAATTCTCAAGGCTGTCAATTCAACTAAGTACATGGGTGTAAAAATTACGAATAACCAGTTGGAAAGACCACATAGATAATATTGTGGGGAAGGCGAGCCAAAGGTTGCGTTTCATTGGCAGGACACTTAGAAGATACAACAAGTCCACTAAAGAGACAGCTTACACTACACTCGTTAGTCCTCAGTTAGAATATTGCTGCGCGGTGTGGGATCCTTACCAGTTGGGATTGACGGAGGACATCGAAAGGGTGCAAAAAAGGGCAGCTCGTTTTGTATTATCACGTACTAGGGGAGAGAGGGTGGCAGATATGATACGCGAGTTGGGATGGAAGTCATTAAAGCAAAGACGTATTTCGTCGCGGCGGGAACTATTTACGAAATTTCAGTCACCAACTTTCTCTTCCGAATGCGAAAATATTTTGTTGAGCCCAACCTACATAGGTAGGAATGATCATCAAAATAAAATAAGAGAAATCAGAGCTAGAACAGAAAGGTTTACGTGTTCGTTTTTCCCGCGCGCTGTTCGGGAGTGGAATGGTAGGGAGACAGTATTATTGTGGTTCGATGAACCCTCTGCCAAGCAGTTAAATGTGAATTGCAGAGTAATCATGTAGATGTAGATGTAGATGTAGATGTTGACCTGCGTTATTACAGCAAATGCTTACAGCGTGTAGTTCAGTGTCTAATAACCGAACAAGGACTCTCCCTCTGCTACAAAGTGTTCTCATTTACATTTCATCATGAAAAGTCTAGGAAAAATTAAGCGGAACCGTAGTTCACGCTTCTGGCGATATAACTTTGCAATAATTTCGCTATCTATTGACAACATGTTATTCATTACAAACATTCGCAAGTAATTATTACATTGGTTTCATTTCAAAGGATTTTCTGTCTTCTTTTTTCTACATTTATTTAATAAAATTCACCACTAAAATTTACTCTTCTCATTCAAGTTTCTAGCCTATTTAACAGTCATTGTGAATGAATTCTACTCACGATCGTGTTGCCATTATTTCAGGTAGGGTCTGCCAAACAATTTCACCTGTCACCTGTATATGGCACCAGCCTGCAGAGTGCTTTTGCTGATTTAGCGTTTAAATATCAGATGTCACAATTATACTCTTTGCGCTCTCATGGCTGCAGAAGCTTGCATCATTTAATTCATTAAAGGGGCCCCTCGTACGCTAAATATCTATTGCGCAATATTAGGCAATATTAGTGACCGTCTAAGACCGGTATTGATGGTTTCGATAATATAATGAAGAAAATTGTAGAGCTTTAAAATTATTAATGCTCGCTCAACATACTGTGTGATATATTCCACCGGGTAATGTTGGTATCGCGCAGTACACGGAAATTCCTGTCGAGACCAACAAGGGGAGGCCGGCAATTGTGAAATTCAGATTCGATTCATACTGCGCATAATAAAAGCTCATGGCTAGAGGTGTAATGTGGCAAAGCACCAAGATGCACTTCTCAGCCGTTGTCGAGAAAATCGACAGTTAAAAGAAACCGTTCGGTGAAATGCTCTCTAAGAGTAAAAGCTTACTACAGCGTCGTGGTGCAGCGGTAAGCGCTGGGGTTCGTAATCCGAAGGTCGCCGGATCGAATCCTGAACCATTCAACCATTTTTTTTAGTATTTGTTTTTTGTAATTCAAATATATATATATATATATATATATATATATATATATATATATATATATATATATATATAATTGCCGGCTATCAGTTGCAACAATTATGCATATAATAAGTTGTTGAAAGTCGTTTGTCGTGGAAAAACTGGCGACTTCGAACATCATTACGTTTTCCCCAAACAAAGTTGTATTTCACAAAGGTTATTAATTGTCTTCCTAATGTTAACCACGTATAGTTAACGGAAGACGTAGAAACGATATTCCGAAACGAATACGTATAGCGTAAGTCAAACGTTCGAATTAGAATAGAGACCCCACGAACACAAACTTGCTGTGGCAGGTATGAAATATAAACTCCGTTACTCGCTCGTTACACTTGAAGGACAGATGTTGAATGGGCCGAAACGAGCCGCCGCATAACAGTGTAGTTGCGTGCCAACTTCGAAAGAAGGTAGATGCGGTCCCTAGCGCAACTTGTAACATCGTCGAAAATCAGTGCGGATGGGAGAGCTTTGGTACACCCTGTTAAACAAACGGAAAAATGGAGGCGGTACAATTGGAGAGCGATCCGCCTTCACCAACATGCATAAGCAATTCATTAATATTATATATATATATATATATATATATATATATACTACAAAAAAATAATAATAAAAATAAATTGCATGGCCCGAGATTCGATCCGGCGACCTTCGGATTACGAACTCCAGCGCTTACCGCTGCGCCACGACGCTGTAGTAAGCTTTTACTCTTAGAGAGCATTTCACCGAACGGTTTCTTTTAACTGTCGATTTTCTCGACAACGGCTGAGAAGTGCATCTTGGTGCTTTGCCACATGACACCTCTAGCCATGAGCTTTTATTATGCGCAGTATGAATCGAATCTGAATTTCACAATTGCCGGCCTCCCCTTGAAAGAGAAATTCAATTTTCTCCGAAAGAATTCCCGCAAAGAACCGAAAAATGTAAATGACAAAAGATGAAGAAATTGGCTGGAAGATGTATCTTGAAAGCACTATGGGATAATTTCAAAAGTGAAGTACTTGACTGGTCAGAAAATATCAGTTACTCCGTTGTCCACAACATCAGAGGGAATTGAAGACCATGGGCCCTAGCAGTATGCAGCAATATTTATTTTCCTCGTAACAGCTCTTAGAACTGACAGTTAGTCATGTCAGCTGTCCAGTAAGCATGCATGTCTCAGAACACACGCAATATCATATAAATTTTCAGTCAGCCTAACTGTTTTATTTTGTTTGCAACTGTACTTAAAGTAGTGAAATACATAGAGAAACAGCACATGTAAACGGTAAATTTCACAGTTCACTTCTTTAATTTGTGATTAGTTGTTGTTATGGTTTGGAATTTATGTTGTCGTAAATGAGCCCCTGATCCATTGAAAAGTTCGCTATTAACTTGTCAGACTTATTTCATCTGTTCTGCACAATTTTTTCTTGTTTTTTGCAAGACAAGCAGTACCTGCGAATTCCACTTCTTTGAACGTCGACATCTTTAGTATGAAAACATGGTTCTAACTGACACTTCCCAGACATTAATACTGCTGAATATTAACGCTCCGTTTTTCGCCTCGTATTTCCACTCAGTATACTGACAATATTATTGTGTCAGTAATATTGAGATTCTGAGAGCTGTTTGGGTCTTGGGTTGTTTTAAGCTATATAATGAGACAATGCTCAGGAAATGACGGTGTGTTAATAGCAATGGTTATGGCTCGACCTAACTAATACAGAAGAATCTTCCATAATGTTACAGAGGAAGACGAGTCCTCAATAAAATGAATTAAAATTACTAAAATTTATAAGGTTTCCCCATCTCTGACATAATGCTGTAGCTGTTCTGTTCCCAAAATCTAAACTGCACATCTATCAACTTTATCTCCGAAAAAGCATAAGCTGGTTTTACAGGTGAATACTATGCAATGGAGCATTTTCAAATCTTGTAAAGATTATCATAGATTTTTGTAAAAGCTTTTGCTTCGGTTTCAACAAAATTTGTACTAATAGCTCTTGATAAACAATGCACAGATTCCAGCTGTCTAGGTAAAACTGGAAAATATGTACGTCTGTGTGCAGCTTCCATGAAGCTTCTTAAGTTGTGTGCGAAATTCAGCATAAAAGGGTTCATGCAGGAGAAGTCCATACCACCAAACTTATTCTTACCAGTTCTAGTGAAGTTTACGGATCCCTAAATTTGGAAAACGATGAAAGAATACATATTACATGGACGTCTACTAATTACCTTCATTTTTACTATTGACATTGTGTTGTTCGATCACAGCGTAGATAAATTTCAACAAGTAGTGGAAGAATTTAAAAGTTATCGTAAAGGTCAATTAAACGTAAATATATGATCAACACTTCGAAAATCAAATAGTCAAGTCAAAAATGAAGTCACACAACCGACTAGTTAGTGTTTGTATTTAGTACTGATGAAGGCAACGACTAGATAGACAGGAAAAGAAATAAAGAGAAAACTACAAATGATTTGTGAGTGCTTTTCTAAAAGGATGCCCAAAGCTTCCAATTTTTTGAGAAGATAGTTTACAATCAGTTTCTATTACCAGTTTTAAATTATGAAAGTGTCACGGGAATTATTCTTGTGAAAATAATTAAAAAACTGAGTGTTGGAAGGACACGTATTACGAATTGCGGGGAGAAACAAAGCTATTGGATTAGGGAAGAGAATGGGGTGAAAGAATTGTAGTCGTTATGGAAATGAAATGAGGATAGGTTGGCCTGGAAAATGAATTATATATGGACCAAGGATGTTCTGTTCTGAATTCCAAGAGATAAGGAACGAACGAGGAGAGAACGTAATGGAAGTTGGGGGAGAAGATATTAGAAGACAAGTCTTGACCTAAATCCGACGAGAAATCTGAGGATATCGTCACTTATTAACTTAAGTATTTTCGTTTGCATTGTCTATATTTATTAGTGTGTTCATTTATTTTATTATACGCTACACTTACTATAACGAAACTAGTAGCAGTTGAAATGGTGTGTGTTATGCGTGGACTAATTCATTTCGTGAGACACATTCTAGAAGTTCAGTAAGATTCCTACACTGAGCGCTGTTCGTTATAGTTCGGTAGCTTTCGTCATCGAAATTCGGTGTGCAGTATCTGATTTCCTGTTTTCACCAACAGCTATAGAAGGGAACTTATTTGATGGGGCTGACCACCAAGTAGTGTCAGGGTTAGTGTTTGTTGACGAAGTTGCAGAGTAACGGTTGATGGATAGTAATCTGTAGGTACATTCCATTTCAAAATGTTATGGACTGGCTGCTTGCATATTATTATCATCGGCGATTGATGTTCTGTAATCGTTGTGAATCATCATTCCACACAGTTGTGGTATGATCCATACTGTCGAATGTACCTCAGAACTACCGGCTTTAGGCGCGTGACTACAACACTCAGCCTACATTCACAGGTTTGTGCAGTTAGTTAACAACGCTGTAGTTGTAGTAGAGTAAAATAAATAACGACTTATTTTATTACAGTCTGTGCCTATCGTAGATTAATAAAAGTAGTTGTATGTTGTCCTGGCGTTTTCTGAGGAAAGATCACATATGAAAGATGTTGTAGTTACAACTAAACACCAACTACTTAGATTGCTGTGATATCTTTTGTATCGTTCTATATAATCTAGTATTTATTTGTGTTTCATCCTACAATTGTGACTTGTATGCTTGATATTAATCATATATACGAGCCGGCACCATTTCAGTTCTTCGTTATCCGAGTGTATTTTGTTGTAGCTGCTAAAGTTTTTTTGCAGCGATGTTAATAAAACTGTGGTAGAAGTCAGATAGTCTTTCGCGTCTTGTTACATAGAAGTCGTACGCATAATTAGCCGAGCTATAGCAAACCGTCAGTGCGTGAACGTTTTTGTGGCTGGCTTTCCTGATCGCGGCCACGCACTCGCGCGGAAGAGTCGATAATTCAGTGCGGCCGGGTGCGCAGGTGAAGCAGCGTTTTGTTGATGCTAATCTGATCACGCGGCGCTGATTGCCCTCGTGATTGCCGGACCTAACGCTTGTAATGCTGGCGGTTCACTAAGCAAAACAGAGCCATTATCGTAGGAGAGTACACTTTACACATGACTTCCTGGTTTCGTTTGTATATTGGAGTAATTCACCAGAAGGTTAACTGAACAGTAGGGCAAATTACACTACTGTTTACTACCTTTACACAGCAACCTTAATGAAATATTGGCGCATCTTCTCCCTCCTTGAATAAAGGCATTGATCCTATGTAGACTACTTTTCACTTTGGTGTCTTTCCGACTGGGTGAATAAATATGGTTCCCGAGTTCGATTCCCGGCGGGGTCAGGGATTTTCTCTGCCTCGTGATGACTGGGCGTTGTGTGATGTCCTTAGGTTAGTTAGGTTTAATTAGTTCTACGTTCTAGGGGACTGATGACTATAGATGTCAAGTCCCATAGTGCTCAGAGCCATTTGAACCATCATTTTTTTTTAATAAATACGAGGAGATGCTGAAAAAAGATACCTCCAAACCTTTATGTGGAAACTCTTAAAGATTTTCAAATAAAACAAACGTTATTCACATTATACATCTTTAGTCTTCATGTCTACATATTCATTTCTCAATATAATCACTCTGGCGACCAATACGTTTGTCACAATGAGAGACCTGCCTGTTGATACCGTCACTGCGGAATGTTTGACTTTGTTGATAAAACCGACCTCACCTCTGCTTGTGCCTCCTCAGCAACGTCAAAGTCAAGTTCTTGAAGTGTTGTCTAAGTTTTGTAATCAGATGGAAATCGGAGGAGCAGGAGAAGGAGATTAGTGTCTGACGTTCCGTCAGCAACGAGATCATTAGAGACTGAGAACAAGCTCGGATTAGGGAAGGAAAGAGAAGGAAAGCGGCCGTGCCCTTCCAAAGGAACCATCCCGGCATTTGTCTTAAGTGATTTATGGAAATCACCGAAAACCTACATCAGGTTGGCCGGCCGCAGGTTTGAACCGTCGTCCTCTCGAATGTGAGTCCATTGTGCTAACCACTGACGTACCTCGCTCGGTAGATGTAAATCGTATAGACCAATCCGGGGTTATATGGAGGACGATAGATGGCAGTGATAGCAAGGCGTCGGATTGTTGCAGATCACGCAGCGCTCATGTGTCGTCTGGCATTTATATGCTGAAGGATAGGGTTCTCCGTTTCTGGACGTACTTTTCTGCTGCTAGAAACTCGATTACAGCTCGCTGTTCATCACGCGCTCATTAGTTACATTACTCACCGTCATGTTACACGCTACAATTCGGAAACCTCTAGCGATAGAGGGTTGCAACTTTCGTCAGCGATGCAGCTTATCCTTCGAGTAGTACATACGAAATGTAATACCTCAACCGATATTGAGAACAGAAGAAAGAAATTCGGAAGCATTATGTTTTAGCACGCCCTCGTCTATTCCATTTCAAGCAAGGTTGATATGTCACAGCATGCTGTGAGTCAGATTTTCGACCACGGACCTTCGCATTTCGTATGGAAGACGGTAGACAAACCTTTGAGAACGTCTTGGAATCCAACCGAACGTACCTTAGAGTCAGAGGAAAACCCAGTGCCTCTCACTGAGGCCTGCCCAGATCAGTTAGGTAAAATTCGATCCAATACATGCGTCACGTTGTTTCAATTCAAAGCAAGCCGCACATCAGCTTGAATGTTTTTGTTATGAGTGCTGTAGATGGTTTAATATTTATTTTATGTTCTAAGACTCATAGTTTTGTGTTTTCGTTTTCACCTACAGTGATTGAATTTCTTCTGCCATATCTTTCCTTTCTCTTTGCTTTTCCTACGTATTCGCTTCCCTCCCTGCCCCTGTCTCCACTTCAAGTGGCCTCACTCCCTCTCCATTCCTCTCCCTCTTCCCCCATTCGCTAGATACCCCTGCCTCCATATGCTCCTTTCTCTTCCCAGTCTCGCCCCTGATCCCACAGAGGGTACATGTTAGTCGCTGTCATCATTGAGGAGTCAAAGTGTGATAATCGTGTATTCAACGAATACAACCAGGACAGTTCTTTGTGGCAATGGCAGTACCATCAAACAGTGATGTGTCCATTACACTGGGAGTCAAAAAAAGTGTCACTTATTGTTACATGAGATAGTATCGCTGAAAACTATAAGAAAAGTTCCCATAATGATATGTCCCAAGACAAATACCTGTTGAGATTTTAACTGTTGAAGATCCCCAGTTCACAGCCTACATTTTGTTTACAGATGAGGCAGGATTCGTAAGAGATGGCATAGGAAACTGGCACAATTCGCACGTGTGGGCGACAGAAGCAAATCCTCGACCTATTATGGAACTGAGGCATCCGGATCACTTCAGTATCAGTGCATGGGAGGGAAATGAGAGAGAAAAACTCAAGTGGTATACACACTACTAAACAGATCAACACGTACTGTGTTCAACGATGAACTACCAGCGCTGTTGAAGAACGATACCCTTGCAGAAAACGACGACGACTGTGGTTTATGCACGACAGGCCACCATCCCCTTTTCTATGGACTGTGCGACAGTACATCACCGTAACGTTTCTTGCATGATCGACTGGTCGAAAAGAGACAATAGTATGGCCTCCACACTCGCTGGATCTAAATCGTTGTATTTCTGGTATGGTGACATTTAAAGACTTTGGTGTACGCAAGACTCATCAACAACAGCCAAATGCTGCAGGAGAGTGTGATCAATGCATATGATGCAATCTGAATAGAGCAGAAGTATGAGTCATGATGGACGATAACCGGGTGCAGAAGTGCCTGCAGTGTCCACGTTGGTCCGTATCTCAACAGGGAACTGTTTCGGGGCAAATCGTTACCAAAAGCGGCACGTGCTTCCATCGTTGACATTCCTTCTATACTTACACGTATACTCTGCAAACCACCGTAACATGCATGGCAGAGGATACGTCCTATTGTACCATTTATTAGGGTTTCTTCCTATTCTATTCATGTACGGGGCGCAGAAAGAATGATTGTCTGAATGCCCTTGTGCGTGCTGTAATTATTCTAATTTTATCCTCACGATCCCTATGTGAGAGTTACCTAGGGGATTGTAGTATATTCCTAGAGAAAACATTTAAAGCCCATTCTTAAAACTTTCTTAATAGACTTTCTCAGAATATTTTACGTCTATCTTCAAGAGTGTTTCACTTCAGTTTCTTCAGGATCTTTGTGACACTCTCCCACGGATTAAAAATACCTGTGACCATTCGTGCTGCCCTTTCCTGTTTGCGTTCAATATCCGCTGTAAGTCTTATCTATCACAGGTTCCACACACTTGAGCAATGTTCTAGAACCGGTCCCAGGAATGATATGTAATCAATCTCCTTTGTAGACTGACTGCAGTACCCCAGTACTCTACTAATAAACCGAAGTCTTCCACCTGTTTCACCCACGACTGAACCTATGAGATCATCCCATTTCATATCCCTATAAAGTGTTACACCTAGGTACTTGTCTGCGTTGGACGATTCCAGATTCGACTCATTGATATTATGATCATAGGATACTACTTTTTTCATATTGTGAAGTGCAAAATTTTACATTTCAGAATATTTGCAGCAATTGCCAATCTCTGCTCCACTTTGAAATCTTATCAAGATCTGACTGAATATTTCTTTCAGATAGCACTTCGTTGTAGATAACTGCATCGACTGCAAAAAGCCTGATTTTACTATTCATATTGTCTGCAAGGTCATTAATATACAACATGAACAGCAAGGGTCCCAACACACTTTCCCGGGGCACACTCAAAGCTACTTCCACATCCCATGATGCCTCACCATCCATGCCTCATGCTACGCCCTCCCTACCAAAGTGACCCAAGTCCAGTCACAGATTTCACTTGATACTCCATATGATCATACTTTTGACAATAAGCGTAGGAGTGACACTGAGTCAAATGGTTTTCGGAAATCAGGAAGTATAGCATCTACCTGGCTGCCTTGATCGAAACCTTTCAGTATGTCATGTGAGAGAAGAGCGAGTTGGGTTTCACGTGATCGATGTTTTCGGAATCCGTGCTGGTTGGAAATCATTCTGTTCAGGATACCTCATTATGTTCGAGCTCAGAATATGTTCTAAGATTCTATAACAAAACGATACCAGTGGTACTGGATGGTAGTTTTGTAAATTACTTCTACTACCCTTCTTGTAAACGGGTGTTACCTGTGTCTTTTTCCAAGTACGGAACATTGTTTTTTGTTCGACGGAAGGAGCCTAACGCAGCCGCAAATTCAGTATATAATCTGACAAGGATTCCGTCGGGCCCTGAACTTTGTTCAGTTTTAATGATTTCAGCTGTTTCTCAACAGCACTGACACTAATATTTAGTTCGTTATTCTTTTCAGTGCTACGGGTATTACAGTGACTCACGTAGTGTCTAACGGATGGAGGAGACCGTGCCAGTGATACGTGCTTCTGATTCTCTCTAGAGTCTTCACGTGTCACATGCGAATAGATGTCGGAGCGTCGTGGAAATAGCTGAGTAGAATAGTCAGCTGTTGATGAGCAGGGATGGAGAGCAATCATTTCCGCCAGACTGGACCATAGTTCCTCTTACCTAGCTTCGTATATTAATTCTCCTTTGGTCGGATCCTCCCCACTTAGAGGATAGTGTGGTTTTCACAAGTGCTCTATCTTTCCCCTGTTCAACAGCAACATCCTTTAATACAGCAATGACTGAGATTTCATTCGCACTTCTGTGTTCCGCCAAAGGATACCTTGCAAGACAGTCAGCTTTCTTGTTTTTGTCCACTTTTATGCACCCCTGTGATAAAGTACTCCTGAAATTTCGGTGCCCATTGTGCCAGTCGAGCCGATGGGTTCTTCAGATTGTCAACGTAGAGAATGGTGGTTTGTCACAAGGGTGAATGGTTTGCCAAACAAATACAGGCCGATACTGTTAATGGTCCAAACAACACGGCACTCTTTCTCAATTACAGAGTATCTCATGCTTTGAGAGTACTTTGGAAGTAATAGCTATCATCTTTTCAGAATCTTCCTGAATTTTCACCTGCCCTATAACGGATAGTACCTGTGTGCGGTTCTGTTTAGACATTTTCATCATACACTGCTTGGCCTTGAGAAGGTGTAAGCGCTTCCACAAGGAAAGATCTTTCGAGGAAAATTTCGCGTGTGTTCTTGCGAAGGACATGCCTTGGTAAAGAAGTCCTGGTCGCACGAGCACTTCACACATCACGAATGTCCAAAGGGGTTGGAAAATTATAGGCACTTTCCATACAGTTTTGCCCAATACTCAGTTCTTTAGGAATATGTGACACTGTTACCGTCCATAACTCAGTAAAAATTTAAATATATCAACTTTCATGGACAAGATAATATAAAAATTACTGCTGTCAAGCTGCAGTTTTGTTTGGCTGTAAAGTATGGAAGTAACCAGAGAAGAATCAGCACTGAGTTGAAATGTTCCAACTTCTACCAGCTTGGGACCAACGAGCTCAACATATCATTATCCTGTTAGTGGACTAGCATCTTGCTCATTTCTTCTGTAGTGACGAAGCTAAAAACTGTAATTATTAACATGCTTTTTCTCATAAAGGTGCATACAAAGCATAGAAAATAGCTATATTTTTATACATTAACTTCAGGCTGGAAGAAAGAGTTCTGTTCCTTCACAGCTCTGTAGTAAGCCGTTCCTTCCACTGAGTCCCATAACTTCCTTATCCTTTATCGCTTGTAGCCATGAAGCCGCATCATGCTCCCCACGGAAGCACCCATAAAATATATTTCCGGGATTTATAGTAACATAAAACGTGATTTAATAGCAGGGCATCGCAATCTGTCGATATTTATCGCAGGAGCGAGTCAATGATAGCGAGGAATTATGTGAATTTTATATCCTGTTGGGGTGAGGTGATAACTGAAAGACGAGCACCGGCGACGCTCCCCGAGGCAGGGTTTCCCGGGGAATCGTTTCATTCTGGCAGCCTCGAACGGCTCGGGGAGCCCCAGGGTGTGCGGCGCCCGCTCGGCAAGTCGACTTACACGGCGACGCATCGATCACATGGCGCGCCCTAAGTAGCCTCCCGCTGATTGCTTTTGCGTCTTTCAAACTTGGCGGTTAACGCAGGGTACATAAAAGGGTAAATTAGGCTGTGTGCTCGCCTGCCTATCACTTTACGCAAACAGCCTGACGCGTAGCATTTAGCTTTACACTGCAAGGGTGATACTGACAAAGTGTTCGTGTTTGCTAGTGGAGGTAAACAGAGATAGATCGAAATTTTAAAATGTCACCTGCTAGTAGTAGTGACAGTGCAATTTCGTAATTAAAGCAGAATACTTTTATAGATCAGAAACACTAATTATGAACAGGTAAACAGAAACTGAAAACATTAACAGAAAGGAACAAAATATCGTAAGGCAAATTCTAGTCCCAAAAGCTGTAGACCAACAATACAGACCCACAAGCAAACAGGGAATTAAACAATACATAAATAATAGAAAAATATAGAAAATACAGGTTACGATTATACCGTAACATTAAATGAATAAACCCAAAGAGACTTTAAAAAACGCGAATTGTTTGACAAGATTAAAATCAAAGAAGAAAACTGAACAAAATGAGAGGAGAAAGGAAACTCCCAGGAAGAGACTGAAAGAAATATGGGTACAAAGGAAGGAAAATGCCCACTTCTGAGTACTTAGCATAGTCCTAATGGGTTTATTCGCAAATAATATTAACAATAATTTTAGGAAGTGTCTAATATACAGAGTGAGTCAGGAGGAAAGGTATGTGTTTTGACGAGTCATAGCATTAGTGATACCGAACAGAAAACTTGATGGGGACACATGCCCTACTCCGAATGGTTTCCGAGACAGGACACTTTTAATGTACATTTCTATTTATTTTCTGTATTATTCATTGTCATTGTTTGTATAGAGGAAGTTGAGATGGACATTTTGATACAGCACGCTTGTGGTCAATCAAGTCGGAAAACTACCTCAAACTGGCCTACAAAGAGTACCTAAGCTACAGCGCAGGCTTTCAATATTCTCGCGATCTCTTCGGGCAAACTGTTAGTCCCAGACGAAAAATAAATAGAACATTTTTCTGTAGCAAATTTAATTCAGTTTACTTGTGTACTGGGATACGTTTTCTTTAGAGTGTGAAGTTTTCGAGTTATTAAAGAAAAACGTACAAAAGTTATATTAAACGTCTTCTATCTCTGAAACCATTCGCAATAGGGCATATGTCCATATGAAGTTTTTTGTTCAGAATCATTAATACTATCGCGTCTCATAGCATGTACCTTTCCTCCTGACTCGCCCTTTACAAGAGGCGATCAGAAAATTTCCGTTCGAGCGCCGTACGGCCCAGAATCGGTGTGCCAATCGTGCAAAATCGCCGTCAGCATTGAGGCAGTCATCTCACCGACGGGACCAGGTCGAAAACACCAGTTTGGTAAGACACCATATCTTGTTACATGAAGAAGTCCGCATCTGCCTGATGCAAAATCCTCGTTCGCAACATTAAGTTTTTTTTTTTTTTAACAGATGATATGGAATGACCAGATATGTTGTATTATCATACCTTCGTTTCAGAAAGCTATCGTGTTTATTAAGTAACACGAATGAGCATCATAGTTTCAATGCTGAAACTCATTTGGAAACGATTGCTGAGCATTCAGCGTAAGATGTTCGTCCTTTGCAGTTTCAAATTTATACGACGCGGTAATGATCTCTGTATTAGATAAACGAACGCATTATTTAGTGCAATGTACAGGGCTATTCAAAAATAAGGAGTAGATTTCAACCATTTATTGCTACCAAGCGAGAAATACAATTCCAACTTTCATGGAAAGACAAAATTTCAAATTTCAGTGCGTTCAATACGAGCACCATGAGTTACACGACAAATATCAAAACAGTGGTTCATTTCCTACCACACACGAAGTAGCTGGTCTATCGTTACAGAATTCACAGCTTTAACAATGCGGTGTGGCAGACTTTCAAGAGTGGTAGGCGTAGGGGGGATAAAAACGCTGTCTTTTGCGTAACACCACAGATAAGTGTCACAAGGTGTGAGGTCTGGAGACCTGGGAGACCACCGGCCATGAAGTTCATCTTCTGCTCCTCCTCTTCCAAACCAACGCCCTGGAATGGTGTCGTTCAGGTAAAGTCGGACGTGATTAGAGAAAGAACTCAAGCGGGAGGCACTCGAGCAGCCTCCCTATAGTCCTGATTACTCCCCACGCAATTATCATACCTTATGTCCCTTAAAAAAGGCCTTTAAGGGTCGTCGATTCCTGTCGGACGAGTGCGTCAGGCCGTTATGGATTTCTTCGTGTAACAGGACACAGTGTTTCACCAAACAGGTATTTCTGACTTGTGCGTCGGTGGGAATTGCCTCAATGCTCACGGCGATTTTGCACTATTGGCATACCGATCCTTGGCTGTACGGCCTGCGAACGGAAACTACTTAAGTGCCCATTTTGTGTTAGACACTTCTTAAAGTTATTATTATTATGGTTATTATTATATGCGAATATGCCCATTAGGACTACACAAAGTACTTAGAAGTGCCATTTGCCTTCCTTACAGAATTTCTCTAAGAACTTCCGACGTTACCTGAATGAGACCATTCCAGGATGGTGAATTAGAAGAGGATGAGAAGAAGATAAACTTCATCGCCGTTAGCCTTCTAGGTCGCCAGACCTCACACTGTGTGGCTTTTATCTGTGGTGTTACGGAAAAGACCGCGTTTTTATCCCCTCCGTGCCTGACAGTCTTAAAAGTCCGCGACATCTCATTGATAAAGCTGTGAATTCTATAACGAGAGACCAGATACTTCGTGCGTGGCAGGAAATGAACCACTGCTCTGATATTTGTCGCGTAACACATGGTGCCCGTATGGAACCCACAAAAAATTGAACTTTTCTCTTTCCAGAAACGTTGCACTTGCGTTCACATCTTTTGTGTGATGAGCGGTCAAAAGTGACAGTCAGTTGCCATTATTTAGCGTGGGGAAAGTGCAAACTGTGTGCTGTCTTCAGGGAAATGAGAGTACGTTAGGTTCGCCGTAGTTCTAAACGCAATCGTATATCACGGTGCAGTATTTAATTGAAGTGGAGATCAGCTTTTTTAAAACCCATGGAAAGCAGAATAGAGCCGGTTAGGAACTTCAGAGTGAAGATAAGACACCCCCGTATCAATTCATAACACGTAAGTGCGGGATGCATAACTGCAGTTAGAACATATAGACCTGCAGTGTGACAGGCAGCTGAGTGATGAGTTTCATACTAAAATAAGTCCTGCAGACTCGTATAAGAATTTAAATGTACATAACTTTTCACAACTTTACAAGTTTCCAGTTACGATTATGTCGATGTTCGGATCTAAAGACTTGCGCTAACAGCTATTTAAAGAAGTAAAAACTAAATTTGTGGTAATATATTATGGGACCAAACTGCTTGGTCATCGGTCCCTAAGCTTACACACTACTTAATGTAACTTAAACTAACTTTACGCTATGGACAACACACACACCGATGCCTGAGGGAGGAATCGAACCTCCGACGGAGGGAGCCGCGCAGGGTAGCCGCGTGGCTTAAGGCGGCTACCCCGCTTGGCAAAGAAAGAAGTCTATCCACAGATGCTTACTGACAGACTTACATTTAAAAGCTTACCTTCGAATTAGCAGCGATCACAAGCGGTACCAGGCTTTGATGTTGCAGTGAACAGCAAAATAAGTAGTATTCATGGACATTCAGTGTTTCTACATTTAACCAGTGAATAAAATTGTTACGAAACACATATTGATATCATTTCAAACTTACTCCGAAAAAGGCATTCATCATAAATCTCTATCGGTCGTAACAAACATCAGATTTAGTATTTAGCTACCTGATATTCTTTGCCTCATCAGTTAAAAAATGTAAGTTTCAGTTGATTATCATTTCTCATCAATTCAACACTTTTAGGAAATAAATTTTCCACGAAAGGCATTAATTAGCCACAGTGAGGCGATCGCTCTAGAACTGTTAAGACCTTAGAACAGACTCGCTGACAACAGTTTCTCGTGCCGAGGTCGTGGTAAGTATGCTATATGTCTGGAAGAACAGACACTACATATATGTAATTAAGGCATGGAAGACCAGTGACTTCTCCAGATACACACCAAGCTCGAACTCACGGGAGTCTTCGAAACGCCTTGAGTAATAAGGATTATGGCCAAGGCGGCACACCACCGTTGTGTGTAGATAAGCTGAGAATTTTCGTCTGTTTGGATGTGTGCTAGGTAGTAGTCAGCGCATCTGCCTAGTAAGCAGAAGACACGGGTTCAAATCCCGGTCAGGCACAAATTTTCAACTGTCCGCATTGATATAAATCAATGCCCACTGCTATTCCTTTTTATGCTGTATTTACCAATCCTCGCCTCTTCACTTACTCAGTCTGACCAAAAACGAAATGAACAGAACAGAACAGAAAAAAATGTCTGTAATACTTTTGGTGGAACTAAACAGAGATCTTGTAACGAAGTGCCGAAATCGTGTGAAAAGAAAACTTTTTAATTAGTGCGTATTTACAGTTCTGAATTACGGCTTTGATATCTCAACCAATAGTGCGAAAACAGTTCGAAAACAGAGTGGGATTGTCAGCGGGCAGTGCAGAAGTGACTCTAGTTACGTAATAGGACACAAAAGAAAAAAAACGAATAAGGTAGCAGGATGAGCTTTCAGAAGAAATTGTACTAGAAAATAAACACGTAGACTGACGAATTGATGGTATATGGAGCAAATAAGTTCTCTGCTGGATTACAAGAGACAATGAAAGCCCAAGGTTGGGCGTGTGAATTACGGCGGCATGTGCAAATCAATACTTAGGGCGAGCGGCTAGTTCCGAAACCGGCCCGTGCTGGAAGGCATTCGCGTGCCGCCCAGCAATGTGGCGCTGCGATGTGAGTGAGCTGTCGAGTTGTGCGGGCAGCGGCAGCGACAGGGGCTGCCACTTTGCGGGCTGCCCGCCCGCCCCTCTGCCGCAGCTGGCAGGCCGGGCGGCCGGCCCAGATAGCAGGCGCGGTCTTTCAGGGTCCGGGGCGGCGCGGCGCAGCCAGCCACGAGTGGTCCTTCCCGTTCCCCGGGGCTAACGCACTGGAACGGCCGCGGTCGCAGCCGCTGTAGGCCAGCCTATCGTGCTAATGCACTGCTCCCTGTCGACAGTCTGTGGAGCACGGGAACATTCACGCTGTACTTCCAGAACAAGGAAGTTTGCTTTTTCCAACATGCCGTATGGGAGACAGTAGAATTAAAGGAAGGAGTGTGAGATGATTAGGGTTTAGCATATAGCTTACCTCGAGGTCATTAGAGACACAGTGCAATTTCGATTTGGGAAAGAGAGGAGCACCGTGCCTTCTCACAAAGACAGCCTTTATCTACGGGAATCACCGTTAACCTAAACTGGAAAGCCGGGAAGGGATCTGAACGTGCGTCCTTTCCAGTGCGAATCGAGTGTTTTCCACCGTTAGTAGACTTCAGATCCAAGAAGTAAGAGAGGTGAAAGTATTTGGACCATCTCCTGGGTTCCTACATTCTTTTAATTTTCATTGAAGTAGTGTATTTTGCAATCATTCTTTTTTCTCAACTGTTATGCCTTATGCTAAATTTTTATCATCGGATAGTGAGATTTTCTAGATGCAAAAATCTGTGGTATATTCTTGTCTTGGGAGGATGAGCATCGAGACGAAGTTTTACTGTTAATATTGGCGCTGTACGCTTAGGTGACAAAACGTCATGGAATAGCTATATGCACATATACAGATGACGGTAGTACCACATCCACGAGGCATAAAAGGTCATGCATTGGCAAATTTGTCATTTTTACTCACGTGATTCACGTTGAAAAGTTTCCGACGCGATTATGGCTACACGACGTGAATTAACAGATTAGGCGCGTGGGACATTCCATTTCGGAAATCGTTAGGGAATTAAATATTCTGAGATCCATGGTGTAAAGAGTTGTGCCGAGAATACCAAATTTCGGCTTTACCTCTCACCACTAACATCGTAGTGGCCGACGACCTTCAATTAACGACAGAGAGCAGCGGCGTTGGCATAGAGTTGTCAGTGCTAATAGGCAAGCAACGATGCCTGAAATAACCACAGAAATAAATGAGGGACGTATGAAGAACGGGTCTGTTAGGATACTGCGGCGAAATTTGGTGCTATTGGGCTATGGCAGCAGACCACCGACGCGAGTGTCTTTGCTAACAGTACGACATCGCCGTCACTGCCTCTCATGGGCTCGTGACCATATCAGTTGCGCTCTAGGCGACTGGAAAACCGTGACCTGGTCAGATAAGTCCCGATTTCAGTTGGCAAGAGCTGATGGTAGGGTTCACTTGTGGCGCAGACCCCACGAAGACATGGACCCAAGTTGTCAGAAAGTCCCTGTGCCAGCTGGTGTTGACTTCAGAATGGTGTAGGCAGTGTTTCCATGGAGTAGACTAAGACATTTGATCCAACCGAACAGATCATTGACGGGAAAAGCTTATGTTCGGCTACTTCAAGACCATTTGCAGCCAGTCTGACTTCATGTTCTCATCTGCGATCTTCTCACCAGCCCACAGCCGTTCGCGATTGGTTTGACGTACATTCTGGAAAATTCGAGCTAATGATTTGGCCATCCAGATCGCTCGACATGAATCCCATCGAACATTTATGAGATATAATCGAGAAGTCAGTTCTTGCACAAAATCCCACGTTGGCAACTATTTCCCGGTTACGGAACTGCTTCCCAGTTATGGACGGCTGTAGAGGTAACATGGCTCAGTATTTCCATGACTTGTTGAGTGCATGCTACGTTGAGTTGCTGCACTACGCCGGGAAAAAGGAAGTCTGACACTATATTAGGAGGTATCCTATGACTACACTTCTGTGTATTTTATTGCAATTTTGGTGGACTTTTTGTACAACTGTATTCTTAACTTTCATATCACACTCTTATCCTTTGGGATTTCTCCCCACATTTCGACTGTCACGACACAAAATGTATAAATAAGAAGGAAAAGTAAGAAAATCTCAATTTCAATTATTATCAGATCGTTGACCTTGTGTGTATTACATACGCTGAAAGTATTTGTGAAAAGAGTGTCTTCATTAACAGATTTAGCGTATTGCACTGTTCCATATATTTCACAAACTGCGTGCGAGTTCATTTTAAAATGTGGTTGTTTTTTGTTTAGATTTGTAGCTTCAGCTGCATACAGGTGATATCCAGTTCATCACTTATCCTGTTTCAGATTTAATAATGCTTGAAATATTTCTCATATCTTTTCTGGTGCTCATACTTTCACGAACCCAACCCACTCAAGACATAGGAGCCAACATGTTCCAGTAGAAAAATGAACCATGAACCGAACAGTGTTCTCCTAGGAAATATTGATTTAAAATGTGCTCTTGAGATTAAATAACTAGTTGTACACAAATTTTTAAGTTTTCGGTATTTAAAATTATACCACAACTGAACTAAATTAAGGATTACAACCGTAATCCTTATTTTAACCTTCCTACGAAAGGCGATGCCGGATGCGACACGTCCTTTGCATAGGAAACGGCGCCAGTATACAGTAGTGTGTGCTATGAACGTACGTAAACCAAATGAATCCGATTACAACAGTGTTTTAGGTAAGTCATGTATACGACATGACCTCATCACATAGCTAACAGCAGTTAGCAATGCTGTGTACCCAGAATTGTTTCCCAATTCACATAGTACAAAGTTCTTGTTTTGTTGTACTCTTTACTTATCAAATACCTTTAAGAGAAATTTCATCTTCCTCTTATATGTTTCGAGTTGCGATGTTTCTGCATCATCTTCAATCTACACTCTACATCACGAGTTAAATCTTTATAGGCATTTGAGAAATTTGTATACCAATAACAAGCGAACAGATCTTCGTACGTACACCAGTATAAACTGAAACATAGCGATTAATGAAACGTTAACATGCTTTTATATGCTGTAGGAAAAGCTAAAAAGCTGAATTATCATAGAAAAATCGGTAACTGCCGACTGTAACTCTGCAAAAACCACATCTCGGAACACTAACTCATTCTGTGTATATTTTGGGTCTCCTGTCTTGGCTTTCTAGCCCTGTATATCCATGGTTTTTAATAAAGCCTATGATATGTTTCAGAACATGAGACAGGCATGATTACTTGCACCAATGGGCAAATAATTACTCGTTTGTGAGGCGATGTGGCTTGAAACAGTAAATGTTGGTATGAAACGTAATAAATTGAAAATTTAAGCAATATTAAGTTGTTAAAGTTAAGTTTTCGATTCCAGGATGTTTGTCAGATTATTAAGTATCTCTACAATAATTGTATTTGTGTTATGATGTGCATTACTGGGGTTAGTTTCTTACTGCCGAAACACTTTTCCAGACTAATTTTCTGCTGTGTAGGGAAAAGCGGCTATGAGGTGTAATTACCGACCAAAAATTGTGTATTAATGCCATGTGCTAAAAATGAAACCTCCCCGGTGTGACTCAGGAGCGACATCATATGCAACTGCTGCTGTTATCCCGTCCACGTGATGCTATGTCCGTGTGATGTTAATTCGAGCGGTGCTACAGTATCTGCTGCCGCTGGATTTTGCCCTCTCTGTTCTTCTCATTTTCACAATAAACGTAAAAAACGTGCATATAATAATAAAGTGCATATGGGCACATTCAGTTGACTATATCAAAGTGATGCACAGTTGTTATGCTGAAGAATGGAGAGAGACCGAACTACAGTATTTCAATATGCCCAGGAACGTCCACGTAAATGATCCATGAAATTGTGGCAGTAACTAACTCGACGTACGAAGCTCAGATGTTCACATCCCACTTGCAACCTCATTGGCAGATGTTACAATTTAACCATCTGGAGTATCTTTTACGACATTATTCCATAACGAAAATAAAGTCTCTCTGGACCACATCCTTGAATACAGATCTCTTAGTCTTCTTCACACACCATATTTGAATAACTCGAGCTTTTGACTACGTCGTCCATGGTGATCATCTAGTGAAACTTTCGTGACCGTCACTTTGGTCTCTCTTTAAACAATAGTCGATCTTTGATACAGGTCATCGTGACGCTTTGAATAAATCAACGAAACTGCCTATGTTTATCTGGGATTACATCGACTTCTGAAGTGGAAAGACTCTAGAAACGCCACCTCTTCTGCTGAAATGCAAACACTTCGGATGCAGCCTCTTAGCCTCGAGTGCCCGTTTGCAGGCAGATTTCGATCCTACTATGTTTTCCAACGCAGTCTCAATGTTTAATGTGTCTTTGATGTTCTGCAAAATGTTCAGAAACATTTTGGGAAATATCAAACATACATTCACCGCATGCACGAGGAACGTAATAATTTCGTCGGTGTCTATACGATCTTTTGCCGAACAGTAACACCTCCTCAGCCATTTCGAACTGTACAAAAAGCACTTGCCCGCGAAAGGCAAAGGTCCTGAGTTTGAGTCTCGGTCCGGCACACAGTTTTAATCTGCCAGGAAGTTTCATATCAGCGCACAGTCCACTGCAGAGTAAAAATCTCATTCTGTACAAAAAGAGTTTTAACGTTTCCTTTGGTCAGGATCCTCCGAATTTCACCAGGTGCAACTCAGCTAAAAAGAGTTATGCTGTACAGTGACTGTTCGGCAATAACTCAACGCCTCCGCATTTCTTACTCTCTCCCTCTCAAATACTACACATATGCTCCATGCGTTGCTGTTTGGGCAGATGATAAACATGTTGTCAGGATAAGGAAACATGAGCAACGATCAACTGAATTTTAGGCACGAAAGTCCCTATAAAATACATATGTTTACCATCGGTGAACAGAAAGGACATATAATCGATCCATTTGTGCCTCACAAAATTTACCTCCAGAAAGAAAGCAGGCAGTCGGCAGAGATGTTGGACCTATTGAGTAATCGATGTACGACTCTGATCTTTCGCCGAACGGGGTGGCCGAGCGGTTCTAGGCGCTACAGTCTGGAACTGCGCGACCGCTACGGTCGCAGGTTCGAATCCTGCCTCGGGCATGGATGTGTGTGATGTCCTTAGTCCCAGCCATTTGAACCAACTCTGATCTTTCTTCTCAGGCATTAGTCCATCACACCTACACCAGGTAAACTTGGAGGTACAGTGGTGGCGTGTGTTGGCAGGTACGTGCAGCAGACAACCAACTCGCCGGTGGACATGCGCGTCGGCATCCACACGGGTGCAGTGCTGGCCGGCGTGCTGGGGCAGCGCCAGTGGCAGTTCGACGTCTACTCCAAGGACGTGGAGCTGGCCAACAAGATGGAGAGCAGCGGCCTGCCCGGGTATGAACTCACACCCTGCATCTTCACATCACACTCGTAGCAGGCATGCATTGTGTTTACGTACACGTGCCTTTGTATTAGTGGCGTACTAGTATAACGCATGCTGCACGAAGTTGACATGTGAAACAATCACAACTTTAAGACACTGTTCAGTGATACCAGACGTCGAACCTGATGAATTTCTGATACACAGTATTAAATATGGCAGCTAGCGAGGCCAGAAGCAATGGTGTGGAGAGATAGAGCACTCGTTGGCTTCTAAGAGATAGTACCGACACTTCAGCGTAATCCTAATACGAGCTGTAAACAATGATGCACAATGAAGGTTGCAGTTTCAAAACAGACACGAAAAAGTTTATGCTGAAATGTACTGTGTGCATCAGAATTTATGTAGACATCCATTAAATATACGACGTCCAATCAATAGAGGAATTGAGCCTTCATTAATTTGGGGAAGAACTTCCACATCATCGTTCAGATTTGTTAATTTCTACATGAGGAGAATGTTCAGATCCAAACTGTTTACATGTTGCAAAAATATCAGCTCAAGCTGTTCTATATTTATATTGAAAAGCATTATGGTTTTCAGTCTCAAATGAATCTTTATCATGTGACATGAACGCCGTTGATGTTTCGCACTTGACATTGTTCATTTGACCGTTTACGTGCTTGGTGTCGTTAGGTATACAAGTCCTCTTGTCGTTTCAGAATAAAAATAGGCTTGGCTGCGAAATTACTTAATATCAGTGACGCGTTTCACCCTTTGGATGCAACATCAGAGTGTGTAAAAGTAGCCGGCCGGTGTGGCCGAGCGGTTCTAGGCGCTACAGTCTGGAACCGCGCTACCGCGACGGTCGCAGGTTCGAATCTTGCCTCGGGCACGGATGTGTGTGATGTCCTTAGGTCAGTTAGGATTAAGTAATTCTGTTCTAGGGGACTGATGACCTCAGAAGCTAAGTCCCATAGTGCTCAGAGCCATTTGAACCATTTTTTTGTAAAAGTAGCTGGATGTGTAACCCATCCGTCATAAATTCAGATTGTGCTGCGTGCGGCTCATATCGCGTTTATTTTGTACGAGTGATCCTATTTTGCACTGTTATGGCGGAGTCAGAGCGTGTGTTAAAGGTCCACTTTGCAGTTTATATGTTTTACCGAGTTACTGCTGTGTGCATTTTCCATTTTATATGGCTTTATGACGAATAGGTTACATATAAATCTACTTTTACACATTCTGATGATACCCGAAAAGGGCGAAACACATCACCGATACTGAATAATTTTGCTACCAAGACTGTTTTTATTCCGAAATAATTCGAAACTGGTTGCTGTAGTACTCCGCCACAATGAAAAGGAATAATTTTTTGTGTTTTTCAATTTGAAACACTACTGTTGGAACAGGAGCTGCCGTTTTTACTATCCCTGTGGTATGCTATTGACAGTTACTTCATTCATAACACTAAATGTGCAGCAGCGGAAATATCTAGAAAAAATTAAACAGTCGGATGCGTAGAGCACCTTATTTAGTGTATTGGATTCATAACGGTTTCAAATGGTCGGTGTCTCGATCGACATGTCGTTGAGCGTGCTGCCTGACCAATAATTATGTGCATTTATTTTAATCAATCATCAAACAGTAAACGTAATCGCATGTGAAAGAGATGAACAAGACTGAATATTTTTTACTCAGTATATGAGGTAAGAAACACACACGTTTATTGTAATGTGGGCAACACCAAAATCACACATCATAAGTTCCCATTACCTAAAAATAATTTAATCGCATACCACGATACCAAAAATAAGACGTTAGTAATCTAAGCGATAAAATTCTATGTCATAAGTTATAAATTAAATATTAATCAGAGGAAACACAAAATGTACTCAGACTACATACGCAACCGTGCTCGTCACTAAATCCCGAACGATTGTAAGAAACAACTACTAGCATACACATCACTCAATACTGCCATCTCACAACCCATTGCATGCGAGTAAAATGCTTTTTGCAGTTCCAGCGGCTGCGTTACCAAAATGAGATAATAACTAAATCATAACTACCAGATTTCATCCCAAGCATGATACGAGGATAGCTATAAAGTAATGCTTCCGAACTTTTTATGTGAATACTCTTCAAGCTTTTTAAATAAAACATACGTTATTAACTTTCTACATCTTTATTCCTCATGTTTATACATTTATTTCTCAGACTAGTCGCCCTGGCGACGAACACTGTTTGACTTTATTAACGGAGCCACAACGTCACCTCTGCTTCCACCGCTTCATCACTATCAACGTGAAGTACTGGATGGTATTCTTTAAGTTTTGGAAGCAGATGAAAATCGGATGGTGCCCAGTCCGAAAAGTATCGATGATGATCGATGTCAGTGACCCAAGGCGTTGGATTATTGCCGACGTCGCAGCGTTCGTGTGTGTGGTCAGTCGTTGTCATGCTGAAGGGGCGGTTGCCCCATGTGTGGACAAACTCTTAGAATTCAACATGTGATTCCAGTACGCTGTTTCTCACGCACCGACATAGTTACGCTATACAGCGCCATGGAACCCGCTTCAACTCTAGAGTCCTCTAGCGGCAGAGTGCTTAAAATATCTAGACGTGAAGAACAAAGATATAGACAGTTGATAACATTTGTTTTATTTAAAAAGCTGTAAGGGTTTTCATATAAAAAGGTTGGAGGCATTACTTTTCTGCACGCTCTCGAATGTAATGAGTTTAGCATAGTCAACTTGGTAAATAAAGTCCGATTGCAATATCTCGGTAAAATCTGTGTTAAGGGGTAATTTTGAAGATTACTTGTGAAAAATATATATCGAGCGCGTGACTGTCATGGCACCTGGTATTGATTTTGATTACAGCGTTGACGACAAAAGATGTTCTTCACTCTAAGAGAAAAGCAATTGCCTCCCTTTCCAGGCCCCGATTTCCCGTAGCTCGTTGATGATATACAGCTGGAGAGGTAAAAAATAAAGTACATATCGTAAGAATTTATCTTGAAATTCAATAATTTAACTTATTTACATGTCATCCAGATATTTATCATCGAAAGTTCCGCCTTTTGTGTAGGGAGCAATCCTATTTTGCTGCACCTGGGATACACTCGTACTGTATCTCTAAAGAAAACTACGAGAGTTTCGCAAGGAATCTTTTCGCCACCCAACCGCAGACAGTGGAAATACAGGTACTGATATGACGGCAGTTCACCGCTGTTTCCCGTCCGATCTTGTTTCTTAATAGAGAATTTAAGAGATTTTTCACAAGCCCTCGAAATTCTGCGTATGAACCAAGGGATCTTTCGAAAATACGAATTCGACTGAATGGTTGACAGATTCGTGTTCGAATCCTTCTTCTTTCAAACTATTGTAGGACTTTCAGCGGTCGGTGATTTCTTTGATTACTGAGAAGATAAAGCGCTTAATAACAGACACTAAAGCTCTTCCAAGACTCCCTTTCAACGCCTCCAAATACCCATACCTGGTTCAATTCGTTTTCCAGAAGTCGTACTTTCCTGTACTTGCGAACTATGATGTGCGATTCATCTACTTCAACGACCATATTTTCACCATCTATAGCAAGCCTTCATTCTTCACTATTGCATAATACACTTCACGACAGAAACCATAGTAATAGCAAACACTGTTGTAAATAATCCACTTTCCGAAGCAGTGGTTTCTAACGTATATTCTTTACCTTAACAATAGATTAAAATAATACTCTGTTGTACCGTCATTTACATCTATCGAACCATGCATTTCTTGCGATCGTAGTCTTTTTTCTGACAATTCCGACAACATAACTTGAAAGGGAAATCGACATCAGTCGTTCCTTTTTAAATAGTTTCAGACACTGACAGTCCTCGCAGTTCCGAAAATCGTCGTTCAACAATGCATGTTATTCCCAAAAGAACTCTTAAACCGTTTTCCAGAGCGCACAGTCTCGGAATTAACGTCCGCCAGTGCAAGTATGCACTGCACTGGCATCGCTGGCTTCATCTCTAGAACACTGCTGACAAGCTTCACCATTACACTGGACTCGCATTCGGGAGGACGACGGTTCAATCCCGCGTCCGGCCATCCTGATTTAGGATTTCCGTGATTTCCCTAAATCACTCCAGGCAAATGCCGGGATGGTTCCTCTGAAAGGGCACGGCCGACTTCCTTCCCCATCTTCCCTAATCCGATGAGACCGATGACCACGCTGTCTGGTCTCCTTCCCCAAACAACCAAACCAAACCAAGCTTCGCCATTAGAAGACGCCCCACTGTCAACGCTGTAAACGACAGTTGTGCGCTCAATTTATATCTCTCGCGATTAATCTTCAAAGCTGTTCCCTAATAACGAAATAAAACGCACCTCAGACAATATACAAAAATGCCATCTCTAGAATTGGCTTCAGCTACCCTTGCAGAATATGAGGGGAGGGATTTCTATGGAGGAGAAGAAGATGTTACTTTCAATAGATGCCATTGTGTGAGTAACGGCATCTGTTATGAGATCGTTTCATCGCCCGTGTCCCATTTACTACCATAGGCATCGTCAATTATTATGTCTCTTGAGTACATAGGAAAAGAACTCCACTGCTATACAATTACGCTATTGATGAAAAATTTCTAGAGGCGGTACCTACCGTAAAATACCTAGCATTATCTATCCGGAGCGGCCCTAGGTGGAATGACCACTTAAAAAAATAGTAGGAAAAGCAGACGCCAGACTGATATTCATAGGAAGAATCTTAAGGAACTGTACTTCATCCACTAAAGAAGTGGCTTACAAGGCAGTTGTTCAGCCGTTTCTTGAGTATGTTCATCAATGTGGGATCGTTATCAGGCAGGACTGATAGAAGAGATAGAGAAGATCCGATGAAGAGTGCCAATTTCAGTCACTGGATCGTTTAGTCCTCGCAGGAGTGTTATAGAGATGCTCAACAAATCCCAATGGCAGACACTACAAGGGAGTCGTTGTGCATCACGGAGACGTCTAATATTGGAATTTCGAGAGAGTACTTTCCGGGAAGCGTAGGACAACATATTATTTCACTGCTTCTTTCCACATATGTCTCGCTAAATGATCATACCGAGAAAATTCGAAAAATTATCCTTACACGCACCACTCACGAAAGCAAGAGGGAAACGGAGATCAGATAGTGGTATCAGAAGTACGCTTCGCCAGACTCCATCAGGAGACTTGCAGAGTATTGGTGTAGATGTAGATTTAGGGTTTCATACTTCATGGCTGAAGTTGTTTTGATCTTATAGAAAAAGATCGCTACTACCGTTAAATACAGAGCTTAGTTTACGCGGTTGAAAAATGGCTCTGAGCACTATGGGAGTCAACATCATAGGTCATAAGTCCCCTAGAACTTAGAACTACTTAAACCTAACTAACCTAAGGACATCACACACACCCATGCCCGAGGCATGATTCGAACCTGCGACCGTAGCAGTCCCGCGGTTCCAGACTGCAGCGCCAGAACCGCACGGCCACTGCGGCCGGCGTTTACGCGGTCTTGTCTGATTCGGAACATCATTCATTCCTTTAACAATAGTAAGATTTTTCCTGAGGAGCTACCTACCGGCTCGAAGTATATTACTTATGATGTTACTTATTACTTTTGTATTTCTTGTTATTTCTTTTGATTCGTTTCAGAATAATTATTTATTCATTTCATTAGTTGATATTTATTGACTACATTTTATTCCATCCAAAACTAGTAATGAAATCCACCTTTTATGATTTTTCGGAGGTTTTATCAGTCACATTATTGTGATCATGGCCTAGTTGTGAGCTCTCCACAGTGAGTACATTGCATGTAGTGAAGGATTAGGTATATAAGATAGCTACTAGGCTCTCTACATGCTTTTCGCTCTGTGACCAGTGTTTCCGTAGGTAAAGTAAGCTATTTATTTGTGATTGAAACCGCGGATTTCGTACTGAGAATCAGTAGTCTTTGAAACAACGAAGCATATATACTATTCACTTGTCTGAGCGATCAATAAATATTGTGAGAAGCAACTGCACCATGATACTTCTCGTGAAAACTATAGTTGAATGTTACTGGGGGAGGGACGTTCAGTATATCCCACCTAGTAAACAGAACATGTCCTTGCGAAATCTAGGAACAGGTATGCGGAAGAAGATTACGTAGTTCGTCGTTATTAATGGGAAACACCAGAAGAATCTAAAGAAGTATATGGATGAACCTCAATGACCTATTATGAGTCAATTGTTGTTCACAATCTATAACAGCGACCTAAATGACTGTTTTGTGCTCTCTGAAGATATTTAAACAAGACTTATTTGTATATTTGGTGGTCCTATTGGAAGAAAATTGTTGCTAAATATATGAAGACTTGAGGATGATCATCATTTGTTTCAAAATCTGGTAGCTGATATTCAACATCACCACACAGAATTTATTGCGTGTTAACAGTCGAATACCCTTGTGATCGTTTGAGCATACGATTGGCTATGAATCACGACTGTAAAATGTTTGGAGTAGCTGCACGGGACGATTTATAATGAAGGGATCACATAAATCTAGGCAAGGAGAAAGCAATATCAGATTGAGCTTCGTTGTAAGAATCTATAGGAAGTGCAATTCATCAACTAAGAAGATGACCTGCAAATCCCCGATTCGACCAGTACATGAGTATTTGTTGCCTCGGACCTCATCAAGTTGTATAAACATAGGTTCAGAGGAATAAAAGCAGAGTTGCGCACTTCAGAACACGACTGTTTTTTCATTACGAGGCATCACAGGAAATGCAAGTGCTCCTATGCGAGACTCTACCGGAAAGGAGCTGCACATCGCGAAGAGCCATTTTCTGAACCTTAAGAACTCCCACACAGAGAGACCAAGCTAGGCAGTGGGAGTCAGTACAGCAGGAGGGTTTAAGATTAATGGGAATGCATATCTAATGCACAGGTTGTTTATTAAGGCAGAGCCACATGGGCGCTACATAGGGGGAGGCTTGCTGAAAGGCATAATTCTCATATGAGGAGGTCAGGTTTTAGGATGTGTCTGTCACATATCGTGGCCAGCAGCAGAGAGAGCGAGTAGCCTTACAAAAGCTTGCAACAGGCAAACTTACCGGGATTTGATTTGAGGATACTGACTGGTAGCTGTGTAGCGTCGCGGGACAGCGCTGACACCATAGTGTCAGCATTGGCAGTATGGCACGCGGGCTCCCGCTTCCCCGCCCTGGTCTTGGGGGAACGATCGGGAGGTATCGGATTACAAAGTAGAGGCGAGACTGTTACAATTTTATATTAACATATGTTATATGTGTATAACTGTACATTTATTATTTCCCACTTCTTTCGTCCCGTGCAATGTAGACAAGAGTCAAATTACAGAAATCATGAGCACAAACGGGATTCGAATAACAGTTTCTCTCGAGGAATTCGCAAATAGAACTAGAGGTGTGGGAAACCACAAGTAACTTTCTTTATTAAGTCCAGAAACATTAATAATATATTTTGAATCACGCAAAGGACAACGCTTTCGTTTCGCTACGACGAAGTACACATTTAACCACATACATCTTCATAGATGTTCCTGGGAAACAGTCTGAGGTTCAAATCTTCTGAGAGGTAGTCTAAAGGAAACGAAAGGCGGCAGGTGTAAAGGACGAAAGTAAGAAGGAGATTACGTGTGACTAAAGTGGCTATTTGTTACATCAACAGAAAACAGCCTCTCCACAAGACAATTCAAAAATTTTACAAATGAATGATCGAGATAGGGCCATTAAAATACACGAATTTCAGGAATAAAATCCGGTAGTCTAGCTGTAGCGTTTTCTGCTGCTAATGAAGACCACGTCATGTGTCCCCTAAATCTAGTCACAGCTTAATTTTTGAATAAAAATGATGAGTAATTACGGCCGAAGACTTCCGGCATAAGAAGTCACCCAAGTCCTGCCTAACAACCGCCTTGTTAAAGTGGACGGAGGATATCGGACAGACCTTCAGGGCACTCTCTTGCCCTTGGAGTGATAAATTCCCCTAAAAGGCGAAAGAATCAGCAATGATCAACGGCTAGAGTTTACAGAAGGTAATGGAAGCAACTGCATTAATGAATGTGCAACCAAAGAACACGTGGCCTGCAGTTGAAAAAGTGGCTTGATGATCTCTCCGTTGGGAAAAGATTCAGGACAAGGCCCCTATTCGGATAACCAGAAGAGGACTGGCGACGGGCAGGCGACCACGAGAAGAAGATGGAACAATAAACGGAAGGATAACGTTCTATGAGTCGGAGCATGGAATGTCAGGAGTCTGAACGTAGTGGGGAAGCTAGAAAATCTGAAAAACAACATAATGAGGCTCAATGTAGAAATACTGGTTATCAGAAGGGGTAAACGGAAATAAGACAAAAATTTCCGGTCAGACGAATATAGGGTAATAACAATAGCAGCAAAAATGGCATAGTGGGAATAGGATTTGATATGAATTGTTAAATGTGGCAGAGAGTGAGCTATTGTGTACAGATCAGCGAAAGGATTCTTCTCATCGGATTCGACACCAAACAAATGGCAAAATGATGTTTCAGGTATACATGCAGAAATTGCAAGCAGAAGGCGAAGAGATAAAGTATATTAGGATACTGAACGGGTAATTCAGTAAGTGAGGGCAGAATAAAATCTAATAATCACGGGGGACTGAAACGCGATTGTGGGGAAAGGAGTAGAAGAAAGGGTTACGGGGAAATATGGAGAAAGCAGTAGGAAAGAGACAGGAGAAAGGATAACTGAGCTCTGCAATAAATTTCAGCTGGTAATACTTTGTTAAGAATCACTGGGGAGGAAATGTATCTGTAATTTCAAAAGAACAAGGGACACGGGAAGATTCCGGCTGGTTTACGTCATTGTCACACAGAATTCCAAAATCAGAAGTACTGCACTGTAAGCAGTACCAATGAGTAGCTACAAACTCAGATCACAATTTAGTAATGATGAATATGAGACTGAATTTTAAGAGAGTCATCCGGAAGAATTAGTGTGGAACGAAGTTGGTTAATAAAATACTGAGGAATGACGAGTAATGAATCATGGACTGTGGGATAACAGAAACGGAAGGGAATAGAAGTGTTTGTGATGTGGTGCTACAGATCGATGTTGAAAACCAGCTGGACTAATAAGGAATGAGGAGATTGTCTACAGAATCGGCGAAAATAGGAACGTATGCAAAACATTAACAAAAAGAAAAGACCGGTTGATAGGACATGTGTTAAGATATAAGGGAATAGCCTCCATGGCATTAGGGGCAGTTCTATAGGGCAAACACTGTGGAGGAAGATAGAAATTAGAGTACAACTGACAAATAATTGAGGACGTAGTGTCCAAGTGCTACTCTCAAATGAACAGGATACGCCGGAGAGGAATTGGTGGCGGACCGCATCAAACCAGTCCGAAGACTGATGTCGAGAGAGAGAGAGAGGGAAGATTCCGAATGTCAGCATGATTACCTCGTAACACGACTGGGGTACAGACTTCGAAAGTTTCCGAGAACGTAATTATTTAACACTGCATTTCGGAGCGGGGAGGGGATTAAAGATCGATAGTCAAGTTTAGGATAAGACAGAAAAATTATGATAAAATCTAAAAATCCTCATTCGTCAAAGTTTCCGCATATGTATATGGGATTCAGTTTCCTCGAAATTCTTTGTGCTATGGGTGCAGCTATTCTTCACTAGTACACTACTGATTTGACATCGTATTCTTGAATGCTTACACAAAGGTTCAAAATGGGTCTAAGCACTATGGGACTTAACATCTGAGGTCATCAGTCCCCTAGAATTAGAACTACTTAAACATAACTAACCTAAGGACATCACAGACATCCATCCCGAGGCAGGATTTGAACCTGCCACCGTAGCAGCATCACGGTTCCGGACTGAAGCGCCTAGAACCGTACGGCCACAAAGGTCGGCCTTACACAGAGGACGAGTTCAGTTCAAAAAAGGAAATCACTATAAAACCACGACAACTTCAACTTGAGACACGTAGGAACATTACAAGACATTCTCTGAAGACGATAGATTTACTGACTACTCTCCATCTTGCACGATTTTACATTATTAGAGCACTATGCGTGAGTTTGCCACTCGCGTATCGTGGTTCTCACTGAGATACGAAAATTACAAGATCAACTACTCTGCTCGTTTTACCTTTCGCCTAGCGAGATACACTGTTAAACTTAGGGGAAACAGTTTAAGACTAACTAACGACTGTGTTGAAAACACGTGGTCAAATCATGTCAAGACACAAAGCACTGTTATAAGTTCACTCATCACAATTGAGTATCAATGAAATAATTTGGTAATTTAAGCGAAAATTTTTCCTGCCGCATACCTTTAGTGAATGAACATGATCCCTAACAAAATATAACAACTGTTCTTCGGAAATAAGATCCGTAATTACCTCAGCCCACGTTACGAGTAAAAGCACAGCTTACTTATAGCACGGCAGGAGAAAGCGCGTGTCCCGACTGCCGGTCAACGACGGGTCTCTGCTGTGTCCAACCTCTAACGGTGTTTCCTATGGTGAGGGAAACTAGTGTGGAGGACTCTCTCTGATTCTCTACGTTACATTCAAAATCGTTCATCTATTCATTCGTACTGTGCAAAATTACTCAAAAAAGGGAGCAGAGAGGAAAGATTTTGCTGACTTTGACATAAAATAAAGTCACTCTAACGCTTCTTTTTCCCAAGCGCTTACACGTTGGTCCCTGTATAACTAGACGACAAGAAAGCGTCGTCTGAGAGACCTGATAAAACAAACGAAGAACACAATAGCTGAATGTGAAATGGGTCATTACAGGTTAATTTCGGAGTGACTATGTAAATGTATTTGGAGGGATCTAAGAGCAACGTAAACTGCATTCAACAAAACAGTATAACCGGCTTTAAGCCTACAAACAACAGTAAGTTTCAGGCGACAAGTGAAAACTTGCTGTGGACTATTTTTATGATGCAAAGAAGTTGCATTGAACATTTATGGATAGTAAAATCTGTGTGCAGCAGAACCACTGAGAGTCTGTGGCATTTCTCCTCTTCTTACGGCTGCCTTTAGAGTGACTTTTGGTCCAGAAGCAAAATACAAAATTTATCAAGCAACTGTTCCTTCACCAACTCATAAACAATCAGCTTGAAATCCAAATGAGATCTCGACCTACGCTACAGATCTGTCTACAATAAATAAATAAATAAATTGTATGAGCAGAATAAATAATCAGCGTTTCGTTTTATCCCAGTTCCAAACGCTACAACAGTTTTACTTCACAACTTTACGTCACATTTGATGTTCGATATCAGTCGATTCAACCAATCCATCTGTAGGATTTTCGTGAATGATCAGAACAAGTTAAGATTCACTGGACCGGTACTGGTAGAACCCGAGTTGATTTAGGTCTCTAAAAACTTTTATCATATACGTTGCATAACTCTACAACAATCTGGTGTCAGTTAAACAGAATTATGGTTTTTGGAATCATTCTACGACATTTTTAAAACGTGGATAGACGAGCCCCCTTTCTCAACCACAGGGTAAGATTTGCTATTCCATCAACCTACGATCGACAGATCCATAAGGAGCATTCACATTTTCCGCCTAGTGAATATATAATCTTACGTGTATCGATCAGGTTCAGTGCTCTTCTCTCCAGGGAGTGTCTTGAGTTGCTTGTCAAATCCATGTTCAGTTATTTCTTTGTTTACATTTTGAGTAGCCGACAATAAGAATTATGCTGTTAGCATTTTCGAAGAAGCAGTTTCGGAAACATAAATAAGTATTTAAGCCTTAATTTTATAATTGTCTCGGAAACTTAGAAGGTAAGAACTTTTTTCCAAATCTAGTGAATGCCTGAAATGGGTTCACAGAACCGCGGTTGACATTTCAGTCCATATAATTGGTTGTGATACTCCGGTTAAAGAGTCACAAGACATTCTATTCATTAGATTCGTTGAACGCGAAAGAAGAATATATTTTACTTACAAGTAAGCCGCTGGAATAAAATTAAATGAATAAATTGAACGTTAGGGTGTGAAATACAGTAAAATAGGTGAGTAATGTAGGTTTGGATTGCACGAATTTTTTTAGTCATGTTCTACACTGTAGTGTGAAATTTTTCCGCATTTTTTTTTCTTTTCTTGTGTGTATCAGATCTTTCTTTCCTGTAAGTAACATGTTCAATTACACTGCCGTAAAGAAATTCGACAGCCTAAAGGACAAGGTCATTTTCTGACATGTGATGTGACAGGTATTTCATCATTGTAAGGGTGTACGGCAATTAATTCAGACCAAATGAAACTCACATGACACAGTAATTGGCTCTGTGCACTATGGGACTAAACATCTGAGGTCATCATCAGTCCGCTAGAACTTAGAACTACTAAAACCTAACTAACCTAAGGACATCACACACATCCATGCCGGAGGCAGAATTCGAACCTGCGACCGTAGCGATCGCGCGGTTCCAAACTGATGCGCCCAGAACCACTCGGCTACATCGGCCGGCTCACAGTAATTAATATAAAGAGATCCGCTTCAGATATGCTAATGACTTGTTCAAACCAAGACCGGTTTCTGAATGTTAAAATCCTATCTTGAAGTGTATATATTTTTTCTATTTAGACATGAAAAACAAGCGGTCGCGCCAGTCAGCAATAGTGCCTCCAGACACCCTGCGTGACCTTCCACGCAGTTGTGACTGGTGCTGATAGCGTGTCGCTGGCCGACGACGGAGAGTTTCTGCGTAACATTCAACAGTTTCCAGCCCTTGCACTGTCTGGCCCGACTACGTGTTATGGATGTCTAACAAAGAAACATTTATACACATGAAGATGTAATTTTAACATCCCGAAACCGGTCGTGGTTTAGGTAAATCATTAATATAGCTCAAGCGGATATCTTTCAATTAATTAATCGTGCCATTCAGTTCGGATGTCCTGCATATCAAATCTTGTACACATGTCACATCAAAGGGTATCCAAAAAGTCCCGTCATTACGCAGTGTACCCCACTGGCAGCAATGAAGGCGCATGTTCTCACAGGCCGCCGAATGGCACCCTGCGACAGATTTTCCTAATCGTCTTGAGCCTTTTGTTTCAGATTCGCAATGGTTGTTGCAAGCTCTGGAGAACGAGTAAATCCCCATTTCAACATGTCGCTTACGCGTTCTATTACCGGGAGATCAGGCGATGTTGCTGACAAGGGCAGTTTTTTACACCACGAAGAGCACGTTCCGTAACAACAGCCGTATGTGGACGTGTATACTCCTGTTGAAAAAGCACAAATCACATCACCTTCCTGTCAAAGAAATGCCAATGGCGAGAGGATAACTATCTGTGTTTTGTAGCGAGCGCTGATTACTTTACCCTGCAAAAGGACAAAAATTCAGTATTTGTTGAAACTGATGGGCCACCACATTATGAAGCCTGGGATGGGACCTGTGTAACCTAGGTGAATGGGCTCCAGAATGGGCCACCCTCACCAGGTCTACTCTGTACACGTGTACGTCAGTGACTCACACACACGCAGGACGTACTCTCTTCACTGATAAGAGGGCGCCATTCCACTCTCCAGCCGGCTCTCTCAAGATACCAGATACTCATGGTTGGTGGTGTGGTTGTGTCAGCTATAACCCGACCAGAGAAAACCTGATCAGAGTCCTCCTGCAAGCAGACGGTTTCAATGGTCACTGGTGACACAGCTATTGCAGCACGTGGTCGCACAATCCGTTGACACCCTTCACATGCGCGGAAGTCCGGAATCTCGTCTACGGGTGTGCGAATATTTAACAGATCGCTGTTGCAATCAGAGAAACACCACCGACGCACTGTGTTCAACAAGTACAGCAACCGACTGTACGTCCATCCAGCATCCCGCCGGCCCACAGTGCAGGTCAGTGCAAATGGCTGAAGTTGTTCAACATGAGTATGTACTCGCCAATGAGGCACGATTGTATCGTAGAAAGAATGCTGCAAACAGTTTTCAGCTCTAAACTAAGTACAGTTACTGCCTGTAGCGTCAAAACGTAGGGTGCACAGACAAGCCTCCAGAGCGCCGTCTGATCGACGGTGACCGTGACAAATGAACCATTAAGACGACATCCCCTCAGTATGCACATATAACACCGAGGTGGCACTGAACACAATTCTTGTAGGTGTTGCAATTTTTTGCGACTGTGTATTCATACTCCGAGCTTTATGTAAGTTTCCGTAGCTTTTTTTTTTACGCAGTATCAGGATATTAGTAGTCACAGAGAGCTTCTTGCACCTGTTGTTGCAGGCGGGTGCACATCTCGGAGAAGACGCTGGGCTTCCTGAACGGGGAGTTCGAGGTGGAGCCGGCGCTGGGCGAGAAGCGCGAGGAGATGCTGCGCATGGCGGGCATCCGCACCTTCTTCATCGTCCGCACGCTCAAGCCGGTGGGTGGCCGCGCGCGCACGCTGCACCCGCTCTAGAGACCCTCGTGCTCGCGTTTGTTACTGCACCTCTCTCCCCTGCAGTTTCACAGATCCCTTGGCGGTTTGGTTTCCACAAATAACAAAATTTCGCCACTCACATGTTATATTAAAACTTTTGCTACAATAAGACGGATTCTGGCATAACGGAAAACAAAATAATTATCCGGATACACGTTTATCCTGTGAATTGAAATTTGATCATAGGTAGTTCCCAAACGATGTGTACAACTGTATAGGAGATCAAGTATCAAGTACAGTACACACACATACACACACACACACACACACACACACACACACACACATACATACACACACACACACACACACACACACACACACACACACACACACATATATATATATATATATATATATATATATATATATATATATATATATATGTGTGTATGTATGTATGTGTGTGGGTGGGTGGGTGGGTGGGTGGGTGTGCGTGTGTGAAAAAGAACAGCCATCGGAAGAGATAAAGGAACTGCAGACACTGGATTCGAACGGGTATTGATTTAAATCTGCGGGAGAAGTTGATCGTTTGTGCCACACCAGACACCAGGATACGAACCCAGGTCTCCCGCTTACTAGGTAGATGTGCTGACCACTGCTCCATCCGGACGCATTGACCATCGTAGCAGCAGGAAGTACCCTACCACGCTTACCGTCAGACCCAAATTCTCAACTTGTCCGCAGACTACTAATGTAGTGCCCTTTCCCCATTCTCCTCATTATTCGTGGCGTTTCGCCGTTTCACGTAAGGTTTTGAGCCTGGTATCCAAATGCACTGAAGAGATCATTGGCCATCTTCGCGTTACATAGAATGTTAGTGTGGTGTTTGTTCTTTCGGACTGTCCGAAAGAACAAACATCTCGTGTAGATTATGACATTCAGTGCATGACAAGGTTGGAACTACTGGGCACCTCAAGAGGGATGACTTTCATTTATTAATTACGTACTCGAAGTTCTCAGTCTCATTACGTATGTGCCAATATCCGGATCGGTCTTTCCTTGAGGTATATGGGCGTTCCACGTGAATAGCTGCTGCCGTGACGCTTTTTATATTCAAAGGCTGCATATACCAATCCACTTTACTTTCCAGAATGAGATTTTCACTCTGCAGCGGAGTGTGCGCTGATATGAAACTTCCTGGCAGATTAAAACTGTGTGCCCGACCGAGACTCGAACTCGGGACCTTTGCCTTTCGCGGGCAAGTGCTCTACCATCTGCGCTACCGAAGCACGACTCACGCCCGGTACTCACAGCTTTACTTCTGCCAGTATCTCGTCTCCTACCTTCCAAACTTTACAGAAGCTCTCCTGCGAACCTTGCAGAACTAGCACTCTTGAAAGAAAGGATTTAGCGGAGACATGGCTTAGGTAGGAGACGAGATACTGGCAGAAGTAAAGCTGTGAGTACCGGGCGTGAGTCGTGCTTCGGTAGCTCAGATGGTAGAGCACTTGGCCGCGAAAGGCAAAGGTCCCGAGTTCGAGTCTCGGTCGGGCACACAGTTTCAATCTGCCAGGAAGTTTCACTTTACTTTGTTTCACCGACTGCACGAATTATGTCGTAGAACATTTTAGGAAGGAACGGTTACAAGGGATTGAACAGGGCTTTTTAATACTTTTATTTACGTCTATCTCTCTAAAACTTTCACAAAATTCTTGTACAACAAGTCTGTCAATGAACGCTTTCTCCTCAGAAACGCGTCACTTCTTGCGCTTTTGCACTGTGACTGGTGGTTGAGCCTACACTTTTGACTAACACGACCTCATATGCATCATTAATAAAATCACAGTCATTTATCTTTAAGCCGTTTGCTGTCTAGACTGGAGATACTAAAGAGAAATTTTACTCGACTTGTGCTTAGTTAAGTACAACAATTGCAGTTAAACATACAACCAGAGAAGGTGCCAGTTGGCGGCATCGATGATACATACGCAGACTGCTTCCATTTCTCATCACTCACTAACTGTAGATTTTGCGTGTATAGGATGTATCAAACAAAGTTTTAGCAGCAGATTCTACACATGTTGCGAAACTCAGCTCGCTCTCTTCGTCCACGAGATGCAGAGCGCCGTAGAGATCGATGCTCAGCTTGACGCCGTGTTCTTCGATTTTGCGAACAAATTGGATACAGTTCTGCACTTTAGTTTGGTGAAAAAAATACGAACTTACCGAGTGTCTCACCAGATTTATGTCTGCGTTCAGACAGAACATGCCGCTTTTAACGGAACCAAATCCACATACTTAAAGATAATTTCCGGAGGACGCCAAGGAAATGTGATAGGCACGTTACTAATGTTTTGCAGTATATATATAGGATCTGGTGGATAGCGTCAGAAGCTCTTTAAGACCGTTCGCAGATGATGTGGTTGTCTTTACGAAAGCAGCAGCGCCAGAAAACGGTATAGACTTGCGAAATGAGCTACAGATCGATGGTGCAGGCTCTGGCAGTTTACACTGAGCGTAAATAGATGTATCACATAGCGCATACGTAGTAGAAATAAACTGCAACCTGTAATTGAATAGTAACATAAAACAAATAGCAGGAAAAGCAGATGCCAAAACTATATTCATAGATAGTGTCTTAAGAAAATGTAGCTCATCCACGGAAGAAGTGGCTCACAAAACACTTGTCCGACGATTCTTGAGCGTTGTTCATCAATATGGGACCGTTACCACATAAGACTGATAGAAGAGATGGAGAGGATCCAACGAAGTGCGGCGTGTTTTGACACGGGATTGTTCAGTCGGCGCGACAGCGTTACAGAGATGCTCAACAAACTCCAGTGTCAGACGCTAGAAGAAAAGTGTTGTACATCATGGGAGGTTTGCTGTTGGAATTCCGAGGGACTACGTTCCGGGAAAAGTCGGTCAACGCATTACTTCCTCCCACAGACATCTCGGAAATGACTGCAACGAGAAAATATGTGAAATTAGAGATAACACAGAGATTTACCGACAATAATTGTCCCCATGCATCATTCGCGAATGTAATAAGTAACTGGGGATCAGATAGTGGTAGCATGCGAAGGTGTTTGCCGAATACGCACAGTTATAGAGAAAAAAAAAGAAAAAATCCACATAAACATAATTCAACAACCTTCGTTTGTTACGCAATCTTCAACCCAGAAACTGATAACAAACGATCAGAATACCCACTGCTTGTTACTACCCTCGCATTTACTAATCGGATCAGGAGTGTCCCATCCTGTCAAACAACCTCGAACAATGCCGAATGCTACCTTCCATGTGGTACTACAAAATGTACCACATGCTGTGGCGACATGTTCTGATACCTCACTCTTCGACAATTTTCCTTCCTAGTCAGGAGTACGACCACACCATGCTCTACGTCTGTCCATCTGTGGACACATGTGGAAATTGTCGTGTGTTTTCATAACCCTTATAACAAAACTCTGTAAATTCTTTTATTCATTCACAATGACAGTGTACAAGAATGATGGAGGAAATCAATGGTGTCATTTCCTCTTAACCACTGCGCCACCTCACTTGGTCGTTAAAAATTTTATATGTCTCTAATCCGGACCCCTCCGTTTAGCAATCCGTCTCGCTGACCGGGCAGCTAGCGAGGTGGACCTAAAGGATTTTACTGTTCCGATTAAAACTGTGATACATTTGACACACGGTGAACATGCTTTTGTACGGCGTAGAATAAGAATTTCACTGTGCGGTGCTCCTGTAACGCACTTCAAGTATTCAATAGAATAAAAATGCAGAAAGTCTGCGACGCTTCTAAAACAAATTCTCTTCACATACTCCTAACCTAGATAAATTAAGAGGATTATTTGCGGAAGGGAATGAAAGTTTTGCTACTTTTCGAAACAATAAAGAGTTCTCTAGAAGTAAGACATATCGTTTTCCTGCTCTACTTCAGCACGAAACACTTCGCATATCGGTAACGTTACAACAGTTCCAGAACCCCTTGTTTCTCTCCTCTACTTTACGCCTTTAAGGAAATCATTCGACGACACATTTATATTTATAGCGCGAAAGAACTTCGATTTCACATAGAGACGAGGCATTCACAGAGGAGGATTCGAACTGTATCTCGATTACAGTTCCGCAGATAATTCGCTAAATGTACAACGTATACGGTAATGTCATGGGTTTGTTGACTGCACGTCGTATTCCGGAAAAGCTGTATCCGGATATGGTAGCTCTGTCTGCCGAACGCGGGGTGAGTATCCATTCAGCATAGACAACCCGATACTGCCGTAACAGTAACATTTTTCAGTTGTGATGCAAACAGGAGTGCAAACTGACAGTGTCCTAGTTCTGTTACAACGCACAACGGATTGTCAGTAAAGGTTTCCAATGGATTTATAAGAATAGTGTAATCATTTAAAACTGCTACCGCACTTTTTTTCTAATTCCATACTTAGTACCTCGAAGCAGTTTCGTGTTCCACGCCGTCAGAGCGCATGGTGTAGCGGGAGATTTCTGGTCAGATTACTACGCAATCCACTTTTAGAATAGAATTGTTATTTAGAGAGATGTCATAAAAATCCGATATGATACCATCAGTATAGAAGGATGCTAAATGACAGAATTCAACAATAATTAACAATTTGGGTGCACATGGTCTATATTGAAGTTCAACGTAACGGGGATTGCAATTATGAACATAATGTCATCGTACGTCGATCGTTTCAGTACCCATCTACATACCGTAATTGGTCCTATTAGTTTATAGTGACACACACCTGATTCAATGAAAACTGATGGTGTCAACCAGTAAACCCTCGATTCGTTAAGGAATCGAACGCCTCTCTATAAAAGAGCTTCAAATGTCTGATTACTTTACAAATGAGTTAATGTGTTAAATATTTGACGTCAAGCATGTAAACGAGAAAAGTTCTAAAAAGGTTTGAAATTATGCTCAAAGTTTGTTGGAAGTCACTAGGCGTCACCGCCGAGCGAGGTGCTACAGTGGTTAGTGCACTTGGGCTCGCATTCGGAAGGTCGACGGTTCCAACTCGCGTCCTGCCAACCTTATTTAGGTTCTCCGCAATTTCCCTAAATCGCTTCAGGCAAATGCCGGGATTATTCCTGTCGAAGGGCACATCCGATTTCCTTAACCATCCTTCCCTAATCAGAGCTTGTGCTCCGTCTCTAATGACCTCGTTGTCGACGGGACGTGAAACACTAATCTCCTCCTCCCCACTGGATGAATATAGTCTGGATAATTTGCACTCCATTTTAAGAAAAAAGCTAGTTTTGCACTGATCCCTATGTTTATAACGCCATATCTCCAAAAATATTTCTACAATGATATAACTTTGCCGGTGCATACAGTGATATACGTAGATACTACCTACAAGGATTGTTGAAAATAAAGTCGGTAGTAAAGACGTAATAAATTTAAACGTCTTGCCTTGTACTGCAGTTTTAATGGATGAATAGCAAAAGTGTAGTAGGCGATATACTTTCCATTTCATCATTTTGTGGGTGTTTCGTCAACGAAAAAATATTTTGCAAAGGTTGACATTATGTGTAAGGTTTGTTGGAATTCACTAAGTGTTCTCCTTCTCAAATAGTGGATTAATAAAGTCCGAATGTTTTCATGACGTCAGTTACGATGTCTCAAGACAAACGCACAGTTTTTAACTGTAAAACTTGTATTACTGTGTTAAAAAGAATGTACCTATTAATGGGTATGTCATAAGAAAATTTTAGATTTTTCAATTCGGTCAATAATTACGTGAAATATTGAAAATCCAGTTTTTATTGACCCTAGAAGGTGTTAGGTATACAACCTACACCTGGTATCGCGTTCCGCGCTAGTCGCTTATGTAGAGTGTATAATAATTATGTATAATGTTTATATGTTATTTATGGTTCTTCAAAGCAGTGTCGGCCCTTAAACGGTTAGGAAAGATCAAAATTGCTATTTCATTTGTATACAGGGCGAGTCATTAATTATTCCCGCCAAGAACAACTCCGAAAGTATAATAGGAGGTGAAAAGTTGTGTGACAAAAGATGCACGGTACAACGGGGGCCATAATATGACGTTGGTTTTTTGTTGCTAGGTGGGGTCGCGTGAGAGATATGAAGGTCAACTTTGTTTTCTTAAATGGGATGCTATAGTTTGGTACCTATTTTCTGATAGCGTCTATCGATATGAATCCAATGATGTGTAACAGTAAGGTCTTTGAAGGTCAACGAGGGTCAAAAAGGTGGCATGAATGTCCATTCACAGAAGGTGTTCGAAGTGATGACCATTGGGTAACAAGGCAGTTGAGTGGTATTCCTGATCATTTCGGCACTTATCGAAGCACGTGCTCTGACAATTCTCTCTCGGATAACGTGCAAATAGTAAATATTCGCCGAATACGGAGTATCCGCTTAACGTGCCATTGACATGTAAACACCATTAGACGGTTTCGAAATGCAACACTAATAGGAACGGTAAGATTAGTATCTTCGAATCAAGTGAATGTGAATGATGTACTCCTTCGAAGAACAAGTCGATATGCTTCTCATTTACGGAGAATGCCAACGAGATTCAGTGAGAGATAGAGACGGATACGCTGAAAGATATCCTCAACATACTCACCCTACACGCTATACATTTAAATATGTGTATGATAAATTGAGAACAACTGGGTCTTTAACGCATCGGAAGAATATCCGGCAAAGGAAAATTACTAACGAGGAAACTGAAATTGGCACTCTTTCCATTGTGGTTCGAGATCCTTGTCTTATTCGCGTCAAATCGCAAGGGAATCTAGCATGATTCACAATAGTGTTGTTCGTGTTCTGCATTACCATAAATATCATCCTTACCATATAGTCTCCACCAGGAATTAACTGGTACGAATTGTATGCATCGCATTGAATTCTGCCAATGGGTTCAACTTCAGATTCAGAGGGATGACACATTTATTAATTTGATTTTATTTAGTGACGACGCGACATCACGAACCATGGAAATGTTAATTTGCATAACATTCATTACTGGGCAACTGAAAATCCATGTTGGCTGCATCAAGTTGCACACCAAAAACCGTGGTCGGTGCGGGATTCTGGGGGACAGATTTATAGGCCGCAGTGGATACAGCGGTTCCCGTCAGATCACCGAAGTTAAGCGCTGTCGGACATGCCGGCACTTGGATGGGTGACCATCCGGGCCGCCATGCGCTGTTGCCATTTTTCGGAATGCACTCAGCCTCGTGATGCCACTTGAGGAGATACTCGACCGAATAGTAGCGGCTCCGGTCAAAGAAAATCATCATAACTACCGGGAGAGCGTGTGCTGACCACACGCCCCTCCTACCTGCATCCTCAGCTTAGGTTGACACCGGTCAGATGGTCCCGATGGGCCACTTGTGGCCTGAAGATGGAGTGCTTTTTTTCTAGTTTCATCGCAGGAAATCTTAATGGTAGGATGTACACCACATTCCTGCAAGAAACATTAGGTCTGATATTGGAAGAAATACCTTTAGGAACAAGGAACAGAATATGGTAACTACACTATGGGTGTCCGGCACATATTTCGCTGATGGCTAGAAATGAGTTGCAGAGGCAATTCCCAAATCGTTGGACTGGACGCATAGGATATGTATCGTGGCCGGCTCGTTCGCCATACTTGAGGCGTCTGGATTTTTTCTTGTGGGGATTCGTAAAAGACATTGTTTATAAAGGCGTTCCAAATACACCTGAAGATACGCGAGAGAAGTGCCGCTGTGATAAGGAATACCACTCAATCCAAGATAGGAAGATTGCAGCACTGCATCGATAGCAATGGTCATCACTTCGAACATCTTGTGTAAATGGACGTTGATGCCACCTTTGTGACCTTCGTTGACCTTCAAAGACCTTACTTACTCTTGCACATCATTGGATTCGTCTCGATAGCTGCTATCAGAGAATAAGTACCAAACTATAGCATCTCAATTTAAAAAAAAAAAAAAAAGTTGACCATATCTCTGACGCGACCCCACCTAACAACAAAAACAGGCATATTATGACCCCTGTTGTCCCATGCAACGTTTGTTCCACAAACTTTTCAGCTCCTATCACAGTTTCGGAGTTATCTTGGTGGCAGCAGTTAGTGACTCATCCTGTACAAAGACAAATTGTACTTTAAAGTTGTCACTAAAAATACCTAATTTTTATATGATACTCTAATAAACATTGAGATGGACATAGGCCACACATTTTTAACATATGTTGATGCTGCATATTTTAGTATATGTGGTATATAAATAAATGGAAAACACATAGAGGAAACGGTGTTAGCAAAAATCTTTAAACTTCTTCACCATTTTACTTCATGTTGTTGTTATATATTACTCTAATATTGTATATATTTTAAACATAAATGGTTCGCAAATATGAAATATGTATGTAATACATAAAGAGGAAACATTGCTAGCAAAAACCTCAAAAAGTTCTTTAATGATTTATTTCAAATATTCGCACGATAATCAAATAAAATGTGATTGGTTATAGACGATTTTGTTTAATATAAATATTATATGAATATTTTTAAGATTTGACAGGTAACGTTGTTAGCAAAAATCTCGAAAAGTTCTTGATCGATGTTATTCAAATTTATCCACAATCCATACATGTTATAAAAATGTATGTATGTATGTATGTATTTATGTATCTTCCACATCTGCTGCTAAAGCTCTGGACCAGTTTCACATAAATATGGTACACACATCAATGTCTGGTAAGAATCGCTTTAGGGGTAAGAAAGGGCGACGGTGGGTGTGAAAAAGTAGTGTAGCTCACAACACGCGAATTTCCAGGATTTGTTCACTCAGTATTTGAGAGAGACAGAAAGCACTTAGTGAGCTGCAACGAACTTTACACATAACTCTAGTCGCAACAACTTTCGCAGAGAGTAAACGCATATATCGCCGAATGTACTCACAAAAACATATCATTGCACGATAAATGACTTAAAAAACACAGATGCTTGAAAAACTACCGCATCACGCGTGACGTTTAAATTTATTACTTCTCTGCCAACTATATTAGCAACAAATTTCGCAGACAGTACCCACATATGCAGCTCAACGTACCTACAAGATTATGGCATTGTATGGCACATCGTTCGGGATGTATGACGTCATAGAGACTGTGCTGCATGAAAACGAAACTGCAGGAGGAATCAGCTACAGATATGTGCGGAATATGTTGAATATATGTGAAATATAAGTGACGTGTGCGTACTTTGGCAGAGCCGCACATTAAAAGCTCCTCCTAAACCCCTGAATCGACTGCAACCAAACTTGCTATCTGCAGAGAAATACTCTGGTGGTAGTAGCCACCAACCTCCTATTGGGTTGATGATGCAATGTGAGAAAGGGGGGGGGTGGGGAGGAAGAGATAGACAGACATAGAAGAGGAGGGAAGACATGGACAAAGATAGGAAGGAGGAGAAGCTGGACAGCGTGAGGGGGAGGTAGAAATGGACAGAGAAATGGAAGAAAAGGAGATCAGCAGAGGGAGGAGGAGATGGACAGGGGAAGATAAGAGGAGGAGAGGGACAGAGACACAGAGATGAAAATAAACAGAGAAAGGGAAGAGAGATGGATGGAGAGAGATTGACAGGGAGATGGGGAGGAAGAGATTAACAGAGGGGAGGGAGGGGATAAAGGAGGTGAGGAGGCGGTAGAGGCGCAGGAGGGATGGACTCGGATGTGTGAGGAGGAGGAGGGGGGGATGAGGAGGAGCAGATGGACAGAATGGGGCAGGCCAAATGGACAGAGAGAGAGAGGGAAGTAGCAGATTGCCAGAGAGGGGGTTAGGAGGAGAAAGACAGACAGCAGGGAGGCGAACGAGGTGGACAGAGAGAAGGAGGTGAAGGAGAAGGACAGAGAGGAGGGTGGAGGAAATGGACAAAGAGAGGGAGAAAGAAGAGATGGACCAATAGAATCGGAATAAATACATACCGAAGCAAAGCCGGTTATTCCACTAGTCAGGTATGTTCACAATGTACTCCCTCTTTATCTTTCTATGTACATGTGTTGGGCACAGTGCTATTCGACACTGTAGTTCCGCACTGAAAACGCTCTTGTGGTCTCCTTGCAACATCGCGTTTAGTTACCTTTCGACCTACGTTGCGAGAGCACCTAGGACATTTTGAAAAGTGAAGTACAATAAATGTGAGGAATAAACTGTTCTTGTTGAAACATGGTGAATTAGTTTTTCATAACTTTGTGTTCACGATACAAAATTTTGCGCTGTTATGTGACATTAAGTAATAGTCCTGCAACGACGAGCACAAAATGTTGTTTTGTATATGAAAATAAAATCAGTCCTTTCGATGTGAAGAAGTTCCAGATATTGTCTGGAACTGGTTCATCAGATGTGAAATCTGTTAAAGAATACTGTAGTATTTTTTTCTGGCTACTGTAACTGTCTCAAAACATTTCAGAAACGCAATTTGGAATATGCTTGAATAAAAGAAATATGGAGGCAATCAAAGATCAGAAATGCCAGAGAGCTTATACACAAACACCAGCGCATTAATGTGCCATGATCAACACATGCATATTACCTTGAAATGTAGAGACTAACCGTATGTCCCACGAACATGTATTTACTACAGATATTCTGCTTAGTATGGATGCCAATGGTGTCATTCTAGGAAACAGTCGATTTCCATCTATGATTACTTTCTGTCAGATTAGCGTATTCAGCACGGAAACTCCCATTGATCAGCTAGAAATCGTAACATCAGTAAGAGTAAAGTAAAGTTTGTTATCTCTAGTTTACTTGCAAGTCGAAATCCACCGGCAGTATATTGCTATAACCATGGCACATGAATGTTATTTGATTTTCACGACATTCAAATGAAGTTATCAAAATGGTTATTATATATTTCATGCACACGCTAACAGAACACTGAGCACCTACAAAAATCAGGGAGGATCTTGCATGCAACGTCAGTTCTACCCTGCTCACTCATTATTTTATGAAGTGTTGACATAATATGATCACAAGCAGGACACAATCGATAACAGGTAAAAACAATACTTTAGTAAATAACTCAATACTGAAGCACTTCTGTCATGGTATTGTTGATACTGGAACCTTAGTAACACTCTTTGTTCCAACATGTGGCTCACAACACTCAAATTATGTGTTCGGACATGTTCGATTGTCGCACTGTTTATGATTGATGAAAATGCGATAATTGATTCATTACTCGTTTATTTAAAAACAGTGAACCGAGCAACGTGTCTTGACATGTTCGACAAATTTTTATTGTAACAAGTAAAAGTCTGGCAGCCTACCATTTTCCTTCGTAGGGAACCAATATGTTGTTCGGAAATTCCTGATGTAAAAACTTCCCAATCGCTGGAACTCACGCAGTGGATACATTCTCACTTTATCGATTAATACTTTTTCCATTACGCCAAGAACAAGCGTCTTTAATGGAAGCGAATGCTATTACTACGTTGAGAGCAAGCATTAGATAAGCGATTTCTACTGTGAAAATACTCACTCTGAAAAACGCGTGGCACGACCTTGAAAACAGGCATGATGTTGATCAAATCATGCATATTTCAATTTAGAAGTGTGATATAGAGTACGCATTAAATTAGAGGACTCTATGGGATGTATAAATAAGTCAAGAAATTACATTTCAATTAAAGAAGGAAGCAACGTAAGGATTTAGAGCTCCCTCAACGACGAAGTGTTTAGGGACTGTGCACAGACCCGGGATGGCGAAGGATGGGAAACGAAACTGGTCGTGACATTTGTTTGTGGGGAAACGCTGGAAATCCAAATCTGGGTGGTCGGACAGGAAAGTTATGGGTCGTTCTCCCGTAAGCCAATGTCTCACCAAGGCGTCACATCTTTCGGTCATTTTGTTGAAGTGCAGTACAATGGAATGAGCTTACGTCAACAAGTGTTGTTGTATTACAGTAGTAATATTAACTACGAAATAATCTAAAACATTAAGCTTAGGAGTTACTATGAAGATCCTCTTCACAGTTGTAAAAGAAGTTGCTCAACAGAAAGTTAACACCACACTGAACTCTGCCACATTATCCACAAGACACTTAGTATGCTCTGTCAACTTGTTGGATATGTGTAACACCGCGTATCTGACTCTTTTCTGTACTGATGTCAAGCCTTGAAGTTCTTTATTGCGTATTTCTTCCACTCCGTGTAATGCTGATTTAGTACCCTCTCGGAGTTCTCTTTCACAGTGCGAGATTTTAAAGGACCGCCCTCGCAACTCACACCGATGAAGAGTGACAGCCTCAGTTGGCATTTGGAGCTTTATTGCCAGTTTATAACAGATCCGAAGCGTAAAGTCTCTTTGTCCACGGTGGAAGGGTTCGCAACACCAGAAATCCCTTCCATCATTAAAAAAAATATTGCTCAGAGTCAATTAAGTGCTTAGCTTTTAAATAACTGGCTCTTCATTTTATTTGTGTAAGCGTACTCTCTGCGTCATTGGTTAACACTAAGTATCCGGTCACTTCGTAAAAAGAACTCATTAACAGTTTGAATATTTTTAGTTTATAGCCCATTAGAGCCCCCTTGTCGGGTATCAGCACACGCAAGATGCAACGATTAAAAGTACTCCGCAGTAGTTATCGTTGCCTGTCCCAACCTTCTACAGATTTAGTTCAAATTACTCACTACAGCGAGAGACACGAATCCTTCAGAATTTTGAGTATGTGGAGCGCTTTTAATACTTCATCTACAGTATAGTGCTGTGACAATCACACGATCAGGCCTTTTGCGTCGTAGAGAGAGTCTGGAAACCGGATTAGGATATACAGCGATTTGCCTACCTCTGTGTATGCTACGAAATACTCTGTTGATTATGTAGTCTGTCGTACTCCGCATCTCGAGTAGAAACGGACCCACGTCGCTTCAGTACGGTATAGGAAAGGTGGCTGCAAATCGCACCTTTTATTTACGTGAGAACGCTGTTGCACTCGCAAGTGATTCTTTGTTTCCAAGTTGACGGACCTATCACTGTCTGCTGTGATGCTTTACGGACGTAATCCGTATTTTAAAATGGGTTCTTAACAAACAGATGGCACCCGAAGTCAAATTCGCTAAAATAGTCAGTGTGGTGATACTCGAATCGGAAGTTGCTTATTCAAATCTCAAGAGAGGAAGAAATTTTTCTCATCCTAATTTGACCGAAAAGGGAAGGAGAGCTGATGGCTTATGGTTTATAATTACCAGAGCGGATCTCATTGTTCTAGAAAAAGCTCCAAATATTTTTTCTGAATCTTATAATGTGATGCCTTGTGATATGTTGAAGGCAATCTGTGCAATACTTGCGGACATTAAGATGAGCTCCCCTGTTGACTATTTGAGAAGACTGGGTTATGTCCAGACACCTACAATTAATTTCCCGTCGGTTAAATCGTGAGCGATGTCACTGAATAAGAGACGACTGTATGTACGTGAAGGTCAGAGGTGAGACTACTCCACTGGATATGCGTCTAGCTAAGCGTTCAGTTCAGTTTCGTGTTAACAAGATCAAAAACAAACTGCTGGAATCGTGTCTTTCGTCATAATGAGCCAACGAAGAAATGAGGAAAAGTTCGTTCACTGCCTGATTGTATAGGACCATAGTCGGAGCATCCAAGACGGAGATTTCGTAGAAGTTCTCGGTGACAACGCTCACGTTTCTGACTTTGTTCTGAAATGTAAATGTCAGGAAAACACTAAACCGAATAACCGTCGTTGTGGTAGAACTGAAGTTTTCGTTACTATTTCTCTTAGAGTAAGACTTACTGTACCAAAATTCACTATGTACTCTTCATTCTTGCCACGTAGAGCGCAGAATTTTTGTGGAAGCTCAGTGACAGAGCGCTCCTCCGATAAGAGGTAAACTAACTTTTCACGGTAAGACTCAGTGGACTTGATTCATTATCGCCAAGCCATGCTGGCGAGCATGGAGGTGGCAGCACAGACGCACCCTTAGTCAACACGAGAACACAGCAGGCGAACGGTACACACTACTAGAATTACTTGAAATTAAAATTACGAAACGAGTTGTAGGTGAAATTAAATAAATCTGGCTTTGCTCTTAGGCGTTCTAGGCCTCCATTAATAGCTTTGGAAGGGGAAAAACGGATACCTATACAATACGAAACCGACCGCAAATGTGGTACGGTGACTTCTGCGTATAGTACTAATTCCAGAACAACACAAACCAATATTTCGAAGACTGGCACTCAATAACCATGCGCACGACACAGCTACTCTCCTGCCATGAACCCATGGAAATTGATCACAATCCTCGGGCTTGAAACTTTCTGGATTAAGTACACATTGCTCTGAGCTCTCATCAATTGCCATTTGTTGTGAATATTTCAGTCTGCTTCACTCACTGGTTCTCAATCGCCTGACCAAGCGCTGCTAGTTCACGGGTTCTGCTTACTTTCGGAAACTTAAGAACTTACTTTGATGGTTGGCAATTTGTTAAATGCGAAAATACCATAAAATATTGATTTTACGTATTTATATCACTGCATGAAGGCGTCATTCCAGCTCATTTCAGCTGACCAAATCATCCGACGATCTATATATCCCACCTCAAAGTGTTCACTAACTTTTCCGACAGATGATAACAACAGTCATACGTCTGCTTCACACAAGATCTAGGTTCAGCTGCCTTCCCTGTCTGTAGTGTATTTACTTACTAAAATGATTAACTGCACCACTACCTATAAATCGGATATTACATCAACTTCGTTGCTGACTCAAGTCAGTTCCGAACAAAGAAATTGATATCGTATTTTAGAATCTTAAAGGATGTCCTCACAGAACGTTGCGTCTTAAGTGTGCAATCACCCATAATATTGTTATTGAACTAGATCTGCTAGACGAAGACAAATCTGATCGTATTTAAAAATAAAAATAAACCAGATACCCCTTAAAGTAAAAAATTATTAAATAAGATGTAAATGTGAAGAAAGGCATTAGTCCATCAGGCTGCGTTTTAAATTATTGTATTTGCACTTCTAGTTTCGGCAAATGACGATTCACAAGTGTATCTATAATAACAGAAACGCGCACAATGTATCCACATTTGTTACTATAGATAAACTTGAGAATGTGCTGCACCCGGAAATGTTAATACAAATAAAATAACTTAAAATACGCCCTCGTGTAATAATGTCCTTCAAGTTTCCTGAAGCCGTGAGCCCCACCCAGAAGACAATGTAAATGTTTATTATTAAGTGTATAATATCGGTTCTAGATTTTTAAAAAAATATTTGTCTATTTAAGGTTATTAATGGTTTGATGCCGCTATTCTACTTGTTTCAGTATTGATTTAAATATAATTTTCCAATCCGTCCGTCTGTCCACACTGCGGTAGTTTGACTCCTTGTGCCGTCTGAAATCCTCATTTGGTCTGATGTTGGATGTTAGGGTGCAGAAAGCAAATCACATTTCAGCTGTGAAGGAAATAATTTAATACAACAATGCCCCACATGGTCCGTTATACCACTTACAACACTGCGTGGTTGTGTCTTGATATAAGTGTTAGTATAATGTTTCGTGGACACAGAATACAGATTCAGTCATATATGTTAATATTGTTCATTATATAACGACTCAGAAAATTAACCGCAACAATGTGCTCTTATCATATATGTTACATGTAATCAAAATCCAACTTAAAATATGATATACATTTTGCTTATGACAAAACATATTATAATCTGAACGATTCATCTAGTTATCCATCTTCATTAGACGATCAACTTTTATATACATTTCTTTTGAATCCATATAATCATGTTACAATTTGAGCAGAGAGACCGTGACACACAAATGCTCTCGTTAATTGTATATATCTTTCATTCCTGAAGAAAACTTTTTCAAGTCACACATCAAATTACGTTTCTACTGTTACAGCACGTTATTCGTTGGCGCTATTGACTAAGAGTTAATATGAGATAATGCTAGTGAGTCCTATCCAGTCGTCATAGTACGACGCAGCTACATTCTCCTTAATACGTCCTCGTCACACGTCACACTCATTTATGTTTTCATGTAAACGCATTCGATCTGATTTACTGTTGGTTTGTTCCACAGTTCCGCCCTGATGGTGCAGAAATGGGAAACGGCATTGTAGCAGAAGATGGTACAGCTGTTATAACTGAGAAGGACGAAGACTCAGCGGTGAGTAGTCTCACAGTTATTCCACGGAAATATTACTACCAGTACACAGTCATTACTAGTAAAAGCCTGAATCCACAATACCAATCAAATGACAGATAACTACCCGTAGAACTGTGAAAGAGACAGAAGTGACCGAAACGAGTTTAGTTGTGATAAAGGGGGGGGGGGTGGAGGGGGTTGAGACCCTCATTCATAATGAAAACAAAATCTTGTTTTCATATTCCAAATTTGACTATGATCTATTGGAATTCCTGAGGACTTTGATAAGTATGGATTACCTCCTCCCTCAATTAGCGATTTCTGTTTTGATTTCTAAGGACTTCCACCTGTTTCAAGAGATCGTCAGTTTTCCTAAGAGTGTAGAAAAAAATCTGTGGGACTCATATTTTTATTTATCAACATCACTTGTAATTAAATTTAAGAAGTATTGTGAACTGATAACATAAATATGCCTAGTTTACTTATCATTCTGTTTGTTTATCATTTGTTGTGGAGAGAAATGACGGCTTAAACTTTCAGCTCTGTACATTTGATTCTCATGTGTTGTCTGTACAATTATGTATTCTATGTAGACATGCCTTCTGGTGGCTAAATAGAGTACAAACTCTGGAGACCAAATAAAACAAACAAACAAAGTCATCAGAAACGTATCTTTTTGATGGAATTTCGAGCTGTCGGTTAGTAAAAAAAACACCATAGTAAATAATAGTTCTTTTGACAACGGGCTCGAACTATCAATTAACCAGATACCCTCACGTAGAATGTAGGTCTTTAGGGAGCGTACTCGAGCTGTCAGTGAAATGCCCTAGAGTGAAGTGTACTTTGTTGGCAGCGTTACAAATATCACTTTCTTTAGCAGAAGCTAAGGTACATACCGAATGTTTTCGGTAGAGTTACCGTTATATTGAACTCCAGCATGACGGTTATCCTGGTGTTCTAAATCCTACGCCCAATTTTGCCGATTTTTAATATATGTAAGTGAAGTACTGTAAATATATTCAAAACGATAGCTGATGCCACAGTAATGTGTATGTAAATATATTCAAAACGATAGCTGATGCCACAGTAATGTGTATGTAACACACTGCAGATACCACCTTCAGATATGTGGCATCGTTACGAATTTGGTGTCAATTACAACTTCTTAGATAATGTGTGTCTTAATTTCTTATAACACCCTAATGTATCTAAGTTTTGAGATCTCGTTCTAGCGAGCAGTGATTACACTGATAAGCCAAACCTTATGATCACATGTTTAATAGTGTTTTAATCAACTTTTAAAAAGCGAAAGAGCAGCGATTCTGCGTGGCGTGGACTCGAAAAGTCCTTGATAGCTTTACGGAGGTATGTGGCACCAGATACCTTCAGACTGAACACTGAATTCCCGTAAAATTGGGGCCGATGACTCGTAGGCTCCGCTGCGGTTTGATAACGTATTCATCTATTCGTGTGGAAATTGGAAATTTGTGGTATGGTCTTATGGGATGAAACTGCTGAGGTCATCAGTCCCTAGGAATACACACTACTTAATCTAACTTAAACTAACTTACGCTGTAGACAACACACACACCCATGTCCGAGGGAGGACTCGAACCTCCGACGTGGGAAGCCGCACGGACCGTGACAAGACGCCCTAGACCGCGCTGCTACCCAGCGCGGCGTATTCATGTGTTACGCATATATTTTCAGATAACATGGATAACATCAAGTCACCTACGCGAGTTCATTATCACGCTGCTCGTACCACAGTATCATGATTCTGGTCTTTTGACACTGACAATTATCCTGCTGGAAGATACCGCTACCGTCTGGGAAGACATTAAGCATGGAAGAATGCATGTGGTCGCCAATAATGTTCATGCAGTGCACAGCCGCTTGGTTCCTTTGGTTACTACCAAAAGCCCATGGAAGCCCAGGTAAACGCCCCCAATAGCATAAAACTACTCCCTCTGGCACGAGTTCGTGGCGTGGTGCATATTTCGAGCAGCCATTCTCTTTGATGACGACATACCTGGACGCGAACATCCATCTCGTGTAACAAGAAACGTGGTTCATCCGAACACGCAATACGTTTCCACTGATCCAAGTTGCATTCTCGATGATCCCATTACCACTGCAACCGTAACTGACGATGTTGTTGATTCAACACTGAAAAACTGTTGCGGAACCCCGTTTCAACACATACGGCGCACAGTGTGCTCCGAAACACTTGGACTTGTGCCAGCATTGCACTCCGTCTTCAGGTCTGTCACAAATCACCACGTATTCTACTTTACACAGCAGGCAAGACTCTGACTTCCACTTTCTGCGTTGAGGAGTAACTTATGGTTTCACTGTCCTACAACAACTTTCCATATATGCTCATGACAGTAGCGCGTGAACATCCGATCTGCCTCGCCATTTCCTAGATGCCTGTATCCAGGTGCTGTCAACGTAATTAAAGACTCTTTTGCGAAACTCCCTAATTGTTCTCCATTCCGGCTCGTAAGTTTGAAATTTGGCTCAAAGACGCCTATAACCTTCCCCTGTAATGGTGCAAAAGTGTGGCGCCCTGCGGAGTCACCGTCGACTTTGGCGACGAGGGGTGCGACATTGATAAATGTCTGAATAAAACGGCAAGGAGTCCCCCTAACATCTATGAGTTCGGCAAAACCGTCGGTGGCACCCGCCCACATTTATTATTTAAAAGTGTGCCTTTAGAAAGAAAACATGTGACATACTCTTAGGCACCTATTGGCAGGGCGAGACTTAAAGCGACTCTTTGTCGTTTTATTCTCACATCTGTCGCACCTCTCCGTGATCACACCACAGGAGCGCATGAAAGAGGAGTACCAAAGCATAAGAACCTTTGCTGCTTCGGACCACGTTCAAATTTCGTCGAAGAATGGTTTTGAACGGTTCTAGTGGTTCCACTCTGTACACCAAAGCAAAAGTTGCGGTCGCTCTGCACTCCAAGGAGGTGCGATAACATTCAGTGGGGTTGCTGGCCCACGATGTCCTTAAACAGGTGCTGAAACATGTCAGCATTATCACAGGTTGTAACAAACGTCGTCCTGTTGCTCACCACACTTGCGAACTGTCGTTTTCGACCGTCAGAAGTGTGAGAATCAGTGGCACAAGGAAACTGGTGGTTTCACTGACGCCTGGGCGTGATTTCAAAGGTGGGCATCGCGATTCTGGCCTCCACCGCAGATGTGTCAAAAGTAGTGGTGAAGTTTGGGTAAGAGGATATGAGACGACCTTCCGATGGTATAATGCGTCCACAGTGGCGCTGGGCAAAACTCTCGTGAAGTTTGGTGCCAATGTGACACAATTTTACACCTTGCATGAACTTATGTGCTCCTGCCTTTTTTCAACATGAGTCAACACCTTTCACTTTGAAGCGTCGTCGAGCCAGACGGTGACGTCAGGGCTCCACACTTTTCCATCATGACAGAAAAATTGTAGCCACCTTTTAGTGAAACTTCAAACGTAGGCGTCGGAGTGGGAGACAGTTAGGAGCTTTCAAAAAAGTGGTTCTTTGAAACTATTGCACAGTGCATTTGAACTTTGTGAGAGTTGCTTATGTCAGTGGTTTTCCTCATTTGTGGCCCATATCGTAGGTACAATGATTCTTTTTCGTCTCATTTCCGCATATATGCTTTACTTACCGCACCACGTGCTCGCGGCACCATCAGGTGGCATTCAATCTCGCATTGGGCACTGGCCATAACGTTTGGATTCACTAGTGTAGTTCCCTTACGATTCTGTGACTTACTGTGTACCATGAAACTTACAATTCGGTAGCATCGTTGTAGGTGAAGGACATTTACCCTAATAGTTTTAGAAAGTTGCAGAAAATTAGAAGACCTCTCTAAAACCTGGTGGTAAACTCTGAAAATCTGTGGCTGCAGTTAGAGGAGTTGAATCACATGAAAGGTACTTCAGAACGGAGTCAGAAAGAGTTGCAGTTCGTCCAACCTGTTTTTCTATCATTACGTTGTGAAAGCCGCAAAGGAGATGAAAGAGCAATTTGAGAAGAGAGTTAAAGTGGAGGGAGAGGAAATAAAAATACGGAAGTCAGCCGAAGACATAATTCTGTTAAATATGTCAAAGAACGTGGAAGAGCAGTTAAACAGAATGATGTCTTGAAAAGAGGCTGTAAGATGAGCTGAATACTAACAATAATAAATCTTATCACTGATATCCTTTCACCTAGAATTTTAATCCCATTCTTGTGCCTTTCTTTTACTTTCGCCATTGCTTCATCGACGTATCGACTTTTCGAATTAAATCAGGTTAAGCTGAAGGAATTAAATTAGGAAATTAAATACCATAATCAGTAGATGAATTTGGTTATTTGTGCAGCAAAATAAGTGAAGATCACCGAACTAGGAATGCTACAAAATTCGTACTGGCAATAGCAAGACAAGCGTTTCTGAAAGAGACAGTCCTTAACATCAAATATAAAATTAATTGATGAAGTGTTTCCTCAAGGTATTTATCTGATGTGTAACCTTTTACGGTTGTGAAATATGGACGTTAAATGGTTCAGGTAAGAAGAGGAGAGAAACTTCCTGCAACGCGAGAATACTGAAGATCAGATTGGTAAAGTTGATAATGGATAAAGAGGTACTGCGTCGAATTGGAGATAAAAGAAATTTTTGGTGTAATCTAACTATAAGAAGGGAGCGGTTCATTCGATACACCCTGAAGAATCGAGACATTGTCAGTTTGGATGTGGAGGGATGGGAAGGAGCAAAAATTGACAAACCAAGGCTTGGCTACATTAAGCAGGATAAAACAATATACAGAAGAAAGGAAAAAAAGTTAAGGATCCGTTAGATGATCAGTTTGGCTTTAAGAAACGTAAAGACTCCAGAGAGGCTGCTCTGACGTTTAGGTTAATAATTTGAAGCAAGACACATTCATAGGATTTGTAGACCTGCAAAAAGCATTAGACCGTTTAAAATGGTGCAAGATATTCGACATTCTGAGAGAGATAGAGGTACTCTATAGGGAAAGATGGGTAATAAACACTATGTACAAACACAAAGAGGGAATAATGAGACTGGAAGACCAGGAACGAAATGCTCGGATTAAAAAGGGTGTAAGGCAGGGATCCAATATTTCGCCCCTACTGTTTAATGCATACGTCGCTGAAGCAATGGCGAAAATAAAAGGGAGGCAGAAGAATGGGATTACAATTTAAGGTGGAAGATATTACTGAGAAGATTCGCTGATGACGTTGCTACCCTCAGTTAAAGTGAAGAGGAATTAAAGGATCTGTTGAATGGAATGAACAGTTTAATGAGTACAGGATAAGTATTGAGGGTAAATCGAAGAATGACGAAAGTACTGAAAAACAGCAGAATTAGATCAGCGAGAAAGTTAACGTCAGAAATGAGGATCACGAAGCAGTGGACGTTAAGAAACTTCTGCTACCTACGCAGGAAAATAAACCACGGCGAACGGAGGCGGATGGAGGCAGACTAGCACTGGAGGAAACGGCGTTTCTGGCCAATATAAGTCTACTAGGCTTTAATTTGATGAACAAATTTCTGAGAATGTATGTCTGGAGCACAGTATCGGACAGTAGTGGAACATTTACTGTGGGAAAACTGGAATTGAAGAAAATCGGAGGATTTGAGATATGGTGCTGCAAACAATTGAAAATTATGTGGACTGACAAGCTAAGGAATGAGGAGGTTCTCCGGAGAATCGGCGAGGAAAGAAATAGATGGAAAACACTGACAAGAAGTAGTGTATCATAGAAAGCTGTAGAGGCTGAAAACTGTAGAGGGTAGAGGGAGACAGAGATTGGAATACATGTAGAAAATAAGGTTGAAATTGCTACTCTGAAATGGAAAGGTTGGCACAGGAAAGGAATTCGTGGAGGGCTGAATCAGACCAGTCAGGAGAGTGATGACTGATGACTTAAAACAAAAACCTACAGGATCAAGCGGATGTTGGATGCAGTAGCTACGCCGAGTTGAAAAGGCTCGCAGAGGACCATGGAGAGCTGTATCAAACCAGTCTTTGGACTGAAGACCATACCAACCTGAATCAGATTTCTGGCACTGAATTCAGATACTGAGGGGAGGATTTTGTATCAATAGAATGAATCTTCACTCTGCTGTGGAGTGTGCTATGATCTGAAAGCCCCTGGCAGATTATAACTGTATGCCGGACAGGGAATCTAACCTGGGATCCTTGCCTTTCACGAGCAAGTGTCCCACCGGCTGAGCTACTCAAGCACTACTCATGACCCTCCCTGACAGCCTTATTTTCCGCAGTACCTCATCACTAACCTTCCAAACCGTAAAGCTGTCACCGGGTCGCGTGTCGTGGTTGGGTAGCTCAACCGGTAGAACTTTTGCCCGCAAAAGGCAAAGGCCCCAAATTGGGTTCCCTTGCCGGCATACAGTTTTAATCTGCCAGAAGTTTCGTCTTCCCGTCTTGCAGCTTGTTTTGTGTTATATTTTCCTTGTTGTACTTGTACATAGTTGCTTTCTGATTCTTCACCTATCAGATCGGTTTCGAAATTACTACATTATTCAAGTAGAATTACCTCACCTTGTGGAGTATAATTGAAGGTTGGTGTTATCGAACGGTAGTTAGCTTGGTGTCCTGTATATTGTTGAATACTACTTCTTCAAGGACATGTTCGATTCGGATTCACTACTTTTCGCAAGTGGTGAAACAAACTGGGACACGAAATCCTACAGAGCCACATCCAATATCTTTTCATTCTTCACTTTTATCAGATTAGCCTGTCAAGCGAAAAAGCGGAGCTGTCGGCCTGACTCGACTGCGCGCGCTGTATATCAAACTGCGTTGAAGCCACAGATATATATATATATATATATATATATATATATATATATATATATATGTGTGTGTGTGTGTGGCTATATATATATATATATATATATATATATATATATATATATATACAGGGTGAGTCACCTAACGTTACCGCTGGATATATTCCGTAAACAACATCAAATACTGACGAACCGATTCCACAGACCGAACGTGAGGAGAGGGGCTAGTGTAATTGTTTAATACAAACCATACAAAAATGCACGGAAGTATGTTTTTTAACACAAACCTACGTTTTTTTAAATGGAACCACGTTAGTTTTGTTAGCACATCTGAACATATAAACAAATACGTAATCAGTGCCGTTTGTTGCATTGCAAAATGTTAATTAAATCCGCAGATATTGTAGCCTAAAGTTGACGCTTGAAACATTGTCCTCACTTCATTGCAGGGGCCCAAACAGCTGCAACATACATCGCGTTTCTACAGAATTATCTGCCAACGTTGCTCGAAAATGTCCCACTGGAAACGCGTCGACGTATGTGGTATCAGCATGATGGTGCACCTGCACATTCCGCAATTAACACTAGGCTGACCCTTGACAGGATGTTCGACGGGCGTTTCATAGGACAGGGAGGACGCATAAATTGGCCAGCTCGTTCTCCTGATCTTACACCTCTGGACTTCTTTCTGTGGTACGTTAAAGGAGAATGTGTACCGTGATGTGCCTACAACCCCAGAGGATACGAAACAACGTATTGTGGCAGCCTGCGGCGACATTACACCAGATGTACTGCGGCGTGTACGACATTCATTACGCCAGAGATTGCAATTGTGTGCAGCAAATGATGGCCACCACACTGAACATCTATTGGCCTGACATGTCGGGACACACTCTATTCCACTCCGTAATTGAAAACGGAAACCACGTGTGTACGTGTACCTCACCCCTCATGGTAATGTACATGTGCGTCAGTGAAAAAGACCAATAAAAAGGTGTTAGCATGTGGACGTAATGTGCTGTTACAGTCTCTTCTGTACCTAAGTACCATCACCGTTCCCTTTGGATCCCTACGTAATTCGGTGCTCTCCGATACACACGATCGAGGAGGAGCGGAGGAGTGGTACTCAAGCGTCAACTTTAGGTTACAATATCTCCGAATGTAATTAACATTTTACAATGCAACTAACGGCACTGATTACGTATTTGTTTATATGTTCAGATGTGCTAACAAAACTAACAGGGTTCCATTTAAAAAACGTAGGTTTGTGTTAAAAAACATACTTCCGTGCATTTCTTTATGGTTTGTAGTAACCAATTACACTAGCCCCTCTCCTCACGTTCGGACTGTGGAATCGATTCGTCAGTATTTGATGTGGTTTACGAAATATATCCAGCGGTAATGTTAGGTTACTCACCCTGTATATCAATTAACGTTCCACAATACGTTAACAGTTTATCAAACTAAGAAGAAACAGTGCGCCACAGTCCTATCGAAATGTACTATATGCTGTCATTATGAAGCCCGACCTTGAAGTCCTGTGAAATCATAATGGATTAACCAGTAGCAATCGTTTCATAAACTCATTGTATCGATAAACGTTTACGAGTGGGCGTCCACACACTAAGCATGAGTATATGGTACTAAAATCTGTCACGCACAATGATGGATATTAAGATGGTGTATTATCAGAAGCTGTTCAGTACCAAATGAGATAACAATGAAATGATTTGCTTTCGTTCGTAAAAAAATAAATAAATAAATACATGGTTGCACTATTCATTTCCAAAAGAACCTGTTACGCTGTATAGAGTCTGTTACCACAACAAGGCTTTCGCGATTTGGACAAATGGAAAAATATACGAGTATTTCATTATAACAAACAATATGATAAAGTCTATATGAGGGTATTGTCAATACCTGTGCTGTGCCATGCACAATCCAGCGCATGGCCGTTCGTTTGTAAATTGAAGCGATTATTTCAACGTTTGATAAAACACCTAAACAAGCGGGTATTTTTTTCGTCGTTGCTAAAATTATATTTATATTTCGTCATTTTAAAAATAGAACTTGATGTTTTCGAAAGAAAATTTTGTTAGGTGCCCAGCTGTAGCGTGTTGTCGGATTCTAGCTAATCCCCTTCAGGGTTCACGGTCTGTGAACCATTGCACGAGTCTTTACGTTTAAATCCCTCAGTGAAGCCATACTGCAGAATTACTTTCAACATAGATTATTAGTGACAGACCTCACTGCACCTTGGTGCACATATCCGTCGGAAACAACTCTACCGTAAAAACAGAGAACAACAACGCGCTGATGCGTATCGTCGTCGATATACTTGCATTTATTACATGGGAAACACACGCCTGTATTTTTTAAGAGTGAATTGAGAATGTGTTACAATGAGCAGTCATTTATATTCGATTACTATTAACGTCAACTGATTGTGTGATAATGTTAATAGCTTGATGATTCAATAAAAATAATTGCGTAAGGTGACAGCTCGCGATAAATAAGAAATCCTGATTCGGATCACAGTATGCCACAAATTTTCAGTTTCAATACTCTTTCGGAAACTACGTTAATACACATATTTCATCGATTCTGACAATGCCATCGATATTACGTCGTTTCCCTTTTCTATTAATATGACGTGCCCTCAAAATACGCTGAAAATATTTTTGAAAAAGTTTCATAACTTAATTTCACCAAGCACTTATTTAAAGAGGGCAGTTCCCTCAGTATTACAAAATGCAGTTGACGGGCTCTACATCTCACACGCTAGTTGGAAAATATGAGCAGCGTCGTCATTCGTTACATGTCTCGTGACTAGAGACGCCACTGCTGAAATTCCGGAACTGACGTGTGACACCGTGACTTGCGACGCCACGAAAAATGTTCATCCTTATTTCCATCCATCTTTGTCACTTATATCGCCATTCATATCCATCATAAGAGGAGTGATTCAATCAGGACTCCTTTATGTGCAAAAAAGTGAGAAGGTATGTTGCAAACTGTTGAGATCTTTGCACAATAATGTTTCGTAGGATGGTAGGACGTTCTTTATTCGCCATTCCAGACCTTTTTCTAAGTGAGTATATGTCTAACTACAAAAGCGGAGGTTTATGTTTAGATCTTCAGTTGATAGTAGGACCATTTCTGCCACTTAACATCATTCTCTCATCAGGAAGTACTATTTGTATACGAAAACATGTCAGTTGGACGTGAATCAGGGTGTATCTGAACCGCCAACTGTTTACCTAGCAACGATCAAGCCAGCAGTGAGCCGTCCCGGCCGTGATTCAGGTATCTCTGAGACATATATTATCAGAGTTTTTACTATTGTGCAAGACAACTAATACTTCGCTAGTTACCTATGTTTCAACAGGGTTTCTTCTTTTCGTGGCTGCATTTATCTGCTGCAAGAGCGCGGCTGAATAGATAATCTGGTCATGTTTCGTTAGATCATGATACGTAAATCATCAAGCAGTCCACCAAACACAGAATGTAAATTTGTAAATTTCTGTTTATAGAGTGATGATTTCTTGCCTTTATAGTAGGTTCATTCCCTATGTAATACATCTGATGATGGCGAGAGCTATATCAACCAAAAATTTATAATACTAATGCTGAAATTTGAAAGTGCAAGTACAGTTTAAAATTACTACAAATACTGAAAATATAAAACCACATGGGAACACATTATTCATACAGGATTTAGAGGAGTGGTCATACATAAAAAGTCCGAGAGCCTACAGGTTTGCGAATATGGCGTCCATCAGCCTGTGCCACTAGATCTGATCTGGAATAGGCGAGTAGTTAGAAAGCGTGTTACAAAGGTTGCAGACTTAATTCGATGCGTATGCTATTACCTTTGATAAGTTGTTTATTGATTCTCTCTCCGAAGTCGGACATCAACATAGTTCATGTCCGACTTCGGAATATTTCCAGCAATAAAGTTCCAAATAATTACTGAAGATAATAAAGCAAGAATGATTCAGAATTTTTTTAAGCCTAATTCCCCCGGTGATACGGATTTAAAACTGATATTTAACGGCTTATCTAGCCATTATCGATGGTTTTTGGCCAGAATACTTGGTTACTTCGTATGAGGAAGAATACTATATAACGAAATAATTACCAATGCCTTAATCATAAAGTTTAAATTAAACTTTGACGAATAACGCTCAGAAATACAGAGATGGATAAATATTATGCAAAATTTAAGGATCTAGTCCATGAAGTAAAACCTCTGTTATACTCAGAAAACAAACTGCGGTCAGCAGTTAAAGCTCTGTCTCCACCAATAACATGAAACTCTGTGATATACGATGTAAAATTAGCCAGGAGATTAGCGATCAAGATCAATGATTGTTTGGCCGCATCGAAGTGACTGTTCTTTAGCACCACCGGGAAGACACGAGTAGCTTATGGTATACTACGGACGCGAACCGCCGATATGTACCGGGATGGGACAAAGAGTGCTAAAATAAGTATCAGAGAGTCCTTGAGAGTGGACACCCTGAGATTGGAGACGACCTGCTGCACAGCTTAGACAACGCACGGCGAGAGAAATGGATGGAAACCGTTAAGTCGCTTAATTTCAAGACGTCTAGTAGACAGTCCTGGTCTCTCCCCCGAAAACTAGGTGGATCTAACAAAGTATATCATAACTGAACAGATATTTCGGCAAATAGGATTTCAGCTCACATACAGGCAACTTCTAGAGCGCCAAAGGACAAGAAACATACAAGAATAATACGCTGTGAACTTAGTGTTCTGAAGAAAAGCAGCACACCTTTGGACCAGTATTCCTCGAAATTTACCGCCAACGAAGTCAGGGAAGCGCCGAAGAGTGTCAAGGTGGGAAAGGCACCTGGTTTGGATGGAATACACACAGAATTCCTTATTCACTGATGGGATTGTGGCAAAAAAAACGCTTGCAGAGTTTTACTCAAATACAATGGCAAAAGGGAACATACCACAGAAAATGAAGATCATTGCACTGCTTAACCCAGAAATACCAAGCGATCAGCCGAAGAGCTATAGGCCAATCGCATTGCTCAGTGTCATATACAAGCTGCTCGGGTGTCTCCTGTATGACAAACTGAGCCCAAAAATACTGGAATCAATTCCATACGAACAATCAGGATTTCGACCTAATAGAAGCTGCACTGATCAAGTAGTTTCCCTGACAACACATATAGAGGCAGGTTCCATAAAAAGAAAAAAATATCAGTTGCATTCCTATACCTGATCACAGCCTATGACACTGTCTGGAGACAAGGCGTGCTGTACAAACTTATACAAATAATCCCATGAAGCAATATCATCTGACTCGTAGGCAACATGGTTGAGCTTAGAACTACTTAAACTTAACTAACCTAAGGACATCACAATCATCCATGCCCGAGGCAGGATTCGAACCTGCGACCTTAGCGGTCGTGCGGTTCCAGACTGTAGCGCCCAGAACCGCTCGGCCACACTGGCCGGCCCCCAAACACACAATCGGAAGTTTGACTATGCAGACGATTGAGCTATAGCTGCGCAACATGAATCATTCGAGGCTGCTGAAGACACCTTGTGTGGCCGAGCGGTTCTATACGCTTCAGTCTAGACCCGCTCGCGGCTGCTACGGTCGCAGATTCGAATCCTGTCTCGGGCATGGATGTGTGTGACGTCCTTAGGTTAGTTAGGTTTAAGTAGTTCTACGTCTAGGGACTGATGACCTCAGATGTTAACTCCCATAGTGCTTAGAACCATTTGAAGCCTTAGCTCACACACCATTTTGAACATCTTGTGTTCCGATTTGAAGCTGCTGAGTGGCTATTTCCGCAAATGGAGACTTCAGTCGAATCCAACAAAGACTGAAGTATCATGCTTCCACCTTTGCAACCACTCAGCAAGAAGAGAGCTTAATGTCATCTTTGAAGGGAGACACCTTAGCCATAACACCTACCCCAAATACATAGGAACTACATTTGACAGGACTCTCTCTTACAAGGAGCACCTGACAAAGACTGCAGATAAAATGAGGATAAGAAACAACAACATCTATAAACTGTGCAGCACCACTTGGGGCTCCACAGCAAGCACACTCCGCAAAATCAGCTAGTGGGCGTGTCTACTCGTTGGTAGATTACTGCGCTCCTGTGTGGATCAACAGCCCACATACAAGCAGTATTGAAGTGGTACTAAATGACACCATGCGCATTATCAGTGGCACAACAAAATCTACGCCCACTGTGTGGCTGCCAACGCTGATCCATATACCACCCTCAGAAATACAGCGAAAAAACGCCCTTCTCAGAGAGTTCAAGAAGCTAACTAATAACCCACAGCTACCCATAAACAGCGATGTAGTTGACTTGGAGCGCAGAAGACTTAAATTTCGAGGAGCAGCATTACCTTCTGCTAAAGAGATGACGAACTTCAACTTTGATGTCGACAATCTGTGGAAAAGACACTAGCAAGAACACTGCTCACCAAAATGGCAAAGTTTCATGACAGCTGAGAAACAAAGTGTGGACAACTCTAAACCGAATACGTACTAACCACGGAAGATGTGCTGACGCCCTCTACAAATGGGGATCGATACCAACATCAAAGTGCGTCTGCAGCGCTGAAAAACAGTCTGACACACAGCGGAAGAATGCCCGGTTCGAGCCAGAAGGGAACCGTCAACGATTTTCTCGCTGCAACAGAGGAGGCAATTGATTATATTAAATGTCTTGATATCAATCTGTAATTAACTTATGTATAAAATGTATAAGGATTGTGATTTATTCCATATGATAAATAAATAAATAAGACTGTTGTCTAAAATCTAAAATGTTTACTACACAAGGAAGGAACTCTTCAAGAGGAACATTACCAATATGGAACATTACTTTATTTGCTCTTTCTTTCACATCTTTTATTCCCTAGACGCGAGAGTAAGGTGGGCTTTCGTCCAACATAGTTCTCCCAGACTAATATCCCTGTAGATTGGGAGCGGAATATTTGGAAAGCTACTTGAAATTCCGGAATTCGCCTGATGACGAAGGTTAATCTCCCAAAAATCTTTTTCGCACTGGGGGATTGGAACTATTTGAAGAAACTACGGTCTCAAAAAAATAATTGTGAGGTAAATTACGTCACATCAAATCATTTGTGATCGATTTTAATAACGACATTTTCGTAAATGTAGCGAACATTGTACATTCCCATACTCAATCAACTCTAGATGTATTATATTTACATCGTATTTACGCTACCGGAGACACTGCTTTAAAAAGTAAAACCGCTAAAGAAATGACAAAAAACATTATGTCTATAATGGTAATTCTTCTTGTTATGGCTGTGTTTCTGTCGGAAAATTAAAAGTCTGTCCCGATTCAATAGAGAATGTCTTTGAACTAACTTCGTAATTAGTCAATAATTGAAGAAGTATTTCTGACAGAAGTATTTCTGACAGAAGTATTTCTGCGTACAATACTGACACTCATTTACAGACATGGAAATCCACAAATCACTCTAATTAGAGACCGATTTCTTTCCTTTCTGTTATTGATGATGATGATGATGATGTTTGGTTTGTGGAGCGCTCAACTGCGTGGTTATCAGCGCCCGTACAATTACCCAATCTTTGCTCAGTCCAATTTCGCCACTTTCCTGGATGATGATGAAATGATGAGGACAACACAAACACCCAGTCATCTCGAGGCAGGTGAAAATCCCTGACCCCGCCGGGAATCGAACCCGGGACCCCGTGCTCGGGAAGCGAGAACGCTACCGCGAGACCACGAGCGGCGGACTTTCTGTTATTTTCAACAGAATTTGAGAAACCCCTTACAATGGAATCCAGATATATTTTTGACACCATAACTTGTTAACTGCCTTTCTTATAATTTTGGGTTTCGGAGACTCACCCTTTCAAAAGCAAGTAACGCTACAAGTGACGAACTGCACTACAGGAATAGTTCATCACAAAATAGTTCACGAGTGAACGGCCGAATGCGAGTGTCCAGCAGGACCGTTGGAGAATGATTCAGGCCACTAGTTAGAGCGAAGAGAGAAGGGAACATGTTACACACAGCGCAATGTTCCCGACTGTTATCGGTATCGGCTACGCGTTATGCTGTGGGCAGGTATTATGCACAATGGCCGAACACCCCTACGTACCTTTGCGCGAAGTACCGATATAGCACAACGATATTGCCGGTAGATTATTCCGAATCATGTTCGTCTGTTTACGGGTACGGTAGTTCCGACTTTCAGTAAGTGGATGACAATGCCTGCCCATGCAGGACCGCTGAGACGACGGACTCACTGGAAAGTGAATTTATTTGAACGTATGGAATGGCCTGCGTACTCCTCGGATATGAAGTCATAAACTATGTAGAGCATGCCTGGTACGGTCTTGGCAGACGTGCTTCTCAACGAACACCCTCTCCCTGAACTGAGCATGAACTGAAAATCGACTCGAGAGAGCAGTGTGGCTATATTCCCCAAGAATTCAACAACAGTTTGATAACCAGCATGAATGACAGGTACAAAATGTACATTAAGTTTTCCAGGAGGGCACATTCCTTACTGAGAGCCGTACACCGGACTTTATTATGGGAGTCTGACCTGTGTCTAATACGAACACTATTTATGTCTGTTATCTTGCTTTCTCATGTGTTGAAACCTCTATAATTTTTCGTTATAAATATAGCACTCCATCTCTTATACGTATGCACTGTGTTAAGTGTCGTCCATCATTGCCTGTCATTATTTCTGCCCAACAATTTCTCTGTTCATTAGCAGCTGCCACATACGTACCGACTTCAGCGAGTTAGTTGTTTTTTCTCTGCGTCTTACTAACTGATGCTTACTGCACGGAGGTAACTGCGCCGCATAGTTGTCGACGCCTATTAGCATAGACTTTCCATTTTCCATCCACGTGCCCACTCTTGAGTGCCTCACCTGTTATCCAGTGCAAACGAGCGTTAATGGCTTGCTTGTATCCCGTGTACACTGAGGTCTTAACAAACCTGAAAACATGCTACTCGTAATAACTGTTCGTCTGCTAATGTAAATAATGACGTATTGATGTTCAGCGCACTGTTCGCTCCCAGCAATAGAAATATCTGAACTTATAGTCGTAACACCCTATATAGTCCATGTTCACTTTCCTCAGTATATTAAAATTAAATTGGTTGTAAACTGATATTTTACTGAATTCAAAGAGTATTTCTAAAGTGGAATAAAAAACTGTTCATTTTGCAGTATCACCTAATGCAGAATATTGGTAAGTCATTATTTTCATCACGGCAGCGACAACATCAACCGTTACGAAATTGTCTCGAATGAAAAACAGCCCACAGTTGCAATAAATTCTGTTTATTTTAAACCTTGACCATGATTTCTGCTATAATAATATAGCCTTCTTCAGAAGTCATACGCACTAATAAATGAAAAACGTCTTAGCCCAGCGGCTGCGTCAAGACCAATAAAATAACTTCAACAGACATAAGCCTTCTTCTAACATAAATAAAATTACATATGCCAACGTATGTTCTCCGCCACTACCTCTGTTATATTGGGCAAAATTTTGACGACCGTACGCCCACCTACAATAGACAAAATCATTCGCAACTGGCGGGCTAGTAAAGAAGAACTGAAAAAAAAACGATGAAGACTAAATGTGCAAATAGAGGAATAAAAGCAAAATGGCCAAAACTAGAAGATGACGTACTGAAATAGGATCAAGGACATCGTCAAAATGACATTGGAATTAATACAAAAATGATTCAGATACACGCTGGTAATCTAGCACTATAGTGGAAGTCAACAGACTTTAACAGTTGAGTTGGATGGTGCGTCATGGATTTAGCATGCGAACCAAAACCGAAATATCTCAGAAAAGACGGTACTAAAAATTTAGGGATAATTTCTAAGAGCAAAACAATGCTCAAACCTCCTGAAATACCGCCAGCTGTTGTTGTTCACGTACATGATAAGGGTTAGATGGACGGGGATGCTTGAAATTATGGATTAACAGAGTATAGAAAAGAAGGAAACCAGACAGCAGTAGTAAGAGGCGACAGGTATGAAAGGGAAGCAGTGGTTGAGAAGGGAGTGAGACAGATTTGTAACCTATCCCCGATGTTATTCAATCTGTAATTGAACAAGCAAAAAAAGAAACCAATGAAAAGTTTGGAGTAGGAATTAAAGTGCAGCGAAAGGAAATAAAAACTGTGAGGGTTGCTAATGACATTGTAGTTCTGTCAGATACAGCAAAGGACAAGGAAAAGGCGTTGAATAAAATGGACAGCGTCTTGAAAGATGCGCGTAAGATGAACATCAACTAAATCAAAACAAGGATAATGGAATGTAGTCGAATTAAAGTAGGTGATGCTAAGGGAATCAGATTAGGAAACGAGAGGTTTAAAGTAGTAGATGAATTCTGTTATCTGGGCAGAAACTAGCTTATGATGCCGGAATTAAAGAGGATGTAAAATGTAGATTGGCAATGGCAAGAATAGCATTTGGTGAAGAAGATAAATTTGTTAAAATTGAATATAGAATTAAATGTTAGGAAGCCTTTTCTGTAAGTATTTGTCTGGAGTACAGCATTGTATGGAAGTGAAACATTGACGATGAACAGTTTAGACAAAAAGAGAATAGAAGCTTTCGAAAAGTGATGCTACAGAAGAATGTTGAATATTACATGGGTACATCACTTAATTAATGACAAGGTACTAAACAAAATTGGGGAGACAAGACATTGGTAACACAACTCGACCAAAGAAGTGATCGGTTGATAGGACACATTCTGAGACATCAAAGGATCGCCAACTTAGTTCTGGAGGGAATTGCAGGAGGTAAAAAAATGTAGAAGAAGACTAAGGGATGAATACTGTAAGCAGATTCAGAAGGATGTAGGATGCAGTAGTTACTTGGAGATGAAGAGGCTTATACAAGGTAGAGTAGCATGGAGAGCTGCATCAAACAACTCTTTGGACTGAAGACCACAACAACAACATATTGATGAGAAGTTAAACTGGAAAAAGCACATTTTGGAACTCCTAAAGCAACTTAGTTCAGCCATATTTGCATAACGTCCCAACAAATCTTGGGAAGAGACAAATCAGTAAGTTGACATATATTGCATAAATTCGTTCAGTAACGCAACATGAAATAAAGTTGTGCGGTACTTCGTAGTTCAGAAAGGGAGTCTTCATTGCTCAAAAATGTGCCGTAAGTGGTTCACACTCGTTCCATATCTGGGACATCTGGACATCTGTTTAAGGAGTTGGGCATTTTGACTACTGCTTCACAGTATATTTATTCCGTCACGACGTTTGGTAATAATCCACTACAGTTCAGGAGGGAAAATGACGTATATAATTTACAGTACCAGAAGAAAAAATTCCATTCAACGCTCCATATTAAGGTCTTAGTAAAAAAAGGGGTGCACAATGTTACGACTAAAATTCTTAATCCCTTGGCCAGCGATATCAAATGCCTGTTAGACAGAAAAGTAAAATTTGATAAAAAACTGAAAATGTTTCTCCTTGACAACTCCTTATATTCCGTAGAAGAATTTATATTAATGTAATTTGTAAAAGTGCTGGGTATGAATTACAAACTAACATGTGTACATTAAAAAATGGTCAGCATGTAGCTATATTTACAAATTAATTTGTTACATCAATGTAAAATGACTCGATCCACATCATCATGATTTATCGAGGAAATTATGCATGGAACATGAAATGAACTAACTAACTCGCGGTGACCAGGAGTTGCCCTTTCTTCTACTTCTTCGCTTTGAATACGCTGTGGACTCTCCTGTCTTTCCGGATAACAGTGCTGCACCCACGCGCCCTGGTATGACGTACATCCAGGCACCCTATTGCTCCTAGACTGTCCCGCTAAATCACTGCTATCTGAATCCCATAAAAATATATCTGGGGCTATTTGTAATGGCACGTGAGACATAGCCTCATTTACCCGCAATTTGGTAGCTCTACAGAATCAAATGACGGATGTGGAGTTTCTTCTGAACGTAGCTTACCTTCCCCGAACTTAGGCCTTTTTGAAGGCCAGAGGCGATGCTACGCGGTATTAGCGTTTTGTCGTGATTAGCGCTTTGCTCGGTGTATTGTTGCACTTGAAATTCTTCCCATTCAGTTGTTCTGTTCCTTTTCTACATCTACAGGTACATCAACACTTTGTATTTCATGATGAAATGCTTCGCAGAGTATTCACAGAAACACTTTTAGACTATTTCTCGACCATTCCACTCTCGCATAGCTAGCGGGAAAAGTGCATACCTAAATATTCACATGCAAGCTCTGATTTATGTTATTTTATTACCATGGTCACTTTTCCCTGCGTAGGTGAGAGTCAACAAAATATTTTGGCGTTCGGAGGTAAAGAAAGGTGCATGAAAGTTTGTGAAAACATCTCTCCGCAAACAAAAACACCTAAAATTTAATGACCGCCACTACATCTCGCGTATCATAACCGTGACACACACAAATCTGTTTCGCGAGCTGCCGTTCTTTGAAGTTTTTCGATGTCCTCCGTCAAACTTATGCGGTGACACCACCATTGCACACAGCAGTACTGTAACAGTTAATGGACAAGCTAGCGTAGTCAGTCTCTTTAGTAGATTTGCTGCATTTTACACGTGTTCTGCAAATAAAACTCAGTCTTTGGTCAGCTTTCACAGCAACATTTTCAACGTGATGATTTCCATTTTAAATTGTGCGTAACTGCAATTCTCAGGTATTTCGTTCAATCTATAGTTTTAAATTTGTATTATTGATAGTGTAACATCAATTTTTCTCACATTATTCCCACAGTTACTGAACAGACTTGTATTAAACGTGGCTCTCATCATTATTTTGTCCACAGTGTGCCAGTCCTGTGGAGGAGAACCACGTGCTGGGGAACGGGCGAGGGAGAGAGGACTCGGAGAGTTTCAAGAAGCGGCTACGCGAGGAGCTGGTGAACAGAGATGGCCAGAGGTAGGCATCCACCACACACAGAAGCGTAAGGCTCGGAGCCATTTTGTACATTTAGTATAGGAGCCGTAAATATCGGCACCATGATGAAGACGTTTCATATTGTGGTTAATTTTCATCAGCATCCCTAAATCAGAGAATTCCTTTAATTTTTGTCTAATTATCAATAAATAGGGTGAGTCAAGAAAATTATTTCATGTACCATGTAACACAGTGTGATATAAATTGTTGTCTGTTAGTTTCTTTTTCTATATTAAGAAGTAGAATATAATGAAAGCATCAAACATTTAATGGTTCATTCTCGAGTAGTAACACAGTCATCAGAGATAATGTCTAGTTTATGAAAATGCTCATAAATTATTAGTTTAGTTATACTTTATAGCATCATCAGTAGTCGATTTGTTATCTGTTTACATCATTTTTTTTTCCAAATGGCTCTAAGCACTATGGGACTTAAGATCTGAGGTCACCAGTCCCCTAAACTTAGAACTACTTAAACCTAACTAACCTAAGGACATCACACACATCCATTTCCGAGGCAGTATTCGAACCTGCGACCGTAGCAGCGGCGCGGTTCTGGACTGAAGCGCCTAGAACCGCTCGGCCACACCGGCCGGCTTTAAGTCTATTTCTTACCTTGTGCTAAACACTGGTGCTGGTTAATATTGTGCTTTCGCATCTTCAGCTGCTGGAGATGCGAAAGCACAGCATCAATTAATGGCGAGAGGAAAAAGTGAGAGATTACTGGCTCGAATTATCGTCACACGCAGCATTTTAATTTTGTTGTTTTCATGAAAAATTAGTTACACCTACAACAGTGCAAAGTCATTGTTCCTTGCAGTGGGGGTGGTTGTTACATCTTCTATTTCGACGCAGTTGGACTTGTGGCGGGAATAAGACAGCAGAGATTCTGATAGTAATTTGAAATGACCTACAAATCATTTTCTTTGGTTGCGAAATATACTTAACAGGATTGTCCCGATGAACTAGTGTGCCGCTTATTCTATTGTATATTCGAATATAGCCAAATACTTTGTCACTCTGCAGCGGAGTATTCGCTGTTATGAAATTTCCAGGTAGTGTAGGCATAGAGACTCTTTGTCTTTTTGTCTTTCTACCTGTGCTGTAAAAGTGCGAATATCGCTCCTCCTTCCCAGCTCAAATCCACAAAATCATCATTACGAAAAGAAATGGTTGGGGAATAGAATACTAAAAATTTTCTGTGCGAATGCTGGAAAACTATGGACGCTTAAGAAAAATAGTAAAAAATAAAAGACACACTTCCAAACCATTCTCATCTTTTATTGCGGTGTTTGGAACTATTATCAACTAGACACTAGAAATCGAATGAATTTAGTGTCGCGCTGCAGAGATCGTAATAGCTCAGCATAGCCTATTCGAAAATTGAGCAGAGAAGATCCGGAAAATTAAATGGGAATTTTTGGGAGAAAGGCAACAATGCTCTTGCATAAGCCTGTTGGCTACTTTCAGAGAATGGGAGTTCGAGAAATAATGTGCAACAGCTTTTCGGTTTCCACCGTATATGTCGCGTAAGGCTCATGAGAATAGGTTAGGTGAGATTACAAAAAAATGGTTCAAATCGCTCTGAGCGCTATGGGACTTAACTTCTGAGGTCATCAGTACCCTAGAACTTAGAACTACTTAAACATAACTAACCTAAGGAAATCACACATATCCATGCGTGAGGCGGGATTCGAACCTGCGACCGTAGCGGTCACGCGGTTCCAGGCTGTAGCGCCTAGAACCGCTCGGCCACCCCGACCGGCTAGGTGAGATTACAACTTGTATTGATGCCAGTGTTCTTTTTGTCCTCGCGAACAAAATTTAATGGGATGTCGCTAATATTGGTATGCACTCTCCACCGAACGTGAGACAATGGTTTGGAGAATATTTATGCAAATGTAGATATAACACAGAAAGGCTTAGCTAAAGTTTCTGGGTTGTTTCCACAAGGAATCTTCCACTCTGCAGCATGAGAGAGCTACTGACAGAACACAGAGCGTTCTATCTGAGTATCTCAGACAGTAAGGGCATTGTCATTAATGGTAAGGCACCAAATTCAGACAGACATACTGCGACATATATCCAATAACATTTAATCCATTTATTGATGGAAAATAGCCTACGCTAGTGTCCACTAAGATAATGTGCGTAGAATGTAGATCTTTTAATTTATACGACGTACAACTGTCGACGGAAAACTGTTTACCTTATGGATACCCAGATTTGTAAGAATGATGTTCAGACTATACGCGGTAGACTTTGCGTTGTAAGTAGTGTTAGTGTCATGACTTGCGCCGCGCGGGATTAGCCGAGCGGTCTGAGGCGCTGCAGTCATGGACTGTGCGGCTGATCCCGGCGGAGGTTCGAGTACTCCCTCGGGCATGGGTGTGTGTGTTTGTCCTTAGGATAATTTAGGTTAAGTAGTGTGTAAGCTTAGGTACTGATGACCTTAGCAGTTAGGTCCCATAAGATTTCACACACATTTGAACATTTTTTGGATCAAGACTTGCTGACGGGCGCTGGTACTGATAAGGCGACTTAGGGCTGAAACACAAACATCAGTGTGCATTGCGATTGCAAACAGTCGACATCTCGAAAGGTGAACAGGGCTTTGCTCGTAATGCTGTTTTATCAAAACAACAGCCACAGTGCCGCTGCTCTTCACTAGTATCGCGGCATTAAAGGAAAAGGGAGAGATTCTATTTCTAATCGGGGTTGAAGAACATGATTCGGAAATTGGAATTAAATGGTGATTTCGAAATTGCTTGTGTGAGAAAAATGTTCAAATGTGTGTGAATTCCTGCTGAGGTCACCGGTCCCTAGACTTACACACTACTTAAACTAACTGAAACTAACTTACGCTAAGAACAACACACACACCCATGCCCGAGGGAGGACTCGAACCTCTGGTGAGAGGGGCCGCGCAATGTGACATGGCCCCTCAAACCGCTCGGCCACTTCGCTCGGCGCTTGTGGGAGAGGCCATGGCCAATTGTGCAACAAACTGTCGAACAACCTACTATTGCCATAGCTGAGAATGTTAGACGCAGTGTGCGATCTTCAAGCAGTGATCGAGCTGTGTCACGAAAGCTGAACATCCTTTGTTCCACAGAAAGAAAAGTGAAGCGAACGGTTTTGAAATAGAATCTCTAGTGCGGTTCCAAGCTGTTGTGGATGCAGATGGTCGTCACACTGAGAGACGTTTGTAACCTGGAACCTATACATGGTACGCAATTAACAAATGTTACCCTCTCATATGGAAATTAAAATGTGTTTTTTTCTATCGTTTAGTTGTTGTTTCTCTTCTTATGCCCTTACAAATATTTCACAAAGTTTCATTGTCCTACGATAACTCGTTTTCCATGGGGGCCCCTTTCATGTAGCGGAAGCTTAATGATAACCACTCTGTATGATGGCCCAAGCGCGGAAATCTCTATTAATAAAACGATAAAAGAAAAGCGTAACATTAAACAACTTCAGTTTTACAACACAATTATCAATTTAGCTTTCCATGGGTTTTAAAGTGCGGTTGCCACAAACAAACGACAGGTGCGATATACAATGCAGGCAGCGCCATTTCTTGACATTAACCGTTTTATGTACTTACCAGTGCATGAAAACAACACTTTCAGTCGCTTTTCATTCGTCACAGGTGATATAAAATGCTCGTTGGCGAGCCTGGTAACAACTCCCGATTACTGCGGTTTCCATATATTAAAAGGATATCTTATACCACCCTCATCTTCCAGTTCCAGGAGTTATGTTACCTGTAATTGTTACGCTACTGTACAAGGGTGCAGTACAAGTTTCTCGCCCTATCAGTGAGAAATTAGGTCAAAATGCATTTAATTTACGGCGTAGTCCTCATTTAGATGAATCAACTATGCCAAAGGTTGTTCGTTTTCTTTTTTTTTTTCTTTTTCAATCGACAAATTCCTTCGCTAAAGAGTGATTCTATAAGTTGTGGAAAACTACCACATACGTCTGGCACAACCACAACCTCTTCATGGGATCCAAAGTTTTACAAATAAATCATTTTTTAAACGTGGTAACAGGGGGAGGCTTCAGAGAAGAAATTCTGATCAATAAAATCTTATTCTTATTGTCCTTGGGTTTCATGATTGTACAGCCAACCGTAACACTTGTCAATTTTGATATGTACCTATGTACAACATTTGAACCCATTTATTGCATGAAAGGTATGTATTTTTATAAAATTTATATGTATACAGTGAGCTTAGTGCACAAAATTTAAACTGATTTCAGTTTTACAAAAAGAAGTATTATTTTCGACTTATAGAAGGAAACACAAGACTTTATGTATCCGATTTGTCGTCTGACGTATTCGGTAATTCGGTTGCGTCGTCCAAGGTACGCGGTTTTCCTTCTCGTCTCTGCTTCCTCCGAGTGGCAGTTCTTGCATATGGTCTTGTGTTGCTGGTCTGTTCTGACGAAAGAATAAAAAATTACAGCACTCAAGGGACTCACAGTTTACAGTGGCTGATCATATGGATACTCCTAATTCCTTAGGAGGTGAGTATAAGAGATTATAACCCCCAATTTTGTCGTTCCGAGAAGAGTGGTAACGCAGTGGCTGCCTCTGTACCAAATAGCGTACAACTGACTTAGAGTCCGATTTCTCTTGTCCTCTCTGGACGTTACGGTATTATTATGTTCATGTCTTCTTGTTTTCCAAAAGTAAAAAGAAAGTTGTCGATCAGTCCAAGGCGATGAAAGCTGTGATTGAACTGTATTCGTTCAATGGTTGTATAATATCCTCTTGAACCGCTTGCTTTTTTATATGAAAGCGTTGTCGGGATCACAGGATCTATCACTTTATAATGTTTCCGTCTGTTGTTGATTGTTGTTCTACCTTCCTCGTCACACCTCTTTCTCATCGTCCGTTTATGTCACTGTATGAAGTCTGTTTGTGGTGCCGTTGAAAAACATCGCGTTCCTGAAGCTGCACCTTGTTTAGCCAGTGGGGCGACCTGCTCGTCACCGTGGATGCTGTTGTCGTCTTTGACCTGGATTAACGAGGCATCTTTGTCTGAGTACTTAGCCGACTGACATGCTGCATAATTTCGTAAACGACTGGGTTGTTATGGAAAGTTATAACCGCCATTTGACTGTATCATATGCTTATCTACACAATCTAGATTTCAGCCTTAGCCTTTCTTCAAGTGTTACAAATGTCAACAATCATTTGACTTGTATCGAGCACTACTCATCGTGTGCTCTACAAAAGTAAAATGATTCTTTTAAATTAGTAGTACTTGAAAATGGCCTAAGACTGAAATCCAGGTCCTGTAAAAAAGCATATTACACAGTCAAATAATGGTTCATCTTTCCGTAAGTTTCATACACTGAAGAACCAAAGAAACTGGTACACCTGCCTAGTATCGTGTAGGACCCCCCCCCCCCCCCCCCGAGCACGCAGAAGTACCGCAAAAAGACGTGTTATGTACTCGACTAATATCTGAAGTACTCCTGGAGGGAACCGACACCACGATTCCTGCAGGCTGTCCATATATCCGTAAGAGTACGGGAGGATGGAAATCTCTTCGGAACAGCACGTTGCAAAGCATCCCAGATATGTTCAATAATGTTCATATCTGGGGAGTTTGGTGGCTAGCGGAAGTGTTTAAACACAGAAGAGTGTTCCTAGAACAATCTGCAGCAATTTTGGATGTGTGGGGTGTCGCATTGTCCTACTGGAATTGCCTGAGTCCGCCGAAATGCACAATAAACATGAATAGATGCAGGTGATCTGACAGGATGCTTACGTGTCACCTGTCAGAGTCTTACCTGGATGTATCGGGGGTTCAGGGATCCCATATCACTCCAACTGCACAAGCCCCACACCATTATAGAGCTTTTACCAGATTGAACAGTCCACTGCTGACTTGCAAGTTCCATGGATTGATGAGGAACATGTACATGTTCATCCGCTCGATACAATTTGAAACGAGACTCGCCCGACCAGTCCAATGTCGGTGTTGACGGGCTCAGGCGAGCGAAAAGCTTTTTGTCGTGCAATCATCAAGGGTACACGAGTGAGCTTTGGCTGCAAACGCCCATATCGATGATGTTTCGTTGAATGGTTAGCAGGCTGACACTTGGTGATGGCCCAACATTGAAACCTTCAGCAATTTGCGGAAGGGTTGCACTTCTGTCACGTTTCTCTTCAGTCGTCGTTGGTCCCGTTGTTGCAGGATCTTTTTCCGGCCTCAGTGATGCCAGAGATTTGATGTGTTACTGGGTTCTTGATATTCACGACACACTCCTGAAATGGTTGTAAGGGGAAATTCCACCCTTCATCGGTACCACGAAGAAGCTGTGTCCCATCGCTTGTGTGCCAACTGTAACACCACGTTGAAACAGGCGTAAATTTTAATAACCTGCCATTGTAGCAGGAGTAACCGATCTAACAACTACGCCAGACACTTGTCTTATATAGGCGTTGCCGACCGTAGCGCCGTATTCTGCCTGTTTACATATCTCTGTATTTGAATACGCACGCCTAGACCAATTTCTTTGGCGCTTAAGTGTGTAACTGTTACTCTACGTGAATGAAAAATCATCGATTCCGTTGTTCTGCCGCTATGTAAAAACTGCTGTGTAAAATGGCTTATTCAAGATCATGGCCGGCCGAAGTGGCCGAGCGGTTCTCGGCGCTACAGTCTGGAACCACGCGACTACTACGGTCGCAGTTTCGAACCCTGCCTCGGGCATGGATGTGTCTGATGTCCTTGGGTTAGTTAGGTTTAAGTAGTTCTAAGTTCTAGGGGACTGATGACCTCAGAAGTTAAGTCCCATAGTGCTCAGAGCCATTTGAACCAAGATCATGACTGCTGCCCGGGAGTCTGCTAAGATAATTATTTTGCCCTCGATGCAGTTTCCTTAGTTTGTAAGTGCTTCTGCAATAGTTATTAATTTTGTTGCTATAATAGACATTTTCACAGGTTATTTATAAAGTCTCCAAGCTTGTTTTGTCTGATATACGGATGCATTTCCGGTGTCATCTGTGTTAGTATTTTGGCGTCCGTTATGTGTCCTAAGATTTCTAGTGTAGCCCTGACATACTCTAAAAGGATATCAGGGGCATTACAGAGATCGTTTACCTTGAATTTATGAGGGCTATACGATCACAGTTGTCGTAACACTTTAGACCTGTAGCACGCATCGCAATGTGTTGGAATTGTTTTATTTAATCTAAAACATACGTTGGAGTATTTGTGTTTATCCAGTACCGCTCCGTAAAATAGTGGATTCCGAGCGTCCGAATGTTCTACATAACAAACGAACTCGTAAACTGGCTACATTTTAGAATGAACTTCGATGCGAGACAACGCCGTAGGAGGTGTAGTGTTGCTCCTAATGTCTTTCGTAACAATGCATTTGTTTGTGTCCATTTCATCTCATCGACACGGATAGATAGCGCTTAATACTGTATTTTGTCCATTTTAAATAGGGTTGACGTGATTGCAGACCCATAGCGGATGCATGCATAGTCCAGGTAGAGATGGATAAGTATTCCGTAAATGCTTAGACACACTGGGATCTGCTCCCTAGGAAATACCGGTAAATAATCGTAGGATATTTATTGCTCTTTCGCATTTTCCTGAGACTCTTCCAGTACGTGGGTCCCATGTCAGTTTGTGATCTATTTTCAAGAGTAAATACGTGATAGTTTTCTTGAATTGGAATTTATTTGGGCCTAGCTTCATTTGACTCAAGCCTGTACATCTGTGTTTAGTGAACATGTCTTACTAGCGGATATTTAGAGTGAATTATTTAGCAGGCAAGATATGAAATTCTCAGTCAATTGTCCTATTATCTGAATGCAATAGTTTAATGCCTCTCCGACTGCATAAATGCATAGATCGTCAGCAATTTGCAAGATCTAAATGTTTTCCCCCACTAGATCATGTACATCCCTCCTATATGTTTTGAAAAGCAACTGGGGGCAAGATAGATCATTGCGGCAAGCGGCATTCGTAATTGTTTGTACACAATTTTCGATGATGATTTTCCGGTACAATAATACCTGATGTAAATCTGAGCAAATCTTTTGAACGGACCATAGTTAACCAGCTTATGCGTTAACATCGGTATCTATGCATTATCGTATGCAGTTGTTAAATCCGTAAATCATGATAGAAGGTTGTATACATGGAAGAACCCTGGAGATACTAAAAGGTATCAGATAGATTATATAATGGTAAGACAGAGATTTAGGAACCAGGTTTTAAATTGTAAGACATTTCCAGGGGCAGATGTGGACTCTGACCACAATCTATTGGTTATGACCTGTAGATTAAAACTGAAGAAACTGCAAAAAGGTGGGAATTTAAGGAGATGGGACCTGGATAAACTGAAAGAACCAGAGGTTGTACAGAGTTTCAGGGAGAGCATAAGGGAACAATTGACAGGAATGGGGGAAAGAAATACAGTAGAAGAAGAATGGGTAGCTTTGAGGGATGAAGTAGTGAAGGCAGCAGAGGATCAAGTAGGTAAAAAGACGAGGGCTAGTAGAAATCCTTGGGTAACAGAAGAAATATTGAATTTAATTGATGAAAGGAGAAAATATAAAAATGCAGTAAATGAAGCAGGCAAAAAGGAATACAAACGTCTCAAAAATGAGATCGACAGGAAGTGCAAAATGGCTAAGCAGGCATGGCTAGAGGACAAATGCAAGGATGTAGAGGCTTATCTCACTAGGGGTAAGATAGATACTGCCTACAGGAAAATTAAAGAGACCTTTGGAGATAAGAGAACCACTTGTATGAACATCAAGAGCTCAGATGGAAACCCAGTTCTAAGCAAAGAAGGGAAAGCAGAAAGGTGGAAGGAGTATATAGAGGGTCTATACAAGGGCGATGTACTTGAGGACAATATTATGGAAATGGATGAGGATGTATATGAAGATGAAATGGGAGATACGATACTGCGTGAAGAGTTTGACAGAGCACTGAAAGACCTGAGTCGAAACAAGGCCCCCGGAGTAGACAACATTCCACTGGAACTTCTGACGGTCTTGGGAGAGCCAGTCCTGACAAAACTCTACCATCTGGTGAGCAAGATGTATGAGACAGGTGAAATACCCTCAGACTTCAAGAAGAATATAATAATTCCATTCACAAAGAAAGCAGGTGTTGACAGATGTGAAAATTACCGAACAATCAGTTTAATAAGTCACAGCTGCAAAATACTAACACGAATTCTTTACAGACGAATGGAAAAACTAGTAGAAGCCGACCTCGGGGAAGATCAGTTTGGATTCCGTAGAAATACTGGAACACGTGAGGCAATACTGACCTTACGACTGATCTTAGAAGAAAGATTAAGGAAAGGCAAACCTACGTTTCTAGCATTTGTAGACTTAGAGAAAGCTTTTGACAATGTTGACTGGAATACTCTCTTTCAAATTCTAAAGGTCGCAGGGGTAAAATACAGGGAGCGAAAGGCTATTTACAATTTGTACAGAAACCAGATGGCAGTTATAAGAGTCGAGGGACATGAAAGGGAAGCAGCGGTGGGGAAGGGAGTAAGACAGGGTTGTAGCCTCTCCCCGATGTTATTCAATCTGTATATTGAGCAAGCAGTAAAGGAAACAAAAGAAAAATTTGGAGTAGGTATTAAAATCCATGGAGAAGAAATAAAAACTTTGAGGTTCGCCGATGACATTGTAATTCTGTCAGAGACAGCAAAGGACTTAGAAGAGCAGTTGAACGGAATGGATGGTATCTTGAAGGGGGGATATAAGATGAACATCAACAAAAGCAAAACGAGGATAATGGAATGTAGTCTAATTAAGTCGGGTGATGCTGAGGGAATTAGATTAGGGAATGAGACACTTGAAGTAGTAAAAGAGTTTTGCTATTTGGGGAGCAAAATAACTGATGATGGTCGAAGTAGAGAGGATATAAAATGTAGACTGGCAATGGCAAGGAAAGCGTTTCTGAAGAAGAAAAATTTGTTAACATCGAGTATGGATTTAAGTATCAGGAAGTCATTTCTGAAAGTATTTGTATGGAGTGTAGCCATGTATGGAAGTGAAACATGGACGGTAAATAGTTTGGACAAGAAGAGAGTAGAAGCTTTCGAAATGTGGTGCTACGGGAGAATGCTGAAGATTAGATGGGTAGATCACATAACTAATGAGGAAGTATTGAATAGGATTGGGGAGAAGAGAAGTTTGTGGCACACCTTGACCAGAAGAAGGGATCGGTTGGTAGGACATGTTCTGAGGCATCAAGGGATCACCAATTTAGTATTGGAGGGCAGCGTGGAGGGTAAAAATCGTAGAGGGAGACCAAGAGATGAATACACTAAGCAGATTCTGAAGGATGTAGGTTGCAGTAGGTACTGGGAGATGAAGAAGCTTGCACAGGATAGAGTAGCATGGAGAGCTGCATCAAACCAGTCTCAGGACTGAAGACCACAACAACAACAACAAATCCGTAAAAATTGTCAAACCCACATTGGTATGGTGAAATAAAAACTGTCTTTTCCCACCCATCACTCTAATCCATACTTAATCAGCCGTTACGATGTTTAGCGTGCACTGGTTTCTAGGATTCAACCATATTTTTTTGTCCTTGTCTTGTTTCTTAATTGTCACAGTCCTTGCTAGTTTCATGGATGGAATAACGATGCATTGATCGGTTCTCTATTGAAGATCTTAATTAGGTTCCTTTCCCCATTTTTGGTAGGCGCCAAAACATGTCGTAGTTAATATTTTCAGATTCAGTTGCAGTATATGTTTTGCATTTAACAGTGCTTTTTTCATCTCTGTTACACTACACAGTTGCAAAACATTGTGCATTGCATCCTCACATCTTTGTTGTGGTCTGGAAGCCGGCGAAAGAGAAGGAGCGGTGGAAGTTCCTGCAGGATTCCCTCTAACAGGTCCTGCTATGAACGCTTGATTTTCTGCTAGATTTCTAGGAGTGATGGTTTTTGTGAAAGTCGAAGAGATATCTTCTAACTTTTTCTTTACTCTTTCTCGAGTAGCTTCCGTATGTTTATTGAATCAATAAAAATCACCTGTTTTGATTCGCTCCATTATTCGAGTTAGAGGTTTTACTAGTGCTTCTTCAATGTTATTTGATTTCTCGTAACCATTGATTATTCTTTGCTGAAACGTTAAAAACTGATTCAAATTGCGCTACCAGGTAGTCCCCTGGGGTCGTGCAAGTGTTCACTTAGTGCACTACAGTCCAATGAGTCGAGACGCTTCGGCGGTCTGTAACTCACCCCCTGTACACTGCCCGCGACTGGTCCCTGTACACTTCCTGCGGCATTTCCCGGCCTACACGAACGAGGTGGTGTGCTTGTTGGCGTCCGACCTAATGACGCGTTCACTGTGTTCTCTGAGTTGATTGTGGATTTATTTACCTCTGGTAGACAAAGAAATCTCTTAGTGATACACCTGGGACTACATAAGATCAGTTTGTCATTGAGGGACAGCATTTCTGCTGACGCGTAACGATCTCTGCGTAAGACCTGTTTTTCAGTATGGCCAGCGCTCCTTTAAATGAGATGTTCCCAGGTGCAGCAATTTCATGGACTTGTCTCCTTTCGAAATACTTAGGGTACGCTTTGTCTGTTGCGTGATGTGCATCGCATCAGTTGGCTCAAGTGCACCTATCTGATTCATAGTATGACGTCCCGTGATCAACGTCACATCTGAATTTGATATGAGACTGCCCTCCCAAGAGTCCAAAACGTAAACGGCACAGGCAGCGAGTAGAGTTCCAATGAACATCGTGTACTGTAAATGAATGCGCGTGTCATTACTCTTTCAGTATTATTCTGTAGCATCATTTCATTCATTCTCCTAACCTCTAGTTATTTCACTGACGACTTTATATCTTACCTCCACTCCACCTGGTACACCCTGTTCGTAGAGTAGATGGTTTGGTACTTACGGTTCTAGCTGATGATCGACTAATGTATGCGACTGCATTGTTCTGTTTGCCTCTTTGTCCGTCCCCTCTTCCACTTTTAACCTATTTCTTTCGCTGGTGTAATATTCAAAATCTAGCCTCTTACCTCCGGCATTTTATCGTGATACAATTTTCCAGTGGCCATCGTATGGGTATTTCCTACCTTACCCGTTTTCTCTTCAATATGTACAACGTAAGGACCTGGATCTATTATTCTCTCTTGCTGTTTATTGTAATCTTAACTCAGAGTAGGGTTCTGCATAATCATACTTTGTTCCAAGCGATTGACTATGGATAGTTTACTTCAGCTATGTCTGACTGATCGACGTGTGTCATGTCTTACATTTCCTGATCTACCACATCACCTAATGCCATTCATTTACCAGCTCCACATTTTCTTTGCAGGCCTGCATCACGTTTCCTACCACTACACATATCAGAACTGCTATAGTCTTAGACCATGACTAAACTTAGTAGTGCATCTATTTAGTTGTTGTTCACAGCATTTACGTCAGTGTGACGTCTGTGGGGCGGGCCAGTCTGGTGGACTGCCACCTCCTTCACCCTACAACCCACAAAACATCACTTGGAGTCACTGCGCAGCTATTAGTCAATATTCACTTCCATACAGGTCTTGCTTTGAAAGAGTGCTTGTACACTATGTTTATTCGACCACAGTTCTGGTTACACTGACCAGTAAGTTGTATGGGGGTAACATAGACAGATACCACCCCTACCGACGTCTTATTGTTGGCAACGGAAACGCAAGTTTTCGACACACGCCAATAGCGCTCACGCAGGGACCCGGCGGAACCAGTGATGCGCGCCTGCTAGGCCACGCCTTCAGCAGCTCCGACTATGAGCGCACTCGGCCGCTGTGATACAGGATGGCCGGCGGCAGCTACACGCCCGTCTCTGTCGCAGTCTTCGGTTTTAGTAGCCTTCGCCACTTCACTTGTGTATGGATAGTGAGAGCCTCGCACTGCACGATGCTCCCCAGTTTGCTTCTTCTGATAGCTGGAGTCGACTGCTGTCTGTTCTTTTGTAAAGTTACTTCGCAACATTTGGAGAACGCTCTGTTTAATGTATTTACCTGTTCTCTAATCATTTCTGCTCCTATCTATCTTCCCTACGACAGTTGCTGCACCGCCCTGTAGCTCACCTCTCCTTACCACTGTGTACAAAGCAGTACACAGCAGTACGTTTCAACTCTCATACTTAAAACCCATCATTATTCCGATCGTCAAAACTTCTTCATACAGTAGGTACAGTGTCGTGATGAAATATATATTTTTTCGTTTTTTTTACAATCCAGGCATCTCTCACTATTTTCCCCATGCAGCTGTCAGAAGCAGAGTAGAATTCAAAAGGCATCATTCTACCCTACCAGAGGAAATCAGTTAGATGAAACTTTTCCATCAGATGAAATCATGTTCACGCTTTCTGGTGCAGGTACACCAGGTAAAAGCCACTAATTCGATTGCTGTTTTGTTTTCGCCCATATGAAGTGGACCCAAGTAGCAAAAGCATAAGTGTGCAAATTCGCTTGGATTCATTCAAAACGGTTCTACGATTGTTAATTCATGTCAACTACATGATGGTCGTTCTTGTGGTATATTTATGGCATCGGATATTTCGTACAAGCTTAAATGCAGACCGATTAAATATTTCCTGGAAAATTTCTACTGGTGATAAAAATTATGAAAAGAATATTAAGGTGACATTATTTATAGTTTATCCATTTAGATGAAACACAGAAAACAGAATTTAAGAGTTGGTTTAAAAACTATTTGACAGATCAGCTACATTTAACTTACCACATCGCAATGCACTTACAAAAATAGAAAAATAAAATAAAAAAATTAAAAATTTCATCGACACTAGCAACATATCTGTGCTAGAACGATTATTCGTGGCTAGAACAGATTAAAAATGGTTCAAATGGCTCTAAGCACTATGGGGCTTAACATCTGAGGTCATCAGTCTCCTAGACTTAGAACTACTTAAACGTAAGTAACCTAAGGACATCACACACATCCATGCCCGAGGCAGGATTCGAACCTGCGATCGTAACAGCAGCGCGGTGCCGAATTAAAGCGCCTAGAACCGCTCGGTCACTGCGGCCAGCGAACAAATTAAGATCGTGTAATGGAGCGCTAGCGCTGGGCGTTAACGCAGCGGCTGCGGTGTGTCGCAGAGACCTGTCGAAGCACACGCACCTGGTGACGCTGGCGTTCAGCGACAAGCAGAAGGAGGCGGAGTACCAGCACCACAAGGAGTCCTTCGGCAGCGTCTCCGTGCTGGGCTGCCCGCTCGCCCTGCTGCTCATCACCGTGGCCCGCGTCGTCGTGCTGCCCAGGTATGCGTGCGCGTCTTCTGCGCCTCTCATTATTTATAAAGTGCACATTTCGTACTCGTTCGTTGCTCCACTCCTTAATATATGCTTAATTATTTATTTTTAGTCACTCAGAAGCTCCCTTCACCATACTATACATCATCCTCTTGATCTTTTTCCAAGTTTGTTCTTCTTTTCTTCTTTCCTCTTTAAAAAATTCAATTCCGATTCCAAGTTGTCGTCATCGTTTTATGGAAGGCACGTGTTGAACAGTGCTTGCTTCTGGGCTGGGTGGTGGTGCGAAGTAGCATCTACATATCTGTTTGTGTTAGTTGGCTTTCTGTACACCTAGGGTGTTATCAGATCTTCAGTAAACCAACACATCTAGGAACGGGAGATCGACCTCACTCTCAAGCAGTTCTCAATACTCTCTCCTCACGTGCCTTTCGTGTAAGCGATGACTACAACTTGGAACCGGAGTTGAATTTTTTAAAGAGGACATTGAAGGCAAATGGGTATGATAGTTATTCTGCTTTTAGGCGGAATATTTATAACGCTGATAAGAATGTCGAGGAACCGCCTTTTCACTCTGTTAGGATACCGTTTGTTTCTGGGGTCACTGACCGCAGAAACAGAATTCATAAAGAAAAATGGTATTCAGACTTTTTTTTTAGTCAATACAAAATAAAAGATTTTCCGACGGAAAACGGATGCACCTGATTGCCTCCACAATGCAAGCGTCTATCAAGTGACATGTGGCTGCGGCAAAGTGTATACAGGCGAAACGGGAAGAACTGTTAAGGAATGCATTAAAGAACACGAACGGCACATGCGGCTGAAACAAAGCGCAAAATCGGCAGTAGCGGAACGTCAGGAGAACTGTGGCTCTGACATCGATTTTAATACCGTACGTGTACTGGCTAAGGAAACAAACATTTGTAGAAGGAAAGTCCGAGAAGCGGTAGAAATTTCCAACAATGCATGTAAGTTCAATAGAGGACGGCTACAGGCTTCTGGCATCATGGCTCCCCGCCATTAAGGAAGTGAATACGCGGCCGCGGGGTGCGAGCGACGTAAACAACGCGCTGCAAGTCACTTCGGTGGACAGTAATATTTTGGGTAAACATTGACCCTCTCTTGCTCTGTCTGTTTCGCATCTAGCCAATGATGATGACCAACCAATAGCAGTAGCTGGAATTTCAACCAATACCCCTTTTCCAGTGTAAGTGTGGAATAGTGCCTTTCTATCCAATGACGATAGGCCACCAATGGTATCTACAGATCAGCCAATAACGCCCCTTCTTCTGCATCAGAGCGGGAATACTACCCTACGATTATGGCCCACCAATGGTAGCCATACGAATTTTAACCAGTACTATCACTTCTCCAGCACGAACGTGAGAGGACGCGACACGCGTCTCTGACAGTGTTCTAGCAGTAATGGACACCATAAGATCCTGAGAAAGATACCGGCAGAGGGGTCCAACGTCGGTCATTTTAGTACAAATATGACGCGGCCTAATAACCAAGAAGATTTTAACTTCAATTACAACGGCCCGAAAGCCTGCAAAATTACATATAAAAGTAATTTGCTTTCAACTGATGTAATATACGCCTATTTTGTGAGTTATTTGCCCAAATTTCGCTATTACTCTATTGTGGTGATTTATTGTTCAAATAGCCTGCGTAAAAGAGGTCAGCGCATATTGTCACTATGTCAGCACGTTTCGCACTCACGGACGATGGCATTTTCAGGGACGTGCTGAGCGTGTCTCTCGCCGGCGTCGCCGTGCTGCTGCTGCTGGCACTGGCGCTCGTGTCTGTCGCGGAGTTCTTCCCCTCGGTAAGTACGCAGTTCTGCGCCTGCAGATATCAGAATCGAATAACTATCAACACGTTGGTGCCTTTACCTGTGCTCAGCAGCCCCTACACCGCATTCATACTAACATTTACTCTTTTCAGAGACATCACGTGTGAAATGCTCAACTGTGGAGTCGTTTTCTTTCCTATCCATACTCACATACCAATATTATACACAGAAGCGCCAAACAAACTAGTACAGGCATGCCTAATCAAGTACACAGACATCTAAACAGACAGAATACGGCACTACGGTCGGCAACGCCTACATACGACAACATGTGTCTGGTGCAGTTGTTACCTCGGTTACTACTGCTACAATGGCAGGTTATCAAGATTTAAATCTGTCTGAACTTGTTGTTATAGTCAACGCACAAGCGATGGGATACAGAATCTCAGAGGCAGCGATTAAGTAGGGATTTTTTCGTACGACAGTTTCACGAGTATCAGGAATCCGATAAAACATCAAATCTCCGACATAACTGTGGCCGGAAAAAGATCCTGCAAGAACGGGACCAACGACGACTGAAGAGAAACGTTCAATGTTACAGAAGTGCAACCCTTCCGCAAATTGCTGCAGGTTTCAATACTGAGCCATCACCAATTGTCAGCCTGCTAACCATTCAACGAAACATCACCGACATGGGCTTTCGCAGTCGAAACGTCACGCGTGTGCACTTAATGACTGCATGACACAAAGCTTTACGCCTCGCCTGAGCCCGTCAGTACCGACATTGGACTGTTGATGATTGCAAACTTGTTGCCTGGTCGGGCGAGTCTCTTTTCAAATTGTATCGAGCGGATGAACATGTACAGGTATGGAGACAACCTCATGAATCCATGGATCTTGCAAGTCAGCAAGGGAATGTTCAAGCTGGCGGAGACTCTGTAATGGTGTGGGGCATGTGTAGTTGGAGTGATATGGGAGCCCTGATACGTCTAGATACGACTCTGACAGGTGACACTTCCGGAAGCAGTCTGATCACCTGCGCTCCATTCACCTCCTTCGACAATTCCAGAGGACAATGCGACATCCACACGTCCAGAATTGCTACAGAGTGGCTCCAGGATCACTCTTCTGAGTTTAAACTCTTCCGCTGGCCACCAAACTTCCCAAACATGAACTTTATTGAGCATATCTGGGATGCCTTGTAACGAGCTGTTCGGCAGAGATCTCGGCCCCCTTGTACTCTTACGGATTTATGGACAGCCTGCAATTCATGCTGTCAGTTCCTTCCACGACTACTTCAGACATTAGTCGACTCCATGCCACGTCTTTTTGCGGTTCTTCTGCGTAGTCACGGGGGCCCTACACGATATTAGGCAGGTGTACCAGTTTCTTTGGCGTTTCAGTGTAAATGCGAAAGTAACTGACTGTTAAGTTTTCACGACTACACTGTTGAAACGATCTTAATGAAATTTGATATGGAGATAGCTTGAACTCTGAGTAAGAACACAGGCTACTTTACAATGACTTAAAGACTGCAACGCAAATTAGGCAAAAGCACTTACTTTTTGAAAGAGCCATTTATTCTTTGACTTTTGAACTTAATCTTTACTCTTCAAGGGACATCAAAAAGTAATTTGCACATTATTGTGGCAGGTGAAGTAACTTTTATTGAATGCTGCAACACACTTCAAAGTGTCGCAAATACATGACACTGTTTCTCAACACAATCACAATGTCTCTGTAAACAATAGTCAATACGTTCTACATACCAATCGAGAAAAATCTGCTTCTTGATCACGGTGCTATTCGACAACTTCTCTAACTATCTCTGATCAATTAAATATTTTAGCTAAAAACATTCTAAAGCCAAGATGGCATAAATGTCTCTTTATTTAAAACACCCAGTTTCGACAGACTTAGCTGTCATCTTCAGATCGTAAAAAATGGATGGTAACTGAAGAAAACGACATTACACTCTCAACCACCGAAACGCAACGTCGGCAAGACAGTTGGTAGTATACTGTCGGAGAGGATCGTCGCCGATGCTTTGAAATGGAAGTTTCTTATGTAGCAGGGGCAAATTATATAGTTTCACCTGAGTGCTTCGGTAGCTAGGTTTTTGAATCTCTGCATATTAATCTAATTTATATAGTTTCTCGGGTCAGTTCCTGCGTTTTCGTCAGCATCTGCAGTAGCGTTCTGCAGCACGTGCCGATAGTCCGATTACATGGGTAGTTTAGTTTTCCACAGTCTTCAGTATGGATATGAACTGTGATTATCGTGTGTGGATGGAAGCAGAATTGGTGACACTTCGCTCTCAGCTCCAGGTTGTGATTGCTTCGGTTACACAGCTTAAGGCTGCAGTAGCTGGGCACCACTGTTGTGGGCCAGCTGTGGGGATCCAACAGACGTCCAATACGCCCAGTCCTCTGATCGGTCCTCACCGGTGGCCAGCCCAGTTACTGCTCGCATTGAGGTTAACCTCTCACCGTGAACGAGTGGGAGGTCGCCCTGGGGCGTTGCAGGTGGTGAAAGACTTCCCAGTGGGCCACAGGTAAGGCCTCCCCAGTTTGTCTGACTAACAGGTTCCAGGTGGTGTCTGTGGCTGACGCTGTCGCAGAGCCACATGCCTGCGCCTGTCCTGTTTCAGAGGAAACCTCTAAGCGGGAAAGATCCGGGCAATCACAGAGGGTGGGATTATTGATAGTTGGGAGCTCCAACGTTAGGCACGTTATGGTGCCCCTTAGGGACATGGCTGCCAAGAATGGGAAGAAAACCAATGTACACTCTGTGACCAAACTGAGTGGAGTCATTCCAGACATGGAACGAGTCCTTCCGGATGTCATGAAGAGCACAGGGTGCAAAATGGTTCAAATGGCTCTGAGCACTATGGGACTTAACATCTGTGGTCATCAGTCCCCTAGAACTTAGAACTACTTAAACCTAACTAACCTAAGGACATCACACACATCCATGCCCGAGGCAGGATTCGAACCTGCGTCCGTAGTGATCACCCGGTTCCAGACTGAAGTGCCTAGAACCGCACGGCCACCACAGGGTGCAGCCAACTGCAGGTGGTGGCTCACGTCGGTACCAATGATGTATGTCACTTTGGATCAGAAGAGATTCTCTCTGGTTTCGAGCAGCTAACAGGAGTGGTAAAGGCTGCCAGTCTTGCTTGCGAGGTGAAGGCAGGGCTCACCATTTGTAGCATAGTCGACAGGACCCATTGCAGAACTCTGGTACAGAGTCGAGTGGAGGGTCTGAATCAGAGGCTCAGATGGTTCTGCGGCCGTGTAGTCTGCAGATTCCTCGACTTGCGCCATAGGGTGGTTGGGTTTAGGGTTCAGCTGAATTGGTCAGGAGTCCACTATAATCAGGAGGCGCCTACATGGACAGCAGGGACTTTGTGGCGTGGACTGGACGGTTTTTTAGGTTAGAGGGTCTCGGGAAAACGCAGAAAGGACTTCAGTCACAAAGGGTGAAGGCCGAACACAGGAAAAACGTAGATACAGGAACCATCGATATAACAGTTGTAAATTGTTGTAGCTGTGTTGAGAAAGTACCAGAGCTCCAAGCGCTAATAGAAAGCACTGATGCTCAAATCCATATAGGCACTGAAAGCTGGCTAAAATCAAAGATCAGGCAAAATTTTTGCAAAGAACCAAACGGTGTTCCGAAAGGATAGGCTAAACACGGTTGGCGGTTGCGTGTTTGTTGCTGTCAGAAGTAGTTTATGTTGTCGCGAAATTGACGTATGTAAGTCCTCTGAGTTAATGTGGTCAGAGGTCATTGTTGGCAACTGGAATAGAGTAATAATTGGATCCTTTTACCGAACTCCCAATTCAGATGATAAATGGTTCATTGGCTCCAAGCACTATGGGACTTAACATCTGTGGTCATCAGTCCCCTAGAACTTAGAACTACTTAAACCTAACTAACCTAAGGACATCACACACATCCATGCCCGAGGCAAGATTCGAACCTGCGACCGTAGCAGTAGCGCGGGTCCGGACTGAGCGCCTAGAACCGCTAGACCACCGCAGTCGGCTTCAGATGATACAATTGCTGAAAGGTTCAAAGAAAACTTGAGTTTAATTTCAAGCACGTACCCGACTCTTACAATTATAATTGGTGGTGACTGTAATTTTCCCTCAATATGTTGGCGAAATTATATGTTTATTTCCGGAGGAGCACATAAAACATCATCCGAAATTGTGCTAAACGCATTCTCTGAAAATTATTTCAAGCAGTTAGTTCATAAACCCACGCGAATAGTAAACAGTTGTGAAAACACACTTGACCTATTAGCAATAAATAATCCTGAGTTAATAACGAGCACCAAAACGGATACAGGAATTAGTGAACACAGAGTTGTCGTAGCGAGACTGAATATTCTAACCCCCAAACCCTCCAATACTAAAAGAAAAATATACCTATTCAAAAAAGTAAAATAAATTCACTTGACGCCTTCCTGGAAGACAGTCTCCACTTATTGGCAGCAATTGAAAGAATTCTACCAAATAAATTAACAAACGACGGAGCTAATCCTCCTTGGAACACAAAACGGATCAGAACACTGTTGCAGAAACAACTATATAAATATGCCACATTTAAACAGACGCAAAATCTCCAAGATTGGAGATCTTTCACAGAAGCTCGAAATTTAGCGCGGACTTCAATGCGAGATGCTTATAATAGTTTCCACAACGAAACTTTCGTCTCGAAACATGGCAGAAAATCCAAAGAGATTCTGGTCATATTTGAAGTGTGCTAGCGGTATGACACAATCAGTGCCTTCTCTGCGCGATAGCTCAAAATGTTCAAATGTGTGTGAAATCTTATGGGACTTAACTGCTAAGGTCATCAGTTCCTAAGTATACACACTACTTAACCTAAATTATCCTAAGGACAAACACACACACCCATGCCCGAGGGAGGACTCGAATCTCCGTCGGGACCAGCCGCACAGTCTATGACAGCAGCGCCTTAGACCGCTCGGCTGCGCGATAGCAATGGAGATGCTATCGAAGACAGTGCTGCCAAGTCAGAGTTAGTAAACAAAGCCTTTCGAAATGCCTTCACAAAAGAAGACGAAGTATTTATTCCAGGATTCGATTGAAGAACAGCTGCCAACATGAGTGACGTAGTAGTAAATATCCTCGGAGTAGTGAAGCAACTTAAATCACTTAATAAAAGCAAGTCTTCTGGTCCAGACTGTATACCAATTAGGTTCCTTTCCGAGTATGCTGATGCATCAGCTCCATACTTAACAATCATATACGAAAGATCCGTACCCAAGGACTGGAAAGTTTCACAGGTCACACCAATATTCAAGAAAGGTAGTAGGAGTAATCCTGTAAATTACAGGCCCATTACATTAACATCGATATGGAGAAGGATTTTAGAACATATATTGTGTTCAAACATTGTGAATTACCTCGAAGAAAACGGTGTATTGACACATAGTCAACACGGATTTAGAAAACATCGTTCTTGTAAAACACAACTAGCTCTTTACTCGCATGAAGTGTTGAGTGCTATTGACATGGGATTTCAAATTTATTCTGTATTTCTGTATTTCCGGAAAGCTTTTGACACTGTACCACACAAGTCGCTTATAGCGAAATTGCGTGAATATGGAAAATCGTCTTAGTTATGTGACTGGATTTGTGATTTCCTATCAGAGAGGTCACAGTTTTTAGTAAGTGACGGAAAGTCTTCGAGTGATTTCTGGCGTTCTACAAGTTAGTGTTATAGGCCCTTTGCCGTTTTTTATCTGTAGAAACGATTTGGGATACAATATGAGCAGCCGTGTTAGGTTGTTTGCAGATGACGCTGTCGTCAGAAGAGCAAAACAAATTGAAAAACGATTTAGAAAAAATATCTGTATGATGCAAAAATTGGCATTTGACCCAAAATAAGGAAAACTGTGAGGTCATCCAGATGAGTAATAAAAGGAATCCGTTAAACTTCGGTTATACGATAAATCAGTCAACTCTAAAGTCCGTAAATTCAACTAAATATCTAGGATGTACAATTACAAATAACTTAATTTGGAAGGAACACATAGAAAATGTTGTGGGGAAGACTAATCAAAGACTGCGTTTTATTGGTAGGACACTTAGAAAATGTAATAGATCTACTAAGGAGACTGCCTACACTACGCTTGTCCGTCCACTTTTAGAATACTTCTGCGTAGTGTGGTATCCTTAGAATGGATGGAGTGCGTCGAAAAAGTTCAAAGCATGGCAGCACGTTTAGTATTATCGCGAAATAGGGGAGAGAGTGTTACTGAAATGATACAGGATTTGGGATGGATATCATTAAAACAAAGGCGTTTTTTTCGTTACGGAGCAAACTTCTCACGAAATTCCAATCACCAACTTTCTCCTCCAAATGCGAAAATATTTTGTTGACGCCGACCTACATAGGGAGAAACGAGCACCATGATAAAGTAAGGGAAATCAGAGCTCGTACTAAAAGACATATGTTTTCGTTCTTTGCGCGTTAAAAGAGATTGGAAAAATAGAAAACTGTGAAGGTGGTCCAGTGAACCCTCTGCCAGACACATAGACGTGATTTGCAGAGTATCCATGTAGACGTAAATGCAGATATTACGTCTTCAACACTACAGAGACTTCTGCGTGTGCAAGACCTGCTTAAAGGCATCCGAGTAATCCATAGAAGAATGGTGTCCAAATGATGTTTTGCGGCATTATTTTACAAATTTCACGAGGGAAGCTATTTGGTTAACTATGAACCACATGCATATTAAAAGCAGGGGAACTCCTTTCCTTCACATACTGCACAATTTCAGATTTCTAGAAAAAAATAACAGTCATTTACAGTAATTGCACACTTCCTTTTATTTTTGTGTTTCAGTTTTCTCGACTAAGTTTAACTATTTTCATTATTATTTTGATGTAAGAAAGATGACACGCGCCGGACAAAGAAAAGTCGGGAGGAAGAAAAACCAGCATTTAAAATTAAACTGTTCGCCAAAAACTTAAATGTCCTGTTGAGGTCTAGTTATGCTTCCTCATCATCAGAGTCTCTAGTCCACAGCTCCCGTCAAAATACCTATCTTTTGTTGTTAGTTGTCTCGGGGTGCAAGTCCACAGATTTTTTTAGGTGAGCTTGGGTGTATAAAACTTTCTAGTAACGCTCTTTTATTACTGTTCAGTTCAAAAACAAAGACTTCTTAAACTGGATTAGTCAGCATTGCCAACAAATTATTTAATAATTCTAAAAACCAGAAGCGCTTTCCTAACTAAGTCAGAACTCTACAGAAATTGTCCACACAACTGCCCACCTTCTTCCGCGACTGCTCCTTTTGCTTTGGTGGCTTCTGACCTTCTAACGTCATTTTCATAGCGACAAACAAGCCCTACCTAAGAATTACGACGTGTAGTACTTTTTTGAGGGGGAGGGGAGGAGTAGGGTGTTACCAGTTTTCTGACTAGTTTGATACAAGCCGCAACGAATTCATGTCTTGTGTGAGCCTCACAGCAGCAGTTGCACTCATCCTCACTCACTTGGGGGATTATTCTAATCTCGACCTTCCCATACAGCTTTTACCCTCTACAGATCCCTCCGTTAACATGGAAATTATTCGCTGATATCATAGCACATATCATCGTGTCCCCGCTTGTTGTCAGTGTCCTAAGTACGTTCCTTTTCTCGTCTCTTCTGCGGAGAAAGTCCTCATTTCTTATTTGATTAGCCTGTCTAATTTTCAGCATCCTTCTGTGGTAGCTCGCTTCGAGTCTCTTCTTTCCCAGTTTTCCCCAGCCCATCATCCATATAAATTAAGATTCGTATAATTTTCAATTACCCGAAGGCCAATTTTCCTATTCAGTGGAGCGAAACACTATTCAGGGATCCATGAAGCCCGCCGGTTCCGTTCACAGGCAAATTGTATTTAGACTATACTTTCAGGATCGCATTGAAATTGGTAAAAGGGCTAAATCATACAAAACGTAAAATCATTAAAAATGGCGAAGTAAAAATCAAACAAAGTTACTAACATTTATATCAAAAGATTCTGTTTGATATGATGATTACTAAACGTACATTGGACTTTCACTAGGGAAAGCATCAGCAGACTTGTCGATGAATGTGTATCGATCTTTTGATTAAATACCTGTCATTTTAAATGATTTTTATTATTAGAATCGAGATATTTTGGCCGTTTGTTTTGTTTTAAATACGTCAATTCTTTAAATTGGCTTTTTTTTAAAAAATAGTGTTAAAACTAAGATGAGCCATGCTTCGACATCAGGCTTTGCATGTTTCGTTCGTGGAAGCTATCCCCGACACAACCTGTTACGCCTCCATAGAAGACGACTCTCGGTGTATGTAAGTATAGCCGGAAGTAATTTGTCAAAGGCGACTTGAACCACACGAACAAAACTGATAAATTAAAACTGTGTGCCGGACCGAGACTCGAACTCGGGACCTTTGCCTTTCGCGGGCAAGTGCTCTAGCAACTTTTTTTTTTATAGAATAATCATATATAAAAAAGAAGGGTAAGAAATATAGGACTGAAGTGACATCCTCGTCACTTCACTGGGAGTACATCCTATCCCTCGAAACAACGTAAACCTGGAACTCCTCACCGCTTCGGGGGGTTATGAAACATGCTGCCTAGAAAGTTCGCAAAATGCGTTTTATATTTAGAGTGGCGTCGGATGATTTCGTGTTGTTCTAGTAGATAATGCCAATAGTCCATGCCCGATATCAAGGTCCGCGAGAGCACGTAGTGCGATGCGTGTCCTCCAATCCATCGGATTGCCGAAGTTTTTTGTGAGGGGAAAAATACAGCGTCAGGGAAAAATAAAGCGTCCGTCGTGATCGTTGATTCGTCGGTGCGTCGGAGGAGGGCCATGATGCGTTGCGTCAGCCGCAAACATCCTTTGCCTCACCGCACTGCAGAGAATGTTCGTCGGTGTCCTGCATGCCACATATAAGGCAGAGCGGGGAATCTACCATGCGAATGTCGTACAATCGTTGGCGGTTGACTGTCTTGCGGTTGATTAGTGTATACCATGACGATCGCGCTGCTGTGGTGAGGAGAGGTGTATGGACAGCTCGCCAAATCTGTCGCCAGTTTCGTGTTGGGTATTTAAGTTCGACAACATTGCTGCCATGATGACGCCGCAAGTATCGATATACACTCCTGGAAATGGAAAAAAGAACACATTGACACCGGTGTGTCAGACCCACCATACTTGCTCCGGACACTGCGAGAGGGCTGTACAAGCAATGATCACACGCACGGCACAGCGGACACACCAGGAACCGCGGTGTTGGCCGTCGAATGGCGCTAGCTGCGCAGCATTTGTGCACCGCCGCCGTCAGTGTCAGCCAGTTTGCCGTGGCATACGGAGCTCCATCGCAGTCTTTAACACTGGTAGCATGCCGCGACAGCGTGGACGTGAACCGTATGTGCAGTTGACGGACTTTGAGCGAGGGCGTATAGTGGGCATGCGGGAGGCCGGGTGGACGTACCGCCGAATTGCTCAACACGTGGGGCGTGAGGTCTCCACAGTACATCGATGTTGTCGCCAGTGGTCGGCGGAAGGTGCACGTGCCCGTCGACCTGGGACCGGACCGCAGCGACGCACGGATGCACGCCAAGACCGTAGGATCCTACGCAGTGCCGTAGGGGACCGCACCGCCACTTCCCAGCAAATTAGGGACACTGTTGCTCCTGGGGTATCGGCGAGGACCATTCGCAACCGTCTCCATGAAGCTGGGCTACGGTCCCGCACACCGTTAGGCCGTCTTCCGCTCACGCCCCAACATCGTGCAGCCCGCCTCCAGTGGTGTCGCGACAGGCGTGAATGGAGGGACAAATGGAGACGTGTCGTCTTCAGCGATGAGAGTCGCTTCTGCCTTGGTGCCAATGATGGTCGTATGCGTGTTTGGCGCCGTGCAGGTGAGCGCCACAATCAGGACTGCATACGACCGAGGCACACAGGGCCAACACCCGGCATCATGGTGTGGGGAGCGATCTCCTACACTGGCCGTACACCACTGGTGATCGTCGAGGGGACACTGAATAGTGCACGGTACATCCAAACCGTAATCGAACCCATCGTTCTACCATTCCTAGACCCGCAAGGGAACTTGCTGTTCGAACAGGACAATGCACGTCCGCATGTATCCCGTGCCACCCAACGTGCTCTAGAAGGTGTAAGTCAACTACCCTGGCCAGCAAGATCTCCGGATCTGTCCCCCATTGAGCATGTTTGGGACTGGATGAAGCGTCGTCTCACCCGGTTTGCACGTCCAGCACGAACGCTGGTCCAACTGAGGCGCCAGGTGGAAATGGCATGGCAAGTCGTTCCACAGGACTACATCCAGCATCTCTACGATCGTCTCCATGGGAGAATAGCAGCCTGCATTGCTGCGAAAGGTGGATATACACTGTACTAGTGCCGACATTGTGCATGCTCTGTTGCCTGTGTCTATGTGCCTGTGGTTCTGTCAGTGTGATCATGTGATGTATCTGACCCCAGGAATGTGTCAATAAAGTTTCCCCTTCCTGGGACAATGAATTCACGGTGTTCTTATTTCAATTTCCAGGAGTGTATCTCACGGGTAGTGGGGATTCTTGGAGAAGGTATCTGTAACTGGACATAACTAAAATTGACAAAAAATCGCGCGACGTGAGAAAAAGAGGGCGACATTGTGCCTACCGCCACCGGTGGTTCAAAGGACGTGGGAAGAAGCACATCCAGGATGGCCGACGTGATGGCGTGTTGCCGTTGGTTCCAAGTGCGTAGCGTCGCTTGCAGGTATAGAGCTAGAGCCTTGTTCTGCGCATCCGTGAGGTTAAGTCCTCCAGATTGGTGTGGGAGAGTTAAAGTCTTGTATTTGATCTTAAACAACATTCCTTGGCTGACATAGTATCCAAAGGTCGCCATTAATCTGTCAGCAATACCATGTGGCATTGGCAGTACCTGTGCCAGGTGCGGCAGTCGCGAGGCCAGGCGAACAGTAGTGTAGTCCACCATTTGGAGCAGGTCGTGCGTTCGGAGTGAATTGTTGCGTATGTGCAGTCGGACGTTCTGGAGGAGACGTCGATAGCTCGCCGCCGCTGATTGCCGTAGCGATCGGGTGAACAATACACCTAAGCATCGCAAGATGTCCACCGTCGTAAACGGACTGTGCAGAGCGTCCAGCCCTCGACCGATGTGCATGATCATGGTTTTATTCATGTTGACCCTGCTTCCCGCAGTTACTCCGTACGTAGTAAGAAGGGTAACCACCTGACTTACTTCGTTCTCCGACCGGACGAGTATCATCAAGGCGTCGGCATATGCACGACACGTGAAGGAGCTCGCACGGAGTCGGACGCCTGTTAGAGTCCGTATAAGAGTCTGCATCAATGGTTCGAGCGCTATTGTAAACAGTATAATCGACAAGGGACATCGTTGCCAAACTGAGCTGCAAACAGGAATCGTTCCTACCTCCCTGTCACTGACTCTCACCGTCGAAGAAGCGCCGCGAAGGAGGCGCATGAGGACGGTAATAAAATCCTGTGGTATCCCCATGCGTCGCATGGTCGAGTCAAAGAAATCATGGTTGATCCTGTCAAAGGCACGATCAAAATCCACTGATACGAACGCCGCTCGCATGCGACAAGCTTCCGTCAGGGAAATTACGTCACGGTATTCGCCGAGGATAGTATGTATGTTGCTCCGAACCCCTAGGCAAGCCTGGTCTGGTGGTATTGTCTTGAATATTACAGTCTTGAGCCTTGCCGCCAACATTCGCGCAAAGATCTTATAATCAGTATTGAGCATCGTGAGCGGTCTAAATTGATGGGCGCTGACACTCGCTGTCGATTTCGGTATCGGTATAAGTAGTCCCGCCACGAACTGCGACGGAACGTCCGTGTCAGGGCTCAATAACTCATTATACATCAATACCAACTGGGACATCATTAAATCCGCAAATGCGCGGTAAAATTCGAGTGTCAACCCCTCTGGCCCAGGGGATTTATGCACCGCACCCTTCGCGAGTGCGCTCCGGATGTCATCTTCCGTTTGGGGTTCCAATAGCGCCTCTGCATCCGAACCATCCACCTCCGTATGCATCTGTCACAAAATTTCTTTTCCTGTCCGATTGTCCGTCGGCGTCCCAGTGAAAAGGAGGCGGTAATGCTCCAGAAACTCAGCAGCAATGTCCTGTTGTGACGTCAAGGGCCGACCATCGTCATCATGGAGGACTGTGATTAGGGATCGGCGATTACGCGCATGTCCCTTGGACACATGATGCATGCCAATACGTTCTCCATCGACGTTGTCCAAGCACCGAGCACGGATCGAAAGTCCCTCCAGTCGACGTCTCGTGATCGATAAAATGCAGGCCTGAATGCGATGGGGCCCTGGAGGACAGGTCGCGGAGCACCGTGTAGTAATAATCAAGTGTATCTCGGAGCCATTACCTTTTTCCTTGCCATACGTGATGAGAGCTCTTCGTATCGCCGGTTTTGCACACTGCAGCCACCACGAAAGAACAGTACAGTGCAGCGGCAGACGGCGAGTGCAAGTCTGCCATGTTTCTTCGATCCACTGGCGACATTCGAGATCCACCAATAAGGATGAATTAAGTTTCCAGGAACTGCGACTCCGCCAGACCCTCTGCCGTGGGAGGGTTAACGTGCATAAATATGCAAGGTGATCCGTAAAAGCTGTGGGCCAACGTTCAGCAGCCAACACGTGATCTCTTAATCCGTCAGAAACATAAATCCGATCCAGCCTGCTCGCCGAGTGGCTAGTAAAATACGTGTAGCCCTCTCGCTGCCCATGGATCTTTTCCCACGTGTCCATAAGGGCCATGTACCGGCAGATCGTGTTCAATGCGTGGCAGGAGCTGAAATTAGGAGTTTGATCCTTCGGTGTGAGTACACAGTTAAAATCCCCCCCTACCAAGATGTGATCATACGTCCCACGGGATAGGGGGGAAATCTCCTCCGAGTAGAATCGTGCACGCGCCTGTCGATTGTCAGATCCGGAGGGTGCATAGATGTTGACGATACGAATGCCGTTCACGGTCATAGCCAAACCCCGAGCCGAAGGAAGGTAATCGAGGTCACACATCGGAATCCCTTCCCGGACTAGTATCGCTGTGCCACGTCCTCCATCTGGAGTCGGCGCTAGGTAAGTGTTGTATCCATGCACGTCGGGAAAAGCAGCATTGCAGGTTTCCTGCATCAGCAGAATATCAACGTCAGTGGCGTAAATCATATCCTGGAGGAGTTGCATCTTTGCAAGCGAACGTGCGGTGTTAATGTTCAATGTGCCCACCTTATATGCTTGGTTCGTTGTCGTTGTCATGCTCGTGTCATGTCCTTGAGAACTCCAAGGGCTTTAGTCCACTATTCGTGCTCAGAGAGGTGCCCGCCAACGGGCTGCCCTCCTTTGTTGTCGTTCCGTGGTGTGCATCCTGTAGGTGAGTGGTCATCATTAGGGGGTGGCAATTCCTGTATGTCTTCGACTGGATCCGCCCAGTCGCAGTGGTCATCCATCCGAGAAACGTCATTTGATTTATTTCGACGTGGCTGCTGGGATATTGGTATCCCTGACTCCTTCGTCGGCAGCGCTGGCATGGCTGGCCATCGTAGATCACAATAGCTCGACATCCGCCAATGTATAAATAAGACGGGATATGTTTAGTAAGGACGATGCGCACCTGTCGCACGCCGTTTAGCACAGGATAGGTATTAAAACTTGCCCAGCGTTCAGGCGTATGACTAAGTACCGTTCCATATGGTCGCAGCGATTCAGTAACCATCGATTCTGGCACCTCAAACGACAATTCAAAGATCCGAATGACCCTCACACCCAATCCTGAAGGAGCTACTGTTACATCGCTGATATGGACATCAGAGTATCGAAATTTAAATCCTCTTTCAGTAGCGGAGAGAGTTCTTTCACACGCAGCTTCATCGGTCATCTTTACGTACATTGTACTGCTTACAATGGACAGGTGTATTCCAATTATGTCTGCAGCAGGTAAACGAGCTTCTTCCCTCAAAAAACGCTCTATTTCGAAAGCTTTGGGTCTAGCAAATTCGTTGTCGAACGTAAATTGCAGCGTAGTCTTTCGAAAATTGTGTGCCATGGCGATCGAGTCAGACAACAACACGCGCGAGTACCGACGGTGTAAACACTTCCTCGACCACGCGCGCCCGCGGCCGGGACAGCAGGTCCGTGCCACGCCACCGCCTAAAGCAGACTGACTGAGCTACCCAAGCACGACTCACGCCCCGTCCTCACAGCTTTACTTCTGCCAGTATCTCGTCTCCTACCTTCCAAAGTTTACAGAAGAATGACGAGGTACTGGCAGAAGTAAAGCTGTGAGGACGGGGCGTGAGTCGTGCTTGGGTAGCTCAGTTGGTAGAGCACTTGCCCGCGAAAGGCAAAGGTCCCGAGTTCGAGTCGCGGTCCGGCACACAGTTTTAATCTGCCAGAAAGTTTCATATCAGCGCACACTCCGCTGTAGAATGAAAATTTTATTCTAAAAACTGATAAAGTAATTACCTGTGTGTGGATAAAAATCCTACAACAAGACCGTAAATATTTCTTTAGTGATTACCGATTTCGGCTCACTGGCGAGCCATCTTCAGATCAATCTCAAATGCTGTTCGGTGTGTGACAATCATTACACATCGTCGTATTCTTAGAGCTAAATTACCATAAAATGAACACACGTGATTGTTACGTAGACTGACAACGTTAATCACTAATGTCAAAGAATGACAAAAGTAAATACAGTTACCGGATACCAATTATTGAAATATATGACATAAAATCGTTCATAAATTCTGAACGGTTTGCGTTAAGACGTTCAAACTGCACGGTTGGCCGATGGGCATAATGGGAAATAGTATGCACATGATGGTTTGGGTTGGCGACAAAGCCCACTTTCATTTGGATGGGTTCGTCAATAAGCAAAATTGATACACTTGAGGGACTGATAACCAGCATTTCACGATCGAGAAGTCTCTTTGCCCACAATGGGTGACGGTGTGGTGTGCAATGTCCTGTCACAGAATAGTCGGTGTGATATTCCTTGATGACACGGTGACTACCGAACGGTACGTTAAGGTTTCGGAAAAGGACTTCATCCCCAATGTCAAATTGACGCTGATTTCGACAAGATGTGGTTCATGCAAATCATAGCTCGACCCAATCAAAGCAGGAGAGTGTTTGATGTACTGGACGAGCGTTTTGCGGACCGCATTCTGGCTCTGGTGTACCCAGAGGCCACTGGTATTCACCGGATCTGAACAAATATGACTTCTTGTTCAGCTGCTGTATTAAATGCAAGATGTACAGTAGTAATCCCAAAACCACTGCTGAGATGAAAACAACCATTCAGGAGGTCATCGACAGCATCAATGTTCCGACACTTAAGCGGTCATGCAAAATTACGCTATCCGTCTGCGTCACAGTATCGCCATGGTGGCATGCATGTCGAACATGTCATAACCAAAATCCGAATATCTTTAGTAACATTTACATGTTGAATAAAGTGTGTGCACGCCGTAGTTTTTACCTAACTTACGCTTTTTTCATATAGTTCGATAATTGTCACCCTGTTTAAAGCTCGGTATGGAAGCAGAAGGGTAATTTCAAGCGATTTTATGTATGGGCTGAAAGTGTGCTGTACGTCATCAGAGCCAATTTTTACCACACAGAATTTTAACCTGTAGTTACAAAGGAGTTTTCATCTAAAGCAGTCGATTTGAGAGACGTCAATTAGTCGCGGTCGATCTCTTATTTATGGAAAAAGGCAGCAATTTCAGTGGAATTATATCAAACTTCAGAATGAAACTTCTCACTCTGTAGCGAAATTTACGCTGAAATTAAACTTTCCCGCAGATTAAAACTATGTGCCGGACAGAGATCTGAATTCAGGACCTTTGCCTTTCGCTGACAAGTGTTCCACCAACTAAGCTACACGAGCACAATTCGCGACTCGTCCTCACAGCTTTACTTCCACCAGTACCCCATCTCCTACGTTCCAGACTTCACAGAAGTTCTCTTGCGAAACTTTCAGGACTATGACACTGCTGCGACAAAGCTTATCCACTGACTGGGAAATGTTTCCAAACTGACACCTTTCCCACTGCAGTGGATTGTGCACTGATATTAAACTTCCTAGCAGATTAAACCTGTGTGCCGGATCGAGACTCGAACTCTCCACAGTATAATTTCTTCCAGAAATACTAATGCTGCAAGTTTTGCAGGAGAGCTTTTGTGAAGTTTGTAACGTAGGAGATGAGATACTGCGGAGGCAAAGCTATGAAGATTGGTCATAAGTCGCACCTAGGTAGGTGAGTTGGTAGAACACTTGTCCGCGAAAGGTGCAGCTCCCGAGTTCAAATCTCGGTCCGGCACACAGTTTTAATATGCCAAAACGTTCATATCACTGGTCAACGTCAAGGTCAGGAGAAGACGTTTCAGAAATGAATATTTCGAGCGTTGAGGTGTGGTAAACTGAAATGTGAGTCTGTGGAAATACAAGGAAGGAAAAATATACCTTAGTTCATGGAAATGGTTAGAAATTAGATTCGTAGGTAAGTTAAAAAATGGAATGGTATTGAGAAGAATCAACAAGTAGATGCCCACAGAAGTGACGAAGACACTGCGTTACCGTGCTTTCACTAAGTCTTCAAGTAACATTTAGTGTGGTTATCGAAGCAGCAGTACTGAGCAAATAATAGCACTGTGCGAGAGTAGCTGCAATATGTTATTTTCACAGATGTCGAGTGAACTGGGTGTGTAGTTGAAGAGACCAGGGAGAGTAAATCTGTCTTATTGTCTAATTTATGTTTGTATTTAAATATAATGGTAATTTAAGAAGCAACATAATCTGTGGAGTAGAAGGGCCTGTGAGTTGCAGAGGCGTAATTATTATTTAGCGGTGACTCAATTTACTGACTTCTTCACCTCAGTGAAGTAAAATGGTTCTAAACTATACTTAAAAGAAGCACAATAATTATAAGAAAAGCGTTACTCGTTCACGTATAATAACAATATCCAGCAAAACAGTGCCAAATACGTTCTATGAGAGATGCAGCAATATCTGTCTCTCAAGTGACAGTGGATGTTCCACACTGATTTCTGCGGTTCTTTCACGCAATGTTTACACGGACAACCCTAGACAAACGCCGCTGCTTGTCGGTCGTTAAGTGAAGACCGTCGGCCACTGCGCTGTCCGTTGTGAGAGGTAATGCCTGAAATTTTATGTTCTCGGCATACTCCTGACAATGTGCGCCTCGAAATATTGAACTCCCTAACGATTTCCAAAGTGGAATGTCCCTTACGTCCACCTCCAAGTACCATTCCGCGTTGAAACTCTGTTAATTCCTGTAGTGCGGCCATAATAACGTCAAAAAACTTTTCACATGATTCACCTGAGTGCATATGAGAGCTCTTGCAGTGCATTGCCCTTTTATACCTTGTGTACGCGATACTACCGCCATCTGTGTGCATATGGCTATCTCATGACTTATGTCACCTCAGTGTAGCAATTCTAAGGGTCAACATTCTCGGCACTTGTTGTGACAGCCGTGATAATAAATCTGAAATTTGTTTCTGCTTCTGAGTAATGATTCGTTTTCTTTATTTATAGAAACAGTTTAGCAGACAATCTTAACATCCGTCTTGGGTTGTTTTCAGATGAAGCTGTCGTTTATCGTTTAGTGAATTCATCAGAAGATCAAAACAAATTGCAAACCGATTTACAAAAGATATCTGTTTGGTGCGAGACATTGATCCTAGATAATGAAAGGCGTGAGGTCATCCACATCAGTGCTAAAAGGAATCCGTTTACTTCGGTTACACGATAAAGCAGTCAAATCTAAATTCAAATCAAAACCTATAAATTTCAATTACGAAGAGCTTAAATTTGAAGTAACACATAGAAAATGTTATGGGAAAGGCCAACCAAAGACTGCGTTTTATTGGCAGAACACTTAGAGGATGCAACAGATCTAAAGGGATTGTCTACGCTTGTCCGTCATCTTTGGTAGTATTGATTCGCAGGGCGTGATCCTTACCAGATAGGATTAATGGAGTACATTAAAGAGAATTCAAAATAAAGGCAGCACGTTTTGTATTATCGAGAAATATGGGAGAGAGTGTCAACGACATGATACACTATTCTGGGGTGGACATCATTAAAACAAAGGCGGTTCTTGTTGCGGTGGGATTTTCTAGTGGAATTTAAGTCACGAATTTTCTCCTCCCAACGCAAAAATATTTTTTTGACGTTGACCTAAAAGGGGAAACGATCATCATAATAAAATAAGGGAAATCAGAGCTTTCACGGAATGTTATAGGCATTCGTTTTTCCGTGCCCTGCTCGAGATTGGAATAATAGAGAATTATTGTGAAGTTGGTTCGATGAACACTCTGCCAGGCATTTAAGTGTTGTCTGCAGAGTATCCATGTATTTGTAGATGTAGATGTAGATGCTAGTGAAGTATCATTGACAGTAACCCAACTTTCTTATGCCATATACGCAGCATCCGTGATGTAAATTTCCTTACACAATAGCACATATTATTTTTTCATATTCTTTCCCGATCACTACCGTACGCAGCAATGTTTCCGTATAAACGTTTGAGCTTTGGTGACTCCCTGGGCCGTTGGATGAAGGACAGAAGTAATGTTTGGGGCCGGCCGGTGTGGCCGAGCGGTTCTAGGCGCTTCAGTCTGGGACCGCGCGACAGCTACGGTCGCAGGTTCGAATCCTGCCTCGGGCATGGATGTGTGTGATGTCCTTAGGTTAGTTAGGTTTAAGTAGTTCTAAGTTCTAGGGGACTGATGACCTCAGATGTTAAGTCCCATAGTGCTCAGAGCCATTTTTAATGTTTGGGGGAAAAAAATTCGTTTCCTCACTGCAGTGGAATGCCTTGGGACGTTACCATGATCAACAAAACGTTTCCAGAATTCTCAGTTGTATGATGATGCCTTTTGACGTCAAAGATAAATACGGTGTCACACCATTATATAAAAATACCTGTCTCCATTTGTGGATTCTTTTCGTTTTTGTAAGTGACCATCAATTTTTTATGCCTTTAAAGTGCCGCTTCTTTATAGACTTTCCTGTAATTGGCAAAAGTAGCCTGTTTGTTCCGTATAACATGCATGATTTGTTTGCCTTTGAACCGGGTGCGGAATTTTTATTCTTAGAAACTAGGGATTGTGTTAAGATTTCCTCATTTTTGCAGCCCTCCTTATTAATAACAGACACTTTGAAACGGTTATCTACTTTAGCATCAGCCGGCAGTTTTTCACTCTGCACGTCTAATTCCCTAATCTCGTACATACATTTGAAACACGTAAGCCAGGCGGTGGATCCGTGCTCTATGGGTGCCGGCACGGTAGAACAGCGTGTTCCGTCAGAGGGTTACCTGCCCTCTGTAACAGAATACTGAGTCAACGGATTGACAATGAGCTTAAATGGATGTCATGGGATGACCGCCCCGAAGAAATGAAACGAGCCATAACGAACAACATAAGACTAAAAACAGGAGGGGGTAGCGTATGTGATTAACAATCAAAACCTTCTTGGTCCCGCGTTCAAAACCCGCCACCGCTTAAATTCTGATTAATGATCAGCATTGGCGGGCGAAGACTTCAGGCATAAGAAGTCACCCTCATCCTGCCAACGACCTTGTCAAAGATGGCGGAGGAGCGGACAGAGGTTCAGGGCACTCTCTTGTCCTTGGGGTGGGTAACTGCTCCTAAAAGCGGAAGCATCAGCGGCGTGGGGATGCAGAAAACGATGAAACCACTGCATTGAAGACACATGACGTGTATCCACATGACATGTGGCCTGTAACTGAAAAAGTGTCATGATGATCTCTTCATTGGCAAAAGATTCCGGAATAGTCCCCCATTAGGATCTCTGGGAGGGGGCTATCAAACGCGAGGCGACCACGGAAAAAAGGTTGAATAATCAATGTAGCGATAACGTTCTACGAGTCGGGGCGTTAAATGTCAGAGGTTTGAACGTGATAGGAAAGCTAGAAAGTCCGAAAAGGGAAATGCAAAGGCTCAGACTAGAGGCAGTGAAGTGAAACGGAAAGAAAACAAGGATTTCTGGTCAGGCGAGTCTAGGGTAATTACAACAGCAGCAGAAAATAGTATAAGGGGAGTAGGAAATCAGGGCAGAGAGTGATCCAAATGAGAAGTTCAGTGACGGGGTCGTTCTCACCAGATTGGATAGCGAACCAATGCCGACAGTTATCGCTTTGAAGTGCTCGTCAACGTGGTAAGCATAAGATGAAAAGATAGAGAAATTATATGAGGATACTGAAGGGGTAATTCAGTATGTAAAGGGAGATTAAAGTCTAACAATCATGGGGATTGTAATGTGGTTGTGGGAGAAGAAGTAGAAGCAAAGGTTACGGGAGAATATAGGCTTGGTAGTAGGAATAAGACAAGAGAAAGTTTAAATGTGTTCGTATCAAATTTCAGTTAGTAATAGCTAATACTCTGTTCCAGAATCACAAGAGGAGGAGTATTTGTGGAGGCATGGTTATGCAAAGACACCGAAATCAGATATTTTAATGTAAGCCCAACTCAGGAGCTGATAAAAATATAGTCAGGTCATAATTTAGTAATGATGAAAAGTAGACTGAAGTTTAAGACAATCGTACAGAATAATCAGTGCAGAAGGAAGTAAGATATTAAAGTACTGAGAAAAGATGAGACGCGTTTGAACATCAACAAAGACGTAAATAATGCGGTAAGGAATATCGCAGTAAACAGTTTAATTGAAGAGGAGTGGACATCTCTAAAAAGGGCAATGACAGATGTTGGACAATCAGACATAGAGACAAGGAAGGTAACTTGGTAGGAACATTATTAGGTAACACAAGAAATATTTCAATTGATCGACGGAAAGAGGAAGTAAAACAATGTTCAGAGAATGACAAAAAATTTGGCAATATGAAAGTTAGGAATTAAATAAATAAGAAGTTCATGGCAGCCAAGGCGAAAATACTGTCGGAAAAGTTGAAGAAATCGAAAAAGAAATTATCGTCGGAGGACTGACTCAGCATACAGAAATGTCAAAACAACTTTCGGAGAAATTAAAAGCAAGGCCGGTGACACCAACAGTGTAATGGGCACTCCACTGTTAAACACAAAGGAAATAGCGTCTTCGTGGAAAGATTACATTGAAGGCCTCTATGAGGGAAGACTTCTCTAATCACAGGATAAAAGGAGAAACTAGAGTCAATAAGGAAGACATATAGGATCCAGTATTACAGTCAGATATTAAAGGAGTTCTGGAACACTTGAGAACAAATAATGCAGAAGTGATAAATAACATTCCCTCTGAATTTCTAGAATCAACCAAATAACTACTCAAGCTGGTGTGTAGAATGTATGAGACTGGCGATATATCGCCAGACTTTCGGAAAAACATCGTGCCGGCAATTCCGAAGACAGCAAGAGCCGACAAGTGCGAGAACTATCGCACAATAGGCTTAAGAGCTGATGCATCCAAGTTACTGACAAGAATTATATACAGAAGAATTGAAAAGAAAGTTGAAGATCTGTTACGTGACGATCAGTTTGGTTTCAGAAAAGGTAAAGGCACCAAAGAGGCAGTTCTAACGTTGCGGTTGATGATGGAAGGAAGACTGAAAAAATGGAGACACCGTAACTGGGTTTCGAAAAAGCGTTCGACGATGTAAAAAGATGCAAGATATTCGAAATTCTGACAAAAATAGGGGTGATCTACAGGAGTAGACAGATAATATACAATACGTAACTCTACAACACCGGAGAGGGAACAATGAGACTGGAACACCAAGATCGAAGTGCTTGGCTTAAAAAGGATGTAAGACAGGGAAGTAGTCTTTCGACCCTACTGTTACATCTACTGGAAGAAGCAACGAGGGAAATACACGACAGTTTCAAGAGTGGGATTAAAATTCACGGTGAAAATATATCAATGCTAAGATTCGCTGATAGTACTGCTATCCTCAGTGAAAGTGAAGAACAATTACAGGATCGGTTCAACGGAATGAACAGTCTAATGAATACGAAAAAATGGATTCAGAGCAAACTGGAAAAAGACTAAAGTAATGAGAATAGCGAGAAAGTTAGCAACAAAATTGGTGGTCACGAAGTAAACATAGTTAAGGATTTCTCTTAGCACAGAGGCAAAGTAACACATGATGGTAGATGCAAGGACACATAAAAAGAAGACTAGCACAGCCGAAGGGGGCATTCCTGCCAAGAGAAGTCCACTGGTACCAAACATAAGCCCTAATCTGAGGAAGAAATTTCTGAGAATGTACGTTTGCAGCACAGAATTCTATTGTAGTGAGTAATGGAAGGTAGGAAAACCGGGACAGAAGAGAATCGAAGCGTTTGGAATGTGGTACTGCAGAAGAATGAACTACGTGGAATCATTAGGTAATGAGTGAGAAGTTTCTCTGCAGAATTGAGGAAAAAAGTAAAACATAGGAAACACTGACAAGAAGAAAAGACAGGAACATAGGACGTGTGTTAAGGTATAAGTGAATAACCCTCTTGGTAATAAAGGGAACTGTAGAAGATAAAAACTATGGGTGATGGCCGAGATTGGAATACGTGCAGAAAGCAACTGAGGATGCAAGTGTAACTCTGAAATAAAGATAGCAAATGAATTCACAACTGCGGATAAGGACTACCATCAGCTGAAGAATGGAATGACGACAATGAAAATTTGTGCCAAACAGGGCTCGAACCCGGATTTCCTGCTTATCGCGAACGGTCGCCTTACCATTTGGCTATACGTGCACGACTCACGGCCCAACGTAAACTTCCATATACCGTCAATCATGCGTCTACGTGCATTATGCGTATTCCCCTACAGGTCAGACGTTGTACTTGAAAGTCGATACCGTATGCATGTCCAAAGGAACTTTGCATCGTACTCAGAATAACACAGGTGCTGAAATGAAGAGGTTGGCGCATGCGAGGAATTCATGATGGGCCGCTTCAAATCAGTCAGCAGACTGATGACTGAAAAAAATAGTAAAGCCACTGATAGTCGCTTTAAGATCAGTGTTATAAGCTTCACTTGTAGAATGTTTTTACAGATCAGAGGATCATTCGTTACTTGTCCTTGACTATGTGCCTGTATGAACCATGGATATACTGCACTGTCTAAATCCCGGTTTTCTATCATTTTCATAATACGCTTGAGAGTTTCATTGTCAAATACACTGGTAATTTTTTTTACATCATCAGAGTTCTTTTTAATGTCAGGTATTGATAGTATTTCCAAGTCGACATTCCCAAACTAAGTTTGACCAGCTAGCACCTTTCTTCATTGCCACTGTGGATGGCACAATAGCACTATGTGTCAGAAGCGAAGGTTCAGACATCAAGATCGAACAGCAACAATGGCGGTTGGTAAGGAGGGTTAAACTGTCGAACTGGTCAACGCAGCTCCAGTGGAAGTTGTACATGCAACGCGCGCAAGTTTTAATCTACCGACTGATACGCCTTCGATTATCCTTCCTTTTTTTTTTTTTGTTGAGTGGTACTCAGCTAGTCGATGAAATATGTTTAAACATGGAGTAGCACAGTGGTTAAGACATTAAAGTTGCATTTAAGATGAGTGAGGTTCAATGATTGTCTGCACCATGATTGTCTACTCAGGGCTTCAGCTCAGTGTCTTTTGATCTCAATCTCAACGGGACATCTCAGGTGTTTCCGTGATTCAACTGCGCTACGAGTGCGGTCCCCCCTCCGACTGAAGAGAAGGACGGTGTGTGGTTCGGAAATACAGCATACCGCAACTAGGGGGACATATTTCACTCTCAATAGCTCTTTGACGTCAGGGAGAAGCTAATACTCACTACGGCCCTTATCGCACCACATCATCACATCATCAGTTTCTCATATTCGCGATTTTCAGCCATTACGCTTAAAGCAGTAGAGGTCTATAAGGTGTATCAAATACACTCCTGGAAATGGAAAAAAGAACACATTGACACCGGTGTGTCAGACCCACCATACTTGCTCCGGACACTGCGAGAGGGCTGTACAAGCAATGATCACACGCACGGCACTGCGGACACACCAGGAACCGCGGTGTTGGCCGTCGAATGGCGCTAGCTGCGCAGCATTTGTGCACCGCCGCCGTCAGTGTCAGCCAGTTTGCCGTGGCATACGGAGCTCCATCGCAGTCTTTAACACTGGTAGCATGCCGCGACAGCGTGGACGTGAACCGTATGTGCAGTTGACGGACTTTGAGCGAGGGCGTATAGTGGGCATGCGGGAGGCCGGGTGGACGTACCGCCGAATTGCTCAACACGTGGGGCGTGAGGTCTCCACAGTACATCGATGTTGTCGCCAGTGGTCGGCGGAAGGTGCACGTGCCCGTCGACCTGGGACCGGACCGCAGCGACGCACGGATGCACGCCAAGACCGTAGGATCCTACGCAGTGCCGTAGGGGACCGCACCGCCACTTCCCAGCAAATTAGGGACACTGTTGCTCCTGGGGTATCGGCGAGGACCATTCGCAACCGTCTCCATGAAGCTGGGCTACGGTCCCGCACACCGTTAGGCCGTCTTCCGCTCACGCCCCAACATCGTGCAGCCCGCCTCCAGTGGTGTCGCGACAGGCGTGAATGGAGGGACGAATGGAGACGTGTCGTCTTCAGCGATGAGAGTCGCTTCTGCCTTGGTGCCAATGATGGTCGTATGCGTGTTTGGCGCCGTGCAGGTGAGCGCCACAATCAGGACTGCATACGACCGAGGCACACAGGGCCAACACCCGGCATCATGGTGTGGGGAGCGATCTCCTACACTGGCCGTACACCACTGGTGATCTTCGAGGGGACACTGAATAGTGCACGGTACATCCAAATCGTCATCGAACCCATCGTTCTACCATTCCTAGACCGGCAAGGGAACTTGCTGTTCCAACAGGACAATGCACGTCCGCATGTATCCCGTGCCACCCAACGTGCTCTAGAAGGTGTAAGTCAACTACCCTGGCCAGCAAGATCTCCGGATCTGTCCCCCATTGAGCATGTTTGGGACTGGATGAAGCGTCGTCTCACGCGGTCTGCACGTCCAGCACGAACGCTGGTCCAACTGAGGCGCCAGGTGGAAATGGCATGGCAAGCCGTTCCACAGGACTACATCCAGCATCTCTACGATCGTCTCCATGGGAGAATAGCAGCCTGCATTGCTGCGAAAGGTGGATATACACTGTACTAGTGCCGACATTGTGCATGCTCTGTTGCCTGTGTCTATGTGCCTGTGGTTCTGTCAGTGTGATCATGTGATGTATCCGACCCCAGGAATAAAGTTTCCCCTTCCTGGGACAATGAATTCACGGTGTTCTTATTTCAATTTCCAGGAGTGTAATTTCAAATTTCTCACTATTCTCATGTCTGTTACACCTCGTTACTTTTGTCTTTCTGCAATTTTCTGTCACTCCATTTTATGTACCCATTTAACGGTCAATTCTATCTAGCAGGTTCTGTAATTCATTCTCTCTTTCACTGAGGGTAGGAATGTCATCAGTGAATCTTACCGTTCATATTCTTTCTCCCTGAAGAATAGTGATGTGTTTCTAAATATTGAGCATTGCATCGTACGTTACTTTATTCTGAAAATTATTGAAAGACACGCCAGTGGAGTAGTTGAAACTTTTTTCTTCATTGCCTTCGTGTTAATATATGGAGAATGGTGAGTCCTAGAAAGTTGAATGAATGAACTCTTTCTGTTTATTTACTTTAGTTATGATTTTGGGCGCAATATGTTCTGGTCCTCCAAGTGCCACGGCTTCAAGGCTTTTGGCTGAGCTACAAGACTGTACTTCGTATATTTCGGGAGAGTTCGTAAACGAATCTCTGTAGAGGTTTCTCAACGTCTGCATTACCTGCTCATCAGAAAATAGCACAGTTGTGTGTTTACTAGTAGGCATATTGTGTCTGTAGTTCTTAATGTTCTATATTCATTACCATTGCATGACTTATGTACAAAAAATAAAAAGTATTGGACACAAACTTTTATTGTCAGTTATTTAAACATATGTGAAATTAGCAGCATATTCTCTAGAATGATGACATGTTTTTACGATTAAATTTACAGTATAGTTTCGTACAGTCTATAATTAGGAGAACTTCACTGTTATTCTCGACGTTCTACGATACTACAAGTAACTGTAAAAGCTTAACGTGTGCCTGATATTTTCCTGCACAGCTGAGTTTACTCTTATAACACGATGATTCCCGCTACTTTGCGTATTCTGCGATGTAAAATTCCGCTAGCAAGAAACAGCTAATGTTATTTTCTCTCAGGTTGCTATAATTACACAGCAAATAACATGTTACATCTAGAGATATATACTGGTTTTACTGCCCAAAATTTAGTCGAAACTATGAACATATTTGCTGATATTCCCAAAACTCCTCTGATGGATGTGTTGTTCCCCTACTATGAGGAAACAGCTACCGGAGTTCATTAGCGAGTCAACCACACACTGAACTATGTAAATGTCAGTGATATGTTATTACAAGACTACGGGAAATTATCGATAATTATAGTAGCTCCAGAAAACAAAGCAAAAAGCTGTAAGAGAGCTTGTTAGATAACGCAGTGTGAGATATGTAGGGAAGGAAAACTCAAGGTTTAGCATACTTACACCGATTGGCTCACTAGAGAGAAAAGGACAGGTAAGCAAATCAGCCGCAGATATATATATATATATATACACTCCTGGAAATTGAAATAAGAACACCGTGAATTCATTGCCCCAGGAAGGGGAAACTTTATTGACACATTCCTGGGGTCACAAACATCACATGATCACACTGACAGAACCACAGGCACATAGACACAGGCAACAGAGCATGCACAATGTCGGCACTAGTACAGTGTATATCCACCTTTCGCAGCAATGCAGGCTGCTATTCTCCCATGGAGACGATCGTAGAGATGCTGGATGTAGTCCTGTGGAACGGCTTGCCATGCCATTTCCACCTGGCGCCTCAGTTTGACCAGCGTTCGTGCTGGACGTGCAGACCGCGTGAGACGACGCTTCATCCAGCCCCAAACATGCTCAATGGGGGACAGATCCGGAGATCTTGCTGGCCAGGGTAGTTGACTTACACCTTCTAGAGCACGTTGGGTGGCACGGGATACATGCGGACGTGCATTGTCCTGTTGGAACAGCAAGTTCCCTTGCCGGTCTAGGAATGGTAGAACGATGGGTTCGATGACGGTTTGGATGTACCGTGCACTATTCAGTGTCCCCTCGACGATCACCAGTGGTGTACGGCCAGTGTAGGAGATCGCTCCCCACACCGTGATGCCGGGTGTTGGCCCTGTGTGCCTCGGTCGTATGCAGTCCTGATTGTGGCGCTCACCTGCACGGCGCCAAACACGCATACGACCATCATTGGCACCAAGGCAGAAGCGACTTTCATCGCTGAAGACGGCACGTCTCCATTCGTCCCTCCATTCACGCCTGTCGCGACACCACTGGAGGCGGGCTGCACGATGTTGGGGCGTGAGCGGAAGACGGCCTAACGGCGTGCGGGACCGTAGCCCAGCTTCATGGAGACGGTTGCGAATGGTCCTCGCCGATACCCCAGGAGCAACAGTGTCCCTAATTTGCTGGGAAGTGGCGGTGCGGTCCCCTACGGCACTGCGTAGGATCCTACGGTCTTGGAGTGCATCCGTGCGTCGCTGCGGTCCGGTCCCAGGTCGACGGGAACGTGCACCTTCCGCCGAGCACTGGCGACAACATCGATGTACTGTGGAGACCTCACGCCCCACGTGTTGAGCAATTCGGCGGTACGTCCACCCGGCCTCCCGCATGCCCACTATACGCCCTCGCTCAAAGTCCGTCAACTGCACATACGGTTCACGTCCACGCTGTCGCGGCATGCTACCAGTGTTAAAGACTGCGATGGAGCTCCGTATGCCACGGCAAACTGGCTGACACTGACGGCGGCGGTGCACAAATGCTGCGCAGCTAGCGCCATTCGACGGCCAACATCGCGGTTCCTGGTGTGTCCGCTGTGCCGTGCGTGTGATCATTGCTTGTACAGCCCTCTCGCAGTGTCCGGAGCAAGTATGGTGGGTCTGACACACCGGTGTCAATGTGTTCTTTTTTCCATTTCCAGGAGTGTATATATAGGGAAGGAAAACTCAAGGTTTAGCATACTTTCACCGATTGGCTCGCTAGAGAGAAAAGGACAGGGAAGCAAATCAGCCACGGCGTTCTTACAGAAATCCCACTAGGCCTCGTCTTGAGCGATGTAGGATAATTTAAATCACCACGCCTTGACAATGATGTGCGATCCTCTTGAAGCCGAGTTCAGTTTGTAAACACTGTAAATAGCCGCTTGGTTCAGTGAAATGCAAAGTCCCCTAAAATGTCGATTGAGCTCATGTCTAAATTACAACATGCCGTAAAATCCATGCATGTACGTGTGTAGCGCCATGTCGAGAAATACTATATGACATGGAATGGTCAAACTTGAAGCAAATTTGACTGCTGCAACCAGAAGACGAGCATGAAGGTTGCTCCCTATGGTTTAGCGTAGTGACCTGAAGTGTTGGCTCCAGTCTATGAAAACCAAACCATGCCCAGGAAATGAATTTACGACTTGTGCAGACGCTTTTAGAATGCAAAGAAAATGGTGTTGATGATCGATGAGCTGGTCTACCGTCGACGATTATAATCAGAAACACCTTAGAACTAAAACGTTAGAAGAAAACGGCTGTTTGTTATTGGAATCGCAAATTTGCACTACATTAATGCCCCCCCCTCCCTCCCCCACCGAAAAGATCGTATTCGTTGAAGCACTCTGACCGATTCATGCCACAAAAAAAAAAAAAAAGCAAACCAATGCGAATGGAAGCAACTGGAGATGTCAACGACATGTCTGCGCATAAATCACACTTTATGCTAGTACGGGGGCTAGGCTAATACGGTGATAATGGCCTATTTCTTCTCTTTACGTAAACAAAATGGACGTTTGCCATAGCTTCCTTATGTGAACAAAAAACTTACTTGGATCCTTGTTTTGTTTATTTAGGACGTAATTAATGGCCATAACTGTCATTGTAATTACCATGATTTATATCCAAGATGACGCCTGAATAGTGTACTTACAAATATGGGCTTTGGGCTAATTTTTTTCTATTTTTCAAGAATGTGGACGTAAATACTGGAATGTGAAGGCTTAAAAATTTCAGAAATGCGTTGTTTAGCAACCAAAACAATACTGATTTGTACAGTCTGCAAGGAAAATAGCCACCTTTTTCAATAAGAGATGCGTCAAAATACCAGCCAAACAAACACCACAGTGCTTGTTCAACAAAAAATACGCACCAGGACTACGTTTCACTGAAATGATCTTAACGCCGGTACTATTTGTGTATGACGTCACTATTAGGTTCCTTAACACTGTAAAATTACGCCGGATTTGTAAAATTAATGGCGGGAAAGCTACAGAGAGAGGTATATACGAATACATAGCTACTGTCCCACACCTGCAAAGTCAACACTCATCCGGAGAAACTCGCTCCGTACTTAAGCTGACCGTTTTAATGGGCTATGTGTGCAGATTCATGGATAAAAACCGCATACGTGTTACGCTTATTTCATTCTACGTATCGAATTTCACATCTGTGGTAGCTGTGGTACCTATTATGGTTGTGGTGAATTAACACTACGGATATCTTTACATGTTATGATTTTCATACTGCACTGCAGATCGTGATGTGACACGTACATGACAAACTTTTGTGCGTTAAATGACTTGGTAGTTCCCTGGTCACTCATAATAATTCAAATAAAATGTCATGCAGGAAAATGACTTGTTTCCAGGAGCAGGCAAACAACAGGAGTAGAAACAGGAAAGGTTGCAACGGACAACAATAGCATTCCAGAGATCAGAAAGAGCATATCGAGTATGTTTGGCAGCTGACGTAATGTAAAATTATTTTTAACTTGCTTTCGCTCACAGACATTTTACTAATTCATGATGGAATGGAAAAATCACCAATCAAAATTAAAACTATAAATCTACAAAACTCAACAATATTGGCAAGAACCTTCCATGATTCCTCAATTGTAGTAAAGCAGCATATACTTTCCTTAGAAAATTTATGAAATGAAGTGGTTCAAAAAGGAAATAGCTGAAGGCAGCTAACAACAAGTAAAGGAGAGAAAAGAAGAAGCGAGGGGAGAATAGGAAAATTGGACGATCGTTCTTATTCTGAACTGTACACATCTAACGTCGCGATGTCTTATCACTTCACATTTTATAAGCTGAAATAATAGTTATACGCCAGCGAAAATGCAATTAATTTTAGTCACTATTTTTAAATTCCCCAAGAAACGCTTAGGAAAGAGTCAACAGAATATGTGATTGTTTTATCTGAAAGAAAATTTCCGACAGATTTTCCTTAGATCTAATAAGTAAAACTTAAAAATACACTATGCAAGAACTTTCTGATTAAGCGCTTAAAAGTATTAAATATATGTGATAGTCATAGTTTACGAGCATTGCAACTAGTGCAGCTTAGTAGTGGATAACTCATGTGTGGCCAGAGGAGTGAATTTACTTCCATTGCATTAAGGAGTAATGTAGTAACCTCTTATAATATGGGTGCAGTGACTCATTAAACTATGTCATTTAAGTGAGTAATGTGCTGCAGAATCAAATCAAGAGCTGAGATGAAATTTTACGCGAGAACCTCACATACTAACAATCTGTTAACTGCTACATTATAAATCCTATAGTGCATTAATTTAGGATTATTTAGTTAGTCCGCCAAAATATATGGTTTGATTACAAATACTGAACCACTGCAACAACACAGAAAAAACTTTTCAATCTTCCTGTAGCTCAGGTGTGTTGGCACATCGTTTGTCTACGCCCTCAGGATTTCCACTAAGCCCTCTCGGCTTGTTTCTCGGATTTGTGTCAGACGGCTGCAGTCTCCCTGTGGGACGGCAGGAAATCGCAGCCCAGTTATCTTTCTTCGGCTTTTATTGGGACCCGTCTGTGAGGTGACGCCTTGGGCTCGGGTTCAGACAGGCAAACAAGACGGTGACGCACGCCCCTCGTAAATAACAGCAAAGCACCGTTCCAGCCCGCAAGTAGTCTGTAAGTCGTGGACCGGCTTGTTTATCGGCCACAGACGACGGAGATATATGCACCGCAAGAACGACCAAATATCACAAGGAGGAGGCAGGAATTTCTACACGTTTCTCGCAGCACATCTGAAGAGAACAACACGGCAGCTGGAATAAGCCGATTTTCCAGAAACTTCGCTCATTGGAAGAGGAAGTGTCCCGGTTTATCCGTAGGGACTGTCGCTTCTGAGAAGTTTTCAAGGTGCTTCATGAACATTTTAGCGAGTAAGTCGTTCAGTCGTGGTGGTGACGCAGTGGCTACTTCACAATTTTGTGGCTACTTCACCAATTTTTGATAACATCCAAGAGAAGGCTCCAAATCATCCTAAAGACTGAACATAAGAATAAAATATAAGAATTAATGTAAGTAATGATATAAGAAAATGACAATTTAAAAAGACTGTAACCCCTGAAAATACCGTACACACATATATTACATAAAATATATGACACTTGTTGCGAAACACAGTTGTAATTTTACAGTTAATATAACACCATTGTATCCCCTAATTTGCTAAGAAACATTCCTGTAGTAACCTTCTACGGACATGGGTAGATAAACGAAAAATAAAATAAAATAAAAAGAATGAAAGGGTTTCGAACATGAGGCTCACATTTGGGACGGCACGACTCTTTCTATTCTGTCATCATTTCGGCTGGCATTAAGGCGCTCTAAAGGACATCTACATTGCATCGAAAATATTGGTCTTCGTTTTCTCGGAAACAGTCGAGTATCTACTAATAAGCTGAGATCCCTCTTTCACTGAGCAAAGTTTCTGGGAAATCGAGTTATGGCACTTGCCGTGTTCTCCTCATGAGCAGTAGTTGACTCACAGCAGAGAACGCAGACAAACCAGGTTTTCTAGCAGGAGTTGTCTTCTAAACTTTTAAAACAACCATTTTAGTTGTGAAAACATTACACATTAAACGTATATTAAGATGCAGAATTTCCCATGAGCCACTTGCAAGCCGATGTAACTGGTAACACTCTAGTTGCCAAGAATCGTTATGCGTGTTTGTGTGCCCAGTAACCTTAGAAATTAGTTTTGATGGATCTATAGTAGAAGAGGCTAGTGATAATTCACTATAGAGCGCGTCATGTCGGAAGGCGTGTCTGTACAGACAGAGTCAGCCGCGCGGATTGCGCAGCCCCTCCCGCCGGAGGTTCGAGTCCTCCCTCGGGCATGGGTGTGTGTATTGTTCTTAGCATAAGTTAATTTAAGTTCATTTAAGTAGAGTGTAAATCTAGGGACCGACGAAGTTAGCAGTTTGGTCCCTTAGAAATTCACACACACACACACACGCACAGAGTCAGAGTTAGCGGTAGCGAAGTTTAGGTCTACCTACGGATGCCGGGAAAGAGGAACAATACCTTCTCTGTTACCAAGCTTTACAAGTTGTTGTTGTTGCGAAAAACGATGGTTCAAATGGCTCTGAGCACTATGGGACTTAACATCTGTGGTCATCAGTCCCCTAGAACTTAGAACTACTTAAACCTAACTAACCTAAGGACATCACACACATCCATGCCCGAGGCAGTATTCGAACCTGCGACCTTAGCAGTCGCGCGGTTCCCGACTGCGCGCCTAGAACCGCTAGACCATCACGGCCGGCGAAAAACGATGAAAGAAATTGTATTGCCACTGATTTGTGGCCATGTAGCAATATGGAGAAGAGACGTCCAGCACTTTTCACGGTCAGGCGTCCCGAGGAAGACTAAATCTCAGAATCTGCTGGCAGAGCTGGATGAGTAGAAATGTTTAAAACTGGACGGCCTTCCGATGTGACGCACACTGCAGTAATTGTAGCCGTATTGTCGTCGTGATGTGCAATCGCTAACACTTCCTGCAGTGTCACTACATACGCTTTTTTAAATATATTTCTCTCTCTATCCAGTAGAGTAGGACGAACTGTTTAAGGTCCATAACATTGTAAAGATCGGCCCTTCCCTTCAAAACGCAGCCAAGCTAGGATTTTTAACTACCATGTCATTCGGGAGGTGTTTATACTCTGACAGAATGTATAAATAATTTAACTAGTGAACATTATGCAGGGTGTCCCATTTATCTTGACCACCCTAAATAACTATTTGTCCAGATGCAGGTTACAAAATATTCAAGCAGATGTTCCTTATCTGTCAGGGGGACATCAATCAGCATGATTGCCTTCGTTGTAGCTTTGTTTTTTACAAAGGTATGAAGAGCGGTATGACATTTTTAAATGGCACCCTGTAGCTTTTATTAGGTAATTCATTTCCTCTCCTAAAGACCTATTCAAAAAAGCATCACAGTGTACCATTCACTGAAACACAACATTGACGTTGACGCTCCCATTCGGGGTTATGGAACACATCCTTGTGCTGACATTGACAAAGGACATATCTACACATAAGTAGAATGCACACCCGTCATTTCGTCAACCATCGTCAGTTGAAGAGTTGTGTGAGTAGAATGTACACCAACGAAGAGAAGGTAGAAATGCTACTCATCTATGGGGTATTTAAGTTAGCAGAACAGTAATTGCAATATTGTTTTCTTATACACAGGTATATTTACTAGAGTAGTTTAGTCCTTTTAAATACTCAAAAATGGTTCAAATGACTCTAAGCACTATGGTACTTAACATCTGAGGTCATCAGTCCCCTAGAACTTAGAACTACTTAAACCTAACTAACCTAAGGACATCACACACATCCATGCCCGAGGCAGGATTCGAGCCTGCGACCGTGGCAGATACGCGGTTCCGGACTGAAGCACCTAAAACCGTTCGGCCACAGCGGCCGAACTTTTAAATACTGTTGTGTAGGGTAGGCATACAGTAAAGGCTGTCCTTCCTACAAACTGCATCCGCATAACGTATCCTTGATTGTTGTTGTTGAAGGTAGGCGAAAAGATACGCAAGGAGCGGAACTATGCAGAGAGCGATATCCTGACGAGAACCCACCTTCCCGACAGATGTTTTCTCGTCTTGTTGCGACACTTCTGCAAACGGGAAGTTTCAATCCACGACAACGCAATCGTCGTAGCACTCGCACAGACGAAGCTGCCGAAGTTACTGTTCTCGCTTTCGTTGCTATGAATCCACAAGTGAGCATACGACAGCTTGAACACGAGATTGGCACTCCTGAAACCAATATACATCGCATTCCTACACGTCACCGGTTCCATCCTTACCATGTACACCTGCATAAGAATTGTGTGGGAATGATATCCAGAATCGTGTACAGCTCTGTCAATGGCCACAGCAGCACATCCTCGCCAACCCTAACTTCTTCTCCAATGTTCTATTTACCGATGAACGTTCCTTCTCAAACATAGGACAGTTAAATACAAGGAACATGCATTATTGGTCCAGCGACAACCCACGATGGCTTAGACAGGTGGAACATTAGCGTCAGTGGAGTGTGGGATGCTTGTTACTACAATTGTTGACCCTTACTTCACCAATAGTAGTCTAAACGGCACAGAGTATGCCAACTTACTCAGACGAATACTTCCTGCTCTTCTGCCGCTAAGAACCAGAATGCTTACGTGGTATCAACACGATGGATGTCCCGCACATAATGCCTTCCGTGCACGTCGTGTTCTGAAGCGAAGGTATCCTGCAGATGGATTGGTCGAGGAGGAACAGTTACTTGACCTGCAAGGTCTCCTGATTTAAATCCTCTGGACTTTTTTCTTTGGGGATACATTCAAGATGTTGTCTGTCGCGATATTCCAACAACCCCACAGGACATGCAAGAACGTATCGTGCTTGCTTGTAATTCTCTTCAGCAGGCAACATTGGAAGCAGTAAATAATTCTTTCATTCAACGAGTGCACCAGTGTATCGGTGTCCAGGGTCACCACTTTGACAACTTTGAATGTTATACTCCTGGGAAATGGTACAAGAGAGTCAAAGTCAATTTTGTGTTACGTTTTTACTTGGTTTTCATTTGTTTTCTGACAACTTCAGTAGGTGAACGAATTTGTGACCCCGGGCTCAAAGTCGATGTTGTGTTATGCAATTAACAACATTTATGTCAGTGAATGGTACACTGTGATACATTTTTGAGTAGGTCTTTAGGAGAGGAAATGAATTACCCAATAAAAGCTACAGGGTGCCATTTAAAAATGTCATACCGCTCTTCATACCTTTGTAAAAAACAAAGCTACAACGAAGGCAGTCATGCTGATTGATGTCCCCCTGACGGCTAAAGAACATTTGCTTGAAACATTTTGTAATTTGTATCTGGACAAACAGTTATTTAGGGTAGTCAAGATAAATGGGAGACCCTGTATTCTTCAATTGTTTTCGAAGTTATTCCTGCTGTGAGTTCGGTATATAATTTACCCCAAGAAGGAAATGTTTATTGTTTTACACAAGTACATTTTGCAAATCTTAGCTGTCTGTGGTATTATACTTTTTGCCTTCTAAAACAGTCAAAGAAGAACTTTTTGGTGTTCAATATTACATGAAAACTAATTATCTTTTTACAGCATTCCACAAAGTTCTCAAATGAAGTACATATTCACGTTGAAACTATAGAAATTGATGAGCAGTTCCCTGAAACAACTTGTGGACAGGTAGTTACTGGTTTTAAATCATAACCATAGTCATATGAGTCCTTGAAATATACATTCTTCCTCTGTAAGGATGTTTGTTCGTTACTGAATATGTCTGGTACTTTCTCAACAGCCGACCGGTGTGGTCGAGCGGTTCTAGGCGCTATAGTCTGGAACCACGCGGCCGCTACGGTCGCAGGTTCGAATCCTGCCTCGGGCATGGATGTGTGTGATGTCCATAGCTTAGTTAGGTTTAAGTAGTTCTAAGTTCTAGGGGACTGATGACCTCAGATGTTAAGTCTCATAGTGCTCAGAGCCATTTGAACCATTCTTTCTCAACATATTTTCTACATAGACATTCTGCAGTCGTCAGGTTACACGAGGAATTTCTTTTTTAACTTTTTCAATATGAAGTTTTGTATCAGATTACGTCCCCTCCAGCTCCTCGAGCTCATCATTCAAATAAGACGGTAGGCTGCACGTTAGCGTTGTAGACAATAGGACCAAACCCACGCGGCCGACTACAGGCTTTATTTATTCCGGAGAGTCGTGCAGCTGAACCGCACAGCAGCGTAACGTGTAAACAGTAACAGTTCATGAATCAGCATAAAATTAGAAAAAGGGAACACCGGTTGGGAGCAGCCCTACCGTTCGCACTGTGATGTGTGAAAGAATGGCTTGTAGATCGCACGTTCAGCCATAAAACTGGCATTTATGGCGTGCTTGGAAAGTAAGAAGTGGAAACTAAACTTTCCAAACCGATAAAGCAGACCCGCTTAAAGTAAAACAAGTTGTATAGCACTTCCCCACTGTCCGGCATACTGGACAGTAACAACTACACATTTTGCGATCCATAAATGTACGAAGCCAGCGGCTAGCAATATCATAAAATAACAGTCTAGTATAGCATGAAGTCGAGAAGCAATGCGCTAAAGAAATCTACAGGCCGAGAAGGAATTTCGCCTGCGTAAAAACAGCGAACTGGAAAGTGTATACTTGGCACTTTTGATAACCTTTGGTGACCTGCGATGTTCCTGAGTCGAAGGCACAGTACCACAAGCTGTCACTATTACAACTGTATGCGGGAAACTGGAAAGTAATCACAGCTTCACCAAGCAATAAAATCTTCCCATGAATTACAACTATGGAACCGCTCCTCAGTTTCACGGGGAACATTGAGTACGCTTGCGGAATAATTACACACGCTGACCATCTCTTTCGAGCTACTGTGACCTGGTTATAAATCATAGGCAAAAAACTAACCACTAAGCCAATAGAAATCTAGCATGAAGAAATTATGTGAATGGAAGGATGAGCGTCAACGAAGACAACGTCGTGTAAATACACGGGCCACCTCGATAGTTCACGAACTGATGCGTACCAGTGCACAGACTCACTAAATGCGATGAGCACGCATTACGGTACTATGCTAGTGGCACCAAGTTGTCTCCCGATTAACAGGCTTTCGGACAGAGAGATGTGCTCTGAATCACGTTAGTTGAAGGACGGTGTCTGCTACATGGAATATACACTCCTGGAAATTGAAATAAGAACACCGTGAATTCATTGTACCAGGAAGGGGAAACCTTATTGACACATTCCTGGGGTCAGATACATCACATGATCACACTGACAGAACCACAGGCACATAGACACAGGCAACAGAGCATGCACAATGTCGGCACTAGTACAGTGTATATCCACCTTTCGCAGCAATGCAGGCTCCTATTCTCCCATGGAGACGATCGTAGAGATGCTGGATGTAGTCCTGTGGAACGGCTTGCCATGCCATTTCCACCTGGCGCCTCAGTTGGACCAGCGTTCGTGCTGGACGTGCAGACCGCGTGAGACGACGCTTCATCCAGTCCCAAACATGCTCAATGGGGGACAGATCCGGAGATCTTGCTGGCCAGGGTAGTTGACTTACACCTTCTAGAGCACGTTGGGTGGCACGGGATACATGCGGACGTGCATTGTCCTGTTGGAACAGCAAGTTCCCTTGCCGGTCTAGGAATGGTAGAACGATGGGTTCGATGACGGTTTGGATGTACCGTGCACTATTCAGTGTCCCCTCGACGATCACCAGTGGTGTACGGCCAGTGTAGGAGATCGCTCCCCACACCATGATGCCGGGTGTTGGCCCTGTGTGCCTCGGTCGTATGCAGTCCTAATTGTGGCGCTCACCTGCACGGCGCCAAACACGCATACGACCATCATTGGCACCAAGGCAGAAGCGACTCTCATCGCTGAAGACGACACGTCTCCATTCGTCCCTCCATTCACGCCTGTCGCGACACCACTGGAGGCGGGCTGCACGATGTTGGGGCGTGAGCGGAAGACGGCCTAACGGTGTGCGGGACCGTAGCCCAGCTTCATGGAGACGGTTGCGAATGGTCCTCGCCGATACCCCAGGAGCAACAGTGTCCCTAATTTGCTGGGAAGTGGCGGTGCGGTCCCCTACGGCACTGCGTAGGATCCTACGGTCTTGGCGTGCATCCGTGCGTCGCTGCGGTCCGGTCCCAGGTCGACGGGCACGTGCACCTTCCGCCGACCACTGGCGACAACATCGATGTACTGTGGAGACCTCACCCCCCACGTGTTGAGCAATTCGGCGGTACGTCCACCCGGCCTCCCGCATGCCCACTATACGCCCTCGCTCAAAGTCCGTCAACTGCACATACGGTTCACGTCCACGCTGTCGCGGCATGCTACCAGTGTTAAAAACTGCGATGGAGCTCCGTATGCCACGGCAAACTGGCTGACACTGACGGCGGCGGTGCACAAATGCTGCGCAGCTAGCGCCATTCGACGGCCAACACCGCGGTTCCTGGTGTGTCCGCTGTGCCGTGCGTGTGATCATTGCTTGTACAGCCCTCTCGCAGTGTCCGAAGCAAGTATGGTGGGTCTGACACACCGGTGTCAATGTGTTCTTTTTTCCATTTCCAGGAGTGTAGAATTGGTGATCACGAAATAGACGAAATTAAGGAATTCTGCTACCTTGGAAGCAAAATAGCTCACGATGGACGCAGCAAGGAGGACATAAAAACCAGGATATTCCTGGTACTAGTACCAGGGCTATTCGGAAAGTGGGGTCTGATTGGTCATGAAATGGAAACCCTGGGAAAATCAAAAATGTTTGATTTGCAGTAGTCAGCTATTCCCTCCAGCTACTTCTCTACACAGTCGCCGCTGCAACTTAGACATCTGTCGCAGCAGTTTACTAACTTCCTAATACTCTCATCGTACAAGGCAGGCTCCTGCGCTTTCCGCCAAATATTTATGGCGGACTGCAGCTCGTTATCTTTGCCAGAAAGATGTCTTCAAAGCTAGCGGCTCATGCGAGTAGAGGAGAAACAGGGGGAGCCAATTACGAGCTGTATTGTTGGTGATCAAACACTTCCCATCGAAAACACTGCAAGAGCATCTTCACTTCCCCTGCATAGCGCGGCCGGAAATTGTACTGAAGAAGGAAACGTATGTTAGTTTTGTTATGTGAGCTGCATGACATGAGGCGAAATCTCTCACCAGGCCTTCACACTTAGCAGGAGACACTATTTTCCAGGCATCTTTACGTGCTCACTGTGCACTCTGAACTGAAAAGAGCGACGTGACGCGGTCGATGGGCATACTAGAGACATTGTCCAGCACACCCGTGAAAAGCTATGGATCTTCATTGTGGTTTCCATTTCGCGTCCGATAGGACCTTATTTTCCGAATGGCCCTTAATCTGAGCAAGGTACGTCTGAGAGTATATGTTTGAAGCACAGCACTGTATGGTAGTGAAACATGAACTGTGGGAAAAACGTAGAAGAAGGGAATCGAAACGTTTGAGATGCACTGCTACAGAAGAATGTTGAAAATCAAGTGGACTAGTAAAATTAGGTATGAGGAGATTTCCCGCAGAATCGGCGAAGAATGGAATTTATAGAAAGCGCTGACATGCAGAAGGGACAGGATGATAGGGCTTGTGTTAAGACTTCAGGGAATAACATCCATGGTACTAGAAGGAGTACCAGAGCCAAAAACTGTAGGGGGAGACAGAGCCTGGAATAAATCCAAAAAAAATTGAAGACGTTGAGTGCAAATCCTATTCTGAGATGAAGCGTGTAGCGTAGCTGAGGAATTCGTGGCGGACCGCATTAACCAAGTCTGACGATCGAAAAACAAACTCCTATTATTCTAATATATGGAACTGAGGCATGGGCTCTAACGAAAAAGAAGAACAGAAAAGTACAGTCAACGTAGGTGCGGCTTTTGAGAGCTCATGAAGCGACAGGAAGGAAATTTGCAAATGAGTACAGAATTATGAAGCGACAGGAAGGAAATTTGCAAATGAGTACAGAATTAGATAGAGGAATTATAAATGTTGTTATACGAAACTATGCAACAAATTATTCAAAGAGATAGATCCAAAAATATATGTGCGTATCAGTATGGACACCAAGGCCAATATGATGACCGAGGAAAATATGAGAAAACGTTGGTGGGAGACTTCCTCTCCACTTACACAGAAGGATGCTACTACGATGGGATGGTGTTCCGCCTCATTCCGCTGTGACTATGAGACGACACTTGGCTGAAGTATTCTGATGCAGGTGGATAGAATGTTGTATTCCTCAAGATTGCTCACCCAGATTGCCTGATTTCAGACAACTCAACGGTTAGGTGTCGGGTTATGTGAAATACACTACTGCCCATTAAAATTGCTACAATAAGAAGAAATGCAGATCATAAACGGGTATTCATTGGACAAACATATTATGCTAGAAATGACATGTGATTACATTTTCATGCAATTTGGGTGCATAGATCCTGCGAAATTAGTACCCAGAACAACCACCTCTAGCCGTAATAACGGCCTTGATACGCCTGAGCATTGAGTCAAACAGAGCTTGGATGGCATGTACAGGTACAGCCGCCCATGCAGCTTCAACACGATACCACAGTTCATCAAGAGCAGTGACTGGCGTATTGTGACGAGCCACTTGTTCGGCTACCATTGATCAGACGTTTTCAATTGGTGAGAGATCTCGAGAATGTGCTGGCCAGGGCAGCAGTCGAACATTTTCTGTATCCAGAAAGACCCGTACATGCGGTCGTGCATTATCCTGCTGAAATGTAGGGTTTCGCAGGGATCGAATGAAGGGTAGAACCACGGGTCGTTGTTGTTGTTGTGGTCTTCAATCCCAAAACTGGTTTGATGCAGCTCTCTACATCTACATCTACATCCATACTCGGCAACCCACCTGACGGTGTGTGGCGGATGGTACCTTGAGTACCTCTATCGGTTCTCCCTTCTATTCCAGTCTCGTATTGTTCGTGGAAAGAAGGATTGTCGGTATGCCTCTGTGTGGGCTCTAATCTCTCTGATTTTATCCTCATGGTCTCTTCGCGAGATATACGTAGGAGGGAGCAATACACTGCTTGACTCTTCGGTGAAGGTATGTTCTCGAAATTTAACAAAAGCCTGTACCGAGCTACTGAGCGTCTCTCCTGCAGAGTCTTCCACTGGAGTTTATCTATCATCTCCGTAACGCTTTCGCGATTACTAAATGATCCTGTAACGAAGAGCGCTGCTCTCCGTTGGATCTTCTCTATCTCTTCTATCAACCCTATCTGGTACGGATTCCACACTGCTGAGCAGTATTCAAGCAGTGGGCGAACAAGCGTACTGTAACCTACTTCCTTTGTTTTCGGATTGCATTTCCTTAGGATTCTTCCAATGAATCTCTGTCTGGCATCTGCTTTACCGACGATCAACTTTATATGATCATTCCATTTTAAATCACTCCTAATGCGTACTCCCAGATAATTTATGGAATTAACTACTTCCAGTTGCTGCCTTCCTATTTTGTAACTAAATGATAAGGGATCTATCTTTCTATGTATTCGCAGCACATTACACTTGTCTACATTGAGATTCAATTGCCATTCCCTGCACCATGCGTCAATTCGCTGCAGATCCTCCTGCATTTCAGTACAATTTTCCATTGTTACAACCTCTCGATACACCACAGCATCATCTGCAAAAAGCCTCAGTGAACTTCCGATGTCATCCTCCAGATCATTTATGTATATTGTGAATAGTAACGGTCCTATGACACTCCCCTGCGGCAAACCTGAAATCACTCTTACTTCGGAAGACTTCTCTCCATTGAGAATGACATGCTGCGTCCTGTTATCTAGGAACTCCTCAATCCAATCACACAATTGGTCTGATAGTCCATATGCTCTTACTTTGTTTATTAAACGACTGTGGGGAACTGTATCGAACGCCTTGCGGAAGTCAAGAAACACGGCATCTACCTGTGAACCCGTGTCTATGGCCCTCTGAGTCTCGTGGACGAATAGCGCGAGCTGGGTTTCACATGACCGTCTTTTTCGAAACCCATGCTGTTTCCTACAGAGTAGATTTCTAGTCTCCAGAAAAGTCATTATACTCGAACATAATACGTGTTCCAAAATTCTGCAACTGATCGACGTTAGAGATATAGGTCTATAGTTCTGCACATCTGTTCGACGTCCCTTCTTGAAAACGGGGATGACCTGTGCCCTTTTCCAATCCTTTGGATCGCTACGCTCTTCTAGAGATCTACGGTACAACGCTGCAAGAAGGGGGGGGGGGGGGGGGCAAGTTCCTTCGCGTACTCAGTGTAAAATCGAACTGGTATCCCATCAGGTCCAGCGGCCTTTCCTCTTTTGAGCGATTTTAATTGTTTCTCTATCCCTCTGTCGTCTATTTCGATATCTACCATTTTGTCATCTGTGCGACAATCTAGAGAAGGAACTACAGTGCAGTCTTCCTCTGTGAAACAACTTTGGAAAAAGACATTTAGTATTTCGGCCTTTAGTCTGTCATCCTCTGTTTCAGTACCATTTTGGTCACAGAGTGTCTGGACATTTTGTTTAGATCCACCTACCGCTTTCACATAAGACCAAAATTTCTTAGGATTTCCTGCCAAGTCAGTACATAGAACTTTACTTTCGAACTCATTGAACGCCTCTCGCATAGCCCTCCTCACACTATATTTCGCTTCGCCTAATTTTTGTTTGTCTGCAAGGCTTTGGCTATGTTTATGTTTGCTGTGAAGTTCCCTTTGCTTCCGCAGCAGTTTTCTACTCGGTTGTTGTACCGCGGTGGCTCTTTTCCATATCTTACGATCTTGCTTGGCACATTCTCATCTAACGCATATTGTACGATGGTTTTGAACTTTGTCCACTGATCCTCAACACTATCTGTACTTCAGACAAAACTTTTATGTTGAGCCGTCAGGTACTCTGAAATCTGCTTTTTGTCACTTTTGCTAAACAGAAAAATCTTCCTACCCTTTTTAATATTTCTATTTACGGCTGAAATCATCGATGCTGTAACCGCTTTATGATCGCTATGATCCATGCTACTCTTTCCTGTGCAAGCTTCTTTATCTCCCAGTACCTACTACAACCTACATCCTTTTGAATCTGCTTAGTGTATTCATCTCTTGGTCTTCCTCTACGATTTTTACCCTCCACGCTGCCTCCAATGCTAAATTGGCGATGCCTTGATGCGTTAGAACGTGTCCTACCAACGGGTCGTAACACATCTGAAATGTAACGTACACCGTTCAAAGTGCCGTCAATGCGAACAAGAGGTGACCGAGGCGTGCAACCAGTGGCACCCCATACCACCACGCAGGGTGATACGCCAATATGGCGATGACGAATACACGCTTCCAATCTGCGTTCACCGCGATGTCGCCAAACGCGTATGCGACCATCATGATGCTGTAAACAGAACCTGGATTCATCCGAAAAAATAATGTTTTGCCATTCGTGCACTCAGGTGCGTCGTTGAGTAAACCATAGCAGGCGCTCCTGTCTGTGATGCAGCGTCAAGAGTAACCGCAGCCATGGTCTCCGAGCTGATAGTCCATGCTGCTGCAAACGTCGTCGAACTGTTCGTGCAGATGGTTGTTGTTTTGCAAACGTCCCCACCTGTTGACTCAGGGATCAAGACGTGGCTGCACGATCCGCTACAGCCATGCGGGTAAGATGCCTGTCATCTCGTCCGCTAGTGATACGTGGCCGTTGGGATCCAGTACGGCGTTCTGTGTTACCCTCCTGAACCCACTGATTCCATATTCTGCTAACAGTCATTGGATCTCGACCAACCCGAGCAGCAATGTCGCGATACGATAAACCGCAATCGCGATAGGCTACAATCCGACCTTTATCAAAGTCGGAAACGTGATGGTACGCATTTCTCCTCGTTACACGAGGCATCACAACAACGTTTCACCAGGCAACGCCGGTCAGCTGCTGTTTGTGTATGAGAAATCGGCTGGAAACGTCCCTCATGTCACCACGTTTTAGGTGTCGCCACCAGCGCCATCCTTGTGCGAATGGTCTGAAAAGCTAAATATTTGCATATCACAGCATCTTCTTCCTGTCGGTTAAATTTCGCGTCTGTAGCACGTCATCCTCGTGGTGTAGCAATTTTAATGACCAGTAGTGTACTTCAATAACTAAATACAACTGAAAAGCTAGACGCAAGAATTTTTTGTGGAGCATGTGTCCCGCAATGGAGACAAGTTTACCTCAGCAGTACAAGCTGCATTTGCAGCAAAATTCACAGGAGTGAGGATGCCTAACCGGAATACTGTACTGAACCTCAGCACCAAGTTTCGAAGGATTGGAAGCGTTGATAATACTCCAAAATCAGGCAGGCCATCGATAACAAGTAATAGGCATTATAGGCTGCTAAGTGATGATAGAAGATAACGGAGAAAGATTTTCAAGTGGGCCAGAAATTGTTTCGACCCATTTACCTAACACCCTCGTACTTACGTTTCAACATTAACCTAGTACGTAAAACTCTCTTCATTATATTTTCGTTAGAGTTCCATGACTAACTTTATTCAATGGGTAAATTACCATAATAGATTCCACTTTTGCTCAAAATATGAGACGGTGTGACTAAATGTTCTGACTAAATGCCCTTGTTAGGGCAAGGTAGCTGAGCCAACTTTCAACTAACTTCGTGCCACTGAGCCTAAACTGGCTGGCTGCTGCCAGTTATCTTGTTAGCGAGCTAACGCGCCAGCTAAAGCCTCCGCAGTCCCTTCGTTAAACCTTCTGTGGGCGGGAGAGGGCCCCACACTTGCCGCCTTAAGCGCCATCGCCTCCACCACTTATCTGTCCTCGTTTCTCATCTGCAGGCATAAATCTCAGCAGCAGACTGATATTACACTCGCCGTAAATCCTTTTGACTTTTAGCTTTTTCCATTCTTCAGACACCCTTTCGCTTCAGATATTTGAGACACCGGTAAGTGTTTGTATCACTGGTGTGGATCTGACTGAATGATAGCTAGTTTTGGAGCCACTAAGCCTATCCTGAATTCTGCTATTTCGAATTTTCTTTTTAAATATGGTAACATGGGCAGCACTCGTATTTAACTTACGCAACTCTTGAATGAGAAAAGACTTCTTTCATACAAAATTTCAGTTTCATTGTTCATCTCGGTTTTAATCCGGAGTTGCATACTCGGTAGACACGCGAAAAAAGTGTCAATATTAGTAAGTAGCTGTTTACAATTAACAGTCTCAATCTCCACTAACAATTTTTCCCCATATTCGTAAACGCAAAGATTTCTAACTATTTTAGTAGACATCCCATTATAGACAAATTCTCCATCTTCAGGAGGACATTACTCTGTTATTCGAATACCATATTGAATTTACTGAACGGTCTAACGACTTTCTCAATCCCTGAATACGGGTTACAAATATTTCGATCACATATGAACCTCCAAGCGACCATTCAATCAATTTTTCTTGTAATGTATAAAGAAATATAGTAGTTAGTTCTTATATAATAGAGCAGCAATAATAAACACGTCAATCAATTTTTGCCAGTGTATTCACCAGATTCGTTTTTCTCTCTTTTTCTCTCATCCTGCATAGCCTGCTTAACATTTAAAACTGCATATTAGTTTACTACCCCCACTCCGTAGCAACGATCCTGACGTGGTGCTCCATTAAGAGGCATCAGGTTGGGATCCTGGGGATGAAGAAATTATCGTCTCAGGTACTTGGCCGGCAAGGAGAGGGGAGGTGGTGGCATAAGTTCCTGATCACCAAACTTTTCTACCAAGGGTTACATATCTAAACTCTCCACTGTGTCCCATGAACTGGAGTTGTTAAAATAGGCCTTATGCCGGAGTCCTCACCTATCTCCGTAATCATCATTGCCAACATACATAATTCACTCTTCACGCTTCCATTACAGTCATCTACGCTAAAACTGTTATACGTGAGACATCAGACATGCCCCCTGCCCTACTGCTCTGAGTTATAAAACCCCGCACAAGGCCGTCAGCAAATCAAATAAATAAACTTTAACACTTTAGTCATAATAGAAATCATCTTATAAATGTCTTCCAGAGTAGTTCCTTATTTGCCCAATTATTACTTCTCCTTCCGGATTTAGTTGTGTTTCTCATTTCTGCTCCTTTCTCCGTGGGACACGCTTTTCGCATCTGCAGTTTTCGATTGGCCATTTGATTTGTCCACAGCACTGGTTCACTTGCTGAGCAATAATTACACAACTCTGTTTCTACACGTATTTATATGTAATAAGAAAATTTCTGAATGTCAAGACCGCATAATCCACGAGCTGATAAGTAGTGATCTCCTTATCTCTACCGTTCAGACCTTGCTGCGACGCTTCATGCTCTTTCATTAACATAGCAGAATGCAGTTCCCTGTTATCCCCATCCAGAAACCTACAGATGTCTACGTTTACATGTCTTACAAAATTACTCTTTGTTAGTGTATTTAACGGCCGGCCGGAGTGGCCGTGCGGTTGTAGGCGGTATAGTCTGGATCCGAGCGACCGCTACGGTCGCAGGTTCGAATCCTGCCTCGGGCATGGATGTGTGTGATGTCCTTAGGTTAGTTAGATTTAATAAGTTCTAAGTTCTAGGCGACTGATGACCTCAGAAGTTAAGTCGCATAGTGCTCAGAGCCATTTGAACCATTTTTTTTGTAGTTAAGGAGTAAGGCCGTTTATGGCCGTTATAAACGCCCCAGTCACATTAATGTGACCGGGCCGTTACACACGGCCCATTCACATTAATGTGACAACCACTTCTTTTCGACATCAACGAGCAATAACCACTATTTGACGGCAGGTGGCAGCACTAGCAGTGCAGGGTACATAAAGCGCATGGGGGGACGTGGAAAACAATACAGTCGTTGTCGTCGTGCAGAGAAACAGTTATTTATCTGACGTGAAAAATGGCATATTCATTAGCTTTCGAGCCAAGGGCGGAAGGTTTGTTGGTAAACTGTTTGCGGGGCTCCATAATTAGAGTATATCGTGCATGGCAAAATGGCGCTATCCACATCTGGTGCCGAAGCAACTGTGGTGCAGCACGGGCCATAGATAACAGAGATGAACGATGACTGCAGAGATGTGTACTGGTGAACAGACCTGCAACCAAGGGGCTACCAACAGCGTCTCCTCAAGGATCGTTCAGCGGAAGTTTCTGTGTATGGACTTCTGCAGCAGGTGCATGGTTTATGCACCCTTGCTGACTGCCGTTCATCGGCGACGAAGACTGGAATTTTCAAGCCCATATCACAACTGGACGTCCACTGAGTGGTGACAGGTGGCCTTTCCAGGCGAGTCAAGTTTTATGCACCATCGTACTGACAGTTTAGCAATTGATTAAAAAATTTATTATTTTGTTCTTTCCAAACAACAATCGTCGGAATGGTCCAGGCCGGAGAAGGGATCGTTATGGTCTGGGGAATGATCTCGTCATTCTGGAAGGCACAGTGGATCAGCAGAAATATGCATCTATCCTTTAGATCATGTCTACCCCTACATGCAGTTTGTTTTTTCCTCAGCACGCCGCTGTGACCGAGCGGTTTAGGCGCTTCAGTCCGGAACAGCGCTGCTGCTACGGTCGCAGGTTCGAATCCTGCCTCGGACAAACGATTTCATAGCCTCAGAGGATATTAAACCCAAAGACTTGCAAGTATAACTTTCGTTGATGGACATGCGGTGATTGGACACAGACTTGGCAGACCAGTGAATCATTTCGTCAAAGTTGCTGCGCAACTACGCCCTCTCTGCTGAAAGAAATTTAGATAACAAGGTTGCCTTAAAGGAAGATGCCGGTGTTTATAGCAACCTGATGGAGAAGAAGAACACAAGGCAGCAGTGTCATTACGTCACGCCACGTCAGTCTCAACTGAAGATGAAGGACGTCAAAATATACACGCATCAAAGAAACTTTTGCATCACCTCGGTTCTGAGAGTTCTGGGACCTGTACAGAAAATTGGGATAGATGTCAACATAAACATCATTTTCCCCCTTTTTATTACTCATGAAAACCACACATTGCATGTCGTACCACCATGCAGTGGTGGGCCAGATTGCTGTACACTCCGGCACCTATAATACCTAGTAGCACGTCCTCTTGCACTGATGCATGCCTGTATTCGTCGTGGAATACTATTCACAAGTTCATCAAGGCACTGTTGGTCCAGATCGTCCCACTTCTAAACGGCGATTCGGCTTAGATCCCTCAGATTCGTTGGAGGTTCACGTCGTCCATAAACAGCCCTTATCAATCTATCACAGACATGTTCGAAAGGGTTCATGTCTGGAGAACATACTGGTCGAGCGGTGTCGTTATCCTTATGGAAGTCATTCACAAGATGTGCACGATGGGGGCGCGAATTGTCGCCCATGAAGACGAATGCCTTGCCAATATGCTGCCGAAATGGTTGCACTATAGGTCGGAGGATGACATTCACGTATAGTACAGCCGTTACGGCGCCTTTCATGGCCATCAGCAGCGTACGTGTGGCCCCACATAATGCCACATCAAAACAGCAGGGAACCTCCACCTTGCTGCACTTGCTGGACAATGTTTCTAATGAGGTCAGCCTCACCAGGTTGCCTCCAAACAAGTCTCCGACGACTGTCTGGTTGAAGGCATATGCGACACTCATCGGTGAAGAGAACGTGATGCCAATCTTAAGCGGGCCATTCGGCATGTTGTTGGGACCATCTGTACCGCGCTGCATGGTGTCGTGGTTGCAAAAATTGACCCCGCCATGGACGTCGGGAGTGAAGTTACACATCATGCAGCCTATTGCGCACAGTTTGAGTCGTTAACGCGACCTCCTGTGGCTGAACGAAAAGCATTATTCAACATGCTGTCCGTAGGTAGCGGTCATCCACTGCAGTAGTAGCCCTTGGGCGGCCTGAGAGAGGCGTGTCATCGACAGTTCTTGTCTCTCTGTAGCTCCTCCATGTCCGAACCACATCGCTTTGGTTCACTCCGAGACGCCTGGACACTTCCCTTGTTGAGAGCCCTTCCTGCCACAAAGTAACAATACGGATGCGATCAAACCGCGATATTGGCCGTCTAGGCATGGTTGAACTACAGTCTACACGAGCCGTGTACGTCCTACCTTGTGGAATGACTGGAACTGATCGGCTGTCCGATCCCCTCCGTCTAATAGGCGCTGCTCATGCATGGTTGTTTACATCTTTTGGTGGGTTTAGCGACATCTCTGAACAGTCAGCGTCTATCTTCAGGGGTTATTCAGGGGTGATGAAAAACATTTTTTGATGTGTGTAGGTTCTCCATCGAGAAAACAAGAATTGAGTTGACGCTGCACATTAAATTTTTGTATACTAGAACAGTGACTAGAACCATGGTGTAAAATATATCAAGATCCTAGGGTTGGGAATAGACGGGAAACACTCTCGGAAGCCTCATAACCATAATTTGTAATAGAAACCGAACGAAGGTAGCCTTGTGATCAACGACAGTAAGACACTTAAACTGCTTCACTTCGACTGCTTTCGATCTCTGATATCCCGTGGTACAACTCAGTTGAGTCAAAAATGAAGATTTTACCCCATAGCTTGCATGTATGGTGTTAACTGATGAACCCTGTGTTTGTAGGTGTTAAGTAATGTGGGAGTCTTACACAGTTTTAGAAGCACATTTATTTTGTCAAGAAACTTGTCATTGACAATGTGTACCCGTTTTAAAAGAACAGATGCGTATATTCACTATATGCAAGACAGAGAAGCAACCTGTAAGTAAAAAGTTTGTTTATCTTCATGAAATTTGTATATTACTCTGAAGGAGATATGATGTAAATTTAGTGACAAATCGCTTATTTCTAAGCCTAAACGATTCTTCTGCTCTCTGACGTGTAAGGCCCATTCAACTGCGGCAGTGATAATGAATGGAATTTACTTTTATTGTGTGTGTGTGTGTGTGTGTGTGTGTGTGTGTGTGTGTGTGTAATTAAAGATCTGGATTACTGTCCAGCCCAGCCTCCTCGATTTAGGTTTTCCAACCTTTTCGGAAATCTTTCCAGATAAGTGACAGTGAAATTTGATGCCTAACAGGTCACTGGCCTTGCATGTTTCCTATTCATTGTCTATTGAAATCGTTTTTCTATATAGTCACTTTTTATTGTTATTTTTTTCTTTCTTCTTTAGTTAATCAGGGAAACGTGACGTGTTCTGTCCTTCCCTCTAATTATTTTTTTCATTTTTTCAGCAAATCTCTTGTTTTTCAGATAACTTGATACATGTTCTCTCACCGCTTGTGCCTTGGCATCCTCCTCAATGTAGCTTTCTCCTGCTTCTTCTGCTTTTAAGATGTATACTCCTAAATCCTTTTTGATTTCTGTGATGGACTGCTGTTTATTTATTTGCCCAGAGATATTGAACATGTGTTTCGTCAGTCTAGTGTCACGCATCGAGTGAGTGTCCAAAAAGATCTATCTTCTTTCCCTTATTGTTTATCTTTTTATGTTTTGGTATATTTCATCACTGCTTCTTAATTCCAAGACTTCTTTAATTTTTATTGTGCCTAATATTTTTCTTTTAATTTTTCCTTCTAAGACTTTTCGTTTGTATAATACATAATCCTGTGCTAGGTATTCACTTATATTGAAACGCTCTGATTTCATTATCACTTGCAAAGCATTTATTGATTACATTTTTACTGTAAGGTCTTTTGGTATTTCATATGCTCTTTTTATTTTCTGTATTCTTTCAATTGTGGGAGATTTTTCTAAACTATTTTCTTGAATTATTTTTCCTATTATTTGATATTTTTACCTACTATATTAGACGAACTTCTGTCTGCAAAACTTTGGGGCATATTTTATTTCTGTGATTAATTTGGTTTTCTCTGAAGAAGGTCTTAAACTTACCCTATTGATTATCCTTTCCAGAGTAACTTGTATTCTAGAGTCGGAAAATTTTCAGATACTACAGCCAAATTGTTTGTGATTCACTTCCGTACTCTGTGTCTTCCTTCATATTTTTATGAGAAACTTGACGTTTTCTAAACTTTTCATTCCAGATTCTTATCAGGCTTTCTAATATACATTTAAAGTGCACTGAGGACAAGACATCACCTTGTCTTACACATGTCTTTATTTTAATCCTCTTACAATTTGGTGTTAAACCTAAACTGGCAAATCTAAACTGTGTAATGCCTACAGACACAGTCTCAAAACAAAGTTCATGAACTTCAATGTTGCACTTGTGTCGATGAGCGTTTTACGGATTAGATATGACAATCTAGTTTTGGCAATAGATTCTCAGATTACTTTGTCTAGAGTTTTTCTTACCAACAGAGTCAAATGCCCTCTTGAAATCTGAAAAAGTTTCATCCATATCTTTCTGATTTAGTGGTCTCTGACAATTTATAGATTCCAAATAGAATTCATGTTTGTGTTATCATATTCTTTTGTTACAAACTAGCTAAGGACAACGGTCACAGTAAGGTGACAAAAGTTATGAGATACTTCTTAATATCGTGACGAACCTCCTCTTGCCCGACATAGTGCAGCAACTCGAGATGACAAGTCGTTGGAACTCTCCTTCAGAAATATTGAGGCTTTCTGTCTTTATAGGCGTCCATAATTGCCATTCCAGGATTTTGTGCATGAACTGACCCCCCCCCCCCCCTCCCTATTATGTCCCACAAATGCTCGATGTGTTTCAGGTCGGGCGATCTGGGTGGCCGAATGGCTCTGATCACTATAGGACTTAACATATGAGGTCATCAGTCCCCTAGAACTTGGAAATACTTAAACCTTACGACATCACACACATCCATGCCCGAGGCAGGATTCGACCTGCGACCGTAGCAGTCATGCGGTTCCAGACTGAAGAGCCTAGAACCGCTTGACCATAGCGGCCGGCGGTCGCCAAATCATTCTCTCGAATTGTCCTTAATAATCTTCAAACCAATCGCGAACAATTTACCCCACTGACATGACGCATTGTCATGCATAAAAATTACAGAACATGGAATCCGTGAGTGGATGAAGGTGGTGTACAAGTATTCGAACATAACCATTTCCAGTCAATGATCGGTTCGGATCTATCAGAAAACGCAGCCCATTCCATGTAAACACAGCCCACATTATGGAGCCACCAGTAGCTTGCACAGTGCCTTGTTGACAACTTGGGTCCATGGCTTCTTGAGGTCTGCACCACACTCCAATCATAAATCAGCTCTTACCAACTGATATCGGGACTCACCTTACCAGACGACGATTTCCCAGTCGTCTAGGGCCCAGGAGAGGCGTTGTAGGCACTCGCGTTGGTAATCTGCTACCGAAGCCCATTAACACCGGATTTCGCCAGACTGTCCTAGCGGATACGTATGTCCGACATTGATATCTGCGGTTATTTCACGCAGTGTTGCTTGTCTCTCAGCACTGACAAATCTACACAAACGCTACTGCTCTCGGTTGTTAACTTGTCCGAGCTGAGAGGTAATGCTTGAAATTTGGTATTGTCGACACAAGCTTCACACTACAGATCTCGAAATATTGAATTCCCTAACGGTTTACGAAATGGAATGTCCAATATTTCTAGCTACAGCTACAATTCCGCGTTCAAAGACTAATACTTGCTATCTTGCGGCCATAATCACGTCGGAAACATTTTCATATGGAACACCTGAGTAGAAATGACAACTCCGCCAACGCACTGCTCTTTTATATATTATATGCGCAATACTGCTGCCATCTGTATATGTGCGTATAGCTATCCCATTACTTTTGTCACTCGAGTATAAGCTACTAAGCTAGCTTTACGCTTTCTCATCTGTTCATTTCTTTTTTTTTTTTTTAATTTCCTCTCTTCTGCAGTCCATTTTCCTCACTGTCTTTCAGAACTGTTTTGCATTGCAGACCTACCAATCTCCTAATTTTGTTTGTATATTTTGTTCTGTCAATTTCTTGCTCATTTATGCCGATTTCTTCTAGATCTTCCGGCGTTTTTCTAAGGCAGTTGGGTTCCCGTTGTAATTTATAAAATGATTTTCCTTGTCAGTCTGCTAAAACTCGGTTTTGGGATGTGCCTTCCTTTTCTAATTTTTCTACAATATCTTCTACGTGATCGTATATTATTTGTTATCTCTTAATTTAAATGTTTCCAGTGTAGTTCTGTTCCCTGATATCTTCCTCAAAATCTCTCTTTTCTTTTTCCAGATTTCTTAATTTTCTTTCATTCATCCTGAAATTAGCGCTTCTGGTGCACATGTGCATTCTGGTACAAACTGTCTTATGATAATCAATTTTTCCATATCTAGACAATGATTTGTTATAAAGGCTACTATTAGACGGAAGTGCCTTGTTAGTATGCACTCAGTCACACGTAGCACGGTATGAGCGCGCACTCTGCCTGCAGGTGTTCCCGCGGCCCCTGGTGCGCTGCAGCGAGGCCACCAACAACGCGCTCTGGTCCAGGAGGCTGCTCGTCGTCGCCATCATCTTCCTGCTGGGCGCCGCCAACACCGTCGCTGTGGTCAGTACTTCCCTCGTCTTTCTGAATGTTTTAGTGGCGAGGTTTGTACAGCATCCGGCGAGCAGGCTACCAGTCAGAGTAACATATCTTTACAAGCTTTGTGTTATTTTATGTGGCAGCTAATTCACGTGTGACAATGTTCTTACTGTTATGCAAATATGACATATCCACCCGGATAGCCGCACGTGGTAAACAGCCGCTTCCAGAATGGGAAGGTGCGTCAGCCCAGATCCAATCCGCCTGGCGGACACATTTCACATAAATTTTCTCAGCATGTTATAGTCTTAGGTGGAGATTTCAATTTACCAGATATAGACTGGGACACTCAGATGTTTAGGACGGGTAGTAGGGACAGAGAATCGAGTGACATTATACTGAGTGCACTATCCGAAAATTACCTCGATCAATTAAACAGAGAACCAACTCGTGGAGATAACATCTTGGAGCTACTGATAACAGACCCGAACTTTTTGAGTCTGTAAGTGCAGAACAGGGAATCAGTGATCATAAGGCTGTTGCAGCATCCCTGAATATAGAAGTAAACATGAATATAAAAAAAGGGAGGAAGGTTTACCTGTTGAGCAAGAGTAATAGAAGGCAGATTTCCGACTACGTAACAGATCAAAACGAAAATTTCTGTTCCGACACACAATGTTGAGCGTTAATGGAAAAAGTTCAAGGCAATCGTAAAATGCGTTTTGGACAGGTACGTGCCGAGTAGAACTGTGAGGGACGGGAAAAACCCACCGTGGTTCAACAACAAAGTTAGGAAACTACTGCGAAAGCAAAGAGAGCTTCACTGTAAGGTCGGCCGCGGTGACCGTGCGGTTCTGGCGCTGCAGTCCGGAACCGCGAGGCTGCTACGGTCGCAGGTTCGAATCCTGCCTCGGGCATGGGTGAGTGTGATGTCCTTAGGTTACTTAGGTTTAAGTAGTTCTAAGTTCTAGGGGACTTATGACCTAATATGTTGAGTCCCATAGTGCTCAGAGCCATTTGAACCATTTTTTCACTGTAAGTTTAAACGCAGCCAAAACCTCTCAGACAAACAGAAGCTAAACGTTGTCAAAGTTAGCGTAAGGAGGGCTATGCGTGAAGCTTTCAGTGAATTCGAAAGTAAAATTCTATGTACCGACTTGACAGAAAATCCTAGGAAGTTCTGGTCTTACGTTAAATCAGTAAGTGGCTCGAAACAGCATATCCATACACTCTGGAATGATGATGGCATTGAAACAGAGGATGACACGCTTAAAGCTGAAATACCAAACACCTTTTTCCAAAGCTGTTTCACAGAGGAAGACCGCACTGCAGTTCCTTCTCTAAATACTCGCACAAGCAAAAAAATGGCTAATATCGAAATAAGTGCCAAGGAATAGAAAAGGATCTGAAATCACTCAACAGAAGAAAGTCCGCTGGACCTGACGGGATACCAGTTCGATTCTACACAGAGTACGCGAAAGAACTTGCCCCCCTTCTAACAACCGTGTACCGCAAGTGTCTAGAGGAACGGAAGGTCCCAAATGACTAGAAAAGAGCACAGGTAGTCCCAGTCTTCAAGAAGGGTCGTCGAGCAGATGCGCAAAACTATAGACCTATATCTCTGACATCGATCCGTTGTAGAATTTTAGAACATGTTTTTTTGCTCGCATATCATGTCATTTCTGGAAACCCAGAATCTGCTCTGTAGGAATTAACATGGATTCCGGAAACAGCGATCATGTGAGACCCAACTCGCTTTATTTGTTCATGAGACTCAGAAAATATTAGATACAGGCTCCCAGGTAGATGCCATTTTCCTTGACTTCCGGAAGGCGTTCGATACAATTCCGCACTGTTGCCTGATAAACAATGTAAGAACCTACGGAATATCAAACCAGCTGTGTGGCTGTGAGTTTTTAGCAAACAGAACACAGCATATTGTTCTCAACACAGCACATTCTTTACAGACGTTAAAGTAACCTATGGCGTGCCACAGGGGAGTGTTATGGGATCATTGCTTTTCACAATATATATAAATGACCTAGTAGATAGCGTCGGAAGTTCCATGCGGCTTTTCGCCGATGATGCTGCAGTATACAGAGAAGTTGCAGTATTAGAAAATTACAGCGAAATGCAGGAAGATCTGCAGCGGATAGGCACTTTGTGTAGGGAGTGGCAACTGACCCTTAACATAGACAAATATATTGTACAGCGAATACATAGAAAGAAGGATCCTTTATTGTATGATTATATGATAGCATGATAGCGGAACAAACACTGGTAGCAGTTACTTCTGTAAAATATCTGGGAGAAAGCGTGCGGAACGATTTGAAGTGGAATGATCATATAAAATTAATTGTTGGTAAGGCGGACGCCAGGTTGAGATTCATTGGGAGAGTCCTTAGAAAATGTATTCCATCAACAAAGGAGGTCGCTTACAAAACACTAGTTCGACCTATACTTGAGTATTGCTCATCAGTGTGGGATCCGTACCAGGTCGGGTTGACAGAGGAGATAGAGAAGATCTAAAGAAGAGCGGCGCGTTTCGTCACAGGGTTATTTGGTAAGCGTGATAGCGTTACGGAAATGTTTAGCAAACTCAAGTGGCAGACTCTGCAAGAGAGGCGCTCTGCATCGCGGTGTAGCTTGCTGTCCAGGTTTCGAGAGGGTGCGTTTCTGGATGAGGTATCGAAATTATTGCTTCCCCGTAATTATACCTCCCGAGGAGATCAAGAATGTAAAATTAGAGAGATTCGAGCGCGCACGGAGGTTTTCCGGCCGTCGTTCTTACCGCGAACTATACGCGACTGGAACAGCAAAGGGAGGAGTATAAATGTAGATGTAAATGTAGATGTAGATGTAGACTAACTACGAGTTTCGGTCTGCGGGCTAGACTGGATGTGGTCTTTAGGCGGCGTCTCACATCCCACGCGGTGAATACTTCACAGATTCAAGCTTCATCTGAGTTACACGATTCGCTAACATTTAGAAGATTTTCGCTCACTGTCACATGAGCCTTGGGGTACACATATTCCGTCACAGGGGGTTACTGAGTGACGACAGGAAGGGCTTCCGGCCACCTCTTAAAATAACAATGTCAGATTTGTTCGTAATCACGCCTCTGCGGGACAAAGATATAAGGAAAAGAAGACGTCATACAGTTATGACATCTGCGTCAGTTTCACTGGAAATATGTAGCTCCGTATGGCTTACGTGCAGATGTTGTCAGCGAGTCAGAATTGAGTTCTACATGAATATTTCTTAAATGACAGTAGAAATGTTGAAAGCAAATGGCAACACTTCCTCCTAGAAAAATAGTAACTGTTTTATGCACGTTTCTGTAGTTATTCTTGAACTACATAACTTTGAAAGTAAGTCGAGTGCCGAATTAGTTTTATTAAATAAATATGAATAAATATATCTCTCTACAGCAAAGAGATCGATGTTGTGAAACATCTTCAGGGATTTAAGCTTTGTGCTAGGCCAAGACTCAGAGCCAAACCCTTGTCTTTCGTGGACCCTGTTCCCAGGAATGTGGGAAACAGGTATTTACAGTACGAAGCAATAAGAAAGGACATGACGTCAGCCATCTTTGAGAGAATTTTCCACAGAGGCAAACATTTTGATTCAACTCCTGGACCAGGACACTGTTTTAGTCGGACAGGAAGTTAAATAAATTTGTCTTCCTTCTCAATTTGCCCCTTTCTTACACTAACATTTTCGCCACTCCATTCCTACTATATGCTATTTCCACGTAAATCCGTTTTACATATTGAAACATTTGTAGCGTCGCACAATAATTTCTCTCAATTTCCCCTTTCATTCCAGTGATTTTTCTTTTTTCCTTTTTTTTTTTGTGGTAAGATACTCGGCTCGCAATCGGAGTGGGGTTCAAATTCCTGTGTCGATATCCAGATTTAGGTTTTCCTTGGTTCCCTAAATGCCGGAATGGTGTACCTGCTTTTCTGTTGATGTCAAGAATTTTCACCACTTTTTATTTCCGAATTTTTATTTTCTAGATCGATGTATCCGATGTAAGTGTCTTTCATATTCTAAAGTCTTGCTCTATAATCAAACAAAACGTCAGAACCGGTTTATATGAGAATCCTTTTCTAAAGCCAAACTGATCTCATCTAATAAATCCTAACTTTTCTTTTCCATTATTATGTGTATTACTGTGAACATCAAACTTGATGCATGTTCTTTAATGCTGATTGCGCGATTGTTCTTGGATTCACCTGACGTCACTGCATCATGATTATGTTGATGGTGTTCTTAAAAATATACGAATGCATGTCTTCAGTCTCACATATTCTGCACACTGATTTGAATTATCATTTGGACAGCAATTCTCTCACTGGTTTCGAAAATTCAGAAGAACTGTTACCTATTCCTACTGCCTTGTTTGGTTGCATGTCTTCCAATGCTCCTCAAGCACTGCCGAAATATTGAAGTTCCCAAGTCTTCCAGATGGACATTTATTCCTTTTATTGTCTGAGCAGATATTTCGTTCCCTCGTAGAGACCCTCGATGTACCCTTTCCATCTGTTCGTTTGCTCCTCTGCGTTTAAAACCGAAATTTCTTTTGCGCGTTCATGATATTTACACTTTTACTTTTACATCCTTCATATGTCAAGTTTGATTCTTCTGTTTCCTGAATCTGCCCTTAAGATGATTATTTCTTTCCAGATTATTCAAATTTGCCCTGGAGCCATTTTTCTTTAACTTACTTGAATTTCCTGTTGATTATACTTTCTCGTATGTTTATTCTTCCTGAGGAGTCTTTCTCCTCTCTCATTCCTGAGTCTGTATTCTCCCATAACATCTGCCTTCTCTTTCTGTCGCTTAAATAGCGTTTCAACCCTCCTACAATTAATAGATTTTCATCTCTCTTTTCATACCGAATTATCCGTTCAATTCCATCATTAACTCCATTCCATCAACTTCTGCTTGTGACCTCGCCACAGGTAGCTGTTCACAGTAACTCCCTCCTTCTCCTGGCTTCGAAGTCTTAAAGAATTCCCTCCATTTATAACATTTTCTGATACTGTTTTTATTCGTCTGACCATATATCTCCATCATCTTTCACATTCACTTCACTGGGCCCCACTAGATGTAGTTTCTGTGGCTGTTTCTCTTCTAAGCTTTTCTAGCGTCTCTACTACATTCAGACATCTTACATCTCACGTTCGGACCCGTACAATATTTCAGATTCGTTGCTTTTTCAATTTCTTTCTAATGGTCACCAGCCACTTGTCAGTCCCCTTCTAGCGAAGCGAATCCAGAATCTTTTGTCAGTTTTGTGATTGGTATACACTTTTTGTTCACTTATAAGCCACATTTCTTGTGGTTACTCTTTCTATGTCTGTAGAGCGGTAGTTTCTTTCTGCAGACCACTGATGTGATTGTTCCGCATTTTAAGTCCAGTTTTCTACCTCAAGAGCCAAAGGGTGCCCTGATCTCTTTCGGTTGCTCTTCCATCCGTTTATTAGGAGACCACTTTTAACTTAAAAAATTACCTCTTACACTCTTTTCCAGCCACGTTCAACAGCTCTCAGATAATATATCCGATCCGTTTCTCCGTCGCTGGCAGGCGTGTCTTCTTGGTCTCCACACTCAAGGTGAGGCGACGCCATAACATCCACTCCTTTGTAGATTTGTTCAAAACGTCCACCACCGTTTTTTTTTTTTTTTTTTTGGGTGCCGTCGTTATATTCAATCTCCTTGGTGTGTTTTTAAATATACCAGAAGGATACTGGCACAAATGAGTAGGATTCACTGTGTAATGATGGCACCTGGTGACACTATATCTTTTCAACTCACAGTCCACGTGCTTCTTAGGCTTCCTTCAAACTGACTACGATATCTTCTTGTGCTGTTAATTGCCAGTGACAACAGCTTACTGCACTAACTTACTTAGCATTTCATGCGTAAAGGTTACAGTGGCCCAAGGCCCGAATGAACATTTGTTCCTCATCTGTATGTCATCAGTGCGTTGAACTGTTTTATGCGGGTCTCAAGAAAACTTTTCAGTCTGACAGTGAAGGATGGTACTGCATAATTAAAAGGTATTCATTTTCCTCGTAATCCTTCTTCAAATGACTTTGGTTCGATTAATGTTATTGCGGTGATACGATCCCAACAGTTAAGTGTGATTTGGGGGATTCTGCAAAATTTCAAACTGTGGATGTCACCACGTGTTCACTAACATCATAAACTTAGCATCTACTACCAGAATGAGATTTTCACTCTGCAGCGGAGTGTGGGCTGATATGAAACTTTCTGGCAGATTAAAACTGTGTGCCGGACCGAGACTCGAACTCGGGACCTTTGCCTTTCGTGGGGAAGTGCTCTACCAACTGAGCTAGAGCTGGTAGAACACTTGCCCGCGAAAGGCAAAGGTCCCGAATTCAAGTCTCGGTCCGGCACACAGTTTTAATCTGCCAGGAAGTTTCTTTGTATCTACTAATTCATTTTCATGTAGGCATAACTACAAATAAGTGGGTACCAAATGTAGAGAGGAGTTTGGATGCTCCAAGAATTCAGTTATCGAAGCTGCTGCATTGTCCTGGTGAAATATTTTGTTTTTCTTTTACACATAAGTCCTCTTCAAGCCACTTTTACAGTCAAGTCGTTCCAGAAAATTGTGTAACATACTCACCACTTAATGTTTTAACTGATTTAAGTTTCTCAATAAAAGAACCCTTTTGCCTTCAACAGCACACTGACGATAACCATTGCGGCAATGAAACCAATTTTGTCTTGCATAATTTAGTGCACAGTCACTGGCTTGTCCCACTAATTTGAATGCTACGAGGAGAGTTCAAAAAGTAATGCAACACATTATTTTCTGAAGGTAGATTGTTTTTATTCAGAACTTCAATATGCAGTATTGTCCTCCACTCTTTTGGCTACAAACCCTAATTTTCAATATAATCTCCGTTCTCTGCGACGGCCTTACACCACCTTACTGGGAGGGCTGTTATGCCCACACCGTACAACTCTACTTATCAACGTTGGAGCCAATGCCTTGCTGCATCAGAACCTCCCCATCATCCACATACTGTTCCCGCGGAGTGCATTTTTCATTGGGCAAAACATATGGAAGTCGGGAGGTACGAGATTAGGGATGAATGAGGACGAACAGTCCAATAAAGTTTAGTGAGTTCCTCTCGGGTGCGCAGGCCTGTGTGAGGTCTTGCGTTGCCATGGAGAAGGAGAAGTTCTTTAGCATTTTTGTGGCGACCAACATGCTGAAGTCGTTTCTTCAATTTCCTGTGGGTAGGACAATACACTGCAGAGTTGATCTTTGCACCGTTAGTGAGGATATCAAACAGAATAGCTCCTTCACTGTCACCATGAGTTCGCCATGAGTTCAGCGGATAAGGCTGCAGCTCTGAACATTTTCTTCGAAGGAGATGTGGTGTGGCACCACCCTATGGAGTGTGGTTTTTTCCGTTTCGAAGTGATGAATCTATGTTTCATCGTGTGTGATAATGTTCAACAAAAATATTGTCAAAATGAGCCTCGTTACGAACAGGCAGTCCCGCACAGATGGTCCTTCGTTACTCGTTACGGTTTTATGTTAAGCGGCGAGGAACCCAGCGGGAGCACTCCTTTGATCACCCCCAACAGGCGGACAAATGTGTCGGCACTACTAGCAAAGACGTCCAGTTGAGCAGCGAGGTGTTTGATTGTGATCCGTCGATCACATCAAATGAGAGTGTGCGTATTTTCCAACGTTGCAGGAGTCACAGCTGTGTGCGGCCGGCTGTTACGCGGAAGATCGGACAGGTTCGCGCGATCTTGTTGCGATGATGATTGACGCGTCGTCCAATGACTCGCTGTGCTTCCTTTTCACTGCCAGGTTTCCGTACACATTCTGAAAGCGCCTATGAACATCTGTGATGCTCTGGTTTTCTGCCAAAAGAAACTCAATGACAGCTTTCTGCCTAGAATGCACATCCGGTACAGACGCCATTTTGAAGCCTAGATGTAGCGTCGTCACTTACCGGAACTTCACGAAACTATGGGGTTAAAGCAGGAATATTCCACAATGTCTCACGACAAATTCCGCCTTTTTTCAACCGAAAACCGGTCGAGAAGAAAGTGTGTTCTACTACTTATTGAACGCCTCTCGTATTTCGACTTTTGCGTGGTGTGAGGAACCCGTGTATCCATAGCAACAAACAGGGGCACAAGAATAGTTAGATTTTTTAAATGATCCAAATTTCGTGCCTCTGTTATATGTGTGGCGTCCAAATGTTTTCATCTGTAGATGAAATCTTGGGCTCTCGTTCACGTGGAACGTACACTGGCAAGCCGAACGATAACGAACAAATGCTTAACAGCGTTCTGGTCCTCATTTGGAGCGCAATATAGCAGAGATTTGCTTTGCGTTGATTCGACAAGTCCATCGCAGGTTTCCGGAGATACATGACACTAGGTTTCTTCGCACACATCAGTTATTACCTTACATTAAGCGCCGGTGTTTGTTGGCGCGGAAATGGTGCACAATAGCGTCCCAGATGTGCTCCACTAGGTTCAGACCTGGCGAATTTCGTTGAGAATACATCCATGTCACTATCATGCTCATCAAACCACTTTAGCACGATTTTGGCCTTGTGACAGGTATTTATCTTGCTGGAAGCTGCTATCGGCGTCGGTAAAGACATCAAGCATTAATTGATTCAGGTAGTCTGCAACAGCTGTCTTGTTGGCTTTGATTGCTACCAGAGGTCCCTTGGAAACCTAGATGAATGTCTTCCTTAGTGTGAAGCTGTCCCTTCAGTCTGCATCTGTGGTGCGATATTTGCTTTGAGTGACCGTTCTCCTGGATGACACTCGAGCTGAGCGTGAGTTTTCCTATCAGGCGACGCGTTTCCATTCATCTATGATCCAATCTATCTCATACTCCTGTAGTCAAAATTAATGATGTCATTGGGTAAATATGGGAACACGTAGAGGTCGTCGGCTGTGGAGCAGTGTTCGACAATGTCTTCTAAACGGTGTGCTCCGAAGTACTTGAACTTGCACCAGTGTTGCACTCTGTTGCCAGAAGTGACACAGATAACCATCTGTTCTGTTTTACAGAGCAGGCAGCCTCCAGCTCCCACGTTATATGATGAGAGACGACATCTGAACACCTTGTTGCCTAGTGTTGGCTTCACCATACTTCAACCATTTTCCATAGATGCTGACTACAGTAGCAAGCGAAAAGCCGCCTATCTTCGCCCCTTCAGAATTATTCCTTGCCAGATACTGGGTCATAAGAGTCTGTCTTTCGTCAAAGTTGCTTACGTCGATGAACTTCCACATTTCCGGCAAGTGTCGTGCCTAGAACTACCCCCCATTCGTGTCTGTTCCGCTTACATTCTTTCCTAGCCGTGCCACATGCCTGCAACGTCACAAGATGACATCAAGTCTCCTGGTGAGCAGCGTTCATAAACTGTTGGCTCATCAGTGTACTCGCGAGTTTGTGATGGTATGTGTTGTCTGGGTGTCCATTATCGGTGTACCTGGAGACGTCAGTCCGCGAGGTAGCGGAGCCTGACATTCAGCGGCTGGCTAAACTGCAGCCACGACAAGGTAAGTCGTAGCCCAAGGTATACAGATAAGCCTCGCCCAGCCGTTACCTACGCTCTTGTAATTGCGTAACTACTTCCCCCCGTGTAGAAATACACTTTTTATCTTTTGTTTCACAAATAATTTATTTTTATGACGTAGGTTTCCAATTATTATTCGATTTTGGAACAAGATTGACAAAGATGTTGTTGTGCGTAATAATACAAACAGAAACACCAAACTGCGGTGCAGAGTCTGAGACACTGCGTTGACGATCAACCACCGCGTTCAATTCAAAATGAACACGCAAACCGCAATTTTGGTTCCACCTCAGCTGCATAATATCAGAAAAAATGAAAATTTGTGCCGGACCAGGACTCGAACCGAATTACCCGCTTGTCACTAGCGGTCGCTTTAACCACTTTAGCATCGTGAGCAGGCTTCTTGGAGCGGCCAAACTCTCCATTTGTCCTACTGTCTACTCTCCTAGAGCTCGCAATATACAGGGTGCTGCAGCGTTCATAGCGGGATATTAAAAACACTTCATCAGACAGTAACTGTAATTCATTTATTACGTCTTATGTCAATTAATAGTTAAAGGTATGCCATAAGTCATTGTCCATTGCGTGGATTACTTTTCGAATATGATCCCTGTCAAATGATGCCCCCTGTGCACAACACATTCGTCTAGGCGCCGTTGGAAGCTTTCCATAGCTCGGCGTAACGTATTCCCTGGGACATTGCCGACAGCAGTTCTGATGCGATCCTTCAACTCAGGAATGGTGACATAACGTGTTCGGAACACTTCTTGCTTCAGGTAGACCCAAAGGAAAAATTCTGCACATGAAAGGTCAGGTGAGCGAGGCGGCCAGGAAATGTGACCAAAGCGGGAAATTACTCTACCGGGAAATGTCTGTCGCAAGAAATCCATGCAAATTCTGGCCACCATTCCTGAGTTGAAGGATCGCATCATAACTGTCGTCGGCAATGTCCCAGGGAATACATTACGTCGAGCTATAGAAAGCTTCCAATGCCCCCTAGATGAATGTGATGTGCAGAGGGGGCATCATTTGACAGGAGTCATATTCAAAAAGTAATCCACGCAAAGGACAATGACTAACACATTGGTAAATGGCATACCTTTAACTATTAATTGACATAAGAAGTAATACATAAATTACAGTTGCTGCCTGATGGTGTGTTTTTATATCCTGCTATGAACGCTGCCGCACCCTGTATTCCCATGATTCCTGTATGGGGTGAGACACTCTCGTCATTGCCTTGCAATGCACTAAGGAAAGTAGACGCCAGGACGACAAGAGAGTTGGGCAGCTCCTAAAAGCCTGCTCAGACAGCGAAAGTGGTTAAGATGACCATTTGCAACAAGCGGGAAATCTGGATTCGAGTCCTGTTCAGGCATACATTTTTATTTTTTCTGAAATATTCTACAGTTGATGGCGTCATAATTGCAGTTTGTGAGTTCATTCTTAAATAAATAGTAAAGATTTTACAACCACCAAAGAAATTAGTCTTTATTAATAAATTTACAGTTACAGGACCCTAAAATAAAATAACTAACTAACTGGAAAGTAGATTTAACAGTATTGGACTGGGCATTCTGTCAGATTTGACAGCAGTTAGAAATGATAAGTAAATAAAGTATGTCGGCTCAGTTAGTAGCTATTCAGGATGGTTCTTTAGGTACTTCCCGATCTCCAGTACGTCAGACAGTTATAGTTTTGAGTTCATTATGCTCCGACTACAGTATTCTACATCTACTACAGCATTATGTCTGGTTTCCAGACAATGTTGTCCAAAAGCAGAGTCTGGTTTATGCAGCCTCTAGCTTTCATGCTATTCTTTAATCCTGGCGCACATAGATCTATCTGTTTTTTGCTCTGAAATATGGGCCACACTCTTTGAATCTAATACTATAGATTCCGCTTTTGTTCATAGGGAACTGCTTATTTCCGTAGCTAAGGAAATTTTTGCATATTTTCTCTGTGATAAAGTAGATGGCTAAATATCTATTTTTTCAGATTGTTGTATATTTTGGTACTCAGTCTAGTCAATCTACCAACAACAAATACTAATATACCTGTTTTTTGGGTATCTTTCGGGGGACAGATGGTTCATATTCTAGTATTTATCTTATTTTAATATTTTATTAAAAGTGCTGTCGACAGGATTGGGCTGGTGAGTATTGTTTACGGATGTTCGAGAACTACTAGTTAAGTAAGGAACGATCGGCCGCAAAATGTAAACATCAGTGAAAATCAAAACTGTTCTATTTGCAGCGCTTAGGTACACCTTCAAGCTACTTCTCTACACAGTCACGGCTCCGACTTAAACGTCTGTCGTAGTGTTGTACCAATTCCCCAATACCCTCGTCACAGAAAACAGCCAATTATCTACGCTGGATTGTATGTTGTTGTCAGTGCTAGAATATTGTCTTCACAGTCAGCTGTTCATTTAAGCAGAGAAGAAAATCAGAGGGCGCCAATTACGGGCTGTTTGGTGGATGATTAAACACTCCACACTCATTTCCCCTGTAGTTGTGACAGAGAACAGTCATGAAGAAAGAAATGGATTATGGTTACTTGATGTGGGATTGCATGAAATCAGGGGAAATCTCACGGCAGGCACCCATACTTCGCGGAGGACACTATTTTCTAGTAAACTTTACGCGCTCACTGCGCGCTCAGAACTAAGAAGAAGAACGTGACGTTATCAACGGTCTTACTAGACAGACTGCACAGCACGCCTGTGCAAAGCTTCCCCGGATTTTCATTGTGGTTTCCATTTCGCAACCAGTCGTTCCTTACTTTCCAACTAGTCCTCTTAGAAAAACTGCACTCTGGGCAAATGGACAGAAACTGTCACTGCTTGACGTCAAGAGGCTCTGCAAGAACCATCCTGAACAGCTTATAAATCAGCAAACAGACTTCAGTTATTTACCACTGCTAAACACTGCCAAACATGACTTAATACCTAGTTCAATACTTTTTAATCGATTTACCAATTATTTGTTTTAGTGTTCTCTGATTGTGGATGCATTACGCTATATATTTAGTGTTGCGGATTACTCTTTTAATGACTGTAAATTCGTAGCTACTGTTGTTTGTACTATAAAACACTACATCATACAAGTCAGCTATGCTAGGCGACGGCTTAATAACCAGAAACATGGGTAGAAAAAATAAATATTTAATGAAAATCTTATCACAGTGAGAAGCTATTGCTGCAATTGTTGAAGCTCGTCCTCAGTTTTTTGAAAATAAAAGTTATAGTCATAAACAATCTCCCCATCTCGAGAATTCCACAGCATGCAGTCTAGTTTCGGACATCAAGTATTGCTTTTCCAGCCAGCGCTCGAAGCAGAGCAGGTGGAAAGAACAGCCGAGGTCAGGAAATGGGATTTCTGATAGCGCGCATCGCGCAGCGTTTCGTTGCGAAAGCCCCGTGACATCTTCGGCAGCTGCCGGCGGCGTCTAGAGTGGCAGTCCAATTACTCGCACCGGGCCGGCGCCTCGTCCCGGGACGGCCTTCGTCTCCACCGCACGTCCATCTGTCAGCGACCCTCTAACACGTTCTTCCGTTTAAGTCTACAAGATTCACACGTATCTCAGTGTACAGTGCAATAAACAATCTATACTCTGTCAATAAGTGTGATAAATGAATGGAAACATTTTTGCATTTGCAGATGACAAACGTCCGAGACATACAGTATGAAACATGAAGTACTAAAAATTCCTTTGGCATAAGTTTATCATTCACAGCAACTACGTTGATTCATAACTTATGGGGTTTCTAAAACGTTAGTGTAGAAATTGAGACTCATGAAGTATGTTTTTAATTCAGAAGTTCTACATTTAGGAATGAGTTGACATTTGCAGTGTTTGCTTACTAAGACATTACTTCTTTGGCATAACAGTTTCGTATTTAATTTAATGTTCCTAATATATTTTAATTGGTTTTGCATCCTTTCATTCACGATGTCATTCATTCGTCGTGTTTTATGCATTTCATTATGAAGTAAAAGATTCAGGTGTATGATACTATATTTAAGGTACTGTACATGTTAGCAAGAGAGAAATTTCTATTAGGAACTGTTTTAATGATGGAAACTGAACAGCTACAGATAGTGTGTGTTTATTCAGGATAAATTTAAAACTATAAAATTAACGAGATGGTCACTACTTTTAAAACTCGATATTCCTTCCTAGTTGTACTAAATATCTACTGTTCATCTATTAGTTTTCGTATTATTACTCGTAATTTTACTGGAGTAACATTTATGAAGAATCTCAGTTTTCTGCTGGCTATAACAATAGCAGGCTATCTACATTTAACATTGCTACTTTCAATCCAAGGATTCAAATAAAGTGTAGAAATTGAGACTCATGAGGTATGTTTTTAATTCAGAAGTTCTACATTTAGGAGTGAGTTGACATTTGCAGAGTTTGCTTACTAACCATCGGAACGCTCAAATAAACCTTCTTTCATACTAAGAGCTGGAGATCTAATCGGAACAGCCATACAATTATTTGAATATATCATCGTTATTATCAACCACTTAAGACACGGTGTTGGCCAAAAGCTTTCTCTGTACTTCTTCATTCAATACGATCGTCAACTATACGTATCCAACGTGCTCATGCATGTTTTCCAGTGTTACCTACCCGCATTAGATTGCATTAGATTCTTTTATCACGGAATTAAGAAAGAAAGAAAAAAATCTTAACACAGCCAGCTGCATATCCCATGTATCTCAACTTCATTTTCAATACAGACATAATTATGCTTCCCAACCCAGTTAGTTTTTTGATGCATCAATTTATTTTCTTATTTATTTTCTTGTCTAATCTCATAATTATCTTCTCTGCTAAAGATTCTCCAAATGATTCTGAATATTACTTTTGTATAATTTTTTCAGATTAATCATTTCGATAGAAACATCATTGCCGGCCGGAGTGGCCGTGCGGTTCTAGGCGCTTCAGTCTGGAACCGCGTGTCCGCTACGGTCGCAGGTTCGAATCCTGCCTCGGGCATGGATGTGTGTGATGTCTTTAGGTTAGTTAGGTTTAAGTAGTTCTAAGTTCTAGGGGACTGATGACCACAGATGTTAAGTCCCATAGTGCTCAGAGCCATTTGAACCATTTGAGAAACATCATTACCTATAGGTAGTAATGGAACAAAGTGGACACTGACACAGCCTGCGTTGTTACCAGATCTCACATCTCCTATTCCTCTCTATCCTGCCCCATTCTGGCTCCCTTCTAAGTCAACTGGGTGAGATGTAAACGGCGGGAAATTTAAAAACTGGGGTATATAGCGTCGTCCTATTTGTTGGGTGAGCTTGTGCAGTATACATGGTTGCCAGATTTGTCCCGAAAGTATGACTTCATAATCAGACAGGGAAGATCCAAGATGGTGGGAGACCGGTGGGTTAGCAAAATGGCTGCTATTGTGAATTATTGTGTGAGTCAGCTTGTATGCTGTTGCAATGTAAAAACGCTTAAATTAAAAAAAAAATCCATGTTTTATGGATGTTCCTGATATGCTTACACCAGTATCATGTTAAAAACATGCTACGATGTATTTTAGGTTCTGCTAACTATGAAATGCATGGCAGCTCCCTTATTAAAACAACAATTGTTGTTGTGCATTATTGTAGTAGTGTACATAACTCACTGTAAAAACGGTGAGAATTTCAAAAGCTGCCAGATAGTGTGCTTGTTAAAACAATTACAGTTGTGTTTTATTTTATAATGTTAATACCTCAGTACTTTGAGCTTTGCTTCCAAATACACATGCAGAGTATCATAAATACAAGACTCAGCAGTTACTGCTGTATGTAGTAGAATAGATTGGGTACAACTGCATCTTTATTGTAAATGAAGGCCACATCACCTCCACTGCCACACTCCGCACTCACCACTCCTATCGCCACTGCTGCCACCACCACCACCACGACCGCCACCATCACTGCCTTTGCAACAATTGCTGCCATCACTGCCGCTACGACTGCTGCCACCACCACCACCACCACCACCATCGATAGCAGGCCATGTGCTCAGACAACCTCCATAATGCCAGGGTCTGTAGTGTTCTGGCCACCGTGGACAACACCACACAACTGCCATGTACTGAGGGCTCTGCAACCATCCTCTCATGAGATGCTCCTTACCAGACATGACTATGTTCTATCAATCAGCTCCGCACTCCACAGACAGCTCCCGACTGCCACCCATCCTCAACCCATACCATGCTGGCATTTTTTGTCTCCATAGAAAAAAGGGTGTCTTAGAGGCTGCAGGACTAGCAGCAAGGTCCAGTGTCATCGAATATTAATCCATGAATGTCTCTTTGAAAAATTCAGTAGCAGTCTAGCAATGTTCTGTAAATAATATAGTGGGGAATGATTTGTAAGGAAAAGGTGTTCTACGGTATACATGTTTGGGCTGCTAGGCTTTCCTTTGCGTATGTTCCATAGTGTTATCGCTGTCGCTCCTAAGAATCATGAGTCGGTACATACTTATAATTTCTTGCAATGTGTAGCTGGACTCAACCAAACAAATACTACTCACCACATTATGCAGTGCCCAGTGTCCACAGAAAGCGTGTGTTCTTGTCCCCCTTCCAAAGATCACTCTTTTATCCCTGTGTTTTCCAAGTTTCTAGATTTGGGCTGTCCTTTTATACCTTCTACAATGTGTATTTTAACTTCGTCATTTTATAGTTTGACTCCTCTGACTGGACCCGTCCACTTTTAGCGGACACATATAACGCTGGAATTGCAGAACTGATGACCTCGCTGTTCAGTCCCATGACCTCCCCACCCCAAGTTAGTCAAGCAAACCGTAACTGAAGTGGCCATGTTACATGAAGCGTTTTCATGATGTAGCAACCACTTGTCTGCAATGTTCAGTCTCATTCGATTGACCCCTTTCCTGGGGCTTTCAAGAGCATCTTTGTAAACACTTGGTTGACAGTTTGTCCTGGAGGAACAAATTCTTTATGCACAATACCCCCATAGCCAAAAAAGAAAATCAGCATTGTACTGATCTTCGATTTGTTCATTCGAGACTTTTTCAGGTAAGGAGATGTCTTAGTGTGCCACTCGCAACTTTACCATTTTGTCTCAGGATGGTACTCAAACATCCAGGAATGACCACCTGTGATCACACAAATGAACGATCCGTGGTCGTTGGTAAACCTCTGAAGATCAACGCATGCATTTCATTGACTGTCCTGCCGAGTTGTGTGGTTTTTTGGCACTAGTTTGGCACAACCCTTCGCATGTGCAAAACTTCAATCAACATTTATTGGAAGGTATGAAAGTGTTTAACTGGTAACCCATCACCCTTAATGTTATACATGGGTCTTTTCTCACAAGAGCATGCACACGTTTGATGTTTTCATCGCTTTTTGAAGGTCCCCTTAAATGAAGTTCATCCTCAATGTGTGACCTGTGTCAACTTTTCAAAAGTCACAATCGCAGACTCCTCAAGTTTAACACGAACCTTGAGGGCGTAAAGTTGATCTACATTCCACTGTTCTGTTTCCACAATACACAACATAAACACAGTTTCACTGATGGCACTCTAAAATCTCATGTGACTGCTGCACGGAGCTGAAAATGGTTCAGATGGCTCTACGCACCATGGGACCTAACAAAAAAAATGGCTCTGAGCACTATGCGACTTAACATCGGAGGTCATCAGTCCCCTAGAACTTAGAACTACTTAAACCTAAATAACCTAAGGACATCACACACAGCCATGCCCAAGGCAGGATTCGAACCTACGACCGTAGCGGTCGCGCGGTTCCAGACTGAAGCGCCCAGAACCGCTCGGCCACAGGGGCCGGCGAGCTGGAAATCAGACTGAGCATTTCGAAAGGATGAACAGAGCAGTATACACACGTAGAACAACACAGCGTCGCCAGATCGCTCGCGGCGTTGTTTGTATCAGTTGTCAATTTCATTATTTTTCTCACACACCTCGTACACCCGCCTTCTTACTCGGACACCAGTTTAGCAACCGCCTTCTTATTTGGTCGCCAGTATTAAACGGCTTGCCGTCGGCAGGTGCCGTGCGTGTCGCCGGAGGAAGGCACGTGGTCGGCGGTGGCGAGCAACTGCACGGGCATGCTGCGGCACGGGCCGTGGGACGCGTGCCTGCTGCCCAGCTACGTGTCGTCGTTCTGCGTGCTGGCGCTGGTGGCGGCGTCGCTGCCGGTGCAGCTGGCGCACGGCTACAAGGCGCTGCTGCTGGCGCTGCTGGCCGCCGCGCACGTCGCGCTCAACTGCACGCTGCTGGCGCCCGCGCTGCGCTGCGAGGAGGCCATCGCCAGGAGCAACTGGCCCAAGTAAGCCGCCTGCTCCCCCTGTCTTACAAAGTGGCCCGCGCCAGATGTCCCTCACACGTTATACAAACTGCGCCAATACACTTTTGAGACAAAAAGCAAACGACGCCTACAAAGGAATTAGCCACATGGGACGGAAAGTACAGGGTGCCGCAGGGAAACGGGAAATTTCGAAATAACGTCATTTCTATGAATAAATTCATAAAACTAGTAATTTATTAACGAAAGTGAATGTATTCAGTATGCCATTATTCAGTATGTCTTTATAATCAAAATGTCCAAAAGTGTCTCTTTACTTTTTAAAGATGACATCGGAAAGATGTGCTCCCATTCGGCGTTCACACTCTAACAGCCTGTTATGAAAACTGTGGAATGCGCGGTGTAGCAGATCTTGGGGAATGGCAGTGTTTTCGTTTTCAATGTTCTCCTTCAGTTCATGGCTTGTTGCAGGACGTGTACGGTACACCTTGCCTTTAAAATATCCCCACAGGAAGAAGTCGCACACACTGAGATCAGGGGATCTCACTGGCCATGCAATGTCACCGTTACGTGAAATAATGCGTCTTCCAAACAATTGACGAACTGCTGCCATCGATTGTCGAGCAGTGTGTGACGTGGCTCCGTCCTGCTGAAACCACATGTTTTCGACGTTAAGATTCAGCTCGTACAGTCTCGGTGTAAAGAATGTTTGAAGCATTTCAACATATTGAGCGGATGTTACTGTCACTGCACTACCATCCTCACGTTCAAAAAAATAAGGGCCGATAACACAATGACATGATACAGCACACCATATTGTGACCTTGGCGCTATGTAGTGGTCGCTGATGAAACTCACAAGGATTGCCCAATAACGAAAATTCTGTTTGTTCACGAATCCGTTCAGGTGGAAATGGACTTCGTCTGATATCCATAAGTTACCAAGGAAATTCGCGTCCTCGTTGATTTTAGCCAATATCTGGCTACTAAATTCCATACGTGACGCTGGGTCTCGTTCATGTAAGTGTTGCACAATCTGCAACTTATAGGGATGGAAGTCTAATTCGTGCAGTATTCTTTATAAGCTTCGTCGCTTAATCCCTAGCGAAGATGCATGCTGCCGAACGGAGCGGCGAGGACTTCTCTCGATTGCAGCTCTAGCAGCTGCAATGTTCTCTGGGGTACGTACCGTTGGAATGCCACCTGGAGGTTTCTTTTTCAAGGCAGATCCTGTTTCTTCAAAATTACGCACCCACGTTGCAGTCGCATGCGCAGATGGGACACGTCCATGACGTCCAAGCTGGTAATGCTGTCAAAATGTTCTCTGCGCGGCAGTCGCACTATCACCATTTTTGTAAAACGCTCTCACAGCTACTGCACGTTCCGCACAAGTCCAATTCTCCATTATTACTAAATGGCAATGCTTTCACACAAAACATAAACAAAGAGATGATGATGCTAATAAAACACATATGAAGCAGACAGGTAATTTATAGACAGACAATTAAAAAAAACACGGCGACAGTCTGGTTTCTGTTCGCAAAAGACATAAAATTCACACCCAGCGACGGCACGGTTTCTGTTCACAACACTTGGAAAGACGAAACAACACTGAACATTCACTGAACACTGCACTAAAAGGTTGGCAAATATGTCATACCACAGCCGAGAGAAGGTGGGGGGAAACTGGAAAACTGGACAGATGATGGGAAAATAAAAAAGGGCGGAAAGGAGAGGAAAAGCGAAGCGGGGGAGGGGGAAAGGAGCCAATGGAGGATGAGGACCCATAAGAGGGGTGGGGGGTGCTGGGCAGACGCCACAGGGAGTGGACAAGGCAGAGGAGGGGAAATACAAAAGGACTCGGGGGGGGGAGAGGGGAGGTAGGGAGAGGTTAGGCAGGGAGAAAACACAGGATGGAAGGGGGGGAAGAGGGAGCCCAGGGAAAGGACGGAGGAAAGTAGGGGGCTGAGGATCAAAGTTGATAGGAGGGATAAATGGAGGGAGAGAGGGCTTCATCTGGGAGGTGGAGTTGATGGAAGCCACCTTGGGAAAAGAGATGAAGGGTGTAGAGATGGATGGTAGGGGGGACACAACAGTGAAGGCGTGGCAGGGGGCGGGGATGGGAGAGGAGAGGAGCAACCAGGGGGTGAGGGGGATCAAGGCGGCGGGAGGTGTAGAGTATGCGGATATGTTTGAGGAATAGGAGTAGATGGGGGAAAGGAATGAGGTCATAGAAGATCTGCGTGGGGGACGGGAGGCGCACAAATGAGCACAATTGCACAAAAATTAGATGATTCATTCAAGAAAAATGGAAATGAGCGTATGCCATCGTTGGCCGGCAGGCCCCTTTCGGGGAAGTTCGGCCGACAAATGCGAGTCTTATTTCATTCGACGCCACTTTTTTTTTATCTCGTTTAATTCGTTCTATTTGTTCGGGGTGGACATGCCATGACGCTTGTTAAAGTTCGTCTTTGATCCATTAACTCAGTTTTTTTTATCAGAGAGATTAGCTAATCCTTGACCGAACACACTGAGCTACCGTGCCGGCTATTGGGCAACTTCCGCGCTGGTGATGAGGATGAAATGATGATAACACAACACCCAGTCCACGAACGGAGAAAAATCTCCAACCCGACCGGGAATCGAACCCGGGCCCACTTGCATGGGAAGCAAGCACGTTACTACCCACTTAAGCAGGCGGACATGCATTCAAGAGAAAGAGTTTCAGAAATTGAGCACGTCAGTAACGCGTTGGTCCACCTCTATCCCGCACGCAAGCGGTTATTCGGCTTAGCATTGACTGACAGCGTTGTTAGTTGTCCTTCTGAGGGATATCGTACCAAATTCTACCCAATTGGCGCTTTAGATACTCAGAATCCCGAAACAAACTGCAATCTCACTGAGTAGGGTATAATTGTCTTCAATTCAATGGCTTCCAACAGAGACCCGATGATTAGCGAAGCATTGACGAGTTTCTCCATACAAGGAAATGACAGCATTTGTGAAAATAGTTCTATACGTTTGTAATAGATAGCATAACTCGTTACATTCAGAGAATACCGTCGCCTAGTTTAAAATATCTCGAACTCCACTATGAACTGAAATTTACAGGTACACCAATAAAATTTATACTGTGTCTACATGTTCTAAGAGTGAATGTATTTAAATGTTTGTAACTGTCTTTATTTGACTCTATCATTGCCACTTCTTTACCGGATGAAAATGCACTCCGAACATGGCTCGACGAGCTCTTTGCCTCAAAACAACGAGATTTCTACAGTCGTGGAATCGAAAAGTTACCCCAGCTTTGGCAGACCATTGTAAATAGTGAAGGAGAACATTATTACTGATGACTAAAGTCTCTGTTATGGGCATCTGTTGTATTTATTAATACGTGCGCCATACCAATAACTTGACTAAATTGCTGGCAGGATTATAGTTGGCGAAAGTTAGGCACTATTCAGTAATTAAAATGTTTATTAAATCCTTACTTAATACTGTGAGTACAACAGATTGATTGGCGAGCTCTATCAACATGCACGAACCTGGCTCTCCACATGATTGTTCAAAATTAAAGCTCAAAAAATCTGTTGTGGATAACTTTGAAACGTCCCCTTAGAACAATTTATACATGACTGTGCTTAAACTGACACACAATAGTTTTAGGGCAACGCAATCTGACTTTCAAAAATCCCTGCAAAAGAATGGCCCTGACTAACATTAACCTATACCTTTCATAAATCACTTACCTCACCAAAAATCTTCGTTACTCGAACTATTGCAATACAGCGAGCGCCACTACTGCCAGCTAAATAAAAGATGCAAACTACTGAAGGCACTAACTACTAATAGGCATGGTTAGCAAATGAAAGATTTTGATAGAGAACAAACAATATATTTACCTCAATAGTGTTCAAAAGTCATAATGTATATAGCAGTTCATGACATCCAGTCTTACAAATTTCAAAACTCCGCAATCTCTCTCCCCACATCCACCACTGCTGGCGGCTCACCTCCAACTGCGCAACGCTACGCGCTGTTAACATCCAGCTGCCCAACGCTACAATGGTTCAATTGGTTCAAATGGCTCTGAGCACTATGGGACGTAACTACTGTGGTCATCAGTCCCCTAGAACTTAGAACTACTTAAACCTAACTAACCTAAGGACATCACACACATCCATGCCCGAGGCAGGATTCGAACCTGGGACCGGAGCGGTCAAGCGGTTCCAGACTGAAGCGCTTAGACCTCAAGGCCACACCGGCTGGCCAACGCTACAATGGCGAGTATTACAACAATGCCAACCAGCCACAGACTGCACACAGCACAGCCAGTGATTTTCATACAGAGCGCTAAGAAAACCTAAACAGCCTATTTACAACTTTTCAAAGCCTGGTAACCTACGCAGAAGTTTCACCATCCGATACTGCAATTCGGGATTAAAGTCCACGAGCCGGTGCAAACATTTTACAAGTGGTTAACATCACACTGCTATTCAGAGTTAAGAGTTCACAGGTGCGACTGTCGAAGACTTCTCTAAGTTCCACAAATAAACTGCAGCCCCTTGACATACGATATATTGAGACTCTCGCGGTACAGAGCCATTACAGTCTGTGAACATCCCTACACATCTGCTTGGAGTTTGCGGAAGCATTAAAACAATAGTGAACAAAATAGATGCAGAGAAACCGTGAAAGCTCTATCTTCGAGTGGTAAATGTTGTATCAGAGATCACTGTGTCATATCGTCCCCGAACTTAGTTATTTGACGAAGTTTAAACGGAGGCCAAAATTGACCTCAATGCGATTTTTTTACACACGGTAAATTAACGGCCTGTGTGACTTTAAAACACTGATGCATGTGTGGAAGAAATATACTGACAAGATCCAGACTAGATACAGAAGTGTAATCGATCACGATAGACTGTCACCACGGGTTCATAGACACCTCATACGCATGAGAGTATGCTACCGTTAGATCGTAGAGTTTCAGATATCGTATTGGCACAATATCAGAGCACGTCTGCGGATATACGAGTATTATTGTCTGCCCAGTGTTCCGTGTTTTTGTCCCAACACAGGAAAGCAAGGGAGGGAGATGGAAGATCAGTCGAGAACGGAATCTTTAAAAGCGGAGTCTAAGGCTTGATTGCAAAAGGATAGGAAAGTAAATTTAGGGAAGCAATGGAAAACCTAAAACCTGGATGGTCACTCGGTGATTTGATCCCCACTTGACCCGAATGCGAACTGCATTGTAGGCTGCTGACGTCCTTCACTTTGCGCAGGATACTTTTGACGCTAACTGAAGCCGCCTAAGATAAAAAGTCATCTTCTCATAACCGACTCACAACAGAGCGGATATAAGGATTTCAATATACCCAAGCATGCGAAGGACGTTACAGACAATCAAGCAATATCGGAAAGGGCATTATGCAGACACACATCGAATGATTACTTAAACACATGGTTTTTTGTGCCGTTGTGTATCGCGGGAGATCTCTGCTGCTTGCAGCTGCGTCTGCTTTTAACAGCTACCATGACATAAAGAAAAATTAGAAGCCGAGGTGTTCACATCCTTCCAGAAATCAATGAAGATGTATTCTCATACACAAGTGCAGGTGAACATGTTGAAAGAAAAGTTTACAACCTTCTGTTTTACTCCACAGTTCGCATTTCTTTTATCAGTTGCTTTCCCTTTAACCTGGCATGTCGTTCACTGAAAACATTTTAGGATTACACCACTTAGCTACTGCTGTGTAACACTTCTCCAGTAGACTACGCCCCAGATATTGGACTCTGTTCGAAGATGTCTGTAATTCGATTACTAAGTGACACATCCGCACTGATTAATATGGCGTTCCGACGATAAGAGTGTTTATCGCTGCCCGTGGTGCCTTAACCAGACACAGTCTCCATGCAGACAGCACTATTTTACTGCTCTTTACATTTTCATCTACATCTACATGGCTACTCTGCAAATCACATTCAAGTGCCTGGCAGAGGGTTCATCGAACCACCTTCACTATTCTCTATTATTCCAATATCGTATAGGGCACGGAAAGAATGAACACCTATATCTTTCCGTATGAGCTCTGATTTCCCTTATTTTATCGTGGTGGCCATTCCTCCCTATGTAGGTTGGTGTCAACAAAATATTTTTGCAGTCGGAGGAGAAAGTTGAAGATTGGAATTTTGTCAGAAGATTCCGTCGCAACGAAAAACGCCTTACTTTTAATGATGTCCAGCCCAAATTCAGTATCATTTCTGTGACATTCTCTCCCATATTTCGCGAAAATACAAAACGTGTAGCCTTTCTTTGAACTTTTTCGATGTACTCCGTCAGTCCTATCTGGTAAGGATCCCACACCGCGCAGCAGTATTCTAGAAGAGGACGGACAAGCGTAGTGTAGGCGTTCCTTCCAATTTACGTTGTACGTTATTGTAATACCTACGTATTTAATTGAATTTACGACTTTTAGATTAGACTGATTTATCGCGTAACCGAAGTTTAACGAGTTCCTTTTAGCACTCATGTGGATGGCCTCACACTTTTCGTTATTTAGGGTCAACTGACACTTTTCGCACCATTCAGATATCTTTTCTAAATCGTTTTGCAGTTTGTTTTGATCTTCTGAGGACTTTATTAGTCGATAAACGACAGCGTCATCTGCAAACAGCCGAAGACGGCTGCTCAGATTGTCTCCAAAATCGTTAATATACATAAGGAACAGCAAAGGGCCTATAACACTACCTTAGGGAACGCCAGAAATCACTTCTGTTTTATTCGATGACTTTCCGTCAGTTACTACGAACTGTGACCTCTCTCACAGGAAATTACAAATCCAGTCACATAACTGAGGCGATGTTCCATAAGCACGCAATTTCACTACGAGCCGCTTGTGCGGTACAGTGTCAAAAGCCTTCCGGAAATCCAGAAATACGGAATCGATCTGAAATCCCTTGTCAATAGCACTCAACACTTCATGTGAATAAAGAAATAGTTGTGTTTCACAGGAACGATGTTTTCTAAACACATGTTGACTGTGTGTCAATAGACCGTTTTCTTCGAGGTAATTCATAATGTTCGAACACAATATATGTTCTAAAATTCTGCTGCATATCGATGTTAACGATATGGGCCTGTAATGTAGTGAATTACTCCTACTGCCTTTCTTGAATATTGGTGTGACCTGTGCAACTGTCCAGTCTTTGAGTACGGATCTCTCGTCGAGCGAACGGTTGTATATGATTGTTAAGTATGGAGCTAATGCATCAGCTTACTCCGAAAGGAACCTAGGTGGTATACAGTCTGGATCAGACTTGCTTTTATTAAGTGATGAAGTTGCTTCACCACTCCGAGGATATTTACTTCTACGTTACTCATGTTGACAGCTGTTCTCGATTCGAATTCTGGAGTATTTACCTCGTCTTCTTTTGTGAAGGCATTTCGAAAGGCTGTGTTTAGTAACTCTGCTTTGGCAGCACTGTCTTCTGTAGTATCTCCATTGCTATCGCATTGATTGTTTCTTGCCGCTAACATACTTCACATACGACCAGAATCTCTTTAGATTTTCTGCCACGTTTCGAGACAAAGTTTCGTTGTAGAAACTGTTATAGGCATATCGCATTGAAGTCCGCGCTAAATTTCGAGCTTCTGTAAAATATCGTCAATCTTGGGGATTTTGCGTCTGTTTAAATTTGGCTTGTTTGTTTCTTTGTTTCTGCAACAGTGTTCTAACACGTCTTGTGTACCAAGGAGGATGAGCTCCGTCGTTTGTTAATTTATTTGGTATAAATCTCTCAATTGCTGCCGATACTATTTCTTTGAATTTAAGCAATATCTGGTCTACATTTATATTATTAACGTGGAATGAGTGGGGATTGTCTCTTAGGAAGGCGTAAAGTGAATTTTTATCTGCTTTTTTGAATGCGTATATTTTTCGCTTATTTTTCGAGGATTTGGGGATTACAATTTTCAATCTCGCTACGACAATCCTGTGTTCACTGATCCCTGAATCGGTTTTGATGCTCGTTATTAACTCAGGATTATTTGTTGCTAAGAGGTCAAGTGTGTTTTCACAACCATTTACTATTCGCGTGGGCTCGTTCATTTTTCCATCTTAGGCCCAAGTACGTGTGTTTACTAAACGTTCATTGATTCCTGGCTAAGAATGCTTAAAACTGTAGCAGTTTTCTTAAACATCAGTAAACTGTGGGACGCAGATTTTTCTTGTATGAGCGATAGTGGTGGCAGTTCAACAGAAAAGTTAAGGCAAAAGCCAAAATGTGGGAATTAGTGCTCTGTCGTCAGACAGATATTTCAATACTCATAAGCTTATCGAACACCACTTTGTTATTACTAATCACAGCCGGCCGCTGTGACCGAGAGCTTCTGGGCGCTTCAGTCGAGAACCGCGCTACTGCTACGGTCGCAGGTTCGAATCCTGCCTCGGGCATGGATATGTGTGATGTCCTTTGGCTAGTTAGGTTTAAATAGTTCTATGTTCTAGGGACTGATGACCTCAGATGTTAAGTCCCATAGTGCTCAGAGCCATTTGAACCATTTTGCTGTATCATTGGGCAATACAATATCGTCCATATCTTAAATAACTCCGATGACTTCAACATGACTGGAGATATAAGATTAACCGTGTATTTTCGCTATTGCAACGAAGTGGCCAAGCTGTCACAGAATGTCCGGTAATTACTTGGTGAATCCTACTGAATTTATTTCAGATGTTGAGCTAGTAAATAAGATGAGACCAGTATTTTTATAGTATTTGTAACGAGTTTCAGAAACTGACGATAGACCTTCTTACATCACATTGCACTCTGTGTCGTGTGCTACGTTCGCTTCCATGAACACATGTTTCTACTGCTCGTGACAAAAGTGCCCTGTTTCATTTTTCTTAAAGTGAACCACGCTCAACAACGCGGGAAAAATTTACGTAGTTGTTAAGACATTTCATCATTGCACTACGCCACAAAATAGCGTGTGTGATGTACGCTCGTCTCTTGAAATATTTGAATTTCTGTTACGATTCAGCTAGAGTATTTTACCTTCATCAGATAAAAACTGGCTGTCTATCGAAAATCCGTAACAAAATTACTTACTTTCTGTTTCAATTAAAATGTATCTCTAGTCATGGCATAACTCTCCGAAGAAAAATATAATTAATTTCTTGTTAATTTCCCTCCTCGTCTCTCCAAGCCTTTTCCTTTTCAGTGACTCATTAGTCCCATTTTATCGATCCATGTTTCTGGTCAAGTTGTGGTCCTTTCACGGATGTCTCCCGCATTCACCTCACTCTGTTGCTACATTAATCCTAATTCTGAGCCACAACGTCTCCCATTCTTCAAAGGTCCGGCGAGACAAAAATTACGTAATTTATCGTACATCAATCACACATTGAAACGCCATTGAACTGTTCTTTATTTCACTAGTAGGCGGTGAATCCTACTCCTTTTAGCAAGCCCACACAAAGTGGCAAAAAACGCTTCTTTTCCATCATAAGAATCTAGGCCGCGTTCCACAGTCTAAAGCACCGGTAAAGGGCCGACCTTTAAGAAATGTGGAGTCAGAGGCGAAATTTATTTATTAACGCAGCAGCTCTTTGTAATCTCACATCTAAGTACTAAAATAGACAAAGCGTTTATACAACTTTCGGGAATGCAGCTAGATGACGTCTTAGACAATTACCGATATTTCGACTAGTACACAACCTATCATTTTCAAGTCACAAATTCACCTCGAAAGCGCTGCACACGGAAATTCAAAACCTCAGTATCTAAGGCATATGTAGAAAGACAACAAACACACCTTAAACATCTAGCGCCAAAACACATCCAAAGACGACCAACGTCAGGAGTTATTGAAAGTGAATATCAATAAACAAGAGGTGAGCAAGTAGCCTTAGATCTGTCCCTCTGTTGTTTAACCAGGAATAGAGCAGGACTGCATCCAGAATTTAAGAAAAAAAACTCTATTTATGACTTCACTTGTTAATTTAGATACCCTCGTTCCCGCAATAACATTATGCCAACAGCTGAAAGTGCACGTCAGAATCCTTACGTTGTTACGAGGGCTTTCAATAAGCAATGCAATACACTTCTTTCTCGGCCAATTTCTGTTGAAAAATACAGAATTTGCTGTGGGATAATATGGAATATTCCCGCTTCAGCCCCTAAAATTTCATGAAGTTCCGGTAGCTATACGTAGCCTTCAAAATGGCATCTGTAGTGGAGGTGTGATCCAAGCCGAAAGATGTCATTGAGTTTCTTTCTGCAGAAAACCAGAGCATCACAAATAAATATTCACAGACGCTTGCAGAATGTCTACGGACGCCTGTCAGTGAAGCACGGTGAGTCTTTGGACGAGGCGGCAGTCATCATCTCAGCAAGGTCGCGCAAGGCTGTCCGATCTCGCGCGTGCCGGCCAGCTGCACACAGCTGTCACTCCTGCAATACTGGAGAATGCGGACACTCCATTAGAGGTGATCGACGGATCACAATCAAACACCTCGCTGCTCACTGAACGTCTCTGTTAGTAGTGCTGACACACTCGTCTATCCGTGGAGATACTCAAAGTCGCTCGCCCGCTGGGTTCTTCGCAGCCTACCAGATGATTCCAATGGTTGAAATGGCTCTGAGCACTATGGGACTCAACATCTGTGGTCATAAGTGTCCTAGAACTTAGAACTACTTACACCTAATTAACCTAAGGACATCACACACATCCATGCCCGAGGCAGGATTCGAACCTGCGACCGTATCGTTCATCACTTCGAACCGAAAACAAAATGGTAATCGATAGAGCGACATCCCACCCGTCCTCCGAAGAAAAAGTTCAAAATCGCACCCTTAGACGGTCGTCATGACAAAAGTCTTCTGGAACTCAAGGAGTTATTCAGTTCGTTGTCTTCCCTCTGAAGTATATTGGGCTTCCTTTAGAAAACTGGAGAAACGACCTCAGCGTGTTCGTCGCCACAAAATGCAAACGAACTTCTCCTTCACCGCACGGAGTGGCTGCGCGGTTTAGGGCGTCATGTCACGGACTGCGCGGCCCCTCCTGCCGGAGGTTCGAGTCCTCCCTCGGGCATGGGTGTGTGTGTTGTTCCTAGCATAAGTTATTTTAAGAAGTGTGTAGGTCTATGGACCGATGACCTTAGCAGTTTGGTCCCTTAGGAATTCACACACATTTGAACTTCTCCTTCTCCTTGACAACGCAAGGCCTCATACAAATCTGCGCACCATACAGCCCGGATATCGCACCTCCCGACTTTCATCTGTTCGGCTCCATGAAGGATGCACTCCACGGGATGCAGTACGTGGTTGATGGGGAGGTTATTGATGCAGCAAGACGTTCGCTCTGACGTCGATCACTCGAGCGGTACCTTGCGGACATACTCGCCCTCCCAGAGAGCTCCTCCACGCTCCTGGTACCTTGACCAGTGTATGACATGTCATAACTGTGAGGGATACGGCAGACACTAGCCTTACGCAAAGCAAAATCATCTTATAGAGACCCTAAGCCGGTCACTGTGACCGAGCGGTTCTAGGCGCCTCAGTCCGGAACAGCGCGCCTACTACGCTCGCAGTTTCGAATCCTGCCTCGGGCATGGATGTGTGTGATGTTCTTAGGTTAGTTAGGTTTAAGTTGTCTTAAGTCTAGGGGACTGATGACCTCAGATGTTAAGTCCCATAGTGCTCAGAGCCATTTGAACCATTTTGAAGAGACCCTAAAACGGTGTTGATCTTATATGGTGGTCCAAAAACATACTCCACATCGTGTTTCCGCAGAATATGACCATTCCTGTTGGAAATGTCACCTGCCAAGGCGAGAAGGTCGTAGAATTGGGTGCCACCTCGTTATTTTCGTCGCTCACGCATTTCACTGTTGGTCAAGAGTGCAATACCCTTTTGATCATTGTTTCACTATAACCATTCTGGCGAAAATGTCTTCGAGGTGGGGTACCTGAGCTGACAAATTTTCATGGTTGATGTGGCGTGGGTCCTATAAAGTACCCCTTCTTGCTGAACCACCGAGTGACGCAGATCAGTAGCCAGAACACTCGTCTCGCATTCAGGAGGACGACGTTTCAAATCCGCGTCCTGATTTAGTTTTTCCGTGATTTCCCTAAAGGGGATAGCCTTCTTTGAACGCAAAAAAGGAGACTTTAGTGATTCAATTATTTTTCAAGTTAAATGAAAAGTAATGCTAAATCTGATGATATGGTTTCATTCCGTACACTTTTGTCTTTTCAAAATCATTTTTGAGTCCACATCGGACTCTCCTTGTAACCGCGGCGCCAGGTTGAAGAACCTCTTGCAGCCGTAACATTGGTCATCGGTGGGAATTCCCGAAGCCGTCTTATTAGACCTGTAACAATATAATTTTGTATAGGAATTTTAAAAATATTTCCGATCAGCATATATAGGATAACTGAATAATACTGAGTTCTAACAAAATGGTGATGTGTCGAATCAAATGCCTTTTTCTTACACCACAAAATCGAGACGAAAGGATGCACCGAAAAATTTTGAAGATGTCACAAAACGGCTAAGTACACTGACAAAGAAATGCATTCACAATTCCGGCATCAAATTCAGATCCAAACCGTAGGCACCGTTCTCAAGTCATGTTCACCGCCAGTCTGAAAGATATGGTTTTGAGAAAAAGGTTTCTTAAAGTTTTGGGTTACGGTTTTTGCTGTGAAGTTAATCACGCCTGTAGTCATCGATCGCTAGACCACGCAGCACTCCTTCCAGAGCCAAATGGAGGCCCTTCTCCATTTCTTTCGTGGCCATGGTGATCCTGCGAACCACTTTGGCAGCTTCTGTCATCTGCTGCTCTGCTCGCTCGATAAGCTTTATGTGCACTGTTGTGCGGAAGTTGTAACAGAGTGATGGTCCGATCTCAAATTCGAACACGTTTCTGATTTCCATAATGCCTGTTAAGCTGTCATTGAAATTGCATGACGATTATTTTTTTCCCCTGTGAATTGTTTTCGGAGACACTTTTTCACAAATCGCGTTGTAACTCGATAACGGGGTTTTTGACGAACTTGGTAGGAACATTGTAATAAAGCAGACAACCCTGAGAACATATTATCTCAGCAAAAAAATCGATTTCTTGAAATTTTCAAAGGACTAACCCCTTACGGCAAATGCCAGGATGGTTCCTCTGAAAGGGAACGGCCGATTTCCTTACCCATACTTTCTTAATCCGACCTCGTGCTCCGTCTGTGATGACCTAGTTGTCAACGGAACGTGAACCACTAATCTTCCTTCCTTTTCTTTCATGTTGAGCCGGATGGTGACAGCTGTCAGCCTTAAGGTTCAAATCAATGTGAGTTGGCTTGCTATAAACAGTATGTGCCAACGTCCTCCTGACCAACACATCAAGGAAGGGAAGGCAACCATCCTTGTCCACCTGCACTATGAATGAAATATTCGGGTGGACTGAATTCAGATGTTCTAAGAAGCTATTTAAAATCTCGCTTCTGTTAGACCAGACAACTAAAGTACCGTCTACATATTTAAGAATAGTACACAGAATCAATGCAGCCTACCGCAGGGAACGTTATTCGTAATCTTCCATAAACAGAATGGCAGTAATAGTTGACAAGCAACTCGCCGTCGCAACTCGTTATCTCATTGAACAAAAAGTAACAAGAAACCAATACATGTCGAAATAGGTGAGTTAATTCAAAACCAAACCTAAACTTAACTAACCGTAACGAATCAGACAGATGAACGCGATTGCACCTTTAACAAGCTTACGGTACGTCTGAAACGGCTTCACTGCTTTAGTTGACGTACAATGCCAACAAGCCATGAACTTTACAACATGTTAGGCTATACCTTCCTTCCTCCATCTTTTTGTTACACAAATTAGAATTTACAGGTACTCATAACAGTCATGTACACGTCAGGGATTAACGCTTGACTCCTTGCACTGAGAAGAGAATTGCAGTTCCAGAACGGTATTTAACTAGCTCGCATGAGCAACCATGAAAATGGATAGTAACATTCGAGGCTAGTTTGAAATAGCAGTAAAACGAACTAAATAATTAAAACAATATAGTCAATAGACAGCAAATCAGTTCATGTAGTTCGTAGTGTAGATCAGGACTTTCCACCCATCTGCTCATGTGAACTGACTGGCGTTCACCCCTCAGCAGTTGTCAACGGCCCGGCTCACGCTGAGTAATGGTGCAGGAAGACGGGGGTCAGGAGGGGGAATTGGATCAAAGCAGCGCGGTACGACAAACTCAGTTCCATGGCTACTAATAATAGTTCTACGGAGATGTATCGCTTCATGGTGGTTAATTAATGCTTTTCTCGGCAAATTTATGTCCTAATACAGTTCTACTGATGAAAATTGACACTAATATGAACCTTACATTTCTTTCAATTGATCAAGCGAAGAACATGGGACAGACAAGTTTGTACCACGCTATTTCTTATGATTGATGTGGCCTTATGGTGAATGGCTTTTCGGGTGTACTTTAAGTTGACGCCAACTTGTATTTCGTGACTAATTTATTCGCAAGTCAAACATATAAGCACTGGATGTCAATGATTACTGCTGATTTTCCTTTCAACTAAAGCATCAGTGTCTGGCACCACTTTCTGAGCACTGCTAATTTGATAACAAGCTTTTAAGTTGAATTCTGCCAGTGAGCTTCTGGGAGTAGATTTCTTGCTCTTCACTGCGGAAAAAGTAACTCACACAAGTGTGTAGGTCCAAACGTTGAAATAATGGTAGCTGAAAACTGTAAAGTCGTGAAAATTTATGTTGAAGATAATTTTTGCTCGAGTATACAATTTTCAAATTGTGAAACTTATCACGCAACTGCCCGTCACTCTGTAGCTCTATGTCACTAGGCATCCTGCACTGACGTGTTATAAACTCATACTGGTGTGTCTGATCTACACTGTGAAGTTCCTGACTCGGCCGTAATGTTGCTTTTCACCAATTTTAAAATCCACTTTAAGCAGTGTCCAGTTTAAGTAGTCAGCCTAGTGTTTAAGACTATGGACAGCTTAACACACTGTCATTCCTCTGAAAACAACGCACAGTTTGCACTTCTCCTGCGCTACATAATGACGTCTGGTTATGCCATTTTACCGCGTTCGACCTCGCCCAGCCGCCTACTGAACAGGCCTGGTCTAGATAATACTATGCTACAATTTACCCAAACAAATCTTCATCCCAAACACCCCTCAAAATTATGAAACTAATCAATACTTTAGATAATAAATGTTTTAATTAGAATTACACTGCTTTAAAATGGCAAATGAAAATGTCTCCTAGTGGCTGCGTGTCGAGACACGTTTTCTGGTTTCTGTTGCAGCTCTGCACCGGCCGAACTGTCCCTGGGAGTGCTGCTGCTGGCTGTCACCTTGGCTCTTGCATTCGTCGCCAGGCACGTGAGTACCTGCCACGTACCTCCTTGGCATCAACTAAAAGTTCTGTCAGTTATCAGTAAAGACATTCCGTATGCCCACTGCGGCAGGTGAGGATCTATCATTCGGTTCAAAATGTTTCGCTGTCACTCCCCAACCCTCACAAAATATAATTTCCCGTCAGCCCCATATTTAACGTACCAGAGGAGCCTGGTTCAAATGGCTCTGAGCACTATGGGACTTAACAGCTGAGGTCATCAGTCCCCTAGAACTTAAATCTAACTAACCTAAGGACATCACATACATCCATGCCCGAGGCAGGATTCTAACCTGCGACTGTAGCGGTCGCTCGGTTCCAACCTGAAGCGCCTAGAGCCGCTCGGCCAGTTCGGCCGGCCGAGGAGCCTGGGATTTTAATAATAACAGCAGTAACACATATAAAATGTTTATTAGAACAATAAAAATCATACTCTTAACAGACTATTGAAAAGTGTCCTGTGTTAAATATAGCTTTAATATACACAGGGTGAAGAAAAATTCGTCCACTCGGGCTTTGCAGCGCTATTTCTCACATACTAGCAATACAAAAATGTCTCTACGAAATTTCATTCTGCCCATCTTTCCGGAAGTAAATGGACGTCACAGATTGACGGTCTGTCAACACTATAATCATGTATACAGTAACTATCTCTGTCAGCATATAGGAGTAGGGCTGTGCAGTTGCTGCAGCGGACAGCGTTTTGGGTTAGTATGCATGAGGTCGAAGGTTAGATTGTGGGGTGACGCGTATTTGTTTTTATTTGCCAGTTTCATTCTGTTATATACTACTGTAGTATACACCGATCCTTAAGCCATTCGTACCCAATATTTACATAGTACAAGTGTTTTGTAACGGTGAAACTAACAAAACCGTGGTCAGCCAAGTCAGAAATAGTTGAAACAAATGGCCTGTCATAGGGCAGAATAACTTCAAAAGTAATGTCAGTTTCAAGACGCAGAAGATAATTACACTGTTAAATAACAACTACAGGTCGTTTATATTACGTGCAGTACGTCCGCCCAGATGTAACACATTAGTAACCTGTGATAATAATAATAATTTTCATATTAACGGCCGCATGACGTTTACAAAACAGATACAAGAGCAGCTGAAAACGCTCTATCAGTTCTTCCATATGTGTTGGTGGAGAAGAATACACGTGCTCCTTCAAGTGTCCCGACAGGAAGAAATCCAGGGGATTTAGGTCATGTGAACGTGGAAGACATGCAGTTGAACTTTCCCCTCCGATCCGTTTCCCTGGAAATGTCCTGTCTAAAAATCGTCGCATATTAATTTCAAGATGTGGATGTACACCATCATGTTGGGACAACAACCTCTGCCGAACATAAAGTGGAACATCCAGTGCGTCAGGCACATAGTCTGAAAGGAATACATGATACCTTGTGCCGTCAACCGGTCAGGCAACATGTAGGGACCCCAACTCCTATCCCCCAGTACTCTGTCCCAGGCGTTGATCCCAAAGCGAATTTGATATTCATACTTGCGGGTGGCATGTGGGTTGTGTCACACCGACGGTGGTCATTGTGCGTGTTGAAGACACTCTCACGAGTGAAGACTGCTTCATCCGACAATATTACATAGTACATGAGGTTTTCGTTTGCTTCCCGTTATTGTTGGAACCATTCGCTGAATTACATCCGCAGGCAAAGATCTGCAGCATGCAGGTATCGCATAAAGAGGAGTGCAGCCCATGCTCGTCCAACACGTCAACGACCGTGCGTTATGACACACGCAGCTGACTTGCTACGCTAGTTCGCTGGGGTTCTTGATGTGTGACCTCCAGAATAGCTTCCCCTGCAGCTGGAGTACGTCGAGTCTGTGCGTGACCTCCGTGACTCTGTGCTGGAAGGAGAGAATCTGTCCCCCAAAGGCGAAGCACATTTTTATGTGGATGACGTCGACCAGGATATCTAGCTGCATATTCACCAGTGGCAACACCAGCCCGGTTATCATGTGCACGAAGGACAAGAAATATATTCACATATTCATCGTTTGTGTATACTATACGTCTGCCTCACTGTTTTAGAATACCGGTAGAAAATAATATGATATGTGTACGGATGTACATGGAGTCCGTCACGGGCACGTTACTCCGCTAGCAATTAGTCCCTTTCTGGTGAACAGCGCTAATTAGTCACAGCGGACTGTTCCACCTAACAAGCATCACCTCACTTAACAGTTCTTCTTGTGCATGATTCATCGCGACACTGTTAATTGTGAAATGTTCGTTTTCGAATCAAACTGTTTCCTTAACGGTAACGGACGTGATCTTTCCACATTTCCATCGGTCATAACAGTGGTCGTTGTAGTAGTTGTTGTAACGCAAGGAGATACTAAACAGCAAGCGATTACCAAACTCAGTGTTGAAAGGCATAATTAGTGGTTGTATGGTGATAATATAAACGAATGGTAATGAAAGGCCCTAACGAAATGTAATGGACCTGAACGTCACAAGAATAATAGTTGGTAGCAATCGATGGGATCATAGGGGGGGGGGGAGGGCACATAGAAAACAAGTTTGGAAACTAATAGATGCAGTGGTGCGAAACAATTCGCTTCCACGACGTGCAAAGGGTTTCTTTAAAGATGACCAGTGAAAACGATTGTACTTCAGCTTCGGTGTTCGTAGTACGTAAGTGCAAATGTTTTGTAGAAGACCCTCTGTAACCGCTGTATGACAATTAAGACGCCAGATACCGTACCACGCGGACTACATTTAGAAAATAAAAACAAATAATCTCGATTCAGAATTGAACCCTAGACCCCCTGTTTAGTAGTCCACAACCCCATCCACTGCACCATCTGCACAGCATTACTCCCATATGCTGACAGAAGTAATTACCGTACAAGTGACTACAATGTTGCCAGACTGCCAATCCTTAAATTTTGTGACATTTCTAAATTGCTAGTATGTGAGGAATCGCACGGCGAAGTCCGAGTGCGCGAACCTTTCTTCACGCTATATGATTCCTTGTTATATTCGAGACTCGTAGTGAAGTGTTATTATCCGAAAGTTAGTTATGAAAATTGATGAATAGTATAAAAATTCAAAGACTTTTACTAAAATGTTTCTGAGTGAGGGGAGGCACTTCATGAACTCCATGGCAGACCCCTTCCCTCCCCTTCCTCCCATCTAGTGGATCTGCATCTGATGACGAGAATACGAGGATATTTAGTTCAGATTTCGTGTAGCACAAATTCCCATTTGCTTCTTTGAAAAACTGAGTCAGCAACCTTACGTTATTAGTGACATATTGAGCAGAGAAAGAGGATAAGACTTTAATAATATCCATTTCAGAGTTTTGTAGTAAATTTTTCCAAAAAAGAAACAGGGCGGAACTTTGATATAAAGTATCGGAGATGTTTTATTACTATGAACTACTTGTGTTACAGTTTTTAGAAAGCGCCTACATAGATTTAAGTAGCATATTTACAGAATTTGTTGCTTAACATGTACTTTACAACTGTCTGTTTAAATAAGTTCGCTTTAATAACCTCTTGGGCAATTTAGTGTACAATTAATACTTGTTAGAAAATGCTACTTTGAATTTTATTTTTATTTTTCTTGTTACACATAACTTCGTTCTAAGTTCTTTTCCAAGGTCACGGACAGAGTTCAAAATTATTTTTCATATACATAAATGATTCGTGTATGTACTCACGTGTTTAGTTGAAATCCTTTACAATAAACCTGATTACTGTTTCTGGTTATTATTTATAGCTATTTTCTGTAGCGTGAAAACTGTGTTAATATTTCTTTGGGAGATTAATTTCCTTAGTCCAAGGAATGCACTCAAACGGCTGTAAGAAATCCTCACGTTGTTTAGGACCCCTCATATTGGTAGAAAGTCAGAGTTTGGATTCCAGATTAATGAAATACGCAGTTCCACTCTCTTTATGTACAGGAAATGATACAGCTATGGCCAAGAACTAATGCTGGATGCAACTAATATAGACTGAACATCCAGTTTGGGTTCTGGATACTTTGATTTATTCACTCCATCTTGCATCAAGTTTATAAACTGGCAATTAGCATTTTGCACACGTTAAAGGCTACGCAGTCTGAAGTCGAAACAATTATTCATCGAAGTGTCAGAGGCTACAGGGAATTAGTGTTATTCTGTGAGTAGATTCAACAAACTGAAACTAGTAAAACATTTTTCTTGTTATGTTCATTCAGGGCTACAGGCGCTTGTATCCCGAAGACTGCACATGACAGTTTTTTAACGTTATTTTTCATCCTGCTCGTGACAATTTCCCGAATATAAGGTGTTATTAGTACGGAACAACGTTTGATGTAATTTCACAGATTCACGGTAACCGTCACATGTAACTACATCTTGACCAGCACTGTAAAGTCTGGATCCTTGCAGCTGACGTTGAGAAGATCTAGTACAGGCAAAATACACTGTTTTAACAGAAACTAAAATTTATTCTGCATCAGAAACATCCATAACCTCCCTTGTGTTCTTTTGGGTGCAGCGAGTACAAATTACCCATGTGAAAGACGGATGATCATTTCAAATTTTCGCTATATGCTATTTCGTAGCACGTTGAGGTAAACTGATCGTATAGTTTACAGAGCAGCACTGGTATACGCCACTGGGTCCGAATCGAAACTTTGCGTAATGAGTGTTTGGTACTAGAAGAGAATTGTGGTTTTGGAGTAAAATGTTTCAATCGTCCAGTGGAAGTTGATGGCGATAGCAGGAACGAAACATTTGAGTTCAAACATAAAACTGTGTTATTTGAAGGGCTTTTTGAAGAGGGAAAACATGAGTATCGGCAGTTCTTGTAGCATGACGGACTGTGAATCATGAAATACGGATGGAATCGGACAGAATCGTAAGAAAGAGGGAATAGTTGGATTATAACTAATTAGAAACATGGGTCTGAATGTATTTCGTGATATGGCATTGGGTCTCAGTTAAATATACAGGGTGGAGAAAAATTGTTTCAAAAAATTTTAACCCTGGACAGCTGATGCCAGTAGGAACCAAAATTACTAACGCTGTGTAAGTCGAAAAAGCACAATTTTTAAACTACGGAATCTTGGCGCCACGCGCTCCGATTTGCCGCGAGATTTGCACTGTTGCCGGAAGCTCTGGACAACACATAACCGCGAATGCTTTGCCTGCCGGAGATCGCGATGTATCCAAGGCGGCCCGCACGCTCGGTGGTAGCGTGCCAGCCTTCCACTCTGGGAGCCTGGGGGCGAATCCGACACATTGTAGTTTCATGATAAGACGTACCGGGAACAAACCCGTCAACAGCTATTAGTTTGCATACAGGAAGTCTTTTACAAAATGTGGCGGCCCTGAAAAGGGCTTTTTTTTTTTGTAGCTATGGCATTATTTACTGAAAGCAGATGCTCGAACTGCAAGCTTGGTAACATCGAACGGTGTTTTGCCGAACGCTTTGAAAGATTCCTGGCATTTCCCTGATGTGATTGGCGGCATGTTGAATGCGATCCATTAACTCCTCTTCGTTTCTAAGTGGTTTGCGTCCGGGTGGGTAAGCTGGAAACTTGAAGAATCCCCACAGGAAAATGTCCGTTGACGTGAGGTCTGGTGATCGCGGGTGCCATGTTCTACGAGCATCTCTGCCAATTACCCGGCCGTCGAAGAGTTCATTCAAATATCCGCGCGCAGCACGACTGTTATGTGTGGGCGCCCCATCATGCTGCAACCATACGCATAGCCGTATGTCCAGGGGAACATCTTCCAGCAGGCCGGGTAGAGTTTCTTACAAAAAGGGAAGGTAATTTGCCCCAGTAAGTCGAGCGGGTAGACAGACCGGCCCAATCACGTCGCCCACAACAGATCCCCAAATGTTCAGCGAAAATCGTTCCTGGTGTCTGTAGACGTACGTGACGTGAGGATTTCCCCTTGCCCATCTTTGAACGTTTCGAGTGTTGTAAAGGCCATCCGAATGGAAGGTGCACTCGTTGGTAAACAACAAAATGCAAAATGGCTGGGAAGTGGGGATCTCGTGCAACACGTCGCAGAAACCACCGGAAAAACCCTGGCCTGTGTTCATAGTCTGCCACAAGATTGAGGTCTTGGACAGTATTGAAATTAAATGGATGCTGGCCGTCATCCCTCAAAACCTCCCAGACTAACTGATGAGTTACTCCCATGTCGCCGGCCGGTGTGGCCGTGCGGTTCTAGGCGCTTCAGTTTGGAACCGCGTGACTGCTACGATCGCAGGTTCGAATCCTGCCTCGGGCATGGATATGTGTGATGTCCTTAGTTTAGTTAGGTTTAAGTAGTTCTAAGTTCTAGGGGACTGATGTCCACAGATGTTAAGTCCCATAGTGCTCAGAGCCATTTGAACCATTTTTGAACTCCCATGTCGTGTCCAAATGCTCGAGTACTTGTCGGAGGTGCTTCCTCGAAGTGCTCGAGAACAGTCTCTTCAAATGCAGCATCCCGTCGTGTTTGAGATCTTCGAACATCACCATGATATCCCGGTAACGAACCTGTTTCGCCATGTCGCCAGTGAACTGCTGTAAATGTTTGCGGGTGTGGGTGGCGTCTTGCTGGGTCATCATCATCAGTTATCTGCTATATTAGCAGGTCCTTTGCCTCTCCATTTTCTGCGATCCATTGCTTCCTTCTTAAGGCTGCTGTATGTTGTACCGTCCATCATGTCATCCAGTATCTGGAATCTCTTCCTTCCTCGCTTCCTTTTCCCTTCTACATAACCTTCTAAAACTGTTTTTATCAGGCCGTCATTCTTTCTTAATATATGCCCAATCCAATTTCTTTTTCTTTTCTTTATTACATCTAGTAACTGTCTTTTCTCTCCCACTCTTCTCAGTACCTCTTCATTTTTTACTCTGTCCATCCAACTTATTCTTTCCATCTTCCTCCATGTCCAGATCTCAAAAGCCTCCAGCCTTTCTCTGTCTTTTTTCCTCATAGTCCATGTTTCAGCGCCATATAGAAGGACACTCCATACAAGACATTTTACGAGTCTCTTTCTGAGTTCTCTGTCCAGACCGCTGCAGAAGATTCTCCTTTTCTTATAAAACGCCTCTTTTGCCATTGCTATCCTTGTTTTAATTTCTGTGGTGCACTTCCAGTTGGTGTCTATCCTGCTTCCAAGATACTTAAAATTTAGCACTTGTTCTAGTGTTTCTCCATTCAGCACAATTTTTATTTCCTTATTTCCTCCTATTGCCAATACTTTTGTTTTATTTGTGTTAATTTTCATTCCATATTTTTTTCCGTTAGTTGCAATGGTGTCCACCAAATCCTGTAATTCTTTTTCCCCTGTGGCTAGAAGGACCATGTCATCAGCAAATCTCAAGCATCCTACTCTTCTTCCTCCAATTTCTACTCCTTTGTCATCTAATGAGCATTGGTCAATCATATTTTCCAAGTACAGGTTGAAAAGAGTAGGTGATAAACAGCATCCTTGTCTTACTCCTTTCCCTAGTCTGATCCAGTTTGTACTTTCTCCTCTCACTTTAACTGAGACTTTTTGATTAAGGTATAATGAGTTTATAAGTCTTCTGGTTTTCCAGTCCACTCTCTTTTCCCTCATAATAGTCGCCAGCTTGTCCCAAACCACATTGTCAAATGCCTTTTCTAAATCGATGAAGCACATATATAGGTCTCTTCCTTTTTCAATAAACCTTTCTCCCAAGATTCGTAGGAGCCCTATTGCATCTCTGGTGCCCGTATTCCGTCTAAAGCCAAACTGCTCCTCTCCGAGATTCTCCTCCATTACATTTTCAAGTCTTTTATTAATTATTCTTAACATCACTTTGGCTGCATGTGAAATGAGGCTGATAGTCCTGTGCTCGCTGCATTTCTTGGTTCCTTGTTTTTTCGGTAATGGAATCATTACTGTTGTCAAAAAGTCCTCAGGCCATTCACCACTGTCATATATTTTATTACATAGCCTCAATATTTCTCTTATTCCATTGTGGTTCAAGCATTTTAGTATTTCTCCCGGTATTGTATCTGTACCTACTGCTTTGCCATTTTTCATTGCAGCAATGGCAGACTTTACTTCTTCCATTATGATGGTCGGTCCTTTCTCTTCATCACTTACACTGTTGTGTGATTCAAGTTCCAGAGTTTCTGGTTTGCTATTTGTGTCGTATAGCTCTTTTATATATTCTTCCCATCTCTGGAGGACATTGTCACGATCTTTGTACACTACCTCTTCGTCTTTACTAAAAATTTCCATAGTAGCACTTCCTGCTCTGTTTTGTTCCCCTGTCATAGTCTTTACTCTGTTGTATAGTAAGTCGTATCTTCCCTTCCTGTCCAGTTCTTCAATTTCATCACATTCCTCTTTTAGCCATTTTCTCCTAGCCTGCTCTGTTTCTCTTCGCAGTTCATTATTTAACCTTCGGTATATCTTTCTTGCATCTTCAGTGTTCTTGTTTTTCAATTTTCTTCTCTCCTCCATCTTGGAAATCATTTCTTGTGTGACCCATGGTTTTTTTGACCTTTTCCCTTTTACATATCCTATATTTTTCTGTCCTGCTTTAATGATTCCTTCTTTCAGCATATTCCAGTACTCGTTGACATTATCAGGTGCTTCTCTGTCTCGTAATGTGTTTAGAAAGTCCCGAGACAGCATTTCTGTAATTTGTTCTTTGTTGGACCTTATCTTCTCTAGATCCCACTTCTTCACCATTGTCGCCTTTTTCAGTTTTTTCATTCTTATTTCTATTTCTGCCATAAGTAAGTTGTGGTCACTATTAATATCTGCACCTGGTAATGTGTGCACCTTCTTGATTCCATTCCTGTATCTTTCTTCTACCAGTATAAAATCTATTTGGTTTCTGTATTTATCCCCTGGTGATTTCCAAGTGTAGAGCCTCCTCTTATGGTTCTTGAACCATGTGTTTGCCGCTATCAGCTGCCTTTCCCTGCAGAAGTCAATTAACCATTCACCTCTGTCATTTCTCTTTCCAAGACCATGACTGCCTACTATGTTTCCCTCTTTCCCTTCTCCCACAATGGCGTTCCAGTCCCCCATTACTATTTTGCAGCATTTTTTATTTTCGTCCATTATTCTCTCTATTACATTGTACGTTTCCTCTACAATTTGGTCATCATGATCTGAAGTTGGCATATACACCTGGACAATCAGTAAATCTTTTTGTGCTCCTTTCAGCCTTACACCAATAACCCGGTCATTTGCATAGTCTACATATTCCACACATTTAGCCAATTCCTTTGTCATAATCATTCCTACTCCATTAATTCCTTTTATTTCTCCTCCTGAGTAGTAGAATACATATTCATCTGACTGCAACTCTCCATGTCCATTCCATCTTACCTCAGCAACTCCTACGAGGTCCATATGATTCTTTTCCATCTCTCTTTTAAGGTTTTCTAGTTTTCCTGCTTGTAGCAGAGTTCTGACATTCCAAGTACCAATTCTCCTTTTGGTTTTTTGCCTCCTTTCAAGTTGTCCCCCCCGGAGATCCGAATGGGGGACTATTTTACCTCCGGACACTGATTTAACATGAGAGGAAGCCATTTTTTGTGCATAAAATGGAGACTGCATTATGCAGGGAAGACAATCTGCGGTGGTATTCCGTTGCCTTCCGCAGTTCTGGAGGCCGCCCCTAACATGGGATACAGACGCCTTTTGCAGCCGCCCGCTCCGGGTCAGACGCTGCATGAGAAGTATAGGTTGGAAAATGAAAGACCCCTAGCCCTCGAAACCTAATAGCGTCAGGGTCGGAAAAGAAAAAGAGCTGGCCGAGGGTGGCCAGATAGGAAAGATAAAAGTGAGGAGCCCGGCATAAGTAAGTGGAAGCAATGCCAGGACTCAGCTCGGGACCCCGTGGTCGCCAGCCACGTATCACTAGGTGTGACTCCCTGAGGAGGTTTTGGGTACCGTTCTACATAAATCCGTCGAGCTGCATTCGCATTGCCGTCGACTTGTTCACAAACAAAAACCATATCTCGTTGTTCTTCAAACGAATACTGTGCCGCCATGCTTACTGTATGCAGTGGCGGATTTACGTATAGGCCCACTAGACATGGGCCTAGTAGGGGCGGGACCTTAAGGGGGCCGGCGATTTTTGCTCTCTACTCATTTTTACGTTTTAAAATAACTGCACTTACAAATGAAAAACATGTTTAATATTGTCAAACAACTTGCTAGTTTAAATAAGCCTTAAGAACGAAAATCGACAATACAAGCTTGGAAATATACATAGTTTACTTGGTGACTGAATGGAAATTTAACATTGGGTTTCTGTCTGGTATCATTTTTATGATTGTTCAAAATATTTTGAAGTAAACTGTCAGGACGGCAATCTACAATACAATTTTTGAAACGTTATTATTCCGAGAATGTTGTCGGCTTCTACTTAACCTTACCATATTTTCCCCCTTGAAAATACTGGGACCCCTGAAAATCGTACCTATGTTCTACGTTGTCTGAGGAGACATGGAACGCTTTGTCCATTCTTCATGTCGAAGCCGACGTCCTAACTGATAACTGAACTATGAAGATATGATCAACGAATTTTCTGCCGTCAAAGCCAGACGCAAACTTTACTGACTAGTGAGTTTGTTTATTTATTCGTATTATTTCTAAAACTTTAAGATTATAATGTAAGAGCAGTAGCTGCATTCATTGGATTTACAAACTACATATACCTGTTTATTTTACAATTGCTGATGGCAGAACGCGGAACTAAACCTCGTTTACGTGCAGATGTGGCCGAAGGAGCCCGACAATACTAAACAATACCCGAATGACTCAGGCCGCTCGGTGCTATGCAGCCAAGTCATACTGATACTGTAGTATATTACAACTGATGCATATTCTTGGCGTCTGTTGAAATGTATAGTTCTCGCGGAAATATAGGTTATCGGAGAATACACTCAGAGGAGAAAGTGTTAATAAATAACGTAGTTCAGTTCTGTCCATAAATACGTAAAAGCTTTGCTAATACCGTTAGAAAGAGCTATGGTAAGAGCAGTAGCTGCAGTACAAAACTATACAGCCCTTACATGGATTAAAGGTATTGTGTACATTTATTATGCAGCACCTAGCTACACAGACCCTAATGCTTTATACGTAAACTATTAGATTATAAAACAATTTAGATTTTTCTACACTAGTCTGTGAAATTATGTAATAGCAAATCCAGTTCTGTGTTTGTTCGTCTGTGTTTAGTTGTTAGTTCGGGCACCGAAATATCTATTTCATTTTCATTTCTTACGCTTTCCTATTGATTCACGTATTAATACCGAACGTGTTCTTTTTATCTGCTACATAGTCAAGTTATTAGATCGTAAAACGAGAATTTAATTTTAATTTTGAACGCATCTCTGTAAACGTACGTATTAATTTCTAACGTATGACATGTTCGCTTCAATTTTTAGATCGTAACACAACTTTTTTATTTTCATTTTCAACGGTTTCGTGTAAAAACAAAAAAAAACTATTAAAAACGAATATATAACAAAAACCCGTTGTCTCCTACACGTTCTGGTGAATTTTTAAGCCATAAAAGATAAGTTATTATCTTTGTCTTCGTTTCTGTTATCTTGCGACAGAAGAATGTGTTAGGCTGACACAATGCAGTTTTAAGTTTGTTTTATCCGCTCCCGTACACAAAGTGCAATTCCGGAACCATATTAACGTCTTGATTGAGCGCGACTAGACCGCTGACGCTTCCTTCAGAACAACGAATAGCACAGTACGGAAACAGCTCACAGCGCTCCCACCAAAAACGTCAATTGTGAAGTGATCGGGTAGCAGTTATTATTTAAAACGGGCCTTTTGGGGGGGGGGGGGGGCGCTTATAATATGGTGTGCCTAGGGGCGCGAAACTTTTAAATCCACCACTGACACTAAATCGCAGGTGACGTGTGTGTGCTCCGAAGCGAAGCTTACGTATGAATGCATCTGACGTGAGGCGGAGGCAAACAGCAAGACCTGTTCAACACGTGTATCACGTTGGGCAGTGACGGGGCGAGGGACGTTTGTACGTGTGAACTGACAACAGACAAACAACAATGTGTTAACCAGTCAACAGAGAAACGGCGACACGGCAATCCCATGGCCAATCGGAAAGCACGGCGCACAGTTTCCGTAATTTAAAAATGGGACGTTGTCGACCTACACAACATTAGTAATTTTGGTTCCTACTGGCACCCGCTATCCAGAATTAAAATTTCGAGACACAATTTTTCTCCACCCTGTAACTACAGAGGTGCAAGATGACAATGGTCAGACAACTGAATTTCGTTGTAACATTTAGTGGGAGCGACAGGAATTTTGTAGGTGTTTGATGTGTAAAAGGGACATAGGGAACTTGATGAACTGCTAGAGGTTTCAAAATGTACTTTTTTTTCCTTCGTTGGTATTTCATCCACATAGCCCGTTACCGACAGCAAATTCAGCAGCAGTGCTCCTAATCTACTCGTCAACCAACCATTTGAGACAAGGAAACAGCAGCCACTGAATTCCTAAAGCAGAAGGAACACATATTTTAAAAATTTTAAGAGGGATAGTTGGATGATAACAAGGCAGTTTCTGTCTACATCTACATCCGTATACTGCAGACCTCTGTGAAGAGCATCATATAGTGTCCTTCTTCCCACCGTATCGGTCATTATTGCTTCTTCCAGTTCCATTCGCATATGAATCACGGGAAGGATGAATGTGTTCCCTCATGTAATTGGAGTAATACGGAAAGAGGTGAGTGGAGCGTTAACAAGCATTGTGAAAGGAGGAGTCTGTGAGATTTAATAGGAGGAGGGAATATCGGGATGGATTTCGTAGCAAAATTTGAAAGGCTCATGTCACCTTCAGTAAAGGGTAATTTCGTAATTATGAGATTCAGTTATCTTAGTTTCTCAGATTATTTTTAATGCCTCATTTCATTTCGAGCATGTTGTTTGTCGAGTTAGGAGCTAGCATTTCATTCTGAGAACGCTATTTTCCCCGACTGCAACTTCCGCATGGTAGTCAACAATGTATTTAAAAATTTCAGCGATATCATATCGGTATTCAAAACTGGCTACTCTTTTAAATAACTAACAACAAATAATGTCCTCGTAGTTGTGTCAATCTATTGTTGTTGTTGTGGTCTTCAGTCCTGAGACTGGTTTGATGCAGCTCTCCATGCTACTCTATCCTGTGCAAGCTTCTTCATCTCCCAGTACCTACTGCAACCTACATCTTTCTGAATCTGCTTAGTGTATTCATGTCTTGGTCTCCCCCTACGATTTTTACCCTCCACGCTGCCCTCCAATACTAAATTGGTGATCCCTTGATGCCTCAGAACATGTCCTACCAACCGATCCCCTCTTCTGGTCAAGTTGTGCCACAAACTTCTCTTCTCCCCAATCCTATTCAATACTTCCTCATTAGTTATGTGATCTACCCATCTAATCTTCAGCATTCTTCTGTAGCACCACATTTCGAAAGCTTCTATTCTCTTCTTGTCCAAACTATTTATCGTCCATGTTTCACTTTCATACATGGCTACACTCCATACAAATACTTTCAGAAATGACTTCCTGACACTTAAATCTATACCCGATGTTAACAAATTTCTCTTCTTCAGAAACGCTTTCCTTGCCATTGCCAGTCTACATTTTATATCCTCTCTACTTCGACCATCATCAGTTATTTTGCTCCCCAAATAGCAAAACTCCTTTACTACTTTAAGTGTCTCATTTCCTAATCTAATACCCTCAACATCACCCGACTTAATTCGACTACATTCCATTATCCTCGTTTTGCTTTTGTTGATGTTCATCTTATATCCTCCCTTCAAGACACTATCCATTCCGTTCAACAGCTCTTCCAAGTCCTTTGCTGTCTCTGACAGAATTACAATGTCATCGGCGAACCTCAACGTTTTTATTTCTTCTCCATGGATTTTAATACCTACTCCGAATTTTTCTTTTGTTTCCTTTACTGCTTGCTCAATATACAGATTGAATAGCATCGGGGAGAGGCTACAACCCTGTCTTACTCCCTTCCCAACCACTGCTTCTCTTTCATGCCCCTTGACTCTTATAACTGCCATCTGGTTTCTATACAAATTGTAAATAGCCTTTCGCTCCCTGTATTTTACCCCTGCCACCTTTAGAATTTGAAAGAGAGTATTCCAGTCAACATTGACAAAAGCTTTCTCTAAGTCTACAAATGCTAGGAACGTAGGTTTGCCTTTCCTTAATCTTTCTTCTAAGATAAGTCGTAAGGTCAGTATTGCCTCACGTGTTCCAGTATTTCTACGGAATCCAAACTGATCTTCCCCGAGGTCGGCTTCTACTAGTTTTTCCATTCGTCTGTAAAGAATTCGTGTTAGTATTTTGCAGCTGTGGCTTATTAAACTGATTGTTCGGTAATTTTCACATCTGTCCACACCTGCTTTTTTTGGGATTGGAATTATTATATTCTTCTTGAAGTCTGAGGGTATTTCGCCTGTTTCATACATCTTGCTCACCAGATGGTAGAGTTTTGTCAGGACTGGCTCTCCCAAGGCCGTTAGTAGTTCCAGTGGAATGTTGTCTACTCCGGGGGCCTTGTTTCGACTCAGGTCTTTCAGTGCTCTGTCAAACTCTTTACGCAGTATCGTATCTCCCATTTCATCTTCGTCTACATCCTCTTCCATTTCCATAATATTGTCCTCAAGTGCATCGCCCTTGTATAGACCCTCTATATACTCCTTCCACCTTTCTGCTTTCCCTTCTTTGCTTAGAACTGGGTTTCCATCTGAGCTCTTGATGTTCATACAAGTGGTTCTCTTATCTCCAAAGGTCTCTTTAATTTTCCTGTAGGCAGTATCTATCTTACCCCTAGTGAGATAAACCTCCACATCCTTACATTTCTCCTCTAGCCATGCCTGCTTAGCCATTTTGCACTTACTGTCGATCTCATTTTTGAGACGTTTGTATTCCTTTTTGCCTGCTTCACTTACTGCATTTTTATATTTTCTCCTTTCATCAATTAAATTCAATATTTCTTCTGTTACCCAAGGATTTCTACTAGCCCTCTTCTTTTTACCTACTTGATCCTCTGCTGCCTTCACTACTTCATCCCTCAAAGCTACCCATTCTTCTTCTACTGTATTTCTTTCCCCCATTCCTGTCAATTGTTCCCTTATGCTCTCCCTGAAACTCTCTACAACCTCTGGTTCTTTCAGTTTATCCGGGTCCCATCTCCTTAAATTCCCACCTTTTTGCAGTTTCTTCAGTTTTAATCTACAGGTCATAACCAATAAATTGTGGTCAGAGTCCACATCTGCCCCTGCAAATGTCTTACAATTTAAAACCTGGTTCCTAAATCTCTGTCTTACCATTATATAATCTATCTGATACCTTTTAGTATCTCCAGGGTTCTTCCATGTATACAACCTTCTATCATGATTCTTAAACCAAGTGTTAGCTACGATTAAGTTGTGCTCTGTACAAAATTCTACCAGGCGGCTTCCTCTTTCATTTCTTAGCCCCAATCCATATTCACCTACTACGTTTCCTTCTCTCCCTTTTCCTACACTCGAATTCCAGTCACCCATGACTATTAAATTTTCGTCTCCCTTCACTATCTGAATAATTTCTTTTATTTCATCATACATTTCTTCAATTTCTTCGTCATCTGCAGAGCTAGTTGGCATATAAACTTGTACTACTGTAGTAGGTGTGGGCTTCGTATCTATCTTGGCCACAATAATGCGTTCACTATGCTCTTTGTAGTAGCTTACCCGCATTCCTATTTTCCTATTCATTATTAAACCTACTCCTGCATTACCCCTATTTGACTTTGTGTTTATAACCCTGTAGTCACCTGACCAGAAGTCTTGTTCCTCCTGCCACCGAACTTCACTAATTCCCACTATATCTAACTTTAACCTATCCATTTCCCTTTTCAAATTTTCTAACCTACCTGCCCGATTAAGGGATCTGACATTCCACGCTCCGATCCGTAGAACACCAGTTTTCTTTCTCCTGATAACGACATCCTCTTGAGTAGTCCCCGCCCGGAGATCCGAATGGGGGACTATTTTACCTCCGGAATATTTTACCCAAGAGGACGTCATCATCATTTAATCATACAGTAAAGCTGCATGCCCTCGGGAAAAATTACGGCCGTAGTTTCCCCTTGCTTTCAGCCGTTCGCAGTACCAGCACAGCAAGGCCGTTTTGGTTATTGTTACAAGGCCAGATCAGTTAATCATCCAGACTGTTGCCCTTGCAACTACTGAAAAGGCTGCTGCCCCTCTTCAGGAACCACACGTTTGTCTGGCCTCTCAACAGATACCCCTCCGTTGTGGTTGTACCTACGGTACGGCTATCTGTATCGCTGAGGCACACAAGCCTCCCCACCAACGGCAAGGTCCATGGTTCATGGGGGGGGGGGGGGGCAATCTATTATGGGATGTCAATCTATTATGGGATGTCAATTAAGTTCTCTATTTCGTACATCAGAAATATTCCTGACTGGGGGTCCTAAGTAGCAAATTAAAGGTTAGCAGACCCTCTTTTAATCAGCACTGAGTGAGGTTGTTGCTTTATTTCCAAACTTCTGAGTGAGGCTTTTGTAGATGGCTATAGGTTCTCCATAGGATTTGCGAAACATTGCGATCTCATACCGTTAGTTTAAAAAACACTTTATAAAGCAGTTACCGTCAGTTATTTAAATCCGAGACGAGTAAACTCTTTGCAAATGTAGGTAATACTGAGTCTATTCGCAGGTATTTTGAGATGAATGAAAATTTGTCAGGAAAAATCATAAATGAATTATATTTCATCATAAATACTGCTCACGAATAAATGTTTGACTTTACAAAAAAAAAAAAAAAAAAAAACAAGAATCTTTGATGAAGTGGCAAAAAGTTTTCACATTAGAATTACGGGAGAGAGCACAAACCTTTTACTTCCAAAAGTGTCAGCATTCTTTTCAGACGACTCAAAAATCCAGTGGATGCTACCCCATATAAGAATGTAGATAATCTACAATAGAACCTTGGAACACTTGTAAGTACCCAGTTGGATTTAGCATGTAAATTGTAACTATTGTTACTAAAACGCGGTAGTCGAGACTGGCTAATATTTTTATTACTTTTTTCTACTTCCCATGATTTGGACATACTGTCGATTGTTCTGTTATGCTGTTTCTCCTTCTTCATTACGATCTGTTGAAAATTGTTCCTACACTAACAATGATACATTATACAATGAGGTGACAAAAGTCATGGAATAGCGATATGCGCATATACAAATGGCGGTAGTATTGCGTACACAAGTAAAATGGGCAGTGCATTGGTGGAGTCGTCATTTGTATTCAGATGATTCAGGTGAAAAGGTTTCGATGTGATTACGCCCCCCGACGAAAATTAACAGACTTTGAACGCGAAATGGTAGTTGGGCTAGAAATATGACACATTTCATTTCAGAAATCGTTAGGGAATTCAATATTTTTGAGATCGACAGCGCCAAGATTGTGCCGATGATATTTCGGTTTGTGGGGTGCTCAACTGCGCGGTCATCAGCGCTCGTAAAAAGTCCCATTTTCCACACAGTCCAATTTTCTCACAATCCAAACTAGCCACTGTCACGAATGAAAATAATGATGATGATGATGATGAAATGATAACGACAACACAAACAGCCAGTCACCGGGCAGAGTGTGCCGAGAATACCAAAGTTCACGCATTATCTCTCAACACGGACAGCACAGTGGCTGACGGGCTTCACTGAACGACCGAGAGCAGCGGCGTTCGCATGGCGTCGGATGATGGTTTGGTTTGGTTTGGGGAAGGGGGGGGGGCGCTCAACTACGCGGTCATCAGCGCTTGCGTGGAATTGTCGGTGCTAGCAGAGAAGCAATAATACATGAATTTAGCGCAGAAATCAATGTGGGACGAACATGTCCGTTAGAACAGTGAGGCGAAATTTGGCGTTAATAGGCTATGATTGTTGGCGACCTACGCGAGTGCACCTGCTAACGACACGACATCGCCTGCGGCGCCTCTCCATGGAATGGATTGAGTCCTCTGGTCCGACTGAACCGGTCATTGACTGTAAATGGTTATGTGCGGGCATTTGGAGATCATTTACAGCTATTCAGAGACTTCATGTCCACAAACACCGATGCGCCTTGTCATAGTGCCACAACTGTTCACGATTGGTTTTGGAGAACATTTTGGACAATTGAAGCGAATGGTTTGACCACACAGGTCGCCCGACATAAAACCAATCGAACATTTATGGCACCTAATAGGCCGCGCGGAGTGGCCGTGCGGTTAGAGGCGCCATGTCACTGCGTGGCCCCTCCCGCCGGAGGTTCGAGTCCTCCCTTGGGCATGGTTGTGTGTGTGTGTGTGTGTGTGTGTGTGTGTGTGTGTGTGTTTGTGTGTGTGTATGTGTTTTGTGCTTAGCGTAGGTTAGTTTAAGTTAGTTTATGTAGTGTGTAAGTCTAGGGACCGATGACCTCCGCAGTTTGGTCCCTTAAGAACTCACATACATTTGAACATTTTTGGAGCTAATCAATAGATCAGTTCGTGCACAATGTCCTGCACTGGCAAGACTGTCGCAATTATGGAAGGCCTTAGAGGCAGCACGGCTCATTACTTCTGTAGTCTTCTAACGACTTGGTGAGTCCTTGCCACGTCGAGTTGCTGGAATTGTTGCACTAGGAAGGGCAAAAGGAGGTCCAACACGATTATTGCATGACTTTTGTCACCTCGGTGTACGCTGATAAAAATGGAAAGTGTTACACCACGAAGCACTGGTCCGGATTTATCAGTACTTGCGGAGATGTTCATCATATAACGAGGATTAAGTGATTACGCTCTCATTCCATTCGGAATCGATCATAATTATCAACATCAGTATAAAGTGTGATCCCTTTGGGGCACGAGCGCACTCTAGTATTCTTGTGGCATGGAAACAAATAGCCTCCAGATGTCATCTTGAGGAATTTGTTGCCATGTATGAAACATTTGCTTAGTTATCTCACGAAGATTGCAAGCTGAAGTCTGGTATGAAAGTGTGTGTCTTTTCTCATACGTGCTCTATGGGTAACACTTTAGGAGACTACGTAGCCAATCAAGAATATGTTCATTCTTCGAGGCATTCGTCGTATGAACTGCAGAGACGGGTCTTGCTTTGTCCTGTTGGAGTATCCAAGTTGCTGTCTTGATCATAAATTGTGTTACTACAGGGCTTACTGTTGTTGTCATAAACGGGCTTTAAGCCTCCCTCCATTAGTTCCCGAATCTGTCTTTCATATCCAATAGCTCTCCGCATCATGATTTCAGGGCTGGATGTGTATGAGTCTTGAGAATCGTCGCTTCCTGTGCCCTTTTGTCACTTCGCCTACAGCCACAATAGTGTCTATCTGACCGCCACATACAGAAGCAACATTCATAATTGAACACCAAAGAAAGCCACTCAGTGTCCCAATTGCCTTTGGCTCTACAGCATGCAAGCCACTATCACCTATAAATGGCGCATGGTGGGCTTTTGTCAAAGTTTCGAGAACATACCTTCACCGAAGAGTCAAGCAGTATATTGCTCCCTCCTACGTATATCTCGCGAAGAGACCATGAGGATAAAATCAGAGAGGTTAGAGCCCACACAGAGGCATACCGACAATCCTTCTTTCCACGAACAATACGAGACTGGAATAGAAGGGAGAACCGATAGAGGTACTGAGGGTACCCTCCGCCACACACCGTCAGGTGGCTTGCGGAGTATGGATGTAGATGTAGATGTAGATGTAGATGTAGATGTAGAACTCGAGACCTCAACCCAGCTTCCAGTAATATGTTCCCAATGGTTCATGGTGATGCTCCTCCCAGACTTCAGTCGTTGTCATCCATCAATGCGTCAGAGACAGTCGAACAGTTCTATGATCTGTGGTGCAGTCGTTCTGGGAAGTCCAGTACCCACCACACCGATACGTTGTTGTCCGGAGTGCATCTAGTCAGCACTTGGTCAGGAGCCGTTCAAGTATAGCCAACTATTTGTGAGATCTGCCAGTAGGATGCACTCATGCCAAAGATTTGACCTCTCTTTGTATCAGAAAAAGAAGGTAGTTATAATCAAATTTTTGCTATTTGATCCGTGTCGACGGAAAACTACCGTATGGGTACCCAATTTGTAGGAACGATGTTCAGACTGTGAGCTGCACAATTTGCGTTGTTGGTACGTGAATATTATGAGTTGGCGTAAGGCGCCGATACTGATACTTTACTCATAAAACCATTTTATCAAAACAAAGGCAATAGTGTTGCTGCTCTTCGCGAATATCGACATATTAAAGGAGAACCTCTTTCCGCGCCGAGATTGAAGAACATGATTCGGAAATTCGAATTAACTGGAGAGTAGGGAATTGCCCCTGGTAGAGACCGATGGCCAATAGGGCCACAAATAGTTTAAGTTACTGTTGGCTGAGAATACAGGACGCAATGTGCGATCATCAAGCAGCGCACGAGCTTTCACGACAGTTAAACGTTCCATGGTCCACCGTTGTTTAGGGTTAGCAGTAGAGCAATATGTAGCTGGTCATCACATTGAGCGACGTTCATAACCTAGAATGTAAACACGGTACGCAATTAACAAATTTTACCCTCTATGTGGAAACTGTAATGCGTTTCTTTCAGCGGGTAATCATTAATTATCTTGAGCGTATCCTTACAAATGTTTCCACAAAGTTTCATTGTTCTACGATCACCCGATTTTCATGGTGGCCTTCTGAAATAGCGGAAGTTTAATTACACTCCTGGAAATGGAAAAAAGAACACATTGACACCGGTGTGTCAGACCCACCATACTTGCTCCGGACACTGCGAGAGGGCTGTACAAGCAATGATCACACGCACGGCACAGCGGACACACCAGGAACCGCGGTGTTGGCCGTCGAATGGCGCTAGCTGCGCAGCATTTGTGCACCGCCGCCGTCAGTGTCAGCCAGTTTGCCGTGGCATACGGAGCTCCATCGCAGTCTTTAACACTGGTAGCATGCCGCGACAGCGTGGACGTGAACCGTATGTGCAGTTGACGGACTTTGAGCGAGGGCGTATAGTGGGCATGCGGGAGGCCGGGTGGACGTACCGCCGAATTGCTCAACACGTGGGGCGTGAGGTCTCCACAGTACATCGATGTTGTCGCCAGTGGTCGGCGGAAGGTGCACGTGCCCGTCGACCTGGGACCGGACCGCAGCGACGCACGGATGCACGCCAAGACCGTAGGATCCTACGCAGTGCCGTAGGGGACCGCACCGCCACTTCCCAGCAAATTAGGGACACTGTTGCTCCTGGGGTATCGGCGAGGACCATTCGCAACCGTCTCCATGAAGTTGGGCTACGGTCCCGCACACCGTTAGGCCGTCTTCCGCTCACGCCCCAACATCGTGCAGCCCGCCTCCAGTAGTGTCGCGACAGGCGTGAATGGAGGGACGAATGGAGACGTGTCGTCTTCAGCGATGAGAGTCGCTTCTGCCTTGGGGCCAATGATGGTCGTATGCGTGTTTGGCGCCGTGCAGGTGAGCGCCACAATCAGGACTGCATACGACCGAGGCACACAGGGCCAACACCCGGCATCATGGTGTGGGGAGCGATCTCCTACACTGGCCGTACACCACTGGTGATCGTCGAGGGGACACTGAATAGTGCACGGTACATCCAAACCGTCATCAAACCCATCGTTCTACCATTCCTAGACCGGCAAGGGAACTTGCTGTTCCAACAGGACAATGCACGTCCGCATGTATTCTGTGCCACCCAACGTGCTCTAGAAGGTGTAAGTCAACTACCCTGGCCAGCAAGATCTCCGGATCTGTCCCCCATTGAGCATGTTTGGGACTGGATGAAGCGTCGTCTCACGCGGTCTGCACGTCCAGCACGAACGCTGGTCCAACTGAGGCGCCAGGTGGAAATGGCATGGCAAGCCGTTCCACAGGACTACATCCAGCATCTCTACGATCGTCTCCATGGGAGAATAGCAGCCTGCATTGCTGCGAAAGGTGGATATACACTGTACTAGTGCCGACATTGTGCATGCTCTGTTGCCTGTGTCTATGTGCCTGTGGTTCTGTCAGTGTGATCATGTGATGTATCTGACCCCAGGAATGTGTCAATAAAGTTTCCCCTTCCTGGGACAATGAATTCACGGTGTTCTTATTTCAATTTCCAGGAGTGTATAATCACCCTCTATGACGATAAGCGTGCACTCTTTCTGTGCTTTCTTTGTTGTGATCTCCACCTGCAAAGTTCCATTAACGTTAGAGACAACCAATAGTCCTTGTGTGCTCAGAGCATTCTTCATCCGCAGGAATGGCATTTTTCTGTACAGAAAATATTCTCGCATAAGCAGGAGATCAGCCATGAAAATACTTCAGTATAACTCTGGTAACTTTTGGTCTACACCTTCAATTTCCACCTTGGTTGCTGTCTTATGTCAGGGTGGAAGATGGTGAAATAAACTTCTCACTTAAGCCATCGGCACACGGGACGAGGCAGCTAACGTTGAAGTGGACGCAGGCGGCGTATTCAACATCACGAGACTCAGCGCCGTCAGCACACGGCAAGTGCTGGTTAACCCAGTTTTGCGCTCACAGCATTTTCCAGCGGCAGCTGTCTGCTTTATTTGGCTCACAAACAACACAATTTGCTCAAAAAATGGGTGCGCTTAGATTTCATATGTTAGCTCTATTAAAAGCGCATTTCCTTTCTTTGCCTTACTCTCCTCATGTTATTCTGTCTGTCGTATATATAAATAAAAACTTCAATGACTGTAGAGACGCAATAAGACGGAAAGGAGAGATACATGTCCAGCTAATAAAAGTTTACCAAATTGAACAAACTCACTCCTAACAGAGAGCGCACTTATATTTACATAACATCAGATATTACAAAAATTATTTCTATTAATGCCACAGGAAAGTCCCACAACCTTTCTGAAAATGTGAAGGTGAAAAAAATAGTATATAGTAGAACGTAAACGCTCTATCGATCGATCTTCGGTCGGTAACGTAACCCATCAAGCAACTACGCTATGCTCTAATTCCCATTCTCGAAACCTCGTACTTCTGTTACTATCTTTTAAGTTTTAATCACCCAAATGTTATTAACTGACACTTACCTGTAACAAATTATAAGAAGAACGACACGCTTTCATGAAACATCAATGGTTCGTTGCTTTAGAACAGTTTCCTCTCATAAAACGCGAGGTACAACAAGAAAATTACGAAACGCCTTTAACCATCAATAAGACGTTTCCCGTCATTTTATTACAACAAATCTCACCGATAACGATTCTTTCTCGAGACATTCAGTATGCTGGTACCATATACACATCAAAAAGAGTTTTGCATCACCTCGGTTCCGAGAGTTCCGGAACCTGTACAGAAAATTGGAATAGAGATCAACATAAACATCATTTCCGCCCTTTTTATTGCTCATGAAAACCACACATTGCATGTTGTACCATCATACAGCAAGACCTTCAGAGATGGTGGTCCAGATTGCTGTACTCACCGGTACTCCTAATAAGCAGTACCACAACTCCTTGCATTTATGCATGCCTGTAATCGTCGTGGCATACTATCCACAAGTTCATCAAGGCACTGTTGGTCCAGATTGTCCCACTCCTCCACGGCGATTCGGCGTAGATCCCTCAGAGTGGTTGGTGGGTCACGTCGTCGATAAACAGCCCTTTTCAATCTATCCCAGGCATGTTCGATAGGGTTCATGCCTTGAGAACATACTGGCCCCTCTAGTCGAGCGATGCCATTATCCTGAAATAAGTCATTCACAAGATGCCCACGATGGGGGCGCGAATTGTCGTCTATGAAGACGAATGCCTCACCAATATGCTGCCGATATGGTGGCACTATCGGTCGGAGGATGGCAGTCACGTATTGTACAGTCGTTATGGCGCCTTCCATGATCACCAGAGGCGTATGTCGGCCCCACATAATGCCACCCGAAAACAGCAGGGAACCTCCACCTTGTTGCATTCGCTGGACAGTGTGCCTCCAGACACGTCTCCGGCGATTGTCTGGTTCAAGGCATATGCGACACTCATTGGTGAAGAGAACGTGATGCCAGTCCCGAGTGGTCCAGAGGGCATGTTGTTGGGCCCACCTGTATCGCGCTGCATGGTGTCGTGGTTGCAAAGATGAACGTCGCCACGGAAGTCGGGAGTGAAGTTGCGCATATTGCAGCTTACTGCGCACAATTTGAGTCGTAACTCGTCGTCCTGTGGCTGCACGAAAAGCATTATTCAACATGGTGGCGTTGCTGTCAGAGTTCCTCGGAGCCATAATCCGTAGGTAGCGATCATCCACTGCAGCAGTAGCCCTTGGGCGGCCTGAGCGAGGCATGTCATCGACAGTTCCTGTGTCTGTGTATATCCTCCATGTCCGAAAAACACCGCTTTGGTTCACTTCGAGACGCCTGGACACTTCCCTTGTCGGGAGCCCTTCCGGGAAGAAAGTAACAATGCGGACGCGATCGAATGGTGGTATTGACCTTCTAGGCATGGTTGAACTACAGACATCACGAGCCGTGTACCTCCTTCCTGGTGGAATGACTGGAACTGATTGGCTGTCGGAACCCCTCCGTCTAATAGGCGTTGCTCATGCATGGTTGTTTACATCTTTGGGCGGCTTTAGTGACATCTCTGAAGAAAGGGACTATGTCTGTGATACAGTATCCACAGTCAACATCTATCTTGAGGACTTCTGGGAACCGGAGTGATACAAAACTTTTTTAGATATGTGTATATTCGTAAGATATAACGTATAACATGAAAACCAACGAATATGGGCTTCTAGTGAATACGACAGATACAGTATGGCTTTCTGTTCATGACGCAGTGAGCGGTCTTCCTTTCTACTGCTCTACTTCACGTGGCAATTTGCCGAAATATCGTAGAACTTTTGTGTCTCACATGACGAAACGGCTCCTCAACTTTAAGTAGCAGGCGATGACGTCACAAAACTCGTAGAGCGCCACATCAACGTCAGCTATCTCGTTCCGTGTGCCGACGACTTTAGGGCGCGAAAGTAGCCAGAGTGGGCCCTGGAACCATTTCAAATCATGTCCTACATTCAATACCACAAAAGCAAAATTAAAAGGCATGAAATATGCTACTGAGTATCTCAATTTTGCTCTCCCGCTGGGTGATTGTGCCTTTGACGTGCCCTGTTGTGTGACCTGTACCTGCTGCCTGCGATATCGTGTGTGTATCGGTGGCCTTTGCAGACGGAGAAGGCGATGCGCGTGCTGTTCGTGTGGCGCGCCGAGGTGGAGGAGCAGCGAGAGCGCGCGGCCGACATGCGGCGCCGCAACGAGGCGCTGGTGTACAACATCCTGCCGCCGCACGTCGCCGCGCACTTCATGGGCAGCCGCAAGCGCCAGCACGAGGAGCTGTACAGCCAGAGCTACGCCGAGGTCGGCGTGCTCTTCGCTTCCATGCCCAACTTCTCAGGTGCGCCGTCCGGCCCTCACAAACTCCAGCACTGATAATTATCCTCGCGACTCACTGAGTCCTCATTTGAAAGCGAAGCTCCGGTAATGCAAGTGTTCCGTTTCGCTTCAATATTTGAAAATTTCAGTACTAAAGAGGATATCTGTCACATTAAAATACCTTGGGGTCCCCTCGATCATCAACTAAAACCGAAACCCCGCCTTCTAAAAATCCAACAGAAATATGCATATTAGGATAAAATCCTACACACCCCCAAGCCCTTGATCCAATGTATCCTCTTCCACGTCATCTTCATCCACTTATTGACTCTTCTCAAATTCTATTAGTCCCTCCTAGAGTTGCAAAGCTACCAGTAGGCTACCTAGTAGCTTTCATCAGTTATGGTAGTGCCTGCATTAACTGTACGTTATGTTTGTTACATACCTATCAGGCATTATCTCAGTCATAACGATCACTTTCTTTGCATGTGCGATCAGTGTCTTACTAGAAGCAGTGAATAGCTTAGAAACTGAGTGAGGATGTATAAAGGGTCATGTAACCTATGGAACTTTTTTGTTATAGGTAGTTATCCTTCTGTCTGTTATTTAAAAGTAAACAGTATTTACAGCAAACTTGAAATTGTCTCTGTTGACATAAAGGCTTTCATCAGTTATGGTTGTACCCGCATTACTTGTATGTTCTGTGTGTTACATGCCTATCAGTCATTATCTCACTCATAACAATCACTTTCTTTGCATATGCGATTAGTGTCTTACTAGAAGCAACTAATTTTTATTACTCACAAAATTCAATTTATATCCTACAAGGATATGAAATGCACTATGAACTGATACTGATTGATGTGCACTTCTAATGATGTGCAAATCAAACAGACAGTTGGCTCCCAGTTTCTGTCTTACATATTTACTTATGTTTCTTCCACTACCATGCTACAACACAACAAATAATCCTACAATACTACATCATTTATGTAAGTTTTGTGTGACAAAACTACCGTACCATACTTCTGATAGAGTGCAATTATTGTTCCTCCCAATTCATGAAGACAAACACTTTGTCTTGCTTTCCACATCCATTCAGTCCTTGCCTACATGAATCCTCTACCAAAGTGTCAAAATCCTATCATTCCTCACCAATATTAAGCAGCTCCACATACTCTCCAAATTCCACAATTTCGACTCCAGGACCACCACTTCTCCTTAATTTCCAGTCCAAATATGTTGCCTGGCTGCACAGACACATCTAATGAACCACACATCTTAGTCCTCTATGTTTTCTGCCACTTCAACTTTAGCTAACTACCACTCACAGAAAACAAAGTTATTCTGACAGTTATCTCTTCTAACATATCCAATCAAGTACTCCCAATCCCTACCCCAAATCAGAGCCCCCCCCCCTTCTTCCCCATACTTCCCTTTGCTCTCCTCTTCACAACTACCATTTTGTTCTCCGTCCCAAAGGTACCCATACGATGGTTAGTAGGGGTGGGGGGGACTGTACCTGTGGGTATGGAGTATTTTTAATATTTTGGAAGATGAATGGTGACATGTAAGTAGCCATAAAACAGTTCCAACCCAGTTAAAAACCTGCATAATACTGAGTTTTAAATCATTTTCTTGAAAGAAAACCCCTGACTGCACTACACATTTTTTTTTTTCCTTTCCCTATAAGTTTTGGAGGGTGTGGGGGTGTTGGTCCACCTTTACCCTGGGATTTGGGTGCTCTTGCACTATCATAGTCATTCCAACTTCCAATCACATGTGTTTGTGTCAGCCATCTTCCAATACTACATTCATTCCTACTTTCCATTCTAAAACTATAATCCCACAAAATCAATCTTCCTGCCCCTAATTTTATCCTTTCCCAGCGCAAGTCCCTCCAGTTCTGCACACTTTAACTCTCCTCAGAGTCAACAAGTGTTATGATGCACCTAAGTATATTGTGCATTAGCCTACATAACAATTCATGGAAATATATTATTCACCAATGTGGTTGGTTGGTTGGTTTGGGGGATGAAAGGGACCAGACTGCTACGGTCATCAGTCCCACTCACCAATGTGAACAGTGTTCTAGTTGTCATGGAAGGTAAGCTGATGTTGTGCTGACATTAACTCAAAGGACTGCACCTTATAATCTTGCAGCGTGAATGTGGGAAGTCTGAATGGAAAATACACTTGTGTAGATGTGTGACACCACAATATTAATCATTAAACTTATTGATAATGAGGTTGAGTGCCAACACAAAAGGTGAAAAAACAGGTGTGGAAATTGCTAAACTCTGATTCAAGCTACCTGTTATTTAGCATTTGTCATGTGGCAGTAGAGTGTTGCCATGCTGACTGTCATGGCTGTTCTGCTAAGGGGGACAGGTATAGCAAGTCATTTCAAAATTGCTTTTGCTTATGTGTTTCTCAGAGAAAACTACACCCCCTTTAGATGTATTGGGAAAGTTATATTCTGTATCAGCAGCTGCTTTTGAGTATCCAGTGGGAGAACTGCAGGCAAAATATACATTCTGTAGCAATTAATTTAAGCAAAACTACTGTTTGAACTAAACAATAATCTTGTGATGTGTAATTATGTGAGAAAACTGCAGTCAGCAGATTGTGGCAGTTAAATAAGAATTGTTAATCATGGTCACCGTGTGGGCATAAAATTAAGCTACCCTCACATTTCCCAACTTGACCACAATCTCATGAAGTTGTATGTCTTAGAGAAAATCCAGATTTTGTCCTCAGACTTAGTCTCTATCATGTCAAGTAAATATCTTCTCTGTCATTTGGCTGCCTGCTCGCCTACTCACTATGTCAACATTTTATGGCCTGAATTAGTTCTGTATTTGAAACTGAGGCACTAGAGAAAGAGTTGCAAAGAGAATTTACTTCCTTCAGTTCATAAACACCTTGTGGTAAGAAGCTTGTCTGAAGTAGGATGCTTTCTATGATATTAATAACTGTAAATGGGAAGCCACAGTGATTGTAGTTTCTAATTTATTTCAAAAATATCAGTGGGTGTTCAGTTGTACGATTATGATTTGTTCTCACTGTACTTCACTCGTGCATTATCCAGTGTACTGAATACCTTCCATAACACTCATTTACTGAGTGAGAGGAGGTAAAGGGAAGTGACCATAAGAGATTCTACTCCCGTGCTCCCAAAATTCCAAGTGCCAATTTACAATGCATACTAATATTAGTAGTGATATCATAAAGAGTATTCTTTCAAATATAGTATAAAGAAATAAAGCATTAGAATATATTTATATAGGTGCTCATAAGTCTTTTATGTATAACTCAGCCTGGAAGGGAAGGGTAATTTTTCTGCCTATTATACAGCTCGAATATTTATGTCTCCCTATAACAACAAATGAAGACCTCAGTTAGCATGGATTCAGTGTAATTCATTGTAGCTGATCAGCTGAAGACTCCTGGAACAAGAAGAAGCAAAGATCACTGCAAAGAACATCACTTGCAATCTACATGCTATTCCTGTGGGGCAGTGAAAATGTAATTGTTGTCTCTAATTGCAGCAACCTGTGAACAACAATGCCCTGATAGATAAAAGTCCTTATGCTATTCCCAAGTGAGTTTAACCAGGCTGTATTACAAACTGGGACATCTAAATTACTTTTGCCTCCCCCACACTGTATCAGACAAGCTACATTCTGCCAGATGCTCAGCATACCATATATTTTATTTGTTTTTGTTTTAATGTCACAGTGAACTGTGGTGATGACCATTTCAATTCATGAAGCTCTGATAGGCCTATTTGGGAAATCTGTTCTCTTACCAGCCAAGTGTCTAGGTAGCAGAGCAGTCATTTTCATATCCCAGTCTTCCATAAAGTTGGATACTGCAGTTTCTTTCCCAGTATAACAGCTTTCTTACAATTTTAGTCAATTAAATTTAGATGGCATAGTGGTGAATAGCATTAAGCAGTATAATGACAGTTTACTGTTAACACAGTATACTGATTAAGATTCTCTGATTCATTTGTCTTTTGTTAATGTATGTGGTTCATGGTGTGGGTTCCTGTTGTCATGTCCTAGTTCATGAACCACGGGCAACATATGAGTGGCCAAGTAAGTGGTCCCAACAGTCGGGATACCAGTTTGGAATAAGGCTGGGCATCTCAGACATATTCTGAGTCGTGGTCAACTTTGTGCTCATATGGCAAAAACTACCAAATCCACCGGTTAGTCCCTCAACCGTTAGGGGTAAAACTCAATGGGACTCAGGGCAAGTAAGGCTAGCAACCTGCTTCCCTGGTACTTTAAATATGATGCTGGCAACAATCAGAGCAAAATGCCTTGGACCTTTGGAGGTGACGGAGTCCCACCTCTAACTGACAAACCAGGAACTCCTAAGATGCGACTTGGCAAACAAATGGTAATGAGATGGATAGTTATTAATATCAATGGGGGTTACTCTGGGAAGATGGTAGAGCTGGCAGAGGCTGCAAGTAAGATGGGGCTGGACGTTTTAGCTGTTAGTGACATTCAGGTAAGGGGTGAGAAAGAAGAGGAAGTGGGAGAATACAAGGTATACCTGTCAGGAGTCAAAGCAGGAACAGCACAATGGGGTGTAGGGCTTTACATCAGGAAAGAAATGGAACGCAGCGTAGTTGCAATAAGGTATGTAAACAAACGACTGATGTGGATAGATTTGACAGTGTCTAGCAAGAAAATTAGGATTGTGTCAGTATATTCGCATTGTGAAGAGACAGATCAAGATAAGATGGATAGTTTTTATGATGCACTCAGTGATGTAGTTGTTAGAGTAAAGGACAAGGACAGTGTTCTGCTCGTGGGTGATTTTAATGCCAGGATTGGAAATCGAACGGAATGGTATGAAATGGTTATGGGTAAATTTGGAGAGGATATGGAGGCCAACAGGAACAGGAAACAACTCTTGGATTTCTGTGCCAGTGTGGGATTAGTAATCACAAACTCCTTTTTTAAACATAAGAACATTCACTGGTATACTTGGGAAGGCAGGGGAACCAGATCTGTCATTGACTATATAATAACAGATCAGGAATTCAGGAAGGCTGTGAGGGACACACGTGTATTCAGGGGATTCATTATTTAATCTGCAGTGAAATTGGTATTGTGAGGCCAAAAGTGCAGGAGTTCAGGTCCATATGTAAGAGGTTAAGAGTGGAGAAACTTCAGAATAAGGAAATCAGTCACAAGTACATAACAGTAATCTCAGAAAGGTACCATACAGTTGAATGTAGTCAATTACAGTCATTGGAAAAGGAATGGACAAGGTACAGGGACACAGTACTAGAAGTGGCTTGGAACAGTAGTGTGTAAAGGTAGGATGAAGCAAACAGCTTGGTGGAATGACACAGTCAAGGCAGCCTGTAAAAGGAAAAGGAAGGCGTATCAAAAATGGCTACATACTAGAACTCAGGTAGACAGAGAAAGTTATGTTGAAGAAAGAAACAAAGCCAAACAGATAATTGCAGCATCCAAGAAGAAATCTTGGGAAGACTTTGGAAACAGGTTGGAGACTTTGGGTCAAGCTGCTGGAAAACCATTCTGGAGTGTAATTAGCAGTCTTCGAAAGGGAGCTAAGAAGGAAATGACAAGTATTTTGGACAGGTCAGGAAAACTGCTGGTGAATCCTGTGGATTCCTTGGGCAGATGGAGGGAGTATTTTGAGGAGTTGCTCAATGTAGGTGAAAATATGATCAGTAATGTTTCAGATTTCGATGTACAATGGGATAGGAATGATGATGGAAATAGGATCACATTCAAAGAAGTGGAGAAAATGGTCAATAGATTGCAGTGCAATAATGCAGCTGGGGCGGGTAAAATTAAGTCGGAACTCATCAAATACAGTGGAATGTCAGGTCTTAAATGGCTACTCAGGATAATTTAAATGGCCTCGGAGTCAGGACAGGTTCCATCAGACTGGACCAATCTTTAAACATGGAAACAGAAAAGATTGTAACAACTCTTTAATCGGCATTGTGAGTAAAATCTTCTCAGGTATTGTTGAAAGGAAAGTGCGAGTATTAGTTGAGGACCAACTGGATGAAAATCAGTGTGGGTTTAGGCCTCTTAGATGTTGTCAGGACCAGATCTTTAGCTTTCGGCAAATAATGGAGAAGTGTTACGAGTGGAACAGGGAATTGTATCTATGCTTTATAGATCTAGAAAAGGCATATGACCGGGTTCCTAGGAGGAAGTTATTTTCTGTTCTATGAGATTATGGAATAGGAGGCAAACTTTTGCAAGCAATTAAAGGTCTTTACATGGATAGTCAGGCAGCAGTTAGAGTTGACGGTAAATTGAGTTCATGGTTCAGAGTAGTTTCAGGGGTAAGACAAGGCTGCAACCTGTCTCCACTGTTATTGTTCATATTATTTATGGATCATATGTTGAAAACAATAGACTGGCTGGGTGGGATTAAGATATGTGAACACAAAATAAGCAGTCTTGCATATGCAGATGACTTAGTTGTGATGGCAGATTCGATTGAAAGTTTGCAAAGTAATATTTCAGAGCTAGATCAGAAATGTAAGGACTATGGTATGAAGATTAGCATCTCCAAAACGAAAGTAATGTCAGTGGGAAAGAGATATAAACGGATTGAGTGCCAAATAGGAGGAACAAAGTTAGAACAGGTGGACGGTTTCAAGTGCATAGGATGCATATTCTCACAAGATGGCAACATAGTGAAAGAACTGGAAGCGAGGTGTAGCAAAGCTAATGCAGTGAGTGCTCAGCTATGATCTACTCTCTTCTGCAAGAAGGAAGTCAGTACCAAGACTAAGTTATCTGTTCACCGTTCAATCTTTCGACCAACTTTGTTGTATGGGAGCGAAAGCTGGGTGGATTCAGGTTACCTTATCAATAAGGTTGAGGTTACAGATATGAAAGTAGCTAGGATGATTGCAGGTACTAGTAGATGGGAACAATAGCAGGAGGGTGTCAACAATGAGGAAATCAAAGAAAAACTGGGAATGAACTCTATAGATGTAGCAGTCAGGGAGAACAGGCTTAGATGGTGGGGTCATGTTACATGCATGGGAGAAGCAAGGTTACCCAAGAGACTCATGGGTTCAGCAGTAGAGGGTAGGAGGAGTCAGGCCAGACCAAGGAGAAGGTACCTGGATTTGGTTAAGAATGATTTTGCAGTAACAGGCTTAACATCAGAAGAGGCACCAATGTTAGCACTGAATAGGGGATCATGGAGAAATTTTATAAGGGGGACTATGCTCCTGACTGAACACTGAAAGGCATAATCAGTCTTAAATGATGATGATCGTGTTGTTAATGTATACCTTAACTTTTCCACATCCGTAAATGTTATTCTTGATGGGATCTAAGTAACATGATGAATGAATAAATGAATCAGTGATGAACGAACTTCTGTTCTTAGTTTACTTACATGAATTTCCAGTTAATTTAAAGGACTGTTTGAACTGTGACACTAGACTGATGGCACAAGCATGCTCACCAATAGCCCAAAATCATATCAGATATTGCCCACTTCATAGCTGAACAAGCCAATAGCTGCCAGACAGAAAACTACTAAAAGCTCAGCTCAGTGTGATTCATATTATGGATTTCATATAAACAGAAATTACCTACTGGTGCCAGAAGTAGTCATTAATAGCCATACTCTATTGTAATTGTTTAGTGGATAGCAAGCTAAAATGGAGTTAACACTTAATCAAGAAGCTAAGGTAAGTATTTTCTCACTGTGAGATATCTCCTATCACTGCATGAAAATGAAGACAAGGTAAATATTTGTTCAGCAAAACCAAGTATATTTCCTTCCTAGTGGTGTTTGTTGTTAGCAATACAAATCAGAATCAGTTGACTTGTGATTTACACAACCACAGTACAAGATGGAAAAACAGATTTTATCTCTTTGTCTAAGATTTAGAGGTAGGTTCTATATTCTGGTACAAAAGTCAACAGCAAGCTACAGATTTAGTTTCTAATGACTGTTTTTCTGTTATTAATACCACAGCACATTGTACAATTCTGTACAGAAGATGATAAATGACTGTCTAAACTGTGATGGTACTAAGGGCTGTAGTCCAAGCTCTTGTAGACACAACATTGTTCACAAATTGTACCAAAGAATCTCGGTCTCATAAAAGCTTTGATCAACAGATAGAAGGATTCACCTACTTATCATCTGTTAATAAATTTACTTTGCAGAGAAACATGTGCTAACTGTTTTTGCAGGAACTATTGTTACTAAAATTGCAGTTGTCACATTTGCAGCTGGAGGCTATTTTCCTTTCTGCTACTAGATGTGATCTTTTACAATACGTAATATTCTCTTACACACACAAGAATTATATACTGTCTAAAATATGTAAATCCCTACATTTAAGATGAAAAGGCTAATGTCAAATTACGTTATTAATTTGAGACAGTGACAGGACTGTACATCTCTCCTCAGAGATAAATATTATCTCAATAAAATTCACAAATAAATATATTATCTCAATAAAATTCACAAATAAATATTTGGACTGGAAAAAGAGGTATCAACAACTCAGTGATAAAATGCCAGATTACAAATCCAAAGATTTAGGGTTCAATCACCAGTCAATCCTAGGATTTTATTCTGTCTCTTACCAGTTCTTTCAACTCTGACAAAGTTTGTTGATGTGAAAAACACTGAGTTTCACAGTGGATCAGAGTCCACATTGAACTGTAGGTCCCCCTATAACAGACCGGTAAGTCAGTTCAAAGGTAAGAGGAAAGCAACAGCAAACCACCTTCTTTAGGACCATGCCTAGCAAAACACTGTGACATTCAAAACAGTCTTTGGATTGGTGATTGGCTTGCTGTACTTTACTTACTTAAGTCACTTTTCATAAATCTTAACAGAACTTCTGGTTGGCCCAGTTGTACATAACCATTTTTTTACTATTCTGATCAAAAAAGCTTATTTTTATGAATTTCCCCTTTTTTTCTTTGCATAATGCAACATTTTATATGAAATCATTTATTCAGACATGAAAATTTCTTAATAACCAGAATTAGTAATTTGAACTTAATGACTGTTACAGAATTGATTAACTGAATAAGAATAACACTCTTATTGTTACAGATTTTTACTCAGAGGAAACTGTCAACAACCAAGGACTGGAATGCCTAAGATTCCTGAATGAAGTTATTTCGGATTTTGATGCAGTAAGTAGGTCTCATGGAAAACTTAAAAATTTTATACAACAGTATAACAGTATCTAAACACACACACACACACACACACACACACACACACACACACACACACACACACACACACACACACAAACACACACAAGAGAGAGAGACAGAGACAGAGGAAGGGATAACATAAGTATTTATATAAATTGTGTGTAGTGTTACACTGCAAAATAATGTACTTGCTCCCTAATCTGGGGCACTGAACCACCTGTGCCAGTGCAGTAAAATGATGCTATACAGAGGGAGGTTCCACCATTTTGGTGACCATAAACTATAAAGTAAGAAGATGCACTCAGAGTGCAAGAACACTCATTCACAAAGTTCATAAAGCGTAAAAAGATAGTTAGCATCAACTGAGTGAAGTTGGGGAATCCTGCAGCTCTAGCTCAGAAGAGCGGAGCGAATTATGCCATCACCACCCAAAGTGACATCTGGATGGTATGACCTGCTGTCTCTTCTGTAGGGGCCAGGAGTGAGAGACTGCTATGGTGTAGTGGTTGAGGTGACACATGGGATGGGAAGGGTGGTGCTAGCTGATGGTGGCTAGGAAAACGCAGCTGGAAGGTAAAACACTGTTATTCAACTTCTGCTACAACAGCCATAGTGCAGTAATGCTGCAATTAGTCCCCCATTGGCATGCAGCAAACGCCATGTTGAGCATTACATTTCCTGGCTGCCGGCAGTGTGTCTGGCTGTGACGTTCATGTCCAGCGTTTCTGACACTTTTTTTGCCCACTTAACAATGTGTTCCCCAGTTTGCATGGTGTAATGGCTTGTAGGAACTGTCAATGGCATGTCCATCTACCAGAATTCTCATGGAGATATTAGGTCTGAAGAAAGAGCTTGCCCCTGTGAGCAATGATGGTGGATGCAGGAACAGTCATCCAGGTGGTGTAGTGTGGAGGTCTACATCAACCAGGGCACAAACTGCTGCCCTCCAAGGCATATGTTTGGCTGCTGCTGTAGAGAGCCTCAGAGTGGCTCATCTGTCATTGCTTGTTGACCCATAACCTGATGGTCATTGGCATGGCACCCAAATAGTGGTGGCTACTACCAGACTGCAGCTATCTCTGTTCAAATCCTGTGCTCCTTAATGACATGTTTGTTATGTTAATGCATGACTTCCAACCACATATGAATTAACACCCCTGTGGCTCAATAATGTAGAAACCTTCTGTCCTGTTCTGCAGTTGTACTGAACTTCTACATTACCAGGATTGTGAAGCAGAGGTCAGCCCACCTCACGGTAGGTAAACAGGCCTCTTGATGAACTTGTTATCTGTTGACTGCCCCTCATTTGCAACACAGCCGTAGTAGAGCTGCTGTTCCCATGGTTGTGGCCAAAAGTTAACAGTGGCAATACACACCTTCCTCCTTAGGACAGACTCAGTCCCTGGGTCTCTGCACATGGCAGATTTGTAACAAAAGACTCCACATATGTAAAAACAACATATACTCATATTATTCAAGTTTCCTTATTAAAATTATGTGACTTGAATCACAAGTTTCAAAGATCGTACATTCACCCTACAGTTCTAGCTCACTGGGTGTTGCACATCCATCCCCATTCCTCATTTCATACATCATTAAGCTGAACCTCCCCTATTATTGTTAACTAGTCTTATAACAACATATAACATCATTTCTCACTCATTTTGCCATCATGACTCTTCTCCATTTGAGCACCCAAAATTCTCATACCCATAATTTATTCAAGGCCCCATGCCCTCTGAGTTTCACACATTCTTAATTCTAGAATACACATCCCTTAGCACTACCCTTACACTTGTCTGAAAATTCCTGTATTCTACTCCTCTACTTTATGTACAACTGGTCAACAAGTCTAGTGGTAATTGATACACTGGGGGTCACACTAATGAGTACCTCTCTGCCTAAGGTAGCCAAAAGTTGCACAAAACAGAGTCAAAACTACCTCTGCACCCGTTATTGTGACACTTACAGTCACAACCCTATGTCATTGCTCCTACCAAACTAGCAGCACATGTTAAAGCATCCCCCCTGTCAAAATCTGTTCCCCTTGCAAGTCCGTTAGCTGACTCAAGGTAAGGATTAGGTTAAGATCTAATGTTTCATTCAGATAAGTCAAATAGTGCACTGTGAGCACCACTAGTAGTCTATCTGACCAGTACAACTGTGACTGAGTAATGTTTAATTTGATCTCTCCTATACAAGCAGTTGAGAGGTGAAATGCCAGCAATCTGTTCCATTAATTAATAATCCATAGCCATGCAGTTCCAATCTCATAACCCATGCAAGCCTTCCCTGCTTGTAGCAGTTATCTCCCAAAATTACAGTACTATTTCTGGAATGGTGGAGGTAGGGTCATGGCTCTATGATGTCATACCATCCTGGCCATCTGTCTTACCTATGTACAACTGAATTTTGGATGTGCCCATGCCAATACGAATTATTCTGGCTGGGTAGATTGTAACCCTTCTCCTCTGACAGTGCTGAGTTTCTTCCAAGATAATTTCAGGCCTAGCCCCATCTTCTGAGATCAGAAATACTTCTCCTGTTTTAACCTGTACGAAAAAAGGTCTTCTACCTTCACAGGAATGGTGAAACACTTAAACTGTGTAACTACTGGTAACTGGAAATTGAATCAAAACACAAAGGTGTGTCAGGTCCATCTTAGCCTTGACTATTACTCTATTGCTATGTGGTAGTGCAACAGCAGATTCTTTGTGTGTGGATGCACAATAAGTTCTGATTCTGGTGACATGTCCCATCAATTTAAAGTTAGTTTCAGCCTCCATTAACAACGAGGACCACATCCTCTTGTCTAATGAAAACACTCTGCTCTCCATTGGTTGTATTTTCACTGTCATCATTCCACTCCTGGTGACGAGGTGAAGCACTACCATGACTAGGGTTCTCCTCGTCTCTATCCCTGGCATGCAGCAGACTGGGAACAGGAAGTTGCAGTCATTCTCCTCCTCCCTTTGGAAAGGTCTGCTGCCCAGCAAACACAGAAAGAAAGACTTATTACATAACTGAAAGTGAAACAGCTATACTGTCACAACCAAATTTTGCTAACCAGCCACACATCAGCTTCCTGATACTTACCCCAATTGCCATTATGATTCATCTTAACCCCTTAAATGTACACAACACTAAATGCCCTCTCCTACTTCCTGGACCTCAATTCATATGGAGTTCCATGTGCACGTCACACAAGGTTCTTGCATTCATCTTTCTTCGTATTACCTCTCACTTTCCCATAATGGATGGTGATACCTTTGGCAGTGCATACAGAGCACCTCAAAATGTTCACAGGTGTCCAAAATGAACTATTGTTGTGTGAGTCAGTAACTGAGGTTTGATGTTAACTGGTGATGTTGTCTCAATTTCCTGATAAGATCCCTGGTACCTGGTAACAAATTTGTTGGTCTTGCCCTTTGGGATGTAAGGGTTTGATAAGATTATCCATTATCTTGTCCCATGCTATTACCTACCTGCCCTTTGCATACTAGGGCTTCAGTGTTTGCCTCCCGAAAAAACCTTCATACCTATCTCAATGTCTTGGCAAACTGCTTAACAGACTCTCTGTCCTTGGCAGTTTTGAAGCTGATCTTGTCAAATGGCAAAGGCATCCTCCCTCCATAAACCAACTCATGCAGATATAGCCCAGTACTAAAATGTACCTTTGAATTAAATGTTGCCTCAACAAATGATAAATATGCGCCACAGTCATTATGGTGTGAGTTAACATAGTGACTCAGTGTCTGACAGATGATGCACATGCTCTATCCTGTCATTAGTTTACAGGTGTGGTGTACTAGTTCTTCATTTCCAAACCCATAGCAAATTACTTGGCTGTTTTATTTTATCAGACATAAAGTTTGTCACTCGGTCCATCACTTTGATTTCTGGTGAACCACTTTTGAGCAACCAGCTGTTGACCAATGCTTGCACCACTGTTGCTGCTCTCAGGCTAGGAATGGCGATCATTTCCAGGTATCATGAAAAATAATCACTAATTTTTAATATAAATACAGTTTTCTGCAGGAGTCCAGTTAATTGGTCATAAGATATCCATTTCAGGCATTTGAAAATGTTTAATCACCTCTGGCATCCTTTGCAATGGTACTAGCTTAAGGCCCATATCTGCTCATTATGCACATTCTATACAATTTCTTATGTACCGGTCAACATCTCTCCTTCTCATCTTTCACAGTTTGTGTTCTGGCAATCTGTTATTCATTTTTCTTCACCCTCTGTGGTCCATGCTCAGGCAGCATGTAATTGTGTGCCTGCTCCAGAACTTCCTCCTTCAGCATAGCTGGCACTACCACATACAGCCCCAACATTGTTGTTTTACATAACAGGCCAGCATATACAATCAAATGCAGCTGTGCTGCATGTAGCTTGCAGTTGGTGTCAGCACATTGCACCACTTGCTACTGTGCTAGATCATGGCCCCTGTCTATTACTGCTACCTTTCTGCTTAAGCCAAATGTGTTCCCATGTTTCTTACCACATTTGTGTACAACGTCATAGTCAACCTTGCTCAGTCCTAGCAGCAGTGACCATACGAGAAGGGTTCTTTACATCTAATAACAATGTAAGAGCTGCATGGTTGATTAGCACCATAAATTTCTTCCCTTATAAATAGCACTGAAAATATGCAGGACCATATATCACACTGTGGATATCCTTTCCTGTAATGGAGTAGTTCCTCTCAGGTCTATTCAACTGTCAAGAAGTGTAGGCTACAGGATGTTCTTTACCATCAACCACCTGACTCAAAACACACCCCAACACATTCTTTCTTGTACTCCAGAAAAACTATGAGTAGACTCAATTCCTCAATTGCATCTTGGCATTCCCTTTCCCACTCAAACTTTACATATTTCTTCACAACTGCATACATAAGCTGTCTTGCCACCCCTGCCAACCCTTTAATAAGTTTTCTATGATAATTCACTAAATCCAAAAATGATTGTAATTCCTTGTTTTTCCTAGGAACTGGGAAATCTTTAACATCCTGCATCAATCTTAGGGCTATCTTAGCCCCTTCAGTATTAATTACATGCCCAATTTTGAAACTTTCTCCAACACAGACACTTCTAAGTACTCAGCACTCTAACCTTTTAAAACCTCTCTTAACTGTCCTATACATTCTGTAATATCTGTTATGGAAACAATTATATCATCTAGGTATATCATACATTGCTGATTTTTCAGACCTCTTAAAACCCAGACCAACTACTGCTGAAAAATTGCTGGTGCATTCATTAGTCCAAATGATGTTGTTCAATATTGATAATGATCACAAGGGACCAAGAATGCTTTCTTCCATTGGTTCTCATGCAGTACCTCCAGCTGATGGAATCCACTCCTTATATCTATGGTGGGAGAATACTTGCATTGTCCCAAGCTTTTTGAAAGTCTCAGTGATATAAGGTATTGGTTACACATCTGATACTACCTTGCTGTTAAGAAGTATGTAGTCACAGAAGAACCAATAGTTCTTAGGTCCATCTCGTGATGTCTTCGGCCCTCCATGGTCTAGTGCTTCCTCCGCTATTCCATCTGCTAGGATACGGTTTATGATGTACTGGTGCTTCATTCCCTGTAGGAATTCAGTGCTGTGTCACATGTGTTGCTGGAAATGGGCCTCAAAGAAAAAACAAATCCTAAAACTCTAAGAACAACTTTTCTGTTTCCACTCTTTCCATTCCTTCTAGATGGTCTACCTTCTTAAATATTGCAATTTTTGCAGTGGCTTTACAGATACCACTTTCTTGTCACCTTTCTCTTGTATGCATACAATGCTTCTTCTCAGAGAACAATGTGATTTCTCCAGAACATCATTTTCTGCTAGTGTTCTACCACACACAACATATCAACAGGCCACTCTGGTTCCACACTCACCCACAGTTACTTCCCAGTGCCTTGCAGTGCAATATTATGCAAATTAAACCTTAGTGTTGCTGTTCACTGTTCAGCTGACCTTAAGATAGATGAACCCTCGAAGTTCAAATTACCTAAGGTCAAATTTTGGATGCTGTGTTATCAGAAAGTCTAACCATAGGATCATACAGTAACCCTCGTTTGCACAAGGGAAGACTTCTCTAAATTGCTTAAATGTGCTACCCCAATTCACTATTGCTGAACCAAAAGACTTAACCGTACTGTCCCCAACTCCACACAAATTATAGTGTGATGGGTTCAATTGCATCTGGACTACCCTGAGTCTAACAAAAACTTGTGCTTCATGCCTCTCACAATTCGCCTGATACCTGTAGCATTAAAATTATCATGAATGCAGTTTCGTGGATTTTGGGTTCCCTCTTCTGTTTAACACTTGTCCCTTTCCCCCTTCCTTAGTCTTAGTGCCCCTGAAATCATGACTGTGTCCAACCATGCCATACCTAACAAGCTGAGGGTGCCCCTGGACATGCACTGTCAGTCCACATCTATAGCACTTAAAAAGAAACAGAAATGGTCTTGCGGACCCAACAGTATTGACCAGCCTCAGCCCTGAGTTATCACCAGATGCGGACATGCAGGAGCACGTGGTCACACACCACTCTCCTGGCCATTGTCAGTTTTCATGACCGTTCTCAATCAAGTAGCTTCTCAACTGGCCTCACAAGAGCTGAGTGCAACCCCCCACTGCCCCACCCCCCACCCAAATTTGCCAATAGCACTCAACAAACCCAGACAGTGACCCATCCAAGTGCTAGCCAAGCCCAATGGCACTTAACTTCAGTGATTTGATATAGCACTTTACACTGGCTGAAAAAACCCTTGTCCATCATGTGTTCATATTGCTGCATAAGTTTCTCAAATTCTGTAATCAACCTGACTGCAGAGTATAAGTCCTTTGAGGCACCTGTGCTCATCCTTCTGGGCATTATGGGTGGTAAGCCCCTTCAAAGGCATCCAATGCCCTGTGTTCAGGTCCCAGGAGTATGATGCTATTTGCTTCACCATTATCCTACAACTCCTACTAGAAAAAAACAGCTGGAATGTGAAACACTTTCATCTCAACTTGTGCTACAATATTCTTTGTCCACTGCTGCCCCAGTGATTGCCCCCTTGGGTGTGTGGTATGGTGACCCTGCTGTCCGCTGCAAAAGCCAGCTGCTGGCTATGTGTCTGGCCATGATGTCCACACTCAGCTTTTTTGACACTTGTTTTGCTTACTCAGTGATGTATGGCCCAGTCTGCACAATGACGCAGCATGCAGCAGATGCCAGTGGCACATCTGTCTGCCACAATTCTCATGGAGGTGTCAGTTAGGAGAGCTCACCCTTACAGGCAACAATGATATGTGCAAGAATGCTCGCACATGTGGTGGATTGCAGAGGACTATACCACTTGGGACACAAACCATTGCCCTCCAAGGCAGAGGTTTGGCTACTGATGTAGAAACCTGGGAGCAGCTCATGTTGCAAGGCGCCAAGTCTACAAATGGTGGACTTAGCAGCCAAGAGTGATCTGATGGAAGAGACAGGTCTGTCTGTTGTCAGCTGCTGGCTGATCCATAAGATGGGGATGGCTGGCACGGACCTTTCATTAGGATGGGTGCTGCCAGACTGTGCATATCTTTGCTAAATCAACGAATATTTATATTGGATAATGACATGTTTGTTATGTCAATGCACAGCTTCCAGTCATGTGCGAAACAACACTTCTGTGGATCAATGATGTTGAAACCTCCTGGCCTATCCCACAGCTGTCTTGCACTTTTGTTATGGTGCCAGGAATGCAAGGCATGGCTTGTCCAGCCTCATGGTAAATAAATTAAGTGTTGATGAAATTGGCACACCATTACCTCCGCACTGATTGGCTAAGTGCCAAAAATTTAATGGTGGCACACTTGTGAGGCGGGAGTGCTGCTGTGGGAGACATAGTTTCTTATTCTTAGTTTGTTCAGGTGTTCCCAGACAGTGTGTTGGTATGTAAGTGATGCCAAGCGATGCCATCAGCATCAGTCTGTAACTCAGAGTCAAAGTCCATTTGTGGTGCATGCAGCCAGTCACCTAACCTGGACTTAGGCTCCAGGAGCTGCAGACATCTACCTGAACAGAAGATCACATGCATACTACCTGGCATCTTCACACTGCCATGTCACCTACTGGATGACTACCTCCAGTTGGTGTCCACCTCCCAGGTGGGAAGTGTGTTTGGGTCCAGATCATTAGCTATGTGGCCACCTTGTTGTTGCTCTCCAGTCCTTGTGGACCACCTTGTTGCTGATCATTGCAGAGGGAAGGCACACACCTTCATCATCAAGCATGCTGGGGTTACAGAGTACATGTCCTTCCTGTCCTGTATTCCCTGGTTTCAGGCGAGTCAACAGCCTAGACTGGACTGGTATTCATCAGCACATGTTGCTGCCAGTGTTGGCAACCACTCCTCTGTACCTAACATGAATAAAAGCCTAATTCTACCAGCTGTATCTTAATAGCTGGTAGCCACTCATTTCCAGTCACCATCTCTCACAACCCATGACCTAGCATTACTTACTAATCTTAGCACAGCCATTTCCTCCACTATGGTAGAAGTTACATCCTCAGCCTTTACAATATTCTCATGACATGCACATTTTAACATTAGTATTATTCATCATGTGCTGAGCATACATAGCATAGTATGAATTTGTAAACATAACTTACAACTATACTTTTCTTCTTTACTATTGTCCTTTTGTTAATGACGTTATTGCTGGCTACTTAGGAATGAGGCGTGTGAGAAAAATAATGAGACTGATTTTTCATCTACTGAAGTTTTCTTTTTTTATTTTTGTCAAACAACAACCTTCAAAGTAGTTCCCTTCAACAGCTATACACCAGTGGAGCCCTTGTTTCCGGCCATGGTGGCAGAACTGGAAAGCTTCAACCGGTAGGGCCTCTAACATGTTAGTCACATTTTTTTGAATGTTCTCCAGAGTCCTTTTAAGGCATTTTTCCGTTTCAGGAAAAGAAAAAAGTCATAAGGACTTTAGATCAGGTGAACAGGGAGGGGGGAGGGTGGATGGGGAGGGGGGTAACAACAGGAATGCCTTTTGAGGTCAGAAATTCCATGACTGAAGTGACCATGTGACATGGGCATCTTCATGATGCAGCATCCACTTGTCTGCTGAGTGAAGTCTCTCTCAATTTACCCTTTTCCTGAGCTGTTAAAAGATATTTTTGTAAACCATTTAGTTGTCAGTTTGTCGTAGATGAACAAATTCTATACACATGACACCTCTACCATCAAAAAAGAAAATCAGCTTTGTTTTGATCTTTGATTTGCTCATTTGAGCTTTTTTCAGCTGAGGAGATATCTTAGTGTTGCTGTTTTGTCTCAGGATCATACTCAAAAATTCAGTATTAAGCAGCTGTGATCACATAATTGAACCACTTGTGGTCACTGGCAATCCTCTCAAGAAGATCAACACTCAATTGTTTTTGATTGTCATTCTGCTCAGTTGCGAGATTTTTTGACACCATTTTGGAACAGATTTTTCACATGTGCAAAACTACAGACAAAATTTGATTTACAGGTCACTCATCAATCTTATTGTTAAATGTTGGTGTGATCTCACAAGAGCACACACACATTCAAAGTTTACATTGTTTTTTGAAATTGAAGATGTCCCAGAGCAAGGATCGTTTTTGACATGTTCTCAGCCTTGCAAAAAAATGATTTGTGCCAATAACAAACTTGTGCTCTTGATAAAGAATGTTCCCCACAGGCCTGTTTCAACTTTTCAAAGGTTACAGTCATGGAGTCCCTAAGTCCCACAAAAAACTTGATGGCATAACTTTGCTCTAAGTGCTGCTGTTACATTTTTATAACACAACAAAAGCACAACTTCATAATGGCAGTCTCAAAAATCACATGATGGCTGTACAGAGCTGAAACTCTGACTGAGCTTCTGGAAGGGATGAACACACTAGTCTGCACAAGTAGAACACTACAGCACTGCCAAATTCCTTATAGTGTTGTCTGCCTCATTACTTTTTGCACGCACCTTGCATTATCATTAATGTACTAGAAGTTAATAGGCTTTGTAATGTTTCTGGATTGAAACCCTTTAAACACATTTGCTCCAGAAGACCAAATAAATATAAGAAATGTTTACATAATTTTTCCACCAAAAATGCTTTTAAGTAAGTAGCTTGTTTCATAATATTAAAAAAGTCTTTAAACTGTACATCTGTTCAAACTATAATTGCTTGCTACTCTGTGAATTGATGCATGTCACAATTTATTTCATTTATGACTATGTTTACTGTTAATATTTTTTGGTTAATAAAGAGTAGTCATTCTATTATACAAGTTGGAAATTGTGTCTTGAGCCTTCCTACTGCATCACATTAGTCAATAGCTTAATGTCTGTGGAGAATCTTCTCACTTTTCCTTGTCTGTTTGCTTAGTTTTCAGCATATTTCAGTAATCCATATGTCAAATACTTCAGTTCCCCTTTTTACTAATTTTCCTACAGTCCATGACTCACTTCCTCACAAAGTCTTGCTGCAGATGTACATACACAGAAATTTTTTCCTAAAATTAAGACCTATGTTTGACACTAGTAGACTTCTTTTACCAAGGACTGCCCTTCTTGTTTTAAATTTCGCCAGATATTTTTTTTACTCTTCTATACACTGAACAGTCCCTGCAACACAAATTTCGTTTTTGATTTTGTCACAGTTTTCCTGTAGTCATTTTGCTCTTTAACTTTAGTAGAGAGTGGAAGTAAAGCTCACAGATGTTCAGTTTCTCTCAGGAGATTTGTTAAATTTTTATGTCAGTTTGATCATAAAAATTTTGAAACTGTACAGTGATTTTCAAATTTTTAATTATGTTTAATAATGACAAGATGAAAACAAATGTTAACATGAAATCCATTGACAATGGCAAATATTAAACAACCTGCATCTGCATAATGTAATGATGACAATGGAAATTTGTGACAGATTGGGACTCAAACACAGACTTCCCACCTAACACAAGTGGTTACCTTAACACTTTAGCTATTCAGGCACCACTCACAGCCAGACTCAAACTTTCATATGTTATTGTCCATGAGTCTACAGGCTGTACTTGTACACATCATGTAATTCTCGTAAAGGGGAGACATTTTAACTGAAAGTCACTGGCCTGGTATTGGCCTGTGTTGGTTAAGAAGTAAGATGTAATGTTCCTTCAGGTATGATGTGGATGAGCGAAGTTTGTAGACACATAGACAATGACTTATGAAAGTTTCAGTCTGGCCTTCAGTTGTACTGAGACAACTAAAGTGATTAAAGTGACTGCTCACGTAAAGCAGAAAATCAGGACTCAAGTTCTAGTAAGAAACAGATTTTCACTTTTATCATTCCTTTATCCAGCTATAGGGTGTTCATATTCCCGTATTTAAATACATCTGTAGTCACCACAGTGCCTGTTCCTTCAGACATGCATGCATGTCCAAAGGAACATTGCATAATATTTCTTACCAACACAGGCACTGTACAAATATTTTTATTTATTTTTATTTATTTTTTATTTTTTTCATTGAATCTGCAAGAGGACAACAAGGAAGAATCTCTAAAGCAATTGTTGGTACAACATTACATTTATTTACAATTATGTTTATTTTTTGTTAAAATTTCTGCACATACTCACACTTCGTGTATTCATTTCAGTTGCTGGAGCAGCCACACTACCAAGATATTATCAAGATCAAAACAATTGGTTCCACATACATGGCAGCAAGTGGTCTCAACCCATCACGCACAGTAAAGGTATTTTAGAAAGTCACACAGCTTGGTTCATTTTATTTTGTTTTGGAAGAAAGAAATTATTATATTTTGAAACACTGACAGACAATTTGCACCTCTTTAATGGCATGATATAGAAATGCATTAAACCATCACACAAAGCAAGTTAACCATATAAGTAATTAGCAGTAGGAGTGAATAACTGGCAGCACTAAAATGTGAAAGTGAATTTATTTTATGACTTCCATAACAGCTATCAGTAATGCAGTTTAGTTTAGTAAGCAGCTAATCATCTTAAGACCTATTCACGTATTACTTTAACATAATGCAAATGGTAGATGAAAAAAACAATTTTTTCAACATGTCTCACTAATTATTTATTTTTGCAATTTACATTTTGCATTATTAGCACACTTTGCAGCATAACCCACAACCTAGGCCACAAAAATGAATGTTTATTAAAACAAGTGGCAAAAAATTATGCCTTTTTTTCATTTAATTATGTTTCACCAAGTATTCATAGTCAAATCTACAGATATTACCAAAAGATGGATGTTTATTCAAATGGTTTTCGTTTCCTTTATTTTGAGGACAAGGTATGATAGACTTTTCTGGTTTGTTTTTATGGTGTATTCTCCTTGGGTACAACATTTCGTCAGTGAAAATTACTGCAGTGACCTTACAGAAAAATGAATGTTTATTAAAACAAGTGGCAAAAAAATATGCCTTTTTTTTTAATTTAATTATGTTTCACCAAGTATTCATAGTCAAATCTACAGATATTACCAAAAGATGGCTGTTTATTCAAATGATTTTCGTTTCCTCTATTTTGAGGACAAGGTATGATAGACTTTTCAGATTTGTTTTTATGGTGTATTCTCCTTGGGTACAACATTTCGTCAGTGAAAACTACTGCAGTGACCTTACGCATTTTCCGTTTTGTCATGTAATGTCCAAGATTTTCTCAAAAAATGGAAATCTCTTGAAACCAGTGTTTCAGACCCAAACTGGAAGAACATGTATCAAATGTTTTGATTCTCTTCTTTTCATATTTTCTCTAAGTTCACAGTTGACACTGTAATGGAGTGCTCCAGATGTACATTCTCAGAAACTTCTTTCTCAAACTAAGTCCCATTTTTAATACTAGGAGACTTTCTTTGGTAAATAATACTTTCTTTGCTTGTGCTATTTGGTTTATTTGGCTTCCAAGGTAATAGAATACGTTCAGTCTCATAGATTCTATGCACTAATTTTAATAGCCATGTGGTGTTCACTTTCCCAAATGATTTTACAAATTCCACAGAGTAACTTCCTGGTTCTTGAAATGAATATAATTTGATGTTATAAAATACACATGATAGTAGTAATTTATTCTAAAATGTCTGGGAATACAATATTTTCCCAGAACTTTGTCATTTATGTAGTATAACTGAAATCCAGTTTCAAAACATAACTTTCTGCTCCTTGCCAATACATAACTATAATCATATTATAATTTGTGATTGTTGTTATTGCTACATGAAGCCAATTATTACTTATTTTTACATCTAGTTTCATGATGCATGTTCTGGTAATAAATTAGATAAATTTCCTTCATGAAATATAAAATACTGCCTGCAGCCGAGAAGAATGCATGTAGCAGGAGTGTGGCTGCAAGTAGGGTGACGTGGTCTAGAAAGAAAGTGTGTGCTGTTCATAATACATTTAATACAACAATGTGAAAATTGTAAATGTGACTGACTTGAAGAGATTTGAACAATGCAACTATAATAACTTATTTTAATTGCACTCATACTTCAAAAATAACACCAGTCAAATTCTTCATGTGCATCCATGGTATCTCTAATTGCTGTATCAGTACTTTATTAACACTGTACTGTGCATGCAACTACTGAGATGTGGTTTTTTGTTTTGTTCAGTTAAAATATCACTACTGGCAGGAAAATCTCACAAAAATGATAACATAAAAAAATAACACAAAATCAGTTGCTTTTAGCAAAATAATGCATAATCAGCAATTTTTATGATATCTCAAGGAAATTTCCTTTTTTCGTATAGAAAAATGTTATAAATCAGAAGATGGCAGTATTTTAATATTTGTAGCTGATAGTCATCACCCAGGTTTTTAACAGGGTCGGAAATGGAACTATTTTTGTGGCTGTTTACAAGTCAGCATTCATCTTCTAAAATATTAGAAATACATAACCCCAGGTCTACCCCCCCCCCCCCCCTTCCACGAACTATCATATGGGCACACTTCCATGAAGCTGTAAATAAAAATAATGAAAGGAACTAAAAGACCATAACTGGTGAAGAGTGCTGACAATTAAGTCTACTGGTAAGACAATATTTTTCAGACAGCACAGGGCAGGTAGGACCGAGGCATGGGAAAGGACTGTGCCCTGCTCCCCATCTATCATATGGACACACTTGCATGAAGCTGTAAATAAAAATAATGAAAGGAACTAAAAGACCATAACTGGTGAAGAGTACAACAATTAAGTCTACTGGTAAGACAATATTTTTCAGACAGCACAGGGCAGGTAGGACCGGGGCATGGGAAAGGACTGTGCCCTGCTCCCCATCTATCATATGGACACACTTGCATGAAGCTGTAAATAAAAATAATGAAAGGAACTAAAAGACCATAACTGGTGAAGAGTGCTGACAATTAAGTCTACTGGTAAGACAATATTTTTCAGACAGCACAGGGCAGGTAGGACCGAGGCATGGGAAAGGACTGTGCCCTGCTCCCCATCTATCATATGGACACACTTGCGTGAAGCTGTAAATAAAAATAATGAAAGGAACTAAAAGACCATAACTGGTGAAGAGTGCTGACAATTAAGTCTACTGGTAAGACAATATTTTTCAGACAGCACAGGGCAGGTAGGACCGAGGCATGGGAAAGGACTGTGCCCTGCTCCCCATCTATCATATGGACACACTTGCATGAAGCTGTAAATAAAAATAATGAGAGGAACTAAAAGACCATAACTGGTGAAGAGTGCTGACAATTAAGTTCACTGGTAAGACAATATTTTTCAGACAGCACAGGGCAGGTAGGACCGGGGCATGGGAAAGGACTGTGCCCTGCTCCCCATCTCATCCCTCACAGCCATTCTTCTCAGATGACTACTGTACGTAATTTACAATGTGTATTTTATTTTAGAATTAATTTGTACAGTTATGTGTTTGAAGTTAATTTCACCAGCAACAAGAATTAACAGACAAAAATCTCCTCATCACAATTTTAATTGTGCACGTAGCTTTTCAACTGAAGGAAGTTCTATAACATATAAACATTGTTACAGATCAATGAAAAATAATGTATGTGATTCACTTTATGTAATTAAACGGTGAATTAGGAGAGTTACATAACAGCAGGAATGTTTCTGTTTCAATGTACTATTTCTACACTTACCCACTCTCTCATCTGCATTCAACAATGGATTACTTTTTAGGCTGTCATGTGTTTGCTTTTAAATTCTCTGAAAGTTATTTTGACTTTTTTGTAAGCTGAAGTCACCCTTGCCAATGACCACTTCCTTTTCAGTTTATTAATTTTTCCTAGAACCAATTCACTTTCTACTATTTCATATTTAAGTGACTTTTATTGCTGCAATCCTTCCTTTTCCTGAACATTTGGTATTTTTTTCCTTTATCAGTCAACTGAAGTACTTCATCCCTTACCCATAGTCTCTTCATTTAACTTTATTGACCCAATTTCTGTTATTACCTTCTTCAAGGATGTTGAATCCACTTCAGCTGAGCTACTTGATGTGGTTTTCACTATCACAATAGTTCCAGCCTCAGAGAACTTTGAAAGCACAAATCATTCCTCATCAGATCTGTACCTTGTATTCTTATACATTTCTTCCTCCTGATGATAGTCTTAACCTTCAGCTTACTCTTCATGATCTGAGCTATATCTCTTCCTGGGTACACCTTATGATCCAGTATCTGGTTTATGATCTCTCTCAGGAACTTCATGACACTTGGTTGCATCAGAACAATTTATTAACTTCCTGAAATGTATAGGGTGTTTCACAATACATGTCACACACTTCTAGAGGTTGTAGAAGGGACTTAGTAGTTCAAGTTTTACACAGGAACCCATGTCCAGAAACGTCATCCAATAACACTACACAGTGTCAAAATTATAGGTCCCAGTGCCTGTAAATTGATGTATATAAAGGATGATTCAGTGGTGGCATTACAAATTTTCTAGGATGATGGAGAAGGATGTATGTATCAATTTGAGGTAAGGCACCCAGAAACAAAAGGACTGAAAATTATAGGTAAACCTTTCTGATACCTCTGACAGTGGAATACATGTAATGAAACTGTTGTTGCTAAGACTGTAGGGTAGGCAACTTTCAGAGGTGGTAGTATGGACCAAAATAAGAGAAAAGGTCCTGCAAACAGGGACTGTAAAATGCATACCTAAAGAGCATGAGCACTTGCTCAATAGAGGAGATGTGTTTCACACTAGCAAAGATGAACATGTAAAGTGTAAACTGATGATCAGTAAGCCATCTCTCATCACAGTCCTACATCACTCCTTCCAATTTTTCTATAAGTTTTTGAGAAAGTGGTCTATTACAGAATAATATCTAATTTAACTGAGGAGAAATTGTTGACCATTTCTGTTTGGTTTTCATAAAGAATTCTCCACAGTGAAAGCAATACAAAATCTCGCAAATTAAGTACTATCAGACATAAACAAGAAATATTATCCATCTGGTACATTCTATGACCCTGCTAAAGTGTATGATTGTATGGATGGCCAAATTCTAGGTAGCTACCTAAAATGTTATAGGAAGACCAGCATTCCCCTTGCCTGTATGGAATTTTACCTTCATAACATAGAGTAGAGGGTTTCATTAACAGATTTTCTTAGGCATGATACTGACTTCAGAATGAGAGAATACAACCTGTGGAGTGCCATATTTAGGGCATATGATAAATGATCATGACTTTAAAAGGTGACTCAAAAACTGTAATGTTTGCTGATTACATGAGCATACTAATCAAGGATCCAATCTCACCCTTAGCACAGCTCAGATGATAGATGGAGATGCCTACAAGCAGTTCACAGTTAACAATTTAAGTCTTAATACCATCACAAAGACTCCTATTATGCAATTTTAAACCTGCAACACTGGCATGTTAGTACAAAAAGTAGACATTAATGGCCTTACAGTGAATGAAACACTTTGTAATGCTGACGCCTACTTGAATCCAGCAGATAAGAGAGATAGCTGTTACTCTGAAAAAAGCTGTTGTGTTCTCAGTTTTACTATATTCTTGCTGTTAGTAGCTTATTATTTACCTTTTTATTGCTAATCTCCAATAATTTCTGAACAAATAGCAATTGAGAAATAAATGTTATGAAGTTTATATTGTATTCTGAAGCTGGAAAATTCTATCGAACTCCACAACAACCAGTGGTTTAACTGAATTCTACATAAACAGCGGTGTCTGCAAGTTTATTACTATGATCATGGACTTGCAGTGTATCCTGTCGTCTATAAAAGTGATGATATCAACTGAAAATCATAAAAGTGATGATACCAACAGAAAATGGCACCTCTCAGAAAACCCTCTTCCAGGCACTTAAATGTGATTTGCAGAGTATCCGTGTAGATGTGGATGTAGAACCTTTTCAACTGGCAAGAGAGATGCAAAGTTAGGATTATAGTACCAACTGCAGAGATATTCTCTTGTTGATCAAAAGAAAAAGAATGTGAAAATGCCAAAGAAAGAATCGTTAAATCATACATAATTTGTACTTTTGGATGAGACTTACATTGATCAGCTCATGGATGATGTATAATTTGACATCTGCTTGGGGGAAGTAGTGAGTCTCCCAACTAACCTTTTTTTATCATAGTGTCCCCAACTGAACAGAAACACGTGAAAATAAAAAGAGCAACATTAACTTTAAAATGGCTCATTGATCCACTGGAACATAAATGTGCCAGTGACTGGTAGAGACAGTCTGATATTCCTGTACTTCAATACTGTAGTGTCCATGGGGAAGACAACTTTAAAGGGGAGAGAACTAAGGGAGAAGTGAACATATTTATCATTGATTAAAACCAGTCCACTCCTCTCCCTCTTAACAACTACTTGTAATCAGCTGCTTTAGTGTAACTTTATGTTCTCCATATCTAACTGTAATGCTGAAGCTCTCAAAAGACTTTACTGCACAGGTGTCCTGCATTTTCCTCCTTTATGAAGACTTTTAACAGACATACTGTGGTATGCCTTTCTGCCATCATCTGTCCTCAGTGTCAAATTGAGAGCCTCATAACTTTGCAATTTCATGCCTTCTCAATAGGAGAAGATTCAACACTGCTACACAGCAATCAGTTTCTTGATATACTCTACTGCCACAGTAGACACTGCTCAGAGAGAAATGTTTCATAATTGGCTCTTAAGTGAACCATTTGCCAATGACAATTGACCAACCAGGTGGAGCAGTACCTGAAAGTAAGCCATCAAGACTGAAGCTCAGCAAGTCAAAATAGTCACCATTCAGCCAAAACATCCTGACGGCATCCAGAAATGGAATGTGCTGCTGAGTAACCTGTTATACAGGCTTTAGCCAACTGTGAAACCAGCCAGTTCCATAATGGAATGACAGGAGCTGCCCACAATCAGGGGAAGATGGATTGCTTTAAGTAGGTTTAAGAGCCAGCCAACTGCATTGACCCCCTTAGCTTTCTGGGTTGCAAGGGTAAAATTTTGTTGACTTGTGACAGCACTCATAAAAATATGGTGGGAACAGTGGAATAGTTATTGTGTATTGTAACTAAGAGTCAGAATTTATATGAGACAATGAGAAGAATTTCTGACAGAGTTTAGAGGTGCCCAGTTGCATCTTTGGTATATAAGCTGCTTCTCATTTGGTCTCATCAGACTATGTGACATTTGTGTTCCAAAAAAATTTCTCGCATCTAATAGTTAGCATTGCTGGATAATTGCAGAAGCTCTAAGTTCAATTCTTAGTGGTCACTTCAGTTTTTGTACATGGTGAACAGATCTAGAGCAAAGATTACTACAGTCTTAAGGTCAAAAAATGGCTGTTCAAATTAATGCAATGAACACAACTACTTCACCTGCTGTCTGTGTGGTGAGTGGCATTAATGCATGCTTGTGCACTGTCACTTACTTTGAAGATAGCTGGTTCAAATATGTTGTTGTATTAACTTTAACAAATACCAAAAGGATTATAAAACATAAGGGCATAGGCCAGACTCAAAGCTGTGACAAATACATGCATGGAACATTGTGCTACAATGAATGAAGAACTTACGATAGTGCTCCAACTGGCAGGATCACGTCATATGAATACTGTGTTGATATTATCATAATTAAGACATCTTTCTTTCGATTGCACTGCAACTTACATTGAGTGAAAATGGGTCACTAAAATAAAAGGAGTATATTTAACTTCCTAGATCTTAACGTTAGTAACAATATAGCACCTATGATATTAGTATTTGGCCCATTCTGCACCAACTATTGCAATTATAAATCATCCCCACTGTATAATCTCAGCTTCTGTTCATCTTTAGTATCAAGATACCTATACCTGTTAATGGTTGAGTTGAGTTGTTTGGAGGAAGAGACCAAACTATGAGGTCATTGGTCTCATTGGATTAGGGCAGGATGCGGAAGGAACCATTTGCCTGAAGCAATTTAGGGAAATCACGGAAAACCTAAATGAGGATGGCCGGACGCGGGATTGAACCATCGTCCTCCTGAATGCAAGTCCAGTGTCATATTATTGGTAATTCCACAAATTCTTATCTTTCAGTGTGGAATTAATGTCCTTCAGAAGCACTTAAAAGGCTCGCCATAAAAATTTTAAGACAAGGATGTAAAAGTTTTAGTCATTTTTAGATGATTTCTTTCATTGACTAGTTAAGCAACTATCCTGAGAGTTGTTAGACAAAATCAAACAATGGAAACTCCAGGTTGGAGCATCTACGGTATTAGGAAAAGGATAGATTGCTGCTCACTGTGAAGATGACCCACTATATTGCAGATAGGGTCAATGAAAAGACTGTTACACAACTCTCAGCCAAAGCCTTCTTCAGCAAAGAAAACACACACACACATTCACACAAGTAAGCACATTTCATGCACAGATAACCACTATCACCAGCAGCTCCAACCTAATTCATTTGAGTAGAACAAGGTATACAAGTTTTAAATTTTAATATAGTATTCTTTAAATTTTAATATAGTATTGACTGTTCCAGTTTTCCTGTACATTAACACGAACCAACTGTGCAACATCTAGCAGTACATTTGGAGAATGGACAGGGAGTTTACTTTACAAAAGACACGACCAGAAAACTGCAAGTGAACCACCTCAAACACAACATTAACAGCTCTTTTCCAACTGAGCCAAATTGACCCATTTCTGAAAACATTACTATATGACAATGTCCCTACCTATTACAGGTGGAACACAACAAGAAAAAACCTTTCAATAATGAAAACAAGGAATTCCAGTAGAAGATCATCCAGGAAGCATGAAAACTGGTGCACTAGGCTAAGTATACACCATACATCTGAACAATATTAAATGTTTCTCTCTCTGGATGTTGCTACACAAAATATGGAGACCAAGAATTTTCATGGATATTAAGACTATTGATGGTTACCTATGCCAGATATATGGAGAACCACACCAATGCCTAGGACTACTGGAAACCAAGAACCTCTGGCAATTAACACAACAAGAAATTTCACTCACAGACTCAGCTGAACAAATGAGAGACTTATTCGTCATAATTCTAACAACATGTAAGCCCTCAAATCCAACACAGCTACAGGACTCCATTAAAGAGAGTGTGGGTGATGACATACGGTACCAAATCCAACAAGCTTATCCTGAACTGACTGTCAAATTCAACAACATTTTCAATGAAACATTTATTCACCCAGAAGATGAATGTTTAGCAGTAAACAACCATATCTTAATGCAACTTGGGATGTAAGTACCATGAAAAGATTCTATCAGTGTGATAAACTTCAAAATTACACAGGAAAAGAGCTACAATACCAATGAACTACTTCAGTATGTTGCTCACAATAAACCACTCCTCAAAAGAAAATTTGCATTGTTACCTCGGACTGGATTCACAACAACACTGACAGAATTTTTTACTTGGATGCACCAGGTAGCACCAGGAAAATGTTTCTAATAAATATATTGCTGCTGAAGATACACAGTGAACAACATGTCGAACTTGCACTGGCATCATCATCCAGTATTGCAGCCACACTTGTGGAAAGACAATGTTCCCAATTTCACCTTACAACTACCACTGAATATAGCCGAAGAACAATTCACAGTATGCAAAATTTCAAGAGCATCTGGACAGGATGAACTTCTAAAGCAAGATAAAATTATCTTCTAGGATGAATACACAATGACACACAAAAAATCACTTGAAGCCATGGACACAACATTACAAGACTTGTGAGGAAACTCTGAGGTGATGGGAGGAGCTTTATTCATGTTTTCAAAACATTTTTGACAAAGGCTTCCAGTTACAGAACAATTGCATCTCTGGCCACACAAATAAATACTGCAACTAACAAAAAAATGAGAGTTGAACTATCAAAAGATGAAACATCAGCACATTTTACTCAACAATTTTTACAAATAGGCAAAGACACATACCCTAGTGACCAGCAACTGGCCTTGTTAAACTCAACAGTGATTTCTGCAACATAGCCACTACTGAAAACGAAATCATTGACCAAATTTATCCAAACATCATTCAAAAATATATTGATCTGGACTGGATTTTTGATAGGGCAATTTTGGTAACTAAAAATAATATTATCAATGATAAAAATAAAATCCCTGGCAAAGAGAGAATATACAAATTGACTGATATGATGGTAAAGATTGAAGAAAGTGTGAACTACCCTACAGAATTTGTAAACTCTTTGCAAGTACCAGGAATGCCATTATGCTGCCTTTGACTTAAAATTGAATTTCTCATCACATACCCAGAAATCTCAACTCACAAAACCTATATTATGGAACAAGGATGATTGCCAAACAGCTATTGAATAACATCATCAGTGCCAAACTTATGACAGGAAAGTACAAAGGACACACACTATTTATCCCCAGAATACCACTAATCTCTTATGAACTGCCATTCCAAGTTAAAAGACTGGAATTTCCAATCAGATTAGCCTACAGTTTTACAATCAAGAAAGTGTAAAGACAAATTTTAAAATATTGTGGTTTCAACCTCAAAGACTCCCACTTTTCTCACGGTCAACTACATGTAGCTTGCTCTTGAGTAATAAATTTGAAAAAATTGTACATATGTACCTTAGATAACAAAATTTTGTTTATAAACAAATGTTCTAAATAGAATTTTGTTGTTGTGATCTTCACCCCAAAGACTGGTCTGATGCAGCTTTCCATGCTACTCTATCCTGTGCAAGCTCTTCATCTCTGAGTAATTACTGCAACCTACATCCTTCTGAATCTGCTTACTGTATTCATCTCTTGGTCTCCCTCTATAATTTTTACACCCCATGCTTCCCTCTAATACTAAATTTGTGATCCCTTGATGCCTCATAGCGTTTCCTACCAATCGATCCCTTCTTCTAGTCAGGTTGTACCACAAATCACTCTTCTCTCTGATTCTATTCAGTACCTCTTCATTAGTTACATGATCCACCCATTTAATCTTCAGCATTCTTCTGTAGCACCACATGGCAAAAGCTTCTATTCTCTTCTTGTCTTAACTGTTTATCACCCATGGTTCAAATGGTTCAAATGGCTCTGAGCACTATGGGACTTAGCATCTGTGGTCATCAGTCCCCTAGAACTTAGAACTACTTAAACCTAACTAACCTAAGGACATCATACACATCCATGCCCGAGGCAGGATTCGAGCCTGCGACCGTAGCAATCATGCGGTTCCGGACTGAGCGCCTAGAACCGCACGGCCACCACAGGCGGCGTTTATCACCCATGTTTCACTTCCATATATGGCTACACTCCGTACAAATACTTTCAGAAATGACTTCCTGAGATCTAAATCTATACTTGATGTTAACAAATTTATCTTCTTCAGAAAAGCTTTTCTTGCCATTGCCAGCCTATATTTTATATCCTCCCTACTTTGATCATCATCAGTTATTTTACTTCCCAAAGAACAAAACTCATCTACTAATTTAAGTGTATCATTTCCTAATCTAATTCCCTCAGTATCACCTGATTTAATTCGACTACATTCCATTATTCTCATATTGCTTTTGTTGACATTCATCTTAAATCCTACTTCCAAGACACTGTCCATTCTGTCCAACTGTTCTTCCAAGTCCTTTGCTGTCTCTGACAGAATTACAATGTCATCAGCAAACGTCAAAGTTTTTATTTCTTCTCCCTGGACTTTAATTTCTACTCCAAATTTTTTTCTTGTTTCTTTTACTACTTGCTCAATATACAGATTGAGTAATATAGGGGATAGGCTACTGCCTTGTTTCATTCCTTTCTCAACAATTGCTTCCCTTTTGTGCCCCTTGACTGCCACCTTTAGAATCTGAAAGAGAGTATTCCAGTCAACTTTGTCAAAAGCTTTCTCTAAGTCTAAAAATGCTATACATGTAGGTATGCCTTTCCTTAACCTATCTTCTATGAGAAGTCATGGGGTCAGTATTGCTTTGCGTGTTCTTACATTTCTCCAGAACCCAAACTGATCTTCCCTGAGGTCAGCTTCTACCAGTTTTTCCATTCTTCTGTAAAGGATTTGTGTTAGTATTTTGCACCCACAACTTATTAAACTGATAGGGCAGTAATTTTCACACCTGGCAGCACCTGCTTTCTTAGGGAGTTTTTATAGTCTTATTGATGTCTGAGGGAATTTTGCCTGTCTCATGCATCTTGTTCACCAGGTGGAAGTGTTTTGTCATGGGTGGCTCTCATGAGGCTATCAGTAGCTTTGATGGATTGTTATCTACTCCCAAGGCCTTTTTTTGGCTGAAGTCTTTCAGTCAAATTCTTCATGCATCATATCTCTCATCTCATCTTCATCTACATCCTCTTCCATTTTCATAATACTGCCCTCAAGCATATATCCCTTGTGCTTACATTTGCTTCTACATCCTTCCATTTGACCTCTAGCTACTCCTGCTTAGCCATTTTGCACTTCCTGTTGATCTCATTTTTTAGACATTTGTATTCCCTTTCTCCTTCATTTATTTCATCTTTATATTTTCTCCTTCCAACAATTAAATTCAATGTGTCTTGTGTTACTCAAGAATTTCTACTAGCCCTTATCTTTTTACCTACTTGATCCTCTGCTCCCTTCACTATTTCATCTCTCACATTCCTCTTGTATTGTACTCCTTTCCCCTGTTCTTGTCAGCCATTCTCTAATGCTCCATCTGGAACCCTCTGCAACCACTGGTTCTTTCAGTTTATCCAGGTCCCATCTCCTTAAATTCTTGCCTTTTTCCAATTTCTTCAGTTTTAATTTGCAGTTCATAACCAATAAATCATGGTCAGAGTCCACATCTGCCCATGGAAATGTCGTAAAATTTAAAACCTGGTACCAAAATCTCTGTCTTACCATTAATAACCAATCTAAATCCTTCTAGTGTCTCCAGGTCTCTTCCATGTATACAACCTTCTTTCATGATTCTTAAAACAACTGTTAGCCATGATTAAATTATGCTCTGTGCAAAATTCTACCAAGCAGCTTCCTTTTTCATTCATCTCTCCCACTCGATATTCACCTACTACTTTTCCTTCCCTTCCTTTTCCTACTACCAAGTTCCAGTCCCCCATGACTATCAAATTTTTATTTTCCTTAATTATCTGAGTAATTTCTTTTATCTCATCATAAACTTCCTAATCTCCTCCTCATCTGCAGAGCTAGTTAGCATAAAAACTTGTACTACTGCAATGGGTGTGGGTTTCTTGTCTATCTTGACTACAGTAATGCATCCACTGTACTATTCATAATAGCTGATCCCTGTTCCTACTTTTTTATTCATTATTAAACCTATTCCTGCATTACCCCTATTTTATTTTTTATTTATAATTCCGTATTCACCTGACCAGAAGTCTTGTTCCTCCTGCCACCGAACTTCACTAATTCCCCCTGTATCTAGCTTTAACCTATCCATTTCTATTTTTAAATTTTCCAACCTACCTGCCCAATTAAGGGACCTGACATTCCATGCTCCAACCATAGAATAACAGTTTTGTTTCTCCTGATAACGATGCCCTCCCGAGTAGTCCTCAACTGGAGACCTGCATGGGGGACTATTTTACCTCCAGAGTAACCATACAGTACGGCTGCATGCCCTTGGGAAAATTACAGCTGTAGTTTCCACTTGCTTTCAGCTGTTTGCAGTATCAGCACACCAAGGCCAAATCAGTCAATTATCTAGACTGTTGCCCAGCAACTATTGAAAAGGGTGCTGCCTCTCTTCAGGAACCATGTTTGTCTGGCCTCTCAAGAGATACACCTCTGCTGTGGTTGTACCTACGGTACAACTATCTGTATTGTGGAGGCATGCAACCCCCGCAACCAATGACTAGGCCCATGGTTCGTGGAGGGGGTGGGATAATGAGAATACATTTTCAAAAAAAAAATTTTTTTACCTCTTACATTTTAAAGTTTATCCATTTATTCCAACTATGACACAACCTCATGTCAAGTCCCTGAGTGAAGCTGGATACACAGCTAGTGATTTATAAACGGCATATCCTTTGTTTAGGTCTTGATCAGATGATCCCAGAAAAACTCTGGTCACTTGTAAGCATTGTTAGCTTTCGTTTCAAGGGATAGTTACTATTCCAATTTACAACTTACTCAACTTTGAAACTAGTCCATAAACCTGATTATAACACTCTACCTTTTGATTTATTCTATTAAATACGTTATCCAAAACCTGCTTGGTGTGAGAAAACCACATAAAAGTTCTTTTGTAGCATCTGCTTGGGCTGACCACCTAGTGTCCAACAACCCCTTAAAAATTGAAATTTTTGAACTAGTTTCTATCACTGCTTTCAAAAGAAGACCCCATCTATAGTTAGAAGCAGAAAAAATGTATAAAGCTTTCAAAGAAATCGAATAAAAAGGATGTTAAACAGTAGTATTGGATCTCATTAGTTCACAGGAACCACAAAAGAAACTATGACACAAAAAAGCAGGAACCATGAAACTACAGTGTATTATACAATAATAATAGTCCACTAACAAGAATGCAGCCTTCACTCTAGATGGCTCAAATCAGAAGTACTGGAAGAAAAATGGAAGGAATGACCGACTGTAATAGTAGACTTGCAAAAGTAAATACATTGTCCTTCAGTTACTTTCTAATTTGTAATCAACAGAACCCTATTCTAACTGATTGGCTCATTATGAATAGCTTGGACAGCATTAGGTAACTTCTCAATATGTGAAAATTTTGTGGTGTTGTCAACTTATGACACATAATTATGGTATGACAAGCACTAACTTTTAGAAATGAAGTAAAACTGTTGCTACTCATTGTATATTTGACCACCACTGTCTTTCCATTGGATGGTAGGTACAATATCATCCATATCTAACTTTATAGATTGTTTTACACCTGGGCATGGGAACCTCTAATGTGCAGGGTATTTGTTAACTCCTGTTGCATGGCTAATCCACCACAATAGATGTCCTTTTTAAGTTCCTAGAATATTCTGTCTGAGTTGCCTGTATGAAAAGGTGAAATGCTGTCTAAAGATTTATGTATAGGGTATGAGGAATTTTTAGCACCAGTTAATATATTGGTGTGATTGTGCAGTGTTCAAGCGTACTGGATGGCAGTCCATCATCTTGGGTTCAATTCTTGTTGCTACCATCATTACTTTTTTCATCACAATGTCAAATGATTAATTATAAAATTTAAATATATTTCAACAGTTCTATTCATATACATTATATTAATATACTCAGTTTAGGTATGCTTGCTACCCTTCTCTTCAGCCAGAAAGCTACCACATTGTAAGATCTAAATTTTTGCATGAGCCACCACTGAATTGGTATCTGAGCAGTTCTCTAACAGAAATGCATGAAAGTGAATTTCAAGTTCATTTTGCCTAAACTGTCATATTGACACTAAGTTTATTGTATTTTTCCACTCAAATTAAGATCTGTTGTTGTTATCTACATTATAGCATTGTAAAAAAAAGAAAAAAAAACTGCAATATTGTCTCTGAGATGGAGAAAACAGCAGCTACATTGGATTTATGTTTTGACATCTTGCTACCAAGAAATACCAAATAAATGAGGGGGCACGGGTCTGTCACAAAACTCTACAGGTGTAACTCCACACTATTAGGTTTTTTTTCTTGTAGGTTTGAAGTTTTGCCACATTTCATTTTCAATGGTGCCAACAGCTGAATGAAGCTCTTGCCCTTTTGGCAACTTGGAAAATTTCAGTTGCCACCTGCTGACTTTTAAGTCAAGTCTCATGTTACAAGTATTACATGAATTTTCTGCTGAACAAATGGGACTTTCTTCAAGTAACTCAAACCTGAGGTTCACTGATGAACTGAACTAATTTATTGTTTTCATCATGAGTTACTACTCAGGTGTAAAAGGAAATACCATGTTCACAAAAGTTTGTTTCTAATAGATCAGACTATAGGAAATAAACAGAGAAATGTTGGAAATTATGTTTTGCCTCGTCAAAAACTGTGCACAACAACTCACATTTAGCAGGCTAATAAGCAGGCAAGGGCTTCTGATTCAACTTCTCTTATAAAGATACAGATGTGGGCACATGTGAAACACCTAATACAATGTTATGAGAAGGAAAATTGCTGCTCACCATATAATGGATACAGCAGAGATGCTGAGTCACAGATAGGCACTAAAAAGAGACTTTCACAACTATATAGCTTTTGGCCATTGACCTTCATCAACAATTGACATACATACGCACATGCACAAGCATGCACGCACACACACACATACACACACACACACACACACACACACACACACACACACACACACACACACAAACAAAACGCACACACACGACTGCAGTCTCAGGCAACTGAAACCACACTGCAAGCGACAGCACCAGTGCATGATGGGAGTGACGACTGGGTGGGGGTAAGGAGGAGGGGGGACGAATAGTATGGGGGGGTGGTGGAAGTGAAGTACTGCAGATTAGATGTGGGGGGGGGGGGAGTAATGTAAAAGGAGAATAAAAGAAAAAAGATTGGGTGTGGTGGTGGATTGACGGCTGTGCAGTGCTCGTCCACAATATACTGATCCATCCTTACACAACCCCACCTACTAGTCCCATACCTCATGGCTCATACCCCTGTAATAGACTTAGATGCAAGACCTGGCCCATACATCCATCCACCACCACTTACTCCAGTCCAGTCACTAACATCACCTATCCCATCAAAGGCAGGGCTACCTGCGAAACCAGTCATGTGGTCTACAAGCTAAGCTGCAACCACTGTGCTGCATTCTATGTAGGTATGACAACCAACAAGCTGACTGTCCACATGAATGGTCACTGACAAACTGAAGCCAAGAAACAAGTGGACCATATCATTGCTGAACATGCTGCCAAACATGATATCCTTTATTTCAGTGACTGCTTCACAGTCTGTGCCATATGTATCCTTCCGACCAACACCAGATTTTCTGTATTGCACAGGTGGAATATTTCCCTGCAATACATCCTATGTTCCCGTAAACCTCCTGGTGTCAACCTTCGTTAGTCACTGTCCTAACCCATCCAGCCCCTCCCTATTTCCATTCAAGCACTACACAGCTGTCAATCCACCACCACACCCAGTCATTTAATTTCTCTCCTTTTCTGTTACTTGCCCCCCTTTCCCTCCTCTTCCCTGCCCATGTCTAACCTGCAGCACTTCACTGTCTGCCACCCCCACATACTATCTGTCCCCCTGCCAACCTCAGCCTCCCCCTTACCCCCACCCAGTCACCACTCCCATCATGCACTGGTGCTACTCCTTGGAGTGTGGTTTCAGATGCCTGAGACTACCATTGTGTGTGTGAGCTGCATTTGTGTGAGTGTATGTGTTTGCATATATATGTGTCTGTTGACAAAGGCCAATGGCCAAAAGCTCTAAATGCAAAAGTCTTTTTGTTGTGCCTATCTGTGACTCAGCATCTCTGGTAAATGGTGAGTAGCAACTTTCCTTCTCATAACAGTGTTACATTCCATTCTGGATTTTCCATTGTTTGATTTACACCTTATGTAAGTTTGATTCCGACTGACACTTCACCAGTTAAAATAAAGAAGGGTCCAAAAATGTGAGTTGAAAGTTTACACCAGGTGTAAAGTTAACCATTCCCAGAAACTGATAACTAATGAAGTAGCAATTGCAAGCAGTTTTCATCTGAAAGAAATACAGCAATCTTCATTGTCTGTTTATGAACAGTGTGAGAGTGAAAACTGTATGAATTATACTGAAACTTCTTTGAAAGTAAATCTAAACCATGCATATAAAGCCACAGTGCAATAATTCTGGTTCTGACAATGGCAGCAAACAGTTGTTCCATCAGAAAGACAACTACAGAGTTTGTAATTTCTGAGAGAGTAGTGAAATCAGCCAGAGAATGGAAAAAAAATAGATTGTCATTTTGACAACATAAGAAACAGAAGTTCGAGCAACTATCTCTTTGATTCTGTAAAAAAAATAGGGTGCTTGGAATTTTTAGAATGAAGAAATCAATAGACTTTTTCAAGGGATGAGAGACTTTGTAGAATGAGATTTTCGCTCTGCAGCAGAGTGTGCGCTGATATGAAACTTCCTGGCAGATTAAAACTGTGTGCCAGAACCAGACTCGAACTTGGGTCCTTTGCCTTTCGCGGGCAAGTGCTCTACCAACTGAGCTATCCATGCACGACTCATGCCCCGTCCTCACAGCTTCACTTCTGCCAGTACCTCGTCTCCTACCTTCGAAACTTTACAGAAGCTCTCCTGCGAACCTTGCAGAACTAGCACTCCTGAAAGAAAGGATAATGTGAAGACATGGCTTAGCCACAGCCTGGGGGATGTTTCCAGAATGAGATTTTTACTCTGCAGCGGAGTGTGCGCTGATATGAAACTTCCTGGCAGATTAAAACTGTGTGCTGGAACCAGACTCGAACTCGGGAGACTTTGTGTTTGTAAAATTGACGGTATAAAAGTTCAAAACCAGAACTGTTGCTACGTAGCTTGATAGAGATGTCTGTTGCTTATCAAAGTAAGTTTGGCTTCTGCAAAGTCTTTGAGCTCAGACCCAAGTGATGTATCACTCTAAGGACATCCTAAATTCATTCCTTGTGTGTTTGTGCCATTCATCAGATTGTCAAACTGATGATTGATAGTAGCATTATGTAAAGGAATTCTAATTTTTTTAATGGTGTGACAGTATGCAGTACAGAATCAAAAGATTGCATACTTGACTGATGAGATAGGTATCTAGGAAAAAATGAATTAAGAGTCATACCTTATGCAAAGATGTTAACCTGTAAGATGACATTGGGTACAAATAGTGGGTGCAGACAGATTGTGCACCACCTGAGTACAAACAACTGTTTGTTGAAGATTTTATACTAGAATTGTCCACTAAAATCTGACTTGAAAATTCACAACTTCATTCCAAACAATCAGATGCAATACATCTTAATACTGTGAAAGAAAACCTCTAGCATAAGTTTCTAGCAATATTTTCAAACAACATTCATTTGAATGAGAATAAAACATTATCATTTAAGTCTCACATAGCATTAATAAAATTTGAAAACTGCATGTACTATACAAATTTGATAAGAGGTGTGTTTTGGACATTCTGAAAAACATGAAATTTATAATAACTCGGCAAAACAATACTCTGCTCTATGTACGCATTCATCACTCACCTACAGAAACAATAAAGTTTAAGAAATGTGAGTTGCAAACTGTTCCACAGGCATCAGCTAGAAATGACTTTCACAAAGCCATGAGCAACAAGTGATAAATAAAATAAAAAGCTTAGTCATGTTTAATTTTTTTGACTTTCAAAACCTTATGAGAGTACTTAGAAGCATAATATGCTTATACATCTCCATGAACGGTGCTTCCAAAGACGTCTTCTCATCTCTTGAAGGTTCTTAGATCCTTCCTCCACCAAAATTATTTTAATTACACTCCTGTCACTGATGTCCCATCTGACAACACTGAAAGAGAGAATGGTGTCCTTGAAGTTTGTGTTTTGGGTATTACAGCTTTTCTGCAATTGTTAACAATAGTTGCCTTAGTGAGAACTCCTGTCTAGGGTCTAGTCACACATGATTTCTCTGTCTTCCAGCTTTGCAACTATTAGCCACCAACTAAAACAACCTACTGAAATGTTGAATAATGGACAGAGGGAAAATGTTTTAAATCCTAAAACGAGAATCTATTCAGGGCCATTTTAATCATTTGCACAGTGTTTTTAACTTTCCTGGTCTGAGGATAAGATAGGCTTTTCTCAATTTTAAAGGAAAATGAAGTTCCTGGGTTCACATTTGATTTCAACTTTATCCAGTTACCACATCTTAGGACCTGAAGCATGGTTTGTAAAAGCCTCAAATATTTTAAAACATGTGATATATGTTATGGTAAACAAACGGAGTTCTGCAATACCTTCATACAATCCCAGTTTAATTATTGACGTATGGTTTGACTTCTTTTTTAAAAATGTTAGCTCTGCTGAGTTGTGTGGTAATTATGTAAGTCACCAGGAACAGCCCTAATTCTCACATGTATAATGATGCAAGCCTCAGCACATTGTGAGTGCTACCTACAACTCCTGAGAAGAGAAAGCAAAGTATCCACATTTAGGCAAGAAGACAAGACGCCTGTTACAAAACTTACTTCCTCTGCACAAATCCTCTCCCTAGTGACATTTGCTTCACACACACCCTGCAGCCACATTTCAAATCAGCCAACTTAAAATGTCTGCACTGTAATCGGGCCTGCTCATTTTAAATCACTTTATTGCTGGACTCCTTACTTCTGAGCTGCCAGAAATTGTAAATCTTCAGGCTGGCAGTGCTTTGTGTCTGACCACTGTCACTAATAACAATAACAGCAACAAAAATAATGACAAAACTGTGTAGGGCCTGCAGCAGTATAATAGCCATTATGTAGTTAATGTTCTGTTGTGCTGTTGATTTATTGTTGCAGAATGGATAATGAAGCAATTTCTGATCTACTGCAGGAACTGCCTAGAACTCAGAGAAGCAATTTTGTGAAATATTTAAGCATACGTGACAAGGATGTCTCAGTTTTACTGTCATAGATGCACGGCAAAAAGCTATAAATATGTGTGCAGTGGGTGAAGTATGTGAAGAAAATGTTATTCATACATTCATTTTACAAGCTGTAACTTCCATTACATTGGGTCACACATTAACAATGGTATTTGAAAAAAATATAGTTATTGGTAACTTACATATTTCTGCCTTACAAATTAATCATAATAGTAATAACCCTTTAAAAATAATTTTGTTTCACAACCAAAATACGTTTACCCATCAGAAAATTACATTTTATCCTTTAGGGGTAATTACCACCAGGTTGGGGAACCCTGCCTCTTAAGACAAAAAACAAGGCACCACAAAGGAATTATCCAAATGGGACAGAAGTCAGTAGATGTCATGTATATGCACAAACAAATGATTACAGCTTCAGAAAAACTGGATGATTTATGCAAAACAGAGAGTTTCACAAACTGAGCTAGTCAATAATGAATTAGTCCACCTGGGCCCTTATGCAAGCAGTTCTTTAGGTTGGTATTGATTGATAAAGACGTTGTATGTCCTCCGGAATGATACCATGCCAAATTATTTCAAACTGCTCATTAGATCATCAGAATCCTGAGATGGTGGAGGGCCCTGCCCATAATGCTACAAATTTTCTCAACTGGAAGAGCTCTGGCAACCTGACTGGCTAATGTAGGGTTTAGCAAGCATGAAGATAAGCAGTAGAAACTCTCACTATGTGTGACAGGCATTACCTTGCTGAAATTTAAGCCCAGGATGTCCTACCATGAAGGAAAATAAAGTGGGGCATAGAACATCATTGACATACCACTTTGCTGTAAGCGTGCAAAAGATACCAACCAAATGAGTGCTGAATTGAAAAGAAATACCAACCCTGATCATCACTTCTGGGTTTCAGCCTGTATGGTGTGTGACAATCATGTTGGTATTCCACTGCTGCTCAGGGTGTACCCAGACATATCTTCGCTGGTAATTGAAGCCTGGTTCAAAGTGGACTCTTTAATGAAGATCAACTCTAGTCAGTGAGATTCCATGCCAAAGACCTGTCTGGAGACAATCCAGAGAACAGTGGGATACCACTCTGACTGTCTTCCACCATACAGCCTGAAAACCTGATGTGATGGTGTGGGGTTCCATTTCTTTTCATAGCAGTACCCCTTTGGATATCATCCACAACACCCTAACAGAAAAGTGGTATGCCATCAATATTCTATGCCCTGTTTTGTTGTCCTTCATTGTAAGCCATTCTGGGCTTACATTTCAGCAAGATAACATCCACCAGCACACAGAAAAAGGTCCTACTGCTTGTCTTCATGTTTGCCAAATCCTACCTTTGCCATTGAAGTTGTGAGATCTCTCCCCAGTTGAGGATGTTTGGACCATTATGAGTATCTTGGTGTTTTGACAATCTAATGGGCCAATTAGACAGAAATTGGCACAATATAACACAGGAGGACACCCAACGACTCTATCAATCAATGCCAAGCCAAATAACTGCTCACATAAGAGCCAGAAGTGGACCAACATCTTACGACTTGCTCAATTTGTGAAGCTCATTCTCTTGAATAAATCATCCATTTTTTCTGAAATTGCAATTATTTGTTTGTCTGTACATGTACATCACATCTCCTTCATGGTGTACCTTTTATCTTTTTGTCTTAGAATGTATGTCCATCTCACCTTGTCTAGCACTCGTTGGAAGAACTTTTCTTTCATGCATCTCAACACTAATACCATCACCCTCTTTTCAGATCTTTGCTAAATCCATCGCATGTTACTTTCCCATTCTCTGCTCAGCACTCTCTCCATATATTACACATTCTCCACCACTACAATGAAGGGGGATCTCTTTTTCCTCCAATATTAATAATTTCATGGGATTTATTTACTGAAAAAATTTTCCTTACAGAAAGAGAAGTGTCAGTTTCCTTGCTTTGATATAGCAGTTTTATTAGTTTAGATGTTTGAAAGTATTTGCCCATTTATGTACATTGTTTTTGTTATGACTGCTACTTTCAGGATGGCTGTTATGGATTTAACTGTATTTTAGTGAGATGCATTAAATGATGAATGAAGGTAGTAATAGATTCCACATAATTGCTGGACTTACAGTTCAGATATAGCATTGCTGAATTAAACTGTTTTTTTTTTTTTTTTTTTCTTTTTCTTCAGCCTGATGATCCTATTACAGTAAGGTGGGCACATCTGTCTCTCCTTGTTCAGTTTGCACTTGAGCTCAAGAAAGCACTACAGAGTATTAACGAACAGAGTTTCAACCACTTCGTGCTAAAAATGGGTGAGTTTAATATTTTCCTTGCTGAATTGATGATCAAATTAGGATATTATTGTGTCAAATGGAGAATTAACTTAAGAAAACTGTAAAATGACAGAGACAGAATGGCTGACCTCTGCTTACCTTCATGAGTTAAAATTTCAGTACACTTATACATGTATTTATATGTACAAGAAAACTATTCCTAGCCTTCAAAACTATTAGCCTCCCCTCATCCTCAAAAAAGAAGGGCCCTTTCAGTCTCATGCCTAAGTGGTCGCTTTTTTCAGTTTTCCCAAATCTATACCTCTTTCCTACCTGATGAATCAACAATCCATTTTTAAGGCTAAGAGTTTTTTTAGTTTAAAATGTGTGTATCAGCAGCGCTTGAGTATTGCCTACTAAAATTCAGTATTAGCCAGACATTCTGTCTACTTGTAGCCTTGCACTGTCACAGCGACACACTTATCAGGAATACATTATTGACTGCTGGTGAAAAAAAACATACTGAAACTTAATGTACATATTAGGTACAATTTACCTTCATAGCAATTGAAAAATATACTACTTTCTATCATTTGTTGCATAACACAGTAGTCATGATCTATAAATTAACTCTTACAGACTTTTGTACTGTAACTGAGGCTGGATGGCAACAATATGTTTCTGCATTTAGCTTTAAATCTTCCACCTTTTTTTTATGCCGCACTTAATGTACTTTGATGGGCCACTAAAGTCACTGCCAGGTCTGTGGTTGACAACAGTGGTATTTATAGATTTTTGTGTATGACAATACAAATTTACAAAATGCCTCAGTTCCATGTTAAACTGTAAGATGCTCACCATTTGTTAGATATGCTACTGTATGATTAAGAATTAAACAAAGTGGGGAATTGTTTTCTTTCATGAATAAAACATGAGAATTCTGAAATCTAAAGAGAACTGTCTACTATTGCTTTCCTATTAAGCTGTCACCATTGATTCTATGTCATCCTGGACTTAACAGTTCTGTAGCATGTCTCTGAATTCACTCTGCTGGATCAATCCACTGGGACTAATGAAGTCCCAACCAATAACAAAAACTTAAAAAAAGCTTTAGACAATTTTTTCCCTTATAAAATCCAGCTTTTTGTTTATTTACCAGTTGACTGCTCAGTGCCTGAAATATACAGCTTCACACATTCTGTTATTCATATCATATTACTTACTATAACTGATGCCATCATTATTGAAAGTCTCTTTCTCTTTCTCTCTCTCCCTTATTAGCGTATACTGACTGTGGAAACAACACTGAAAGCATGATTATATTCCATATTACATTAATTAATTTTGGTAAATAGGTGTGCTAGGTGCCTCTGGTCACTGCATTAATGACAAAGACTGGATCACCTGTGTTGCAACTGACGGCAATGCATAATAATCATGATTTTGTGAAAATGCTGTATTCATTGGAAAAATTTTCAAGCCCTTCCACCGACTTATTGATAGCAAGCTTCACTGGAGGCCTTCCTAGATACAAAATATATGATCTTTGCAAATGTGAAACTGGGACAAAAAGATGGTGACAGTAGCATCCCATTGACATGGTTATTGGATTCTTGTCCAGCCTGCTACCTGGATCTCCAATTAATATAAAATTACATATAATTTCACATAAAATTAGTGCTCAATTATATGAATGCATAAAGTCTCACTGTAGCTGACATCGTAAGTTCCTTCCCTTTTCCTTCCTTTCCTTTCTTCCCCTTCCACCTTCAATTTAGATAAAATTAGAATATTCTCTCTCAATCTCATTCACTAAGTCATTTTCACTCACCCAATCATTCCCAATCACCAAGGTGATATTTCGTACCAATGTTCCAAGTCATCTTTTGGCTGTTTACTATGCTGTTGAACTTCATTGCTTAAAACTCAGCTTAGAAGAACTGGCAGCACTAAAGTCATTTCAGGAGCTTTGTCCATAGCATTTGGCGCCCAACATCTTAAGTTACTTTTTGCAGTTCCTCCTGAATTTTAATATCTTTAGTGCCAAACCTTTGGTAGTCATTACTCAAACAGAACAGTGGAAGCTGTAACACATAATATAACATGTTATAAACATTGATCACAATTACAAGTCAAGTAACATATAAATATGTTATGCATATTAGGATACTCTGTAAGGACATTGTGTTTTTGTTTGATACCACAATAATATGTTGCTTAGGAATTGTATACTTTCTTAAGTTTTCTTTTGTCATCTGGAAAGTTGCATGTACAAATGCAAAATCACAAGATTATGCATCTGTGTTTTTTCACCATAAGTCAGCTCAAAACAGTATAACTTCAAGGCTCTGGGTTAAGGTTGTGATTTGGTGCAGATTTCTCACACTAATGCAAGAGAAAATTCCCTTCTGGAGCACTATCCATTCCTATATAACCAATATCTAATTAACACAAAAAAGAGTGCTGAAACTTAAAAACAAAGTAAAATTCACCTCACAAATATTTACATAGATAGAAAACAGCAAGCTTTAGAAACAAAAACATCATTATCTTCATATATGATAGACTTCACATACATATCTTTTCATGAATTTGCTTGACATTCATGTTAAAAGATTTGGCACTAACAGAATGACTTTCATGTGAGAACTGTTCAACAAATCTTTGTATGAACTGTGTGGCAAAGGGATTGTTCTCAGTGTAGACAGGGACATAAATCTCATTATTTCATTGTACAGTCCACCTCTGCAGTTGGACGGTCAGTGGAGGATTGAGGTTCAATTGCCAGAACTGCCAAGGGTTTTTACTTGGTGGGAGGAGTGTAGTAGACCTCACTCAGCCTCATTATGCCAGCTGAGTTGCTATTTCAATGGGAAATAGTGGCTCCACACTCTGGGAAGTTGACAACAGCTGGGAGAGTGGTATGCAGACTCTGCACCCCCGTCTCCCATATCTGATGACACTATTAGCAGCTGGTTGGCAGCAACTGGTGTCAGGGTCAGATTGCAGAGCAAAAAGGTCTCTGTAGACTTGACAATTCTGTTTATGTTTTGTATAGTGGCTCCAAGCTCTGAGAAGCTGACAACAGCTGGGAGAGTGGTATGCAGACTCTGTACCCCACTCTACCACACCTGAATGACACCATTAGCAGAGTAAAACATGTCAGCTGGATGGCACCAAGTGGTCTGTCACGGTCAGAATGCAGAGCAAGAATGTCACTGTAGATGTGACAGTTCTGTTCGTGTTTTGTATCTGTTCCAACTAGCATCACTGGCTGTATCATTAGTTGTAACACAGAGGACCACAACACATATAATAATACACAGATATCAGAAACACAAAAATGATTTAGAAGATCAGAATGAGGACCACTTACAGGTTGATACAATGCATCAAATGATCATATGCTACTCTGTTTGTTATATCTGAGTCTTCAGTTAATGAAGGTGACCTTTGAAAGAAGTGGCTGAAACTGTATAGTGGTCCACACCAAATTTTATGGTTAGGGAACCAGTGTCACTCAGGAAACTCAAGACTCTGAACTCCCTACTAAATGAGAGTGATATATAGACATTCCTCTGTGACAGCAATAAATTTTTGACTCTTATCTGAATACTAAATATTAAAAGAAGAAACAATTCATTTCCTTTTAAGGGAGATCCTGAGATCTTCAAAAATTTAGTGAAAGCAGAATGAACTAGACCTACTATACTGTTCCAGCTTCAATAAAAATGTGCTACCTATTAAACCAAGCAGAAAGAATGAAAATACAGAATATTTGTTTTTTATAAATAATTAACGTTTTAATCCCACAATCTACAAATTATTTAATTTTCCTTCAGAAAAGGTCAGGCAAAAATAGGCATACAAAAATGTCACCTAATTTTAAACTAATGTGTCAAACATAATTAAAGTGCATAAGTTGTGCATTACACATGATGCAAACTGGTCGTTAAGCAACCAAATTTCAGAAAATTTACTGTGAAAGTAATTGAAAATACGTAAATATGCTAAACATTTTTATATACCGTATTTACTCGAATCTAAGCCGCACTGGAATCTAAGCCGCACCTGAAAAATGAGACTCAAAATAAAGGAAAAAAAAAATTCCTGAATCTAAGCCGCACCTGTAATTTTAGACTCGAAATTCAAAGGGAGAGAAAAGTTTTAGGCCGCACCTCCAAATCGAAACAAAGTTGGTCCATTGTAATATGAGACACAATTTAGGTCGAATGAATGACGATACAGCTACAGTAGTTTGGTTCGAGTCGTAAGCATAGCAGTTAAGCTTTACGAGGTAGCCATTGCTATGCGTCAGGCGCTCCGTCTGTATTTATTCGGGTACCCTTCCTTTTTCACGTGCTTCGTCTGGTTTCAATCGATTGCTTACTTTGCTTCGATAAGGTCGAATGAATGACGATACAGCTACAGTAGTTTGGTTCGAGTCGTAAGCATAGCAGTTAAGCTTTACGAGGTAGCCATTGCTATGCGTCAGGCGCTCCGTCTGTATTTATTCGGGTACCCTTCCTTTTTCACGTGCTTCGTCTGGTTTCAATCGATTGCTTACTTTGCTTCGATCTGATAATTGCCGTTTTCTTTATTATAGGTGTTTACGTCACTCTTAAGCTGAAAATGCATTACTGAACTGTGTCATGCATTGTTTGTCACATTCTGATAGTGCGTGTTTACGGCCTGTCGCGGCTCGCGGCATGGCTTGCTTTTGTGCGCGCTACCGCTGCTTACAAAAAAAAAAAAAAGAGGAATCGTCTCATTAGCGAAACAATGGCAAGAGACTGCTATTTGTTGTTACTTACACTGCTGCTTTCTTTGATAATGATTAACAAGAACCAAATAATAGACTGCATATGATAGAACATGTTCTGAACGAGAGTTAGATGAAAATTTTCTCTGTTTGAAAATCTTTGCGGCCGCTTCTTTAGTACATCAAATTCTGCACAGAAATTAGTCATCTTAGGTTTAAAAATCTAGTCAGTTGCCGTGCTTCATTTCCGACTGTATCACTATTAGGTATAAGAATAATACGAATATAAACGTGGCACGATACGTATATTCTTCCACGTTTGCTGTTGTCTCACTCTAGTTTCGTAGTTTATTAGGCAGACAGGATTTAAATGAGATAGCAGCAAACATGAAAAATACGTGGCAAAATATTTATATTCGCATTCTTATGGTTAAGAGAATACTGCATGTGATACACAATTCATAAAAGTTCCTATTAGCTACCATTTCTTGTCACAGGTAGGAAAAAATTGAGAACGTAGAGTTGGCCATATCGACAGACATCCCAAACAGTCTTGCCAGTCGGATTTTCGTAGTAGCCGGTTTTTTGGATTACAAAAACTGAAAAAAAGTGCAGCTTAGATTCGAGTAAATACGGTATTTAAATGAAAAGGAGCACACAGGTTTGTGTGTGATATACAAAAGAAGGGTATTCAATTAATAAAGTCATAAATAACTTCTACAGTTCTTCATTATATGCACTGACAGTTATTCCCATGGATAAAAGCATTATGTTGACTGTGTCAAGCTTTTACTTAGCAAAATATTTCAAATTAAAGTCTGAATTTGTTGTCCTGAAGACATTGCTTTAATTGACTAAAGCTAACAGTTGACACAACTGTTCTTGAGAATGTGTTAGCTTGAAGTACGGTACCCCTAGAGTTTTTAAAAAAAAACTTGTTTCACCACTAGGTGCAAAATATTGGTAAAGTTAAGAAGATTTGGAAACTTTCAAAAAGTGCTGAGAAATACATCAGTATAAGACAATGGAGATTAGTAGAGAATTTACAGTATAAAAAATGAGTGTTAAGATCAAAATTTCATCATTTGGTGATATTTCATCCCTACCGAAAACTTAACTATTCAAATACATTTAAATGAAATAGGGCAGTATTTGATACTGAAGTCAGTGGTGACCTGTAACCAAACATTTGCAATTATCTAGCAAATAACTTTACTGAAACATTTTTGCTTCTAGCATCATATACCTTAACTAATATCAGTTTTCACTAATAATTATGATCCACACTGTAAACAAATTTTCCACTTTAGCACCACTGGCACCTCTCAGTGTCTAAAATGACTGCCTATGTCACTTGGGCCTGCAACTGGCCCTGATGACTGGGTCACTTATAAACCCTAGACACCAAAAGAAGAGCTGAAGATTATTGCTCTGATAACCAAACCTGTAAATACAGTGCAATAGCTATGACTTCATTGGTTCAATAGAAACTTTCAAAAAGTAAAATAAACACTTAACCAAAGCTACTTATATCAATTGCTTTGCATGATCATGTCATTAATTTGAGTTCTCTAACCATAATAAAGTGCTTAGCACAAAACAAATCTAATTAATAAAATTTTCAGTACTTTTACATCAGTACAAACATAGTGAGGTAATTTTAAGTGTAAAACTGGCCAAATTCAGTTTCCGCAGTAGCTTATATAACTTTAGATCATATAGCAATATCTAATGTATGTGGACATTAAGGAATTTTACCCACAGTGTTGTTCAGCATCAATCTCTAAATATCCAATTAAGAACTCTGTAAGTCCGATTTATTTTATTGAAAATGTTTAAAATTAGTTATATTATTATTCATTAAACAACTGGCTATGAATGACATCTACAATACACTTCTTAGTACATCAGAAACCATTATTGAAATGCAATGAATAATGGAAAAATCTTATATTATCCACATCAAACTTTTCTCTTTATTTGGCAGGAATTAATCATGGCCCAATTACTGCTGGTGTCATTGGTGCAAGAAAACCTCATTATGATATTTGGGGCAATTCAGTCAATGTAGCCTCACGGATGGAGAGCACAGGGAAAGCAGGATGCATTCAGGTTAGTTCAGCAGATAACTACGTAAACAACCTTTACACTGAAATTGTTAAAGTGCAACAGATGCAGTACTTGTTAATTATGTTACTGTTACATGCCAAATGTGAAAAGCAAAATGATCCCTTGTTGTTGCAGCTAGAAATATACCAGAGCCAACCACTTTAATAACCATATTCATATAAGTTAACAGTCATACAGACCTGGAGTATTTTGCTTGCAGACAATCTAACTATGCAAAGACTATCATTATTGTTTGCTGCTTATAGATGACTCTGCCACAAATATAATAGGACTGACAGCCATCAAAAAGTCATTATTTCTTGATTTGTTATTTGTTATTCAAAATAAAACCCATAAATGAAGACTAATAATATTTACTTACCAGTGAACAGTTTAGAAGCAATTGTGTCGGTTCTAAATGACACAAAATTAAACACACATATTACACTGTGCCTTTTTTTGAATATTTAATACTTGTCTCATGAGGAAGAAATGAGACATAGAAGGTCACAAAATAGTTACGATACTCCTGTTATAACCGAGTAAACTGCCTCATCTCACTGTTTCCCACAAATATATAAGAGTTTAATGATTGATTTTTATGTTGTTATCTTTCTGTAACATTCAAAAAGAATTATTATCAGTGTTTTAATAATTATACTGAATCAGCTGTGCAGATCATACATTTTAATTTGGTCCATCTCTGTGGGTGAAAGTCAAGTGAATTCATGCCACCCCAGAATGTTTGCGCTCATTGCCAAACTTAGTTACATAACAGTGTTGCCCTGTGATGCATTAATCCATTACATATGTGTTTCTTTTATAAGCTGTAAGCTGACTGCTCTGGAAGAAGAAGGTGGGGCTTGTCCTGGCAGCCATTATGCTATGAGTTGACTGAAAGCTTTTGCTCTTAGCACCCTCCACTCAGGGGCCTAGTAAAAGTGTGTGATCTGTAGTTCATTATGTTTTATCACAATAAAGAAACAAAATCTTGCTTACTGGAATCTTGCCGCAGTCAGATCAAAATATTTTCACTGTATTCACACTTCTGTGCACTTACATGATCATTTACAATGATTTGCAGCCAACCATAATAACAGATCAGTTCCAATACACAACCACACTTTTTAAAAATACATACAAATCATTGTTTCATGGACACACACACACACACACACACACACACACACACACACACACACACACACACACACACAAATATACTCTGCAAAGCACCTACCTTTTGTTGTGTGGCACAGGGTGATTTGCGTATCAATGTGATTCCGCCTCCCCTGTTCCAGCTGTGAATGGCTCTTGGAAAAACGTACTGTTAGGAAACCTCCACATGAGCTGGAATCACTATAATTTTATCATTATGCGATTTTCATGAGAAATATTTGTAAAAGGAAGCAATATATTTTTGACTCTTCTGGGAATATACACTCTTTGAATTCAGACAGTATACTGCTCTATGACATGCAATGCCACTAGTGTTGGATGAGAATCTCCGTGATGCTCTGCTTTGCTCTACAAAATGAACCCATGATGAAATGCATTGCTCTTCTTTAGATATTCTCCACTTCCCCTTTCAATCTAATTGTAGAGTGAGAAGCAATACTCACATAATGGTCCAACAAAGGTCTTGTAAGCTACCTCGATACCTGTTTACAGTGGATGACATCAACCATTATGGTAAAGCTCAATATTCTCTCAAACCTTCCAGGCAAGACAATCACAGTAATAATATTAATAATAAATATAATAATAATAATAATAATAATAATAATAATAATAACAGACACCAGGGACACTTTCGACACTTACTTGCAGCAGATCAACTGGACCTAGTGTATAAGGACAGTCATGTTAATGACTGATTTAATGCATTCTTTAATATGTTTTGTCATTGTTTGAGTGAGAGAGAGTAAGAAATAATCCTATCCTAAAAAAGAAATTTATACGAATCATTAAGGATACCTGATGATCCCATAAAAAGAAGAACTATAGACTTTACAGTAATATTTTTAAAAGAATCATTCAAATATCCAAAACTATGTACATTGCATCTTAAACTGACAAATTCAAAAATTCAAGTATACAAAACTATGTACATTGCATCTTAAACTGACAAATTTTAACATGTAGAAAACTTCCACAGTGCTATTTTACTACATTTTCGAAGTGACTTATTTATATCAAACAATGGAAAATTCCAGATGGAATGTAACAGTATTAGAGAAAGAAAGTTGCCACTCACCATATAACAGAGATGCTGAGTCACGATAGGCACAACAAAAAGATTCACACAATTACAGCTTTTGGCCACTAAGGCCTTTATCAACAATAAACACACACACACACAAACACACACACACACACACACACACACACACACATGCACACACACACTCACGAAAATGCAACTTGCACACATGTCTGCAGTCTCAGGCAACTGAAACCTCACTGCAAGCAGCAGCACCAGTGCATGATGGGAGTGACAACTGGGTGGGGGTAAGGATGAGGCTGGGGCAAGGAGGGGGAGGGATAGTATGGTGAGGGTGGCGGACAGTGAAGTGCTGCAGTTTAGATGGAGGGTGAGAAGGTGGGGAGGGGGGGAAGGAAGTAATGGAAAGCAGAGAAATAAAAATAAATTAAAAGGCTGGGTGTGGCAGTGAAATGATGGCTGTGTAGTTCTGGAATGGGAACAGGGAGGGTGCTGGATGGGTGAGGACAGTGACTAATGAAGGTTGAGGCCAGGAGAGTTGCGAGAACATAGGATGTATTGCAGGGAAAGTTCCCATCTGCACAGTTCAGAAAAGCTGGTGTTGGTGGAAAGGATGCATATGGCACAGGCTGTGAAGCAGTCATGGAAATGAGGGATATCATGTTTGGCAGAGTGTTCAGCAACAGGATGGACCACTTGCTTCTTGGCCACAGTTTGTCAGTGGCTATTCATGCAGACAGACAGTTTGTTGGTTGCCATGCCTACATAGAATCCAGCACAGTGGTTGCAGCTTAGCTTCTAAATCACATGACTGGTTTCACAGGTAGCCCTGCCTTTGATGGGATAGGTGATGTTAGTGACCAGACTGGAGTAGGTGGTGGTAGAAGGATGTATGAGATAGGTTTTGCATCTACATCTATTACAGGAGTTTGAGCCATGAGGTAAGGTAATGGGAGCAGGGGTTGTGTAAGGATGGATGAGTATATTGTGTAGGTTCAGAGGACAGCGGAATACCATTGTAGGATGGGTGGGAAGGTAGTGGGCAGTACATTTCTCATTTCAGGGTACGACGAGAGGTAATTGAAACCATGGCAGGAGAATGTAATTCAGTTGCTCCAGTCCTGGATGGTACTGAGTTACTAGTGAGTGCTCCTCTGTGGCTGGACTGTGGGACTTTGGAAGGTGGTGGGAGACTGGAGAGGTAAGATACAACAGATTTGTTATTGTACAAAGTTGGGAGGATAATTATGGTTAGAAAAGGCTTCAGTGAGACCCTTGTTAAATTCCAAGAGAGACTGCTCATTACTGCCGATGCGATGACCACAGGTGGCTAGGCTGTACAGAAGGAACTTCTTGGTATGGAATGGGTGGCAGCTATCAAAGTGGAGGTATTGCTGGTGGTTAGTAGGTCTGATATGGACAGGGTACTTATGTAGCTATCTCTGGGGTGGAGGTCAACATCTGTGAAGGTGGCTTGTTGTGTTGAGTAGAACCAGGTGAGGCAAATGGGGGAGAAGTTGTTGAGGTTCTGGAGGAATGTGGATAGGGTGTCCTCACCTTCTATCCAGATATCAAAGATGTCATCAATGAATCTGAAGCAGGTGAGGGGTTTAGGATTCTGTGTTTTTATGAAGGATTCCACCAAATGGCCCATGAGTGGGTTGGCATAGGATGGTGCTATGTGGGTACCTAAAGCCATACCCCAGATTTGTTTGTAAGTAATGCCTTCAAAGGAGAAGTAGTTGTGGGTGACAATGGCAACTAGGAAGGAGGTTGTTGGTTTGGAATCCATATGGCATTTGGAAAGGTAGTGTTCAATAGCAGTAAGGCTTGTATACAAGGAGGTGGCATCAATAGTGATGAGCAGGGCACTGTGTGGTAAAGGGACAGGAACTGTGGAGAGTGGTGGAGGAAATGGCTGGTATCTTTTATGTACGAGGGTAGGTTCTGGGTAATAGGCTGAAGGTGTTGGTCTCCAAGAGAAGAGGCTCTCTCAGTGGGAGCACAGTAACTGGCCACAATGGAGCATCCAGGGTGGTTGGGTTTATGGACTTTTGGAAGCATGTAGAAGATGGATTGCATGGAATGGTAGGAGTAAGTATGGAGATGGATTCTGGGGAGAGGTTCTCGGATGGGCCTAATGATTTGAGTAGTGACTGGAGATCTGCTGGATTACTGGGGAATGGGGTCACTGTGGCACAGTTTTCAAGTGGAAGTATCTGACAGCTGATGGAGTCTTTCTGCCAGGTAATCCATTTGGTTCAAAACAATGGTGGTAGAGCCTTTGTCCACAGGTAGGATTATAAGGTCGGGATCAGTTTTTAGATGGTGAACTGCAGCTCTTTCTGCAGATGTAAGGTTAGTTTGCATGTTGAGGGATTTGGGGAATGATAGTGAGGCAAGGTTTGAGGTTAAGAAATTCTGGAAAGTTAACAGGAGGTGGTTTGGGGGCAGTGGGGGTGGATTATGGTTGGATAGAGTAGTGAACTGAGTTAGACAAGGTTCAATATTGGTCTTTGGTTCAGTCTGGTTGGGTTGGTGGCAAACAAGTGTTTCCACTGGAGGGACCAGGAGAAGGAGAGGAGGTCTTTAACAAGTGTTGCATAACTGAATTTGGGAGTGGGGCAAGATGTGAGGCCTTTGGAAAGGACAGATATTACTGTAAGACTAAGGCTTCTGGTGGAAAGGTTCATCACTATGTTGCGGGTCTGTTTAGGTTCTGGGTTCTGTGTGTTGGTGGGAGGGAGTTTAGGAGGGTGGGGTAAGTGTAGTAGGCCTGCGAGACCGGGCTTGTAAGCTATGAGTGGACATAGGGGAGGTTGGAAGGTTGTTGTAGAGGTAGTGGACAGTGGTACTCCAAGGCAGGAGTAGGAAGTGAGCAGGATGGAGAGCTTTTTGAGGTGGCGTTGTGCATGTTGCTCAAGTTCCTGCAGGGCAAGAGTTTCAATGTGTGTTACAGATTCCAGGAGTTTGGGATTATATAGCAGGAGAATTTTGCAGATGGAGAGGAGGTACTGCAAGGAGGTTTGGGCTTGGTTGATATGGTTTTGCAGGACTGTGTTGGTGAGGGCTAAGGAGTAGTGACATCTGAGTAGGTGGAGGTCATTGTGGATGGAGGGTGGCAACCAGAGATAGGTAATTTGATGGTAAGGCCACGAGGGGATATTTCATGAGCCAAACAACAACACAGGAATAGTATATGTGATTGGGATCTGGCTAGGGATAAGGAAGCTTTTCTGTACTGATGCAGGTGGAATGAGCAAAGATCCATGCTGGTGCAAAAAATGCTAAAAATTACATTAAAAAGTAGAATTACCTCCAAAAAATTAAGCAAAAATACAGCCTATATATGTGTGAAAAATCACGAAAGGATGAAATGTATGAATGAGGAAAAAAAGAGATGAAATCTGAGGAAGGCAGGGCTACCTGTGAAACCGATTATATGGTCTACAAACTAAGCTGCAACCACTGTGCTGCATTCTATTAGACATGACAACCCACAAGCTGTCTGTCCACATGAATGGCCACTGACAAACTGTGCCCAAGAAACAAGTGGACCACCCTGTTGCTGAACACGCTGCCAAACATGATATCCCTCATTTCCATGACTGCTTCACAGCCTGTGTCATATGGATCCTTTCAGCTTTTCTGAACTGTGCAGATGGGAACTTTCCCTGCAATACATCCTATGTTCTCATAACCCTCCTGGCCTCAACCTTCATTAGTCACTGTCCTCACCCATTCAGCACCCTCCCAGTTCCCATTCCAGCACTACACAGCCATCATTTCACCGCCACACCTAGTCTTTTAATTTATTTTTATTTCTCTGCTTTCCATTACTTCCTTCTCCCCCTCCCCCTCCCCACCTTCTCTCCTTCCATCTAAACTGCAGCACTTCACTGTCCGCCACCCCCACCATACTATCCCTCCCCCTCCTTGCCCCAGCCTCATCCTTACCCCCACCCAGCTGCCACTCCCATCATGCACTGGTGCTGCTGCTTGCAGTGAGGTTTCAGTTGCCTGAGACTGCAAACATGTGTGCAAGTTGCATTTTTGTGAGTGTGTGTGCATGTGTGTGTGTGTGTGTGTGTGTGTGTGTGTGTGTGTGTTTATTGTTGACAAAGGTCTTAGTGGCCAAAAGCTGTAATTGTGTGAATCTTTTTGTTGTGCCTATCGTGACTCAGCATCTCTGTTATATGGTGAGTGGCAACTTTCTTTCTCTAATACTGTTACATTCCATCCGGGATTTTCCATTGTTTGATATATATAAGTCACTTCGAAAATGTAGTAAAATAGCACTGTGGAAGTTTTCTACATGTTAAAATTAAAACTGTGTTGATCACAATATACAATTTATTACAAATGACAGCTGGTTTCAGTCAGACAGTGACCAGTTTCAGGCCATATGCACCACAATGGCAGGTGGTGGTGATGAATGGAAGAGATATTGTTGATGCTGAGCAGCTGACTTTTATGTATCTACAATACATGTTCCATTCACTACCACCACCTGTCATCATGGTTTTCAGTAGTCCATCAAGTTGCATATGGTCTGAAGATAGTTACTAAATGGCTGAAACTGGTTGTCATTTCTGATAAATGTTCTATTGCAATCAAGACTGCTTTTATTTATAATATTCCTTTGGGACTGCTGTTCTACTTCCACAAAACTGCCTTCAAAAATTAGTGAGTAAGCAGCTAATATATTTAATAAACATTTTTAACAGCTACAGAGGAAACAAGCTGTAAAGGTTCAGTGAGTGATGAAAGAGGCCTTCTGCTTAAAGCTAACAATGCCTGCATCAGTCAGATGCAAATAACTCCCATCACATTTAGTGAGATCAAGAAGCCAGTCAAAGAGATGAAAATAAAAAGTTGTTCTGGAGTTGATAAAATTTCTGTCAGGATACTCAGGCACTGTCATGATTACGTAAGTGCAGTCCTGTGTCACATATTTAATAAATCCCTACATAAATGTATTGTTACCCTGCAATTAAATTATGTGTGTGAAACCATTTTGTCAAGAAGAGTTAGACAACTGATGGAACAAACTTCTATCCAGTCTCCATACTAAAAAGTTTTTTTCAAGTCCTAGAGAAGCTGATGTTTAGGAGACTGGTTGATCAACTGAACAGCCAGAGTATACTCAGTCAATGTGGTATCTGGCAAGGCCTATCAATAGATGATGCTATTTTCTCCTTCCTGATCAAAATCTCCCATCTTTAATGGCAAATTGGCACTAGTCTGAATGCTATGTGACCTATCTAAGACTTCTGACCATGTCAAACATGAAATTTTGCTAAGTAAAACAGAATTCTGTGGGTTAAGCTGAGTAGTGGAGACAGGGATCATTAAGTCTTATCTAATAGGTAGGATTTATAAATGACCTATCTCTTTAAGGTGTATTGTACAATGCTCTTGAAATCCGTCTATTTCCATCAAATCTGTTTCTTGTCTTACTTACTAGGTAAGAATATCTTCCACCCTTTCTTTACATCCCAATTGACACACACAGTCTGTGATATCATAATGGGCTTATAACATTGATTCCCTGGTCTTTGTTAAAGAAACCAAAAAGTTTAGCCTGTTTGTAACCAGGAGGTCTAACATATTATTCTCATAAATTGGTTCTCTGACTAACTGCTTAAGGTAAGTTTTGGGTAAGTAATTTAGAAAAATATCACCCAAGTCCTTATCCCTACCACTCATCCTTATTACTTGAATACCCCAGTCAGCAGCTGGTTATTTGAGATCATCCCCCCAATACTATAACGTGATCAAGGAATTAATGTGTTACCTTCTGCGAGTATACCTTGAAATTTTCTGCCTTTACAGCTCCTGAGGATATTGTCACATTTTGTCAACATTTAATACTTTATCCTCATAAAAATTATTTCAGATTTGGAACCTGTGCTATTCTCACTAGATATTATCATACTGTTTATAGCTATAAACACACATCTCCACCACGGCCAGTCAGAATACCTTTGTCGTAAATATTCCAATCAAAATTTGAAATTTTGTTGCTATTAACTTCTGGTTGGCTAGTACTATGTGGGCTTTATTATGCCACCCCAGCTTAATTTTCATCTGAATACCTAAGAAGTTAAAACATGTAGGCTCATCCACTGTGTGACCATTGATCTCTACTCTGGTACCAGTAAATTAACATTGTCAGCTTCTTCTGTTCTGCTTGCCAGAGCAATGATAAAAATCCTTAGGTACAGTAACACTGTCACACCACTGGCAAGCATAAACAGCTGACTAAAGCTTTTGACACATTCAACATGTAGTTTTCATAGGAAACAAGCTTCAAGCCTGACAGTCACTTTGACATGGAAAACAACGGGACATATATGGTAAGAGTGGATCAGCCTCAAGGATTAAGGGAAATCTAACAGTACTTGGGAAAGCCTTTTTGGCACAATGAGATATTATAAATTCAGTACTTGATATTAACTGTATTAACATGATTCACGTTGTCCATTGCACTTCACATAGTGTAGACAGGGAACTGTCTGCTAGGCATGCCCGATGTAAAACTGACTGGGCACAGTCCGTGCTGCCTTAGTTGTTGTTGTTCCACCGGCAGAGGGCGTGGCTGAATTCTCGCATGCCCTCTGGTGGACGGAACTTTACTTGCGGCAACTACTGTCCGTGACGCACCGTGCTGATGTGCGCCTCCCACGATACTGCATTAACTCTCCATCTGGAAAACTCTTCATAATTACAGTGAAATCTAGCACAAAAGTGCATGCATTGATCAGTCCTCAAGCTCCCATAAACATCGATAATAAGGGATTCCCACAGAAAGAAGAACCCTTACATAGTGCCGTCAACAAAATCCCAAAATATAATTTGAAAGTCTTATTGGATGATTTTAATACAGAGGCATGTAGAAAGAAGAAACTCACATGCATAGTAAGCCATCACTTAGTGCATTGGAGGAGATACAAAACAAAACACTTCCAATACAAATTGACTAGACAATCATGTCTGCACAATTTGCCAGGTCTCCTTTTAAAAAGGAAACACTTAAAAATTTTAACAATTTACTATGAGAGTTGACACCCATAGCTAAGTGGTCAATATAACTGACTGCTATGTGGAAGACCTAGGTTCAACTCCCAGTACCGCCAGGGACTTTTCCTTGGTGGAAGGACTGGGGCAGGGTGCATTCAGCCTCATGATACCAAATGAGGAGCTACTTGAGTGACAAATAGCAGCTCCAAGGTCTGGGAAACTGACAGTGACCCACTTCCTCTCCATACTGCATCTGAATGATGCCACTGGCAGACAATGATAGAGCAGCCAGTTGGTACCTAATGACCTGACAGGAGCAGTAGACAGAGCTTTCAAGCGTTCATTTACTAGGCAAAGTTCAAACTGGTCATGTTGCAGTCTTCACACAAAATATGTTTTAACCCAAAATGGCAGAGTGTGGAAAGGTGTTTTTGGCTTTGATCCTTATCTACTATAAATTACAGTCCCAAGCATAAAATAAACCAAAGTGAGATTCCAGTTCCAAATACATGGACCTGTAAGCTGGTCCATTTATTTGGTTTGTCTCATTTAGGAAATCTCAATATGCATCTTTCCATCGATTGCTGAGAAATGCTCAGTTTTTAGTGCTTTCCACATCAGTAATCAACCTCAAGTTGCTATATATAAGAATTGGTAATATACACTATAATTCTGTACCAGTTACTGTTTGTGACAGTTTTGTTTATAAGTTTGTGATGAAAATTTTCATTTCAGTTCTTAATACCCACATAAACTTGTAATAAATATAACATAACATTGAAATAAGCACATTCTGAATTCATGAAGTGATCATGAGTGGATAATAAATTAAAAACTATCAGACCAATCACCAAGCTTTAACGCGCTCATTAATTAGGCAAAATGAAGACAGGAAAACAAGAAAACACTATCAGTTACCAACATTATCTTTTGCATAAGGTCCTCCTCTCGACTTTTTCATGTGTTGTGGTTTTCATAGAAATGCATCCATGTTGTTTATGCATATTTTATGAAGTCATCAATCTACATTCAATTACAAAGTCATTTGAGTCCTCTCTTTTCTCTTGAAATTCAGCAATGACCTTCCTTAGACCAGTTATGATCCATTTGCTTAGCTAAATGTTGCACTTCCTCTTCCAAAATGTCTAATCTTTTGTCATTCTCCAATAAAGATATCCAAATTGAAACTATAATCAAATAAAGACAGAAGGAAGTTCTACTTCTGCCCAAATTATTAACATAAAAATTCAATGATGCTCAAAAACTAATTTCAACATCATCAGTAAGTTAACGTCCACTATTGGATAAAGGCCACCTCCAGATTTCTACAGCACTTAATAGTCTTCAGCTATCCTACACACAATTCTTTTTCATTTTATCTAATATCATCCACCCACCTTCCATTAGGTCACACTCAGTCTTTTCTTACATTCTGGAATACTTCCACGAACCATCTGTCATCCATTCATCTGGCTATATGTGATGCCTGCCTGTCTTTTCACATTGTATGTCATTCTTTCATGGAATATAAATAATTAAAGGTAAAAACTCAATAAATAGGTGAGGTACTAAGTCATTGTTAGTCACACAGATGAGATAGAGAGTTCCGATAGCTTTCACATGAATCTTTCTTTAGAGCTACAAATATGTATGAAAACGTTTCGTGACCAGCTCTGTTTACAAGAAAGTACTTTATTTCCATATCTAAGCTTACACACTGTAGAATTTGCTATTGACTGCTAGCCTCTGTGGGTGAATTCATAACACACAATACTTGAATCACAAAAAAAGCTGATGAGCATGCACTCAGTCATGCTGCAGACTTGCTTTGCCTATTTTGGTCATGGAGATCATGAGCTCTTTCACTGAAAAGACTGTTGCTTTGTCTCAGGGTCATAACCATATGACCAATTTAATCATCCATGTGATGGCACACTAATGAAGATCTTGGTAGATTCTGATGTGGAGTTAGTTCTGTTCCTGGGTCAGCAGGCTGGGCACAAACTAGGCAGCAGTATATTCTGAAAAATGGTGGGTGAGAATTGCCTTCATTGTTCAGTATAACACAATAGCACAAATGTTGTAGAATGAGCTAGTATCAAACCTTATTTATATCCCCTTGTACAGAGCGCACCCCCCCCCCCCCCCCCGCCCCCCCCACACACACACACACAAACACACACACACATCTGTATGGATACTACATTGTCCTGACTAACTTATCCCAGTGCTGTAGCTCAACTTGGATGGCAATTCTGTCTGATAGAGTGGGCAAGAGGAGAAAGGAGACAGTGCGCAGTCACATGGAAAAGTAGATTGGGAAGGGGAGGTAAAACAGAGAAAGATGGATTAAAGGATTGGTGGAGGGACCAATCCCATTTACGTAATTCATCTACGTAATTCAAAGACGTTGGTATTGGGATTAGGGGGTGAAGGATTCAGATGGAACAGGTTATGAAGCAGCCACTGAAATCAAGTATGTTGTCCTCAGTACCATATTCTGCCATTCTATGGTTAGCTCTGTTCTTGGGCACAGTTTACTGGTGGCCATTCATTCAGGTGGACAACTGGTTGGTGCTCATACCCACATAAAATGCTGTGTAGGAATTACTGAATTACTGCTATATGATTTAACAGCTCCCACTGGTGGCCTTGCTTCTAATAGGATAAAATAAGCCTGAGATGACAGGACTGGAGTAGGATGTGCTGGATAGATGTATCGGACATGAAGATCTTTCACAGAAGTATGAGCCATGGAGCAAGGAGTTAGGACTACCTATATTTTATTTTCATTACAGTCACACTTACATGTAGTAGTACTAGCAGTAGTAGCAGTATAATAGTAGTAGTTGTTGCTACTGTACTACTACGTATCCATGGATTACTTTTATAAGGATACTGGATGTGTCATGGTATCACAGGTTGAGAACAGGAGAAAACATAATTCATATGTGCAAGCATTCACTACCTTTACAGTCTAGTTTGACAATGATGGGACAGATGGTCAGTAATGCCAAAGTACTTTAGGGGAACCATGAAAATCTTAAACCAGATTCAAATTCAGATTCTTTATTCACCATTGACCACCTGAGGTGGAGTAGGCAATTTACATAGGTATCATATAACATTTTCCTTGAATAGTACCTTAAAGCTAAATGAGCATTGCAAATAGTGTCCACAGATGATAACATACACCATAACATAAGTTAAATACATTCAGAGACATCACATAATGAAATCCTTAAAAATTAATGTCAATTGATTTTATATTCATAAATTCTGTTATATTGTAAAAAGGATTGATTAGTAACCAGTTTAGTAGCTTGCTCCTGAAGCTACTTATGTGAGCTGACTGACAAGAAAATGGAAGTTCATTAAACATTTTTATACTATTGATTAGATGGGAACTCCCCGTTCTTGTCAACCTGTGCCTAGGTATGTCTAATTTTGTTTTGCCTCTGGTATTATGGTGGTGTTTGTTTTCCCTCATTTCAAAATCTGCTATATTGTTTTTTGCATACAATGCTGAGGCGTATATATAAAGACTAATAACTGTCAATATATCCAGCTGAATGAACACTGGCCGGCAGTGCTCTGCTCTACCAGAATTGCTCATTGCCTGTATCACTTTCTTCTGAATTTTTGGAACTTCAGTGATGTGAAGAGAGTGTCCCCATATCAGTAGTCCATACTCTATATGTGACTGAAAGAGTCCAAAATAAATAACTCTTAAATATCCTATTGTCACCAGACTTCTCAGTTTCCACATTAAATATGTAACTTGAGACAATTTTGTGCAGGTATGGTTGATGTGTGTTTCCCACATTAACTTAGAGTCTACATGAATTCCTAGAATTTTAACTGCTTTCACCTCTATCTCTTTTGACAATCCTAGTATAAGCTGTTGGTTTTTATCAGAATTGCAAAGTAGTGTATTTGATGGGAACCAATTTAGTGCTGCTTCCAGGCCATCTTGCATCATATCTTGCACACTGAGCAAGCAAAGTTGTGTCATCAGCATAACAAATAACAGTATTGGGGATACAATGGGGAAAATCATTGACTGCAATTATAAAAAAGAAGGGCCCAAGGACAGATCTTTGTGGGACTCCTGTCTTAACTTTCTAGCAATTGTGAGTCTTTGTTTCTGACAGAGGCAAAATGCTTCCTATTGTTTAGGTATGATTCAATTACTGCCAATGCAGAGTTTTGAACACCATTGAATTTGAGTTTAGCAAGTAATATATCATGAGAAATGCAGTCAAATGCCTTAATTAAATCACATGAAAGGAGTGAGGCTTTATTTTTATTCTCGAAGGCTGTTATTACTTCATTCACAATTGAAAGAAGAGCAATGGTGGTATTTCTTCCCTTGCGGAAACCAAATTGACTATTAGAGAGTAAGTTATGTGACTCAAATTAGTGGTTTAGTTGGTTATAAATAAGAGATTCAAATATTTTCGAGAAAATGGGAACTATTGAAACTGGTTGTTAATTTTTGAGATCACGTTTGTCCCCTTTTTTATACACTGGGATAACTTTCAATATTTTTAGAGTTGTAGGATAGACTCCAAACTCTAGACATCTATTAAACAGGAAAGCCAATGGTTCACTAATTATATGCACTGGTTTTTTAATTATGTAATTGGACAACCAAGAGTAGTCCATGCTCTTGGAGTTTGAGAACTTTGCCACTACCTTTGTAATCTCAGTGGGTGCGATTGTCCTCCATTTAAAGGTATTGTTTGCAGGTTGTTGTTGCTTAAGTAGATCACTTGCATTAGTGTTTGTTGTTTCAATTTTGTTCCTAATATCACATACAGAGTCCATGAAAAAAATGGGGGGGGGATTGGGTATATGGGGATACAGCATAAGAAATCTATTTGCAGACTATGTCGGGGTGATAGTGCCTGTCTTTGGAGGCCTTTGTCAGATCTTCAACATACTGGGAAAGGTAGCTGCCATCATTGCAGATACGCTTTCCACAGGTGGCTAGATTGTATGGAAGGGAAGGATTCCTCTAGATGGCCCACAAACAAGGAAGGTGTCATGTAGGTGCTCATGGTTATGCCATTGATTTGTTTGTATATCTTCCCTTCAAAGGACAAGTAATTGTGTATTAGAATATAGTTAGTAAGCTGTATGAATAGCTGGTTATTGTGCTCCCACTGATAAAATTTTGGCCCTCATTGACCAAAATCTAGTCTCTCACATCAAAGATACCAACCACATCCTTCAATGACTCTCCACTGTTCGCAACCCTTTACCTCCTGGATACCTAATTGTGAGTGGTGATGCCACTTCCCTACATACCAACATCACTCATGCCCATGATCTTGCCACTGTTGAACACTACCGTTACCACCATCCTTCAAACTCCAAACCCACTACTCATTCCTCATCCAACTTAATAACTAATTCTAACACACAAATACTTCTCCTTTGAAGGGAAGGTACACAAACAAAACTGTAGCACAGCCATGGGCACCTGCAAGGCCTCCTCCTATGTCAATCTGTTTATGGCTCATCTAGAGGAAACCTTCCTAGACTCCCAAAACTACAAACCCTGGATCTGGTTCAGGTCCACTGAGCAATATCTTCATGATTTGAGCCAGGACAACCTTCATTCCTTCACAACCTAAACACTTTCTCTCTTATCCAATTCATTTGGTCCTTCTCAATCCAATGTGCCTCCTTCCTGGATGTTGATCTCCTCTTCTCTGAGGGCTTCATCCAACCCTCTGCCTACATGTTGGTATGACTAACAGCCAGCTATCCACCAGGATGAATTGCCATCACCAAACTGTGGCCAAGAGCAAAGTGGATAACCATGTTGCACAACATGCAGCTGAACATAACATTCTTCATTTCAATGGATGCATCATAACTTGGGCGTCCTCCCCTCAGCCACCATCTTTGGTGAATTGCGCAGATGTGAGTTATCCTTACAACACTTCTCTGCACCCAGAATCATCCCAGCCTCAACCTACAGTAATCTTCTGTCTCTACACCAATACCCAGTCCCTAGGCAGAGAAAATCCCCAACCTGGCCAGGAATCAAACCCGGGATGCCATGATCCAGAGGCAGCAATGCTAGTCACTAGACTACGAGCTACGGACTGTATGCAGAGAGATGTAAAGCAAGTACAACATGCAGGTAATGCAAACATAAGGGCTGTGCTGTTTGTGAGTGTAAACTAACATCAATGTCTAAAGCATTCTTATGTAAGATGATTAAACTTCTTCTTATGTAACATGATTAAACTTCAAAAGCTTAAATAATAAGAAACCTAGCTAGACAGTATGAAGATAAAAGAAAAAAAACACTGTTTCTAATCAAAGCAAAAAGTGTGTGGTTACATAAACTAGAAAATATCTTTTTGAACATTACGTGTATGGACAGCTATTGCAAATGTAAGCACATGCAAATGCTGAGAAAGATCCAGAGGCAGCAACGCTAGCCACTAGACCATGAGCTGTGGGCATACAGTGTGGCACTACACTGAGGTGCGTGGCAGATGATACCAATCCCTGGCCTCAGACTACTGCATGAGATGATGGAGGGGTTTTGTGTTCCAGCAGTTTTGTTTTCCAGGCAACTAGATGTGTTGTTATCCAGTCATAGATAGGTCACTAGGTTTAGAGTTTAATGTGTGGAAGTTGTGGAACAAAATTAGGAGACTGAAGGAGATGTTTTCAGTGATCTAACAGTCAGTAGTTAGTAGTGGGAGGCTGAGAGAAGTCTCAAAGGATCACAAGAAATTCATTGGAGCATAAATATGATCAAAGGAGCAGATGCAGATGGTGATCAGAGTGGTGCTGCATGAATCAAGGAAAGCGAAGAGGGGTGTGGGTAGCCACTAAGGTAGATTACTGAAAGCTATATTCTGGACAGCAGATGTAAGCAACATAAGCCAACTCAACAAAGCAGTAGAAGCTTCAAGCTGGTTCGTGAAGACAAATAAAGTAACTGTAGAGTGGCAATCCACACAGATTGCATTTGGTTTGTTAAAAAACCCATACATGCTTCCACAGCTGCCTAAGGAAATCATGGATTAGGCCAGGGCCTTAGCTAACACTCTGAACCAGGATTTGGACATGGCACAAAGACAGGGAAACATGAGTGAAATCAATAGATTTGCAGGGAGCCTTCCCTCAAGTGCTACATGGTCAGTTAATTCCCATTTTGCTGTTGGCAGAGTAGTATCTGGAAAAATTAAGGATGGTGCAAGGAGAATCACCACCAGAACTACATCTAGTAATAGAGCCAAGCAGCCATAACTTGCTGTTCTGTTACCGTGGTGTTAAAATGGGTGTAACAAAGGATAGTGCAAAGTTGTTACTGGTGGCTGACAAGCATGCTAAGAATACTGTATTTCAAAACAATCCATTGCATGTTGATACATTGGTAAGTGGATCTGAATCTAAAGCAGATGATGCTATTCAAGCAGAAGTTAAATATTTTTCATGTATGGTTAAAAATATTGTACATCTAATGTTCTGCAAGCAGAAAGGAAAAATAAAATTCTGAATAAAAGTTTCGTGTTACAGTTGATGTCTGCATTGGCACTTTTTAAGCAAATTGGGACCATATCAGATACTATCCTAATGCCTTTAGGCTTCCAATTCTGCTACCTGTTTCAGAAGAGAGATTTTAAAAACTGGAATTAACATTGTACAGCAACAAAATTCGGAAAATATGGCATATACACATCCTGTCTATGGCTTATAATCTTTCCAGTTACTGTAGATTTACCAATACTGATATCTCCAATCAAATACAACTGAGGTTTCCTTACCTGGTTCGAGTAACTATGTGTTACACAGTGCACTCTTATCCACTGAACTCAGCATCAGTTGGGAAATCTGTGCAAGTGAGAGAGGAAGGGGTGCTACTATTAGCAGAAAACAGGGATCAGCATTTCATGATGACTGAGGGTGAGCTCCAGCAATGTCAGATCAGGGTAGTCACCATATACCTAACTCAGGATTACAACAAGTGGGGGCATGTGCTTCATGCAACTCTTTAAGGATAAAAGGTTTGTGGATAAATGACCTTACACAAAAGGAGGTGACCAAATCAGTACCATGCTTTCAGAGAGCTGGTTTACATTGGATATACTCAGTGCTCAGTGACATGGGGTGGTTGCTAGTTGCTATGAGCAAGGAAATTCATGGTGACAAGACGTTTAGAATTGGGAGGTAGTGGACTATTAATCACTGGGATTATGTGTGAAATTACAGGACCCACATTTCATTTACCAGCTACTATGATTGGAGTTACTCTGTACTCATATTGCCCAGAGATGTAATTGCAACAGAGAACTAGGCCAGGGCAAGACCCAAAGGACTGGAACTTCTCTGTGGACGGGGGCAGTATAGTGCTGCTACCTAATTTTTGAGTAAAAATGATGTCTTCAGCAAAAATAATGAGAAGTAGTGTGGAAGCCACTGTGAAGCATTGCGTTAAAGGCCACAAACCAGTAGCTGTCAGTGTGGTGACATATGGGTCACAGTAATAGACATGCAAGAGGATTTCAAAGCCATGATAGCTAAGCACAGCATTAAACTGTAGCACACAAAGGTAATCATGTAGCCAACAGTAAAATGTCACCACACCAGGCAGGTCTTTAGCAAGAAGACTAGATGTCAGGTTCCAGTAAAACAAACATTTGCTAGAGGCATATAAATAACTCTGGATTTTGAGGCACGGATTATTTCCTCTCACTGGAAACCAGCAGGACCACCTCCATGCCAAAGCTACACCAGGCAATGAGACAACTGAGTACTCCCAGCAGTAGCCATGGGATCTACTGTCTGACTCCTACCTGAGGGCAGCGGGTTGAGCCCTGTACATAGCAGACACCACACATCGCCACCGCAGCTGCTTGCGGAGACATTCCCTGAACAGAACACCATCACAGCACATCATATTGTGCTACTGGCATCAACAGCTGTGGCATCCAAAGGCTGCTGGCCTCAGAAATGCAGGGTGCAGTTCAGCAGCTATGGGCAGAAGCCAATGCTTGTTCACAAACACCAGCCAGGAGCAACAGGCAGAGAGAAGTCTGACTCTCTATGTCTCTATGTCATGTGTTGAAGTCAATAAAAGTCATGCTTAATGATTAACAGTATTTCATCTGTGGACTTTGACCCCCCTCACCCACTCCACACCCTTCAGAGTGGGTCAGTCACTCTTTAGAGGTAACTCTTTGTAGGGAAGTGAAGTGGAACAGCCACAGATGCTCTGTTGTAGGTAAAGCAGGTGGTAGACAGGAGTTTGTTGGTAGAATACTAAGGAAATTCAATGTCTGAAAAGGTATCTACACATCTCTTGTGTGACCCATCCTAGAGTATTGCTCAAATGTGTGGGAACTGCACCAAGTAGGACTGTGGAGGGAGGAGGGTGGTATTAAGTGTATACAGAGAAGGGCAGCATGAATGGTCACAGGTTAGTTTGACCTGTGGGAGAGTTTCATGTATTGCTCCTGTGGGACTCATGAGGGCAAGATTAAATTAATTGTAGCACACACACTGAGGATTTAATGGTCATTTTTCTCATGCTCCATATGGGAATGGAACGAAAAGATGCCCTAGTAACTGGGTCAATAAGAAGTAGCCTCTGTCAAGCACTTTACAATGGTGTGCAAAATATAGATATAGATGTAGAATCTTATAAATAGAGTTAACAAAAATTATGCTTTATTGCAAAATATGTCCTAAATGATCTATATTGATGATCTGTCCAATACGCAATTATGAACAACACAAATGGCAGGCACAGTGAAACTGACTTGAGATTTGGTACATGGCTTAAATGTTTAACACATCAATGAGCTTACAACTTTCAGTGCTTTAGCATGTGTCAGAGTTTCATTCACTCTAGAATAACAACAAAATACTTAACAGTAACAAAGGTCTACTTCCAGTGGTCTTCAACACTAAGTGCTTAAATAGTGCTGTCCATGACATTTGGCATTTCATACATTTATTTACATTGTGATTCAACTTTGATAAATAGAGGCTCAGCCACTAATAACATTAATCTGCCATAAAAGCTTATTCCTGAATTCTTTTTTTATTTATGAATCTGACAGTACGAACTGAAACTTTGGAGCCATAAAAGGGGCTGATTGGAGGGACAAGTAAATTACCCCACCTTTCCTGCATGTTTTCTCCACTGTTGCATTCTACCCTAGCCTTCAGTGAGCAAAAGTTGGAAGCCTTCAGTCAAATAACATATTTGCTTCAACACCCACTCGTTGACCTACATTACTGTAGCAAGGTAACAGCTAGAGCTCCATGTGAGTGAGCTGCGTAGGTGACAACTGTCTGTAATGAGCACACTGTTGCCACATAAACCTGTTAGTGGAAGACACCTGTTCTGTGTTAGTCTTTTCTTTATGTCACTTCTTGGACAAAATGTCACTCAGACAAGAGCAAGCATTTACAGTCACAGGGTGATGGGAAGGCTTTTTCTCAAATACAGAACACAGGAACACAAAGGGTAGAAGAATTCATGTTGCTCTCCCACTTAATTCTTAAAGTCTTTCTTTTTTATTTCTTTTTTTTCCACTAAGTTTTTGTAGCCCTTTTATGCCTATGTCCTTGACAGTGATCTGTCCCCCATCCCATTGGTATAGCCCCAATCTAAAGCTTAGAAATTTTTAAGAGTTTGTTGCTCACATGCTCATCCTTGTCAAGAGCATTATGTTCCAACTTTGTGAATTCTTCTATGGCTGATTTTATACTTCTACCACTTTATAACCAAAATTGGGATTCACTTAAAGGTGCTATTTATTCATGTAATTCATTAATCTTACATGATTCATTCTATTATTATTATTATTGAGAAAGATGCCAGCAGTAAAATGGGCTTATAGCTTCTAAGTCTTCTGCACTACTTTTCTTTAGCAGAGGCAAAATTAATGTCTGGAAAGTTCTCCGATGTGAATGACTCATGTATTACATTTGTTAAGAGAGCTTATATGCTGTGTGTTCACTGTTTCAGAGCACAGATTGCCACTTCATCCAAGCCAGCTGATTGGACTACTTATTACCTTATCCATCTCCCTTTTCTGCTTTTTATTATACATTTGTCTGTTTCTCTCTGTTTTCTGTTTCATACCATCAGAATGCTTTTATTTATTCTCTGCACTGTATATTATTTTGTCATTAAATAACTTATTTTACAGCTTCAGCACCCTCCTGTAAATAAGTTTGTACCTGTCAAAGAAACTTAAGAACTATGGCTCATTATGACTCTTTATTGTATGGGCATGAGGTATGTGAGGGTCAGGGAAGACTTCATAGCAACTGCTATTATCCATTTGTTTTTGTGAAACATTGCTACTATAGGTGGTATTTTTACAAATCTCTTTTGTAAAGTTGAATTTAAATAATTTTGAGAACAAAGAAAATTTTGTATTTTTGTTGGTTTCTCTACACACATCACCCCAACTCTGTTTTGACTTATAACGAAGGTCTTTTATAGATGTGCAATTCAGTTTTTTGCCAGTACTTTCATTGTAAGGATTATATGATGCAGTTGTTCACAGTGGGGAACTTTGTGTCACTGAAGTAACAAGTGATTAATGAAATCAATCAGATGACATCCCACTATCATCATGTATGCAGGGACTTCAGAAAAGTTACATGTGTCTTCCCACTGCAAGACCATTGCATAACAAGAGTGGCACATTGTCAGAAGACAGTACATGTCCCTTGTTCTCTGCAGACACAGTTTTGTTGTGGTATGGATAACAGGCACGCCACAGTGTGCTGCAACTATAAACGTACTACAAATCTGAGGCAAGCAGGTCAGTTCAGTACTGTGAAATTCTGGAGGTAGGCAGTACACAATGTTGTGTCCAGCCATAATAGACTGGTGCCCACAAGTTTACCGAGGTCACACAGACAGGGATGATGCTGATCTGGAAGACCATATGTCACACCAAGCAATTTCCATCTTTTCTGAAAGCTGAAAGAACATCTGACTGAAAGAGATTTTTCAACAATGAGAATATTCACACAGTTGTTCTTAAGTGGCTCCTTGATCAAGGTGCAGATTTCTATTGTCGAGGAACTGAATGACTGGTAGAAAGTTGAAAGTTCTGACCACTTTTGACAGGGACTTAGTGAATTTTGTGGAAACTAGAATCATGTATCTGTGTCACATTTAAGTGTAGTGCAACATTCAAAAATGCTATAGTAATCTGTAAGTCCCTCGTATAATCTTAGATGAAAATTAAAACAGAACATTAGATAAAAACATTATTTCTCTGATGGCCAGTATAATATTGTCTATAATATACTGTTATATTGATAACTAATTATTGCATTTTTTTTGCAGGTAACAGATGAAACAATGGAAATCTTGAGGCACTTTGGCTATGTGTTTGAACAACGTGGCCTTGTTTCTGTGAAAGGTAAAGGTCAGTTGATGACATACTACCTGATTGGAAAAGAGGGACAAGATGGTGTGACAGCATCAAATACAGTTCAAAATGAAGGGGAACAGCCTCAGAATGAAGAGGCACAGCCACCACTTGAAGACAGTCAACAGCCACAAGAGCAGACTGACCTGCACAATAGAGCATCGCCAGCTGATGTATCTCCTCTTGTTACTGATGATTGTAGGTAAGGCCACTCTACACTGGCAAACTGAAGCATAGACAATCTACAGGGACCACATAGAGAAATGGCTGACATCTTTTACTATGTTGAACACTCATGTGTTATATTTAATGTGAAATGAATGTACTTATGAATGACTGAGATGAATCAGCATTATATGAGTAAAATCAGTATTTCTTATATTAGGTATTGATCAACAATCAGCCACAAATGAGGATAAGTGGTGCTAAATATTGTGAATCAGGCTGTACTGGTCATATGAGAGTTCCATGAAATTGCAAGACATGGAACGAAATTCATAAAACTCCACACTATATTTGCAATTCAGTAATCAACTTTGATAGTGTTAGAGGATTTTGTTGTACTCTGTTTGTAATTATAGAACAAAAATGCTGTTCTAAGCATGGGCCTAATGTGTTTTTGTACAAGGCAGTTTTATAGTACCTTCAAATTCTTTGTAGATAGATGATTCTTAGAAATTTAACTTTTAGTCTTTCTTTAACAAAGGCACATTAAAACGTGCTCACTTTTACTTATTGTATGCCATATTGACTTATAATAAGTAAAATTTTACATTTCTTTTAAATATGTGCTGTTTATTTATGAATACATGAACTGTTAAAAATAAAAATAAGAGTTAAGCATACTTGATGAACAACATGTGTATTCAATAATTGGCAGTTATTGAAAGCACTGAATCAGTACTATTTTATGCTATGTTGAAATATGTGATCAAAAGACATTACCTGTCACTAATATCTAAAACAGTGCTTAGCATCTTTTGTGAAAATCTGTTGTAGATTATATATTTGTCATTATAAAGACATTTCTGAACAGTACTGGTACTGGTAATTAATTGGATATGTGTTTCATTTGAGACTGATAAATTGTGTGTCGATAATGTATTTACACATAGATCGGATTACATACAGTTAATACATTTACTGTGTAACATGGGATGTTCTGTCTACAGCAGATTTTTCATCTATCATGCTTAGCTTACTTTCCTTAGAATAAGAGCAGATCTTACATCACGCTTACCACAGAGTGGAAATTAAATATAAGTTTACGTCATTTATGGTTCGTTATCATGATGTTACACTACTCAATCAAGAACCAAAAGACAATTTTACTTTTAGTATATATGTTAAAATAAGCCCCCATATACATAAGAATGTTGATTAGGAATTGGATCACAATGTAACACAAAACAGTTCTGATTGCTGCAGTACCCACAGTGGTGTATAAGTTTTTAATTTCATTTTTATTACGTGAATATTTCGAGAATTATATGAATCATCCATGTCTTAACTAGAAATTGGGTTGCCTGAGGCTCCTAGATAAGTAAGAGTATGGGTATTGCCACATACTGCAGTCATTTACAGTGCAAGTTCTTATCCAATTTTCATTGCAGAAAATGTAGCATTGAGGGACTGGACACGCTTTAGCTAAAGAATCCTTACTTGCGGCAAAAATCTGAACTAACAATATATGGTGGGAAGAACAGAAGGGGATGATGATGATGATGATGGTGATGGTGATGTTGGTTAGTGGAGCACTCAACATCATGGTCATCAGTGACAACAAATGGGGAAAGTCACTTGCAGAGAGCAATAGATTTAATGTGTATCTACTGCAGGGCTCATTCTGGCACACTATAATTACTACAGAATAATTATTTGCTGCACATCTTAAGTTTATAAATAGTATTCATTCAGGGTTACATGTGAGAAATGCATTGATGCTAGCAAGTTACCAACATGAAATATACAGTAGTGGGATTTCAGTACGTGTTAACAGTATTTTAAAACAGTGATTACCAGCAGCCCCTCAGTGGTTGTAGACTTCTATGTCAACAGGCACCAGGTCACTCACTCCTCAACTGTCAAGTTTTATCACTATTCATTCTACACACACCAAATTCAGCATAGCTTTTAAAGGATCTGCATGTAGTACCTTAAAGAAATAAATCTGATGTATTGAAGAAATAAACAAAGATGAGAACTACTGATGTCATCAGTAGTTTTTGAATGAAAAATCCATGAAAATAAATTTAAAAAGTACTGAAGTGGAATGAAAAATGGCTAGCCTTTGGGTATCAGAGTTTCCATATTAGGAATTTTAACATATAAAAAATTTTGCAGGTTAACAATGAACATAAACAAAATCCTTGGAACTGATCCACGTTGTTCACTGGAACACAATACCTGTCAAAAGCTGTGGCAGTCTATGCTACAGTATACAATTACCAGAAACTTCCCAAGGTGAGAGTGTGAGTTGCTAACTGCATAGTATTTTAATGAGTCTGATAGATTATTTATGCAATGCAGTTAAACAAGGGAATCCACAAGATGACCAAACAGATTTTAACTGAAAACAATATATCACTAGAATGATAAGTGGAGCTTAATCAAGATGTTTAACAAGGAACATGTTTATTTTTACCAAGCAAAGGTTCACTGATTGCAAAGAACTGAAAAACGGTCTGTTTTATGATGGTAATCCTAATGATTTAATTGATTTAGTTGTTATGACTGAGAAATAATAAAAACTATCCAGTCAGATTTGAATAAAAGTGATATGTCTAACAAGAAAAATTGCCCATTAAAATTACAACAATACATGTACTGCAAGATGGCCTAAACTACAAGTAATTCAGGTGGAAGAGCATTTGATATTCACTTCTATTTATTAATGTTGCCTGAAATACTACTCTTAACAACATGCAGAAAAGATGTATAAGAAAATAAAAACAATATTCTACATCTGAAAGGAGAAGCAGCTTAATCAAGGCCTATGGACAGTTTCCAAAACTAACATAAACATTTATGAGGACTGGTCCATGTAGCTCTGCATTTTTCTGTACTGAACTATCTTTATTCAACTTTTTGCAGCTGATCACTTAGAATAGTGAATGAAAAGCAAGCAACAGCAAACATCTGTTAAGTATTGGCTGTATCAATCTAAAGAAAATGCTGAATGTATAACTAAAGTAGATAGCAGATAAATGTGTCACAGCTGAAGTACAACAATTTAAATGACGGAGAGTTCTTGGATGAGAAGACATGTCATTGATTAATGAAGAATGAAAGGCTGCATAAGAAAGAGTGGGCTATGAACTGTAATAACAATAAGACCAGGACAGAAGGATCACAGAAAAATGCATCTTTCAAAACTGAAATTGTACTACATAGGCATCATGTGTTGAACTGTATTAACACTCTTTTCACTTTCTCTGTTGGCCCTTCCCCACATTCTTTTCCAATTTATATACTTCCATTTATCTCATTTTTAATTGTATACATTACCATATATGTACTATAAATATGAACACTCTCTTATTATGTCATGTGTGCCATCAGTTTGTTCAGCGGATATTCCAGAGAGAATTTAACTGTGAAAATTACTGAGAAAGTGAGCATTCACTGAAAGTAATAAGGTTGCTTCACAAGGCTCAATGTTTGCAGTCAAGTATGCCACATTTGTTTTGTGATTGTTGACTCTCTGGAGCTAAATGAGTTATTATGTCAAAAGGCTTTTTTATTTTATTTCATTAAAGTATCCTTGCCTGACTTACAGAAATACTGATGAGTAGATACAAAAAGCTGTTACATGTTTAGTGGATGGAATTTCTCAGTATTTCCCATTTTAATGGCCACTATGAAATATTCTGTTTAACAGCCTGAATAACCTGTATGAGGCTGTGTGAGAGTATTTCACAAAAGAGGATACCATAAAAGTTACTGAAATAGCATTCTAGATTATGAAAGTGGTAAAACTATTTTTGTACTTAAAATATAACATTTTACATACTATTTATTGATTGGTAAGATAAAACAGTACTGAAGCTGCTTAAGTTTCAGTTTCAGTGAATGACAAAGTACTTGGTGGATTGTACTTATTACATTCTTTTTACACAAGTAAACAGATTCTTGCCTGTGTTTGACAGCTTTTTATTTACTTTAGAACTCACAGTCAGTCCTTACTCTGTGTTTCAATATTTGATAGCAGTTAACAAGTTTGCTTGTGTGGCGATCATCTCCAGCAAGCACAGAAATAATCATTTAATAATATAGCTCAGTTTTGTCCAACTGAGAAATAAACCTTGTAAACAGACCACAGTCTGGATATTAATTAAACATTTCCAGATCTTAATATGAGCTTTGCATTTGTTGTGCAAACTTGATCATAAATTATTGTAGCCTTGCAAGAGTGAACTCTGTCTCATTTAGAAAGCAGCATCAAAATCAGTGTAAAATTCAGAGGAAGTCCAACATTGTAATTTAAGTTATTGGACTCTCACTGTTGATTGAATACTACAAAATGTACAAAAGTTACAATTTAATGATTTTATAGTTATCATTTTATGAATATTTACATAGTGACCATCTTAAATATCTCACTGTATATATATATTTTATAACATTTATTTTAAAATGTTTGACAGTTCTCACTGTGAAGTTACAGAATGAGTTTATCATACTGACTATGGCACTGCAGGGTATATAAATAGTAACATTATGATAACAGAGTATAGTAAAACTACAATGGAGAGATGGATAAACAACAATATCTTTGTTTTGATTTGTGTTATACAATTAAAAACAATTTTGTGTTAAGTACTGCAATTTACATACCGGTAGTAGTTCCTTGTTCATTTGTCACAATCAATCATATATGCTGAAATTTTGAGATGTCATATTCAACAAACATTTAGGTAAATGGATTTCCAGTATGCTGGAAATTACTTATGTAGGAAGACCTAGTATGAGAAATATCACAAATATCTGTTAACAATTACACAACAATTTAGGGATGTGGAAGCATCTAAAACTGGACAATATCCTACTTCCCAGGTTTATACAGGCTAAACGTGAGACATTTCTGTACTTGTTCATTATTCTACATTTCCAGCAATTCTTTCCCATCACTACTGTACTTAAGAACACGTCTTTTACAGGCAGTGAGAGTTCTATGTTGGTGCTAACTCTTCCTCAGTCTCTCATTCGTGTTATCTGTTCTATTGTTATTATTATTATTATTATTATTATTATTATTATTTGTCTTCTTAAAATCACTTCTTCACTGGTTGTTCAATGTACAGGTTGTTATGATGCTACAGGTTACTTATGACATTAATTTTCACTGGTGGTTTGTAAGTAAATCTTAAAATGCTCAAATATTGAATCAGAAACCTCACAATGTTATCTGTGGCATGCCCTGCAGAGAGGAAATCCACCTCAGTATTAGTTTTTTCATCTTGGGAAGCATGAATCATGGAGGTGTTTTATCAAAGGTCTACATGTATGTCTACATGATTACTCTGCAATTCACGCTTAATGGTTTGGCAGAGAGTTCACACAACCATTTTCAGACTATTGCTGAATGGCTCCACTGGCAAATAACACATGGGAAAGATAAACACCCAAACCTTTTAGTGTCAGCTCTGATTTATCTGATTTTATATCAATGGTAATTTTTCCTGTGTAGGAAGGAGTCAACAAAGTATTTTGACACACAGAGGAGAAAGTTGGTGATTGAAATTTCAGCAAAAGCTCTTGCTGCAATGAAAAATGGCTTTGTTTTAATTGTTACCATACCAGCTCACTAACTAGATCAATGACACTCTCTTCCCTACTTCATGATAATAGAAAATGTTCTGTCCTTCTTTGATGTACCATCTCCATTCTGTATAGTAGGAGACATCAGCACAGAAATTTACATTTCACCTATAACCTCCAGAAACTATATTTAAACATCCTTCTCACTTGCAGTCTAATGGTTTCTGATCCAGAAATATTGTGTCTATGGAAACTGGTGACACTAAAATATCAATTGGTATTTCAGTTTCTAGCTCTCTGAGCAGAAAGTAACAGGAAGTCTCTAAGTTTACTAAGCTAATCATTTTTACTTTAGTAATGATGGGAACACAGTGACTCAGTAAGTTAATCTATAGTATCTTGTGCAGACAGATCAGTGCACACTGAACTTTATAAAACAGCACCCTCAGTGCACTTGAAGTTTCAGCTATGACAGCTATTTAGGTAATTCCATATCATGTAATCCTAAAGCAACACAATCACATTTTAAACCATGAATATTTCTTGCCATATTAGTTTAATTATAAACCTATTGTTTGTCACTGTTCTCAATCTCACACTAATCACTTGAGGATAGCAGAACATACCATGATAAGTTGTTTACTAATGTAGTGTGATCTTGTGATGGTCAGATCCCTTTGTTGTTCTCAAAAAACCCCAGTTCACATCATAGCATCAGTCAATGAGTTGTTGATTGTGTTAAGTCTATAATAAATAATGTATCAGTAGTGCAAGGCAGATTTTCTAATTGCCTTATCAAGAATTTGTAAGCAGTTGGAGTCCTTGTTTTATTTCTCACTTTTGTTGCCGTCAGCAGAGTTACTAGCCACATATTCTGTTACTGGTTGTGTGCTTCATTATTGGCTAAGATTTGTTTAAGATTGACAAATCACAATGTAATCAAATAATGGAAGTTTTGGCCCTTCGTAAGCAGGTGAAAATCAGTTATTGACTCCTTTTACATTGGATTCCTCCAGTTATGAAATCTTTTCCATTTGGGTTATTGGATTTATTTAATCAAATTGACAATGGCCTATCACTTAACACATTCCATGATCATATGACTTTTTTCAAATATTTATTGTGCATCTTGGACCAGTATCACAATTTTTTTTTTCATAATAATGAGACATTCATATCCGATAATTACAAGATAGTCCGCCCCCAGTAGTTGAGTGGTCAGCATGACAGACTGTAAATCCTAAGGACCCAAGTCCGATTCCTGGCTGGGTTGGAGATTTTCTCCGCTCAGGGACTGGGTGTTGTGTTGTCCTAATCATCACCATTTCAGCCCCATCAAAGTGCAAGTCACCGAAGTGGTGTCAAATCGAAAGACTTGCACCAGGCGAGTCGTCTACCCAATGGGAGGCCCTCATCACACGACATATTACAAGATAAATTTCAGAAGCGTCCACAGCTCCAGAAAATGGGAAACAGAACCTCTGCTTTTTTATTTCACCAATGTTCACACTGAATAAAACAATTTGGCCACATTTTTTCAGTATACTCATTGTATTAATGAGCTTTTTCAAACAAAATACTTCAAATCTGCACGTTATTGGAAGTGCGTGAGACATAGCTTTAGCTGTACAAGAAACACAGGCAACTAATTTTTATTTATTCTGTTTTGTCTGTATATGTTTGAGTTTGATAAAATTATGACCTTACCCAGTGATTTTCTCCTGCTTTATCCAGACACACAAATTATATATGAACTACTGGTTCTTCACAGAAGGACTAAACAAGAAAACTGTATCACTCCAATAGCTAAATGGTTTTAAAATATCAATGTAATTCTTTCAACTTGTCTTGAATTCTGAGTTAAAATCTTTAGTATTCAATAGATTTGTAGCAATGTGCAGTTACATATGTTCAAGTTTACTGAGAAATGTGTATTTACTCAGAAAGGAACACTGTCATTTGCGTAGTACATTTCATACCTCTATACAATGTTTGAAAGGCCAATGGCAGCTGCTTCTAGTTCTGAACTAACAATACTATTATAACATAAGAATGACACAAGAAGACAATATAAGGTATCCAGAATCTGAATATAATGTAGCAGACAATGTGGATCAAATACCAAAACAGCTATAAAATGTTAATAACAAGTGCAAATGACTTGAAGCAGTACCAGTACATAATCACAACTGAAGAAGACTGAAAAATCAAACAACAATGGTGAAACATACAGACATTATATGGAGCCACAATGTTCCCAAAATATCATGAGACATTTTAATCAGCATTATCATTATTTAGCTATTATATTATATCATTACTACACATCTTTATGAATACTTTGATACAGTTATGAGCAATACTCCTTGCAATTAACTTTTTACTGACTTGTTTACTGCAAAGAGGTGAATAAAGTAATGATCAAATAGAATATGAGGAGAATATGAGAGTCATCTATGATGATATAAATAAAACATTTTAAACATCCTGGACATAAATAAAGTTACTTTGAGCTATTAAATCTTTCTTTGTCTCCAGTGTGAAATTTACTGAGGATGACCTAAAAACTTTTAACACTGTGATCATATTTCCTAAAATTATTTTATGACAAAAATGTAAAAAGTAAATATGTTTTTAAAACTTTTGTACAGTGTGAGAATATATTCTATAGACCTGTAGGTAGCTCAGTTAGAAGAGTAGTATGATGAAGTGTACAATGATCTATAATAATTTATAAGAAACTTTATACTGTGTAAATGAGATTGGTATATTAGTTCTGATGTTCCTGTAACTCTAGATTTTCATTGCAGTCACAGTGTATAGTTTTCCTGTAAGTTGTAAGTAAAATAACAACAGTTTCTCTAAGAAAAGATAAAAAAGGCACTGTAGTAAACTGATGTTAATGAATTGAAATATCTCTCTGTGAGCATAAATATTAATTTTTAACAGTAAATGTTAAATTCAGTGCTACTGTTGTGGTAGATCACCTAGACTGCAAAAGATTTTTATATAAAATTTAAAACATTCAGATGTGTTCAGTGTCAGTCTTGCTGTAGCAGAAGGTTTAAATGCTTGAGACAACATTCAAGATATTTGTTCAAATGGTTGTGATAGTATTTAGTTGCTTGTCAGAACAATATGTGATTTTCTAATATAAATTCTTCTTCTAAATTATTCTATTGATATTGTTTCCTGAATACATTCACTTCAGTTAGTTTGACATTGTGTCAGTGTATTCTATTCAAAATATAAATAGCATAGAAAATAATTTGCAGGACTGTAAAAATTTGTTTAGAGAATCAATATTTCTAGAATAATCAATCTTTTTGTTGCATATTTAAGTTACTTGTGGTATAATACACTTAGTCTTCAGAAATGATTGTATGATCTTTTCTTGGTGGTGCCATTCCCAATGTATTGATGTCATAAATGGTTAGACATTTCAAGAAATAAATTAAATATACAAGCAAGCAAATTTTTGTATGTAATACAGAAGCAAAGTGGCATTAGAGTGGTGATTGTGTACAGGTATACTTTATCTTCTCGGTTGATGCTTACTGAAGTTTTACATTGGTTAAGCTAAAAGAGAAAACCTAATAAATAGAATATGTATTATTTGTTATGTTTGCAAGGCTAGTGAGATGTCAATAAATGCATGTATCAATCATTTGTGTGTGCAAAGGGTCATTTAATTTGTTAATAAATTACAGTACAAGAGTTTAATAAAATTGTTGCTGACATGAATGTGTTTCTGTGATTTGTCACTACCCTTAAAGCATTGTATGGTACTGCACCCCATGGAATTTGAATCCCCACTAGACGTCATGGACATCAAAGACGCATAGAGGTCTCTGCACCATCGCGCCGTGAGCTGTGGTGGCGCGCGCCTCCTGGCCCGCGTTTAGAGTGAGGGCACCACAGTGTAACACATGGTTGCAGCGGCCAATAGCGGCATCCCTGATCGAGTACTTAAGTGCCTGCCTGTCGCTCAGCCTGCCAGTCTAACCTTGTGTACATCTCAGGACATATCACCTAGCATTAGACAGCGTATTTACTTTTGTGTTTTCTTTTCGAGTGAACGTGGTTGTCTTGTTTGGTTTTCTTGACTCTGTTGTCCATTCTTGTTGTTTTTGTAAGGTCCTTCATTGGTCGTGTCCATCCTCTTCCGTTGTGTAGTTGTTCGCGGACCGCTCCGCGGGTCCCACCGCGTTTCTGTCACTTCAACGCCGCGACTGTTCCAGTTGCCGCTACAACACATTGTGCTGGTGAAATCCAGATTGTTTTTACTTATGTGATATGATAACTATCAGCCCATTATCATTTGATGTTAAAAGCATTTGAATGATTGGAGTTGTATTTCACAGAAATTTTATAGTGAGTAAAGAATTTAGGAGTAATGGAGATCACTGTGTAGTTTCATGGCATGGGTGTGACAATGCAATGGAGAAGTCACTGTTAGCGTGAATGTAACTAAACTAGCCAATGGTGTGTTGACTACACACCACTGAGCTGAACCCCAGAAAAGGGAATGAATCTTGATGTGTGAGTCAATCTATTGGGAAGCAGACAGTCTGAACACCATGAAGAGAATGAGCATGGAGAAAAACACAACACACAACCAGTGTGAGCGACTATGGGAATAGAGAATTGTGCAAGATGAAGGCTTGGTTTCCAGGTGTTGAAATCAGCATTATAACTGCCAGACCTGGCTTATTGTCACCAGCAGGTAAAAACCAGGGCCAGTGGCTCTGCCTGTGCCACACTTTACATGCACCCACCATGACAGAATTTTTTACTACAAGGGCAATTCAGAAAGTAAGATCCGATAGGATGTGACATGAAAACCACAGTGAAAATTAAAATTGTTTTATTTGCAACAGTTTGCTGCACCTTTCAGCTACTCCTCTACATAAGCACCACTCCAATTTAAGTATCTGTCATACCATTGCATCAACTTTCCAAATCCTTGTCATAGAAGGCAGTTGCCTGTAGTTCCTGCCAGTTCTCTACACTGGTCTGCAGTTTGTTGTCTGTTCAAATATGTTGTCTTCATAGCCAACAGTTCACGTGAGCAGAGATGAATTTCAGGCGTAGCCAAGTCTGGACTGTGTAGTGGGTGATCACTCACCATCAAAAATGTTGCAGCAGCATCCTCATTGTCCTTGTGACTGAGAATTATCATGAAGAGGGAAATGCATGACAGGTAAAGTAAGTGGGATTGCATCAAATTAGGAAAAAACCTTGTAGTGGGCACCCATATTCTTTGGGAGACACAATTATTCTTGGCATTCTTAAGTGTTCACTGTGTGCTCAGAACCGAAAAGTGATGTGATTGACATGCATACTAGAGACCCTGGCCAATACACCTGTGCAAAGCATCATATGATTTTCACTGTTGTTTCCATTTCATTACTTACTGGACTATTTTTTTTCAAACAGAGTTTGTATTTGCTCTGATAATCATGCCAACTCCTCTGCATCCTTCTCAATGTCCACTGATGTTGATACTAATTCCTTCACTTCCGAAAGGTGATATAGGCCAGAAATGGGCTAGTTTGTGCCACGATCTCTATCACAAGACCAGAGAGGGCACTGAAGGCCCTGAAGCAGATGCCGCCAATACAACTTGCTCCGCCAGTTTGGCAATGTCTATGGCATCCAACTCGGGGTCAACAAATCCAAAACACCCCACTGCTGGTGCCCATGCAAAATTTCTGCCTGACTACATCCATTAACTGGGATCATCTGGTATGTAGCCAGAAAAATTGAAAGTGGATTGTGCAGACACAGACTTCTTCATTTGAGTTTGCATGTACAAAGCACTCCACATCAAAATTAGACAAAAAGTGAAATGAGGTGGCAGTCAGATGCTGGATTCTATAATAAGCACAAGAGTCTTCAAATTCTTACAACAAAAATTGCCAATCAGTTTTGGATATAAAGGTCCAGGGGGAGCCCTCAATAACAAAAATGACCAACAATGCATGAACAATTGCTGTCAATACCATGAAAGACAGTTTGGTGGTGTATGAGAAACATGACAAAGCATCAATCATCAACAACTGCATGCTTCCCCAAAATCAACAAGCACCCTGTCCCAGTGGTGCTCTGGCTTGACCAAACAGAAAACTGACACACTGTTGCAGCCTGGTTTTGTGCACAGGCTGTGCAAGCCCACACGAGATGCTCAATATTACAATTGATCACCAGCCAGTAGACATGACAACTTGCTAAAGCATTCATACAAATCATAGCTCAGTGTGATGCATGCAGCACACGGAGTATGCAAGGACATAATGCTGGAGGGATGAACAGTTGACAGCTTTGTTCCTCACTTGTAAGCATGAGGACCTGCTGGACAACTCAGGTTCAATCGCGTAGGAGAAAAATCATATGCCGCACCCAACCCACTATCTGGACAGCCAAAACAATTTTCCGGATAAGTGAGTGATTGGCTATGGCAACCATGACCTGCTGTGCTGTCAAAGGGAAACCCAGCAGAGTTTACTGCAAGGCATCATACAAGGCAGAAACGGGAACCTCCTGTCTGTCGAACTCTGGATCTGGTCCTGTCGGCAATCACGATAGAGCATCCGCATTTGTATGCTAAGTGTTGAACTGGTATAAAAGTCATAACAGTAATTACTTAGAAAGAATGCCTACCTCTACAATTGGTGAGCAGTCCTAGACGGTACCTCAGAACCATAGCCAAATAAGGAAAGTAGGAACTTGTGATCAGTGATGAGTAGGAACATCACCCCATACAAGAAAATGAAAAATGTTTTAATTCTGAAAATCATAGACAGTGTCTCCTTTTTCACCTGTGAATAATAACATTGCACTGCACAAATCGTCTTAAGGTTGTAAGAGATGGGGTGCTCAGTGCCATCCAGTTTTGAGTGTGAGGGGACTGCACCAATCACATATCCGCGCCATGTCGCAGGCAAGGTTTAAAGGTATACATGGTGTAAAAGAAGCCAGCCAGGCAGGGAGTGGAGCACAAACACCATTTCAGAGACTAAAAAGCCCATTGAAATCTTGCAGCTGACACACATTTGATGCCCATTGGAAAGTAAGAAGATGACACATGTGCATGGCCTGGGAAATGAACTTAGCATAATACGAAATCTTGCCTAAAAAGGACTGGAGCCCCCTCAGATTGCTTGTAGGAATGAGGCCATCATTGCTGAGCACATGGCCCACAAATGCACTATGGTACAGGGGGAAAGAACCATATTTTTCTATTTTCTTTAATGAAGGCCATTCTCCTGCAGGCATTGGAAAACTGCCTGCAGATTTCATAAAACCTCTTCTAGCATGCAGCCCATAACACAGATGTCATGACACTAGTTTATGCAATGAGGAATGTCCTAAATCAACTGCTCTACAGATTTTTGATAAATTCCAGGCAGAGATGCAGTTCCGAAAGGCAAGTGACTAATAATTCACAGACGAGGTATTGAGCACAAAGAAACTCAGAGAAGTGTCATCCAGTGGAAACTGCAATTATGCATTGCACAAGCTGATGCATGAGAAATACTGGTTCTCTGACAACTTCAACAGTAACTCTTCTGACCGTTGAACTGAATATGAATATGTGACACACTGTGCACTAACTGTTTAAAATCCTTGCAATGGCACATGCTGCCATCTGACTTCTGAATCACCATCGAAAAGGGGGCCCACTGACTCAACGAAATAGGAGAAATGATGCTGAGATCCTGCCAATACTACAGGTTGGCTTTGACCTCACTGCGCATCATGAGGGGGATGGAGCAGGGATAACAAAATTTAGGTATCGTCAATGGCACATGGGAGATGCGTGTCTCAAAAGTATTCTCAAATAGCTGACTGTACAATCATAATAAGGAGTCAAAATCTTGAAAGGTGATGACTGAGACAGTAAATGTAATTTGTCAAGTATTTGGAAGCCAAAAACAGAAAAGGTATCTAACCTAAAAATATTTCATTCCAGCTGTGAAATTACCACTAACAATGTAAGTGCCACTCTACATTCTTTTAAAGTATTGAGACTAACTATTGTCACCTCAAAGAAATGCATCGTTTACTATATGGCACAACTTAACATAGTGGCCATTGCAACACAGGGCAGCCAAACAGCCTGTGTGTACCTAAGTTAATTAGGCAGTTGGGGCAGCAGGACTGCTGGCTTACCCATTGAGTGAAGACAGTTGCAGAAGGAGAGTGACCAAAGAATGTGAAAATCATCATGAGCTGAGATTACGAAGCCTCAATTTATGCATCAAGCTTGATTAGTGCAAATATGGGTAGTGTTGTGACGTTGCTGCACTCAAGTCATAAATAATATCAACACACACTGGGGCAGCACAAAACAAGACTATCTGGCTCACCTCACAGGGCACCAGGAGTTGCATGTCTAGCTTTGCCACCTGCCAACTGCCACTGATGTAAGTTCATTGCACTCAGAAATCTTGGGGATTTTGGCTAAAAAAGGATTGGACATAGCCAATGACCTAGTTTGGACTTTGGCATTGATTTTTTAACCAGATGATCACATCCATAATTAGCATGTCCTCATATGAGGTAGTGTATTGGGGAAACTCAAAACCACATTTGTGCAGGAGTAATGGCCTGTGAACTTGTGGTGCTGGCTAAACTGTAACCATGCCATCATCACATGGGTTTGAAGATCAAATTACTGTGTGAGCGATTGAAAAATGTTCTCCAAATTTAAGTTTCTCAGTGTTGGTAGAGAGGTGCAAATTCTGTACTATCTCATATAATCTCAATAGAGAGGTGCAAATTCTGTACTACCTTGTATAATCCCATACTGCTGTAGAATAACAAGGCATCCTTATCAAGAGGACCAATGATGTGCCTTACTTTGCAGTGCAGCAAGAGCTGGCATGCATAATTCTCCCCCCTTTCTGTCAACTGATCGAAGCCAGCGGACAAGCATCAGGGGAGACACTTCTCTGCTTACAACTGGCTAGCTATCAGTGTGGCATGAGTAAAGAGCAATTCCACATTCTGTTTGAGCAGTTCCTGCACCTGCTCCTGCTGCAGCATTTGTTGCTGCTCCAGGAGGCATCACTGCTCCTCCCAGAACTGCAAAAATTCTGGGTCCATGGTGGCCATGGTTTAAAACCATGAAAAAAGCAAGAGCATCACATGTTTAAGAATGACTGATGTTGTTGCTTTAGTATTGGTGTAGGTGTGACATCACCTCAGAGCAGTCACTGTCAGCACAAATGTAACTACACTAGCTGACACTGAGTCATTTACATGGTAGGAAGTTGAGCCACTGAAGAGGGAACAAATCTCAATGTGTGAGTCAGTCTACAGAGGAGCACTGAGTCTGAACATTGTGTACAGAATGAGCATGGAGGACAAAACAACTCTTGACCAGAATGAGCAACTGACAACCAAGCTCATGGGAACAGAACACTATGTGAGGTGAAGGCCTGATCTGCAGGTGTAGAGATCACCTCTAGGACCGCCAGACCTGGTGTACTGCCAACAGAAGGTAAGTGCCTTGGTCAGAGGCTCAGCCAGTGTCACATTTCATACATATCCTCCATGACAGTGTTCTGTACTAGTCTGCTGCAATAACCATGGCAGCTCCTCTGCATCTGTTTCACTGTCCACTGGCAGGGTTCTGGATGATCAATAGATTTCTTCCAAAACCTAGCAATGTTTTCATTGTTTCATGTGTGTGCCTCTTGATGGTTCAACACCTTTGCTACTCAGTGAACAGTCTCATTTACTCCTAATTGTATTTACATTCTGCTGGAATTTTCCTATTATATAATTTTTAGTGATATTTATTCCACTTCCAGTTTCTTCTCACTTCTTTCTTGAACTGGGTGAGGTGGCAGAGCGGTTAGCACACTGGACTCACATTCAGGAGTATGATGGTTCAAACCTGTATCCAGCCATCCTGATTTAGGTTTTCCATGATTTCCCTAAATAGCTTCAGGCAAATTGGTTCTTTTAAAGGGCATGCCCGATTTCCTTCCTCATCCTTCTCTAGTCCAATGGGACCAATGGTCTCACTGTTTGGTTCCATTCCCTAAATCCCCCAACCAACCAATCCTTTTTGAACAGCTTACAGCATAGCAAACAATATTGCTGTGTTTGCATTCATGTAGCTTGTGTTCCTAAATTAAACAGTAAAGAGAATATGTAAAAAGGTCTTTTCAGGTAGTAGTTTTTCATGGTAAGAAAGGATAATTATGGGCAGCTTTCCCATTATTGTTCCAGAAATAAGATTCACAAACAGTTACAATATGAATACACACAGGAAAAATTATTCACGCCTTCAGACACATATAGACTACATTCTTAGCTGTTCCAGGTACAGGACATGTTTTTTGGTGCTGTACATTTTCACAATTTTGCCTGAGATAAATGGTTGCTGCATAAGTACCTTTGGTAAACCAACATAGAAGTTATAACAGAATCACTAAATACAAAAACCATGCAATTTGCATGTTTATTTATATGCAAAGCCCGACATCAGAATTTTAGTTTGTATGCCAGATTCATGTGCTGATTTGAAATTCTAGATTCATATTCTACATAATATTTCTTTGACTGAGTCAATATTCATTTATATTGTGACATATTGTGAAATTTTGAACATTTGCGAGTACCATAGTAAACTTGTATGGTTATCGTCAGTTGTGGGCTTAGCCTAAACCTATTTATGCTCCCTTAAAATTTTTGTGAGCAGTTGGCACATCCTCATTCAAAAAATCATTCTCTAATTTCACTGTCTGATTACATGAGAAACAGGTTACTTTTGAGAATTCTTGGACACTTGCAAGAATATATTTTTGGAAATTTTTGTAAGTTACAACAGTTGCGGATAGCTTATTGGGTATGAAATCAGCATTTTTTACCCACAGTTACTACAACAGAATAGATCAACCTGTATACCAACGCAAATACATGTACGTTTTTGAGAATTTTGAGAAGCTTTCATTGTCCTGTGCATAAACTAATTTATAGTGTTAAAAGAGTGTTTGTAATTTAATGGCTGCAGCAGCTATTGTAACAAACAAATTATGTTACATTTAGTTTTCCCTTTCAAGAGGAGTACATATTATCTATATTTATCATAAATTAATTCTATTTTCGAGCTTGCTAGTGACTATAATTAAACTCAAAAAGCTTTGGGAAACTAGTAGTTTTTATCAAGTTTTTATGTTACCTTAATAGAAATGTCATTTTGTGTGTTTGCTTCAGCCCTTGTAAGGAATCAGTAATTTTTTTAGCTCAACAGATTAAAAGATAGTCAACAGGCTTAGTTTCAAGTTATTTGTTCACTACCCTGTAAAACACTGCACCTGCCACAGTGCAGCCCCAGTATCAATACTGTTCTCGAACACAAGATTTAGCTGACATTCATAATCAGCTGAAAACTGCCCTGACTACTGTCAAACAATCAGCAGCTACTGTGAATCAGTGTAGTGGAAGAGCTCCCAAAAGTCACCTACCTGTGTACTGAAGATATCTGAAGTGCTCCCCTCCCCTGTGGATCCTGTCTCCTCTGCAGGAAGTATAGGATCTGTCACTATTCATCCTCTTGACTGTGAGCGGCATATCAATGGTAGATCTAAGCATCCTGTACAGGGTATAGAGGGACAGGAAAGGACTAACCAACAATAACCAACAAGTTTGAGGTGGTGCTGTTCACTGAAACTAAAACTGAGCCACTGGAATTTACTTCACCTGTTTTTGGGAAACCTGTTTTGTCCGGTGTCAAGAGGAGGCAAACATAGACTAAAACTGAGTCACTGGAACTTACTTCACCTGTTTTTGGGAAACCTGTTTTGTCCAGTGTCAAGAGGAGGCAAACATAGACATGTGGTGAATAATGGTACTCCTTACAGAAATGGCAGCTAGGGACAGGAAGGAACATCAGCTCCACTCAGTGTGTATGCCCGGGAAACTCATTCAACATGTTGGAGAGGCTATTACAGCAGCCATTGAGGGAACAGGGTGCAATCAACTGCAGATTGTGGCACATATTGGAACAAATTAAACCTGTCATCTGGGCTCTGAGGTCATACTTGGTTCATTCCAGTGACTGGCAGAGAATGCCATGAAGACCAGCCTTGTACATAGAGTTTTATCAAAGCTCATAATTTGCAACATGGTTCCCAGAACAGATCATGGCCCATGGTTCCAAGTCAAGTGAAAGGACTGAACCACAGACATCAAAGGTTCCATGACAAAGTAGGCTGCAACTTCCCACACTTGTTTCACAGCACTGAGAACTGTGGAGTCCCCGTAACTGGGTCAGGGGTGCATAACACATCAGATGGTCCTACCCAGGTAGATGACTGTGTGTGTGGTGCACATAATGGTGTTTTAGATTAGGTGACTCTCTATACATTGCAGACAATGACAGATGTAGGGGAAGTATAAGAGCAAGGTTCAAAAGAATACCCCCTACATGTGGGAGTAGCAAAATCCTAGTAGTTAACTGTTAAAGCATTCACAACAAAGTGCCAGGGTTTGAAGCACTCCTGAAAAGCAGTGAAGCTCACGTAATACAAGGTACAGAAAGCTAGTTGAAAACTGAAATTGATAGCAGTGAGATTTTTGGAGGAAATTTATGCATTTTTGAAAGGCTAGGCTAATGGGAAATGGAGGTGGTGTATTTGTCTCATTGTTGTTGTTGTTGTGGTCTTCAGTCCTGAGACTGGTTTGATGCAGCTCTCCATGCTACTCTGTCCTGTGCAAGCTTCTTCATTTCCCAGTACTTAATGCAACCTACATCCTTCTGAATCTGCTTAATGTATTCATCTCTTGGTCTCCCTCCACGATTTGTACCCTCCATGCTGCCCTCCAATGCTAAATTTGTGATCCCTTGATGCCTCAGAACATGCCCTACCAACCAGTCCCTTCTTCTTGTCAAGTTGTGCCACAAACTCCTCTTCGGTTCGATTCCCGGCGGGGTCAGGGATTTTCACCTGCCTTGAGATGACTGGGTGTTTGTGTTGTCCTCATAATTTCATCATCATCCAGGAAAGTGGCGAAATTGGACTGAGCAAAGGTTGGGAGATTGTACGGGCGCTGATAACCACGCAGTTGAGTGCCCCACAAACCAAACATCATCAAACTCCTCTTCTCCCCAAGTCTATTCAATACCTCCTCATTAGTTACGTGATCTACCCATCTAATCTTCAGCATTCTTCTGTAGCACCACATTTTGAAAGCTTCTATTCTCTTCTTGTCCGAACTATTTATCGTCCATGTTTCACTTCCATACATGGCTACACTCCATACAAATACTTTCAGAAATGACTTCCTGACACTTAAATCTGTACTCGATGTTAACAAATTTCTCTTCTTCAGAAACGCTTTCCTTTCCATTGCCAGTCTACATATTATATCCTCTCTACTTCAACCATCATCAGTTATTTTGCTCCCCAAATAGCAAAACTCCTTTACTACTTTAAGTGTCTCATTTCCTAATCTAATTCCCTCAACATCACCTGACTTAATTCGACTACATTCCATTATCCTCGTTTTGCTTTTGTTGACATTCATCTTATATCCTCCTTTCAAGACACTGGCCATTCCATTCAACTGCTCTTCCAACTCCTTTGCTATCTCTGAGAGAATTACAATGTCATTGGCGAACCTCAAATTTTTAATTTCTTCTCCATGGATTTTAATGCCTACTCTGAATTTTTCTTTTGTTTCCTTTACTGCTTGCTCAATATACAGATTGAATAACATCAGGGAGAGGCTACAACCCTGTCTGACTCCCTTCCCAACCACTGCTTCCCTTTCATGCCCCTTGACTCTTATAACTGCCATCTGCTTTCCGTACAAATTGTAAATAGCCTTTCGTTCCCTGTATTTTACCCCTGCCACCTTTAAAATTTGAAAGAGAGTATTCCAGTCAACATTGACAAAAGCTTTCTCTAAGTCTACAAATGCTAGAAACATAGGTTTGCCTTTGCTTAATCTTTCTTCTAAGATGAGGCGTAAGGTCAGTATTGCCTCACGTGTTCCAACATTTCTACAGAATCCAAACTGATCTTCCCCGAGGTCGGCTTCTACCAGTTTTTCCATTCGTCTGTAAATAATTCGCGTTAGTATTTTGCAGCTGTGACTTATTAAACTGATAGTTTGGTAATTTTCACATCTGTCAACACCTGTCTCAGTAGACAAGAAACTCAGATCCACTGAGACACAAACTGAAGCTGCATGTGAGATTGAGCAAGCAAGACACAGTATCAGGGATGGGAAAAAAACTATAAAAATTTTTGTGGTGGTCATATAAAGACATATTGTGAAACATTACTAAAGGCCTTCTCTGAAAACTACCTAGAAAGGACAGTTCAGAGCCCTGCTCATGATGGAAATACATTAGACTTAATTGCAACAAACAAACCTGATGTTTTTGAGGATATCCAGATGAAAGTGGTCCGAGTGACCATAATGCAGATGTGGCAACAATGATTACCAAATTACAAAGTACAACCAAAGCAAATAGAAAACTATGTATGTTCAGCAACTAGATGAAATGCAGTAGTGTCATCTGTCACTGAGATGCTTGAAACTTTCAACACAGGACAGAAGCATTTAAAGGAATCATGGCTCAAGTATAAAAGAATAGTTGACTGTACATTGGAGAGATATGTATCAAGAAGAGCAGTTCATAATGGAAGGGACCCTCCATATGTACAGTAACTGTAAAGAAATTTTAAAGAAACAGAGACTATTGCATAATACAGGTAAATCAAAGCATAGGACTAAACATAGAGAAATGGTGAATGAAATGTGTTTGGGCTGTCAAGAGAGTGGTGTGTAAGGTCTTCAATATAAAGATCATAGCAGAGTATTGTCAAATGATCTTTGACAAAACCCAATGAAATTCTGGTTATATGAAAAGTGTGTTAGTGGCATCAAAGCTAGTGTCCAGTCACTTACAGAGAGGAACTGAAACTGAGGGTAGCAAAACAAAAGCTGAAATACTTAATTCCATTTTCAAATGTTCCTTTACAAGGGGAACCCAGGAGAACTGCCTCAATTTAATCCTCATGCCACTGAAAATGTGAGTGAAGCACGTCTTCGCATTAGCGGTGATGAGAAAGAGCTGAAATTGTTAAAACTAGACAAAGCTCCAGGACACAATGGAATCCCTATGAGATTCTATTTTGAACATACAGCTGAGTTAGCCCTTCTTCTAACTACAGTTTGTCATATATCCCTCAAGCAAAAAAAAACTGTGCCTAGTAACTGGAAGAAAGCACACCCGTTTCCATAATGGTAGTAGAAGTAATCCATAAAACTACCTTCCAATATCCTTAACATTGATTTGTTGTAGAATCTTAGAACATATTATCGGCTCAAATACAATGGGGTATCTCAAACAGAATAACCTCCATCATACCAATCAGCATTAATTCCATAAACATCAATCATGCACAACTCATCTCGTACTGTCCTCGCATGATATACTGAAAGCTTTGGACCAAGGCAGTCAGTTAGATGAAGTATTTCTTGATTTCTGAAAAGCATCTGACTCAGTAGGCCAATACCTTCGCACAGTGGTAGCACCAGTTTGGTGACCGTCTGGTCTGCCGAGCGCTGTTGGAAAGCAGCATGCACTCAGCCCTCATGAGGCCAATCAAGGAGCTACTTGATGGGGAAGCACCAGCTTTGGTCAAGAAAACCGACAATGGCTAGGAGAGTGGTGTACTGACCACAAGCCCTCCATCCGCATTCACTGATACACGTGGGCTGAGAATGACACGGCAACCTGTCAGTAGTGTTGGGCATTCAAGGTCTGTTCGGATGGAGACTAGTTTAGTTTATTTGACTCAGTACCATATTTACTCTCATTATCAAAACAACTATAATAAGGGGGTAGGAAGCGATATTTGTTATTGGATAGAGGATTTTTTTGTAGGGAGGATGCAGAATGTTATCTTGAATGGAGAGTCATTGTCAGAAGTAGAAGTAATTTCAGGTGTGCTCCAGGGAAGTGTGTTGGGACCCTTGCTGTTCATGCTGTATCTTAATGACCTTGCAGACAATATTAATAGTAATATCAGACTTTTTGCAGATGATGTAGTTATCTATAATTAAGTACTATATGAAAGATGCTGAATAAATATTCAGTCAGATCTTGATCAAATTTAAAAATGGTGCAAAAATTGCAAACTTGCTTTAAATGTTCATAAATGTAAACTTGTGCAGTTTATAAAACAGAATAAAGAAACATACTGTCCTATGACTATAATATCAATGAGTCACAGTTGGAATTTTGCAGCTCCTACAAATAGTTGGGTATACCACCTTGTAGGGATACAAAATGGAATGACCAGATTGGCTCAGTCATAGGTAAAACAGGTGGTAGACTTTCGTTTATTGGTAGAATGTGTATCCGATGAAACATGGAGCCGCGTGTTGATGTAGTAATAAATCGCTCGGTAAACTATGAGTATTTAGCATCTACAAAGTGCATATCGTGTGATAAAATAGTAAAAAGTGGTATTAGAACATGCCCAGTGATGCATATGTGGTATCATCCACACTGCTTTGCAAAAGTAAATCTTGAAAACATGTTGTGTGCTTGTGGAACAAAGTGCAACGGTTATCTAGATGCGACTGGAATGTATTGTGAAAATCGCGAAACCAGTGTATTAGAAACACTGCAGAAAGAACTCCAAGCCACAAGACAACATGCTCTGCTACTGGAAAGCATGATCAAAAACCATTCTGAACCGCCACATAAGGAAAAAGTTCGAAATTTGTACAGTGATGTTGTTTTAAATATTTGTACTAACAAAAGAAATGACACTCCATTGAAGAAGAGTGAACATGGAAAATGTGAAACAGTAAACAAAAGTAAGAGTGAGCATGAAAAATGTGAAACAGTAAACAAAGGTAACCTACAAAGTGCTTCTGAACACCTCTCATGTAATTTAAATATGGTTAAGAAAAATGGCTGCAGTAAGTTGAAAACAAACACGAACATGAGTCAGCTTACAAATAACAAAAAACAGGTACTGTTACTTTCAGATAGTCATGGTAGGAACTGTGCAAAAATACTGAACGAAATTTCAACAACCAGCTATAAATTTTCATCTTTGATAAAGCCAAATGCTATATTCAAAGAAACAACATGCAATATACAAAACAAAACATCTAGTCTAGGACAATATGATTATGTTGCCGTCTTAGCTGGTTCAAACGATATTAATGGATCAAAACGTGGTTTTATGACATCACTAGATGAAACCATTGCAAAAACTAGTCACACACAAATAATTCTGTGCACAATACCATATAGATACAACATGCCAAATGAAAACTGCAAAATCTACCAAATGAACAGTTACTTGATGCAGAAGGCATCTTACAGTGAACACATCAGAGTTTTAGATGTAAATAGCTTCTTCCAATGGAAAGACTTCATTAGGCATGGGCTTCACTTACATAAAAATGGGAAAAAGAAACTGTGTGTTAATTTGATGAATGCCATCAAAAGTCCACTGGTAACAAGAAGTGCCATAAAACGTGTTACACCAGGGCGTCAAACATATTTGTGGTCCAATGAAGCTAATTCGGTGGACAATCTCAGAAGAATGAGCAATACTGCAGCTGAACCAACAACAACACCAGGAGCTGAAGAGCCAAGTGAATATGCAGTCAGGGTCATAAAGGACAACATCAGAAACAGTTTTAGAAGAGAAGAAGGTATCCACAGTCAGCACCAAGTCACCACCAACATCCTATGCAAAAATCTCATCAAGTGCCACAAATCAGTCAGCCCACAACATCCAAGTGGAAACGGCAAAAAATGTGCAGCCACACTCCAAATCAGTACCACTAGAAACTGTGACAAGATCTTCAACATGAAAACGCAGACCTCCAGCCTACAGCCAGGATTTTTTATGGGCAAGAACACCAATAGCTCCTGCTAACAGCAAACCAAAGGAAAACAGATGCAGAGCAAAATCTTCATGCACCAAACTACAAGAAAACCTGGTGAGTGGTGTCAAAAATCATTCCATTGGAAAACAGTCACTATTATCCTTTAAAATATTACACCATAATGTGCAGTCAATGTTTAATAAGTTACTAGGAATAGATCTCTTCAAAAAAACAAAGTCACACTTAGATGCTCTCTGTATTACTGAACACTGGTTAACAGAAGACAAAATTAAAAAGAAACGCCACTTGGCGAATTTACTCTAGCTGGTTATTCTTGTCGGAACAAAAGTAAGGGAGGTGTTACAGCAATCTATGTCAAAAATAATTTAAGATACAAAAGCCTCACAAAGTACAATAATATGCAAATAGATACAGACTTTGAATTCTCCTTAATTATCTTAACAGACTATAACCTATTGATACTGAATGTATATAGAGCCCCTGATGGGAACATCCAAACCTTAAAACACTCCCTTGAAGCACTACTCACAAAAATTAACTCACTAAACAAAAATCTATTAATAAGTGGAGATTTTAATATTGACTTCCTCACACCTGGAAAAAACAAAGATGAATTGTTGAATATTACAAATTCATTCAACCTATCCCCAACTGTAAACACACCAACCAGGATCACAAAAAATTCAAAAACAGCTCTAAATCAGATTTTTATAAACGCAGGCACACTACACCACTCAATCGAAGTCATCAGCACGGGTTACAGTGACCATGAAGCCCAAATACTAACGACGAATTTAAATTACATAGGACAATATCCCACAATAACTAAAATGCAAAGGCAATTTAATGATGATAATATAAGGCTTTTTAACTATCTGTTAAGGACTGAAAACTGGGCAGAGGTCTATAAAGAAAATGATGTAAACTACATATTTAATTCCTTCCATGAAACATTTCTCCACCACTTCAATACTGCATTTCCACTGAAATCCAGGAAAATCGGAAACAAACACACAAACTCATGGGTAACAAAAGGGATAAGGATTTCCAGCCAAAAAAAGCGTGACTTAAAAAATCACATGAAACACCTTGAAGCCTATGATCAATTTAGGTCATATTGTAAGACCTATTCTGCAATCTACAGAAAAGTAATCCAACAAGCAAAAAAATTATACAATGATAAATTTATAAAGGAATCTAACGATAAAATGAAAGGCTTGTGGACAGTTGTAAAAAATGAAACAAACAGTAAGCAGCATGTTATAAACAAAGCATTAAAACTAAACCTAAATGATGAAGTCACATCAGATCCCCAAAAAATAGTAAATGGTTTTAATGACTATTTTAGCAAAATAGCAGAAAACCTGATACAGAGCAACTGCCACAGATCAAATACTCAACACTAAACACTAATAGAAACCATACCAGTACAGGCATCAATGTTTCTTCACAAAGTCTCCAATACCGAAGTAAATCCTGAAAATCGTTTTGCATTCCATCAAAGGCAACATTAAAGTAGATACCTTGGCACACTATTGTTAAACATAGCTGAATGATTCCCCTCTAAAGAAAAAATAAATATTTTCTTCAGCTCACAATACCATGCGTAACTAGAATCTGTTAATAATAGGACTTGCCAGGAATTTGACTTGAAAAGGCAAGAAAGAAAGAAAGGGTCATATGGCATGTGTATATAGTGTGATGGTTTATTTGCATGATGAATGGAGAAAAGCAAACATGGAACCTGGCACCTATTCTTCGCAAATATTACCAAAGCATAGGGGGCCATCATGATTAATGTTTCTGTGTCACAGACAGACCACCACAACAGTGTTACATGCTCTCATTATGAGATATTGTGGAAAGGTTTGGAATTTAGTTCAGGATACTGGCACAAAATCTGGCGATCAGAAAATTAATTCTGTCATCTCTTCTCCCCTTGCCAGCCAAACTGTGGTGGTGAAAATTTGTTCCATCACAAGGATTCGAATGAACAATCTCCAAGTCTAGTGTCATCACACAAGTGTGCATTAATGTCTTAGGCTACAAAATTGGATACCATTATATATGATTAATATAAAAGCCTTCTTACTTTTATCAACATAATGTTCCACCACACACCCTACACTACTGACAAACACTGATGATCCAAAGCATTATTACCACCTGATTAACAGTATGCTGGTGTACTTACAGCAGTGGTTTTGCTTAGCATGGATTTACCAAGCCCTTAGTAGGTTTACATATGTATGTGGCAAAAGGTATCAATGCAGAAATCATGTTGTTTCTGTAAATTATGAACAAGTGTTTTGTGGATGTGGAACTCTTACCCAATAACATCCTAGATGTGTTCTGTCTGGCTCAGATTGGGTAAACTTGGTGTCCAATATGTCAACATTAGTTCACTATCAGGCTCCTCAAATCACTGTGGCATGATCCTGACCTGGCAACATGGACTTTATTCTTCTGTTGAAAGATGCCATCGACTCAACAATGAAATAAAGCATGAACAAATGTAGGACGTCACCAATAGTGTTTATGAAATGCACAGCTGTTATGGTGCCTCTGATTACTAACACAGATCCCATGGAAGCCAAGGTGAATGCACCCCATAGCATAATACTGTCCCCATTGCCTGGCATCTGTGTCTTGTTTCATGTTCTGAGCATCCATTTTCCAGGGTGATGGTGTATCAGGACACAACCATCAACCTGCTTTACAGAGCATTAAATCCTCTGACTTCTACATTCTCTGATGAGAAGTGGATGTCTAACAACTTGTCACCTACTTGTGGTCTCCCCATCCTTCAACTGCTTTTCTTAGGTACTCATGGCAGTAGTGGGTGAACAGCCAACCAAATTTGTTGTATATGAGATGCTCATTCCCAGCATCAGGCTATAACAATATGACGATTGTCAAAGTCACTCATATCAGTGGATTTCTCCATTTGTGAGTCACATTGCAGCTAGAATGATTTGCCATTCATCTCTGCTCCAATTAGATATTTGTCTTACCATGTCACATGCCTGGAACTCCACCAGGAGCATTCAGTCTTACAGTCAGCAGTGTTCACCAATAATCAGAGTCATGAATTGTCATGTATTTTTAGTCTTGTGTTCCTATCCAAACAAGTAGCACAGTAGTACAAACTGCACTTTGCACCCTCTTAGCGTATGAATACATAACTTAAGGAAAATAAAAACCATGCAGTGTTGCCTCATGTGGTGCTTCATCTGACCTACAAATATTATCTAGTTTTTTATATTCACACAATCACTACAAAGCTGGTAGCTCTGACCACAAATTGTCCATGCCAGTAACCCAATATTCTGCAGAACACAAGGGACCTTGTGTGCTGCTAACAAGGACACTGAGTACTCAAAACTTCTATCAATATTATTATCAGGAACCTAGATTTTTGTCTCATCACATTGGTCATTTGAATCCTTTCACCCAGCCTTCAAAAAACAGGATGTGGGAAGCAGTTTTCCTAAAATGTAGTTGGCCTTTTGCAATAAGTCTATTTTAAGTTACAGTAAGTTCTCCCTCATTTTGTTCTCCCCACATGAATAAAGTTATATCTTCAATTTTTTTTAGTTTCAATCTTCTTTCACATTTTTGCTTACTTTGTAACTTGCATCTCTTTCCTAGTAGAATTATATCTTCAATTTATTTCAACTCTACCATCTACCACTCACTTTTAGTTTTCTGGATTTTGAAATTTAGCTGTTGGGTCATTGTTGCATCTGAACACTTTTTGGATCAGGCTGCAGCACTTCCTCAACATCGTAACATATGAAGAGTCATATTTTATGTTATAGCAGTTCACGAAAATAGCAATTCCTTGGGAGTACAACAAACTGTATAGCAGTGTGCCGCAGACCAATACGCAAATTCTATCATTCTGAGAGTTAGGATGACTCTGAGAACTGTAGCAGAATGCATGCACCTGTGATTCAACTGGAGACTTATACACCAAGCTTTTCACATGAACCTCCTATACAAGTCTATTGTATAACAATGCTACGTTGGCTGCTTTACACACAGATGTGCCATTTGTCCAAAGTTCTTTAAATTCCAGCAGTCTCTATAATGTGTGAAGACCGTACTTGTTGCTTTTGCTGGAAATCTACAAAGATACAATAACTTTATTATGTTGGAGTACTATTTCTCATGTAGAAGCTAACTGTTCTTACCACTTAAATAGTTGAGTATTTGAAACTTGCATGAAACTCTTTGTTACTTAATTTTTTTTGTTACTTTTTTGTTTTTTGTTACTTAATTTTTAAGGAGAATATGGGCAGCACCTCAACTCTTGTGAGCTATGTGGTTTAAGCACTATACATGCTTCAGTTGGGCTTCCAGTTTCTGCTTACATAATTCAACTTTGGACAAGAGAGGATGAAGCACCCAGAATGAAATTCTCCCTCTGCAGTGAAATGTGCACTGATTTTAAATTTTCTGGCAGGTTAGATCAGCAATCTAAACCAAGACTAGAACTCAGGGCCTTTTCCTTTCACAAGGAAGTGCTCTACTGACTGAACTACTCAAGCATGAAGTCCCAAGTTAGAGTCTCAGCCCAGTACACAGTTTTAATCTGTCAGAAAACTTCATATCAGGGTACATTCTGTTGCAGAGTATAAATTTCATTCTGGAAACGTTCTCCAGGCTGCAGATAAGCCATGTCTGCAATATCCTTTCTTCCTGGAGTGCAAGTCCTGCAAGTTTTGTGGGAGAACTTCTGTGAAATTTTTTGTGTTGAAGATGAGATACTGGTGGAAGCTGGGAGGACAGGTTGTAAGTCATGCCTGGGTAGCTCAGTCAGTCAAGCATTCACCCACAAAAGGATTAGAGTCTTGAGGTGAAGTCCCAGCCCAGTGCACAATTTTAATATGCTAGAAAGTTTTAGGATGAAGTATAATTAAAATCTGGATTTCTAACAGAGTGCATACGGTAAAAATAACAGACTTCTCTACATAAAAGTATCAATGAAGTTACTGTGTTTATTGTCATCTATAAACCCCTCAGTCTTACAGGTAGCACATTAGCTATGCCACAGCCTCCTGGGGTTCCAGATCAGGGTGATATCTGTACAGCAATGCTGTTGAATGACATGTCAAATTCCTTGTTGTGCACAGTTGCTTTTATGAGTTTTCTTTTGTTGTTTGTTAGTTGGAAATCAACAAATACATATCCAACTTTTTGACAGTATTACATGATCATAATTTTGGTTTTTACATGGATCAGGAATAATGTATTCTGAATGTTTTCACAGCTTTGAGAGTTGCAGTAAGGAAATGCTTCTAAGATGTGACTATATCCTAGCAATAGAAAACAGTTTGTTCAACTTAAAACAGAAAGTGGTGTCTACAAATCAGAGATCACTTGCATAAAATATGGCATGCCCCATGGCTCGGTGTTGGGCCCCCTTCTGTTCTTGATCTATGTAAATGATATTAAATACTGTACTATAAATTCAAAAATTGTTCTGTATGCCGATGACATGTCCATTGTGTATAAAAAGGAATTATTTAATGAACTAGAGGCCGAGTGTAATAATGTGACAAAAGAAATTGTTCAGTTTTTTAATGAAAGGCACTTAAATGTAAGCACCAGTAAAACATGTTTGATGGAGTTTAAGACAAGTAGTTTGAATAATGAAATTAAATTATACATTGGCAACGAATTGGTAAAGAAAGAGTCTAGTGTACAATTCCTTGGCGTAACAATCCAAAGCAACCTGAAATGGGACACACATATTGACTCCCTAGCAACTAAGTTGTCAAAAAATATATTTGCAATCAGTACTATTAGCAAGTTCTGTAGATACACTGTAGCCCTAAGGACTGCATACCATGCTCTTTTCTCCTCTCACTTGAACTGTGGTATTAAAATTTGGGGGGCAAGAACCAAAGCTAATCTAGATAAGCTACTCATTCTTCAAAAAAGGGGTGTAAGAATAATCTGTGGAGTAAAATATAGGGAATCTTGTCGCAACTTGTTTCGAAAAACAGAGGTGTTAACTGTTATAAACACATACATTCTAAAAGTCATATTGCTTGTGAAAAGACTGCACCATTCAGAGTTCCACCAGTACAATAGTAGAAATAAAGAAAGATTTTACATTGGCAGCCACAGAACAGCACTTTACAAAAAGGGGCTTCAGTGCGCAGGTATAAAATTGGCTAATGCACTGCCTAGTGCAGAATGACTCTTCCTACAATTAAATTGAAACATCAGCTTAAGAATTTTTTAGTAAAACACCCTTTCTACACATTAGAAGAGTATCATACTTATATGAAGAACAACAAATGCTTTGAGAAATTATGTGAATAGAAGTCAGTAAACATCTTATTGTAATTTTGTTGTAAATTAATGACGTATTCAGAAGAATGTGTCTTGTGTATTGTACAAATAACTTTAATCATTATTGTTTCTTTGTACATATGCAGTGTACCATTCGATGTTGAATAAAGCTATTATTATCATTATTACTATTACTGTTATTATTATTATTATTATTATTATTATTATTATTATCCTGATTTCTAACTGATGAGAATAAATTATCAGCATAGCATACAGCTATTTCAAGAACAGCTTGAAAATTTTAAAAATACTATACAGTTTATATAAAGCATTTTGAAGTAGTTAAGCAAAGATGTTTCTTGGAACAATGACAGCAATAATCAACAATTTCCTATCAATAGGTACTTACTGAAATTTGGAGCGTGACCCAGTTTCTTTTGAATTTTATGTGAGTCTTGTACTCTCAGTGCTTCATCTCATTTGACTTCTGCTGTGACATAAGAGACACAACTTAAGGAATTGTAACAAAAGCAAACCAAAACTGGAAGAAATTAGATTACAGAATTTAAGGTTTTTGTGATGCAACAGGATTTACGTGCTGAAGTTCCCAAAAATTTAAAGGGGGGACGTACATGAAAATGCTAAAAAATGTCATTTTTTAAATTTATTTTCGTTTGTTAGCTCAACTCATTGGCAATAATCTCCCTAAATTTCACAAACCAAATTGCAACCTAAGTACCTTAAAAATTTAATGCCTATCAAGCTTGTCCTGGCACACCCACTTGGTTGAAGATGCTCTTCAGTTTTAGTTTCCGTATTACTTACAGAAACATTAAGATGGCTGTAAAATGCATATAGTATATTCTCTTTGTGCTGTTTATCATCTGTGACTGTTGGATATTGTCGCTGGAAACAAAAGACAACCACAATCTTTGTTTACAAAATCGTGAATACCAGTATTTATTTGCATTGTTTTGCTAACTTCGTTGTCGTATTTTGTTGTGTTTTTTAATAATGCCACGATGAAGAAAAGTTTTCAAAAAGATGTGCAAGAAGTGTGTACATGCTTTATTAAATTGCAGAGATGCTAATAATTTCGGTAATGGTGCCGAGTTGTCTGACAAGAATAGTGTTTTAAACTTGTGAACTCTTCTCCCAGCAGCTCAAGACAAGTTTTAAAATGTCAGTTTTACTGACAGTGGTGATGACTGTCAAAATTACACAGGATATCGGATAATTGACATTGGGTTGCTGTCTAGTGCAGTGAAATTAGCATGTGGTTCAGACAATCTGGAATTATTCGATGATGGTAACAGAGTGGGCATGGTGTGTAATGTACACATTTTATGCAAGGACTGTGATCCTGACACCTCATTTAAAACATCAAACTCAAATATATGGTATTATGAAGTGGATATGAGATTTTTATATGGTCTAAGATGTATTGGTGTAGGAAGAGGAGGAGGAAATATACTATGTGAAATTATGAATACGGCAGCACCATGTGCTAGATTTTCAATGGCAAATACTGAATTGGAGAAGGCACTTTTTTAAGTTTGTGAAGAAAATTTATCTGCAGCAACAGCAGAGGCAGTAACAGAGAATGACCCTTTGGATGATGAGAAGTGTGGAAGGAAATGAGGGCAATGAGTATAGATCTGGTGGCTTTTGAAGGACAGAACGACAATGAATGAGCATGTTAAACTTCAAAAGGCATTTTGTCAGAACTACTATTTACGTTATCCAGGTACATTTTTCTCCAAAACTAGAAAAGATGTGACTGTGATTTTTGGCATGTCTTTTGTATTATGTATAAGAAACATGTATACAGAGTGAATATTCAATATCATGTATGAATGCCAAGATATATAATTAAGAAGGTAGAATTTTGATGTGTATTTTATCAATTAAAAAATAATTAAACATAAAATTTTGTTAAATGTCAATAAATTGAAATGCTTCTGTGGGTTTCTTTATATGAATGTAGAGATTATTCTGCAAAATTTACAAGACAATTTCTTAGAAACTTTCTTAGTAAATGGTACTCATGTGAATCATAAGTTCAAAAATTTAAAAATTTCCAAACAATTTCAAAATTTCATTTAAAATTATAAAACATTTTCAGTAGATTCACTGAACTACTATTAACCATTCTACATAATTTCAGTTATTTAACTCAAAAATTGTGGATTTGGTAACAGGTTATATTTGTATCTGTATTTCATGTATGTCCCTCCTTAAAACACCTCAATATTGAGGACTGTCCTTGCAGTGGCAGGCCTCATACTGCACACACTCCAGACAATGTGCAGAGAGTTAACAAATTGGTGACTGCTGACAGACGCATCACAGTGAACAAATTATCAAGCTACATTGGGATAGGGGAAGGAAGTGTTTGCAGAAGACTGAAAATGTTGGCGTTTTAAAAGGTTTGTGCCCAGGTGGGTTCCCAGTATGTTGACAGTGGCTCACAAAGAAACAAGAAAAACGGTATGCAGCGAACTTTTGGAACAGTAAGAGAATGGTGGAGATGAATTTCTGGGAAGAATTGAGACATGTGATGAAACATGGCCCCATCATTTTTCATCAGAGACAAAGAGGCAATCAATGGAGTGGTATCATGCAAATTCACCTGCTGGAAAAGTTATGGCTACGGTGTTTTACGATTCCAAAGGACCCTTGGTTGTGGACATCATGCCAAGTGGAACCACCATAAATTCTGATGCATATGTGATCACACTGAAGAAACTTCAATCTTGACTGAGTTGTGTTCGACCACATCGGAAAAAAAAGCAGGATGTTTTGCTGTTGCTTGACAATACACAGCCACATGTCAGTCAAAAAACCATGGAAGCGATCACAAAACTCAGATGGGCAACCCTGAAACACCCGCCTTACAGTCCTGACCTGGCTCAATGTGACTATCACCTATTTGGAAAACTGAAAGACTCTCTTCGTGGAAGAAGGTTTGAAGATGATAACTCCCTTGTGCACGCTGCCAAACAGTGGCTCCAACAGTTTGGTCCAGAATTTTACATTGTGGGTATACAGGCGCTGGTCCCAAGATTGCATAAGGCAGTTGAGAGGGATGGAAATTATGTGGAGAAATGAAAATATTGTTCCTAAAGGATGTATCTTCACACTGTAAAACTTTCAAATACGTAGAATAAAAGATGGATTTAAAAAAAATCGTGTCCATTTCTTTTGAAGTGACTCTCGTAGTTACAACTGCATTGGAAAATAGAGAATTATTTAGGAGATTTTTTTTCATAAAATTTCTATTGTAGTTGTGGTCTTCAGGCAGAATACTGGTTTTATGTAGCTCTACATACTAGTCTGCCCTGTGCAAATCTCTGCATCAATTTTCAAGACAATATTGTCACGTAGAAGAAAGTGTAATTAGATGAATGACGAACTCTAACTTCACTTAACGAAGTTTTATTCACCACTTGTACATACAAGAGCACGGAGCGAACTGCCTCTGGCTAGAACACATACAAATATATACAGTTACAGAATAGTCCACTACAATGATTCTTGACATTTGTGGATGCTTCCAGAATGTACTAGAACCGAATATAGAAATTAAAATTCTACAGTTGAGCTAAGTTTTGAACTCACGACCCTCCATGCACTAGTGTAGTATCACAACCACTACACCACAGTGACTAGGCTACTCCGCTTCGTCTGCGACATTGCTGCCTCCTTAAGAGAACACCATCTCGGTGTTACGTCGTCCTAGTCTGGGAACAAATCATTGGTCCTGCATACTCTGACTCCCTATGACTTACGTCCGCCTTGGCAGTGGTCTTCTTAGAACTTCCTTTGCCGCTACACTCATCGTCACCTTTCCGCTTATTGCCTGTCACTGGAGCTTCGAATTTACCCTGGGTTGCACGATCCTTACAGTGCTTCATTCGAAGGACGTGGACCGTATCTCTGATCTTTCATTGTCTTGTATCGAGGTCGAAACCTTCAACTTCATAAGTAACATCAGACAACTGTTTTACAACCTTACAAGGTCCAAAGTAGCGCCTGAGGAGCCTCTCAGAGAGACCATTCTTCCGAACATGAGTGAGGATCCAGACGAGGTGACCAAGCTGGTAGACAACAGGGCGGTGGCTCGCGTCATACCTGCGGCGATCGTTTTCTTGAACCTGCAGCCTGCGGAATCGAGCCAACTGCCGAGCTTCCTCAGCTCTGGTTAACACCTGGCCGATGTAGTTGTCGTGCACATCAGGATGTAACAGAAACACAATGTCCATCGTCGTAGTCACCTCACGCCCATGCACCAGGAAAAATGGCTTAAATCATGTGGTGTCTTGTTTGGTGGTGATGTAGGCAAACGTCACGAAAGGTAGCACCTCATCGCCGGCCGCGGTGGTCTAGCGGTTCTGGCGCTGCAGTCCGGCACCGCAGGACTGCTACGGTCGCAGGTTCGAATCCTGCCTCGGGCATGGGTGTGTGTGATGTCCTTAGGTTAGTTAGGTTTAAGTAGTTCTAAGTTCTAGGGGACTTATGACCTAAGATGTTGAGTCCCATAGTGCTCAGAGCCATTTTGAACCATTTTAGCACCTCATCCTACTTGCTCTGCTCAACATTGACGAACATTGATAGCATGTCGGTCAAGGTCTTATTAAGGCATTCAGTAAGCCCGTTAGTTTGCGGATGGTAGGCAGTCGTCATGTGATGGGTAATGTTGAACCGACGGTTTAACTCTGTCACAAGATTGGATTGAAAAACTTTCCCTCGATCCGTAATTAACGATCTTGGGGCACAGTGTTTTAATACAATGTCTTCCACGATGAATTTGGCTACCTCGAATGCTTCGGCTGTTTTCATGACTTTTGTAATGGCGTAGTATGTCAGATTATCAGTGCAAACAATAATCCGTCTATTGCCACTAGCAGACGTTGTAAATCGTCCGGGGAGGTCAATCCCAACACGCTGGAAAGGCGTTTCGGCTGGTGAAATTGATATGAGTCGGCCAGGTGGCTTCTGAGGAACTGTATTTCTCCTCTGGCACACTCGCAGTGCGACACACAATGACAGACACTCCTAAATAAACCCGGCCAGAAAAATTTCTTACTGATCCTGCTGTATGTCTTAATAAATCATAATGTCCTGCCTCAGGTGTGTCATGGAATTTCTGTAGAACATCTAAGTGCATGTGTATAGGAATCAACTGGCGACAGTACTTTTCCGAAATGACTGAATATGATACTCCAGAGTCCACAAGAGCCTGGGCTGGTCGGCCATCCATGAGGATACCGACATAGTTTCCTATCATTTTTGTGCTGATCGACGGAGCAGGATTTTTCTCTTCGGCAGCCTCACCTCCAAGGAAGGTCGCACCCTTTAGTTTTCCAGGTTGCGGCGGCTAGGTGATCGGCTGCAGCTTCTAAACGGCGATGGAGACCTTGATCGGCGTGATGGGAAGCGTCCTCTCCAGTGGCAGGCTTGCGTCTATGGTGACCTGCGTCGTCCTGCATCCACATCTTCTTGTACATCTTCGCCGTCCCGGAGTTGGCGTCGGCTAAGATCGGTCTGCGGTCTTCTGGCGCAAGCGTCATCAAATATCCGCCGCCGTTCTCGACAACAGCGCACCACATGTCCCGGTCGTCCACAGTGGAAACATACTGGTTGGTTATCCTGGGTCCTCCAGACGTCAGTCTTCCTTGGTTCCCAAACAGGTTCCTCATGTGGAATTGTAGGAATGTAACTTCACCCGCGTCTAGAATTTTTCACCGTTTTAAAGGGAAATGAAGGACGAGAGATTGGGTTCAATGTCTGTTCCACTTCCTCCCTTATGACCGCTTGAAGCGTCTCGATTTTTTTGCTCGCTGTGCAATCCAAGTGCCTTCTAAACTTACTCTCTCACTATCTGACGAAGAACACTTGTAAAATCAGTTCTTTCCTCCATCACAGACATCGATACGACGTTTGGAAGCCGTTCAAACTTCTTACCTGTAATTTTTTTTGATGCATTGTCTCGATATACTGGCTCCATTTTATGAAGTTGTCTGCTGACGAAACTTCCTTCAGGAGTAGGGCTTGGTACATGTTCTCAGCAACACACTTCATGAGATGTGCAACCTTATCTTCCTCCTTCATTCTAGGATTCACTATTTTACACAGCTCCAAGACATCTTAAATGTAGGATGCTGTCGTTTCTCCTGGACGCTGTGCCCTGCACTTTAATTTATCTTCAGCCTTGTACTTCTGTCGTCGTGTGTCGCCGAAATACTTGCGAAGTTCCGCTTGGAATACTTTCCAGCTTGTGAACTTCTCCACGTTGTTCTCATACCATTGCTTGGCAGCGCCCTCCAAGTAGAAAAATACGTTAGCCTAACACATGGTGTCATCCCATTTGTTAAATTTGGCTATATGCTCAGATACCTTCAGCCACTTGTTTGGATCTTGGCCATCGTCACCAGAGAACCCGGAAGGATGTCGCATGTGGTGGCACACAGTTGCTGTCATCGTAACGTCCTCTTCTTCTTCTGTCTCCGATAGATTGCGATCTGTTGAATATGGCTCGAACTCGGGTTTCTAGCCACGTAAACGGCGGCTCTGTCGTGGCCTGATGGGAGCCACGAGCCACTGTGTCGGCGATAATGTGCGCTATTACAAGTTCCAATACCCAGTGTCTCCAGCAGAATAATGTCACGTAGAAGAAGGTGTAACTACATAAATGATGAACACTAACTTCACTTAACGAAAGTTTATTCACCACTTGCACATACAAGAGTGCGGAGCGAACTGCCTCTAGCTAGAATACATATGGTATAAATAGTTACAGAATAGTCCACAATGATGATTCTTGACATTTATGGATACTTCCAGAAGTATTCGAACCGAATATAGAAATTAAAATTTTACAGTTCTGGTTAGTTTTGGACTCACGACCCTCCATGCAACAGCCTAATATCATAACCACTACACCACAGTGGCTGTGCTACTCAGCTTTTTCTGCGACAATATTTAAGCCATTTATCTGCTCTTTCAAGTCCTTTGCCATCTCTGACAGAAATAAAATGCCATCAGGAAATCACAGTTTTAATTTCTTCTCCCTGAACTCTATTTCCCCTTCCATATTTTTCATTGGTTTCCATCACTGCTAGGTCAATTTAAAGACTGAGAAGGAGCTACAAACCCTTCTCACCCCCTTCTCAGTTACTTATGTTATTTCATGTGCATCACTCTTATAATTACAGTCTGTTTTCTGTACAAGTTGTGCCTAACTTTTTGTTCCAGGTATTTTACCCCTTGTATCTGCAGAATTTCCAACAGTGCATTCCAGTCAATATAATCAAAAGCTTTCTCCGAGTCAACAAATGCTGTAAACATTTGGTAGGTTTGCCTTTATTTGACACATCTTATAAGATACATTGTTGTGTCATAAAGCCTAGTGCGTTCCTAGATTTGTTTGGAACCCAAACTGATCTTCCCTGATTAGCCTCTAGCTATTTTTCCATTCTTCTGTAAATAATTTGTGTCAGCATTCACAGCCATGACTTATTAAACTGATGGTTCTGTAATGTTGTTGTTGTGGTCTTCAGTCCTGAGACTGGTTTGAAGCAGCTCTCCATGCTACCCTATCCTGTGCAAGCTTCTTCATCTCCCAGTACTTACTGCAACCCACATCCTTCTGAATTTGCTTAGTGTATTCATCTCTTGGTCTCCCTCTACGATTTTTACCCTCCACGCTGCCCTTCAATGGTAAATTTGTGATCCCTTGCCCGCATCTCGTGGTCGTATGGTAGCGTTCTCGCTTCCCACGCCCGGGTTCCCGGGTTCGATTCCCGGCGGGGTCAGGGATTTTCTCTGCCTCGTGATGGCTGGGTGTTGTGTGCTGTCCTTAGGTTAGTTAGGTTTAAGTAGTTCTGAGTTCTAGGGGACTGATGACCATAGATGTTAAGTCCCATGGTGCTCAGAGCCATTTTTGTGATCCCTTGATGCCTCAGAACATGTCCTACTAACCGGTCCCTTCTTTTTGTCAAGTTGTGCCACATACTCCTCTTCTCCCCAATTCTATTCAATAATTCATCATTAGTTATGTGATCTACCCATCTAATCTTCAGCATTCTTCTGTAGCACCACATTTCAAAAGCTTCTATTCTCTTCTTGTCCGAACTATTTATCGTCCATGTTTCACTTCCATACAAGGCTACACTCCATACAAATACTTTCAGAAATGACTTCCTGACACTTAAATCTGTACTCGATGTTAACAAATTTCTCTTCTTCAGAAACGCTTACCTTGCCATTGCCAGTCTACATTTTATATCCTCTCTACTTCGACCATCATTAGTTATTTTGCTCCTCAAATAGCAAAACTCCTTTACTACTTTAAGTCTCATTTCCTAATCTAATTCCCTCAGCATCACCCGACTTAATTCGACTACATTCCACTATCCTCGTTTTGATTTTGTCGATGTTCATCTTATATGCTCCTTTCAAGACACTGTCAATTCCGTTCAACTGCTCTTCCAAGTCCTTTGCTGTCTGTGATAGAATTACAATGTCGTCAGCGAACCTCAAAGTTTTTATTTCTTCTCCATGGATTTTAAACCTAGTCCGAATTTTTCTTTTGTTTCCTTTACTGCTTGCTCAATATACAGATTGAATAACATCGGGGAGAGGCTACAACCCTGTCTCACTCCCTTCCCAACCACTGCTTCCCTGTCATGCCCCTCGACTCTTATAACTGCCATCTGGTTTCTGTAGAAATTGTAAATAGCCTTTCGCTCCCTATATTTTACCCCTGCCACCTTTAGAATTTGAAAGAGAGTATTCCAGTCATCATTGACAAAAGCTTTCTCTAAGTCTACGAATGCTAGAAATGTAGGTTTGCCTTTCCTTAATCTATCTTCTAAGATAAGTCGTAGGGTCAGTATTGCCTCACGTGTTCCAATATTTCTACGGAATCCAAACTGATCTTCCCCGAGGACAGCTTCTACTACTTTTTCCATTCATCTGTAAAGAATTCGCGTTAGTATTTTGCAGCTGTCACTTATTAAACTGATAGTTCGGTAATTTTCGCATCTGTCAACACCTGCTTTCTTTGGGATTGGAATAATTATATTCTACTTGAAGTCTGAGGGTATTTCGCCTGTCTCATACATCTTGCTCACCAGATGGTAGAGTTTTGTCACGACTGGCTCTCCCAAGGCCATCAGTATTTCTAATGGAATGTTGTCTACTCCTGGGGCCTTGTTTCGACTCAGGTCTTTCAGTGCTCTGTCAAACTCTTCACGCAGTATTGTATCTCCCATTTCATCTTCATCGACATCCTCTTCCATTTCCATAATATTGTCCTCAAGTACATCGCCCTTGTATAGACCCTCTATATACTCCTTCCACCTTACTGCTTTCCCTTCTTTGCTTAGAACTGGGTTTCCATCTGAGCTCTTGATATTCATACAAGTGGCTCTCTTTTCTCCAAAGGTCTCTTTAATTTTCCTGTAGGCAGTATCTATATTACCCCTGGTGAGATAAGCCTCTACATCCTTACATTTGTCCTCTAACCATCCCTGCTTAGCCATTTTGCACTTCCTGTCGATCTCATTTTTGAGACGTCTGTATTCCTTTTTGCCTGCTTCATTTACTGCATTTTATATTTTCTCCTTTCGTCAATTTAGTTCTGTAATATTCACACTATTATTCTTTGGACAGCTTACAAAAATACATTTATTCACAAAAAAGCAGTTTCAGTCTCATCAAATGAAAGCTTACGAATCACAGTTCGAAATATAAAACAACTGTTTTCCAACTAAGAGCTGATGAAGAAAGAAAGAACCATAAAAGATAGGATGTGCTACGGAACTACACGAAACGTAATATCACAGCTGACCTTGTGTGAAGATGAATAACAACCGCTGAGGCTCTTGCCCAAATTTGTAATTGACTAAGCTAGTACAATCGGGCTTTTCAGTCACTTTCCCTCTGAGACTAGCTAGCGTGAAAAACTCACATAACATTTTTTTCCTTTATTGTAGGACTGTTCAAAGAATACTTATGGGAATTTCAGCTGTGCATATAGTTGCAGACAAAGCAAGAGCAACTAACAGAGTCTTTTTAATAGGAGGAAAACAACTTTGTATGTTTATCAGAACTAGTGATTGTTAGATTTACAGGTATTTATACTCTTATTCATCAAATATTGTACCAGTGTTGCTTCAGATAAAAAGTTATCATATTCTTGAGTTGTTTTGGGCCCAGAAACACCAACTCTGCCGAAATGCCATTTATGAATGTCAAAGCATACTAAATTTCTTGTGTGTAGCATCAAGCAAAAGGCTGAAGCACTTCAAGCCTATACTCACATGGTTAGAAATAATGGCAGTCTCCAGCCAGTACGTGTTTTTAAGCCTCATCAGTGTAAATGAAAACCGAGGGATTCTCAGCGTGAAGGAAGAGCTACATAATCGACACCCGCATCAAAGATATATATCAGAATTGGATGGTACGCTGCCCCTAAACTTTTCTGTAACTGAGGGTCTAGCAGCAGCACTATCTTCTTCCTAAAAATTTTTACACTCGTAGGCTTCTTAGCCCTGGTTGAAGCGTGCTGCACATTTCCTGCTTCTCGTTCTACCTGCTCCTTCCTGCTCTTCTCCACTTAACTCTGGCAGTGATAGATACCTGATTTTGGTGTTGATGATAAAACTGTCAGATCGCGTTCTCTTTCTTCCTATCCTCCTACCAGCTGCCAGTTCCCAACCACCTTCCTCCCCCTTTCTCCCTTGATCCTTATGAGTTCCTTCCTTGCTTCCTCCAACTGTGCCTGAAGGGCACAGATTTTCCTTTCTTGTTCCCTAATCAAAATGTTCCTACTGCATACTCTGCAGTTCCAGGAGAGAGCCACTTCTGTTCTCCCAACATTTTCCCCAGTGCATCTCCCCCCCCCCACCCCCCTCCCCAGCGAAAATATTTCCTACAACATTGGCAACAAATCCCTCTACTCACTACCCTACTACAGCTCCCACATTTCTCACTCATGGTCAGTTTCGTAAGAATAATTAAGTTTAAAGAATGTTTTAAATTTGTCAAGGACGCGCGACTGGCTGTGTGTAAACAAAAAACGACACAAAGGTCTTATGTGCGGTGGTTGTTGTTTTTGTACTGATTTAGAGATACAATGGCAGAAGAATGAATTTATAATTGCTTTGCTTTTAGAGAATTTACGTTATCAGGCGTGTTTGGTCAGGTTTTTAAACGTTTATAACTCGAAAAATTTAGGCCTAGATCGTGTCTATCTAACTAGTAAACAATACGAAATGTGTCAGTTATATACGACTTACAAACGATTAAGTACACTTTTATTGTGACAGTAGACACTGATGAAACTAGTAGCTGTCTTTTTTAAACGACTTTTGCACTATTAAGAAAACTTGAATAGAAGTTTTTGTGTTTATGTCACGCAAAATTTCGGATTATGTCGCGATTATCGGGACTTCAGCTACAGAAAAAGTTTTTCAAGAATAAGTTCTGGTGGGACGCTAATATTCAGTTGTGTGACAAGAACGGACACTACAGCAAGTATACAAAACAGAGAAAATTTAAATTTGACACTGTTTCCTCTTAAATAAGTTCTTTTAGCGGAGGAAGAAAATACCTGTGATCTCACACGGCGGCCATCTTTAGTGTTTGAGATTATATTAAAAGCATACACCAAAAAAGCAACAGCTGCTGCACAGGGTAACTAAACTGGCATGAGGCTGAGGTTGGGGAAGCTAATTACATTTGCCAATGTATGACATGTGAATATATATTGAATGAAGCAAAACGATAAAGAAAAATTAAAAATTGATGTTTACATGTTACCACCTCCTTCCTTTCGCAAAATTTTTGCCTTTAAATTGTTAACCTGTAAAGTGATTCATCATAACATTAAAGATTATTCCCCTGTTAGCAGATGAAATTAGCAAGAAAACAATAGTTTAGCAGTTTTGTTGCCTAATGATGTGTACATAACTTTCCTCGTTAGGGGTTCAAATGTGTTATTGTGTGAAAGTTCGGCACATATCTAATGAGGCAACTATAATAAGGATTTTTTCATGTTAATGTTTTGGTCATTTTGTATCGCTACATAGTTTCGTCATTCAGAAAATAAAATGCGGAAAGTGATAGCAAACAATCTCATGCAGAGAGGTAAGATTTTTTGAGAAGCATAATTTGTCAGCAGCTTTAGCAGCAGTAAGGAAATTCCGTACGTAAACACAACAGAGTAATTGCGAAATTGATCTTGAAGGGAAGGTTTAGAAGGTACAAGGCGACAGCTAACAGTGAAGTATAAACTAAACACACACAGCGTCGTATAGCGTACATAAATGGTAATTGCATTTTTTCTATGTAGCAGAAGAATTTTACACCTTGCCCCGGTTTAACATGGCGACTATGACGTCACACGGCACGGCTTTGCTTCGTGTAGTCGTCCCTCCAGTTTACTATAGAGCTCACTGGTTCACACACACAATAAAAGTGTTGGCACAGCTAGCAGTTGCATCTGTGAACTCCCACTTTGTAATTCTCGCACCATACCGATCAGCTGAGTTGTGTGATAGCACATTATAGACACGTTCACGCTGACGTGAGGTGCTTATTTGCGGCAGTGATTACGCAGTTAACCAAACGGAGGTTATTGTAAAACAGTTATTTAAAGGGCGCTAACCATATTAAATCACATGGGTTGGTAGTAGATGTAATGACAGCGACTTCTAAGTTCTGCCGATAAGTATTGATCAGCGGCCACGTCGTACAAATGTATACCCTCTTGGCAAATGAAAAGAAACAGAAGCTAATTTGCTACTTTAAATTAGCGCCTGACAGTTGTTTTGAAGTTTGAATGAGAAAGCTTTTGTCGAGCGTGTTTTGTCATTCAACTGTTTTGTTACATGCCCGCATCTCGTGGTCGTGCGGTAGCGTTCTCGCTTCCCACGCTCGGGTTCCCGGGTTCGATTCCCGGCGGGGTCAGGGATTTTCTCTGCCTCGTGATGGCTGGGTGTTGTGTGCTGTCCTTAGGTTAGTTAGGTTTAAGTAGTTCTAAGTTCTAGGGGACTGATGACCATAGATGTTAAGTCCCATAGTACTCAGAGCCATTTGAACCATTTTTTTTTTTTGTTACACCAATACAATAACCATTTGAGGTTTATTTAGATGTGTGCGCCCAGTGACATGGAACGGAGAGGGTGACTTTCTTTCGCTAGGATGCCAACATTTCCGACACGCAGCTCTTACCACGGGTATTCTTCTCAACGGGACCGCGACACATGTAATAGATTCGTCACTCAGTCGATCGCCAGCTCCATTTCTTTTTATTATAATTTATTAATAATTCCCAGAATTTGTTGGTGTATAGTCTTTCTATCCTTGTTTACAGGCACTCAGCTCCCGAATATTCTGGCTACGGAATTTTAAATTTAATTTCGCAATTGTATATTTAATTTTGCGTTTTTCATCTAGGTGCCGCCCAGTATTTAATTTTTAAATGGTGACATCTTTTAAAGATATGACTTCATTTCTTACATGTTTTAACATCCACTTATGACACAAAAAATTAGTCTTATAATACTGGCACGAACGGGCATGCACGCGCCTCTAGGGAAAACGCCGCAGTGTTGCTCAAGAATGTATTCGTACTTGTTGAAAATAAATTGATTATATATCTGCGACTTGTAGCAGGTGTGGGTACTGAAACGGGAACATCAATATTTTGTTTGCCCATTTGTGAAGTGTCGATGTTCCTGTGTCAATTTTTAAGACTCGTATTTGTAACTAAAGGAAAATATCGGTTTTACGCAGGGCATACATACCACATTGGCTTGCCGCGCAGACTGGTGGCGAAACAGCTTGTCCTCAGCAATACGGGAAGCGAGAAGCGGGAGTCGAGAACGCTACACGTGCACTGTTAAATCAACCAATTCTCAAATCCCTGAACTGAAATAAATAGAACGCAGTTGCTTATTAGCTGTTCTTCTTAATGGTCGATTTGTAGAACTATGGGCAAAACTAGAAATTATTGTTCTATTGCTGAAAGCAAAAATGCTTCATATAAAACTGTGGATGTCGCTTACCGTCGATTTCGTACGGATAAGAGAATTACAGCACATATCAGTGCCACGCTGTGAAAGAAATGATCCTGTTAACTCTGATAATGCAAGGATTTATTGAGATAATTTCCTTTGCGAAGATTCTGAACAGGACTTAAAAAATGAGCTTTTTGGTTTTCTTTGAAAAGATAATTAGAGGGGGACTTTTTGCCATCGCAAAAAATTGCAAGTTGTCGCAAGCACCAGCAAGAACAACGTACGTGTAATTACGAGATATTCATCCTCTTTAGAAACATGTTTCTGTGTATTATCGGCTTTGGAAATATTCGCGCTCTATTTTTTTTTATAGAGATCGCCGATGTGAAGAGAGAAGAGTACGCTGTCTGCCATAGAGGATTTATCTCTGTAGAAAATTGAATTAGATCAGTCGACCGGCACAGATGTAGTTCTTGACGTAGTGGTTACTGCTAAACACGAAACAGACAAGTTAAAAATTAAGACAATTGCTGAGGAGAGAAAACAACGCGTTGAAAAGAAGCAACAGGATCCTGCAAGCCAAGTATTCGAAATACGTTGTAGAAGTACATAGATGTGCTTCTGTATCCACACGACTGCTCTACATTTCACAATAAACTGCCCAGCAGAGGGTTCATCGAACAACCTGCAAGCTACTTCTCTACCGTTCCAATCTCAAACGGCGCGCGGGAATAACGAACATTTACATCTATCCGTTTCATCTCTGTTTTCTCTTATATCGTTACGATGATCATCTCTCCCTATGTAGATGGATACCAGAAAAATATTTTCACATTCGGAGGAAAAAGATAGTGACTGAAATTTCATGAGAAGATCCTACCGCAACGAAAAACGCCTTAACGTTAATGATTGCCACCCTAATTCGCGTGTCATGCTCGTGGCACTCTGTCCCCTATTTCGCGATAGTACAAAACGAGCTGCCCTTCTTTGAACTTTTTCGATACCTTCCGTCAATCCTATCTGATGCAGGTCCCACACCACACAGCAGTACTCCAGAAGAGGACGTGCAAGCGCAGTGTATGCAGTCTGTGTTCTAGACCTGTTGCATCTGCTAAGTGTTCTCGTGATGACTGGGTGTTGTGTGATGTCCTTAGGTTGGTTAGGTTTAAGTAGTTCTAAGTTCTAGGGGACTGATGACCATAGATGTTAAGTCCCACAGTGCTCAGAGCCATTTGAACCATTTTTTGCTAAGTGTTCTGCCTATATATCGCAGTTTGTTTTCCCTATGATATAAATATGTGATCGTCGAAATTGAAATTATTCGTAACTCTAATCTCTAAGTGCTTCGTTGAACTTACAGCCTTTAGATTTGTGTGATTCATCGTGCAACCGAAGTTTAGCGGATTTCTATTAGTATTCATGTGGAATGTCTTCGCATTTCCATTATTAATGGTAAATTGCCAGTTTTCTTCTGCAATAAAACGACGAATTAGATCGTTTTTCACATCGGACAAGATTCTATCTTACACTGACCGTTCCAAGGGTTCAGTCTAAATTCAGGTTACATCACCGGTAATGACTGCATCTCCATGATCTCCAGACGTTGGGTGACTTTTCATTCAATTGACTAGTACAATAAAATAAACGAGTTTGAAGTGACATTTGGCAGTTTTCATGAACGACATGTTGCTACTTGTGACAAAGTGATGCAAAAGATAAATTCTACTATAACGTCAAAGTTTCCCGAAATGCATCAAAAAGTGGTTTCGCTCTACGTCAGTCCAAGAACCTTCATTAAGTATGGTAACTGAACATAGAACATAAAACAGGAAACATGGCCGGCCCGAGTGGCAGAGCGGTTCTTGGCGCTACAGTCTGGAACCGCGCGACCGCTACGGTCGCAGGTTCGAATCCTGCCTCGGGCATGGATGTGTGTGATGTACTTAGGTTAGTTAGGTTTAAGTAGTTCTAAGTTCTAGGGTACTGATGACCTCAGAAGTTAAGTCCCATAGTGGTCAGAGCCATTTGAACAGGAAACATGAAAACACTTGCCGCGAAGAAAAATTTTCAGTGGGGTCCTTCGTAATCTTTCTTAGCTATAATGAGTATTTATGAATCAAGGTGTAATCTTCGAAAGTGGCTGTTATTATAACATACAAGCGTTTATTTAATAATTTTAGATCTTAGCGATGCTTGATAACGTGCATCAGCACTTTAGAACATACTGTTCACGAAACTGATGTTGAAAATCTCGCGGTCTGCGCAGACGGTATTAAGAGTCCCAAGAGGAGAAGCCACGAACGATATTCCCGCTGACGTCATACGCATTAGCCAACATCAGCGCATCCCCCGGAATGGCCTACCAGATTGTTTCTATAGGTGCCTTGAGTTGTATATGTTGTTCGACAACAGATGTTCCCTCGCTTTCGGAAACCTAGAAATGCTGACTGGCATACTCTGCAATAGCTCTAAGATGGTTAAAAAGAAAAAGAAAAAGAAAGAAAAACAGAGATTTTACATCAATTATACAAAGTTTTTCATTGCTCTAGTTCATCTCATAACAGAGGTTATATATGTTTTGTATTAGTTTTACGTCATTTTATCGACATTTTCAGCTCATTTTAGTGATAAATTTCCAAGTATTTTAAATCCAAGCTGTGCTGTTACATATTCTTTTTTTTTTGTTTTTTTTTACGTTATTAAGTTAATGAATACTCCCTACGTCTGAGAATTTTCCCTAGAGCAGGGGTTCCCATACTTTCCCTCTGACGGAACACAATTTATTTTGAAAGTTAATAAAATTTTATAAAAAGAGGAAACTGTTTCAGATATTTTAAATCATAACTGAGTAGCCAGATGCAAAAGTCGTATGGCTGCACTGTAGCGAACGTGTACTCAACAGTGAAACTCTCACTGCCGATGCGTTGTCGAAATACACGCTGGCAAGTAAAGTTCAGCTGATCAACAGGATGTGTGTTGAAATATTTGTGTGACTGTTTGGAAGAAAATGAGTGATTTTGTGGACGGTTTAAATGCACAAGATGGTACAAAAGCAGTCGGAGTAATTGAAATTATTCTGCAAGAAATCGAACCCGTAGTAGTAGTTTGAAAATGTCCAGAACGAGAACGAGTGCGACGGTCCCTCCCGGAAAAGGAAGCGGCGCCCTGCTCAGTGGGAAGGGTTCCCAAAACGTAAAGATAAGAACACAAAAAGTATTATTAAAGCAATTTTATGCAATGAAAATTGTGTATACCCTGTAGTCTGATACGCGAACGATGGCGGTTCGGGCTTGTCGAGACACGGAGGGAATGTCATTGTTGACGATTCCAGCCGACAGTTGCGACATGCGCATGCCCGTGTTTCCGCTTCAAGGAAGCGCATATCCTGCAAATTATGTCTATCGCTTGCATATGTAGAATTTATCACTTACCACCACCAACAGTGATGACAACTCGCAACAAATGAAATAGAAATTCACTAAACAACTCGCTACGATCACGTTTAATACTCTCATTAGCTACGTCATTCAGAGCAGAGCGGTCAGAAAACTACTGAAAGCTCATTGACTGTCGAAGTATGCGTGACATACATTCATGCTCATAAACTAGGGATAATTGCAGAATGTGGTGCCACACAACGTGGCACTACACAAAACTGGCGCTAACAGCATAGGCGCATAGTGAACAAACACGACACAAATATGTAAGTCCATGGTATTGGTGATAAGTTGAGAAAACCGTCCCAAAACACATGTGCTACAAAACGCCACTGTTTCCTGCTCATATACCCCGACATCAATATGGGATATGATCACCATGCACATGTACACAGGCCGTACAACGGGTTGGCATACTCTGGATCAGGTGGTTAAGCAGTTGCTGGGGTATAGCTCCCATTCTTGCACCAGTGCCTGTCGGAGTTCATGAAGTGTCCTAGGGGTTTGAAGACGTGCTGTGATACGCCTACCGAGAGCATCCCAGACGTGCTAAATGGGGTTTAGGTCCGTAAAACTTAATCGCAGGTATCTGCCATTAATACCGAGTAATTAATAACTTTTTGCTTATTTTTAAGAAAATAAATGATGTCTTTTACCTTAGTAGGTTTGGATGGAACGAGTTTTGCGATTATCTCAGATTCGATTATCATGCAATTAGCGGCGTTTGCGCCGGAGATAGTCAACTAATAACACATATAAAAAAAACAATGATTAGTATCGTGAAAGTTTCCTAAAACGCCATGTTAGTAATTGTTTCTCGTGGAGCACTCATTTATTTCCTACGGAACACAAATGTTCCACGGAACACAGTTTGCCCTCCCTTGCCCCCACAGGCGCCCGCAACAGATCCTTCAAGTAGATCTGCCATCTCTTAAACTGCCGAGCCCAGACAAAGACGCCGAAAACTCCCCGACAGCAAATAATACCACCAGTTAAAAAGTCTTAACTAATATAAATAATACAAACTCAAGTAAGTCGATGAACTTCAGCATAGTGATTATATTTGCACCATGGACGCGTAGAGTGTAACGTTTACTTGCACAATTGGCTTGCCTGCGCATAGGATAACTAACTAGCGGTGCTGGAGGACGTGGGTGGGGGGGGGGGGGGGGGGGGGGCAGGAGGCGGCGGCGAAAGCCGCAGTGCTTGCGATCGTCGATTGTCGCCGACTTCCCTTTGTTATCAATAAAGAGGTATGGAATGGAAAATAATTGGACATGTAGGAGAGCATCTAAGCGTGTTTTGCGCTTGTTATTTAATATAAAACGAAGGAAACTAATTATGCCCAGTCCCCATTTACTGACTTTGAACCAAGTTTTACTAACATTTCTTTCTAATCACTCGACTTTCTCCAGACACAAAAAAGGCCCAGGTTTATCCCGGACAGTTGTATAAAAAAAGATAAATAAATCCAGGACCTTCCCGGACGCCCTCAAAACTAGCACAAATCCGGGGAAACCAGAGCGTATGATAGCCGTACGTCTAACAGAAGGGAGCTGAACGGTAAATAATTTCAGAAGAACCTTTTGGGAACTGTTTACAGCTTCGTTACTGTGTCATTAGACGTTTGATTCTCTTTCTGTATTAGTCTTTTGTTATATTCACATTTGTTGTTTATTAATACTGTTAATAATAGTAGTTACTTCCCTTGTAGAGTAAGTTTGTGATTATTGTAGTCAGGTTTTAACATCTTCTTATTGTAGTAGCGGAACTTAGAAAAAGTAAAATTTTACCATGAGTGAAAAGTGTGGGCTTTGCCGTAGGTTCGTGGGTAGTGGATTGCGGTGTGAGACTTGTTCGAAGTATTTTCACTGGGGGGAATGCAGTGGGGCAGCCAGTGGGCATTCTGGTGAGATCCTCTCCTGGAACTGCAGGTTATGTAGCAAGAGTAAATTGATAGAGGAGCAGGAGCGTAAGATCTGTGCCCTTCAGGTGCAGTTGAAAAACGCACATGAGGAGCTAGATAGGATGAGGAGGGAGAAGGGGGTTGTTGAATGGGAGCTGGCTGTTGGCAAGAGATCTGCTAGGAGAAGAAGATTTTCAGATAGTTTTACTATTGGTGTTTAAAATAGATATTACCAACAGTCAGAGTCTAGTGGAGAGGAATCTCTAGTAGCTGTAGATGTAGGAAGTATGCAGCAGACCTCAGTAGTTACTGTGCCTAGAACAGGTGCAAAGTCGAAGAGGAAGAAGAAGGTTCTGCTGTTAGGTAGTTCTCATGGCAGAGGTGTAGGCTAGCAGTTGCAGGAAGTGCTGGGGAGTGAGTACCAGGTCACCAGCATTGTGAAGCCTAATGCAGGGTTGGCTCAGGTGACTGTTAACATAGGGGGGTTATGTAGGGATTTTACTAAAGAGGATCAGGTAGTGATTGTGGGTGGGGTTGGTAATAGTATTGATAGGGATGGGGAGTATAACATAGATGGTGACCTGGAAAAGATAGCCACTCAGACTGGCAACACGAATGTGCATTTCGTGGAACTGTTTCAGCGTCACGATCGGCCTCATCTTAATACAGCCGTCAGGCGTAATAACATGAGACTTGGGGGTGCGCTGATGACAGAAAGCATGGGTCACATTTCAATGGTGTCGGTGGAGTCTATCAGCAGGACGGGTTTCACTAGACACGGCCTGCACCTCAACAGGTATGGGAAGGGGAGGTTGGCAAAGCTTATAGGTGACAGCATAGATGGGGTTGGTAGGATCACTCATGGGAAAATTCCTGCAGTAGTGGGTGTTAGAGCTGCACCTTTTTTAGATTGAAGTCAGCTGATAGGTATTCCTACTTAAGGGAAGTCTCTCTAACAAGGGAATCACTTTTGACAAAGCTTAGGTATCCGAGTAATGAGGGAATTAGTATATTTCATCAAAATATACAAGGTATTAGAGATAAAGTAAGTGAACTGCTTATAGATGTTGACTCTGAAATTATTGGTATATCTGAACACTTCTTAAATAAGGAGATAATTCAGAGGCTTCCTTTACCAGGATACAGGTTGGCTGGCTGCTTTTCGAGGAGCTCTTTGCGGTGTGGGGGAGTAGCCATGTATGTGAAAAACGGCATCGCATTTGAGTCAATTGATGTTTCAAAGTACTACACTGAAAAGGTGTTTGAATGTTGTGCAGGTGTGGTTAAATTTAACGGAGCTAAACTTGTAACTGTTGTTATTTATAGATCCCCAGACTCCGATTTCACAACATTTTTGCTAAAGGTAGAGGAGGTTCTTGGTTCACTTTATAGGAAATACAAAAAGTTAGTTATATGTGGTGACTTCAATATTAATTGTATAAGTGATTGTGCAAGGAAGAGGATGCTGGTAGACCTCTTTAATTCATATAATCTTATGCAAACCGTATTCTTTCCAACGAGAGTGCAAGGGAACAGTAGAACAACCATAGACAACATTTTTGTTCATTCCTCATTACTAGAAGGGCATTCTGTTAGCAAAAAGGTGAATGGCCTTTCAGATCATGATGCGCAAATTTTACCTTTAAAAGATTTTTATGCTGCAACACGTGTTAAATATAGTCATCAGCTGTTCAGGAAAGCTGATCCAGTAGCTGTAGAGACCTTTGTAAACCTTATAAAGGAACAAGAGTGGCAAGATGTTTATAGCGCTGATACAGTAGACGATAAATATAATGCTTTTCTCAAGACTTTTCTCATGCTCTTTGAAAGTTGCTTTCCGTTAGAACGTTTAAAACATGGTACTAGCACAAACAGGCAGCCTGGGTGGCTGACTAGAGGGATAAGAATATCTTGTAGAACAAAGTGGCAATTATATCAAAACGTTAGAAACAGTCAAAATCTAAATGCAGCAGCCCATTACAAACAGTATTGTAAGGTGCTTAAAAATGTTATTAGGAAGGCAAAAAGTATGTGGTATGCAGATAGAATAGCTAAGTCTCAGGATAAAATTAAAACCATATGGTCAGTCGTAAAGGAAGTTGCTGGTCTGCAGAGACAGGTCGAGGATATAGAATCAGTGCGTAGTGGGAATGTCCGTGTTACTGATAAGTCGCATATATGTACAGTATTTAATAATCACTTTCTGAATATAGCAGGTGAACTAAATAGAAACCTAGTCCCAACAGGGAATCATATAGCGCTCTTAGAAAAAAGTGTTCCGAGACTGTTACCTGAAATGCTCCTCCATGATACTGACAAGAGGGAGATTGAGTTAATAATTAAATTACTAAAGACCAAGAACTCTCATGGATATGACGGAGTATCTAGCAGAATACTGAAGTATTGTTCTATGTATGTTAGCCCAGTTCTCAGCCATATCTGTAACTTTTCCTTTAGGAGTGGTCGGTTTCCTGACCGATTAAAGTACTCGGTAGTGAAGCCACTTTATAAAAAGGGAGACATTGACAATGTTGACAATTTTAGAACTATTTCTATGCCATCGGTGTTTGCTAAAGTTATGGAGAAGGTTGTATATACAAGGTTACTGGAGCATTTAAATTCACATAATTTGCTGTCAAATGTTCAGTTTGGTTTTAGAAATGGTTTAACAGCTGAAAATGCTATATTCTCTTTTCTCTGTGAGGTTTTGGACGGATTAAATAAAAGGTTGCGAACGCTAGGTGTTTTCTTTGATTTAACTAAGGCTTTTGACTGTGTTGACCACAAAATATTACTGCAGAAGTTGGACCATTATGGAGTAAGGGGAGTAGCTTACAATTGGTTCGCCTCTTACTTTAAGAACAGAAAGCAGAGGGTAATTCTCCGCAATATTGAGAGTGGTAGTGATGTTCAGTCCCAATGGGGCACTGTTAAGTGGGGCGTTCCCCAAGGGTCGGTGCTGGGGCCACTGCTGTTTCTTATTTATATAAATGATATGCCTTCTAGTATTACAGGTGATTCAAAAATATTTCTGTTTGCTGATGACACCAGCTTGATAGTGAAGGATCTTGTGTGTAATATTGAAACAGTAACAAATAATGTAGTTCATGAAATAAGTTCGTGGCTTTCGAAAAATAATTTGATGCTAAATCACAGTAAGACTCAGCTTTTACTGTTTCTAACTCACAATTCAACAAGAACCGATATTTTGATCAAACAGAATGAGCATATTATAAGCGAGACGGAACAGTTCAAATTCCTAGGCGTTCGGATAGATAGTAATCTGTTGTGGAAAGCCCATGTCCAGGATCTTGTTCAGAAGCTAAATGCTGCTTTATTTACCATTAGAACAGTATCTGAAATAAGTGACACTTCAACACGAAAAGTAGTCCACTTCGCATATTTTCATACGTTTATGTCGTATGGTATTATTTTTTGGGGTAATTCTTCTGATTCAAAAAGGGTATTTTTGGCTCAAAAACGGGCTGTTCAAGCTATATGTGGTGTAAGTTCGAGAACCTCTTGTCGACCCCTATTCAAAAATCTGGGAATTCTGACATTGCCCTCACAGTATATATTTTCTTTAATGTCGTTTGTTGTTAGCAATATTAACCTATTCCCAAGAGTTAGCAGCTTTCACTCAGTTAATACTAGGCAGAAATCAAATCTGCATGTAGAATGCACTTCCTTGACTCTTGTGCAGAAAGGAGTGCAGTATTCTGCTGCATGCATTTTCAATAAGCTACCACAAGAACTCAAAAATCTTAGCAGTAGCCCAAACTCTTTTAAGTCTAAAGTGAAGAGTTTCCTCATGGCTCACTCCTTCTATTCTGTCGAGGAGCTCCTGGAAGAGCTAAAAAATTAAGCAAATTCCAGTGTTACATTGTTGATTGTCTTCATTTAAACTTACGACTTGTCACCTGAATATGTTTTTTTTTATATTTCATTTTATCTGTTTCTAATATCGTGTTATAATTTCATGTATTGACTCGTTCCATGACCATGGAGACTTCTCCTTAATTTGGTCCCACGGAACAATAAATAAATAAATAAATAAATTTAAAAAAATACCTATTGGGCGATCTTTTAAGAGAATAATTTAAATTTATCTCATAATAGAGGCCTAACTAATGTTATAATTTAGTTCGTAGTTATGATTATGATTCATAATACAGGCGATGCCCTGAAATCGAAAAATCCCTCAGCGATTAATACATATTAGGCGATCTTTTAAGAGAATAATTTAAATTTCTCCCATTGTGGCCTGACTAATGTTATAATTTAGCTCCTAGTTATGATTTTGGTTTATAATACAGGCGATGCTCTGAATTCGAAAAATCCCTCCAGTTGTCCTTTAAACCTACGTCGTCTATGGTATCCTCATTTACTTGCCATATTCTTTTTATACACACTTACCCGCTATCGATCCATCTGACTCCCGTATATTTTTGCCGCCATACTTCATCCATATCAATGACATACTGTATTATTCATATAGAATACTTCTTGATGGAGGAGACCTGGCATGCTTTCGGAATGAAATGAGAAGGCAATTGATATGTAACAGATGTTGCGCGTCTGAGGCACCTGCCCCGCAAGCGTAAAGCGAAAAGCACTACAATTTGCTCCGCCGTCGAAGAAACTCACGTTGCGGTCAACATCAAATTTTGCGCGTTCACTGATCGTGGCATAAAGACATTAAAATTGATCAAGTAGTATAAAATGGAAGCTGCATTGTACATTAATGACTATTGGTCTGGCTTGTTTAGTTGTGCATGTGAGATGTTTACAATCTTTTTTCTTACGACATTCTTTGGCTGTCATGTACCTATTTCTATATTTTAATTTTCCACGCTTATTTCCCAAAGTGATGCATTTAACACTCAAGCATACGCCGGACAAGCCAAAATTAGTATAAAACTTTTTGTTCTTGATTTTAAATAAGATATAACAGCGTGAAACATTTACTTGAACATTTGTTTTGGTGTAAATAGTGAAAAGGAGATTTCTAGCCAAAATGACACACAGTAAGAAAAGATTTTATAAGACTTACAATTCGAGATGTTACGGTAAAGGTCGAGTAGTGTAGACCATACAACAGTCAGAACGACGAGATAATAAAGGAAGCAGTTGATTAAAAAACTTTTCAACTTGTGGTCGATAGATCCTAAAGCATCGCTTTAAACTTGTGGTCTGAGGTTTCCTGTAAGACACTTCTGGTTGCTTTTCCGCAAAGTTTGATGCATATCTTTACCTGCAAATTTCTTTTGTCTGTTAAATCTACGAGGATGTTTTACATTTTCTGCCAAATCATAAGTCAGTTCGTGAATCTCAATCTTTGCTAGCGACATTAACCTGGAATCTAAATCTGACGTGTGCCTTACAAGCATTTCTTCGTAATTTTCTTGAAACGTTTGTTTGAAAAGTCCCATCTGGGGTGTCACAGATGTCAACTGATTCCTTACAATGATTTTAATACCATAAGGGGAGGGCACAACTTTCAGATCAGGGATTTACTTCAGACATTGTACAATTTTAGTAGTCCATTAGGACATCATAATGAACATGTGGTAAAGTGTACTACTTAGGCGAATTCGAGAAAAATCGCAAGATACGTAATTGATATAACGGTGCATTGCGACTCTAGCCAAGAAATGGTAGCGGTCATGTGATTAGCGTTCAAGCTGTGTAATAGCCGGATCGCTGAATGAAATATTTTTTTTAAATGTATGTTTTTTCAGCACTGGTCATATTTCATACATATTACATTTGAAAGGTAATATGATGAAAAGACACAACATGTATTTGCATGAACTTTCAATGAATTTCCAGTGTTATGTGGTTGTTTACTATTTTTTACTGTCACTACAAATATTATATTTAGTAATTATCAACAAGTAAGCGAACAGACGTATAAAGTTTTCCTGAAAATGCATGCCTGTCGTGATTTCCGAAATCCCTTATACCAACTGCAATCGGGAATGTAGCTTTGTAGCTGGACGTTTCGATATGCAGATCGATAATCAAATATTTAAATTATTTTATTTAATAATACAATAAGTTACAATATGTCAGAACGTGAGGGTAATGAACGATTAATTGTCAGATCTGCTTTCAGCATTACAATTTGCAGGATGATACCTTTCAAGCAGGCGGGAGAAACATACTTTAAAATGGCATCTGCTACATCGAATGAATCTAGCTTTCCCGCATGCGCAAGGGACCTTCAGAGTTTATAAGGAAAAACAAAATCGTTGACATTTTGAAAAATTGTTCTTTTTTCCGACAATTTGGTTGCAAACCATGCACAATGCAACATTTTCGTAAATATCCGTGCCGAAAATTGGCGATATATTTCAGTTGCATCTTCACGAGAAGCAATTTCTTATTCGTTGTCAACTAAATATGAGAGAGTTTGCAGGGACTTGGTGACGTTTTTAACTTGCCTATAGAAACAGAAGTCGCATAATATCTGTTGTATTACGAAAATTAGTAAACAGTCAAATAACATTGAGAACTAAATAAATGTTCATGCAAATACACGTTTCCATTGATCATATTACCTTTCAAATGCAATGTGTACGAAATAATACGACTAGTGTTGGAAAAAATACATTCAAAAATGAGGGAGCCCCATCCAGCGATCCACCGATTATGGAGCTTGAACGCTAACCCTATGACCCCGCCATCTTGGGGTCAGGATTGCAATGCACCGGTACATTACTGAGGTGTAAAGCTTCTCTTGCGATTGTCTCGAAATTGCCTAAATAGTACGGCTTACTACTTGCAGATTGTGTTGCTCTGACGGGCAATAAAATGTGTACAGTGTTTGAAGTAAATCCGTGATCCGAACGTAGTCGCCTCACCTTCTCAGTTTAAATCTAGGGCGTCTTGACACGGTCAGTGCAGCTTCCCACGTCGGAGGCTCGAGTCCTCCCTCGGGCATGGGTGTGTGTGTTGTCCATAGCGTAAGTTAAAGTTAGATTAAGTAGTCTGTAGGCTTAGGGACCGATGACCTCAGCAGTCTGGTCCCATAAGACCTTACCACAAATTTCCAATTTTTTGTAAATCTAGGAACAATAAAACGATCGGCTGCAGCCCTTCCGGTCATTTCTCCTTCAAAACACTTGACTCAGCTTGCCTCATCACAGTCTCGGACCACTCCCCTCGATCCTCACCGGCATTATGCAGTAAAAACAAATCAAAAACTTGTATATGTGGCCTAAGACAACCGACTTTCAAATGGCCCATACTACACGACTGGCTAGACTACTGATGCAAAAACATCAATTGTTACCTTTAGAAGTATGAACTGTTGTTGAAAATTAGAACGCTCACCTGCTTTGCCACTCAAAAACAAATAAAATTAACTTGTGACACAAACTCAACAACTGCATCTTTCAAGTTCTAGCACACGAGAGAGTCATGTCTGCGCTGTATTCCAAGTGCAGCATACGTCCTCTGTTGTGCGGCAAACTCGAGAAACACTAAGTAGCCCATTCTATCTGACGGTCCATACTAAGTGGCTATCGCCTTCATCGATGGACATCAAACGTTTTTTGCTGAAGAGTCAAAACGGACATTTTGCAGGGCAGCACCTTTGGCCACACATTTATTTATCTTATTATTAATTTGCAACCTACATACACTAGCTATAGTACATTACATTCAGCCGGGGGAACTTTGTACCACTTTTTCCCATTTTTTGAAAATACTGGACACAGAGTAGGAATTACACATCATAACGGAAGTTGTAACATTTTACATCTACAATTACTGAGTGCTAAGGAAAGTGAAAATGTACTCTGATTATCTCTTATTAAAGTAAAATTTCATTTTTAATACTCCGTCATTCAGGTTACTCTTAGACTAGCCTTAAAAGTACAGTTTTTTTTCTCCGTCTAATGCTCTGAGGAACTTTAGACCTGTCAAAAGGAAATAAGGCGTTAATAAGAAGGTTTACTTTAAAATATTAAAATATTCGTTTCGACTAGGCCCTGTTAAATTTCAGTCTCTATCGGTAGAAGCTCTTTTCACGGCCACCACAATTAGAGAGTAGTCATGAGCCAAAGAGTTTGTAGAAGTTGGAAGGACAATTAAAATACGATCTAGGATTCAGAGAGGTAATAAAATAATGCAAATACAAAATAATGCAGTTAGATGGAACAGCAGCCATTTGAAATACAAGTAGAAACGGTGCAAACATACCCTTACTGGTGAAAAGTTACATACAATGTGCGTCACGATCAAAAATGCTTACCAAATATTTTGAATATAATTTTTACCTGGCTACAAATAAGTACCGTGATCTCTATTCGCGAATTATGTTACTTCCGTGTAATTTATACCATAGCAGACAGGTGCGGGTATATTATATTTTTTGGGGGGAACGGAGCAGCACAAGCTTTCACGTCAGTAATTATCCATGTCACAGCAGAGCATACTGTGTCCGTGATAGGGTATCTATATGTTAAGTCAAGGTGGTCTTCACAAGGACTTTGTAATAAATTTAAATCAACTGGTTTTATTCAAATTTTACTGGTTTAATTGCAGTAAAGCAAGTTAAATAAATATTTTATATAGGTATAACATAAGATACACTCTGAGAAATAATGCACTCTCAAAAATTCTCCAAGTTTCTTCTCTTAAATTTTCGACATAAGACTCTAGCATTTCTTCTGCTGTAAATTTGATTTTCATGTTGACATGCATCAAATCTAAGCCATTCAGTCGATTTTCTGCCATGGTGCTACGAAGATAGGTTTTTGAGCGTCGCAGCGCAGAAAATGATCTTTCTGCTGAGCTAGCAGTGATGAGCAGAATCAATAGGAGTTGGAGGAAGACCGCGATGTTTGAAACACAAGGTGAACTTTTATGAGCTTCTGCTGGAGAGGCTGGCTTGTGGTCTTGTTTTTTCCACAATTGTTTCCAGATAATCAGTTCCCCTTCTAAAGGTGCGAAGCATAACAAGTCATTTTTGCATATTTTTAGCGCTGTTCAACATTTCCCCAGGAGACACATCAGAAATGTATGTTGGTATTAGCTTCAAGGTGTGCTTTGGAGAATCTATGAGGTCAGTTCATTATACAGAAAATCTATAATAGGAATGGAGATTGCCAGTCTAAAGTATTCCTCGTGTGACTCGGCGGGGACATTCGTTGGAGTCTTCTGTAGGGCAGTCCGCTTCATCTCTGTGCCAAATTTTTTCAGCAAGTTCTTTTGCTACCATAAAGACAGGATGGAAATGTAAAAAATTCTTGAAATTCTTTCAAGCTGTCGCAGACTGCTTCCACGAATTGCATTTCTTGCAATAGAGCGATTTCCTTGTCTTGCATTTGTGGTGCAAGTGGCAATGTTATCCCAGGCACTTTGGCAAATACACATAAACTTCTAATAAATTCTGATGACTGCACAGCATAAAGTAAAAAAACTGCAGTCGTCACAGTACTGCTTGCATAGCGAATGTTACATAACAGCGCAGTAGTTAGGATAGAAACTACGTCTCGAAGATGTAGGACAGTACCACGAGTCTCTTCTCAGCGTGTTTCACACGGTTTCTTACTGTGTGAATCTTTTCTGCTGGTAGAGGTTACTGTATTTCTTCCTCTAGTAAGTGTCGTTGAGCAAATTACCTGATGAAGTTCGCTACTGAACTAATTATATGCACAGGATTTCTCACGCTCCTTACAGTAAAGATTTTGCTTAAGGCAAGACTGAGTCTGTGACTAGCACTGTAAGTTCCTAATGGCTGTTCCTGTGATATAATTGCTTGAACTCCTTTTACCGCTCATATTCGCTGGAGGGCATAGGATTGTCTTCGGCACTAAGCTGCATCAGTGCCACTGGCTTTACTCTCCTGGAGCATGGTGTTTGCTAAGTTTTCATCCGTCACGTCAGTAACAGGAATGAATTTTAGAAAGTCTTCTCTTACAACACTACTCTTAAAATCAAAGGAACGTATGCATAGCGCTTATTATTCAGAGATGTTTGTATCAACTGTCTCATCTGGTATTATGTGAAAAATTTAGATTCCTTTACAGAATCAACCGCTTTCCAGTAATAACACTAATACAGAAATCTATTAAATAATTTTGTGTTGTCTTATTGATACAAATCACATTTTTTGAGACTGGCTGTATGTGTTGTATTAATATTTCATTGTTCTATTAATATTTCATCGCCTGCGTCCATTCGAAATTTCGGTAAATCACGAAAGTTTCCCTTTGAAGTAAATTCCAACGATCCACTGTCCATTTTCTGACGGGCTTCAGCAAGCAATAATTCATGATTCTATGCCCCGCAAAAGTATATTGTGGGCGTCAAATAAAAGTATTTGTATAACTGGGATTATTTTTTTTATGTTTTCGTCCACTCTTTTCTCTCTAACTTCCTCCACTCTTGTTAAAACATCCATAGACTTCCCTTCAATCACATGCAGAAAATTCTGCCAGGCAACCATATATCTCTTATGAGACGCTTAGCTTTCTCTCGGCGACTGTGTATAATATCAGTTCCTTTCTTATACATTTTCATGGGTTCATTCACTAGTATTCCATGTTTTATATCACTGTTGCCTCCTTCCGCCCTACCGGAGAGAACGCAAGCTTTACAAAATCCGCCACTTAATTTGTTGCCACAGGCCAGCCAAAGATTTTCTTTTCACCATTTTTTCTGGAACGATTGAATTTTATTATATTTTGCAATATGCGGAAAAAATTTGGTTGGAGCTACCCACATGCACTTTAACCATTGAAATACACTCCTGGAAATGGAAAAAAGAACACATTGACACCGGTGTGTCAGACCCACCATACTTGCTCCGGACACTGCGAGAGGGCTGTACAAGCAATGATCACACGCACGGCACAGCGGACACACCAGGAACCACGGTGCTGGCCGTCAAATGGCGCTAGCTGCGCAGCATTTGTGCACCGCCGCCGTCAGTGTCAGCCAGTTTGCCGTGGCATACGGAGCTCCATCGCAGTCTTTAACACTGGTAGCATGCCGCGACAGTGTGGACGTGAACCGTATGTGCAGTTGACGGACTTTGAGCGAGGGCGTATAGTGGGCACGCGGGAGGCCGGGTGGACGTACCGCCGAATTGCTCAACACGTGGGGCGTGAGGTCTCCACAGTACATCGATGTTGTCGCCAGTGGTCGGTGGAAGGTGCACGTGCCCGTCGACCTGGGACCGGACCGCAGCGACGCACGGATGCACGCCAAGACCGTAGGATCCTACGCAGTGCCGTAGGGGACCGCACCGCCACTTCCCAGCAAATTAGGGACACTGTTGCTCCTGGGGTATCGGCGAGGACCATTCGCAACCGTCTCCATGAAGCTGGGCTACGGTCCCGCACACCGTTAGGCCGTCTTCCGCTCACGCCCCAACATCGTGCAGCCCGCCTCCAGTGGTGTCGCGACAGGCGTGAATGGAGGGACGAATGGAGACGTGTCGTCTTCAGCGATGAGAGTCGCTTCTGCATTGGTGCCAATGATGGTCGTATGCGTGTTTGGCGCCGTGCAGGTGAGCGCCACAATCAGGACTGCATACGACCGAGGCACACAGGGCCAACACCCGGCATCATGGTGTGGGGAGCGATCTCCTACACTGGCCGTACACCACTGGTGATCGTCGAGGGGACACTGAATAGTGCACGGTACATCCAAACCGTCATCGAACCCATCGTTCTACCATTCCTAGACCGGCAAGGGAACTTGCTGTTCCAACAGGACAATGCACGTCCGCATGTATCCCGTGCCACCCAACGTGCTCTAGAAGGTGTAAGTCAACTACCCTGGCCAGCAAGATCTCCGGATCTGTCCCCCATTGAGCATGTTTGGGACTGGATGAAGCGTCGTCTCACGCGGTCTGCACGTCCAGCACGAACGCTGGTCCAACTGAGGCGCCAGGTGGAAATGGCATGGCAAGCCGTTCCACAGGACTACATCCAGCATCTCCACGATCGTCTCCATGGGAGAATAGCAGCCTGCATTGCTGCGAAACGTGGATATACACTGTACTAGTGCCGACATTGTGCATGCTCTGTTGCCTGTGTCTATGTGCCTGTGGTTCTGTCAGTGTGATCATGTGATGTATCTGACCCCAGGAATGTGTCAATAAAGTTTCCCCTTCCTGGGACAATGAATTCACGGTGTTCTTATTTCAATTTCCAGGAGTGTATTTATTTCCTCGTCCGTCAGATGTCGACCTCTGGTTCACCAAATGACCGATATCGTGTTCATCCACAACAGTCTCGTCATCACATAAATCATTCAAGTTACTTATAGAGGAATTAGTGGTAGAAGCTGAATTCACAATCACTGGAAGTGTTGCACTTTCTCCAACATTAATTTCACTTTCACTTTTAAAGTTTTACAAAAAAACTAGCGAAGTGTCTTTAGTCATTTAGACCCACTCATATCGCCTCCAGTAAACGCACGCGGGAAGCAGACACAATAATGCATGCTTACAAACAATTGCTGATGTGATCACGTGCGTCATGTTCAATCCACAAGTAACAGATTGCCAACCATGCTCGTTTAAATTATACCGAATAGGAGTAGCAGTTCCTCTACTACAACCATCTACCGGTCACAGTTGCAAGTACATACGTTTAAAATGCGTAGATCATGAATATGAAGTTCTAAAGCGATGTGCGCCTGTGCCCTCCTCTAAATCCGCCACTGACATCAGCTGAGCGTTACGAGTCGCCCACGCCCGTGAGCTGACAGTACTGGCGGATAAACAATGAAAAGACCACCTTTCCAATATCCTCCAACCCTGCTATGACCGCCCTACGTACCCCTCTATTCCTGGGATAAGCAGCCCACTTTATTTAGCTCACTGCCGAATTTATCAAAGTGAATCAAAATTAAGCACACCATAAAGTATTTCTTTGTCTGTCAATATTTTTGTTTGTTACTGAGCAGGAAAACTACACTCTTTAAGAAGCTCTTAACGTTTCTTGACAGTTTTAGGTTCGGCTATCAGTTGCTAGGTACTATTATAAAATACGGCTGAGAACTGTGGGCCTCACGAGTGCTTGATTCGGACCCTAGTTTGACGACCACTGCCATACAGTATACGCCAGAACTGATCGTTTGCTCCTTTAAGCGAAAGTTTTCTTACATCATACACATTTCAGGACCTTCAGCATTTCATGAAACTGGCCATCAGTTAATTGGATGAATAACTAATATGGTAATAATCCACAAAATGAACTAAACTGCTGCCTTTGAAGATTTAGGAAATATCGTATTTCATTTACAAACATCAAAAAAGTTTTGCATCAGCCCGGTTCCCAGGACTCCTGAAGATAGTCGTTGACTGTGGATATTGTATCACAGAGACAGTCTCTTTGACTGTTCAGAGATGTCACTGAACCCGCCCAAAGATGTAAACGACCAGGCATAAGCACTGCCTATTAGACGGAGGGGATGCGACAGCCGATCAGTTCCAATCATTCCACCAGGAAGGAGGGACACAACTCGTGTTGTCTGTAGTCCAACCATGCCTAGACGGTCAATACCGCCATTCGATCGCGTCCGCATTGTTACTTTCTTCCAGGAAGGGCTCCCGACAACGGAAGTGTCCAGGTGTCTCGAAGTGAACCAAAGCGATGTTGTTCAAACATGGAGGAGATACAGAGACACAGGAACTGTCGATGACATGCCTCGCTCAGGCCGACCAAGGGCTACTACTGCAGTGGATTATGGCTCGGAGGACCTCTGACAGCAACGCCACCATGTTAAATAATGCTTTTCGTGCAGCCCCAGGACGTCGTGTTACGACTCAAACTGTGGGCAGTAGGCTGCAAGATGCGCAACTTCACTCTCGACGTCCATGGCGAGGTCTATCTTTGCAACCACGACACCATGCAGCGCGGTACAGACGGGCCCAACAACATGCAGAATGGACCGCTCAGGATTGGCATCACGTTCTCTTCACTAATGAGTGTCGCATGTGCCTTCAACCAGACAAACGTCGTAGACTTGTTTGGAGGCAACCTGGGCTTACACACACTGTCCAGCGAGTACAGCGATGTGGAGGTTCACTGATGTTTTGGGGTGGCATTATGTGGGGCCGACGTACGCCGCTGGTGGTCATGGAAGGCGCCGTGACGACTGTACGATACGTGAATGCCATCCTCCGACCGATAGTGCAATCATATCGGCAGCATATTGGCGAAGCATTCGTCTTCATAGACGACAATTTGCGCCCCCATCGAGCACATCTTGTGAACGACTTCCTTCAGGGTAACGATATCGCTCGACTTGACTGGCCAGCATGTTCTCCAGACATGAACCCTGTCGAACATGTCTGGGATAGATTAAAAAGGGCGGTTTATGGACAACGTGGTCCACCAACCACGCTGAGGGATCTATGCCGGCCGGCCGGGGTGGCCGAACGGTTCTAGGGGCTTCAGTCTGGAACCGCGCGACCGCTACGGTCGCAGGTTCGAATCCTGCCTCGGGCATGGATGTGTGTGATGTCCTTAGGTTAGTTAGGTTTAAGTAGTTCTAATTCTAGGGGACTGATGAGCTCAGATGTTAAGTCCCATAGTGCTCAGAGCCATTTGAACCATTTGATCTACGCGGTATCGCCGTTGAGGAGTGGGACAATCTGGACCAAGAGTGCCTTGATGAACTTGTGGATAGTATGTCACGACGAATACAGGCATGGATCAATGCAAGAGGATGGCTCTGAGCACTACGCTACTTAACTTCGGAGGTCATCAGTCGCCTAGAACTTAGAACTAATTAAACCTAACTAACCTAAGGACATCACACACATCCATGCTCGAGGCAGGATTCGAACCTGCGACCGTAGCGGTCGCTCGGCTCCAGATCAATGCAAGAGGACGTGCTACTGGGTTATTAGAGGTACCGGTGTACGACCACCTCTGAAGGTCTCTCTGTATGGTGGTACAATATGCAATGTGCGTTTTCATGAGCAATAAAAAGGGCGGAAATGATGTTTATGGTGATCTCTATTCCAATTTTCTGTACAGGTTCCGGAACTCTCGGAAGCGAAGTGATGCAAAACTTTTTTTGATGTGTGTACTTATTTTCTAGGAAGATAAAGTCGATTGTATGTCTGTTCATTAATTGGAGATGAGAACAATGCAGGAATCCTACACTGGTTTCTTTGGTGATATTCTAGTAAATGCTAGTTTTCAAAGATTTCTTTTGGCCTTTTATGAAGTGTTAATTATAGTGAGGGGAAACTGGATGTATACAAACGACAGTACGAATGGTCGTTTGATTATCTGACCGACGGGAGAGCACCAAGGAAATGCTGAAATACCGAAGTGGAAGATGCGTGGTGATAGACGTAAACTATTCCTCGGAAACCTAATTATAGCTTTTCAAGAAGCAGTATTAAGTGGGGAATCTGTGAATATACGACAGCCTCCTACGTGATCTCCCATAGGGGTCGTAAATATTGGAAAAGATGCAGCGCGCACAGTAAGCAGTCATTCTTCACGCTCCCCATACGTGAATGGAACGGGAAGGTACCCTAATACGTGGATCACTGTGAAGAATACTGTGCCATGGTCTTCACAGTGATTTGCAAAGAATGGAAGTAGATACAAAATTGTCTGTTTGTATAGTTTGCTTGTATAGTGGAATGTTGTTTTGCATTGTTGCACGTGTATCGTAAATATTCACTTCGAACGACGATACAGGATCCCACCAGCTTTCATCAGTGCTACTTAATTTCATTATTGCGTCTGCTTTCTTCTCACTGCTTTTATTACAGTATATTGTTACTAATTTGTTGCGTACTGCGCTATACGATGTCTCAACTTGTCCTGTACTGCTTGCGTCTGCTGTGTGTCCTCCCGCGTTTATACTGAGTCTTCTTTCGCTGACTGCGCACGAGAATGTAACTATCTTTTATTTCTCACCAAACGAATTTGAGAGTGGTATGCCCTCAAAATGGCTTATGAGTCATGCTACTGATACCATAAAACCAACCCCCAATGCAAAGGCTTTACGGCCAAGACTTGATAGGTATAAAATTAAATTAATAGTTTGTGTGGAACAGTTTCTAGTAGCTGAATAAATTTGGTATTTTCTCAAAATTATCATATTCTAAATAAAACCTTGTTCAGTTGTTTGTGGCTGAATAAATTAAATACTTTCTCGTCATTAACGTATTTAAGATGGAACTTGTTCATTCACCATGGCTTAATAAATTTGGTATTTTACTCAAAATTATCATATTCTAAATAAAGCCTTGTTCAGTTGTTTGTAGTTGTTACCATAATTAAGATGGAACTTGTACATTCAACATCGCTAAGCTACACTAATCTACGGTAGTTATCAAATAAAGCAGACGCGTTAGCAACTGCGAGAGCCACTTTTATATTGATCGGAACAATAACAGAATATGTTCTTGAATTCCAACCTCTTTCACCTGTATTTATATATATTACAGCAACTACGACTCAAGATTCACTTTTATGTCAACTCGAAACGTTCATTAAATCTTTGGATCGTAAATAACAATTCATTTTAGCAGTCCCGCACCTCTGTTGGTTTGTCGTCAATCTATGAGTGTGCCAGTTTTGTTTAAAAAACAACGACCATTGGAACGATGAAGACCTTTTTCGCTGTACTGGTATCTGCTTGTAGTTCTCTTTGTGGTGTCGATATGTTGTCCAGTAAAATTATTTGGCACCATAATTCCAATAGGTGAAAAATTCTTGTTGTTATTCAGTATGTCTTCTGTGCACACACCTTCTCCAGACAATTAATTCCTCTGCTCTGAAAATTGATAGACATTCTGACATAATTACATATTTTTATATGAACGGGGATTTTTCATTATAGAACAGAAAGACACACGAATTTAAGTTTCAGGTACGTGCATTGGAACGATAGCTTTCACCTGTGCATTAATTTGAAACACAATTATAAGCTGCAAAACTAATCCCTGAAAGATTGTTTACAGAAACTGGTGCACCATTTCTTTCCCGCAGCCAAAAATCAATTATTCATATGCTTTTGGTACGCATGCTTTGGTTTACAGAGCTCCACGGTGCATGAATTTTTAACTGGGTGTTTTCACTTACACAATAAGAAACATGTTGTCCAGTACATCTCTGAGCCACTAATCGATTTAACAAAAATTTTTTTCATTTCCAGATGTTATTTTAAGATCTAACAAAGAACAGAAAACACCAGTATGGCTGCTGTTTTCTTCTAACACTTGTCTCTGGGAGACTAGTTCCGTCTCGGCTTAGTTGCAGTTTACGAAAACAGTTGCGAAGCGCTGTAGGAGAAAAATAATGGAGGTAAAGAAAAGAGGAAGTTGGTGCCATGGAGGCAGAAAAAGGAGGGAGGTGGCACTATAGACTTAGGCTGTACGTTGTTTTGAAGCCAAAGTGGGCGGGGCCTGTCGCCATTTTAAGTAGGCCAAAACATTAGCAGACTAATGTTTACAATTGCTTCTTGTTCATTATTAGGTAACTTATTATCAAAGATGGACATCTGTCGTTTGCAAGTGATTGAGATAAACGTGATTTTTAATTACGAAGTGTGGAGGTAATATATCTCCATGCTGCTTTAGGCATCACTAACTTTAATACTGCAGGAATAGTTCTCAAAGGTACCCAATATCAATTTCATTAGATAAACCAGTTAAAATTATTTTTGAAAATAAAGATATCCGTCTGTGAAACCAAAACGTGTAGATGTCCATTTCTGATGCGAATATGCATGCAGGTGTCCGTGTTTGATGCGCAGGGATTCACTTCAAACAGCTGTTAATCTTTTACAAGAGTATTAGCTGGGAAATTGTAGGAATTTGAAGTGAAAGAAATTTGAAAGAAATTAAGTTTTAAACTCTATTATATTACCGAAAAAACTAAAAAGTACAGTGTTACATACAAAATAAGATGTACATTTTAATGATGTTTAACATGTTTTATTCATTTGCAGGATTTTGAGTAGTAATCAGACGTGTTTGTATTTTAAAGTTCTTACATTACGAGAAAATTGCCAGAGGAACTTAAAATTTTAATTTACATTGTAAAATGTAAATGCAAGTAGATCCGAACCTGGTCTCAAATAGACATTAAAACGAGACCATTGCCAAAATTATTCTGCTGTGTTTCACATGCTGATAGTTTGAAGTGCACATGCTGACCTCATATGCCGCTTGGCTTGTTCTTTCCAGTCTTGATACACCCAGCCTCTTCCAATCAGTTTCAGAGTTCCATACTTGTCAAAAACTTTGTGATACTTAGCTTTATTGATGATGGTACTTTTTTCCCTTAGATTTCTTTCTATTAGGCCGACCACTGTCTGAAGGTAGGAAAAATGGGCCAGTAATTGGGAAGACTATTACAGTTTTCATTATTTTTGCTGGTGTATAGCTAGCTAAGAGCCTGTTCAACATTGTTAACATATTGATATTATTGTTTTGTCCTGCACATCCACCCGCCAGCAGGCCGATGGAGTCATATCCTGAGAGATCAACAGCTTTCAACTCATTGAATACGATGGAAGCCATCTCCTTCAAGGATTTCTTGCCGTCATCTTCCGGATACTGATACATTAGCAGCGTGTAGACAATCACTTGACATGTCTTGAGCAACTGAAAGATTATAACAATAAAGATATCTAAAGTAGTAAGCAATTTGGTCTGTTACTTTAGGGAGAACAAGGTTCTTTTGACAATTGAAGCTCAAGAGAAAAACAGTCTGTTGGCTTTATATGCAAGTGCTGGAAAAATCTTGTGCTTGTTTCTTGTGAAGCTCCAGTTTAATTTTTAGTCCTGACTTCGCAGACTTAATTTGTTACATTGAGATTCTATTTCCCAGTTCAGTGCATCTGCTTCACTCGTCTATATTTGGTTAAGAAAATCCTATATTAAACTGTGTGCAGAAAACTTTTCTGAAAAAGGCGTGAGTGAGTGTCTTGATCGTCACTTTCTGAACTGAACATTCTCCATAGTTTGCTGATGGCGAGATCTGTCGGCAGATAAGCAAGGAATGTTTTTTCACAAGAATAATGCGATGCACAGATATCTAGACTGCAAATGAAAGTCTTCATCGCTTCTTTAAGTGGGCCAAATCTGATCTCCTTGTGGTTTCCACCTCGAATTTCTACTGGGACATGAGAGTTACCTTCCTTGAAGTTCTTGAGCACCCATATGATCCTGTGCTTCGTTGTTGGTGTCAACAACTTGAGGGATATTTCACGACAGACTTGTAGATTATTAACACATTGACTGACAATATTGTATTTAAAAGTGGTAGATTTTCCTTAAAGCCCTTGGTTTTTCTACTTCTTATGGTTGACTGTTTCATCACAACAATATCTGAGAATGAATGCATCTTGTTTACTCTTTTCAGTGATGGAGTAAAATGCATAGTGGAAGTCTTTGATGTCAGACATCGTTAGTAATGACTATTAATAGCCGACTCTGTGGTTACATGTAGGATACTAAAAAATGGTTCAAATGGCTCTGAGCACTATGGGACTTAACATCTATGGTCATCAGTCCCCTAGAACTACTTAAACCTGACTAACCCAAGGACAGCACACAACACCTAGTCATTATGAGGCAGAGAAAATCCCTGACCCCACCCGGAATCGAACCCGGGAACCCGGGCATGGGAAGCGAGAACGCTACCGCACGACTACGAGCTGCGGACAGTAGGATACTCTGGGAGGGCTTTAGATGCATACCTAGACACACGAAGCAGTTAAACCACGATAGCAATTTTGTATTGTCATACATTAGACACATTTAAGACTCGAGGAAAATATTAAAAAACGGAGACAGAATAATGTAAAAATAGCAATGAATATCTACAGTAGTTTCCACATTAGCATACTAATTATAAAATTAAATAGACAGCACTGAGTTTGGAAATATGCTTGTTTTGTTGGTTCAAGTATTGCATTTTAATAATAATTTTTCGTGTGTTTTGGTGCATATTTTTAAACAGTGACTCCCTCACAGCTTCCACTGTGCCCATTTAGCCAACAGTTCAACCAACGACCTCAGATTTTATCACCAGAATAGCAGAGGCAATGACTAACGATTAAGAATTTGCCCATCTCCGAGTCAGTAATATGGCCTATATTACTACTTTTCGTGGCCTTGAAACTCGGAAGTTCTTAGCGTAAGGTCTCTCTGTCTACTCTTACATTATTTGTGACATAAAAAAGCTTTCCGACAATTGATGATTACGTGCAATACATGCAAAAATGGAACAGCGTAGATTGCAAGCTATCCTTAGATTTGCTCTTTCCAGAGTTTCTTTTCCCTTTTTCAGGTTGCCGAATTCTCTTCACAGCATTTCCTTCTGTGGCTGGTAAAACATTTTGTTCCATTTCACTCACTTAACTGTTAATTATTAGTGATAATACAGTAAAAAACACTTCGACACCTTAAATACCGGTTAGCATGCTTATTATGTGGCACGGGTGGTCTCCATGTCTGATTTTGGAGGTAATGTGCAGCAGATTTCTGAATTTTATACCAAGCTGTTATGTAAGTGCCCACTTTTGAAGTGAACACTGAACTTCAACGTGTGATTTATCATACTTGTGCCCATTTATGAAACAAATGGACTTCACCAATGAAGAAAACGGAAAATTTCCTATCGAGACCCACTGATAACTAAATTTCGACCGGGAGGACAGATGTCCTGGTTTGATATTAGGCTACTCATTTCGGTCGTGTGCACTCACTAAGTGTTTGAAATACTAAAAATTACAGTGCTTATATGAGTAACATAGTGTCAGTAACGAAATTTTTCTTTTTTTGTATTCTTAAATGCGTATTTCTTCTAGTAATACGAGTCATTTGGTTTCGTTAATGTAACTTGTTTTTTGTTGCCATATTTCGAATAAGCAAGGCGAGGAGGATCTGACGTGAAAAGGTCGCTTTCGTAGTCCTTTTAATTCTGCTTTTACCGTATTTGAATCGAAAGCAAATGACACTGGAACTCTGAGACTAAAACTTGTTTGCTTACTGGTTACAGTTTCAGCTTTCACTTCGTATGCACAAGATTTTTGCTGTTCACGTTCGCGAAAGAACGTACGAGGGTGGTCTGAAAAGTTCTCGGAATAACCACGAGAGGTCAGCGCTAGCGCAACGAGTTGTTCACGTGATATTCATCAGATTGTTGCCCGTAAACACGTGCCACGCCAGTGCTCTTGGAAGAGAGCTGTGGCGGTGACGTGGCTCTGTTGTTCCCGCGTAGTGGTTTGTGAAGATGGAAAAAATCCTGATTCGAGCAGTGATTAAGTACTTCGTAAAGAAAGGCATGAAGGCAAGTGACATTCATGCTGATTTCCAGAATACACTGGGGGCTCTGCTATTTCATATTCAACTGTTGCCAAAGTGAACAGATGAATTTAAGTTTGGTCGGGAGAGCTTAGATGATTATCCGTGCAGTGGTCGGCAAATATGTGTCACTGCTCCAGAAATCACTCCAAAAGCGCACAAATTGGTCATGGAGGATAGCCGATTGAAAGTGCGTAAAATTACTCACGCTTGCCAGATGTCATCTGAAAGGGCATGTCACATTTTAACTGAAGATTTAGAAATGAAAAAAATAACTGCAAGATGGGTAAACCGAGTCTTGACGCAGGATCAAAAACGTGTGCCGTCGCCATGGAAAATTACACGAACTAAGGTAGGAATTGTTGCCACACCCACCTTATTCTCCTGATATGGCTCCGTCAGGCTTCCATCTCTTCCGAAAACTGAAAATTTTTCTTTGTGGACCAAGATCCGCTTCAGACGAATAATTGATAGTCGGAGTTGACAACTATTCTGCAGGCCTGGAGGAAGTTTATTTTCGAGATGGGATCAAGGCACTGTAACGTCGTTGGACCACGTGCATTAGTCTACAAGACTACATTGAAAAATAAAAACAGTTTAAGTGATGTAAGTACTTTTTTTCTATTCCGTTCCGAGAACTTTTCAAACTACCCTCGTACCTATGTGTTATTTCTTCTCAGCCACTTCCCTCCAGTTGTGGTAACAATACTACTCATTGTCCATCATGCGATCAAATTTACATTTTGTACAAAATAACAAAATTATAAATATGTTTCACATAAGCATTCATACATTATAAAATTATATAACTTCTGTTACACACTGCCCAATCGTGATTTGATTTCACGCATCCATCCTTAACAAGTGGGCATAATTTCGTCCACGGAGCGCGGCTTCACGAGTGACACGGAGCACTGCGGTAAGCTGATACCACATCTTAGTTATTACAACACTTGAGTGGTCAAAATCTATCATGTCACCACAATAAACCTGTGGTCTTTAAAGAGAAGGGCCGCTAGCTTATGTTTATAGTAGTACAGCAAAATGAACACTTTTAAACTCCTGCAGCTCTGCGCGAGGGTAAAACTACCTGAGACCTACAAACAGTTTACACAGAAGCCTTATGGATACTTCAGCAGGCGTTGTCATCACAAAGCAACAAAAAAGAGCTCCTACGCCCAAAAGGTAGAAGAAGAGATGTAAAGACTGTACGACTCTCATGCTTGATGAGCAACTCAGCCACTTCACTCCAGTTGTGGTAACAATACTACTTATTGTCCAATAGAGGACGTGACGGGCGAAAAACAGAGTGAAGAAAGCCGGTACACTAGCTTACGGACCTACGCATCTTACACATTTTAATTTGGAAGCAGTCTTATTGTTTGCAGTTACGAAAGTGATGTCTGAAGAATCTAGTCTGTTTCTCAAGACTATTAAGTATTATCTCATATTGTTATAGATCGAAAACATTTCGTCTTCTGATGCTGCACTTTGAAGCTTTCCAACCTATAATGATTACAGAGTTTGTCTTCCTGGAGTTCAGTCACCTTTGTCTTAACAAGGACCTGACCCCTATCAAATGCTCAGTGTATGGTCGAGTGTAATAACTGCGACTGAAAGCCGGCTTAACCCATCAATGCCTCGCCCACTCAAGATTCCTCTGCCTCAGTGCAACGTAATTACTGCCCGTCGAGTTCTAGAGGTCTGCAGCCAGTACGGAAGTTTATTTGCCTTGATCTTTCCCATATATCTAGGTCAAGCTCCCTACGGCAAAAGAAATATTCCAGGTGTACTTGAATTTAGTTTTTCTTATGTTCTCATGTACTTTAGATCGTCATGTGTCCTTTACCGTGAATAAATGTGTTTCAAATTTGCGATGCATCTTACGTCACATTACCATTTTTGGGTGTATTTCTTATAATGTGTTTTAATTTCGAGATGCATGTTACGTCGCATTACCATTTTGGCTGTATTTCTTAAAGTATGAAATAAAAATAAATAAGAATAATATGTGTTTTTTTTCCTCGTGTTAGCATATCTCTGTCAGTGGGACCGCCTGCTAGGCTGGGTGGTAACGTGCTCGTCTCCCATGCAAGTGGGCCCGGCTTCGATTTCCGCTCGGGGACTGAGAGTTGTGTTGTCCTCATCATCATTTCATCCTCATCACCGGCGAGCAAGTTGCCCAATGTGGCGTCGACTGAAATAGACTTGCACTTGGCGGCAGAACTTCCCCGGATGGGGCCTCCCGGCCAACGATCCATACTCTCATTACTAATTTTTTTTCTATGTCAGTTTTGCTATTTATTTAAACAAGAAGCTTTTCGTTTAGTCTCACAAGTCAGAGTGGCTTCGTTTCAGATCTTTCCCCCCACAGAAAACTCTCGAGGTGGTTACCTAGAATCAAACCGCCCTGGACCGCCGCACCAAGGCGACTGTCGAGCTTCATATCTCTATTCGACAAGTTCTGGACTCGTATTCGGGACGAGGCCAGTGCAAATCTCCGTCCGGCCATCTAGATCTAAGCTTTTGTAAATTTCCTAAATCGCTAAGGCAATTGCTGGGTTGGTTCGTTTGAAAGAGTGGGTTTGAAAGAGTAGGTTGTTTCCTCATACTTCCTCAATTCGATCTTGTACTCCGACTTTAATGACATGGGCAGAATACTATATTATTACAACAGTGCCACATGCTCTTACCCAATAAGATGGTTTCTCTTTCCCAGCCGTCCAGATTCTACTAAATAATATTTATCCTACGTCAAAAGTTCCTCTGGACAGAGCGCTACTATAATAACGTCGATTATCGATCTGAGCTACGGTGGAGTGGCTTTTGTCTTCAGAACTTACAATGTCTCCTATTTTTCTTATATACAGGACTAAACATAAAACTATGAAACTGTCGACGAAAAGAAGACTGCAAATAAGTTGACAAAAGAGGCAAGCTGTGCGTTTTAGGGGTACTTCGGCATACAAAACGGTGCACGGCTGGTGTCTCCGTGGCTGAAGAGACGTGAGTAAATGATGCAGGGCCCTGAGCGCAGAGTGAAATACGAGCCGGCAGGAAAGAAACTCCCAGAGGCAACCGCGACGCAGCTGCCCTCTGCGTTCCATAAATCGTGGGCACTTGCTGCGAGACGCATGGTGGCTCTGACATTGCAAGGATTTTCCGCGAATAAAAAGTACTCCTTTACGATACGAGAAGTATCACGGTTAAAAGCTAAATGGTCAAAATGATAAAAAAAACCTTGAGTAATGATTCATTTCCCATCTGACGAAGCCTTAAAGGTGGCATGTGTGTGAAGTAACGTGTGATGCGAGATAAGACGGAAGAGGAAGGTAATTACTCGCAGAGACTGTTGGGTACAGTTTTTATATTTCTAACACCTGAATCACATTCCATGGATAGCACTGAGAGGGGCGTCCAGGTGGAAATAAATCACATACACATACTATTTAAGTAAATGCAATTGAATGTCTCGAAATAATGAAATGTTACATTATTATAGCGTTAATACGAATTAGATATTACAAGCCAGTACAGTAGTTTTAATATCCTCTGTGAAGATACTCTTCTGTGGAGTAACAGGAGTTGCCTGATACAAAGATTCTGTAATTCCTTTCTCATACTACACCGTGTCACACAAAGACACTTAATGTGTTCTGGCCGGTTGCTGAAAACGTATGTAGATTCTGATCATGGATGTGACCCATTTTTGTACGGATACTAAACTATTGATGCCTTTCTGAATGTTGTTTTAGTTATATTATGATTTGCACAATTTTTCAATGCATTCCAATGATTATTAACAATAAAGACCTTAGTAAGTAGATGTCCTGTGAATTATGGGTGAATTACTAATTTAGTGGTAGCCGGTAGTGTCGTAAACTGGTATCAGTGACAATGAAGAAGTTGTAATAACAATGATTACTAAAGTAAAAAGTGCAGTTAAAAGAAGTAGAAAGGCGTACATGTACAGTAAAGTAGGTAAAGAAGCAACAGTGTCATCTCTCAGTGAGGAACTTGAAACTTTTAGCTCTGGATAGCAACATGCTCAATTTTAGTACAATAGGTGACTATGCATTCGATAGACATGTACCTACTAGCACAGTTGCTAATCGGGGGAGGGGGACTCTTCATGACGTACAGTCACTATGAACAATCTTCTAAAGAAACTTCTTGCATCCCGTGATGAAAGCCATGGGTCAAGTTGGATAGGTATATCTTGATTTCCGAAAAGTACTTCATTTAGTTCCACACCTATGCTTGCTATCGAAAGTACAATCATATGAGGTATCAAGAGAAAATGATGACTGGATTGACGATTTATTCGTAGCGAAGACGCTTTGTGTCATCTTGAATGAAGAGTCGTCGACAGACGTACAAGGAACTTCAGACGTGCAAAAGGTCAGTATGTCTGGGAGCTTTGCTTTTCATATTTGTATATTAAAGATGTAACAGATAAAACTAATAACCTCAGACTTTTCGCAGATAATGTCTGTAATGAACTACTGTCTAAAAAAAGCTGCATAAATATTCAGGCAGATCATGTTAACATTTCGAACTGTTGTGAAGATTGGCAAAAAGCCAAATTTTTGGGAATGCAAACTGTGCACTTGAAAAAAGCGGAAAAACGTAGTCTCCTTCGTCCGAATATCAACGAGTTACAATTCGAATCGGCCTACTCATACAAATACCTGACTGCAACTATTTGTAGAGGTATGAAATGGGACGATGACATAGGGTCTGTGGTAGGTGAAGCTAGTAGCAGACTTTGGTTCCTTAGTAGGATATTTCGTAATGCAATCTGCTTACAATGGAGACTGCTTAGAAAACACTTCTGCAACCCATCCTAGAGTACTGTTCACGTGTATGGGCTCTACACGAAGTAGGACTAACAAGGCGATATTGAACGTATGCCAAGATTGGCAGCACAACTGGTCACAGGTCTGTTCGATCCATTGTAGAGTCCTACGGAGATGCTGAAAAAATTCACTGCCAGCGCTTGATGATAGATGCAAACCATCCTGTGTAAGCCTGCTTGTTTCAAAAGCCAGCCTTGGGTGAGGACTCTAGGCCAACTACGTATCATTTCCGAACGAACATTTAAGCAAAAATTCTTCCCGCTCTTACTATGTGAACGGATAGGAAAGAAGCCCTATTAACGGGTTCAGTGGAAAGTACCCTATGACATTAACTTGACAGTGGTTTCCAGAGTAGAAATATAGATATTGATGTAGCTGCCGTACAATGTGTGTGATGTGACATCAAGAAAGCTATGTGAAAGCTGTACTGTGTCTAAGACAAATAGGCGAAAACTCCTCGCCGCCAACTGTTGCAATTCAATCCAGTTTCAGTGGCTCCGAGCTAACATCTCAAAAATGTTCGGGCTCACAAGCGGTTCCTCTTCAACGAAATGTCTTCGCTCAAACTTGTCTAGGGGTTGAAACACACGTGTCGTATTACACGCCCTAAATTAGACACTTGTGACCCTTTGGTTAAATTGTCTGGCTGATGGCAAGTTTGCGAAATACGAAGTTAACGTAACATATAATAACTGTAATAATAATATCGGAAATAAAGTTAACCACCCATAAATGATGTAGGCCACAAAGTTGCGATTTGGTTAGAATAATGTTTATTCAGAAAGCAAACTAATAGCGAAAGTGGTCGTATTTAAGAGTTTCTGTTACATTCGATCGCATACCCATTTGACGCAGTGCGATCATGCACAATCACATCGAAATACAAGTTATCTACGCGAAAAGTTAGAGTTCACACCGGGCGTGCGGCTGCTCACCGCTAAGAGATTAAGTCACGTGATGCCACACAACGCGAAATTATCCAAGTCGTTTCACTTATTAGCTGCCTAAAGACCGACTATCCGCTTTAGCGTCTCAATCCGAACTGTACTCTTTGGCGTCTCCGTTCGAAGTGTCCCCTTCGGTGTCTCGACCTGAACTGCCCGCTATCGCGTCTGCACCAGCACCGGCCTCTGCCCGTCCCTGGCAGCGTTTCCCACGCGCCGAACATACTCACTCAACTGACTAGTGCAGTTCCCTTTCCTGAACCCGTCCATCTGATTGGCTACAGCTTATTCTACATTATTTTACAATTTAACATATTTAAATAATCAGAGCTTGACCACTTTCAGGTTTAATATAAAGTAACAATAATATCCATTGCATAATGAACGTTAAATTCTTGTATATAAAACCAATACAATTTCCTTCTTAAATTTGAATGTCACGGCCAGTAGCCTTGCACCAATGTACTTTCTGATAAATAAATAAAGAACAAAAGTAGCTACTGTGCACTAAATTTTACAACAAATATTTTATTTCCTAATGATTCAATAAGGTGTCATGCTGTCATCGTTCAATGTGATTTGTGTGGAGGTAATGATGATCTGATGTTTAACTGAAAATACTGATAATTTAAATTTATTATATCTTAAAACAATTAAAGTTACAGAGTTGATATTTACAACATTTGTCATTTTAATGATGCGCTTCTGTATGAAATGTCGATCGTTAAGATCGACTAAAGCGTTCAGATTTTAGCATTCAGGTCTTTGTTACAAGACTTGTTCAAAATGTTCAAATGTGTGTGAAATCTTATGCGACTTAACTGCTAAGGCCATCAGTCCGTAAGCTTACACACTACTTAACCTAAATTATCCTAAGGACAAACACACACCCATGCCCGAGGGAGGACTCGAACCTCCGCCGGAACCAGCCGCACAGTCTATGACTGCAGCTCCTTAGACCACAAGACTTGTTAATTTCACTTTAATAGTACATCATAAACTATTATAGGTATGATCAGTATTCAAATTTTATTGGGAACACCATGAAAATTTATGGAGGATGGAAGATTAAAATTACTGAGGCTTGATTCCCTGCATTACTACAGAATTAAATAGTTTTCATAAATGTGTCCCTTTATGGCCGATCTTAGCTCCACCACATTGAACACTGCTACGTCTCCTCGGCCACAAACGCATTCTTTGGTTTCGTCTGTCTCATTCACATTCTACAGTGCTTAGGCCTTTCCCTATCTCGTGGTGAATCTGCGCCCTTTGTGGCACACGATCCTGGGCGACAGGGCTCGTTACACAATTCCTGAAGGCTGGCTGTTTCTGCCATATATTTAAATGGGAGCACAATGCCCGTTAACTCACATGGTAGACGCTGGAAGACAGGTGTACTACATCACGCTGTGGTTTACTTCTAATATTCCAAGAGCGTATGTTCGTAGAAAAGTTGGCGGGCAAATATATTGCCTCCTCCTCTCCAGAAAAGGTAAGGAAGATAAAATTAGGGAAATTGGAGTGCGCACAGAGGCTTACTGGCAATCGTTCTTCACGCCAACGATTCGCAACTAGAACAGGAAAGGGAGTAAGGGACAGTGGTACTCAAAGTATCCTCTGCCACACACCGTAAGGTGACTTGTGGAGCGTAGATTGTAATCTTACCGTCCCATACATCATTATTAAAAATTTTGTCTTTGCACAAGTTTTGAAAGCTTCGTGAGGCGTAAGATATACAAAAGAAAAACTTTTTACTTATTTTCATTTTATGTTGTTGTTGCTGTTGTTGGCTCCAGTTATTGTGTCTACTGGTACATTCCTGCGGCTGAAATTTTGATTTAACGTTGTGGGTTCCTGAAGACTAAATAACAGATGAATGCATATTTCTTGAATTTTATTCTTTGTCACATTTTTCAGTGTCACACTGAATTCACAATCTCCTTTTTCATAAAACCATCAATTACATTGTTGTAGACAAAATTAAAGAACACGCGCGTTTCATCAGAGGCATGCCTACTACTACTTCCTTCTGTGGCACACACAAAATTTCAAAGAGTTTACAAAGCTAAATAGTTTACAAACTTTCTTGACAAAAGAAGAATCTTCGCTAAAATATATCATTATTTTGTAAATGAGTCCAGAAATAAATTTTATAATAATCATCAGATTATGCAATTAATAATAGGAATTTTAAGTACGCCAAATATTTCGTAATTTCTAATAATTTTAAAAGAAGAATAATTTTAACTGTATGTACAGAGTACTAACAAATTAATTTCCTTTTATACATTTTAGCCTGAAATATAATACATCGTATACAAAATCAAATGCCATTCTTTCAGTGAAACAGAAGAGAATGTTCACATATACCAGATTAGATAGTATATTATTATTTCTATATTATTTATTATTCTATTATTTCTATAATTCTATTCTATTATTTCTATAAAAAAAGGTAGTGTTACAAAAGGGTGTCCCATTACAAGATGTAAATGTAGGTGTAACGCAGTGAAACCGCAGTCAGAGCTCCAGTATTGATTGTGAGGGTGCTGTGTAGCAAGACAGCTTTGTAAATCGTGCTCAATGTTGCCACACGAACGCTGTCGGCGGTAGAGGTTTGTTTGATAAACATTGTATTGCGATGACACTATTTAGGCGGCTGCAGCAGTGGAAATCTCACTACATCAACAGTGTACGTTTACAGATTTTGAGAAAACCTTCTCATTCGTACTTACTTCCTTGGAGGAAACAATAGGAGTGGGAGAGCTGTCGTTTCCAGACCAGGTTTCGTAGCATATCACTACGGTGATTAAGTTAATTCTTAAAAGTCGCTCTAAAACTGGACTCGTTTGAATAAGCAAGATATAACTGAAAATGAAGAAGACGAACCAAAGGCATCGGTTTAAGGAAATGTAAAGGTAGTAAATATAACTACAGAAACACAAATTTTGGTTTTATATAACTAATGATGATGGTGAAGAGTGACCGCAGAGTGCAGAGTCTGCCAGCAGAGTGGCTGCACTCAGGAGACACTCACTGAAACATTGTTGGTAACCATAGTCTGGTTTAAATCAGGCGATGTCTAACATTTAAAGTGCAAGGAGGCTACGTAGTATCGGTAAATAGTGTCTGCAGGCAGCCGCCAAAGTGCTCAGCGCATCTGCGACAACAGAAAATCGCTGTGAAGCCATGCAAGTAAAAAATTCAAATTTCACGTGTGGTTTACATCTCTACAGTGTCTCCAGATATTTCAAAAGTTTGTTCTCAGTTTTATTTATTTTCGGAGTTACTTTTATCTTCATTTACGGAAACATTAGCGTCCGGAATACTTTCCTGCTAGAGACCTGGCAGGCAGAATGTTTGTACAGTGGCAACGCAGTGTGAGCTGAAAAATCAGGCTCTCATTCATGTACTGCTGGAGGGAGCAATGTAGTCTATAGCTATCGAATGCGTACAACATGAAATCGCAGTATAGTACAGGGATATTAAAGAATGGACCCAGTTTAATTGATTCGTGTTTCGTGAAGTACACACATCAAAAAATTTTTACCTCATCTCGGTTCCGAGAGTTCCAGAATCTGTACAGAAAATTGGAATAGACATCAACATAAACATCATTTTCGCCCTTTTTACTGCTCATGAAAGCCACACATTCCATGTTGTACCACCATACAGCCAGACCTTGAGAGGTGGTGGTCCAGATTGCTGTACACACCGGTACCTCTAATACCCAGCAGCGCGTCCTCTTGCATTGATGCGTGCCTGTATTCGTCGTGGCATACTATCCACAAGTTCATCAAGGCACTATTGGTCCAAATTGTCCCACTCCTCAACGGCGATTCGGCGTCGATCCCTCAGGGTGGTTGGTGGGTCACGTCGTCCATAAACAGCTCTTTTCAATCTATACCAGGCGTGTCCGATAGGGTTCGTGTCTGGAGAACATGATGGACACTCTAGTCGAGTATGTCGTTATCCTGAAGGAAGTCATTCACAAGATGTGCGCGATGGAGGCGCAAATTGTCGTCCATGAACACGAATGCCTCGCCGATATGCTGGCGATATGGTTGCACCATCGGTCGGAGGATGGCATTCACGTGTCGTACAGTCGTTACGTCGCCTTCCATGACGACCAGCGGCGTACGTCGGCCCCACATAATGCCACTCCAAAACAGCAGGGAACCTCCATCTTGTTGCACTCGCTGGAGAGTGTGTCTAAGGCGTTCAGCCTGACCGGGTTGCCTCCAGACACGTCTCCGACGATTGTCTGGTTGAAGGCATATGCGACACTCATCGGTGAAGAGAACGCGATGCCAATCCTGAGCGGTCCATTCGGCATGTTGTTCAGGCCGTCTGTACCGCCCTGCATGGCGTCATGGTTGCAAAGATGGACTTCGCCATGGACGTCGGGAGTCAAATTGCGCATCATGCAGCCTATTTCGCACAGTATGAGTCGTGACACAACGTCCTGTGGCTGCACGAAAAGTATAATTCAACATGGCGGCTTTGCTGTCTTGGTTCCTCCGAGCCATAATTTGTTGGAAGCGGTCATCCACTGCAGTAGAGCCCTCGGGCGGCCTGAGCGAGGCATGTCATCGACAGCTCTTGTCTACATCTACATCTACGTACATACTCCGCAATCCACCATACGGTGCGGGTCGGAGGGTACCTCGTACCACAACCAGCATCTTCTCTCCCTGTTCCACTCCCAAACAGAACGAGGGAAAAATGACTGTCTATATGCCTCTGTACGAGCCCCAATCTCTCTTATCTTATCTTTGTGGTCTTACCGCGAAATACAAGTTGGCGGCAGTAAAACTGTACTGCAGTCAGCCTCAAATGCTGGTTCTCTAAATTTCCTCAGTAGCAATTCACGAAAAGAGCGCCTCCTTTCCTCTAGAGACTCCCACCCGAGTTCCTGAAGCATTTCCGTAACACTCGTGTGATGATCAAACCTACCAGTAACAAATCTACCAGCCCACCTCTGAATTGCTTCTATGTCCTCCCTCAATCCGACCCGGTAGGGATCCCAAACGCTCGAGCGTTACTCAAGAATAGGTCGTATTAGTGTTTTATAAGCGCCCTCCTTTACAGATGAACCACATCTTCCCAAAATTCTACCAATGAACCGAAGACGACTATCTGCCTTCCCCACAACTGCCATTACATGCTTGTCCCACTTCATATCGCTGTGCAATGTTACGGCCAAATATTTAATCGACGTGACTGTCTCAAGTGCTACACTACTAATGGAGTATTCTTTTTCCTATTCATCTGCATTAATTTACATTTATCTATATTTAGAGTTAGCTGCCATTCTTTACACCAATCACAAATCCTGTCCAAGTCATCTTGTATCCTCCTACAATCACTCAACGACGACACCTTCACGTACACCACAGCATCATCAGCAAACAGCCGCACATTGCTATCCACCCTATCAAAAAGATCATTTATGTAGATAGAAAACAACAGCGGACCTACCGCACTTCCCTGGGGCACTCCAGATGATACCCTCACCTCCGATGAACACCTCCATACAGGACAACGTACTGGGTTCTATTACTTAAGAAGTCTTTGAGCCACTAACATATTTGGGAACCAGTCCCATATGCTTGCACCTTAGTTAGGAGTCTGCAGTGGGGCACCGAGTCAAACGCTTTCCGGAAGTCTAGGAATATGGCATCCGTCTGATACCCTTCATCCATGGTTCGCAAGATACCATGTGCAAAAAGGGCGAGTTGCGTTTCGCAGGAGCGATGCTTTCCAAAGCCGTGCTGATGCATAGACAGCAGCTTCTCTGTCTCAAGTAAATTCAATATATTCGAACTGAGAATATGTCGAGAATCCTGCAACAAACCGATGTTAAGGATATTGGTCTGTAATCTTGAGGATCCGTCCTCCTACCCTTCTTATATACAGGTGTCACCTGCGCTTTTTTCCAGTCGCTCGGGACTTTACGTTGGGCAAGAGATTCGCGATAAATGCAAGCTAAGTAAGGAGCACTCTCTGTAAAACCGAATTGGAATCCCATCAGGACCTGGCGATTTATTTATTTTCAACCCATTCAGCTGCTTCACAACCCCAGGGATGTCTATCACTATGTCCTCCATACGGGAATCTGTACGAGACACAAACGGCGGTATGTTTGTACGATCCTCCTGCGTGAAAGATTTCTCAAATGCTAAATTTAAAATTTCAGCTTTCGTTTTGCTGTCTTCCGTTGCCAGGCCAGACTGATCAGTGAGTGACTGGATGGAAGCCTTCGACCCGCTTACCGATTTTACGTAAGACCAGAGTTTCCTTGGGTTTTCAACAAGATCTTTTGCTAAGGTATGACGGTGGTAGTGGTTGTATGCTTCGCGCATCGCTCTTTTTACAGCAGCACGAATCTCTACTAACTTTTGCCTGTCCTCAGTCTCCCGATCTTTCTTGTACCGCGAGTGCAACTGCCTTTGCTTCCTGAGCATTCTCCGAATTGCGCTGTTAAACCACGGTGGGTCTTCCCCGTCCGTAACCCACTTTCTCGGCACATACTTCTCCAATGCGTGATTTACAATGTGTTTAAAATTTGCCCATAATTCTTCCACGTCCATCGTACCGGAAGTAAATGAAGTCGATTCATTTACTAAATGGGATGCTAACAACTGCTTATCTGCTCTTTCTAGTAAGAATACCCTCCTAGCCTTCTTGACCGACTTTTTAACTTTCTTAACCACAGTCGTAATGACAACATCATGATCACTAATCCTTGTCTCAACACTGACACCGCCGATGAGGTCTGGTCTGTTCGTGGCTACCAGATCCAAAATATTTCCATTACGCGTTGGATGTCGATTTAGCTGCTCAGGACAGTTTTTGGATAATGTGTTCAAAAGTAATTCACACGACGGCTTGTCTGTACCACCTTTAATGAATCCACAGTCATCCCAATCTATACTAGGTAGGTTGAAGTCGCCACCGGCTAATATAGCATGATCTGGGTACTTCTGAGATACAGAATGTAGACACGATCGAACCGCGGTAGTGACCGTCTAGGCATGGTTCAACTACAGACAACATGAGTCGTACCTCCTTCCTGGTGGCATGACTGGAACTGATCGGTTGTCTAATAGGCTCTGCTTATGCATGGTTGTTTACATCTTTAGACGGATTTAGTGACATCTCTGAACAGTCAAAGGGACTGTGTCTGTGGTACAATATCCACAGTCAACGTCTGTCTTCAGGAGTTCTGGGAACCTGGGTGATGAAAAACTTTTTTTGATGTGTGTACAAATTGTACACGAACAGTCTACATAGAATTCAGTGGAGGTGGTTTCAAAGTTTCTTAATGCAGCTTATAAACGTTCAATTTTTCCCCCTCTGTTGCGTGGCAAAGGTCGAAGTGGTGGCCAAACTCGTCCCACATGCGAAGAAACATGTCTTTTTGTTACGGAGGTCACCGTATTTGCGACACGGTTCCGCAGAACGGCCAGAGTTATTGGAGACGAAACGCTCGCTATGATGTGACCGTCGACTCATTTGTTGCAAACTCAAGAGCGCAGTGAAATGGAAATTAATGGGAATTAGATCCATCATCTGAGTAACCATGTATATTTGACAGAGATGAGTGGTGTAATGAGAGTGCAATATTGTGCTTGTGCTGCTCTTAGAGACAAGCAACAATATAAAACACGGCGCGGGACACAGCTTATTCGTCTCGAATGCCTGTCCGACGAATGGGCAAGCACAAGTAAAATCACACTCCCTCACTTAGTCGGACGCTCAGGAGAAGTCTCCGAAATCCAAACCAGTACCCTGAATGTAACTAGAAGCTGATCACCATCATCTCCTTTTTCCTCGTTTGTGATTAACATCTCTTAATGTTGACTTTCAGAACTGGGGATGTTAGTTTTTCAGATAATTTCTTGACTGTCTTCATAGAGCAATAAATCTATTTATAGTCTTTCAACCAAGGAAAATTTCTTGTTAAGACCGGGGAACAAATTCTAATTCAGATACATTAGCCCCCCTGCTACGATGGATTATAAGCTTTCTCTCAATCCATATGAAGGTATGGCGTTTACAAAAGTTCTGGCAACAAAGTAGAACAGTAATAATTAAGCAGCGAGTCGAGAACCGCTACCCACTGCTTTCTGTATCTCATGGAGAATTTACGTTATTGCAGCCACATCTCTATACTAGTGCGCATACGCACCCACAGCTGGAAGCGCCGAACTGTTAATAAACCGCCGTCACGCCGCGCCGGCGCGCGTGTTGACGCAGTGGAGGCGGAGCGGTGCTACCGGCCCCTCAGGAATTGCGGCGGACATCCGGGTGTCCCACATCGTCAAACACCTCGCCTCCATGTGGCAGCCTCCCCCGAGACGCGATTACCACACATGGAGTGCAGCTACACAAGCCTCGCTGACAACGCACCATAGCGTGTCACAGCCACATGCGTGACGGGCGCGAAATATTTTGTGGGGGTGACGGGTCCTTCTGTCAATAGATTTTGTTCAAGAGACTTTTTAAAATGTGTTATCTAGCCATAAACCAGTTCATTTATTTTGAAATATCGGATACGGTTTGCATTTACATACAGTAGTAACAGTAACAGTAATAGTTGGTTTCATCCATTGATCACTTTTACGAGGTTGTTGAGCATGTAGTAGTATTATAGATTAGATTAGATTTACTTTCATTCCAATTGATACATAGTGAGGAGGTCCTCCAGGATGTGGAACATGTCAGAAGAACAATAATACATGACAAATATTTACAACTGAAATGAATAAGCTAATGTACCTTCCACAGGTCCCAAGTGGAATCATCGTCATTTTTTTAATGAACACTATATGAAAGAATCATTTTACAAACACTAATGTACTGAATTTAAAATAAAAAAAGGTTTTTTTATTTATGAGGTAATAAACATGTAATACAACTACTAGAATCCTTATTTACATTGAATATATTACTGCACTGAAATGGGGCAGAAGTTATATTGTACTTATATATATATATATATATATATATATATATATATATATATATATATATATATATATACAAATCAGTTGGTTCTGCTGAGAAATTCATCAGTGGAGTAGAAGGAGTTGGCCACCAATAAATCTTTTAGGCTTCTCTTAAACTGAATTTCATTGGTTGTTAAGCTTTTTATGGCTGCTGGCAAGTTATTGAAAATGTGTGTTCCTGAATAATATACACCTTTTTGTATTACTTTCATAACATACAAAAAACACAAAAATAAAAAAAGACTTGTTCGGCATTAACTTAGTGTGCTTTATAAACAATAAAGATTATTTAGTATCTTTCCCTGAAAGCACCTGAAATGTTGTAAGTTCCACAGAAGGAATCACTATGACAGGAGTCACTGAAGTAGTTTATGATAATGATAGTCTTACACTCAGTTAGCTCTGCCCAAGAAGTGCAACAAAGTCCATTGGGTAGTACAGTGACGGCAACTACTGAGCGCAGTTGGCTGTCTGGAAACCACACAAGAATACCAGTCACTGGAGGAGGCGAAGTTCCCTTGACAACAGATGGCTGTTCATAGTGGGTACAGTGCGGTATCCTCCAGATCAGGCTGCTGCAGGAACTGTGTGGTGTAGAAACTGGTGGTCGCTCTGCTTCGAAATTGAGTGCAGTGGCTCAGTGAACTGAGCTTGCCGAGAGCAGATGGGCTCAATCCTAAAAATACGCCTGACAGAGTTGCTCGATACTTGGATAGCACCTGACTCGCAGAGGTAAAGTAGTGCTTCCCATTGTGGTACTGTGGTCTGAGACCTCCAGTGTGGAGGCTGGCACCTCCTGCGGCGAAGCAAATGCCGCATGTTCCCTTGTTCCAGCTGGAGTCCCACTTAAGAACAGATTGGCATGCTTTGTATATAACCAAGCTTGTCATGACTGATACGCCGTGCTTCCCTACTGTTGCTGTTTTGGTCTGACAAGACAGTCCTCCTACAGAGGCCTTGGATGCATCATCCCCCCTTTCCTTCCAGGGGAAAGATGGTGAAGCCATTTTGACTTTGGACGGAAATCCAGTGCCCCTCGCTCATGAGAGAAGAGATGATGGTGCCATCTCGAAGACTGAAATTATGGCAAAATGGAGGTGCGCAGAGTCGTTGTCAATGTCTATGGGTGAGGGAATCCTGGAACCACAGACCCGAGGATGTGAAGAAGCTTCTGGATACTAGTGTGGATGGCCCAAGTGTGGCTGCTAGAACTGGAGCTGGCTCAGCTCCAGTGGAGTAGAGTGGATCTGGATAGAAAAATGCCAATCGCCGGTGATGCTGCATATGTATGCCAAATAGGGCTATCTTTTTATAGGTAGGTTTTCAACAATGACCCATGTAAGCTGTCTGATGAACAGTTGTGGGTGACACGATGGAGGTGAGAGGGTCATGTATGTAACCTAGCTGTCATTCAGCTGAGGACTTGTGACATGTGGACTACACCAATGTGGACCACAGACTGAGAGGCGTATCTTGCTTAGTCTTCTGTCTGAAAGCAGTGGAAGTATATGACAACGGTATCATTCGTTGAAAAGGGAGCGAGTGTGTCTGCTACAAAATGAATGTCCTGAGGTTCTTTTAATTTAGAAGGAAGAGTTTGTTACACATGGCACTACGACAGTCAATATAAAAGTCCACTCATATCCCTGGTGCAAAGGCCAAGTCTCGGAGAAGCTTGGAGATGATGTCAGCGGCTCCATACAACCGTGGTTACTGGCCACACTTCCATGTCAAAGAACCTGATGATTTCCTAGCACATCTCCGATCGCTGAACTGCAACTGCGGTCGGCACCTGGCCTGGAGACCTCGCTAGTTTTGCATAGGGAGTCATCGGTGGAAGCCAGACCTGGAGCCTACAAAGATACGTCTATACAAGGGTGAGCCACCCCCTGATGCTAATTTGGAGACAAAATCCTTAGCCCCTCTTGGGGGCGGCAAGTGACAGAGCAGGCAGAAGTATGTGGTCATCCACTGCTGCTGCAGCAGGAGGGCTAGCTACTATACTCACATAATCTATCACAGCAATGGCAGACTTGCACAGTGCAAGAACTAGTACCAGAAATGGAGTATCATTATGTGAATGTGTAGCAGAGACACTGCTTAATACAGAAACTGCCACCACCATACCATCATCTACCGGGCTGGATGCAGAAACAGTGTATGCGCGTGCATCAGGCACAGGAAGCAAAAGAGAAAAGGAATCAGTCTGCAGCTGAAAGAATCTGTCCAGAAAAGGACTCAGTGCCAGAAGTGCAGCCACAGTTGAGTTCCATATTTTGAAGGAGGTATCGCACGAAAACTTTGCAGTGGCAGTTTGAAAATTTTTTGTACCCAGAGGTTGTCTGGCAGCGCAAAAGCACCTTGAAAAGAGTGGTAACAAACATTTTGCCATCGGAGGGCTACGTTGGGCCTGTGGCAGCTGAAGCAATGTGGGCTTCTAGTACGTTTACAATGGATAAGGAGCGAAATGGCTGACGTTACGGAAAGGGGAGCTTGTGGTTGAGCACTAAAAATCTGAGAAGCAGGCGAGATCGGCAGGGAGTGCAGTTACGTCGTGGAAAACGATATGGAGTTTTTATCGTGCTTATGAAGATTGGCAGGGAGCCCCATTGCGTCGCGGAAGACGACTAAAATTTTTATTGAGCGTATGGGAAATGATGACTTTGAGAAAGTCCTCTTGCATCACAAAATACGCCTCGGAAAGTGTAGTGTGGGCACAAAATTTATCACCTGAAACGTATTAGACATTACGTTGCGATTTTAACAGAACATTAGCTAGGGTACGGAGATCTACACCGGGTTTAAGACGTTGAAGTACTTGATAGGCGAGAGCACCAGTGCGTGCTACGAGAAGAGTTGGTTTTGTATCATTGTGAACTGTGGACGCCATGTAGTGTTGCTCCAATATTCTGATTGGCCCCGGCTCCATTTTCTCACTGAAGTCTTGAAACAACGAAAGCAAGGTCGTCTTCGTCTGGGACAACGTCTGCAGCAGAAGCTTCCAGTGGTGTTGAAGTTACTGGAAAGATTGAGGTAGGGTAATGTGTGGCCAGGTCATACTTTGCAGGGAGAGTATTCTGTTCTTACTAAGTAATTACAAGTCATGCAGTAGTTGTGTCAAATGCTCTGCATTATGTGAACAAACTTGCTTAATACATTTGTATTTTGTGACACTAGAGTTCAAAAGTGTTTATGGATGCACTGACGACACTGCGAACGTAAGCGACAGATCAGTTGTTGCCGTCGCTGTTAAGTAGAGTGATGAAACGTGGAAACCAATAATAATAATCGCCAACTGGTGGAATGAGACTTAAAAACTTGTACCTTCATCTCCATCATTGAGGATGAAAAACACTTGAAACTGTAACACCGCTATCCGGTCTGTAGCTAAAATAATTAGAATTAGTGAGAAAGCCACTATGAAGCATTGCATTTCAGCTGTGTGCTGATAGCCGCAAGTACGGCGGGAAGTGGGTCAGAATAACATTCACGTGAGGGGGTTGTGAGACAAGGGTAGCCCTGCTCACAATGAGTGCAAAACTGCACCTCACATTGGTAATGGCCCTAATAGGAAGGTCGATGTCATCACACCGGGGAAGTCTCTTGTTTTGAACGAAGTGATTGGGAGCCAGGTTTTAGCGGAAAAATGCGGATTTTGAGGTAAAAGGCCCTCTTGTATTCCTCTCGTCGCCGGAATCCAGCAGCACCACCACGACGCAGAGGTTCTCGATGGGCAGCGAGACAACTGAGCATCGCCAGCAGTAGCCATGAGTTCGAGACTGGCCTACGCCACCGCCTCCAACACTAAGTATTTCACGAGACTTGGTGCCGCAGCCTGCCAACATGCCATCCGTGACTGCTGCCGACAGCACTATAGTGGGACTTAGTGCCTCAGCGACAGTCGCCGCCTAGCTCCTGCCAGAGGGCCGCAAGTCGAAGCCCGCACGCTGCTATCTCCATGAGCTGCTGCTGTAAACGCGTGCAGAACTATGGGGCCGCCAGGGTTCCATGTCGCCGAAGGGAAGCAGGGCGCCGCTAAGATTAAGACAATGGCCTCCAGAGACCGTCGGCCGGCCGCGGCACTGCCGACAGAATTGCAGGCTGCCTACCCAGCATGCAGTGCGGAAGCCGGCGCCCAGACCTCAGTGTGAGGCGTGTTTACCTCACAGAGCCATGAAGTGACACGGACTGGCAGAAGAAAAGTCTCCTTTACTGTCAACAGTGTTTCTACTTTGCCTACTGGCGTATCAACACCACTCACTCGCTCCCCCTCCCCCCCCCCCCCCACGCGTGTAACTGCACCGTTCAAAGCCATCAACAATTTATATGTACTGCACCACTGCAGGCACAAGAAAAATACAGTCCAAGTAAAGTTGCACTAAGTTTTTGTCCACTGAACCAACGTGAGACCAGCTGGTATAGAAAGAGAAAAATTTTTGAAGTTACATGAGAGGAAACACCATCTACGTTAGGCCTAGGAAAAGCGACAGTTCAACAAATAATCACCTCATCGCCAAACCTACGTAGTAGCACACACTCAATTGATTGTTCCAGGTCGTATTCAATTAGCATTTATTCTCATTCCTCACAAAAATGGAAAAATATGGACACACTTGATCAACATTCACTAAGTGTTCCGACTGTATTTAACCACAAAGGAGTGATTTTTAACCAATTAAATTTATTTAATTTCTGTCTGTGACGGCACTTGCAAGATTATAAATTTCACTGAAGAAATCACGATAATGGGAGTCACTTAAATAGTTTAGCATAGGGATAATAAGTCTGGCGTTCGATCAGCACTGATCTCTATGGAGCAAATGTGACGACGTTAATGTCCATTGGACAGTATAATGATGGCAACTGCCGGCCGCTGTGACCGAGCGGTTGTAGGCGCTTGAGTCTGGAACCGCGCGACCACTACGGTCGCAGGTTCGAATCCTGCCTCGGGTATGGATGTGTGTGATGTCCTTAGGTTAGTTAGGTTTAAGTTGTTCTAAGTTCTAGGGGACTGATGACCTCAGATGTTACGACCCATAGTGCTCAGAGCCATTTGAACCATGTTTTGGTGGCAACTATTGAACACAGTTCACAGTCTAAACTGCACACAGAAGAATTCGTTTTGGAATACAGAGTTCACAGGAGACCGTGTGGGAGCAGACGAATTTTCCAGGGCGACAGCCGGCTGCCCGTCTGCGGTGCGGTATCCTCCAGATCAGGCTGATGCCAGAATAGTGCGCTGTACATCTTGGTGGTCGCTCTGCCTTGGAATTGCTTACAGTGGTGCAGTGAAAAGAATTGGCAGAGGGCGGCCGGGTGCCATCCTAAACCGACGCAGTGTGATATCTGCTCGGTGCCTGGATGGAACATGATTTGGTGAGGCAGAGTAGTACTTTCTGGCCGGCCGGGGTGGCCGAGCGGCTCTAGACACTACAGTCTGGAACCGCGCGACCGCTGTGATCGCAGGTTCGAATCCTGCCTCGGGCATGGATGTGTGTGATGTCCTTAGGTTAGTTAGGTTTAAGTAGTTCTAAGTTCTAGGGGACTGATGACCTCAGATGTTACGACCCATAATGCTCAGCTGGCGCCGTATGTTCCCGTGGTGCTGGCTGGAGTTCCACTTCAAAACAGAGCGACGTGTTTTGGACACAGTCGAGCTTATTATGGTTGATAGTCAGTGCCCGCCTTGTTGTTGCGATGCAGCTGTGCCAAGGGAATATAAGGGAATACCTCCTGCGGAGCCGGAGCGCGGACAACCTGCTGATCATGCCTGGGATGCGGGTAGCCATGGTCACTCACACTATAGATCTATAGCTGTAGCCGATCTAAACATCATCTGCTGTTATTATTGTTTTAGTGAATATAATTTTCACGCTAGCTTCATGGTGGTGTAGCTCCACAAATAATAGTATAACAATAAGAGCGATAATTAAGATTTTGTTGCGTTATAGCATTGTTGTTTTCCTCGTTGCTGAAGAACAGAATTCTTCATCAGCTGATGACAAAATATTTTATGAACTTAGTAATGTTCAACTTGTATTTGGTCTATTCCATGCGTCCGAGAAAGAAGACAAATGATTTGGTATTCAGTATAAGGGCTGTGTCTGCTATTACTGTTGTAGTTATTAATTGCCATGGTTACCAGAAGTATTCAGAGTTGCGTGGCTCCGGCAGTACTGCAGGCAGAATCACGCAAAGCTGTCCGTCCGTAACTTCAGTCTGTAACAGTCAAAACAAATACTGCATGAAACGTTGCAGACACAAAAATAGCTACACTCGCCATTAGCGAAAGAAACCAAGTATCACATATTGAAAATTCCATGCTTTCGACACGAATTGAAGAAGACAATTATAATGTCATCGGATCCAAAAAAATTCAATGACTCGAAGTTAATACACCATGGAGAAAGGAATAGGGCACTGTGCTCCCAGAGATATAAAACTTGTTAAATGAAAGAAATTACTGCAGTATTTTTAAACCTATCCTTTCTTAATCTTCCAAGTTTCATTTGTTTTTGGCCACAAATATCTAATGACGGCTTAATCATCGGGCTCTTGGCAGTGTTACTCTTTCTATACGGACGCAAAAAAATGACAACACCAAAAATAATTAATGTAGAGTAATGAAATTTAGGGAATACATAGATAACATATTTAAGTGATTAGCATTGCATGATCACAGGTAACGTGAGCGCGTGATACGCCATTGCAAACGTGAAATGCCGGTACATTAATAACCGGTGTAGCCACCAGAATGTTGAATGAAAGCATGTAGGCTTGCACGCATTGTGTTGTGCAGGTGCCGGATATCAGTTTGTGGGGTGGAGTTCCACGCCTGTTGCACTTGGTTGGTCGATACACGGACTGTTAATGTCGGTTGTGGATGAAGCTGGAGTTGTCGTCCGATGATTTCCCATGTGTGCTAGACTGGAGACGGTGACCGAGCAGGTCAAGACAACATGTGGACACACTGTGGAGCGTGTTGGATTACAACAGCGGTATGTGGACGAATAGTATCCTGTTGGAAAACACACCCTGTAATGCTCACGAAAGGCAACAAAACTGGTCGAATAAATCACACCCCACACGACATCCAAGTATAGATCCAGTGTGCCTAGCACGTAGACAAGTTGATTGCAGACCCTCAACTGTCCTTCTTCTTACCAACACATCACCATAACTGACACCGAAGCAGAACCAGCCCTTCCGAAAACACAACAGACTTTCACCCTACCCTCCAATGAGATCTCGCTTGACAGCACTGAAGTCGCAAATGGCGATGGTTTGGGTTCAGTGGAATGCATGCTGTATGGCTTCTGTTTCGGAGCTATCTTTGAAATAACCGATTTGTAACAGTTCGTTGTGTCTTTGTGGTGCCAACTGCCGCTCAGATAGCTGCTCCAGATGCAGCACGATACGCCAGAGCCATGCACCAAACACGACTGGTCTTCTCTCTCGGTAGTGCCGTGTGGCCGTCCGGAGCCCAGTCTTCTTGCGACTGCATATTCTCGTGACAATCGCTGCCAGCGGACATGTACAGTGGTTACATTCCTGCCACATTTTTCAGCAACATCTGAGAAGGCACATCTGGCTTCTCGTAGCACTGTTATACGACCTCGTCTAAATTCAGTGAGGTGTTGATAATGCCGTCTTTGTCGCCTTAGAGGCATTCTTGGTTAACATCAACTCACCACGTCCCATCTCAAAGGTAACTAACGTTCACGACCGTTAATCTGTGTATTTAAAGCAAACATGATTTGCATCGTCATCGTGGCGCTACTAGCGCTACTCTTAGGTGAGTGGCTCGAAATTTTAATAGATATCGTCTTTCAGATGTAGAAACACGCGTACCATCTTTCCTTTATGTTGCACAACTCCTTCTTGGTGTTGCAGGGTATTAACACATTTCCTACTTTATTTTTAAAATTTTGACCTAAAGATGATAACAATCATCATGTACAGTTGTGCTCAAAACTATCCGAACGACCTGAATTGCATTTCGCCTGATCCACATGCAATGCGCATAACGCAGCTGCCTAGCAGTTCCTCTAATAGCTCTTTGGTACAGTCGTTTGACTATTGAAAATGGTTCCAACAAGTCACCACTAGGAACATTGCTCTGAATCGCAAAAACTCAAGATGTAAAGTAATACCACGATACTACAGATATCGGGGAACACCTTACCACAGATAAGACTGTCCTTAAGGTTTGTAAGCTCACATTTATTACAATAAATGACGTACCTGAAATGTTACCACGCTCATTATTACGTAAGATAGGTAATGCACGCAGTAAGTTCGTCATATTCATGATTTCCTCTTCAAAGTAACATACCGAACTTATTATTTAACACAAAATGACATTAAAAATTTAAGTTATTCACGAGCATATGTACGAAATTCAAATGACACGACGAACCGTCTCGTTCTGCATATGGATTAAAACCCAGGTCATGCAGACAAAGCAAGGATTTCGTGACTGACGGAAACTAACAGTCATTCCTGATTAGCCATACAGAGAGTGGTACACCTCGATTTTAGACAGTGTAAGTTAGCAAATATCAACTTTAAATTAAATAATGCAAACATTTTTAGCAGACACGAATTCCTACCCAGCATCTATTGTCCCTGTTAACGAACTACGAGAGATGTTAAATATTGCTTCTTCACAAGTAACTTACTTGAAATGCCGTGAGGTAAAGCTTTGTGTTGGACAGGGATTCGAACCCAGAACCTAATCGGATTGATATAGAAGCACAATCAACTGTGACATATCGGATTTTCTCGGCAGTAGGTAGATGTTTTAACTGAAATGACGAGACGAAACGTTAAGTTTTTCCTTCCCGGGACTCCAGCCCGGCACCTATCGCTGTTATATTCTGGGGAAAACGAACGTTAAATATGGGTTTTTTGCTCCAGCAGCGACATGTGAGCATGTTTGAACTAAAAATAATATGACAAAGAGTTCAGTGCTGACTGGGAATAGAGCCCCACACAAGGAAACGTCAGCTACAGAGTTTTTCTCCACCAGCAGATCGGAATAACATCTTGGACTTCCAGTGATCTCGCAAATAGTTCTGTGTCTCACTGGGAGTCAAAAACGTCACATATCGAAAGTGTTGAGAACGAATGAAAATACATTAAAAATCAAAATTGTTATCCACCAACAGATAGGTGTTCTCATGCTAGAGCTTGATAATACATAATGAAGTCTTTAGTGCCGGGCCAGGATTCGAACCCATTCACGCGCAATATGTGGAGATGTTGAGGAATCTGCAGTTTTGAACAAACAAATTGTAGCCGAGAGGTATTGTCACGAAGGGAACAATTTCCGCGTTAAGGGCGTTCTGAGTCGCATTCCCAGTTCAGAACCAATTTCATTGACATACAGAAGCTCAGATAAAAGATGGAATAAGTGTCCTGTGAGCCTACATAGCGTTTGTTTCGTCACTAGAAATCAATAACTAGTATAAGAAAGGTTACTGGTGATAGAGTTTCTACGTGTCGCCACTCCAGACTTTATTGTGGTTCAACCTAACGTCTACGTGGTAGAGAAGGAATATCATTTTTAATGTGAATTTCAGACCACAATGCCGTTATATCTTCTGCACTTGTTGTAGCCAGAGCAGAATGGAATCTGTCTCTCGCTGTCTAAACTAATTGACAGAAGTTGGAATCGAATATGATTTGGTGGACATGACCTGTTTCAGGTTGTGTATGACAGACAATGTTTTAGAAAAAAAGTTGTTTTCCTTCGCAATAAATAGAAAGATTTTGATTCTAAGCTATCCAAGTACAAAATTTTCGCAATATTAGTTCATATTTAATATTCGCTTCTATAATCTATGAAAGTATTTCACAGTTGCAAAACTCGCATCCGACTCATTGACCTTACACTTGGTCGCTGAACATAAATTCTGGCTCAGAGTGACATTAGATTAAGTAACCTAATGTAGCGAAGACTGTTTACCAGTGCTCTTTCTCACCGGAAAATTCGCAATTCACTCATCTGGCTCCTTAAGTACACTGTAACAGTAATTTCTGTGTGTATGCAATGCATACGGATTGTAGAATTTAGTGGTGCTCTCTCTTCCACTTCTGTATACAATATGCCTGACCTAAACGGGCCCTTTGTCATTACAGGCCCTGGGCCGTGCAACATCATACTGACAACAGTAATGTGCTTATACTGAAAACCTGACTTCGTTTTACCTGATTTTTTAATCATTTAAGTAAAACAACATGACCTTCCAGAGGGAGATATTCGTCCCCCTTTTCCTTCTGTGAAATTTGTCAGTAAGCTTTTTGCCTTCCAACCAGCGAAATGTGGCAGAGTAGGGCCGGTAAACGATTCACAGACCACGATTTAGAGCCGTTAAGACGAATTATTTAAACATCACAAGACTGCACATACGAGGTGCATTCGAGTTGTAAGGCCTCCGATTTTTTATCTAATTAACTGCTCACCTGAAATCGATGAAACTGGCGTATCTTCTCGACGTAATCGCCCTGCAGACGTACACATTTTTCACAGCGCTGACGCCATGATTCCATGGCAGCGGCGAAGGCTTCTTTAGCAGTTTGTTTTGACTACTGGAAAATCGCTGTGGCAATAGCAGCACGGCTGGTGAATGTGCGGCCACGGAGAGTGTCTTTCATTGTTGGAAAAAGCCAAAAGTCACTAGGAGTCAGGCCAGGTGAGTAGGGAGCATGAGGAATCACTTCAAAGTTATTATCACGAAGAAACTGTTGCGTAACGTTAGCTCGATGTGCGGGTGCATTGTCTCGGTGAAACAGCACACGCGCAGCCCTTCCCGGACGTTTTTGTTGCAGTGCAGGAAGGAATTTGTTTTTCAAAACATTTTCGTAGGATGTACCTGTTACCGTAGTGCCCTTTGGAACGCAATGGGTAAGGATTACGTCCTCGCTGTCCCAGAACATGGACGCCATCATTTTTTCAGCACTGGCGGTTACCCGAAATTTTTTTGGTGGCGGTGAATCTGTGTGCTTCCATTGAGCTGACTGGCGCTTTGTTTCTGGATTGAAAAATGGCATCCATGTGGCATCCATTGTCGCAACCGACGAAAATAAAGTCCCATTCGTGCTGTTGTTGCGCGTCAACATTGCTCGGCAACATGCCACACGGGCAGCCGTGTGGTCGTCCGTCAGCATTCGTGGCACCCACCTGGATGACACTTTTCGCATTTTCAGGTAGTCATGCAGGATTGTGTGCACAGAACCCACAGAAACGCCAACTCTGGAGGCAATCTGTTCGACAGTCATTCGGCGATCCCCCAAAACAATTCTCTCCACTTTCTCGATCGTGTCGTCAGACCGGCTTGTGCGAGCCCGAGGTTGTTTCGGTTTGTTGTCATACGATGTTCTGCCTTCATTAAACTGTCGCACCCACGAACACACTTTCGACACATCCATAACTCCGTCACCACGTGTCTCCTTCAACTGTCAATGAATTTCAATTGGTTCCACACCACGCAATTTCAGAAAACGAATGATTGCACGCTGTTCAAGTAAGGAAAACGTCGCCATTTTAAGTATTTAAAACAGTTCTCATTCTCGCCGCTGGTGGTAAAATTCCATCTGCTGTACGGTGCTGCCATCTCTGGGACATGTTGTCAATGAACGCGGCCTGAATTTAAAACAATGAACATGTTTCTATCTCTTTCCAGTCCGGAGAAAAAAAATCGGAGGCCTTAGAACTTGAATGCACCTCGTAGTTGCAATCGATTTAGAGGTGCAAAGTGTTTCTTATCTTACTTTTGTGGTGGGTGAGCATAAGTGATTTCCAAAGACTTTTTATTGTACTGAAATAATCTTTTGTCACAAAGTAACAAGGTAAGTGTTTTATTCGTATATATTTTGTAGGAAGCTGTTATCGTGATGGAAGATTATACACCTGAATGTTTGACACAAGTGGTAGGAGAAAATGCTGCATATTAACCAAACCCTGCGCCTCCTCTGCATATCCTCCTATGACACGAGCACGGGATTCTCCTCGCATACCGCTACAGAGCTGCTCCTAGCACAGCTGAGAATTGGCAACATCGTCACAAACTTTACGCAACACTGTGGCAGTGCAATCACTTCCGCGTATGGTACTGAATTGACTCACTAAATTCTCTTGATATTCCCTTTCCATTTGAATGACTCGTGCTATATAATCCTCATGTAAACTAAGACACTGCGACAGAAAATTCAATTGTTTTGCTTCTTCACATAAGTGGCAACCTTTATGAGGCTGATGAGAGTGGCGCAGAGGCAGCAGTGTGCGAGCTTTTTTTTCTGATATATTTTATGTAGCTTCGAATTTCCAGAAAAAAATCTGTATCGAAATTGCAAGAAAACCTTTACACATCAAATCCTTTTGGTAACTCGACTCAGTAAGTTGTGTTAATGGTCATAAATCTTGGCTTTCTGACTGCCAAGCTACTTCGTAATATCAGCGTCTCTAAGGAAATTCGAATCGACCATCAGCGATACGAATTTCAATATTGTTCTTCATTAAGACTCACATGCTAGGGTGATAAGTATGAAGGAAATGAACCTCTTGGTTACTATAAGGCCTCTATACTAAATTTCCACAGTAGCAATTCGGAACTCCCTGCAGACATTTGCTAACAGTGCCTCTAGCAACTTACTTTTTCTCTGTGTAGCTTCAAATATGGGCAATTTTGTGGCATTAAATCCAATTGAGTATTTTAAACATCACTCGTGAACAGCGTTCACTTCTCCATTAATTAATGTATCGACCTCAAAACAAGCAATTTGCCTGAGTAGTTATAGAGCAGGTTCTGATAGGTATTGACACAATCGTTTGCATCCATTTACCATAGAGAATCAAAGAAAGAAACCAAACACATTACATTGCGTTTACTCTCTGTGCCTTGACTAACACATATGAATCCATGACAATAATAAATTATTTGAAGAATCTCCTGTGAAAGGAAAAGGAATGTGACGCTTTAATTATAGTGCACTGGATCAGAAACAATGACATTAATTCTGTGCCAAATTGATGTATTGTATTCTAGTGTAATAAAATAATCATCAAATAAAAACGGTTTTGTGCCTCCTTTGCTATCAAGAGTGAAACACAAATTGTAGACAGATTTCATGGGTCACCACTCAACAACATTAAAGCATTTTACTTGGTCGAGAGTGCAGAGTGGAGCAGACGTTGTCGGCAAAAGGAGAGACAATTCAGTGCCTCAGCCCCGGCCGGTAGGCAGTAAACGGGTCCCAAAGGACTCAGACGCATGCGGTGTTCAGAGGCAGATAGTCGACAAAGAAATCTTTCGCTAAAACATTGTTGAACCAAACTATTATTAACAATGTGACAGAAAGCGAAATATATTGTAGATTCACTTGAATTACACTCATAGCTTCAGCACCGAGAGGAAAGGGGCGATAAAAATTTTGTCGATGTGTGCTTTCGGTCGCCAAACGTCATATTACCTAGTCTCGCGTTTTACCTCAAGACTACGCTCGTAGTCAAGAATAATGTATTAAGATAAAGTTAAGACTTTCTCTGGGAAGTGCCGCAGTCTACAAAGTTGCCAGATCGAGCATATTGCCAGACATAGGATTCTGAGAGGAGCACGACTGTATTGTCCACCATACGTGAACGACTCGGCGGTTAATTTTTTGCTCTAAGACTGTATCTACAACACATATTGCACGCTGAAGAGGCAGAAGAAGTAAAAAAAACCAAAAGTAGTTTATGAGAGCAACGTTAACTATAGCGTTCGAAGTATTCATAGTTTTGTATACGTGTGTGTAAACGCCTTCCAAAGCCCACTGAAGGAAGACAAGGATACACAGTGTAGCTTCAATGTTATAAATTCGCCTCAGTTTGCGGATGAACTCAGACTTAGATTGATAATCATTTAGAATATTTAGCAGTACTGTACCCATTGGTGCTAAACTCGTTTTCAACCAATGATTTCCACAGCCACAGGAACACTACTTGTGATACCTCTTAGACATAATACTTATGCAGTGCTATCAAACGAAAAGATCAACCTGACACAAACGGTGTAAACTTTGTTTTACAACCTTTGTACCTGGATAAAGAGCTTTTCCTATTTGATATATCTGTGAACGTTGCTGCTTGAGACGATTTAAGACGAAATTAAATTCCTTCAGCTACGACAATGTTTAAAGAAATCGTCTTAACGGCTCTAAATCGTGGTCTGTGAATCGTTTACCGGCCCTACTCTGCCACATTTCGCTGGTTTGAAGGCAAAAAGCTTACTGACAAATTTCACAGAAGGAAAAGGGGGACGAAAAAAATGGTTCAAATGGCTCTGAGCACTATGGGACTTAACTTCTGAGGTCATCAGTCCCCTAGAACTTAGAACTACTTAATCCTAACTAACCTAAGGACATCACACACATCCATGCCCGAGGCAGGATTCGTACCTGCGACCGTAGCAGTCGCGCGGTGCCGGACGGCGCGCCTAGGGGGACGAAATATCTCCCTCTGGAAGGTCATGTTGTTTTATTTAAATGATTACAAAATCAGGTAAAACGAACAGTCAGGTTGTCAGTATAAGCACATTACTGTTGTCAGTATGATGTTGCACGGCCCAGGGCCTGTAATGACAAAGGGCCCGTTTAGGTCAGGCATATTGTATACAGAAGTGGAAGAGAGAGCACCACTAAATTCTACAATCCGTATGCATTGCATACACACAGAAATTACTGTTACAGTGTACTTATGGAGCCAAATGAATGAATTGCGAAGTTTCAGATGAGAAAGAGCACTGGTAAACAGTCTTCGCTACATTAGGTTACTTAATCTAATGTCACTCTGAGCTAGAATTTATGGTCAGTGACTAAGTGTAAGGTCAATGAGACGGATGCGAGTTTTGCAACTGTGAAATACTTTCCTAGATTATAGAAGCGAATATTAAATTTGAACTAATATTGCGAAAATTTTGTACTTGGATAGCTTAGAATTAAAATCTTTTTGTTTATTGCAAAGGAAAACAATTGATTTTCTAAAATATTCTCTGTCATACACAACCTGAAACAGGTCATGTCGACCTGTATATCGGAAGGTAGTAAGATCTCTTGCCTTTTGGTTTGGCAGTACTCGATAGCTATTTCTAGGCGCAAGTAAATGAAGAAAGGCAGCGCGTTTTTGTTATCAAGTAACGTCTTCATCAATTACTTCAGTTTTAATGTAATCTACGATTAATTGCTGATGTTTGATATTAACATGAAAAGGATTCCATAGACAGGGAAAGAACCTGTTCTTGTGAAACTACTTCTAAGGTGACCAAAAGGCATCAAATGATCTTCACGTACATTGTTCCAGCAGCGGTATGAAGAAAATGATCGTAATAATGACGGTAATAATCGAATTAAACGGTAACTTCACACTTCCGAGTGGATTTTCTCAAACTAAGAAATTTGCTGAATTTGGGAAAACTTCAAAATGGCTTCACATCGAGCCTATGATGGCTAGAAGTGTCCTTACATCCTGCTGACATGAGAGTAGCATAATCTCCGCGTCAGAAGCTTGCTTCTACTTAACCATTTAATAGACTCGCGTTTTTTCCACCGTGACTAATTTTGTAAGCTAAGCACATCATCCATTACAGCACAGTCCTGGGGCTGGGAAATGTGGCCACAGTGGTCTGGTGGAACGAACTATCACAGGTGCAATACGTGGGTTCAGGCATTTACTTTTAGAGTCACAAACAGATTTACTTTACCTCTGGTAACCTCAAGAGAAAGACGCTATAATCCAGAATCCGCATTAAACATCACGTTCGTTCATTACAAACTGGGCAGCGCCGGTTTACGTTGGGAAATGACATAGCGGAAGTCATGGTAAACAGAAAAACAGCCGCCAGCGAACTTACTTACACTAGAAAATTTTATTTTACTTGATGAACCGATAGCCATTTAAAGGAACAGGGCTCTTATTTTACTTGTACTTGATTGAATTAGAGACGTTGAAAAATTTGGTGCTGGACTGTGATTCGAATTCGTATCTCCTCTTTCGAGGATCTGAATCTCTCGGAGCAGTATAGTTCAATCATTTCGTTCCTTTTCCCAAGACTGCAATCTTCTCTAGGTCTCCTCCAAAGGTGAGTATGTGGGTCCGAATCCTGATGCAGTACAAAAATATTCTTAATTTCATTAGAAGCCCTATCACGTGCACACCGGCCTGCTAGTGAAAATTGACGTGAATTTTTAGTGTCTGTTCATGTGTTGCCAACAACCGCAACAGGTGTCGTTATTTCTGGTCAAACACTCACACATCTTACTGTTGGTGAGTAAGCAACTGATACTTAAGCTATATTCGTGGATGCACGGTAGGTGTGCAGTTCGATTGTCGCTTAGGCACAAATGGTTGTATCCTTATTTTAGATTCAAACACCTAGCAGCTGGTAAGAAAAACTGATACGTAACATTTGATTTTACTTAGTTAACAATCCGATTGCGTTATGGGTTCGTATCTCCGTCACAGTACGTCACATCATGCACTTCATCTTTAAATGCATGCACACTTTGTTACTTCAGAATGGAGGTATATCAGGCATCTTTCGTGGTTAGTTAACAGGGACGAAAGGGTCTTGATAGAAGTCCCAGTTTGTTACAAAAATTGTCGTCTTTTATTTTCAGGTTTAGATTTGGTTACTGGTATTGGCAAAAATTTCGGTAATTCATGACTCTTCATGATTAGTCATCAATATGATATGAACAGAGTAGATTAGATTACATTAGATCATTTCATAGATCATAAATACGATATTATGTAATGATGTAGAACGTGTCTTTTTAATGAAAGATTTCTTTACATACCATGATTCAATTTCCTTACAACAATTTTTACTCTCTCTCTCTCTTTCTGCTTTTTATCTCTTGTTCTCTCTCTCTCTCTCTCTCCCTCTCCCTCTCCCTCTCTCTGTCACACACACACACTTCTTTTTTTACTTTTACTTGTTTGTTGTGCTCGACTATCGGTGAGGCACGGAAACGTCTGCGAATGAGTTTCTTAGTTTTGAGTACACTTACGAAAGAAATATAAAAACAACTATGAGAGTTACTGTTTTATGATGCTTAGTTTACAGTCAGTTCTGAGTATTATTAGTAACTACGCTCCAGTCCCTAAACCTAGTTACAGAAATTCGAATCAGACGCATTACATATTCCAGGCCGTAGCAGCCGCGTCTTGGACACACCAGCTATGGTCACTTCCCAGCCTGCTGTAGCATCACATCGGTTCGTCTTCTACCTGCTGGTACTGTAACTGAGATTTGGCAACAAGGCAACGTATGTTTGGCAACTCTGTGATCGACGAGTTAGTTCCTGGTGTCCACGGAATTAAGCCTCAAAGTTCACTTGATTTTACCTGTCATTTCCATTGAATAATCCGAGTTATCATCGCTTGAAGTGTAACAAAAGTTTGTAAATTTACGGTTTTCAGCCGAGGAAAGTCGTTGCACGTGGAAATCGCAACTAATCTCGTCCTTTAAATAGTGGTTTACGAGTTCTAGTGACTATTGGTCTCGTAAGAGGAAGGTAAGACACATACATCTTCGCTAGCTGTGTGGTAACGTGCTGACCTGTAAAAAAGCGTCTATTAATGTTCGCAGTTCCAGTCTCACTGACTGTAGCGTCGTTATCCCTTCGGTGAAAGAGCTACAAGCAGCCAGGTCAAACATCGATAAGGAAACCGCAAGAAAATACTTTCGGCTCATAGTGCAGTGGTGAAAAACTTACAATTCTGCACAACAGGTAACGCCTCTTTCCGCTGCTGACAAGCAAATTGTGGGTTTCTAGGAATACATAACTTTATTTATGAAATGCCACATTTGCATACCTCTTGAGTATGACACAGCATACCAACACAGACCCAATCAAAATCTAAGTGAGTAGTATTTTATTAATTCGTGACGATAGAGGCACCCTTGTGTACAGATACTCAGTTTTATTAAAACAGACTTTCGTCGTAAGGTTATTGTGGGTAGTTTCATTTCATTTGTTATAATTCAGCTTACAATTTTTGTAAGGCTTCCTTTAGTGTTGTTAAAACAACAGTAAACATGAGAGAGAAATTAATCATCAACGTTATATGCGAATTCTCTGATGTATCCTATAACAGTCTGACAATGCACATGCAGTTTGTTGATTACATGCATGTAGAAAACTTGTTCTGAGTTAAAGCTGTCAAACAAGGTTTGAAGAAGAATAAAAAGCCACTACCAGACGTCAGCTAATGTAGAAAATACTTTTCCGACGTATTTTGGCACGATACATAATACAAAAGTTTCGATATGCATCTGATGCCTGGTTGTCTATTAAATCTGAAAAGAACAAAATGTCGCTGAAGTTAGCCCCATTTCCACATGCTACTATTTTGGGTTGAGAAGTGAAGGGAGTTATGTTACAAGTTCCATTACGTTGATAACTTCAGCAGACAGAATTGCTTTTTTAAAAATGTAGCAATGAATGCAGTCGAACTCCCGACATCTTATATAGAGGTCACGACAGTTACTATTACGCTACTAGCTGACACATAGCTACTACAGCTCCAGAACTCAAAAACAACTCCTCCAGAACTTCTGCATTCCACAGTGCTGTGAGATATTGCATATGGCCGGATCTATACTTACGAGAGACAAACAGTTATACCTTTTCTTTTGCACTGCAAGACGTTTTCAACAAACAGATAGCGCAATAGTGTAGCTCAAGTGGAAAGGAACACTTCCTATTTAAATTTCTGCATCCTACGCTGTTGGCACTTCTGTGTAGGTGGCAGTTACGTGATTTTATTTCGGTGATTACAAAATAGAGTCGAATGTATGCACTGGGTAGCTGAGGCAGCTAGTTCATGGTGATTCGGTCAACCAAGTAAATGAATTTACTGAATATGCTGCAAATTACTACAGGGGGCCTGTGTGTCAGAATTCTCAACCAGTGTCACGCAACGGCGTTACGATAGAAAAATGAGCGACTGCGAAGAGGGTATGGTGGTCTGTTGGACTGATGATAGTTTCATGTATCTATGATCTGGGTTCGATTCCAACTTCTGTTCATTATTTTAGATAGCGAGAGACAGATTCCATTCTCTTCTGGCTACACCAAGTGAAGAAGATATAACGGCATTGTGATCTGAAATTCACATTAAAAATGATATTCCTTCTCTACCACGTAGACGTTAGGTTGAACCACAATAAAGTCTGGAGTGGTGACACGTAGAAACTCTATCACCAGTAATCTTTCTTATACTAGTTATTTATTTCTAGTGACGAAACAAACGCTATGTAGGCCCACAGGACCCTTATTCCATCTTTTATCTGAGCTTCTGTATGTCGATAAAATTGGTTCTGAACTGGGCATGCAAGCCGCGCGGGATTAGCCGAGCGGTCTTAGGCGCTGCAGTCATGGACTGTGCGGCTGGTCCCGGTGGAGGTTCGAGTCCTCCCTCGGTCATGGGTGTGTGTGTTTGTCCTTAGGATAATTTAGGTTAAGTAGTGTGTAAGCTTAGGGACTGATGGCCTTAGCAGTTAAGTCCCATTAGATTTCACATACATTTTCATTGGGAATGCAACTCAGACCGCCCTTAATGCGGAAATTGATACCTTCGTGACAATACATCTCGGCTACAATGTGTTTGTCAAAACTGTAGATTCCTCAACATCTCCACATATTGTGCGTGAATGTATTCGAATCCTGGCCCGGTACTAAAGATTTCATTATGTATTATCAAGCTCTAGCATGAAAACACCTATCTGCTGGTGGATAATAATTTTGATTTTTAATGTATTTTCATTCGTTGTCAACACTTTCGATATGTGACGTTTTTGACTCCCAGTGAGACACAGAACTATTTGCGAGATCACTGGAAGTCCAAGATGTTATTCCGAGCTGCTGGTGGAGAAAAAGTTCGGTGTCTGACATCTCCTAGCTGCACGTGAATAACTTAAACTTTTAATGTCATTTTGTGTTAAATAATAAATTCGGCATGTTACTTTGAAGAGGAAATCATGAATATGACGAACTTACTACGTGCTTTACCTATCTGACGTAATAATGAGCGTGGTAACATTTCAGGTATGTCATTTACTGTAATAAATGTGAGCTTACAAGCCTTAAGGACAGTACAGTCTTATCTGTGATAAGGTGTTCCCTGATATTTGTGGTATCGTGGTATTACTTTACATCTTGAGTTATTGCGATACAGAGCAGTGTCTTCTAGTGGTGACGTGTTGGAACCATTTTCAATAGTCAAACGACTGTACCAAGGAGCGATTAGAGGATCTGCTGGACTGCTGCGTTATGTGGGTTGCATGCGGATCAGGAGAAATGCAATTCAGGTCGTTCGGATACTTTTGAGCACGACTGTACCTAAGAGTCCTTTCAAGGGCTTACGAATGACGTTAACAATCGTTAATAATATAGCAGTTAGTTATGCCCCTTAGTATATAAAGAAGATGTAACCATCTGAATCTACAGCAAAATATTCGCATCTTTCCGGACTGCAACATGTCGTAAACCTAGTATCGAAATGTTCAACGATTTCAAAAAAATTCAAGTTTAACTGATCAGGTGACTCAGCCCTCATGTTTTCGAATCTCTTATTATAGACGTAATATACTTATGATGATTCATAGGAATAATCAGATAGAGTTTCCTGAGACTGTTTCTGAGTAACGTGTCCTGCGTCCTAGCGTTACATAAATGAACAGAAATCCCTTCGATCTGCTTGCATTTAGCATTTATGTATTCCTTCACAAGTGTGATGAGATAAATCTGAACGAAAGGTGATGCATGGACACTGGCACACGCCCCTTTCTTCTTATTCTTGTTCTAATTTTAGAGTGTACCCACAGACTTACTAAAAGTAACTGGACCGCTCACAGGCACTAGTGTAACATTCCAGCACTGAAGCCACCATCTGCAGGCAGCGCTATGTTTACTCTCAGAAAATGAAGTCAAGTATCTGTTAAATCTTTACATTCACCACGAGTTAACAGACACAAATATGTTCATAATGACTTTGTATCCCTGTTAGGAATAGGTGTGAAAATGAAATGGCTAGTTCAGTTGCAGATTACAGTATTTTGAGTCGAAGCTGGTTTAAGGAAAAATACAATAAAATTGTTGAACGGGCGGTAGATAAAATTATGCCATACAAAAATAAACACTTAAAAATAAGTGCAAAAGTCAGACGCACAGTATGTGCCAGGGAGTATTAAACAACAACCGAAAGCAAAAAATTTAGTTAATGATAAAATAGCGTATCTATTTCTTCGTAGGTTTCATGCAACTGTTTTGAACTGATAATTTGTATGAAACAAACACTACATTTTTGAATAGGTGTCTATAATTTCCCCGTCTTTTATGTAACCCAATACAGAAAGCTAAGAAACTACATTCATTTAAGACAGACTTGATTACTCTGTAGGTATTGTGATGAAAGCGTCCTTTTATTTAGTTCTTCGATTTCCTTTTGTTGTCTGTCATTGCTTTCATATCGCTAAGACGGTATTCGGGTGGTGGGTTTCCGGGTTCCGCTTAAAAGGTCAGCAGTCCACTACACACAGGAGGCAGCTACTCCGGTAGCGGGGATTATGTCGAAGGGACATGGCGGTTTTTTAGGTTAGAGGGTCTCAGGGAATCACAGAAAGGACGTCCGTCTAAAACGGGGCAGGTAAAACACAGTAAGGTAGTTGAAAAAACGATCGGCATTGTAGTTATAAATTGGCCTAACTGTGTTGGGAAAGAACCAGAGCTCCGAGCCCTAATAGAAAGTATTGAAGCTCAAATAGCCATAGGTACAGAAAGCTGGCTAAAGCCGGAAATAAGTTCAGCCGAAATTTTTACAAGCAATCTAACAGTGTTCAGAAAGGATAGATTAAATACATTTGGTGGTGGAGTATTTGTTACTGTCAGAAGTACTTTGCCTTGTAGTGAAATTGAAGTAGATAGTTCCTGCGAAATCGTATGGGTAGAGGTTACACCTGGCAAACGGACTAAACTATTAATTGCATCGTTTTACCGACCGCCCGACTCAGAAGATATAGTTGCTGAACAGTTCGAAGAAAACTTGAGTCTCATTTCAAATAGGTACCTCACTCATACAATTATAGTCTGTGGTGACTTAAGTCTACCCTAAATATGCTGGAAAAACTATACGTTTAAAGCCGGCGGCAGGCATAACACGTCATCCGAAATTGTACTGAATGCTTTCACAAAAAATTATTTTTAACAGTTAATCCATGAGCCCACTCGAAGCGTAAATGGCAGCTAAAGCATATTTGACCTCTTAGCAACAAATAATCCTGGACAAATAGTGAGTTTCGTGACGAATACAGGGATTGGCGACCACGAGGCTGTTGTTGCTAGGCTGAATACCGTAACACCTACAACCATCAAAGAGGAAGGCAAAGTATATCCATTTAAAAAAAAAAGCTGATAAAAATGCTCTTAACGTCTTTTCTAAGAGACAGTATTCACTCCTTCCGATATATTGATGTAAGCGTAGAAAATTTGTGGAAAGATTTAAAAGAGATAGTATCGACAGCACCTGAGAGATATATACCACATAAATTAATAAGTACTGGTACTGATCCCCCATGGTCCACAAAACGGGTCAAATCGCTGTTTCAGAAGCAACGAAAAAAGCATTCCAATTTTAAAAGAACGCAAAATCCCGAAGACTGGCAAAGTTTTGCAGAAGTTCGAAATATATAACGCATACGTCAATGCGAGATGCTTTTAATAATTTCCACAACGAAATTCTGTCTTGAAATTTGACAGAAAACCCAAGGAGATTCTGGTCATACATAAAATACACCAGTGGCAAGACACAATCAATACCTTAACTGCGCCATAACAACGGTGAAGGAACTGACGACAGTGTCACTAAAGAAGAGTTATTAAACGTAGTTTTCCGAAACTCCTTCACCAAAGAAGACGAAGTAAATATTCCTGAATTCCGATCAAGAACAACCGCCAAGATGAGAAATATAGAAATAGATATCCTCGGTGTAACAAAGCAGCTTAAATCACTTAATAGAGCCAAGGTCTCCGGTTCAGATTGTATACCAGTCAGGTTCCTCTCAGCTACATATTTAGCAATTATATACGACCGCTCGCTCACAGAAAGATCTGTACCTAACGAGTGGAAAATTGCTCCAGTCACACCAAACAGGAAAGTAGGAGTAATCCATTGAATTACAGGCACATATCACTAATTCCGATTTGCGATAGGGTTTTGGGACATATGCTGTATTCTAACATTATGAAGTACCTCAAAGTAAACGATTTATTGACACATAGTCAGTACCGATTCGGGAAAAATCGTTTTTGCGAAACACATCTAGCTTCTTATACTCATGAAGTAATGAGTGTTATCGACAGGGGATGTCAAATTGATTCCATATTCTTAGATGTCCAAAAGACTTTCGACACCGTTACTCACAAGCGTCTTCTAACCAAACTGCGTGCTTATGGAATATCGCCTCAGTTGTGCGACTGGATTCGTGATTTTCTGTCAGAAAGTTCACAGGTCGTAGTAATAGACGGAAAGTCATCGAGTAAAACAGAAGTAGTATTCATCGTTCCCCAAGGAAGTGTTATAGACCCTCTGTTGTTCCTGATCTATATTAACGACATAGGAGACAATCTGAGTAGCCGTCTTAGGTTGTTTGCAGATGTTGCTGCATTTACCATCTTGTAAAGTCATCAGGTGACCAAAATGAAAATTATTTAGATAAGATACTTGTACGGTGCGAAAGGTGGCAGTTGACCCTAAATAAAGAAAAGTGTGAAGTTATTCACTTGAGTACCAAAAGAAATCCGCAAAATTTCTCTTACGCGATAAGTCACACAAATCTGAAGGCTGTAAATTCAACTAAATACTTAGGGATTACAATTACAAATAACCTAAATTGGATCGATCGCATCGATAATATTGTGGGTAGAGCAAACCAAAGATTGCGATTCATTGTCAGAACACTTAGAAGGACAGGTCTACTAAATAGACTGCTTACACCACGCTTGTCCGCCCTATTCTGGAGTATTGCTGTGCGGTGTGCGGTTGGTTGGTTGGTTTGGGGAAGGAGACCAGACAGCGTGGTCATCGGTCTCATCGGATTAGGGACGGATTGGGAAGGAAGTCGGCCGTGCCCTTTCAGAGGAACCATCCCGGCATTTGCCTGGAGTGATTTAGGGAAAGCACGGAAAACCCAAATCAGGATGGCCGGACGCGGGATTGAACCGTCGTCCTCCCGAATGCGAGTCCAGTGTCTAACCACTGCGCTACCCCGCTCGGTGCGGTGTGCGATCCGCATCAGGTGGAATTGACGGATGACTTAGAAAAAGTACAAAGAAGGGCAGCTCGTTTTGTATTATCGCGAAATAGCGGAGACAGTGCCACATACATGATACGTGAATTGGAGTGGCAAACATTAAAACAAAGGTGTTTTTTGTTGCGGCGGGATCTTCTCATGAAATTTCAATCGCCAGTTTTCTCCTCCGATTGCGAAAACATTCTTTTGGCCCCCAACTACATAGGGAGAAATGATCATCACGATAAAACAAGGGAAATGAGGGCTCACACAGAAAAATTTAAATGCTCGTTTTTCCCGCCCGCCGTTCGAGAGTGGAACGGTGGAGAGACAGCTTGAAGGTGGTTCATTGAACCGTCTACCAGGCACTTTATTGTGAATAGCAGAGTAATCACGTAGATGTAAATGCATGTTGATCCCTGCAAATGGCGGTTTCAGTTCGGGAACAGTTGCCACATTTCTGCTCTACGCCACGATTGGGACTCTTGAGAACCCTGCGTGTTTCACAGAATACGTAAGTCAGCTATACGAGGAAGAACTTCAGCGGTTTGAGAGGCGCAGTAGCGCTTCACAGTCCCGAAATCAGTTTAGGAGCGCGTGCGGCGGGGCGTACTGGCGCGTGCCTACGGCAATCCCGCCGCGCTTGCCCCAGCCTTCTAGCTGCGGCAGTGGCGACTGCGGCCGGGATTCACTGGGTAATTTGAATGGCCTAAGTGATATGGCGCCGTCACGCGACGCTGAGGAACGCAAACAGGTCACGGCATAACGGGCTGCGCGGTGCGCGGGTCACGCCAGCGTGGGCGCGGCGTGGGGGCCTTTTATTACGAAGCCACTCGTCAATAAACGAGCGGGCCTTCAATTTCTGTGCGATCGCTTAGCGGTGGAACGGCATTTGTCAAAGCACTCACAAATTGTTCTGTGAGCGTACAAACAAATCGTTTAGGTTTCCACTGCAAACGCCTTATGAACGTAAAACGAGCGCTCTTTTACAAAACATATGATTAAGAAAAATGGAGACAGTTTCGTAGACTGTTGTGGCCTAGAAAATGCATTAGGCAATGCAAAGAGGTCGAAATGTTTCAAAACCCCAGAAAAATAGTATATACTGTTCAGAAGTGAAGTATAATATGGACAGAAACCAAAAGGGAAGAATAATAATGGAAGATCAAATGAGATGTGCTCGTATTAAAAGCGGCGTAAAGCAAAAAATGGTTCAAATGGCTCTAAGCACTATGGGGATGAAAATCTGACGTCTTCAGTCCCTTAGACTTAGAACTACTTAAATGATTCAAATGTCTCTGAGCACTATGCGACTTAACTTCTGAGGTCATCAGTCGCCTACAACTTAGAACTAATTAAACCTAACCTAAGGAAATCACACACATCCATGCCCGAGGCAGGATTCGAACCTGCGACCGTAGCAGTCGCTCGGCTCCAGACTGTAGCCCCTAGCACCGCACGGCCACTCCGGCCAACAGAACTACTTAAACCTAACTAACCTAAGGACATCACATACATCCAAGCCCGAGGCATGATTCGAACCTGCTACCGTAGCACCAGCGCGGTTTCAGACTGAAGCGCTTAGAACCGCTCGGCCCCAGCGGCTGGCTACGTAAAGCAAGGATGCAGTCTTTTTCCTCTACTGCTCAACCTGTAGATCCAAGATGCAAAGAAGAAAATGAGAGACTGATCCAGAATTGGGGTTAAAATTCAGATTGAAAAGGTACCACCGTTAAGATTGGCTGATGACATTGCTGATCTGTTAAAATGAGTAACAATTACAGGAAACATTGAAAGGGATGAGTAGTGTACTGAATAATCTACCGACGATATATTGAGGAGCAACAGGGATAACATTAGCGTTAAATTCAACAGCAAAATGGAGGACAATGTAGTGGGTCGAAGTGAATGAATTCTGCTCTATATGAAGTTAAAAATACGTTGTTAAAAAAATAGAAGAATATACATGGCAATTCATCCACCCCGCAACGTCTCCAAAAACCAAGCGCGAGGTTTTCTTATTATCTCGCTCGCCACGTGCAAACTATTACTCCTACGGAAAAAATAAACAGCCGGCCGCGGTGGTCTCGCGGTTCTAGGCGCGCAGTCCGGAACCGCGCGACTGCTACGGTCGCAGGTTCGAATCCTGCCTCGGGCATGGATGTGTGTGATGTCCTTAGGTTAGTTAGGTTTAAGTAGTTCTAAGTTCTAGGGGACTGATGACCACAGCTGTTAAGTCCCATAGTGCTCAGAGCCATTTTTGAAAAAATAAACAGGGCCTTTTTGTGGGAAATATAATGTAGTTAAATTTTGTGCTGGGATACGTTTTCGCTGGAGGCCACAGCTTTCGAGCGTCCCAGTATAAATTTTAACTACATTACACTTCCTACAAAAAGATTCTCTTCGTTTGTTCAGTTTGTTTGCACTTAGCGAACGAGAGAATACGAAAATCTTGCGCATGGTTTTTGGTGGCGTTACGGGTTGCATAAAACCAATAGGTGGGGGCACCTGAATCGGCCTGTATGCTCTACATGCGAGGCTTTGGGAGATTTTAAGTTACATATGGAAACTAAAAGTTTACGCTGGCGCAAGTTGTAAGTGGCCGGTTTCCGTAGCGCAGCTAACTCACTCGCTCACTCAGTCAGTACCAATGGCCGTCCACTAAGGCTATAACGCAGCAAAAAAATTGGTTCAAATGGCTCTGAGCACTATGGGACTTAACATCTGTGGTCATCAGTCCCCTAGAACTTAGAACTACTTAAACCTAACTAACCTAAGGACGTCACACACATCCATGCCCGAGGCAGGATTCGAACCTGCGACCGGAGCGGTCACGCGGTTCCAGACTGAAGCGCGTAGACCGCACGGCCACACCGGCCGGCTTAACGCAGCAACATATGGCGTTTTGCGTTCTCATTTTCATGATGGTGACAAACAATGCGCAGAGTTTCTGGGAGTAGATATGGAATATAACAATTTCCTTTCACATTTGTTGTTATGTGACGAGGTTACACTCCATGAAGTCAGCCGTCACAACCTATTAATGTGGAGGAACAAGGAGTTACATACGATTGTCGACCCCAATACTTCATGTGTTTTTCTTCGTTTCCCGAGAAAAGATTTACATTTTTTGAATTCATGTCCATCTATTTTGCAGTCAATCGTTCTTTTTAATGCACGCCGTCCGGAGTGGCCGTGCGGTTCTAGGCGCTACAGTCCGGAACCGAACGACCGCTACGGTCGCAGGTTCGAATCCTGCCCCGGGCATGGATGTGTGTGATGTCCTTAGGTTAGTTAGGTTTAATTAGTTCTAAGTTCTAGGCGACTGATGACCTCAGAAGTTAAGTCGCATAGTGCTCAGAGCCATTTGAACCATTTTTTTTTTAGTGCACGAACATATTTCAGTACCTTTGTGTCATCATCATGAGTACTTTTATACATTTGTTTTGTTTCGAGTGTTGTTAATGAACTGCACTCGCTAACTGGAATTTGAAACTTTATAATAAAATTCTCTTACATAACAGGGTACACCGTAATTAGGAGGAATGACATCACAGATGTAGCAGGTAAAGATAGTATGAGATGAACTGTGTTACGTTTTAGCTTTTAGAAAGTGGACCAGACCAGGTTACACAGGGAGACAGAATAACTGTGATGAGGGACGACGACACATAGCAGGAAACATTCATCGTCTGACCATGCTGAATCTATTTTGGACCGCTGTGGTGATATCAGGTGATCATAATTTAGCAACGAGAAGGGCACTGACGTCTCGACATATAGTGTGTTGTCTGATTTCATATGTATGATGGTAAGTTTGTGCTTATAGTTCCTTTTCTGAGTGTTAAGCTCATCGTTCTTTTGACAGCGACTTGACAATAACATATTCCCGTCCTACCAACTTACTATCTCTTAAATATTCCTTGCAAAGAATTTCAGTTTTTGTAATGGGTAAGTGGTTAAGTACACGTCATACTGTACTATAATGTTTCTTTATTATTTACTTAAGAAATACTGCCACTCCTAACGTTCCACTACATGGACAGATTTCATGACAGTGCTTTGGCAAACGCGAACACGCCTATCATACGCCAAAAAGACATCTTTTGCTTTACGGTATCAGCGACTGTGAGGAATCTGTAGGGGATCAGACCTGTTGCTAGTTCAATCCAATTTACGAAACGATCAACCTCCAAGTAGTTGGATTATAGAGTCTGCGGTTTGTACCACCAACTTTATATATGATTACGATAGTTTTGTGACTTACGTTTCATGAAAATGCATCATTTTTTGCGACAAATCGTAGCTTTTAGTGATACAGTAAATAAGAAAAACAGATAAAAATTCTGTTCTGCAATGTATTTGTTGTATTAATAATTATAGCTAGTGGTCTCTGACAGAGAGCCTACCATTTTCATTGAAATTACCCAGTCTGTACACTATATCAGCAAGTGATATACGTATTTCAATTACCAAGACGGTAAACACCTTGAAATTCAATCAGCTGTATCCTGAAAAGCATTGCAACAAGCGAATATGTTTGTAGTTTTCTTTTAGAATGACCTTTTATTTTAATTTCTGAAAGTAGGTCCGTTTCGTCCTGAAACATTTTGCATTTTTAATACGATATGCTCGACTAATTTAAGTAAGATTCGAATGACTACATTATTATATTATTTTCAGTAAGTGTTTTATCATTACCTAACAGTAACAGTAAGTACAAACTTACTGGTTTGTTAAATTTCCCGATGTACTGGGAAAAAGAACTGACTGTAACTGGTAACTGCAGTAATCTGCGGGTAACAGTCACCGAAGGCTACGCCGAGTTTTGCTCTTTTTCACTGTGCAAGTGGATGGAGGGCACACAATTAGGACTAAACGGTAACTTTGTCTGTTGTGTTCCGTTTGAAGGTGAGTTACTGAGTTGCCAACGAGAGAGGTGTTCGCACTAAACTGACTAATGGCAGACCAGTGGAACAAATTGTCGGAGGATGCAGGGGAATGGCGCTTTATTTACGGTACTAGCTTTTTCCCTAACCGCCGAAGCTCCGTGAGGCTCAACAAACAGTTTTAACTCGCAAGTAGTAGACATTTTAACCTCCCTTCACAGTCATGATCGTTAATGTGCTGACAGATTACGTCACCTTCTATCTTATTAGTATCGCAGGTACGCTACGAAACTTACCGTTAGGTTCGGAGATAAACAGTCACAGTCAGGTAAAACAGTTCAATGAGAGGCTGAAATTTGTTAATGACAATAGTGAAATATTAATTATAAGTTTCAGTCGATGCACTTTAACATTTACTCACGACTAATCTGGTAAGTAAATTAACACATTGACCTATAGGCTCTACAAACCTCTGTGGAGTGTTTGGCGGAGGCTACTTTCTTCCGCTCCCTTCAAATACGGAGCGTGGGAACAATAATTGAAATTTATTCGCCATTGCGGAATCTTTCTTACGTTAGCTGCATTAGGTGTGAAAAATGGTTCAAATGGCTCTGAGCACTATGGGACTTAACATCTATGGTCATCAGTCCCCTAGAACTTGGAACTACTTAAACCTAACTAACCTAAGGACATCACACACATCCATGCCCGAGGCAGGATTCGAACCTGCGACCGTAGCAGTCGCGCGGCTCCGGACTGAGCGCCTAGAACCGCTAGACCACCGCGGCCGGCCATTAGGTGTGAAAATATTAGCTATTGGTGACAAATGAACATTCGTGCCGGACCGGCACTCGAACCCGGATCTCCCACTTGTCGCGAGTGGTCGCCTTAATCGCTTTGGTTATCCAAGAACACTTCCAGAACCAACCCAAACTTCCGTATGTCGTACTGTCTACGACCCCATCCTTCGAAATTTTACTTGGATTCCCGCCACAGAGCATCAAGGAGATAAATGTATTCAACGTTAGTATTGCGAACGCTATATTGTACATCGAGGACTGTAATAATTATTTTTTTAACAGTGTCTGAAGAAACAGGTATTGGTGACGATCTTGCAATTCTACTAAATTTATGATAATTATTCGCAGATGCGGAATAGGGTCGTAGACGGAATGCCATATGGAAGTTTGGGCCAGTCCTGGAAAAATGCTCGGACAGCCGAAGCGGTTAAGGCGACCATTGGCGACAAGCGTGGCAAATCTCCGTTCGAGTCCCGGTCAGGCATGAATTTTCATGTGTCAACAATAGATTCCGCATTTGCGAATAAATTTCGTAATTGTTGTAGTAGTCTAATCTTGTCCTCGCAATCCCGGCGGAAGCAACACCTAGAGGGTTCTAGTGTATTTCTAGATTCCTCCTCTCGAGCTGGTTCTAGAACCTTTGTAGTAGGATTTTTAGAAGGCAAGTTTGCGTCTCTTTTCGAGCGTTTGCTATTCCATTTTTTTCAGCGTTTTCATGGCGCTCTCTCACGAATCAAACAACTGTGAATATTTGTGCTGTTCTTCTTTATATACTTTCAGGATGTCCTCTTATTCTAGATGTGTGAAACTCACACACCTGAACAATGTTCTAGGAAGGGTGACATACCCATTTTCTATGCAATCTTTTTTGTAGATGGATTGCATTTACCCCGTATCCAACCAATAAAACGACCTGTTTTACTGGCTGTACGGCTGGGCCAATGTGATAGTTCCATTTCATGTTGCTGCAAATAGCTGCACTTAGGTATTTGTGTGAATTCACCGATTCCGATTGTGACTCATTAATATTCTAACAGTGGGGTACTAATACGAACAACAAAGGCCCAACACATCTGAAGCTACGTTTACATCTATCGAAGAATCTCCATCAAGTTAACATGTTGGATCTTCGCAACCAAGAGATCTTCAATTAAGTCGCTTCGTACCCCGTACGATGGTACTTCCAATAAACGCGTGGATGTTGTACTGAGTCAAATGCTTTTCGGAAGGCGAGACGTTCTGCATCTATCTGACACTATGCGTCTCCATTAAGAAATGCTCAGCCGAACGGGGTAGCCGCGCGATCTCAGGCGTCTTGTCACGGTCCGCGCAGCTCCCCCCCCCCCCCCCCCCCCCCCCGTCGGAGGCTCGAGTCCTCCCTCGTGCATGGGTGTGTGTGTTGTCCATAGCGTAAGTTAGTTTAAGTTAGATTAAGTAGTATGTAAGCTTAGGGACCGATGACCTAAGCAGTTTGGTCCCATTAGATCTTACAACAAATTTACAATTTAAGAAATGTTCTGTGCCTGGCTGAAATTGTTTATCCCAAACAACTAAAAATAGGATAGGTAAACCAATTGGCAAGGTGTTGTTCACAATGGGGGAATGCAGCTTGTCTACAGAGAAATTTACGTGCGTAATCGTATACAGCCCATACATGAATACTGCCCACGAGTTTCAGACCAGTAATAGGTCGGATTAACAGCGGTCATCAAGTGTGTACAAAGAAGGGCGTTGCAAATAGTCACAAACGTGTTTGACTGGCGAGAGATGAAAAAAAAGTTGGAAAACCGTAAGCGATAGATACTCGAAGAACGACGTCACAAACGTCTTACGAATATGCAAAATAAAAATAAAAAACTCCGAAAATTTTCAGCTTTCTACGTATCTGCCATAATGAGATCTTGCAGATAAAAGTTGAGAAATTGCGCAGCAGCGTGCAAGCAGCCATTCCTCCCACGCTCTATCCGTAAATAGAACGGCGTCGTAGGAAAGTGTAAAGTTCAGACGTTCCTCCATTGCACTATGAAGAGTCCTCAACGACAATGCGGTTATTTGCATGTGGATGGCCTGAAGTTTTGGAGCGACAAGAACGCAAACTTTTGAAAGCAACATTTCAAGGTACACTAACGAATCGAACGAGAAAGAGAATGCGTTACCAAAACCTTCATTGCCTTGAGTGAAAGGTGGGGATTTACATGCACCTGTAATGAAAATAACGAACTGCAATACGTTGTGCAATAGGAAGTTGTATTTACAATTATGGTCTTAGTTGGCTGATTAGGTTTTGTTTAGTAAGACAGAAAATAGAAGAATAAAGCGCAGGAATGTACCGTAAATTTGTTGATAAGATATTCATACACATGTGGATTAGGTTCATGAGCTGACCGAAGAGTGTCTGTGAATACACGGAACAAGAGCTCGTTCTGCACGTGTACGGCAACTAAATTCGCCGAAATTGTCATCACCACTAGTCGTGCCATCATCGACAGGCCCCACCGAAGTCAGTTGAAGGGGTACGGCGATTATGTGCCAATGAATGACGGGGGTGATGCCTTCCTGGTACTGATTTTCTTGTCCGGTCATCTTCCAGCACCTAACAGCGGAATCACGGACGAAGAAATTACGGAACGGATATTCAGTCATGTACTGTACCAACTACTTTTGCCATAATAATCTGAGATGGAAATGAGACTAAAGAAACACAGAGATGTAGAAACGGCGGCTCACCAAAAAGGTAAATTATGTCTCGCCAATGCTGAGAGTAGTGTAATGTCCCTATTTGGTGTTTTTAATAACTTTCATCCCGTGTATATTGATCAAAGACATGAGTGGAGCCCCCTTCAGGTGCTATAATAATATTTTTGCAGAGGTATTTCTAAAGTCTTACTTAGTCTGTTTATGAAGAAATGGAGAGACTTGCACTAATGTTCTTTTTTCTTCTTGTCTTCATGTCATGAAAGAAGCTAGACGTAATTAATTTTTCTGTGCTAGGCTGTATATTAACACAGGACATAGGCTGTGGACCGTCTCTTAAGAGCTGTGTGGTACATCAAAAGTTTGTATCATTTGTAACATGCAATACGAATGAACTTCCTTAACGAATTGTTCTACTTTTGTTCAGTCTTAGCACCGGCAGAGAGCAGACCTTGACCAGTTGTTTCACGCTATGAAGAATCCCACGTTAAAGAGACATGAGGTAAGGCTCTAATTAATTTTCACCGAAGTCCAATTGCCTTCAAGTGAAACAGGAATTCAATCCCAGCACAGATTTGTGACAATTTGGCGACCATGATAGAACGCTAAAATGGCTCTGAGCACTATGGGACTTAACTTCTGATGTCATCAGTCCCCTAGAACTCAGAACTACTTAAACCTAACTAACCTTACTCACATCCATGCCCGAAGCAGGATTCGAACCTGCGACCGTAGCGGTCCCGCGGTTCCAGACTGTAGCGCCTAGAACCGCTCGGCCACCCCGGCCGGCGATAGGACTCTATGTGATCAGTCTCATCACAACATATGTGAGCCTCCTGGTCTGTTATTAATAGGTGTAGTATTTTGGGTGTCTATCATTGGGCCAACGTTTTAGATTAGACGTTCGTACGTCGCCTTTGTTTGGCAGGTATTATTTCTGTGTCAGTGTGGCTTCCAGCCTGTGGAGAGGCACGTGTATACAGGCGCTAAATTACTGATGCATGAAAGAAGGAATTAATGAGTCTAGCAGAGGGCCATCAGTGGTGACGTACAGAATGTACGTGGGACAGGCGGGATGGTTCGCAGACTGCCGGGACATTAGCAGCTAACCGGCCCGCGATGAAAGCGCGCGAGCCGTGCTGGCGACAGGTATGCGTCTTGTATATCACAGGCGGCGTTCTAATCACGGCCGCGGGTGTCGACTGCCTGTGCAGCCAGACTACTAATGCCCGTCTCGCCACTAGCTTCCATGAGACTTCCACGCGTTCCAACAGCAGACTTGTAGGGTATACATAACTTAACCACCGGGTGGAACTTCCTGCCAGATTAAAAATGTTTCCTGGCCCGAGAGTCGAACCATTCTGCCTTTGTCTTTCACGAACAAGTACTCTACCGACTGAGCTATCCTAGTCGCATGAGCTCTTTCCCGTAAAAACAAAGACATCAGATTCGATTCCTGGTATATCACACTGTTTCAATCTGCCAGGAAGTTCCCAATCAGCGCATACTGCGCTACACAGGGAAAATTCATTCTCCTGATCACCACATTATTATACCTCTAAAGAAAGCAGTATTTCATATACCAAGGAGTTCCCTGAGGCTGCCAATCGAACCAGCGAAAGACGTTTTTGCAACTGACTGTCCACAACAAGAACCGTTACGAATGTGGGAGACAGAAAAGATGACGACCGGCTGAGAGATGTCCGTGGTCAGTCGTTGGAAACAATGTTTCCTAGGATATTTGGATTTTTTTAGAAATAAGTATTCTGGTTTAATGCAGCCCACTATGATTTCCTCTCCTGTGTCAATCTATCAATTTCAGTTACACTCGGTGTGTGACTGAATTTAATGAACGTTCTGGTACAAAACGGTATCTGAAGCGTTAGCTGAGTGAGTTTCAAGAGACGGACAGTGTGATACAACGAACTGGAACGGTGTGGCTTGTGTCACTACATGCAGTAGTGAAACGATCGGGAGAAATTTAGTAGCATTCAATTCAAGTCTGTCCACTGTGCTAGTGCATCATGCAAAAAATGTCATATTGGTATGGAATGCAAGGGGCACCGACTCCGGTGGGTGCTTCGCGAAACTCCCCCCCCCCTCCTCACCCTCCCCCTTCCACAGCTGCCAAGAATTTTTTTCGTGTGCTGAGTACCCGCACAAAATGGGGAAGGAAACTAAAATAGATTAAATACCTTTAAAAAAAGAAAAAAATGGAAAAATCCAAAGCTGTCACTGTCAATTTTGGCTTCACGTTCTTGCGTTTTCCCGTGCAAGCAGAGCCTAGCGCCTCTCAGTCCTCCAAAAACAGCTGACAAGTGCTCATCACTACTCTCTCGCCGAAATCACGAAAGTTTAGAACGTTCCGCCAAACGGGCGTCGACAGGCAGAGATTGAAACAGCCTGCTTTGCGTCGACAGATGTTCGGGCACTCAGTACGGTTCTTTGTGTGTCAGTAAGATTTGGTTTATATTTTTATTGCTTAAAGCAATATCATTTACGATTATTAACAATCACAAACTATTTTGTTTATTTCTTTGTGGTAGTTAGTTTTTGTAATGGATAAATTCATCGTTCGCTCGTCAACGAAGAAAAGTGATTCGGCTACGACACATGTAGATGTTGCATCAGGTGGCTCTGATTCAGGTGTTATGTCGAATGAAACAAAGAGAGCGGGCGACGTTGGTGCCGGCCGTTCTCTTAAAAACAGTGGAAAGGCAAATATAAGTGGATGTTGCACGACGAGAAATGTGGGAAGTGTTTTATTTTGTATTTAAGGATGTGAGTTCCTCTTGTGGGCACTTCGCGAAGAACACTAAACAAGGCGAATATGTGATAAAAGCATTCGTTGAAAGTTACTATGGCTCACTTCAGAGAAATAAAAATGTTTCTTGTTCCAAAAATTAAAGATTGCAGGTATATAATACAATTTTATAAGGATGACTTCGTTCGAGAGAGATTGACAATGCACAGAAATATGTCAGATGTGTGTAAATCTAAAAATTATTTCGTTGGAAGTAGGACTATGGAAGTCTTACATCGCTTTATTTCCTCAAATATGAATATGGCGTATTGATCTCTGAGGCGGTGAAACTGATAAAGATCGCTTTAAATACACCAGTTTCTACATGTATAGCAGAAAGTTCTTTCTCCGCCCTTATATGATTAAAGACTTCCATGTGCAACTCCATGACGTAAGAGAGATTAAATGACAACGCTGTGGTACAGGTCCATATATAAGAAGCAAAAGACTTGAACGTCGACAGTGTGGGGAACATTTTTATCAAACGATTCACTCTTCGTAGGAGCACACTCTTTATGAGTGAAAATTAAAAATTACACGAAGATGCAAAAAAGAAAAAAAACAATTCTGTGCGGATTGTGGATCACTTTTGCGTCAATTAATTAATGTGCAAAAACAACCTAACTAAAATAGTTTGTTTGCTTTTATCAGCTATTGATCATTCAAAAACTCAAGAAACAGGATTTTCAGGGTGACTAGTTTTCAACGTCTGTGAACTTCAATTTAGAGCATCGACACTGATTTTCAAAAGCCGGTGCCCTTGATGAAGTGTACTACAAGGAGTTGTTAGCATTTCAGTGCAGCCACACAAAGCAGGCAGGAGTACCGCTGTCTACAAGGCGAAGTCGTAGAATTCCAACTATCAGCTCACAAAAATCAAGCTGCTACCGTGAAACTGGTAATGATGTTATTTCATCTGCATGTTTTCGCCTGTCAGTGCGTTACTATTCAAGAAACGTTCAACCTCGAAACTTACATCATCTTCATACAGGAAGTGCCTGTTATGCGATGGGTTCTCATCTGAGGAAAGAGGAAGAAAACAATGCGTGCCTTTCGGGAGAAGTAAGGGGAATGAGACAAATTGAATAGGTCAAAGGAACGGCAAGTCTGACTGTGCCCGTGAAGAATGAGTTAAGGAGTTGTGTTGGAACAGAAACCAACTTGCCTATCTTTCTACGGACATCACACTGAGGGTGTCGTCTGCAACTGTCTCGCAAACTACGGCAAACGCTCTCGTGGTGTCAAAGTAACACCCCATACGAACAATTTTGTGAGGCATACCCCGAAGCATGATGTTGGTAACAAAAAAGAATAAGGCCTATCATACAAAGTATGTTGGGCAGGCAGGAAGAACAGATTTTCATGTACAAGAAGCACAAAGGCGGTATCAGAATGAGGAATTAAGACGAGTATGGACTAGCTAGCCACGTGTACGAGACATGCCTCTCCTCAAAGGGAATGAAAGACGACTTAAAAATCCTAAACATGGCAAAGACAGAATGAGAATTCGGCTTGCTGGAAGAGTCAGAAGTAGCCACTCACGAAAATATTTAGAAAAAGTAATTTTAACGTGAAAACTAAAGACAGCGAAACGAGATTTTTTAACTAGTTTTTGGATTCGGCGAATTGATTCCTGAAGCGGTGAAACTGACAAAGATCTCTCTAAATACGCTAGTTTCTACATGTACAGCAGAACCGTAAGTACTCGCCCTCACCAATTTGATTTTGTTGGTAGGGTGCGTAGATCATGGTGGAGAGAGGACGGGAACAGCGTTTACAAACACAAAGAATACTTCATTCGTATGTTAGCCCCCGACGTAATTACACGTCAACGCTCCGATATGTCTGATGTTACGAGTAAATGTATTGGTGTGCCTGGTACTTCGACAGCAAGAGAAAGTGTACCTAATTGTAAGCGGAATCGCTCTACAGTTACGTTTCAAAAGTACGATTAAAAACGCCACTTGTGAATAGTTAACCGCTCGTTCTCCAAACAATCTCATCGCTTCGAAACCTTCTGCAGTAATAACACAACAATACATGGAAATTGGAGAAGAAATAAGTCGCAGAATTTTCGAAATTCTAGCGGAAAAACAAGTCGTGGTACAAGTCGAACTAATTGTCCATCAAGACATCGATGAAAAGGGCGTGTTTGAAGACACTGAAAAGTCGCTTCATCTTCATCAGACGATTACGAGGCCGAAGACGAGCAGTCGGAAACGGACAGTGATTACGTTCCGTAGTATTGCCGAGCGAGGTGGCGCAGTGGTTAGCACACTGGACTCGCATTCGGGACGACGACGGTTCAAACCGGCCTCCGCCCATCCTAATTATAGGTTTTCCGTGTTTTCTCTTAATCGCTTCAGGCAAATGAAAGGATGGTTCCTTCGAAAGGGTACGGTCGATTTCCTTCACCATCCTGTCCTCATCCGATGTGACCGATGACCTCGCTGTTTGGTCCCTACACCCAAATCAACCAACCAGCCAATCCGCAGTATTACAAGATTACGGTCGTCAATCTAGTGAGAGAGCATCCAGGATGGGGTTTGGCCACTCATTGTAGAAGGAGAGCTTCACGACCAGTAAGCATGAAATGTTCGAAAAGTTGGGAAGAATATTGAAAACAATTGATTCGTGGACCTAGGATCGTTTCATAAAAGCTCGAGAACGTAATCATCCTGCAGCAATGGGCTCTTGCTGCTGAAAACCAATTCCCTGATTTACATTTTTAAGCTTCAGACTCGTGGGTCGTGCTCTTCAAATGAGGATATCGGATTCTCAGAGAAAAATAATCAGATTTGTTCCGAGAGGGAAAGCGTTTCACTGCAGCAAGTCTTTGACGTAGCAACAAATTTCCGAATGCAGACTCGAGCCCTCATACCAAAATACGACAATGATTTTGTTATTAACACTGATCAAACAGGTATTACACATAAAAGTACCTGATTCGTTTACATTAATTGCATTACTGTTTTTATAGACCATACGGTGCTAATTTGTAATGTTTGTTCGAGGGTGCAAATATCAATTAACTTACGACAGAATTCTGGCCGAACGAGGAACAAGGGTGGTTTTTCTGCAGCGAAAAGATATGCCCAAGGCGACACATTAGTGCACTTCACAATAAGCTGTCGCCTTATCTGGAAAGTTACTAGCAGCCTTTTTCGAATGCTTGCAAAAGACCACTATCTCGTTTGGACCAAGGGTGCAAAAAGCAGCTGATGAGTACGCACACAAATACAAAAACGTTATGATGACATCTTCAGAGTCCGGCAAACTCACAACAGTATTACATAGGAAATTTCTAACTGAAGCCATACGTGAGAGAATAACAATTTCTTTCGACCCTCTATTCAAGAGGATTGCAGACGAACCCGGTTTTGTACAACGAATTTTTTGAAGATAGAGAGTATCTGCCAACGTACATTATTAAAGTAATTCCTCCAAAATATACTTCGCTGGTACAGCCCTGTAACGTTTATTTTCACAGGCAGGTGAAGAGCAACTAGAAAATTGCTCGTACTTCATCGAACACAATAGAGATATAGCTTCAAGAGAAGATTGCATAAAAATTCGATCAATCGTAAACTATCAACTGTCTGCACCAATATTCGGTAATATGATCAGATATGCGTGGTACGTCGCGAAACTGTGCGATGACCGAGAACCGTTTGCGAACATAAACCAAGTTTGTTTTGCGGTAGAAACACTGAAGAAACTATGGTCATGCAAAAACTCGGCGTCCATTGCGTGTGCTGTATGCCACAATAATTGTTGTTTAGCATGTTCCTACGGTCAGTATCATCATGATTCCTGTAGTGTTCCATACGTGTCACAAATATAAGAACAAAAACGTCAGACTATACTGATCTGATTCGAAATGGTCGCGTATCCTTCTATATTTCCACTGTCATTACAAAAATACGGTATTTTCTTTTTTTCTTTATCAGGAAGAGTATTACGCAAATAACAAAAGAATAATTAAATACTGATTATGTGTGTAAGAATAAAAAATAACAAAAAAGCGCCAACAGCAAGATATGATCCATCGACCTTGACATTACGAAACTAAGCAATGAATCACTGCGCTACGAAGTCCTGGAGTGCTACCGACCACGCAGTAGTATATATACACATTCTTAAAACTTTCAACTCGATTTTCTCGAAAACGGTTGAGAGTTGTGTCTTCTTCTTTACACAAGTTGAAGTCCTAGCCATGCTCTGCACACCCTGTCATCAAGAATCAAATCGGTGAGGGCTAGCTAGTATGTACGGTCCCCTTGTCAGCTGCATAGTGGCCCGAGGGAGTTCACGCGCAACGATGGTTATTACGCTCGTCTATCCTTACTCGGAGAATTCTGGGGCACGGCCGGTGAAGCCGGGTTAAGCGGTTCCGCCGGCGGAGGGAGGAACTTTGCGAACAGCAGTAACTGTGAACAGTTTCTCCTCGTGGCTGATGGCCGGTCGCAGCACCGGGAGTCAGTCGGCTTGGCCGGCGATTGTGGTTGTGAGGCCGCGCGTCGGATTTGGATCTACATTGGGGTTGGTCTTTAAGCTGCGCTAATTATAAGCAACTGCCTCTCAGAAAGGAGGCAGCCTGGACTTAGTGACGTTGGTTTACTTCTCTAATGGATGCGGACTGAATGTCACTGAGAAAAGGTTGCACGATTCACCTTCAATATCGAGTGGATAAGTTACAAAAGTACAAATAATACTGCAGTTGGGCTGTGCTGAGAGTACTATTTTCTTGTGGGTCGACTTAATAAGACTTATGTCTACGAACTAGATAGCGTGTTTTCTTGGAATTGCCGTTTTAATTACGTAGAGTTTAACAGTGTATATTTTAAGCCTGTGTGTAATAGGATGTTTATTTCTGTTGTATACTTTTCATTGTTATCTGGCCTATAGCTACTGTTGTATTGAGGGCTTTGCTGGCCCGCCATGCAACCCCATTTACTCTGATGTTACTACAGCGTATAGGCTCTAAAAAGGCTGTAGGCTGTAAGTCACGTAGTTCTCCGTAAATTTTGGATTGTCACCAGTAAGAGGATCAATCTATGGTGACTGGAATTTGAACGTTCTGCCGCTTGAATATATAATTAGTTTTACTGTTTATCCTTGTTACTTAAGGTACTTACGCTATGGACGATGTGTAATGGCTTCCCTGCGAAACTTCTGCAGCGTAGTCAAAAGAACTTTTGCAACATGTGGGCGAATTGCAGGAGTTTCGCTGGGAAGCCATGACATATGCTCCACACAGTGCCAATGTCTGCCCGTACGATTTCCTCATTTTTCGAGCCCTGAAGAAAGAAATTCGTGGCCCTTGATTTGCTTTGGTCGAAGAGGATAACGCCTGAGCACAATCGTGGTTCCGTAGGCAACCAAAAACATTTTCCCATGAAGACACTAAGCGTCTTGTCTCGCAGGGGGATAAATGAATTAAGTTATGGCGATTACTTTAGAAATAATGAACAACTTACGTACTTTTCTCCCCTCTGCCTCGTTTTCATTTCACTGCCCGTTATTTGCGGACGAAAAGACAGTTCTTTCAAAGAACAGTCACTCCTTTGTTATTCACACATGATATCACATAAATACAAGATGAAGATACGTATTCAGTCTTCTTTTTTCTTTTTTTCGTCAGCTTTGTGATTGGTTTGATGCGGGTTCGCCACGAATTCCTTTCCTGTACCAACCTCTTCATCTCAGAGTTACACTTGCAACCTACGTCCTCAATTATTTGCTGGATGTATTTCAATCTCTGCCTTCCTCTGCAGTTTTTGACCTCTACAGCTCCATCTAGTACCATGGAAGTCATTTCCTGGTGTCTAAAAGATGTTCTATCATCCTGTCGCTTCTTGTCAGTGTTTCCTATACATCCCTTTCCTCTTCGATTCAACGCAGAAGTTCCTCATTCCTTACCTTACCAGTTCACTTAATTTTCAGCATTCGTCTATGGCACCACATCTCAAATGCTTCGATTCTCTTCTGTTCCGGTTTTCCCACAGTCTATGCTTCACTAACATGCTCCAAAGTATGTTCTCAGAAATTTCTTTTGATACTAGCAGACTTCTCTTGGACAAGAACGTCATTTTTGCCAATGCTAGTCTGCTTGTGATGTCTTCCTTGTTCCGCCCGTCATTGGTTATTTTCCTGCCAAGGTAGTACAGTTCCTAAACTTCATCTACTTCGTGACCATGAATCCAGATGTTAACTTTCTCGCTGTTCTCATTTTTGCTACTTCTCATTACGTCCATCTTTCTTCGATTTACTCTCAATCCATATTCTGTACTCATTAGACTGTTCATTCCACTCAACAGAACACGTAATTCTTCTTCACTTTCACTCAGGGTAGCAATGATATCCTTTTACCTTGAATTTTAATTCCACTCCTCAACCTTTCCTTTATTTCAATCATTGCTTCTTCGATGTACAGACTGAGCAGTAGAGGTGAAAGACTACATACCTTTCTTACAACCTTTTTAATCCGAATACTTGGTTCTCGGTCGTCCACTCTTATTATTCCCTTTTGGATCTTGTACATATTGTACTCTTATAATAACCACCTCTCTCTAGAGCTTACCCCTATTTTTCTCAAAATTTCGAACATCTTGCACGATTTTACATTGTCGAATGCTGCTTCCAGGTCGACAAATCCTATGAACTTGTCTTGATTCTTCTTTTTCTGAATTGTGCTGAACATTTTTGTACTTCCTCCTTTCATCGATCAGCAGCAGCATTTCTTCTGCTACCCATTGTTTCTTCGCTGTAACCTTCCTTGTACCTATGTTTTTCTTTCCGACTTCTGCGACTGCCCTTTTTAGAGGGTTCATTCTTCTTCAACTCTACTGCCTACCAAGCTATGCCTTATTGCTGTATCTATATCCTTCTAACCAGCCTACGAGGAGCATGGAACGGCATATGAACGGTGAGCTTGCAGGCATGTACTTAATATATGGCATAGCAATGGACGAGCCGCAGAAGGCAGGTCACGATGGGCTCGTTCGGTCGTTGTGGATGGAAACGTGTTGGATGTCGTAGAGTCAAATTCACGCACCAGGATACGTGCCATTGTCTCTAAATTAAGACTGTCACGTCGCTGTGTCCATCGTGCTTTGAGCGCAGAGTTCCTAAACACCTTTCATCTCCAAAGGGTACAGATCTCGCAGCCCGATGACAATCCTGCACGTGTGCGTTTCGCACAGTGCTTTCTACAACAAACTGGCCGAGACGTGCATTTCCCAGCTTATATGTTTGTAACAACACTAACGTTATCCAGAGGACCGCGATCGGTTCTGGGAACGATACTACAAATAGTTAGCTCTGATTCCACCCCGCGAGAGAGGCTTTCCGCCTTCACCAATTCCGCCAACCGCCTGTACGAACTGAGGATGACCTCTGAACCCAGACGGCAGGAGTCATTGGTGCCGACATGAGCAACAATTTGCAGTCGGGTGCACCCAGTGCTCTCTGTCGCCGCCGGTAGGGCCTCCTCCACGTCTCGGATGAGACCCCCCGGCAAGCAGACAGAGTGAACACTGGCCTTCTTCCCCGACCTTCTCGCTATTTCCCTAAGGGGCTCCATCACCCGCCTAACGTTGGAGCTCCCAATAACTAATAAACCCCTCCCCCCGTGTGCCTGCTCGGACATTGCTGAAGGAGAAGCCACATGTCCCCTCACAGGCAGAGCAGGCGATGCCACACGGCCAGCCTCCACATTGACCTTCCGCCTCGTGCGCCGCGAACGCCGCTGAACCCGCCACTCCCCTTGGGGAGAGGGTGGCCCAACCGCGCCCGGTACCCGCGAAGATGTCTCGACAGCAGGGACAGTGGGTGAAGCATGTAACACCTGGGGTGTACCTTGCGACGCACCAGACTCCCCACTGCCGCTACACTCCGAGGCAGCAGCCTGAAGACGGCTGACCGCGGCCATCAATACGCTCAGCTGTTCGCGAACAGTGGCCAGCTCCTCCTGCGTCCGTACACAGCAGTCACACATCCTATCCATCCTAAGGAAACAATTTACTGAAGAGAGTTAATCAACCTTTAACTAGACTGCTAATTCACTAAAGGCGGCTGCTTATTCACTAAACTGTGGTTGCTAGCCACTTCTTGTAGAAAACAATGAAAATAGCACTACCTGTCTCTGGACTGTATTGAAAACAAACACTAGCACTACTGGCACTATGGTTGACTACAGGGACTCTCTCTGACTGTATTCAAAACAAACACGAAATCTATGGAACACTATTAAGAGCACTCGAAAATTAAAGCTTCCTAAAAGCAAATACACACGGAAGAAGAAGTGACAAGTAAGAAAAATACAGTTAATACTTAAATTAAGGTAGCTCGCTGCACAGCAGACGTGAAGCAGACAGCAGTTACGACGACACTGACACTGACTATGGCTGACTGCTGTGTATGTTTCTTGTCCGTCCAAACGTGTAATTGCACTTTAGACTTGATTGGCGTATCATTGTTGTTACTGAGTGGGTGTAAGTCTGATTTTGCCTCCATTCAGGTACACGCGGTCAACATATTTACTAAAATCCTTTCTTATAAGGTGAAGCACGTCAACTTTCCATAGTACAGGCTTGAAAAAGTTAACGTACGCGAGAGCGTAGACGTTATAAGTGGCTTCCCGGTGACAGGACATCCAGTTGTTGTCGGTCACAAATTAATGTGAATACCGAACAGTGGATGTTCAGTGGCACGAATTGCAATATTAGTCAGTAAAATAAATAGCAGTGAACGCCAAGTACGATAGGGTGGTGTAATTTGCATTCAGTATGGACAGGAAAGTAGACAGGGTAGATGTGCCGAGCGTAATGGAAGATGCGCATGGCAATAGCAGAAGTTTAAGCGGCCAGATAACAGATGGCGTTAGCGGAAGACAGTTGGCATACATACAATATCACGAACATGTCAATGAACAGATTGAAATGTCGAGATTGCCTCGAACACAGCAAGGGATAAAACAAGAAGTAGGGGATGACTTTGTAGATGATAGTGGGTACGTGAACGAATCCACTGACATGTTTGATTCTCCACAGAGGAAGAAAGAACCGAAAGAAAATTTTGAAGTAGGATCGGAACACACCGATTCCGTAGAACAAGACAGTGTGAAAATTTTAAGCATGAACGATTTATTTGAACAATTAACTAAACAAATTGCAGGACAGAATGATCAGCTCAAAACACAGAATGATCCACTTAAAACACACGTTGCAGAGCAGCTCAAAACACAGAATGATCAGCTCAAAACACAGAATGATCAGCTTAAAACACACGTTGCAGAGCAGCTCAAAACACAGAATGATCAGCTTAAAACACACGTTGACGAGCAGCTTAAAACACAAAGTAATCAGATTAAAGCACAGGTCGAAGAACAAGGAGTTAAAATTAGTAAACAAATAGAACAGGTAGAACAAAAAGTGGGTAATTTAAGTTCTGTGGTAAATACTATGAAATTTGAAATTGACAACATTAACAGTAGGTTTGATGTTGAAATTCTCAACATCCAAGAGAAAGTAGAGCCTCTAGTTGAAACGAAAGTAGACGAAAAAGTTTTCGGTCTTAAAACTGAGATCGTAAACGAATGCCAACACGGAATATCACAGTTGAAAAATGCAGTTTCAGACACTGAAAGAGAATTAGGCGAAAAGGTGATCGGATGTGTAATAAAGTGTGAACAAAATACATCGAAAATTCAAGGCAAAATTTTCGATCTTGAGGGTAAAATTAAAGATAGGCCTGGTGTTGTCCGTAATGGCACACCACTTACGAAGCTATTGGAAGGTGAGGAACGCTTCGATCCCGCCAGGAAACATAACGGATGGCATCCGTTAGATTTCATCAAAAATTGCGAGAGAATATTTCCTGAACACTTGTCTGATCAGGAAAAGATGTTGTTGTTGTGGTCTTCAGTCCTGAGACTGGTTTGATGCAGCTCTCCATGCTACTCTATCCTGTGCAAGCTTCTTCATCTCCCAGTACCTACTGCAACCTACATCCTTCTGAATCTGCTTAGTGTATTGATCTCTTGGTCTCCCTCTACGATTTTTACCCTCCACGCTGCCCTCCAATGCTAAATTTGTGATCCCTCGATGCCTCAGAACATGTCCTACCAACCGATCCCTTCTTTTAGTCAAGTTGTGCCACAAACTTCTCTTCTCCCCAATCCTATTCAATACCTCCTCATTAGTTACGTGATCTACCCACCTTATCTTCAGCATTCTTCTGTAGCACCACATTTCGAAAGCTTCTATTCTCTTCTTGTCCAAACTAGTCTCACTTCCATACATGGCTACACTCCATACAAATACTTTCAGAAACGACTTCCTGACACCTAAATCTATATTCGATGTTAACAAATTTCTCTTCTTGAGAAACGCTTTCCTTGCCATTGCCAGTCTACATTTTATATCCTCTCTACTTCGACCATCATCGGTTATTTTACTCCCTAAATAGCAAAACTCCTTTACTACTTTAAGTGTCTCATTTCCTAATCTAATTCCCTCAGCATCACCCGACCTAATTTGACTACATTCCATTATCCTCGTTTTGCTTTTGTTGATGTTCATCTTATACCCTCCTTTCAAGACACTGTCCATTCCGTTCAACTGCTCTTCCAAGTCCTTTGCTGTCTCTGACAGAATTACAATGTCATCGGCGAACCTCAAAGTTTTTACTTCTTCCCCATGAATTTTAATACCTACTCCGAATTTTTCTTTTGTTTCCTTTACTGCTTGCTCAATATACAGATTGAATAACATCGGGGAGAGGCTACAACCCTGTCTCACTCCTTTCCCAACCACTGCTTCCCTTTCATGCCCCTCGACTCTTATAACTGCCATCTGGTTTCTGTACAAATTGTAAATAGCCTTTCGCTCCCTGTATTTTACCCCTGCCACCTTCAGAATTTGAAAGAGAGTATTCCAGTCAACATTGTCAAAAGCTTTCTCTAAGTCTACAAATGCTAGAAATGTAGGTTTGCCTTTTCTTAATCTTTCTTCCAATATAAGTCGTAAGGTCAGTATTGCCTCACGTGTTCCAACATTTCTACGGAATCCAAACTGATCTTCCCCGAGGTCGGCTTCTACCAGTTTTTCCATTCGTCTGTAAAGAATTCGCGTTAGTATTTTGCAGCTGTGACTTATTAAACTGATAGTTCGGTAACTTTCACATCTGTCAACACCTGCTTTCTTTGGGATTGGAATTATTATATTCTTCTTAAAGTCTGAGGGTATTTCGCCTGTCTCATACATCGTGCTCACCAGATGGTAGAGTTTTGTCATGACTGGCTCTCCTGAGGCCATCAGTAGTTCTAATGGAATGTTGTCTACTCCCGGGGCCTTGTTTTGCCTCAGGTCTTTCAGTGCTCTGTCAAACTCTTCACGCAGTATCTTATCTCCCATTTCAACTTCATCTACATCCTCTTCCATTTCCATAATATTGTTCTCAAGTACATCGCCCTTGTATAAACCCTCTATATACTCCTTCCACCTTTCTGCTTTCCCTTCTTTGCTTAGAACTGGGTTGCCATCTGAGCTCTTGATATTCATGCAAGTGGTTCTCTTTTCTCCAAAGGTCTCTTTAATTTTCCTGTAGGCAGTATCTATCTTACCCCTAGTGAGACAAGCCTCTACATCCTTACATTTGTCCTCTAGCCATCCCTGCTTAGCCATTTTGCACTTCCTGTCGATTTCATTTTTGAGACGTTTATATTCCTTTTTGCCTGCTTCATTTACTGCATTTTTATATTTTCTCCTTTCATCAATTAAATTCAATATTTCTTCTGTTACCCAAGGATTTCTATTAGCCCGCGTCTTTTTACCTACTTGATCGTCTGCTGCCTTCACCACTTCATCCCTCAGAGCTACCCATTCTTCTTCTACTGTATTTCTTTCCCCCATTCCTGACAATTTTTCCCTAATGCTCTCCCTGAAACACTCTACAACCTCTGGTTCTTTCAGTTTATCCAGGTCCCATCTCCTTAAATTCCCACCTTTTTGCAGTTTCTTCAGTTTCAATCTGCAGTTCATAACCAATAGATTGAGGTCAGAATCTACATCTGCCCCAGGAAATGTCTTACAATTTAATACCTGGTTCCTAAATCTCTGTCTTACCATTATGTAATCTATCTGAAACCTGTCAGTATCTCCAGGCTTCTTCCATGTATACAGCCTCCTTTCATGATTCTTGAACCAAGTGTTAGCTATAATTAAGTTATGCTCTGTGCAAAATTCTACAAGGCGGCTTCCTCTTTCATTCCTTCCCCCCAATCCATATTCACCTACTATGTTTCCTTCTCTCCCTTTTCCTACTGACGAATTCCAGTCACCCATCACTATTAAATTTTCGTCTCCCTTCACTACCTGAATAATTTCTTTTATCTCGTCATACATTTCATCTATTTCTTCATCATCTGCAGAGCTAGTTGGCATATAAACTTGTACTACTGTAGTAGGCATGGGCTTTGTGTCTATCTTGGCCACAATAATGCGCTCACTATGCTGTTTGTAGTAGCTAACCCGCACTCCTATTTTTTTATTCATTATTAAACCTACTCCTGCATTACCCCTATTTGATTTTGTATTTATAACCCTGTAATCACCTGACCAAAAGTCTTGTTCCTCCTGCCACCGAACTTCACTAATTCCCACTATATCTAACTTTAACCTATCCATCTCCCTTTTTAAATTTTCTAACCTACCTGCCCGATTAAGGGATCTGACATTCCACGCTCCGATCCGTAGAACGCCAGTTTTCTTTCTCCTGATAACGACGTCCTCTTGAGTAGTCCCCGCCCGGAGATCCGAATGGGGGACTATTTTACCTCCGGAATATTTTACCCAAGAGGACGCCATCATCATTTAATCATACAGTAGAGCTGCATGTCCTCGGGAAAAATTACGGCTGTAGTTTCCCCTTGCTTTCAGCCGTTCGCAGTACCAGCACAGCAAGGCCGTTTTGGTTAATGTTACAAGGCCAGATCAGTCAATCATCCAGACTGTTGCCCCTGCAACTACTGAAAAGGCTGCTGCCCCTCTTCAGGAACCACATGTTTGTCTGGCCTCTCAACAGATACCCCTCCGTTGTGGTTGCACCTACGGTACGGCCATCTGTATCGCTGAGGCACGCAAGCCTCCCCACCAACGGCAAGGTCCATGGTTCATGGGGGGGCAGGAAAAGATAAATGTAGTAATTAGCGCCTTAGCAGATGACGCTAAGCGCTGGGGAATTAATTTGAATACCGAACGAATGACGTTCGAAGAATTTAAGCAAAAGTTTACGGAAGAATATTGGTCCGAACAAAAACAGGATCATTTGTGGCGCGAATTTATCATGGCCAAACTTCATGATAACAGGGGCAGGAATTCTTTGAAAGATTTCTGCGAATATTCGTACCGAAAGTTGACGCATTTAAGAGGGAGAAGATCCGATTCTGAAATCATATGGGAGCTATATAAAAAGCTTCCAGAAGATTCAAAGAGATGTGTGGGAAGCAATCATCGTAGCTTCCAAGCATTTCTCGAAAGGGTCGAAGACGAAGACCACTGGCGCGAATGTCGTGCCAGTTATCAAAATTTTGGTAACAGGAATAATCGCAATAATGACGAGAGAAATGACGGCGATGGAATTCGCGTCAATATGATACAGAGAGGAAGAGGTAGAGGCAGAGGAAGAGGGAGTTATCCAGGTCGCGGTAGAGGGTACACTGCGCAAAATAATAACGATGCGGGAAACTGATTTCCGCGAACATTGCAGGCCAAACGGAAGCGGACAGTACATACCGGCCCCGATTTAAGAAATGTTACCGGACCGACAGTAAAGTTATGAGACAGGTTAGAGACAGGCGTGGAACGACGCAACGTGTTGTTGCGAAGCAAGCGTCAGGTGCGGGCATAAATGAGTCATCGTTGCCGCGCAGAGCACTACATGTTAACAGGCGAGTGGAGCATCAGAGGGCAACAGCCCAGCCTAGCAGAACAGCTGTTGAGAGAGAAACCGATAGCAATGCGGCAACATTAGATACGAACACTGCCATAAGAACTGATGAATACATTAGGGATGGTAATTCCTTGGCGATAGAAATAGTAGATGAAACGGTGGAGACACAGAGAGGCGCGGTTAGCAGTGTTAGCAAAAAAGTAAATGGCGAGAATGATCTAGCAGAAGTAACTGATTGGTGTGTGCAGATCGACGATCTGTATAAGGGCCTAAAGCAATGTGAGTGGGAGGATTTTAAGAGGGAGTATGAGGCAAGGAAGTTGATTAGTGAAAAAGGAGACAATAGGGACGTCGATAAGGCGACGTGGCCCAAAGTTGAAGGGGAGAGAGTAAACAGCGCCGCGCTAAGTACGTGTGCTGCCGATAGGACGATGATTAAAAGTAGGAAGGAATTGGAGGATGAAATCCTAAGCATTGACGAGGAAGTAACTTCTGTTAACGATCCGCCAACAGTACGAGCTGCTACCAAAAAGCACCGTGAGGAAGGAGCAGGTAATTACCTGAAAGTAATTGAAGTCCACGAGGATTACACAAAATATGAATTAACAGTAGATGTGAGTAAAGCTGATAATGAGAACGTTTTGTCAAAAGAAGATACTGAGTTAAAATTTAAACCTGACGAAAATGCAGAGGAAGAACTTAGTGCCTGTCTCAGAAAAGCTTTTATGTTAGAACCTGAAAGCGATCCAGAATGGTCAGATTCGGACGACAGTTCAGAGGACGAGTATTTCGGTACTAGTGGAAATAATGGAAATATAGTTACTTGCGATATTATACCTAATGATGACGAAGTTTCAAAACAAAATCCAGATGTTGAGACCGAACAAAGAAAGAAAGAGCCACCTGACGACTCAGGGTCTATTTTACAAAGAGTTCAAGTAATCAATGACTTGGAACCCCCGGAACCAAAGAAACCGCCAGATATAGGTGGGGTGAATGTTAAAAGCATATCTTGGGAAGATGTTATCGTCGACCCGGATTTGCTTAGGGAAGATCACAACAATGAAAAACATTCAACGGTGAAACAAACTGTAATACCAGTTGAAATTTATAATGTGAAATTGCAGGTACTTCTTGATACGGGATCTCAGATAAGCGCAATCTCCCAGTCGTTTTTCGAACACATTTGTGATAAGCCTGGACTAGTAATTATGTCAGTGACGGGTATAAAAATTGTTGGTGCTACTGGAAAGACTAGCAAGCCGGTAAAGAACCAGATTTTGGTTGAATTTAGTATAAAAGGACAAAAGTTTGAACACGATTTTTTGGTTTTGCCAGACTTGAGTACTGAAATGATTCTGGGAATAGATTGGTTAGATAAAGAAAAGGTTATTATTGATTGTAGCCAGGAAGTGATCAAAGTTAATAGTGCATCTAGGAATTTAGAATTAAAATTTGAGGAATATGGAAAGGTGTTCGATTCAGAAATTGATTCTTTATTGTTGGAGATTGACCAAGGGAATGATGGTTTGACAAACAAGTATGAGGTGTACCATGTCCAGAGGTTAATAAATGAGCGTGACAAGCAGGGACATGATTTTAAAGAAATGGTGGAAAATTTGAAGGAAATATCTCCCGAACAGAAAACAGAATTGCTTGATATTTTAGAAAGTAATAGCACCGTATTTTCGGACAAACCTGGCCTAGTTAAGAACTTTGAATACCAGATTGAGACAATAGAGCATAAACCTTTCTTTGTAAGACCATTTTCGATACCCATATCAAAGAGGCAGGCTGTGCAAGTGGAAATAGACAAAATGATAGAATGGGGTGTAATCGAACGGAGTAGCAGCGAATATAATAGTCCCCTTATCATCGTGAACAAAAGCGATGGGGGAGTAAGAGTAGTTATTGACGCCAGGACTTTGAACAAAATTGTAAAAAAGGAAATAGACAGACCTGAAAATCTGGACGAAATGCTTCAAAAATTTTATAATGTGAAGTATTTAACCAGTCTGGACATGACCGCTGGATACTGGCAAATTCCTTTGAGTAAAGAATCCCGTAAATATACCGCTTTTCTATTTGCCGGGAAATGCTATCAGTATAAAATAGTACCATTTGAGCTTAGCACTTCGGTGGCAGTGTTTATTAGGGCACTGGACTTTGTATTAGGGAGAGAATTGAGTTCCCGGCTAACCATTTATGTAGATGATTTACTAATTGCTACAGAAGAATGGCAAGAGCATTGTGAATTATTGCAGAAAATTTTTGTTGCTCTACATGCAGGTGGCATGACGCTTAAGTGGAAGAAATGTGAATTTGTAAAGTCGGAAATAAAGTTCCTGGGGCACATAATTACTACTACCGGTATTGGCAAGGACCCGGAAAAGTTAAGTGCAATAGCAGAGTGTCCAGCTCCTAGAAATAGAAAACAGTTGAAAGCCTTTTTGGGTTTATGTGGGTTCTATAGAAAATTCGTCAAGGGGCAAGTTTTTAATAGTCCTCATTTGAATAATCTACTTAAGAAAAATAGTGCTTTTGTGTGGACCGAAGGGTGCACGAGAGATTTTGAAAATTTAAAAAGTGAACTTTTGAATGACAATATTTTGCATCACCCCATACTGTCAAAACCTTTCCATATGAGTACTGACAGCAGTGCTTATGGAATTGGTATAGAAGTTTTCCAAGAAATCTGTGATGCGAAAGAGGTCGAACACAGGACTATCGCATTTGCAAGTAGAACTCTAACAAAATACGAGAGAAACTACGCTATATCAGAAAAGGAAGCTTTAGCCATTATATGGGGGTTAAAGAAATTCAGAAATTATCTGTGGGGCCATAAGCTCATCATACATACTGACCACAAAGCTTTAACTTTTCTTAAGGGTTGTCGTTTACTTAATGGCAGGCTAACTCGTTGGGCTTTGTACCTGCAACAATTTGATTACGAGATCTGGTATGTTAAGGGTACTGAGAATTATGTGGCAGATGCTTTATCTCGATTGCCTAATGGTATGAGTGAAGTGCCCAATGAAAATGGTGAAGAGGGTACTTTTCAGATAAGGTACATGAAAGAGGTTTAAGGAAAAAGGAAAATTGAACAAATATTTAAAAATATGAGGATCCGACATGGAAATCTGTGAAGGTAAATTTTGACAGTGTGCAGTATCCTCAGATTAAGAAGTATTACAAAATCTTTAAAGACATTTTATATAGGAGGAAAGATTTAGTCACTGAGGAATGGAGAGCATGTTGGCCACACCAGTTCGATACCGAGGTCATAGACTATTTTCATTTAGCATTGGGGCATAGTGGTCCAAAGAAATGTTGTGGACCTGAAACTGTATGTTCCTAGAAGTAAGTGAACTAAGTACAATCAGAAAACAATTTACAGTAAATATGCTGTATATTATGCTGAAGCTAATTTATGCCAAATGTAACAAACCTTTGTCACTTAGGTAGACCAATATCAGTGTACTAATGTAATTATGTGAGTTTCAGATTACCAAATGTACTATAAATGTAAAGAGGTATGGAGAAAAGGGCTGAAAAGAAAGGATAAATGCTGTCAGCCAGATAAAAGATGGGACTATCAAAAATGAAAATGGGCAGTGTATGAGCCATAATATAAAGGACTGCCAAGCACCAAAGAGGGGAGATAAATAGTCAGAGGAGAATTGTAAGTGTGATACAGGAGATGTGACAATATGAGGTAAAAAGGACTGCCCAAATCAGAATAATAGGCAGCAAATGTGTGTAGTAATTTCCTAAATATTATTGTGTGTTTTTTTTAGTAAATAAGGAAATGGACTGCCATTCAATGCAAGCAGCAACAAATTGTTTTGTAGTGTATATAGATATTTGTATTTGCTTTTGTAAATAAGTGTTTGTGTTTCAAATTTGGTTTTTATTTGTCTGAGAAATTGAACAATGATGAGTAGTTTGCTACTTAAATAATGTTGTGATAGGAGGTTGGACTGTGCCAAAGGCACTTATGCAAACGATAGTTAAATGTTCTTGATATATTAAAAAATTATAGACTTATATAAAGTGAGTGAAAGGAAGTTTGTGGTATAAATTTTTTTTTTTTGATGGGACAATCACACAAAGATTCAGAACCACTGTATAAATATAAAGTTCGGTGTTCCCATCAAATTTACACTTAGTGAAATTTAATGAAAACAGGGGCATGTGTAACAACACTAACGTTATCCTACTGCATTTGTAATAATTTTTTTCTTCTGAATTTCAATAAATTAGTATAATCGATGTTCTGATTTCATTTCTTTTTTGTTTCATGTCATTATGTTGAAGAAGCTATAAACAATTTTCGATGTAAATTTTAATATTTATGTCAAATTTCAAGCAACGTTGCAATCGAAGGGAAGTGTACCTAATGTTGAAACTATTGTAAGATGTGAAAGTTGTATTTGTACACCTGGTCCATACGTAGGCAATGTATTAGAATATGTGGAATGTAAATCCTTTGGTGAATACCCTGTCTGTAGGGGAGCAGGAAAAGGTGGAGGTAGGCGAACGCGGGAAAATGAACACGGGCACGGTACGGCATAACGGGCTCAGCAGTAGTAGTCGGAGTTGGGCATCGATCTGAGAAACACGTGCTGGATCGAGGAGGCTCTCCTGGAAGACGTGATTTCGTTGAGCCTCGGATGTGCCGTTTCCGACGCCTATACAGCATGGCAATATTCCATAGGCACTAAATGGAAAAGTATTGCGACACTATGAAGAAGTGAAGTGCCAATATTTCAAGAGCCATTGCTGTAATTGCATGTGTGCTTTGTGCCTCGCCATCTCGCCGCCTGCCGACCACCTCATCGATACGAACAGGTTGAAACTTTCAGTACTGTATTCGTGTGGACCAGTGTCACTTTTACTACATACTGTTCAATAATAACTTAAATTTTACCAGAACTGTCCTATCAATTAATTATCCTCACAACTAACGTAGACAGGGTCCTTTCCACATGTTGTGCAATCCGAGTGTCCCAAGATGAAGATTTAAAGTTTATGTTAATAATAATTACCTGCAGACCTATCTATCTTAGAATGATGTTTAAAGAACTTTGTTGTTAATGAAATACTGGACGAATAATATAGGTCTGACCAAGTTGGGAGATAATATTGAAATTGGTTTAGTAATGAAGTTTATTTAAATTGAGACGAAAATAACGATAGTTAAATGAGCAGGAAATAAGACAAAAAGAGTGGTAAATCATATATTGGAAATCTAGAATGATTAAGGCTCTCAATGATCAAACTTTCACTACAGTGATCATAACAGATTCAGGGTCCCCCCCCCCTTTTCTCCTTTCTTTCTTTTCTATTCATTTTTAATCCTGAAGTGTACTGAACTGCTTTGACCATGTAACGGAACATATTAAAGGCTTTACTGTACCGAAGTATGTGATACCCTCCAAATTCAACCAGTTTAACGAGTATTTATGATTGTAGAAAAGTTATTGTGTATGTTAACAATGATTGCGTAACATGTCTCCATAAACAGTCAACCCATTAAATTATACTGAATAACTAACCCACACAAAAGTTAATATCACTTGATCACTGATACAGCAAATGTCATCATGTAAAAACACTGAGTTCATCTTAAATAATTAATATGAAGTACGAAAAATAGTGTACAACTTAGGTATTTTGGATCTCCTTAAATAAAAATCACCCAGTGAAACCTATTTGTTCACTAGGAGCGGTTTCACTTAGTATTCACGAAATCAATCCTGTTTTAGACGAAAACCAATGTATTTCTTAATAATTCATGTTAATTACTTATTTATGCAAATTAGAGAAGTCAATTGATAAACTTCTAAAAAACGGACTTTTTGTAACAAAGAATTATTCTGTCAAGTCAACAAATCTGTCTGTCATTTTAATAACATGTTAAATTATGTCACTCGATGCAAATTAATAACTTTTCTGCACAAATTATGATAACAGATGTACATGTGACTTGTAAACTATATCTCTTTTTAGTAGTTCTTTGACAATGTTATAAATACGAGCAGCAAGAAGGGTTGAAAAGCAGTCGGAATGTCACTTTGGTACAGTGTGTTAGTGTGTTATTGTTTGAGGTGGACAAACAATGCAAAGAACATGTAAAGGAAGTTGTGTTGTGTCATAGTCTTTGGTGGACAGTGGAATTAAGATGGCCACCAGAGAAATAAATATTTGAAGTTTACATATTTGTTGGTTTCGTTCATCCTTTATCATCAAAAGCACATAAAACAAAACACGGGACCTCATGTTTTTAACCCTAGACAACCAGATTTAGAGCCAGCATCAACATCGAGACACAGCAGCGATCCAGCAAGCAGCAGTGATTACTACGATGCATTGTAATGGCGCCAACCTAACATCAAGTGCTAACAAGCTCCGTAAATGGGAGTGAAATAGTGCGATTATAGCAATTAGCAATATCTACGACCAGGCAACCATTACAACCAGCAAAGTTAAAGTCAATATAAAACCTAAATTTATCAGTGTTTTACCCTTCTTAAAATTGACATTGTAAGTGTGTTTCAAAAGTGCTATTTCTAGGGTAACCTATGCCCGATTTCAGTCGGATCAATAGACAAAACGCAGTCTGTAGTAAACATTATAGTGTAATGTTGTGTATTTATAGCTTGTCCAAATTAGTACAGATAGTGAAAATATTAGTTCAGTAGAATTTTCTGGTTCAAAATTTACCATATAATGCAGTATTACTACGTGTTGTTATGCTTGCACGTACATCCACTTGTACAAGGAAAGAACTCAGTTAATGCCTAATTAGGCTGGCGACCGTATTATTAATAATTGGTAGCATCTGCTGTGTATGTTTCTTGTCCGTCCAAACGTGTAATTGCACTTTAGACTTGATTGGCGTATCATTGTTGTTACTGAGTGTGTGTAAGTCTGATTTTGCCTCCATTCAGGCACACGCGGTCAACATATTTACTAAAATCCTTTCTTATAAGGTGAAGCACGTCAACTTACCATAGTACAGGCTTTAAAGAGTTAAAGTACGCGAGAGCGTAGACGTTACATGTTGTTCACTGGTGAGGCCACATTCACTAGGGATGGCGTATTCACTCACCACAATGAACACCTGTGGGCGCCACAAAACCCCCACGGTGTGCGGCACTGCGCGGCGCAATATCGCTTCACAGTTAATGTGTGGGCGGTTTTGGTCGGCGACTACGGGCCGTACCTTTATCATCCCGTTTGACTACTGCGAATTATCGGACCTTTCTGGGAAACGTTCTGATATTCCAGCAAATTTCAGGCGCAGCAGGTGGTTCCAACATGATTGGGCGCCGCATCGATGGATTGGGTGTGGTGGACCGGTTGTGCCGGCCTCTGTGACCGAGCGGTTCTAGGCGCTTCAGTCTGGAACCGTGCGCCTGCTGCTGTCGCAGGTTCGAATCCTGCCTCGGACATGGATGTGTGTGATGTCTTTAGGTTAGTTAGCTTTAAGTAGTTCTAAGTGTAGTGGACTGATGACCTCAGAGGTTAAGTCCCATAGTGCTTAGAGTCATTTGAACCATTTTTTGGACCACTTGCCTAGGGTCCACGCTTACCGGTTTTATCGAGGTTTGATTTCTTTTTTCAGGAGCCTTGAAATAACTCATCTATCGCGATCGCGTGGAGTCTGAAATGGATCTCGTCGCAGCGTCTGTGCGGCTGTTACAATCAAACAAACTCCCGGCGCCTTCGAGCGTGTCCGGCAGTCACTGCTTCATTGGACTTGCGTGTGTCTGACCGTGCAAACTTCGGGAATTTGATGCAACATTAGAGCTGTATTCATGTCGTTCACCATGTGTACTCATTATTCGCAATAAATGTCTCAAATGACTGTCTCGTTTTCTTTCCGATCTTCAACATCTGCTATCATTTACCCCTAGTGTTTGCGGCCATGAATTGCTATGTAACTCTGAAGCCTCATGATGTGCCTATGTCTCCTAGAATCAGAAATTTTCTACTGATGTGACACGGCAGTGATGCATGGGTAACAGGAACTGATGGAAGGAGGAGAACAGAGTTGTGTAAAGTAGGCTATAAGAGGAAGATTCAGTAGATTGATCGGATTGCAACGAAAGCGAACGAAGAACTTCATTGAGCACAAGTGAGACGCCAGAACTGACTACTGAGCAAAAGTGAGACGCAAAAATTGACTTATACAGTTAGTAGAGGGTTTCACATCTTTGAGGGACACATACTGATGAAGAAAATTCTACCATCCTCTGTACTAGAAAGTACTCTGTAAGAGACATAAGCGAGAAGCTGACTGGGTAATGAGCACCGTGAACAGACAGGCTTAATATGCAGGAGCTTCATGAAATTGAACAGGTTGGAGACTGGACACGTTGTTTGGAAAACTACTGCAAATTATTTCAAGGTTGGGGCAGGAGGAAGTGGAAGACGAAACGCTTGTAAGGCTTGTGTTACGTTTGCTTACTCGGTATTTTACATTTCTTCATGCAAACTGTGATCAAAAAGCTACACTGTGTGCTGAACTTCGGAGAAGCATGTCATAAGAGTGAGCGAGGTATGCGTGAGACACGAGCTGTCGCAGCCCTCCCACGTACTATCAGCTCTTCGTTGGATCATGGAGAGATCAGCTGCGTCACTGTCCTTGTGAAATCAACAGCAAGCACGACCGACCTCGTAAATCTGAGACTGCAGCCTGCAGCGTAGTCAGAAGTCGGTACTGAATTCGGTAATTCTATTACTCAACAGAGGCAGAACGTTCTTTAGATAGAACAGGAAAAGTAATAGAGTTAAGTGGCTGAGTGACTAGAGATCAGTTTAGACACATTAACGTGTACAACAGAGGAGAAGTGGTACGTCTCATCACCAGCAAAGAGGGCGTCTGAAAAAGTAAATTTCATCGTTGTACGATAAGACACCTAGGGAAACTTTATTCACACCGACTCCGCTTGCAGAATTCTAGTTGCAAATTAAAGGTAACAATTTTGAAGGAATGATTCCACCTGGATACAGTTTTGTTTGTTATACACTTTAGACATGTAGATATTGCGGTTCTAAGTCATACAATTAGAGACGTAAATTTTCTGTTGCAGTTACATCTTTCTCTACATCTACATGACTATTCTGCAATTCACAATTAAGTACCTGGCAGAGGGTTCATCGAAACACCTTCAAACTATTTCTTTACCGTTCTACCCTCGAACGTCGCGCGAGAAAAAAAGAGCACTTAAATCCTTCCATGCGAGCTCTGATTTCTCTTATTTTATCGTGATGGTCATTTCTCCCTGTGTAGGTTGGCGACAACAGAATATTTCTGCAATAGGAAGAGAAAGTTGTGATTTCTATTTCATGAGAAGACACAGCTGCAACGAAAAACGCCTTTGCTGTATTGACGGCCACCCTAATTCACATATCATCTCCCATATTTAGCGATAGTACCAAAGTAAATTCTAAGTAGGGCGGGAGGTAGATATGTAACAACTCACTCGCACAATACGACATCTTTGCTTTGAGAAGATATAAGTGAAATAGTTTGGTTTAAGTGGCTGTAGTGAGTCCTAGACTGTAATGATAGACAGGTAAAGATAGACAGAGGGAGAAAGAGAGAGAGAGAGAGAGAGAGAGAGAGAGAGAGAGAGAGCGAGAGAGAGAGATGAAATATTTATCACTCTCGAATAGCACCTATGGAGCCGTCGAATTTTGCGTCTCCACCGTTTTGCTGAAAGATCGACAGTATCAAGCCTAACACCTCAGAATCTTTAAGGAATGGAGCTCCAATGTATAAAAAACTTCAAACGTCTGATTACGTCACTTATTTAACGTTCAACTCGTGAATGTGAATATAATAGAAGAGGTTTGAAAATATGTGTAAAGTTTTTGGAAGTTTGTAGCGAAGCAGCATACTCACGCCTTATAAAATTCACATCAGTCTTTCCATTGTGTGCCAGCCTAGTCCGCTGTAACTAGCTCTGACGTCATAAATATTGCACAATACTTTAAAATGAAGTAAATTACCTGAAACGTTTCTAGCATGTCAGGAGTAATACAAAATCAATATGTGTTGGGTATCAGTTGAATAACTTCAACCATTTTCGAAATTTGGATGTTTTTCTGCAAAACTCATTGGCGCAACTGAAAAGAGCTAGAAACTTAGAAATTTATATTTAGATTCCTTTTGCATAATAATGTAGTAGAAATAGTATTCTGGATCTCACAAATTAAAATTTTAGTTGAAATTCATGATTTTCTGGTTTTTGTCTTAGAAATTAAGGAAGCAAGATAGATTAAGTGGGCGAATAAATAAAGCTAGGATGTTTAAATTTAAGTAGAAGGGAGATCCGCTATAATCATAAAGATGTGAGAAGTTTCAACTGAATAACTATAAAACTATAGCTATAGCGTATCTCCAAAGAGCAAGTTCAGAGCTCGTCTACTGCGTGTAGTGTAATTAAATTAATTCTCTCGCCCAAAATATTTGAGTTAGCCACGTCAGACTTTTATTATGATTACTTACCTGTGTGCTGATTGCACATTTAAATTGAGAGCTGTATCAGCCATCAGCAAAGGAAGCAATGATTTATTCGATAACTTAAAGTGGTGCATTACTAGCCCAGTGGCTAGTCGGGAGAGCAGATTTGATCAGGCGTTCCCTTAGCCGTCCGCACCGCGGCTTTATATGTAAGAACGCTGCGCGAGAAAAGGAAGGCCCCAGTTCTCTCCAGACTCTGATTAGTGCACCACCTGTGCCGGGAGTCGCGTCGCGTCGGTATCGTTGATATAAACAGCCTCGGATGCAGTAATAAGTTACTCAGGATACGCGTAACCATGAAATCGTTTTCGAGTGAAGTATTAATTTTGGGATGACGCTAATGATCTATCTTTAGTTTGCGTATGTCCTATTTTCACGTGCCGCCGCAGGACAGACATTCTACCATTATTAGCGTGGCGTTTGATGAACATTATCATCAAATTACGGCGAGCATTTACTCAAACATTTAATTTGAACAGTTATAGTGGCACCAGCACATTAGACTCTGAACTGCTCTGGTAGTTGGATTGTGTGGATTGTTTCTGGTCTGTGACTTTCAGAATACAGTGAACATTTTAGAGAGAATGGTTTTTGATTATGAATCCCAGACAATCTCCTAATTCCTCAGAGCTATAAGCTGTAGCTATAAATGCATTTCTCAGATGAAGTGGGCACTAGGAATTCTAATTACAGGCTTCCCGTTTTGCTAATCACTTTCTGGTTGCCAATATTGTAGTTAGAGAGCCAGTGTTGAGAACAGCAAACAGCATAAATACAAAACATTTATTCTATTATTCCACCCGCCGCCTGACAAGTTGCTGAGTGTTCTGTTCTCAAATATTGGAGGAATATAATCTGGGTAATTTTCGCACTGTGAGATCCAGCACAAATAAACAGTTTCTAACCGTAATAACTGTTTTGCTGTGTTAAATTTTCGACATAAGATTATATCTTAATCACTAGATTATGACAGATTTTAAATTTGATCAAAGTGAAATATTAAAAACGAAATTTTGTTGCCCCTGGAAGCTAATGGATATGCAACCTGCAACTGTGACCCTTCATATTGCACCGTGTTAGCAGTTTTAGTCACATTATCTCCTTATGCGAGGCGTTTTTCAGAGGTTTGAAGCTGAACGAGGACATTGGCGCACAGTGTGATGCTCAGAAACTGTGTTACACGTCTCTTTTGTCCTTGCTGGTCAAATGCTGGCGATGAAAATTTCCTCCACAGTCCGAATTCTACCAGCTAACGTCTGGATGGAACGTCACATCGCTTACACGTATTTGCAACGTCCGCTATGGAGGCAGCTCAGATAATGCATTATGCAAACTGTAAGTAAGTGATACAAGGCTGTTTCTTTATCGAGGTGGCGGTGACTCTTAGTGGGCGAAGTGGTGCAGCAGTACCGAGACCTGCCATTAGATGAATAATAAAATTAAAAAAAAAAATAATAATACTTTGCTTTCCAAGCTGATACAAGATATTACATTACAAAATCGTTTCAGGGAAAACTTGTTACATCAGCTTCTACAAGACCATAGACAATTACTTTTCCCATCTTTCCGTAAATGAGCTGCAGCTCTGTATTAAAATCCAAACAGCACACCACTCTCCCGGCCGTTGTAAGTTTTCGTGACCGGTGCCGCCACTTTTCAGTCACGTTGCTCCTCCGTTGGTCTCACAATGGCTGAGGGCTTCCAGCTTGCCTACAATGTTCGATAGACGCGGGCGGTCACCTATCCAAGTGCTAGCCAAGGCCGATAGTGCTGAAACCTCAGTGTTCTGGTGTGAATCGGTGTTACCACTGCGGAAAGGCCGTTAGCGGCAGTATTAAACAAAATATTTCATTATTTCTGTTTTGAATATAAAGTAAAAGTAACTTTCGCATCTACTTGTACTGTCTTCTTCCTTCATTTTCTTCTACAATAGTATTTGTCGTATAGCGTTCGGGATATCACTTTCATAAACAATTCCAGAACTGTTGACATACTAACTGACAAGTCACTGTGTGCGGTCGCTACTAACCGCTCTTCATCTTGATGAACTGACTGACTGACATGAAGCTACCCCCCTTTGCCCGTGCTCTTGTGCATGAGGGAACGACCACGCAGGTATGGAACATCTTACACGATAACATTAATTTTCATATTGTTTCTGCTCTTGTCCAAACTTATGGTTTCATAAGACACGTGTTTAGCTATTAACGTAATTCTGCCTTAGTGGTAAGGGGGATACCCTATATGTAACAGGTTTCTCAGATTTTTCACTGCAGAAAATATATGATACTGAAAATATCTCACGGCTGTATCTGCTCTAACATGAATTGTGTTAACGGTAATTCAGTAAAACTCAAAGTACAGAGTAATTATATATGGAATTTAAAATTGTACTTGATTTCATAGGTGCCGACTGAACAGTTATCAACAGAATAATGTTTCTCTTGTTTGCGCTTACGAATGGATTTCATACTCACGGATTGGCCTAAACAGCTACACCAATTCGCTCGGTAGCATTCAACGCTGTCTAACGCATTGCAGATTCGATTACCATTTTTTGCACCCACATCAAACCAGTCTCAGAACTGAAGACCACAACAACAACAGCAAATTTTATTAAAAATTCTGTGCAGTTGAAGAGAAGTGTTTATTTACAGTAAAGACGCCGACTAACGAGAATACTTCTATGTTATTCATCTCCTTTGGCTTAATCAGCGCTTCGAAATGAAGCTCGTATTTCGTGTCGGCAAGCACAAAACCGATTCGTTAATGCAATACCGATGAAATTTGGCACTGTAATTCGTTAAACACGGCGTCTCATATTGCGTATTAATTATTGATTTCATCTCTTTCAAACGGTGACACACGCATGGAATGCAAATGAGTTGCTCTCATGAGCAGCGGAAAAACGTTAGCAGACAAGTGTATGTTATTGCGCGAAGCTTAAATGCGTGTGTTTGGCACCGTGTATTTCCCTGCGGAATGACAATGCTCCAGAGGCGATGGCTATAATGTTTTCAATTACTGGAGTTGGGTTCACATAAATGGATGTCCGTGTTCACATCCTCAGTGGACCAGATGGACATTTCTCACGCTGTTTATATTTTCCAGGAATATAAAATAACCGGTAATGCTCACTTGCAGCCTGCATGGGCTGACAAACTATACCCATTGTGTTACCAAACGCCTTAACGGATAATAAACCGGAGAAATGAGTGCCTTGCGGACACAGTATAATTCAGAGAGGCTTGATCTTGATGCAATTCGTGTAAGTTTTCAGGAAGGGAGGTAGGTTATTGTTTAACATCCTGCCGACTACGAGGTCATTTGAGGAGATTAAGCTTTCCAGTTCGGAACACGAACGTTCGAAGAGCACTACTAGGCATACACACGTACTATTTGGGATTAAATTTCAAAATGGTTCAGATGGCTCTGAGCACTATGGGACTCAACTGCTGTGGTCATCAGTCCCCTAGAACTTAGAACTAATTAAACCAAACTAACCTAAGGACATCACACACATCCATGCCCGAGGCAGGATTCGAACCTGCGACCGTAGCAACAGCGCGGCTCCGGACTGAGCGCCTAGAACCGCACGACCACCGCGGCCGGCCGATTAAATTTCCAATAATTCAATCAACTGATCCATCATATCCTATTGTTTTGTATGATTTGTAAGTTTCACATAATATGATGCCCAAGTTACAGCGTGACAGACAACCAAACAGCATCAGAATAGTTTCCTTGAGTTATGATACCAAACGTCGTATACACGGGGGCGCCATCATGATGTAACTAAATTTGATCCCATGTTTGGCAAACGAACATCTTCTACGCTCTCCATCCGCAGATTCTCCAGGAGTAGAACACGCTGTGTCTTGTTAAAACTGTTGTCTATAAGCTCTTGACCAATAATTTACTTAAAATAGTCTATTAAATAAATTGTAGTAGGTGTTGATATTTTTGAACTTGAGGTTTCATCAAGTTGAGATTACAATGTAATCACTAATAATCTATTAATTAACTATCATCCACATCGTGCACAGTACCCATTTGCGACATGTTCCAGTCTCAGTGTCCTGTACGTAGTCTTCCTGTATGGTGTGCTGTAAGAAATATTGGTGAAGTTTTAAAGATGTGCAACAGAACATAACTAAAGAAACCTGATTTTCACATGATTTAGGTCTAGCAGTTTTCGTTGGACACCTCAACGCAACAATCGAAAGAAAATAAGGGTGGAAGGGTAAGGTTTAACATCTTTCGTCATTGGAAAAGGAACACAGGGTCAGTTTCGGGAAAACGGGGAAGGAAATCGGAACCATCTCTGCATTTTTCTTGAGCGATACAATGAAACCACGGAAAACCTAAATCAGGACGGCCAAATGGGGAAGTGCACTTCCGACCTTCCTGCTTTCTGCTCCACCACTTGTGTCGACCATTTGTTGAGGAGTGCTGTTAATGACACTCCAGCATTTTTGAAGGAAGACCTATTCGTGTGAGTGCTGCAAAATTAAACGCTGTGAAAAAATGTTCTTAACCAAGAATGTTAGTTATAATTTTACAACGAATACTGTGCCCATGATTTAGAGCAGTCACTGTAATTACAAGAAATACTAATATTTCTTTTATATTTTCTTGTAACATGGAAACGGGCCGTCTGTGGACATAGGTCCCTAAGCAAAACTTAACGTATTTAATACCCTCTACAACTTCAATCACTTTTTTTTTTCTTTATTGAGTTTCGATTCCCCCCGAAGGGGGCGGGCTGGCAGCAGCTTAGTATGCCGCTCTTCACCCTACCGAATTTTGTTTTACAAAGATAAAAATAATGAATAATAAAAACAGGCGATAAAATGGGATACTTTAATGGTAACATGGCGTAAAACCGTGGAACTTAAAACATAGAACAAAGGGTTGATGATGCTAATAAAATACATATGAAGCAGACAGGTAAAAGAAATGACAGACAATTAAAAAACATGGCGACAGTCTGGTTTCTGTTCGCAAGAGATATAAAATGTACACACAGCATGGTTTCTCTTCGCAACACTTTGGAAAGACGAACAACACTGAACATTCACTTGAACACTACACTACAAAATTGGCACAAATATGATATACCACAGCCGAGGGCAGATGGGGGCAACCTGGACAGATGACGGGAAAGGAAAGGGGTGGAAGGAGAGGAAAAAAAAGAAGTGAGGGGGAGGGGGGAAAGGAGCTGATGGAGGACGAGGACCCATAAGAGGGGGCGGGTTCTGGGCCGACGCGACAGGGAGTGGGGAAAGGCAGAGGAGGGGTATATAAAAGGACTCGAGGGGGAGGGGGGGGGGGGACTTCAGTGACCGTGCATTTGTGATTTTGTAACATCCTACAGAGTAAACACATGTTTGTATCATATTTTCGCTTAACTCGTTAAAATGAACTTGTGGGCAAAGGAAGTAAATTTCCATAGTAGTCGATACGAGCGTATACAGGGTGGTCCATTTATCGTGACCGGGTCAAATATCTCCCGAAATAAGCGTCAAACGAAAAAAAACTATAAATAACGAAACTTGTCTAGCTTGAAGGTGGAAACCAGATGGCGCTATGGTTGGCCCGCTAGCTGGCGCTGCCATAGGTCAAACGCATATCAACTGCGTTTTTTTAAAATAGGAACCCCCATTTTTTATTACATATTCGTGTAGTACGTAAATAAATATGAATGTTTTAGTTGGACAACTTTTTTCGCTTTGTGATAGATGGCGCTGTAATAGTCACAAACATATGGCTCACAATTTTAGACGAACAGTTGGTAACATGTAGGTTTTTTAAATTAAAATACAGAACGTAGGTACGTTTGAACATTTTATTTCGGTTGCTCCAATGTGATACATATACCTTTTTGAACTTATTTCTGAGAACGCACGCTGTTACAGCGTCATTACCTGTAAATACCACATTAATGAAATACATGCTCAAAATGATGTCCGTCAACCTCAATGCATTTGGCAATACGTGTAACGACATTCCTCTCAACAGCTAGCAGTTCGCCTTCCGTAATGTTCGCACATGTATTGACAATGCGCTGACGCATGTTGTCAGTCGTTGTCGGTGGATCACGACAGCAAATATCCTTCAACTTTCCCCACAGAAAGAAATCCGGGGACGTCATATCCGGTGAACCTGTGGGCCATGGTATGGTGCTTCGACGACCGATCCACCTGTCATGAAATATGCTATTCAATACAGCTACAACCGCACGCGAGCTATGTGCCGGACATCCATCATGTTGGAGGTACATCGCCATTCTGTCATGCAGTGAAACATCTTGTTGTAACATCGGTAGAACTCTACGTAGGAAATCAGCATACATTGCACCATTTAGATTGCCATCGATAAAATGGGGGCCAATTATCCTTCCTCCCATAATGCCGCACCATAAATTAACCCGCCTAGTTCGCTGATATTCCACTTGTCGCAGCCATCGTCGATTTTCCGTTGCCCAATAGTGCATATTATGTCGGTTTACGTTACCGCTGTTGATGAATGACGCTACGTCGCTAAATAGAACGCGTGCAAAATATTTGTCATCGTCCCGTAATTTCTCTTGAGCCCAGTGGCAGAACTGTACACGAGGTTCAAAGTCGTCGCCATGCAATTCCTGGTGCATAGAAATATGGTACGGGTGCAATCGATGTTGATGTAGCATTCTCAACATCGACGTTCTTGAGATTACCGATTCTCGGCAATTTGTCTGCTACTGATGTGCGGATTAGCCGCGAAAGCAGCTAAAACACCTACTTGGGCATCATCATTTGTTGCAGGTCGTGGTTGACGTTTCACATGTGGCTGAACACTTCCTGTTTCCTTAAATAACGTAACTTTCCGGCGAACGGTCCGGATACTTGGATGATGATGTCCAGGATACCGAGCAGCATACATAGCACACGCCCGTTGGGCATTTTGATCACAATAGCCATACATCAACACGACATCGACCTTTTCCGGAATTGGTAAACGGTCCATTTTAACACGGGTAATACATCACGATGCAAATACTGTCCGCATTGGCGGAATGTTACGTGATACCACGTACTTACACGTTTGTGACTATTACAGCGCGAAAAAAGTGGTCCAACTAAAACATTCATATTTTCTTACGTACTACACGAATATGTAATAAAAAATGGGGGTTTCTATTTAGAAAAACGCAGTTGATATCCGTTTGACCTATGGCAGCACCATCTAGCGGGCCAACCATAGCGCCATCTGGTTTCCCCCTTCAAGCTAGACGAGTATCGTTCTTTGTAGTTTTTTCGTTTGATGCTTATTTCGTGAGAGTCAATGGACCAACCTGTATACGAGGGTTGGAACTTTAATAGTGGCAACTATTTATTTACAGCTCGTACAAAATAGATACGTGTTTCAATGTCTTACTGACCTTCCAAGTAGTCACCAGCATTGTGTATATCCCGTTGCAAGCGATGTGGAAGTCGTAGGATACTCTTAGCAGTGCCAGTTGTGTTGACAGTTCGAGCGGCGCGGTCTACTGCCCCACGAATTTGTAGCAATTCTGAAGCGAATGCCGTGAAGTTTTTCATTCAGTTTAGAAATCGAGTTGAAGAAATCGAGTTGAACTAAAATGGTTCAAATGGCTCTGAGCACTATGGGACTCAACATCTTAGGTCATAAGTCCCCTAGAACTTAGAACTACTTAAACCTAACTAACCTAAGGACATCACACACACCCATGCCCGAGGCAGGATTCGAACCTGCGACCGTAGCAGCGCCGCGGTTCCGGACTGCAGCGCCAGAACCGCACGGCGACCGCGGCCGGCACGAGTTGAACTCACGAGGGCTTAAGTCAGGGGAGTGCAGTAGGTGATATAGCACTTAGCAGCTGTATCAGTCAAATATATCAGTAATTGGATCAGATTTTAATAACCAATTCTATATTTTTGTAACCGCAGTTTTCATGTTTCTAAAATGTATACTTTTGTCAAAATTAATGCCAAAATTTTTAAATTATGATAACGAAAAGTTTGTTTCGCAAAAATCTTTCCGGAAATGTGAGATTACAAAAAAGTGCTTTGCGCGCCAATGCGGTGTGTGTGGCTTTAGCTTTGGAACTGTGAAGATACTGCGCAGGTCGGTCTGTGATAAGCTGACTACTAGAAAGGTACTACGCCACTGGTCTATTTGTCTGTAGAACCTGCATCTCGTCCAGCTGTTCTCTTGGTTAATAAATGACGAAAAAGGCGAATAAATGTCTTTCAGTCAAGAAATAAAAGACCCGACCTTAGAAATCGAGTCGGAATCAAGGGAGAAAGACAATTAAAAATGATTTGTTTGGAATCATTTCCTCTCAGTATTAAGTAAGTAGAGCAAAAATGGTGAATACTTATTACACTTAAAATGCACTTATTTTGCTCGATGTTTAACGTTGTCACATACTGACTGAGGTGGAATATGATAGTGTGTATGTTTTCTTCTGAAACATCCTACACCTTTGACGCTGTCTACGTATTTCAAACACCATGCAGCCAAAGTGGTTTCAGCAGGGTAAGTATGAAGATAGGGAAACGTGCTTTTTAGTACCCATGTGCCACTATACATTTTATGTTGCGTGAGGGACAGGAATAACAAGCAGGACTAACTGCAAAACAGGCTTTATGTTCGTTGACCTACATACGACCGCTCGGTTTATCCTCTTAAGAAAAGTATTATGTCATAAAACTGAAGAATATTGCTCCTTACGTTGGTCTTAAATGTTTATGGAGAGGGCTCAAAAGGCGACGGTGTGTAATAAGAAATGATCAGTTGTTTACACGAGCAAGCTGGTGGAATATCTCTGCATTTCTGCTACGTAACCAGGTATACCTAAAATACACTTTCTTTGTTAGACGTTTGAGCATAAGACGAGGTCATATTATCCTACGTATGTTACCAGTTTCGTACTGGAAAAGTAATACTGTTGAGGATTCTAGTACAGTAGCACACGGCCGTTGTCTATTCTTTCTGCAATATGTGCCCAGGACATGATACTCAGATAGTACTCCCTTGCATTTTCGACGTTCGCGTCTTTGTCATAGAAGAAGAATTATTTACCTTTCGTTATTGATGTAGTAAGTTGGCGCTGTGTTTTTCACATTATTCTCATACGAGAGCGTGCTGGGAAGTAATACCTTCGAATTTCGTATGTGAAAAATCTTGATGCTTCTTAAATAAAACTTTCTTAACATTCTACATCTTTATTCCTCATGTCTACGTATTTGTTTTCCCTTCATCGGCACCCTGGCGGCGAACATTTCTCCCAGCGAGAGACCAGTTTCTTGATAGTGTCACTGTAGAGAGAGACGGAGCCAAAATCTCACCTCTGCTCGCACCGCTTTATTGCAACCAAAGTGAAGTCCTCAAAGGTGTTCTTTAAGTTCTGGGAACAGGTGAAAATGGGATGGGGCCAAGTCGGGAATGCTTGGAGGACGAGAGAAGAGAGTGAATCCAGGGCGTTGGGTTGTTAACAGAGGTCGCAGCGATCGTTGTAGTCTGACATTGTCATGCTGGAGGAGACGGTGACAAGTGTGTAGAAGAATTATTAGAATTCGAAACTCGATCATAGCACGCTGTTTCTCATGCACGTTTCGTTACACATCGCCATGTTACACGCAACAATTCAGAGCCCTCTGGTGATAGAGATTTGCAACCTGCGTCAGTGAAGGGGGGGGGGGGGGGGCTCTAAAAAGTAATGTCTCAACCGATACTGAGACTAGAATAAAATATTCGGAGGCATTACTTTTGAGAACGCCCTCGTATTTAAAAGAAAAGTGGCTCTAATTCCAGTCGGTCCATCTGGGTTTAGTTTATACTGGCGTTCAGAAATGACTTAAGACGAATAGCAGAATACTCACGTAAACGAATAGATTTCCTCAGACTTCCCCAGAAATCTCAGCCTCAACTGGATATTTAATCGTAGTCCTCCTTCCAACGTTCTCATTTTATTAGCCTTCCTGTAAACCCTTGCACCGCGTTAACACGATTGTTGGACATCTGCTTTGTACCTTCCGATCAATTTATGCGGTATATTCTTCAGTTTCCGTCTCAAGAAAAGCTGTACTGAGTCGCTTCCATCATCTCAATTTATCTTCATTAGTTTCTAATGATCCACGAGTTTTGTATTTTGCCTTTTGGGAATGTTAAACTATGTACCACAAGGAGATGACTACTAAACGAATCATAAACTACTCAGACACTCTAACATAACGATGAATGATCATACTCAGGGAATGAGCTTAGGGGAAGCAGGTGCAGAAATCCTGCACCGCCGCTCATAACAAGGTCCTGGTGAAGGCACTTTGTCGTTGCTTCCCCGACCTGTTATTAACTGTGAAGCGTTCATCTTTGTCGTGCGGACTGTGATGAGTGCTTGTACGTTGTAGCATTGGGTTTGTCACGGGTGAAGGGAAGGGAGAAGGAGAAACTTGGTACCGGAACATAACCTGCTCCTCTCAAAAATCGCCAATGGAACCGACGAGCTCAGTATCCCCACCTGAGGTACGGATCACCATCGACAATGTCCCACGCCCTCACTTCAAGAGGCACTGCGGAAAGGTACGGAATTTTATCCAGGACAATGGCGCAAAGACTGGTGATGAGGAACTATACGCCATCACCGCTCCTCCCCTTGCCAACCAAATGCTAGCAGTGGAAATACCATTCATCACCAGGATTCGAACCGGATTCCCTCAGAGTCGAGCGCCATGGCACAGGCGTGCGTTAGCGACCTCGGCTACGGAGCCAGTTACGTTACGATACATTAATCGCACCACACGGATCACGTGCTGAGTGCTCTCTAGCACGTATAGAACAAGTCAAATACGCGTACACGATGAAACGATTTAGCGCTAGGAAAAAGTATTGCATTACCTTGCTGATTCTCATTGCAAAATAACCTAATTTTAAAAGGTTCTGCCGGCCGGTGTGGCCAAGCGGTTAAAGGCGCTACAGTCTGGAACCGCGTGACCGCTACGGTCGCAGGTTCGAATCCTGCCTCGGGCATGGATGTGTGTGATGTCCTTAGGTTAGTTAGGTTTAAGTAGTTCTAAGTTCTAGGGGACTGATGACCTTAGAAGTTAAGTCCCATAGTGCTCAGAGCCATTTGAACCATTTAAAAGGTTCTGGATTTCGATGGAGTGGAAGGAGTTCATCAAATAACCTATACGGCACTTGATACACTCTGGCAGGGTGTTGAATGTATCTGACTCCTGCTTGTTCTAATACGCGGAAGCAAATGGAAAATGTTACACCATCAATAAATCGGCCAAACGGATCAAACTGTGACTTCAGATTCTCAAGCCTGTGAGGTTTGTTGATTAAAGCATCATCGTTACGTGAGCTTATTTTCAGTTCGGAAAAGAAATATTCCTACAGATGGAGAAAGGTGTGAGTACTTGATGGTTATTGGGTGTCTCTAACGTTACTGGAACTTTTCAGGAAGAGATCACAACAGAGAATGTGCAGTGGACATACATCTCCAGCTTTTCGTCATCTTCCGGACTTTGGGAAAGGCTGAAGCATTGACACTGGGACATTGGAGCAACGTACCAAAGCACAGTCAGTCGACTGAAATGCAATGACTGTAGAACGAACGGTGGCGAAATGGACTCAGGATACAGCTGAAATGTTTATATATGGCGAGAGGTGGCAGTTTTGTCTGAAATGTTTGCCATGATGAGCGTTTCTGGATGTCTGAACACATGAGTGACACGCTGCTCTTTGGCTACCAGAGGTTGTGTTAGTAGCAGAGGATGCCACAGAGAGATCTGCTGCGAGAGAGTGTGTTGTGCGGTCCGTGAATGAGGAGCTTTGATTGCGGACGTGCTGAATGGAGAATGAGTGTGACTGAGGATAGAGGATGCTTATGAGATGATTTAATAGTGACAGCACATTTGGAAAAGGGTAACATGAAAGAGTTCTTAATTGCTGCATGCGCTAGCCGTATAATTATTGTAGTGCAAAGATTCAGTTTTGTTCAACAGTATCTGCATTTGGTATCATGGCAAATTATTGGTCATGAGTTCAGAATTTTATTTATTATTCGTCACCCTCCACTTTCACTTCAAAGTGTCTTGTCACAAAAGCAAAGAGTAAATTTCAAAACTCAAGTAATGTTTGTCAGAATCAGTTTGAACTGTTCACAATAATGTCAAATGTAAAACTTAATTTTCAACATAAAGTAGTCCATTTCTGTGTTATTAAACAATCGTAATATAATTTCAGTTTAAAGCAACCTTTCATTCATTTGAAAATAATTCACTGAGATTATCATCACAGTTTGAATGCAGATCTTAACATATACGTGCTGTCACACTTTTCACTATTGCATGGACAGCTAGGTGCATTTTTGTAATGATAACCAATTCTCATTTCGCAGTGCAGCTTTGTAAGTTAATTAACGGCACAGTGGTTGACAAGGGGAATGGTCCAATCCGACATGTCGAAATCTTCCCTGAAATTTTTCACACTGGAATAATACACCGAAAGAAACGCAGTGTCAAAATTTTAGCTGCTAAGGCGCACGGCCGGGTTTCTTTTTTTTTTTTTCATTTTGAAGTTACTCATACTTACTGCACGTAGAACCGCTTATAACGGCAGTCTGGACAGCCCTTCCTGCGTACCAGACGAATCGACGAATAAGCAGGGGCAGCCATGACAAGGGAACGTAGCACCGCGTAGCGTCAAGTCCAAAGTGTACACACACGAATTTTAAACTCTTAAACCATACCAAAAAGGTCTCAAATCATTAATTTTTTGAAAGACTTGCAGTTCATAACTACTGCCAAACTGTTGCAGATGCCTTTGTTTCACAAGTGAATAGTAAAGTAAAGAAAATCAAGGCAGTGTTACATTACAGAAAACTATTACCAACGGGGACTTTAATCTGATGATAATAAATATTTTATAACAGTTCCTGTTGCACAGTTCTTATGATTATGTTTCAATAATGTTTATTTTACCAACAATGAAAAAGTTCTTTGTTTATTCCCTGCTGTCGTCACAAAAATGCGAAGTATTTGTTGGGTAATGAAAAGAAGCTTTTGGGCCCTCATCACCGAGGTTATCAGCATTGAACATGAAAACGAACATTTACCTACAATGTGCACTCCTAATAAAAGAAAAATTAATGGAATCAGTAATTAATAGTCTTATTTACACAAAACTGGGATGGAAGAAAAAATGGTTGTATTCATTGTTCTACACATTTTGCTGCGTTTTAGGCATATTTGATTAAATGTGTAAAACGTGGTGATGCAAATTGACAATGCACAAATGTTTGAAGTTTAACGATACTGTTCCGCTTGTAACCCCCCTCTTCCTTATCAGCCTTTTGGTTTGCTATATAAATGACAGTGATTGCGTATGCCTCATGAAATTTTACGAGTAAGGCTATCGTTACCGAAAGAAAGTAACACAAATGGTTCAAATGGCTCTGAGCACTATGCGACTTAACTTCTGAGGTCATCAGTCGCCTAGAACTTAGAACTAATTAAACCTAACTAACCTAAGGACATCACACACATCCATGCCCGAGGCAGGATTCGAACCTGCGACCGTAGCGGTCTCACGGTTCCAGACTGTAGCGCCTAGAACCGCACGGCCACTCCGGCCGGCGAAAGTAACACCATTTAGTGGGAGACAAATGTACGACAGACACTTCTGAAGAAAGTATTTATCCTAAACCTAGTCGAAATACTGATAATAATTTTGAAATAGGTGGAATTTAGAGCAATCGCTCACGAACCACACGGGGAAAAGGGTACATAAAATACATGAAATACTGATTAGCAAATAAAAGGAATAATTAAACGGTCACCCTACCATTAAGATAATGAATATCCTAAACCCTAAGAAGTGCAATGGGGAAACGGCCTTGCCGCAGTGGATACACAGGTTCCCGTCAGAACACCGAAGTTAAGCGCTGTTTGGCGTGGTCGGCACTTGGATGGGTGACTGCCCGGGCCGCCATGCGGTGTTGCCATTTTTCGGGGTGCACTCAGCCTCGTGATGCCAATTGAGGAGCTACTCGACCGAATAGTAGCGGCTCCGGTAAAAGAAAACCATCATAACGACCGGGAGAGTGGTGTGCTGACCACATATCCCACCCATCCGCATCCTCAGTTGGGGATGACACAGCGGTCGGATGGCGCCGATGGACCACTTGTGGCCTGAAGACGGAGTCCTTTTAAGAAATGTAATGGCAAAGAAAGTTAAGCAAATAATCACAGGTGTGGCAACAGGATAGTGTCACTTTTCTGTTATGTGTCGACAGAAGTGCCGACACAGTGTTATTTTGAAGGGGCCGAATAGGCACGCTATAAGCTCACCCAGAATATCGTGAAGTCTGAAACAGGATGCTCAATGAATGCTAATAAGAAAAGTACGTTGCTTTGGGAATACTTAACTTTAATCCATCCTTTTGGTATACATCGTTTATGGTGAATAAAAGTAAGACTCTCTCCAGATATGGTTAACTGCGCCTTGCTAGGTCGTAGCTATGGACTTAGCTGAAGGCTATTCTAACTGTCTCTCGGCAAATGAGAGGAAGGCTTCGTACGTCTAGTCGCTAGCAATGTCGTCCGTACAACTGGGGCGAGTGCTAGTCCGTCTTTCTAGACCTGCCATGTGGTGGCGCTAGGTCTGCAAGTGCTGACAGTGGCGACACGCGGGTCCGACACGTACTAATGGACCGCGGCCGATTTAAGCTACCACCTAGCAAGTGTGGTGTCTGGCGGTGACACCACATTTTCCACAACAGTTCACGAGAGGATAAATGTATCACAAAGCACTGAAATTGCAGTTACTTATACTGCAATACTAAAACACTTCCGCACTCTTTCGGGACTCAAGCTGCTGTGTGTTCTCTCTGCTCGCAGTGCGACAGAGACACTCCATACAAGGGCACACTTACTGCCAGCAATTTACAATATTTGCATTACAATTACAGTAAATTATACACGTTCACTTCACAAATAAATACACTATTACCTCTATTATATATTAAATATAGGTTCTGTAATAAAGCTTACATTTTCAGAAATAGCAGTATATTACAAGTTATGAACAGATATTAAAGGGTGAAAGATTTTGGATAGTGCAGGAGGTATTTTATCTGCATTTTCGGTATTACATTTGCCCCACATTCCATGAGTTTTTTTCCTGAAGGGAAACAGAATCAGGGAATGTTTGAAAAAATACAAGCGGAGATGCAGATGCGTAATGGCATTCAGTTTGTCTACATAACTTTTGTTAATCATTCATTAAGCTTCTCATAAATTATCATAATTATGTGTGCGCAAGTAATTTGTATGACAACACTGTGTCATTTTAACTCAAAACATTATAGTATACCATAACATATTTTAAACAACAAAATTACATCTTTAAAAAAGTCATTAGGTTTGAAATGGTTCATCTGTTACGAAAATATCGTGTCAGTACTGCACAAGAAAATATCATAATCATTAACAGATTGCATTTCTCATTATGGGAGTTCATGTGTTTCAAGCAAGGATCGAGACAAAACATAAATATTGACATCAAAGTTGTGCGAAAACAGAAAAACGTCGCATACTACACGCGTATTTTCGAAGAATGCCGCAGCGTTCTAAAAGACCGCAGCGGTTCTTTCGAGACACGGCACTGTTGCTTGCGTCACTGCGGCACGCTCGGTTTCTCTATTTGTTTGTGCCCTTGGCATTCCAGAACGTCCCCCTGCCTCGAATTCTTTGAAAAGTCACTCCCGAGAAATCTCAAGGAATCCTTATATTTCTATCACAGTGGATAGCTCAACACTATCCACATTCACACACATACATAGACCGTTCACATTGTCTGAGTGTTTCGATATTCACTTACATAATACATGGTATAAAAGAACTTTTACATGTTATTTGCAGAATTACAAATGATATACATACCAGAGTGACGTTTATACATATTAGCCATGGCTTGGGTTTTCCTTTCGTTTCAGTTGTTTTCAGAACACCTACTTTGTAAGCTAAATTTCTCGTTATATTTTCTGCAAAGTCGTTGATGACCGTCTGGTCCCAGAAATAAATTTGGAAAAATTTGAAAATTACAATAATAAATGAGTTTTTGCTAGACATTCTTTCTCAGATTAATCAGTTCTTGACTGGTACAATTTCAAGCCAACAATGTTACGAACAGGTAACAGCTTGCCAAAATTAGGAAAAGCTAGATAGTAAGCGTTAGTGTGAGGTATACTGACAAACTTAGAAGGGTCCATTATAAACGAATTTAAGGGTTGGAATCACGTTATCAGTCTCGCTCGATTTCTCGTTCGCTTTAAGGCTTCGCCACACAGGACGCGCTCTATCGCGGCGGCAGCGATCTCTGCCCGCCGCGATCAAGCGATACGTTTGTATGACGCAACACTGCAGTAGCCGCGTCACACACGAAGCGGTTTGTCGCAGCGAAACAGTTTTGGCCGCTGCGTTTAAGGGCTCATCTACACGCGAAAGCGATAATATAATTTTTCCGCACTGTCGAAGACATTATATGAAGCGCTATCGATAAACAGTATGTAGTTGGGGTGAAAAAACAGCAAAATGTTTTATTATTGTACTTCAGTTCTGACTTCTCTCGCGCTACTTACAGTGGTGAGATAATTTTGTGATTGCTCCGTACCTCCATACATTTTGTTGCATACTGAACATAAGCAGATTTAAAGAGGCGCTTCGACGTACTCATTTATATTAATATACTGCCAAGCAACAATTATTGTTTATATGTAAATGTCTCTTCATAATTTATATGATTTCTCGAACATATGTTTTATTAATCTCTATGTCTTTTTTTCATTTTATTAGTTTTAACAGTGATGTAAGCGGCTGCGACATGGCAGAGTTTTGTGTGCAATCTGATGGTAAATTAATAAAGTCCTAGCATAAAAGAACCATTAATCAATCTCCAGGGCAATTTTACTGCATGAAGTCCGATATTTCACACGGTAATGCAAAAATACTTAGCAAACACACGAGCTCAGCCACCAATGCCATTGTTCGCACGACAGACAGTAAGTGAGAAAATAATATTGTTTAATCTTGATACTTTGAAATTTTATTAATTATCTGATCTCTATTCTCATCGTCATACGCAGAAGTAATATTGTTATTTATAGGTGGCAGGTGATACGTTTGTACAAAATCACAAAAGTATTGTGTGGTCCAGACGATCTACGTCAGTTCGTCGAGAGGGTTTTTCAAGATGGGAGACGAAAAGGAATGGTTGGTAGAAAACGTGAGAAAGTACATGTAGCTGTACGACATCACACAAGTTCTACAAAAATGTGGCAAAAAAAAAAAAAAGCTGAAACATGGGCCATGATTGCAGAGGAGCTGAATGTTACTAGTAAGTACGAACATGTTTTTATTCCACAAACAAATTGTGTTATAGTTATCATTTATTATTAGATACTCCACACTAGTGTTACAAACAGTGTCTATTGAATTTATGTCCTACTGACAAAATAATTAGCAAAAGTTTCAACGAACTGGATTGCAGCATGGACTGATCTCCGATTGGTAGCATGTGTTGGCAACATCACATGCATAGGCCGTATGATCCCTTCACTTTGATCATTAGCTGAACATTCACTGTCATTCTTCATTATAATCAAGTGATGTAGACACCTAGCTAATTTAACTATGCAATCTGCTGTTGACTCATCTGAATATGGCTCTCAGAAATACATGCCATTTCATAGCCAATATACCGAATCCGTTTTCAACGATACGACGTGCTCGAGAGAGTAGTGCATTGGAACATTTTATTCTGGTATCAGACAGTTTTCCGGCTTTAGGTTACGGTCTTATCAGGTACGTTCGAAGTGCAAAGCCTTCGTCACCAACGATGACATAAGAAAAAGGGATGTGTGTCCCAGGTAGTGGCTTCGAAGGTAGAATTGTTTTTCCAGCGATGTATTGTCGGTAGAATGCTGACTTCTCAAAAATGGTACTGTTCATATGTCGTTCATTAACTTCCTATGTCAACGACCATAAACTTGTAGAGGTGGTTGACCAACGTTAAAAGAACGAGTGAAAAATGATTTTTGTAACAATAGTAATCAGATCCATGTTCTTGAGACATTTTAATTTGTTGTGTTTCCCATCTACGCTTCCAGTACCGTTCGGGAAACCCCACAGTCCTGAAGAACCTTCCTCAGCTTTTTTCCACATCTGTATCGTGGGAGGAGACAAAGAGATTCGCTGTAAAGTGTTTCATATTTCTCGGCAAACTTCACTCATTATGTTGGAAACAGTTGAACGCCCCAAGCGGAAAGAAAAAGCTATGGTTTAGAAACTGGCGCCTGTAGCAAAATACCTGCAAAGATACTGTAAATTACAATCTAGTACACAAATAAAAGAAAAACGAAGAAATGGTTGAAAAAAGTTGCCACATCATGAAAATATTTCGTTATATTAAAATAGTTTTAAAGTTAAGTCTATGTAAACTGGTTTTTGACTTCTCAGTTAGAAATAAAGAAATACGGGTTAGGGGATGAACGTTTATATGGAAATATCACCACTTAACTCAACAGGCAGGAAACAAAAACCTCGACACATCGTAAAATATGTGTATTAATCTCCATCCATTTTTTAAAAATTTTATTATTATAATATTATATTCCCACGTGTTCCTGACCCAAGCAATGGTTTGATAATAATAATAATAATAAACTAATTTTCGTTCAGATTTGTTTTAAGTGATGAACCCAAATGAAAGTGGAAAAATTTACGGAACAGTTATTTGAGACACAAGAAATGCTTAAAAGGCGTAACGGGGCATGCCAAAAAGTATCACAAGTGGCCGTGGAGTGAATACATGCAATTTTTGAATGACATGCTTCGATCCCGTTCCACGATCATCAGTATACCAAATGTTGACATGGAGCTGGATCTACAACCCCAGATGATCCATCCCAAAACTCTGCAGTTGACAAAGTCATTGCTTATTTCCAAAGCAAGCCTGCTAAACATGAGTTTGATGGCATACGTCATTTGTTTATAAGTTTTTCTGACACGTTCCGCAAATATCAGCCAACAACACAAGCAAGGCTGAAGATAGAGCTAGCTACACTCTTCGCAAGAACAGAAATGAGAGAGCTTGGTACACCAATTCGCACCACATTCCGCTCACCATTGCAGTCTGACAATTCTTCGTATTCCTCAACAAATAACACCACGGCGTTGACTCAGTAGATACATCCCCAGTTTATCACACTATGAATCCCATTGGCTCGTCAACCAACGATTCGTTTGCAAATGCACGTCACTTCTATGACAATTACGAATCCCATTCTCAGTCACATTAGGTAATGGTATTTGTAAATAATGTTTCCAATGTACAGTATGTATTATTACGTTTGTAGTGTTTCCTGACAAACTGAAATAGATTATTGGTCGTATAACATAGGTGCGAGCACATTTTTGGTTAACTTACCTCATAGAAACGGCTAATCTTTCCCCAGTTTCAATAAGTCTTCTCCAGTTCGTAGTGATCTCAATTTTCTGTTGCAGGTCATGTACTTTGTCTTCACATACAGGAATATACAAAAAAATCTGTCTTCATGTGACTGCAGTTCCCTACAAAGAAGGTTGTTCTCTTTTTTCATTAACTGGATGCACACAATAACGTATTTTCCATCTACTTTATTGTATTGCTAAAGGAATCAAGAGTTGCTCCTCATCGGAACTACATATTTTCCAAGAAAAACCTGAAAAATCCTCTAACCAGTGCAAAACACTGCTGTGAACCTGCTCTGTGGAAAACTACAGCATTGGATTGCCCAGCCATATCGCCGACTGCCGCAACAGACCGCGTCCTGTGTGGCAAAGCCTTTGACGAGGACGAGGTCACAGTTTAGCAAACCGCGCTTTTGCGTCATGACGACGTATTCGCGTTCGGATTTCTTTTTCATTACCTCTCGTAAACATTCTTTCTTCACCTCAATGTCAATACTCACTCGCGGAAGGAAATCGGTTATCTCATCCACCAAACTCTTAGACTTTTGGTTTAATAGAATTTCCTCCGGAATGAATCCTGCAGATTCGTGCGTCAAAGCATTTATAATCTTTTCAAAATAGTTTATATACTTGCCCGAACCCCTGAAATTGTGGTGACAATACTTTCAGCAAAGTCATCTTAGCTTACACATGTATCGTTACGCTTAATTTCCGGCCTGGCAATTGGCCGAGAGGTGTATCGGTACAATTCCCTTGCTTTCCATACCTTCGTTCCATAACGTGGAAGTAAACTGTGCCCCATTATCGGACAATATCGCTTTTGGTTTGCCAATATACAAACTAATCGTTTGCAAGTTCGTTAAAGCCGCTTTCGCTGTCGCTTTTCTTATCGTATACAACTTAATGAACTTGGAAAGGGCTTCCATAACTACTAATATGTAGGCCAAATTACCTGAGGTCTTTTGTAAGTGGCCATAGATGTCGGTGCACACTAATTCTAGTACATCGTAAGGTATTATGCTGTACATGGGACCACGATTTTTGCAGTTGGTCACTTTCACCCTCTGACACTTACCACAAGTCGTATTCTATCTCTTATTCTCTTTAACATGTTGTTAAAATTCACAATTTCAGCCATTTTCTCTGTACATTTTTTGGTCCGCAATGACCATAGGCTAAGTAATAATAGCCTATTTTTTCGGTCATGTACTTGGTGGGCCAACACTTCCGTAAAGTGTCGCTATCATCTTCTTTGCGTATATGTATAGGATATTGCTGTACATCCTGTAATACTTTCTCCGTTGCTGTTCTTTTCGTCTTCGTCCTAGCTTTGATGACGACGCACATTTTTACAAGTCTTCTCTATCGTCTTTCGTCTTACGTCTTGAAAGTAATACAATTTCAGTACACCTTCGGCTTCGTCTTCCAATACTCAATAATCCGTTTCAGATAAATGCGGCAGCGCATCCACTATGTAGCTGTCTGTGCCTTTTGCGTTACATATGCCATAATTAAACTGCTGTAAATAAAGAGACCATCTTGTCAGTCTTTCGTGCAGTAGACGACCACCTTCGAGATAAGTGAAAGCTTTTTGGTCTGTGTGAATTTTCTCTTTTCAGTCCCACAAGTAACCTTTACATTTCCTAAAACTCCATACGATTCCGATGTATTCCTTCTCAGAAATCGTATAGTTTCGCTCCCTTTTCGTCAGCGTCCACTTGCGAACATAACCGGCTGGTGTTCCTTGTTCTTCTCCCACCTGAAACAGTTCAACGCCTAAACCACAATTTGAGGAATCCGCTCCCATGTGAAATGGTAACGGAAGGTCAGGACGGTACAATATGTTACTCTGTAACAATTCGCTTTTCAGTCTCTCAAATGCGGCCTGATACTCGTTAGTCCACACAAACAGTGGATTGTTGCGCAAGAGTGTATTTAATTTTGGATAATTGAACGACTGCCCTTGCACGAATTTATGATAAAATCTAGTTAATCCTAGAAAACTTTTTAACTTTTTTCTGGTCTCCGAAGGTTTACAGTTCTTTATTGCCTCTACCTTCTGTTGATCGTTGGCGATTCCTACTATGGTAATTACGTGACCAAGAAAATTCAGTTTTTGCTTCACAAACTCAGACTTTTCAGTTTCAGAGTCATTCCACCTTTGCGTAACGCTCTGTGAAACCACGTCTAAAAGATCGGCGCTCTTGCCAGGTCGCATTCGCCGACAGCAAGTTGTCCACGTACATTGTCAGTCTCAAAATTAGTGCCACGCGTAGCATTTTATCGAGCGCCCTGATAAAGACACACTGGTATGTTCAGTCCGAATGGCACTCTGTTATAGTGTAAACAAGTGCCTTCATACAAAAACATAGTATATTTCCTAGATTCTTCCTCAAGAGCGATCTGCCAGTAGCCGACCGTGAGGTTGAGGATAATCGTATATTATGAAATCTTTGCAGTTCCTCCTCCATACTTCCCCCTCTATCCGTTTCATGTTGAAAAACTTTGCTCAGCGTAGGTTCATCTAATCACGATTCTGACATTACCATGTCTGTTTCCTGTCATGATCAAGGGATTGGGACTTGTACTCCTCTTTATAGCATTGCATTCCAGGACTCGGTTTATTTCTGGTTGTACGGCCTCCTTTTTGGACGGCGGTACCACGCACGCCAGAACACACTGATAACCCTGAAATCACAAAGACCTTTTGGAAATTGCACTGCCCAACAATTCTCTGAAAAATACTTTTTACTGTAGAAACAATTCTTCATCGAGAGGCTGAAACAAAGTATTAGTTCCGGGTGGAATCCGAGTTATATTAACAGTCTTTTCGTTGAGCTACTGTGGATACAGTATTGTTACGTCCAGACCAAGAGACCAACAAAAGCAATGAATAATTCCCTGCAGTTGATAAGAATACTTTCAGATGCAACCAAACAGTCGTTTCTTAAATTTTTGGTCCTTAATTTGTCTTGAGGTACCCGAAAAAATGTACAAAACGGTGGAAACAACAATCCACTGATACTTACCACTGGTATTGTTGTATGCGAATGTGTCATAGTATTCATCGACTGCAAAGGCGTTTTTCGCTCGGAATGATTGGTTTTTTATAAAGCATTTTAAGGGCTAACAAGAAGCTTCGTTTTCAAGTCATCTGCGAATCTCTATATTATTACCTATTAATTTCTACACATTTACTTGAAGTAAATTTCGTAATTCTGGAATTTCCTTTCCAGTATAATTTCCTGAATCTGTTTAACTAGGTTGCAGAAGCCTGGAAATCAGTTATGTTCCTTCCGCTTGCAGTGCAGAAGTCCACGTCTCGCAGACCTCTCTCTGTAAAGGTGCATTCACTCTCACGAGCAGTTCTAAATCTTTCGAATAATTTTTCTTTCACACTTTTGCGTGTTTCATTCTGGCGCACATTTCATCATTAGTGTAAACTTTCTTACAAAACTAAAATAAAATAAAATAAAATAAAATAAAAGGCAGACTTTGCACACTGCTTAAATAGAAGCGTTTCCTCCCCCATTCGTTTAATCAAAAACTTTGCAGCCTTTTTTGTCATTCAAAGCTGTTACTGCAATAATTTCTTCGGTCTAAGAAGTTACTGATTTTTTTTCCGGATTTTCATTAGCACAACAATCATCATTCGAACCACAATTCATCCAGTTAATTCTTCTAATGATTCCACAAGTTCAAACGAAATGTTGACATCATTCGAATGGATGTCCTAGAAATTAACTACTAAATAACAGGTCTTCAGGACAAGTAAGTGCTTTGGATTGTATACCAAGCTCTTCATATTTCATCTTTTCAAGGTTGAAGACGTAAACTGGATTCCACATCACTTTGAAACTCTGGAACCTGCAAACAGACAAATGCTATTAATAAACTTGTATGAAGAAAACACAAAGAAAATTAATTTAGTGTTTTCTGCATTGTTAACAGTCAGCAATATCTCAAAGGCAACTGCTGATTATTATGGTGATGAGTTACAGATTAGAGCAAATAGTAACTGTGTACTGTTGTGTCACAGGAACTGTCACCGGAAACTGAAATTCACTTTACAAATTATGATCGTGTTGACCTGTGTTGTATGTTAACCGATGCGTCGTCAATCAACGGTATGCACCTGCCGTGTTGCCTGTGCGCTGCCAGATGCAGCTACGGTAGGAGCGTACATTTCTCCAGCTGCCTGGAAAGCTACGCATTTGTCAGGTTTCAAAATTTAAAAAAATACTTACAGTGTGTCTCAGCAGCTAAAGTTTTGATCTATTGTTTATTTCAGTGTACTCTTGGTGTAAAAAAATTTCAGAGCTGGTTTCGATATGTCGGATGGGACCATTCCCTCGCGGGTTGTCTGCTGTGCAGGCAACGAGGAACTGTGGGGCCTAAATGTATTTCTGAGGCGAAGTTAGGAAATAGTATTCATCTGCAAATTTTTTCACATAGTTCATTGGATGCATTTTCTAACAGGGCACCGTTTCAGTACACGACAGCTACCAGCTGTGTTGCAATTCTTTGATGAGGAAGCCATTCAATGTATTATTGATAGCCATTATTTATATTCTGTTTATTTCCCAATAGTCAGACTCAGTTTATAGAAATTGGCAACACAAATATCGAAAGTAATTTACATATTAATGTTTGTATTCAGAAGTACGGCAGCAAAGGCTATTCGAGGATGGAACATATTGGCGACACTAATCGGACTTTAAAAGTCACATTTTCGAATTACAAGTTTTTAGATTATTAGTTTCACATTAAAGTGTCAGTGAACCAAGAGGAGTAGGCACCGATCTTTCCAGCCACACCACGAAAATATCAAGCTATTGTTTTACCAGGATTCTACGAATATGTGGTCCACAACAGCTGAAATACTAACAGCGTCTAAATGCAGTTTGTTACCAAGAACCATCAGACTGAGATCTCGAATTTCCATTCGCTGTTTATCGCTGACGCAATACGCTCGTGCTGCGGACAACAGGGACTTGCACAACGTAGAACTGGAGTCCGCGGGGAGCATTCACCTACGTCTACATAAATACTCCGTAACCCAAGTGACGATGTGTAGTGAAGGTTACTTCTGGTACCACTAACTGATCCTCCCCTCGCAGTTGCACTCGCAAGTGGCGCACTGAAAGAACGAATTTGTCGGTAAGCCTCCGTATTAGCTATAATTTCTCGAAGTTTCCCATCGTTGTCATTTCGCGAAATGTACCGGTATGTAGGAGGAAGCAATATGTTGTCCGACTATTCGCGGAGAGTACTCTCTCGAAATTTCGACCGCATCACCTCTCTTGTAGCGTCAGCCACGGTAATTTGTTGAACGTTATGATTTGTGGTGCTGAGCTATGAATCTCGCATGTGTGTGGTAGTCAGGTCGATGCCGAATTGTCCTTAGGTGACCTAGTGAAAGGTAGCAGAAAGCAGAGATTCTCGAGTTCCATAACTCTCCAACTCTTGGAGAAATGGTATATGGAGTTATTGGGTATGACAACAAAATGTGTAATAATTGGTCAAAGGATGCAGAATGCTCGCTAGAATGTGACAAGAATAGTAACAGGGTTGTACCATATAGATCAAGGTAACGGAAGCATATTCCAGCAGGATAATTCTGTAACCCACACTGCAATTGACACCACGATTACCTCGAGGACTGTACTGATCCTTGACTGACCGGCTCGGTCCCCCGATTTGTCACCCATAGAGCATTTCTTGGATGGGATGAGAAGGCTACACTTTCCTATCAGCCTTCAGCCAGCACTCTCCATGAACTGACAAAGCGCTCCTTTCAGGCATGGTAAGAAATTCGATTAAATTCGGAGACCGTTTGTTTCCACTGCGAATGCAAGAGGGTATTCGTACCCATGGGGGTCACACCTCATACTGATGTTGATAACGGATTACCAGTTACATGATGATGATATCTACAATGTTTGATAATTATCGGCCTGGTGCTTCACGATGGAACACTTTCCATTTCCGTCATTGTATTAACCCCTTGAAGTCTTCGCAGAGCACGACTAACGTGCAAGTACCTAATACTTTCAAAATTGATGGGAGTCAATGACAGCTCGACACAAGCCGCTCTGAAACAGCAGAGCCTGGCGTTCCAACTTAGTTCTGAAAGCTGAATCTCAGCATCGACTTCCTGGAACATAAGTCACAAATTGTGACGAGTCAGGGGCAGTGATTGCACGAGCATAGTGATTGGCAATTGGCATGCGCAGCGAAAATCCATTTGTCAGAAAATTCTCATTATATTTGATTACAGTGATGCCATAGAGGTATTAGGTAGCTGCAGAAATTTTTACCAGACGAATGACAAGGTGTAACTCGATTTGGATATCACTGACAATGTCAGGCACAATAAACTCCCGGTGCATCTAGAACAGCTGCTGCTCATGGAAAAAAGGCAGAGGTCAGAGTCGTACGAGCCTATAACCCGCGATACTCCTTTATTTGGACACAGCTATTTCGAACGACTTTGCAGGGAAAGTCAGTGTTCTATTCATTACACTATACTTTTATACCAGCCATCAGTCATTTGGTAGCATATCCAAAATATTTTTCATTATAATTCACCAAAAAGTTTAATTTGATTAACCAAATAAAAACTTTAATTCTTAGCAGACTGCGATATTAGAAAATTTATGTATCTATCTGTAATGTATTTACATTGCAGTGAACTCCTAACTGATTTCTACAACAATTTTTGCTTCCTACTAGTGCCTTCACAGATCTATACTGCATGTGTTTTTAAAATTGATATGCATGAACCATCTGCTCCCCTTTCATCTAAAGCAGCGATTTATCTTAGTCTGAGAAACGGAAACGAGAAACAGAATGAAATATTTCCTTGACTGCTGAATTGATTGTCACAACGCATTTTTGTGCAGTAATTATCTCACTTGCTATGAATTCAGCGTACACATGCGTTATTTCTGTCAAACATGACTGCGTTCTGCGTTTTGACTTGGATAACTCTGATGTTGTCAGTACGAAATATAAGCCTAGTAAAAATTATGATCTTACCTAATTTCTGGTTAGTTCTCTAATTGTACGCCATCTAGAAGACTGGAGGCTTCTAACTGCATTAAGTGTAGAACGTAGTGTCGTGTTTTTGATGATGATGAACGCAGAGGACGATGGAACATGGGTGCTCGCACACTGCTCCCCCACTGTGGTAAATTTTGGTACATGTTTCTCAGTTTATTCCGCCTAGATTATTAACACAGCGCAATTTAACATGTCATTTTAATATAAAAGGGTAAGAAAAGTTAAGGGGAGCCGGAGGTGCCTATGCTGTCCATATTAAAATCACTAAGTTTGAGGAACATTTATGAATGTACTACCAAATAGAAAAAATTGAATTTTTTTTTACATATACAGTGGTTTAGTATTGCAGTTATGACAGAGGGATTTTGGAGTATCTTTTCTAGTTTCCTTCCAATTATTTTTTTTATTAATGACCCAAATTTTTTTACAAATAATTGCTTTATAATTAAACTGAAATGAAACTACTGAACATATTGACAAATGGCTGTGTTAAAATGTACGTTTGACTACTAGGAGTGCTGTATAAAAATTTCATCTCTCTAGCTTGAGTGGATTTTGAGAAAATGTTCCTTATATTCGGAAAATTCTAATTTACGGGAAATGGCTATCGAAGTTTCTCAATACATTCCTGCACTATAGGATGGATTATCAGGGTCTTCTTCTTCATCATCCAAAAGCTTCCTCTTCTGTCTTCTTTTCTGGCCTGTTGTTCCATCATACTTCATATGCCTTTCTCTTCTTTCTGCTCCTCTTATCCTTTCTCTGTCAATATTTCTTAGTGCTCGTACAGTGTTCACCCCAGCTGTAAATCCTAATGCCTTCAGAACTTCACACTTCACACTTCACACTGTTCCCTTGGTTGTAGGTTGCTATTGCATCATAAATGCCAAAGTGCAGTGTTTTTATGCTTACAAACACCCTTTTAGGAATCACTTTCTAAATCAAATTGTTTATGCTCTCATTAGGATTCTGCGTCTTTCTGTGTAGACATTTTTGTAACAATTCTGGCTGTGCTAAGTCATGAAAAATTGGTTTTATTGCACTTATCACAGTTGCTGGCAAACCATGTTTGTGATCATAGTCCTTTTTTGCATTATATTTGCACCAGGAATCTTTTGGGCACAGGCTGTGTTGAGGGTATTCATTGGAAGAGGCAGTATGAAGGAACAATGCCAACACTGCTTTTCGCATGTCACTAACATTATTAGTATTATGCCTTATAGCACACCCATAGTATCTCTGTAGACGTTCAATCACCTCATCAGTAAGCCTGCCTCTCCCTCCTATTGTCTTTCCATCACTGAGCTTACTTGAACCCAAAGTTTGTTTGAGCCTTCGAAGCCGTGCACCCATACGCTTTTGCACATGCCCAATGCATTCCAACTTTTCAACTACAAATTCATTTCCATATGGTTTAAGTACCTCTATAGTCTTGAAACCTTTGGAGTCACCATCCCCAAGGTAGTATTTGCTAGAAGATGTCACAGGGCTATGGCCGGCCATGTGTTGCTTAGCAGAAGAACGCATTGTTTCAGTAACTGTAGTATCGCAACTTGGTATCAGTGTTAATTTTCTTTTCCCTACGTTCTTCCTCTTCTTATATACACGGTTACGAAAACGTGGCATCGTAACCAGAACAACGCTTTACACAAGAAGTATAATACTACCAACAACAGGCGCAACACTGAACTAATTCGAAACGGTAAACAGCAAAGAGACGATGTTCCGCGCTCTTAGCGCTTCATTTGTCACAGAAAACAATGTAGCCAACACTTGCACACTCGCTGTATGCGTAACATAAGGCGCTGTATGCGTAACAGGCCGAGAAAATCCCAAGCATTTCGCCAGGAAGTCACGAGAGGGTGTTAGATGCATTCAGCAGCCGCCCATTTCCTCTGCAGGCGTCGGGGAAAATGGTAATAACTCCACTTCTAGGGCGAGTAGAACAATAATTCAAAGTTTACATTAAAGAGGAATGTTCCAATTAATTTTCGGTAATTTTTGGATTTGACCACCTCCGGCTCCCCTTAAAGTTAGTTAATTAATACATACTGTCGTATTATTTCAGAGAGCGTAATGCGACAGAAGATTTAAGTAGGGTATAATGTTTCTTCTTTTTCTACGCTTATTTATAAACAACTTAAAGAATAATCTCAAAAGACACTTGTACAATATTTATTTCTACCGTTTCTATGGCTACTGATCACACACACACACACACACACACACACACACACACACACACCTTTTCGCATCTTAATAAATTTAAACATGATCCGCAATAGGCTGTAACGTGATTTATATTTAATCGTGCGATTAGCTAATTTCGACTACTTGTCGTTGTCAAGCACTTGTAAAACCAACATGGAAAAGCTCTACACTGTCTGAATACATCGCATGTATGACAACACTTTACACACTTAACGTTAAGATAAAACATTGTCACACAAATTTCTCCCAACCACATAATAACTCACAGCAGCTGGTAATTTGTTGTAACAGATTCACATTCGTCCAAAGACTTTGACACCCGATAGCATATATCATAGGCACGTTATCTGTATTACTGACGTGCCGGACTTAGGTGACATGTTTAAAAACAGCCAGCGACCAAAGAATACGTTAAGGGAATACAAATAGACATAAAATATTATATAAAGTACGTGGCGTATCACCGGGCAAACTAAATTATTTTAAAAATCGTATCGCCGCCCGCTGTGGCCGGGCGGTTCTACGCGCTTTAGTCCGCTACGGTCACAGGTTCGAATCCTGCCTCGGGCATGGATGTGTGTGATGTCCTTAGGTTAGTTAGGTTTAAGAAGTTCTAAGTTTTAGGAGACTGATGACTCATCTGTTAAGTCCCATAGTGCTCAGAGCCATTTTTTGAGACATTGTATCAACAAAAATATACATGAGGTATGTACAAAATCCGTACATACCCAGTAATGTTTGATTTAGTGAATGTTGAATAACAAACTGCTTCTGGCTGATACTGATTTTACACATTTTATATTTTGGTGTTATGCTTACTTTATGTGGCCACAGAACCCTTCCTGTTTTGAGGCTTATTTTCTCCTCATTCACAGTTATTTCCCACGTTATCTCTTTTTATATTGAACTGATCCCATGGTTTTTTAATGTATTTTACATTATTTTGATACTATTATACACTGTAGATCATGAAGTACTTTATGTTCCCAGAGCTGGTTGATACATTTAATAACGCAGGTGACATTTGGTTACCACCGTTTCGTGCATTCCATATTGATTGTTACCTAAAAAATTCTGTAATTTTCCTTTCCGTACGAACAGTCAGGTGTGGCTTCTGTGTGTCAAGAAATAGCTTTCAGACACTGATGACTTACGATATATGGCAGACGTTATACCTGGCACCCCAACAGCTGATGGAGTATTCCATTTCTATTGTTTGTGAAATTTTGTATATACGTCTATATTTTTGTTAACATGATGTTTAAAATAGTGTAGCTTGCCTGGTGATATGCCATGTACTGTAGATACTATTTTATGTCTATTTGCATGTCCTTACTGTATTCTTTGGGCGCTCACTGTTTTTATACATGACACAAATTAAGTCTGGCACGCCAATAATATACACTACTGGCCATTAAAATAGCTACACCAAGAAGAAATGCAGATGATAAACGAGTATTAATTGGACAAATGTATTATACTAGAACTGACATGTGATTACATTTTCACGCAATTTGGGTGCATAGATCCTGAGAAATCAGCACGCAGAACAACCACCTCTGGCCGTAATAACGGCCTTGATGCGCCTGGGCATTGAGTCAAACAGAGCTTAGATGACGTGTACAGGTACAGCTGCCCATGCAGCTTCAACACGGTACCACAGTTCATCAAGAGTAGTGACTGGCGTATTGTGACGAGCCAGTTGCTCGGCCACCATTGACCAGACATTTTCAATTGGTGAGAGATCTGGAGAATGTGCTGGCCAGGGCAGCAGTCGAACATTTTCTGTTACCAGAAAGGCCCATACAGGACCTGCAACATGCGGTCGTGCATTATCCAGCTGAAATGTAGGGTTTCACAGGGATCGAATGAAGGGTAGAGCCACGGGTCGTAACACATCTGAAATGTAACGTCCACTGTTCAAAGTGCCGTCAACGCGAACAAGAGGTGATCGAGACGTGTAACCAATGGCACCCCATACCATCAAGCAGGGTGATACGCAGGTAGGCGATGACGAATACACGCTTCCGATGTGCGTTCACTGCGATGTTGCCAAACACGGATGCGACCATCATGATGCTGTAAACAGAACCTGGATTCAACCGAAAAAATGACGTTTTGCCATTCGTTTATGCAGGTTCGTCGTTGAGTACACCATCGCAGGCGCACTTGTCTGTGATGCAGCGTCAAGGGTAACCGCAGCCATGGTCTCCGAGGTGATAGTCCATGCTGCTGCAAACGTCGTCGAACTGTTCGTGCAGATGGTAGTTGTCTTGCAAACGTCCTGATCTGTTGAGTCAGGGATCGAGACGTAGCTGCACGATCCGTTACAGCCATGCGGGTAAGATGCCTGTCATCTCGACTGCTAGTGATACGAGGCCGTTGGGATCCAGCAGGGCGTTCCGTATTACCCTGTAAAATGTAGGTCTATCTGCAGAAAGTTACAGAGAAGACAGTTTACAAAGTGATGCAAAGACAGACAGCTTGCTTTAAATTTCTATACATAAAATTATGCAGGTCGTAAAAGGAAAATATTAATGTCCTATAAGTGCAGATTCAGTGAGTTACACCTAAAATCAGTTGTCTCATGTGGGGATACGAAATGTCTGAAGGACACTTCATAATACTATATATGCACTGTAAAACACAGACCTTACAGAGGTGTATTACATTCTAGGACAGGCCAAACCGACGATAGTAACATTATCTCTGCCTGGGTAGGATTCACATGATGGGTGCGAACGCTGAGGAACTAGACATAAAGATGTTTGGATCGGACCGGGAGGCGTACCTGGATTGGCGAAATAGTTAAGGCGAAAATTTGCGTGCTACGGTCGCAGGTTCGAATCCAGCCTCGGGCATGGATGTGTGTGATGTCCTTAGGTTAGTTAGGTTTAAGTAGTTCTAAGTTCTAGGGGACTGATGACCACATAAGTTAAGTCCCATAGTGCTCAGAGCCATTTGAAAATTTGCGTTAAGCTGGGAATCCATGCTTGAGTCCCAGTCTGGCACAAATTTTAATGTGTCAATAATAAATTGTAGATCGAGCGAGGTGGCGCAGTGATTAGCACACTAGACTCACATTCGGGAGGACGAGGATTCAAACCGCGCCCAAACATCCTGATTCATGTTTTCCGTGATTCCCCTAAATCACTTCAGGCAAATGCCTCTATGGTTCGTTTGAAAGGGCACGATTGGCTTCCTTCCCCATCCTTCCCTAATCCGAAGAGACCGACGACCTCGCCGTTTGGTCCCCTCCGCAAATCAGCCAACCAATGAATTGTACAACTGATTTCTAATTGTATTCGCCATTTGCGAATGCATTTCGTCTCTTTAATACGACTGTAGATCGTCAGCAGTGTCTAGGATATTGCACACACTAAAAAACAGACACTAAAAAATACGGACTTAGCAAACTTACAAAACTGACACACTTTGGTGACCATTTTACCCGTTACAGAGAACTGCAACTGTAATAATTAGATGCCTGCCCATATTGTGTACATGTATGAAGTTACACTGACATTCGACCATGTCTTCTGAGTACTTCGCTGTGTGTGTCAGGTAATAACAGTTTCTTTCCGTCTCCTTTGTTTTTCCTTTCTTCGTAGGTAAGCTTGCCGCTGACACAGGTGTTGCAGCTTCTTCTGTAAGGCAAACACCCTGCCGTATTCCACCGTTCCCCGTGTCGCGCCACTCCAATTGCGTCGATACTGGGGAGCGGGAGGCCAACGCGCCGCCCTCCCTCGAGGAGGATCGACCGTGAGCGACTCTCGACACCATCTGCCCGGCGCGGCGCGCCGCCCTCGTGTCAGTGAGGGCTGGCTGGGTACACAGCCGTGCCGCCGACAAGCGCGCACGCCTGGCGCCGCTGTTTGTTCTGCCCCGCCTCGCTCACACCGACTTGCAGAACCAGTCGCTTCGTGCACACGGCAACCCCTCCCTGCAATTAGGCTTCCGTCGCTGGGGGCCGATTGATCCCCCTCGTTAGCCTCAGGTCACACACAGCGGAAATTGCTCCGCGCTAGCTTCACAAAACTAATAAGGGAAGTATTTAGTCGGACAGTGATAGGATTTGAATGTGTTGCAAGATTGTTTCAGATCGTCAGGAATTCAAGATTGTGGACTTAACTAAACTTAGTTTACAATGTCATTGAGTCCCAAATGCAATCAGTCAATTTTTACGAATACGTGTGAGTACCAATTTGTTGCTATATGAAATGGAATGGTCACATGGACTCAGTCGTACGTAAGACAGGGGGCATGCTTCAGTTAGTTGGCAGGATACTGGGGAAATGCTTTTACTGTAGAAAAGAGATTGTTTATAAATCGGTTGTTCGTCCCATCTTAAAGATTTCTCAAGTAGGTGGGACGAAATCCAAACAGAACTAATAGAGGATATCAAACGTATACAAGGAAGGGTGGCACAGAAGTCTTCAAACAAAGCTTCAAGAACGAATATTGGTTGAAATGGTTCAAATGGCTCTGAGCACTATGAGACTTCTGTGGTCATCAGACCCCTAGAACTTAGAACTACTTAAACCTAACTAACCTAAGGACATCACACACATCCATGCCCGAGGCAGGATTCGAATCTGCGACCGTAGCGGTCGCGCGGTTCCAGACTGTAGCGCCTAGAACCGCTCGGCCACCTTGACCGGCGAACGAATATTAACAGACAAATATAGATGCATTCTTCATCGTCCTAAGTATCGATCCTGATGCGCCACCGAAGACGAGATGAGACTGACTACAGTACGTATGCAGATTTTTAAGGAATCTTTCTCCTGCGCTCAATAAACTATTTGAACGAAAAGGAACCTTAAAATATTGTAACATACTAAGCATCGTGTGCCATGCAATAGACAGTTTTTTTCCGTTACTGAATTTCGATTTCCCCCAAAGGGGACGGGCTGGCAGCAGCGTAGTACGCCGCTCTTCAGCCTACAGAATTTTAAAGCAGAAGAAGAAGATATTAAACAATAAAAGCAGACAATAAAAACGGCAACTTAAATTGTAAATGACGGAAAATTGTGGAAGGTAAAACATAAAACAAAGGGGCGACTGTAATAAAATACACAGGAAGCAGGAAGCAGACAGGTAAAATAGTAGGCAGACAACTAAAAAAACAAGGTGACAGTCTGGTTTCTGTTCGCAAGAGATATAAAAATCACAACCAGTGACAGTATGATTTCTGTTCGCAACACTTCGGAAAAGATGCGCAACACCGAACACTCACTTAAAACACTGCACTAAAAAGTTGGCACGAAGATGTCACACCACAGCCAATGGCAGATTGGGGTGACCTGGACAGATGAGGTGGAAAAAGGGGGGAAGGAAAGGAAAAAAGAAGTGTGGGGGGAGGACTCGACGGAGGGAGTGGACTCATAAGGGGGGGAGGCAGACGTGAGAGGGAGTGGGGTAAGGCTGAGGAGGGGAGTGGAAAAGGAGGAAGGGTGGAAGAGAGAGGTTAGACGAGGAGACAACAGGATGGAGGGGGGGCAGAGGCAGTCCGGGGAAGGGAGGAGGAAGTGAGGATCAGAGCTGATAGGAGGGGTAAATGGAGGGAGAGAGGATGTCATCCGGGATGGGAAGTCGACGGAAGCCACCTTGGGAAAGGAGATGAAGGGTGTAGGGGTGGAGGGTAGGGGGGACACGACGGTGAAAGTGTGGCAGAGGGCTAGGGTTGGAGAGAAGAGGAGCAACCAGGGGATGAGGGGGATCAAGGCGGTGGGAGATGTAGAGGATGCGAATATGTTCGAGGAAAAGGAGCAGATGGGGAAAGGAATCAGGTTATAGAGCCACCTCGGGAAGGGAGATGAAGGGTGTAGAGGTGGAGGGTAGGGGGGACACAACGGTGAAGGTGCGGCAGAGGGTGGGGGTTGGAGAAAAGAGGAGCAACCAGGGGATGAGGGGGATCAAGGAGGCGGGAGATGTAGAGGACGCAGATATGTTCGAGGAAAAGGAGCAGATGGGGGGAAGGAATCAGGACATAGAGGATCCACGTGGGGGATGGGAGGCGTATACGGAAGGTGAGGCGGGGTGCATGGTGCTCGAGGATCTGGAGGGACGTATAGAATTTGGGGGGAGGGCGGATATACAGGTGGGACTGGCATAACAGAGGATGGGATGGATTAAGGATTTGTAGATGTGGAGGATGGTAGAGCGGTTCAACCCCCCTGTCTGGTCAGAGAGGAGTTTGAGCAATACACAGGGGCTTGTTAGGTATATATGTAGAGGCACATCAACAATGAGATATGACATTTAATGGGCGACATTCTTGGAAAAACGTCTCTCGGGTTTGTTGAAGTGAGAAATCTGTTTCAACGACTTTCCATGCAGTTATTGCAGAAGTTAACTGTCGTATTAATAGGTCACATGTGTCCCAATGACATGGTTCGAATTAATGTGACAACCATTTATGTTCGTCAACATATAGATAATAGGGGATAGACGTGCAACTGGCGGGCAACCGACCGCCCAGGTGAAACAAGGAGGTAGCGAAGTAGCAACAGTATCTCTCCAACGATCCCTCGGCGAACTTTGTAACGTATGGGTCTGCGTAGCAGGCGCCTGCTTCGTGCGCCCATGCTGACTGCTGTTCATCGGCGACAAGAGCTGGAATTTGCACGCCAGTAACGCAGCTGGACATCCACTGAGTGGCGACCGGTGGCCTTTTAAGCTGAGTCACGTTTTATGTTCAATCGGACAATTGGCCGTTGGCGTGTACAGCGTGTAACGTGTGGAAGCAAACGCCTTCAACAATTTTCGGAAGGCTCCAGGCTGGAGGAAGGAGCTTTATGGTCTGGGGAATGTTTCCGTAGAATTCTCGGGGTGACCTCGTCATTCTGGAAGGCACAGTGTATCACCAGAACTATGCATCTACCCTTGGGGACCATGTCCACCCCTACATGGAGTTCGATTTTCCCTGGTACTATAATGCAAGGATAATGCAATGTGTCACATAGCTCGCAATATACCTGCGAGGTTCGAAAATCGTCAGGATAAGTTTACCGTATTCTCCTGGCCACTATACTTCCCGGACTGCAAAATGTGGTTCTACAGGCCTTTAACAGGTTGTCACGTTAATGCGACTGGACAGTGTATTTGTGAATTACATCTACATCTACATCTACATCTACATCTACATCTACATCCATACTCCGCAAGCCACCTGACGGTGTGTGGTGGAGGATACCTTGAGTACCTCTATCGGTTCTCCCTTCTATTCCAGTCTCGTACTGTTCGTGCAAAGAAGGATTGTCGGTATGCTTCTGTGTGGGCTCTAATCTCTCTGATTTTATCCTCATGGTCTCTTCGCGATATATACGTAGGAGGGAGCAATATACTACTTGACTCTTCGGTGAAGGTATGTTCTCGAAACTTCAACAAAAGCCCGTACCGAGCTAATGAGCGTCTCTCCAGCAGAGTCTTCCACTGGAGTTTATCTATCACCTCCATAACGCTTTCGCGATTACTAAATGATCCTGTAACGAAGCGCGCTGCTCTCCGTTGGATCTTCTCTCTCTCTTCCATCAACCCTATCTGGTGCGGATCCCACACTGCTGAGCAGTATTCAAGCAGCGGGCGAACAAGCGTACTGTAACCTACTTCTTTTGTTTTCTGATTGCATTTCCTTAGGATTCTTCCAATGAATCTCAGTCTGGCATCTGCTTCACCGACGATCAACTTTACATGATCATTCCATTTTAAATCACTCCTAATGCGTACTCCCAGATAATTTATGGTATTAACTGCTTCCAGTTGCTGACCTGCTATTTTGTAACTAAATGATAAGGGATCTATCTTTCTATGTATTCGCAGCACATTACACTTGTCTTCATTGAGATTCAATTTCCATTCCCTGCACCATGCGTCAATTTGCTGCAGATCCTCCTGCATTTCAGTACAATTTCCCATTGTTACAACCTCTCGATATACCACAGCATCATCCGCAAAAAGCCTTAGTGAACTTCCGATGTCATCCACAAGCTTATTTATGTGTATTGTGAATAGCAACGGTCCTACGACACTCCCCTGCGGCACACCTGAAATCACTCTTACTTCGGAAGACTTCTCTCCATTGAGAATGACATGCTGCGTTCTGTTATCTAGGAACTCTTCAATCCAATCACACAATTGGTCTGATAGTCCATATGCTCTTACTTTGTTCATTAAACGACTGTGGGGAACTGTATCGAACGCCTTGCGGAAGTCAAGAAACACGGCATCTACCTGTGAACTCATGTCTATGGCCCTCTGAGTCTCGTGGACGAATAGCGCGAGCTGTGTTTCACACGACCGTCTTTTTCGAAACCCATGCTGATTCCTACAGAGTAGATTTCTAGTCTCCAGAAAAGTCGTTATACTCGAACGTAATACGTGTTCCAAAATTCTACAACTGATCGACGTTAGAGATATAGGTCTATAGTTCTGCACTTCTGTTCGACGTCCCTTCTTGAAAATGGGGATGACCTGTGCCCTTTTCTAATCCTTTGGAGCGCTACGCTCTTCTAGAGACCTACGGCACACCGCTGCAAGAAGGGGGCCAAGTTCCTTCGCGTACTCTGTGTAAAATCGAACTGGTATCCCATCAGGTCCAGAGGCCTTTCCTCTTTTGAGCTATTTTAATTGTTTCTCTATCCCTCTGTCGTCTATTTCGATATATACCATTTTGTCATCTGTGCGTCAATCTAGAGAATGAACTACAGTGCAGTCTTCCTCTGTGAAACAGCTTTGGAAAAAGACATTTGTAAGTAGGCTGTTTATGTTTTCTTATTGCCAACGTCACGTAGCGCTCTGTATGAAAATCACTGGCTGTGCTGTGTGCAGCCTGTGGCTAGTTTGCATTGTTGTCTGCCATTGTAGTGTTGGGCTGTTGGCTGTTAACAGCGGGTAGCGTTGCGCAGTTGGAGGTGAGCCGCCAGCAGTGGTGGATGTGGGGAGAGAGATGGCGGAGTTTTGATAATTTGTAATACTGGATGTCAATTATGAATATTAAGGTAAATACATTGTTTGTTCTCTATTAATATCTTTCATTTGCTAACTATCCCTATCAGTAGTTAGTGCCTTCTGTAGTGTGAATCTTTTATTTAGCTGGCAATAGTGGCGCTCGCTGTATTGCAGTAGTTCGAGTAACGAAGATTTTTGTGAGGTAAGTGATTTCTGAAAGGTATAGTTTAATGTTACTCAGGGCCATTCTTTTGCAGGGATTTTTGATAGTCAGATTGCGTTGCGCTAAAATTATTGTGTGTCAGGTTAAGCACAGTCTTGTACAATTGTTCTAAGGGGATGTTTCACGTTTAGTATTTCGGCCTTTAGTCTGTCATCCTCTGTTTCAGTACCATTTTGGTCACAGAGTGTCTGGACATTTTTTGATCCACCTACCAATTACCATACGGCCTATTAGAACTACTTTTAGCTCGTACGACGACGAAGACGACGACGACGAATTGAAAGCTTCCGTATTCATATCTGACAAAAAGAAAAAAATCCAGTGTATTGTTGTCTAAAAATAGTTCAGAAATAGTGATATTGACACTTTCATTGTAAGAGTCAGTAATATTCCAAAATAACACTGAGAACTGCTTAATTTGGTATTTTTTTAAATATAGGCTGCAACAGAAAATTGTATTAACACACTCTATTCCAAGTGACCGTGTGTGTAACAAATGAGTAGATGCGCACTGAGAGACTTATTTAGAACACACTCATCGTAACCAGGCTGTGGCTACTCGAGTCTAGTGAGCGTGAAACCGTGTGTCGCAGAACAATGGAATGTTTAAATTTTCTGACAACACCAGCAAACACTCGGTTCCTTAAAGATTCGAACTCCCATGTACAAAACGGCTTTAAACTGCAGTTTACTTGCAAACAAGTTAATGTCTTAAAAATTTGACGTGAAGTATGTAGGCGAAAAAATTTTTAGAAAAGATTTGAAATTATGTTAAAAGATTGTTGTAGTTCGCTAAGCAGTGTCATTAAATCACTGAATGAATATAGTCTGGATAATATGCGCTCCGTTTTAAGCAAAAGCTAAGTTTTGCACCCAGCTCAATGTTTATGACGTCATATCTCCTGAACTGGGGTCATCGAAGTGTACAGGTCCTGTGACGTGCGTCACAGCATGTCGGACTGCAAGCCTCATGAGGTACAGTGAACGTCTCTGGAGGGGAACTAGTTACTATTTCAGATGAGTTCAATTATACGTAACTGAGCATTTAAATACATGCAACCTCACGACAACACACGACAAAGACCTTTAGTGGGTAGCTTCTCATTGATGTAATGATTTGTGTGGGCTCCGGACTGAACCAAGCATTCACGATGTTTGCCGAGCAGGGCAACTTGTGTGACGTCACACTTTCGCTGCATGGTCCGTGTTTTTCTTGGTCCTAACTATGTGTCGTTCAATGATATAATTTTGATGAGCGTTCAGTGGCATATGTTGATACTGTCTGCGAAATGCGTTGTAAGTGGAGTTAATAGCGAATAACTAACAGATTAAAACGTCATGCCTGACACTGAAGCCTTACTGCATGAACAGCGAAAATGTGGTAAGCGATGAACTTTGTGTGCAGTATCAGTGAGGAAAAGTTTTGCAAACGTAATTAGAAGTTTTATTAAAGACAACCGGTTTCAACAGTCTTAGTTGACATATTCAGGTCTAAAACATTTCTTTCTTGTAAAACATGTTCATTTTATACTAAACCTGACGCACAAAATGTCAAGTGGATAAAACTCAGCCCATTAGAAACGACGGTCGGAGTGGCCGTGCGGTTCTAGGCTCTACAGTCTGGAGCCGAGCGACCGCTACGGTCGCAGGTTAGAGTCATGCCTCGGACATGGATGTGTGTGATGTCCCTAGGTTATTTAGGTTTAAGTAGTTCTAAGTTCTAGGGGACTGATGACCTCAGAAGTTAAGTCCCATAGTGCTCATAGTCATTTGAACGATTTTGAACCCATTAGAAACGTTTGTCATTGCTAAAATATTTAAAAACACACAGCACCTTGTCCAAAAGGCCACGTCCGTATACATATGGCTCACAGATACTTGTTACATGATACAACTACGGTATATAATAGTACATCTGTTTACATATGTTGGACATATACTAACCCCCCCCCCCCCTCGCCAGGGGGCTCGCCACTCTTTACTGGTTTGGTGCTTGGCTACGTTAGGGCATCTTTTCCCTGCCGAGCAGCATGTCTATCCTCTTGCTGTTCTTTTTCCCCTCCCTTGGCGAACATATCAGGTGTGTTATTGGGAATGTTCTGCATTGTCCGTCGCTGAAATAAGAACAGTCTCACCACTGTTTTTCGTACCCTTTTCCTTTCCTTGTTTACCTGCTCCTATCCTTCCTGCGCTTTGGCATTTGAGGTTCCTCGTTTTCTTTTTCCTCCCTGTGCCCTCCTTAAGGCCAACCCACGCCTCTGACGCGTAACAGGTGACTGGATGATGCGTAATTCCCAGCCCCAGGTCGACAGGTAGGGTTTGCACGTACTCCTGCTACAGGATAGGCCCAGGGATGGGTGGCTGCCTGAGCTGCTACCTTCCCAAACTGGCGGTTGGTCCCTCTGTCAGGTGTTCGCGAGGTGTGACCTGAAATATGAACAATCACCTAAGGCGGGTGCTCCCCCTTGTGGAGCGGTCCCTCAGTTGGAAGGAGTGCATCATCCGAGATTTTAGTAATCATGGGGGATTTTCTCGCAATGAGTCAATCATCTTCACATACAACATCTACGAAACGTAAACGGAATGATGCTAACGATTCAAAGACCCTTTGAGCTGCACCACTGTTCCTCGTAGTTTCACGTACTGAAGACGGTCAGTCCTTCACAACAGTAAATCCCGTTATTATTCAGAAAGGTGTTGATGCAATTATCAGCCCCGTGAAATCCTTCTGTCATTTATGGAATGGCACTTTGCTTTTGGAGACTACTTCTGATTCTCAAGCACAACTACTGCTTGCCACTTCACTACTCCACAGCTATACTGTTCGTGTTGAGCCCCATAGAACTCTGAATTATTCCCATCGTATTTACACTAGGCTGCTCGATGATCTGACTGAGGCCAAAACCCAAATATACCTCTGTGGTCAGGGTGTCATTGTCGTCTATCAAGTGATGAGAAAGGTAGATTCCTCCTTAGTGTCCACATGCACTCTTTTTCTCACGTTTGATAGAGTGGTGCTCCCATTCAAGAACAAAGCAGGCTATGAAGTTATCACAATCCAATCATACATTCCGACCCCGAGGCGCTGCTACCAGTGTCATCGGTTCAACCACATTCGGATGTCATGTCGGCACCCAGACAAATGTCTAACCTGTGGTAGGGATGTGCACGAGCCCTACTGTCCACCTCCTTATCTCCACTGTATCAACTGCAATGGTGACCATACCGCCTCCTCTCGAGAGTCTCCTGTGTATCTCGATAAGCGGGCTGTCCAGGAGATCAGAGTAAAAGAAAAAGTTCCTTATCTGGTCACTCGCAAGTTATTTGCTAGTTGCAAACCTGCGGTCTACATGCTACATCTCGCCCTACGAAGGGCATGGCTACACAGACATGCGACCTCAGATTCAGCTCTGACATTCTGAAATCGCCCAGTGTCGATGTAGAATCGCCGTCCCCTCGTCCAGAGTGCAACAAGCCATGAAACTCTCACCTTAAGTGGCTAAGTCGCCAGCCGTAAAACTGGCACACCAGAAAGGACAGAAGGAATACTCCTGTGAAGACTTTCTATGTCCCTCCAGCCAACCAACACCTGAGTCTTCCTCTGCTAACTGGAAAGGCTCGAAGAAGTCCAGCGAAGGCAAATGGTCTTCTGCTTCGCTGACTCGAAGATCCTCTTAGACTTTGTCACCACGTGATACCTTTGCCTGGCCAGCCTCTGTGTCGCCAGTGTGCACCACCAACCGTTTCTATGCGTTGGACTCCGCAGACCAACAGCAAAAGAAATCTGATGCTTCCGTGAATCTCAAGGAGCAGGATCCTTCTGCCTCTGTGCCCAGTAGCAGCGAATCTTCTCAGGCTAGCACTCGGCAGCCACGCTGGTGACGTCCCTTCATTTTTTTCTCATCATGACTCTCCTCCAATGGAACGTTCGCGGCCTTCGATCCAACAAAGAGGATTTATGGCTGCTTTTAGAATCACAGTTTCCCATTGTACTCTGTCTTCAGGAAACAGAATTGCTTCCTCACGACCGCTTTGAGCTCTCGCATTTCTTCCCAGTCCATTTTGACCTTCGCCCTGAGATCGACTTTCCATCTCATGGGGGAGTCATGCTGCTCATATGGGACGACGTTTTCGGTCAACCCATCTCTCTGACTACCCCTCTTCTAGCTGTTACAATTTGGCTTTTTCTTCCACACCTGACGTTTTCCCTTTGTACCATATATATCCCTCCGTCGTGCGATGTCAGCAGGACAGACCTCCTACAGCTTATTGGGCAGCTACCTCACAAATATCTGCTGCTTGGTGTCCTTAATGCACAACGCACCCTTTGTGGTTCTCCCAGAACCTATCTGAGAGGTGCCCTCTTGGCTGACCTTCTCAATCAATTTAACCTCTTCTGCCTTAACACGAGAACACCCAATTTCTTTTCCAACTCCTCGCACACCTATTCCCATTTGGACCTATCCTTCTGCACTGCCCAGCTTGCTCATCGTCTCGAGTGGTCCATTCTTTCTGACACCTACTCGAGTGACCATTTCCCATGTGCTATCCATTTGCTGACTCCTGTGTGGACTCCCACATGGCAGCTTACTAAGGCTGACTAGTGGCTTTACTCCTCCTTGGCAACCTTCGACGAAAACGATTTCCCCAGTTGTGATGACCAGGTGAACAGTCTTACAAACGTTACCCTTACCGCTGCAGAACGTTCCATTCGCAACAGTTCCTCTTTACCACGCCGTGTCCCAGTCCCTGGGTGGACTGAGGCAAGCCGCGACGCAATTCGCGCGCGGAGACGCACTCTCCGCGATTTTAACCGTCATCCTACGTTCGCAAACTGCGTTAATTATAAATAGGTGCGTGCACAGTGACGTCGCGTTATTAGGGATAGCAAAAAAGCTAGCTGGACTTCATTCAATAGTTATTTTAACAATTCCACTCCCTCTGTCGTGTGAGCGAGCCTCCGACGGCCCTCTAGGACCAAGATCCATTCTCCAATTTCCAACCTGATAGTAGCAGACGCTGTCATCGTGGACACTATTGCTATCTGCAACATCTTGGGCCCCCATTTTGCGGGAATTTCGAGCTCTTCCCACTGTCACTCTGCCTTACTCCATCGGAAACGAACGGAGGAGGCTCGGGCGAAATCCTTCTCTTGTCTGAATCGTGAGTGCTAGAATGCCGCCTTTGCTATGAGGGAGCTAGCTCATGCTCTCACTTCATCACGATCCTCCACCCAAGGGCCACACGATGTCCACATTCAGATGTTGCAGGACCTTTCTCTTGCGGGCAAGCACTTTCTGCTTAATATGTACAACTGCATCTGGGCAGAGGGCACGTTTCCCAGAACCTGGCGTGAAGTCAGTCTTACCCACCTTCCTTGTAGCTACCGCCGCATCTGTCTCACCAACTGTGTTTTCAAGGTGACGGAACATATGATTCACGGTCAGCTGGTATGGTGGCTTGATTCTCGCAAATTACTAACCACTGCACAGTGTGAATTTCGAGCGTGCCATTCTGTAGTTGACCATCTCGTTACTTTGTCGAGTCATGTCATGATTGGTTTTCTGTGGAAATCCCAGAATGTAGAAGTGTTTTTAGATTTGGAGGAAGCCTACGACACCTGCTGGAGAACTGGTATCCTGTGTACTCTCTGCATGTATGGCTTACATGGCCGCCTGCCCCGTTTCCATGAGGAATTTTTAACGAGACCTAGTTTTCAATGTATGTGTGGGTTCTGCCTTGTCGGACACCTTTATCCAGGAAAACGGTGTGCCTCAGGGTTCGTCTTGAGCGTCGTCCTCTTTGCTATCGCCATTAGCCCTGTAATAGCTTGTCTCCGGCTGGGAACCTCCAGGTCCCATTTTTGTTGACGATTTTTCCATGTATTGAAGTTCTCCTCGTTGCTGTCTCATCGAGCGGCGTCTTCAGCGATGTCTCGATCGTCATTAATCATGGAGCATCGACAATGGCTTTCGTTTTTCCACTGAGAAAACCGTTTGTATGGATTTCTCGCACCATCTTTATATCTTGGGCCTGTTGCTCTTCTGTTCGTTGAAACTACGAAATTCTTGGGGCTCATGCTCGATAGGAAACTCTCTTGGTCCTCACACCTGGCAGCCCGCTGTACACAGTCCCTCAATGTCCAACGTGCCCTCAATGGTAGTACCTGGGCTGCAGATCGAACCACACTCCTCCTTTGGCACTGATCCCTTGTCCTTTCGAAACTAGACTATCGGTTCTATGTTTATGCATCTGTACGTCTGTCCCTCTTATGCTGTCTCAATATTATCCACCATTTAATATAATCCATTATGGAGTCGAGGTAGCAGTTGTCGTTATACTGGTTATCACTGTTAGCATTCAACCGCGATTATGGCTTATAAAGAAGCTGCTTTCCGTAGTCTCGTGCATAGGGCAATCAATATACCTATGAGCGAAAAAGATAGGGAGACTGAAATTAATACCGTTAAGAGAATAGCGATGAATAACGGTTACAGAATAGATATGGTTAAAAAACTGTTACGGAAAAGCAATAAGCTCAAAAACAATAAACCCGATGGAGAGAAAGTGAAAATTATCACGATGCCATACTACGGAACAGTCTCACAAAAGATAGCAAATATTTTTAAGCCATACGATGTTAAAATAGCTTTTCAGACTAATAATCTAGTGAGGTATAACCTTAAGCACGATATTGGCGAAAAGAGAAATAAATTTGAAAGATCGGGAGTTTATAAGATTCAGTGCAGAACTTGTGATGCAAGATATATAGGGCAGACAGGAAGATCATTCGCGATCCGGTATAAAGAACATAAAGATGCGCTCAGGTTAGGAAATCATGACAAATCAGCTGTTGCGAACCATATATATGAAATAGGCCATCCCCTTAATAGCATAGAAGACAACGTAGAAATATTGCATGTAGAAAAGAAAGGGAGGAAACTTGATTTACTAGAGGAATTCGAGATAGCTATCCATGAAAAGAAACAAAGCAATATTCTAAATGCACAAGATAATTTTAAAGAAATGAGATTTTTTAGCGGGTTTTTAGAATTATTTTAGGGTAGGTATGCGACTTTAAACTTGTAGCATGTCACTGACGGAGTTGCGAGAGGCTAACGATAGCAGACCAATGCAATAAGGAAATCAGGCGCCCAATAGCGTTACCGTCAAGCACACGGCTGTAACCACGCCACGACACCTAGGCACGTCAGTCCACAACAGCTCCTGAGCCGGCAAAGTGCGACAGCATATTTGGTAGCTATGGGACGGCCATCGACTTGTGTCAACAACTTCAATGTAAGACGAGGACCCACAGTCCAATATACTTTTAATTCTGTTTTACTCTATGGACTTCCCAACTATTTGTGATGGTATTTTGTTTTTTTAGTTCGTTTAATTTCATGACATAGATTTTCCAACCTGATGATGGGAGCATTGTCTCTTGAAACGCGTTGTTAAAATATATGTATAAGAATCACGGTTGAATGCTAACAGTGATAACCATTATCCACCATTGTGGTATCCGTTTGGCCACTGGCGTCTTTTAGACTAGCCCATTTGAGAATCTGTACGCAGAAGCTGCTAAACTACCGCTACCCTATTGCAGTGACTTTCTCCTCAGCAGATATGCACGACATTTGTCTGCCATGCGTTGGCATCCTATGCCTTCTTCGATGACACCTTTGATCACCAGTATAGGGCGTGGCCCTTTTCTCTGTTATCTCCTTCAGTTCGCTTTCGGCTCTTGGTCTGGCTGCTTAAATTCGCGCTACCTGCAACTTTCCCAGTGAGTGTGTACCCTTCACCACGTTGGCTTCATGCAGCGGCCCGTGTTCACCTTGGCCTTCATTCGCTTCCTAAGGACACTACTCCAGCCTCGCTGTATCGCCTTCAGTTTCACGACCTTCACATGGAACTTCGCGACTTTATCTTTGTGTACACGGATGGGTCTCGGACTGACTGTGGTGTGGGGGTGTGCCTTCGTCATTGGGGCCGACGTTTTTCGGTATCGGCTTCCGGCACAATGCTCAGTATTTACAGCAGAGCTCTTCGCCCTGTATCAGGCCATGGAGTATATCCGGCGACACAGGCTTTTCAATCGTGTCACTTGCTCAGACTCTCAGCGCCCTTCAAAGCTTCTGTACGCTGTACACCGCCCATCCCTTAGTGCAACGGGTCCAGGAAAACTTGATGGAGCCAATGTGCTGTTTATGTGGATTCCAGGTCATGTTGACTGTGCTGCCAAAGTTCCAGTCCTCGTACCTCAGCCCATTTGTTCTTATGTGCCCTCCGATGATCTCTGTGTTGCCGTCTATCAGGAGGTGGTGTCACTTTGGCATCGCCATTGGTCCTCCCTTCACGGTAATAAGCTCCAGGTTATTAAGCCTCTCCTAGTGGCTTGGACGACCTCTTCTCGGCCCTTCCGCTGCGAGGAGGTCATTTTAACTAGGTTGCATGTTGGGCACTGCCTTTTTAGCCATCGTCATTTCTTAAGTGGCACTTCCCCATCACTTTGTATACATTGCGCACAACTTTTAACTGTCCGCCATTTCCAGACGAAATGTCCATTTTTTAACCGTTTACGTTCCCGCTTGGGTTTACCGTCTGAGTTATCGGCCGTTTTAGCAAACGACGCGCGGGCTGTCGAACGCGTTTTACTTTCTATGCGTCAGCAATATGACGAAGGCCATTTACATTTTAGTTTTGGACCTCAGTTTCTGTATGGCGTATTCTTAAAGACCTTTCTCCACATCTCTGTTTTTAGCTGCCTTGTCTTTCGTCGATTGGGATTGACGAGAAGTTGTTTCTAACTCCTCTCTTTTTCTTCCTGTTTCACAGTTTTGACATGGGCACGGATGACTCCAGTTGTTTTTCCGCCCTAAAACAAAACAAGACAGCCGGTCTGGTGGCCTAGCGGTGCTAGGCCCCACAGTTTCGACCTCGCGACCGCTACAGTCGCAGATTCGAATCCAGCCTCGTGCATCGATGTGTGTGATGTTCTTAGGTTAGTTCGGTTTAAATAGTTCTAAGTTCTAGGCGACTGATGACCTCAGAAGTAAAGTCCCATAGTGATCAGAGCCATTTTTTTGAAAACAAGACAAGTATATGTAAACAGATGGGCTACTAAACATGGTTCAGTATCGGCTAAGCACATGTAAACACGCATCTGTGAGAATAAGTACACTACTGACCATTAAAATTGCTACACCATGAAGATGACGTGCTACACACTCGAAATTTAGTCGACAGGAAGATGATGGGGGAGTATGCAAATGATTAGCTTTTCAGAGCATTCACACAAGGTTGGCGCCGGTGGCGACACCTACAAAGTGCCGGCATGAGGAAAGTTTCCAAACGATTTCTCATACACAAACAGCAGTTGACCGGCGTTGCCTGGTGAAACGTTGTTGTGATGCCTCGTGTAAGGAGGAGAAATGCATACCATCACGTTTCCGAGTTCGGTAAAGGTCGGATTGTAGCCTATGCGATTGCGGTATATCGTATCGCGACATTGCTGCTCGCGTTGGTCGAGTTCCAATGACTGTTAGCAGAGTATGGAATCTGTGGGTTCAGGAGGGTAATACGGAACGCCGTGCTGGATCCCAACGGCCTCGTATCCCTAGCAGTCGAGATGACAGGCATCTTACCGCATGACAGTAACGGCCACGTCTCGATCACTGATTTAACAGATGGGGACGTTTGCAAGACAACAACCATCTGCACGAACACTTCGACGACGTTTGCAGCAGCATGGACTATCAGCTGGGAGAGCATGGCTGCGGTTACCCTTGATGCTGCATCACAGACAGGAGTGCCTGCGATGGTGTACTCAACAACGAACCTGGGTGCACAAATAGCAAAACGTCATTATTTCGGATGAATCTAGGTTCTGTTTACAGCATCATGATGGTCACATCCGTGTTTGGCGACGTCGTAGTGAACGCACAATGGAATCGTTTATTCGTCATCGCCATACTGGTGTATCACCCGGCGAGATGATATGGCGTGACATTGGTTCTGATGGCACTTTGAACAGTGGACGTTACATTTCAGATGTGTTACTACCCGTGGCTCTACCCTTCATTAGATCCCTGTGAAACACTACATTTCCGTAGGATAATGCAGGACCGCATGTTGCAGGTCCTGGTTGGTTGGTTGTTTTGGGGAAGGAGACCAGACAGCGTGGTCATCGATCTCATCGAATTAGGGAAGGATGGGGAAGGAAGTCGGCCGTGCCCTTTCAGAGGAACCATCCCGGCACTTGCCTGGAGTGATTTAGGGAAATCACGGAAAACCTAAATCAGGATGGCCGGACGCGGGATTGAACCGTCGTCCTTCCGAATGCGAGTCCAGTGTCTAACCACTGCGCCACCTCGCTCGGTTTGCATGTCCTGTACGAGCCTTTCTGGATACAGAAAATGTTCGACTGCTGCCCTGGCCAGCACATTCTCCAGATCTCTCACCAATTGAAAACGTCTGCTCAATGGTGGCCGACAATGGTGGCCGAGCAACTGGCTCGTCACAATACGCCAGTCACTACTCTTGATGAAATGTGGCATCGTGTTGAAGCTGCATGGGCAGGTGTACATGTTCTTGCCATTCAAGCTCTGTTTGACTTAATGCCCAGGCGTATCAAGGCCGTTATTACGGCCAGACGTAGTTGTTCTGGTTACTGATTTCTCAGGATCACCAAAATTGCGTGAAAATGTAATCACATGTCAGTTCTAGTATAATATATTTGTCCAATGAACAGCGGTTTATCATCTGCATTTCTTCTTGGTGTAGCAATTTTAATGGCCAGTAGTGTATATGGACATGGTGTTTTGGACAAGGTGCTGTGTGTTTTTAGATATTTTAGCAATGACAAACGTTTTTAATGGGCTGCGTTTTTTCCGCTTGACATACTGTGCGTGTGGTTCAGCGTAAAATGAACATGTTTTACCACAAAAAAATGTTTAAAGCCTGACCTGACGATGACAGCTACGACTGTTGAAACCTGCTGCCTTGATTAAAAAATATTTTTTGCGATCTTGGCCTTTGAATGGCTTTTTTGTCTTACTATATTGAACCTTTAACATAAGATTATATTTTGACATAGGATTATACCCTATAATGAGTAATTATGACAGTATTTTAATTTTTTAAATCGCTCAGAAACTATATGAAATGCTAAAATAAAATTTTTGTTGGACTGGAAGCCGTGAGATATGGAAGCTGTAATTACGATCGGGTGACCATGCACAGGGTTAGTCGTTTACTAATATAGATTATAGCCCTGTGATAAGTTTCAGCAGATTGTATCTCCAGCACAATATAAACTGCTGCAGCCACCGAGCCGAGAGGACGCGCAGCAGAGCAGCAGCAACACTTGTCTGATAAACTGTGAATTAGTTTAGTTGTTTTTTGTTCACGTGCTTTTGCAAAGAGTGAACTCTACGTTTGTATTTTACTGTATCGACTAGCGGTGAGAAAATTAATCGTAGATTTTGTTGTTCCATAAGACTTGTGAATATCCTTGTGTAGGGCGACTTCAAAGTGCAAATTTCCCCGTATCCAGAAACTCGGTCACGCCATTAATTTTTAATTTTATGGCAGTAGACAGCACACAGTTTAGTTTGAATATTTATCTTGTGCAGTAACTTTTCGTCAAATAACAGGTATCTTTAAAAACATCAATTTCAGTAGAGAAATTTGTAAATTTGTTTCTGTTTAATTGCTTGCGACCTCAGAGTACAGGGAGAAATCTGCACAGCAACTTTTAGTGTTACTTTATTCTCCTTTGGTATATTTTCAAATTCAGTAGCGCCATTTGAGACCTTATATCTATTTTACACACGGTACGATACGGCTAGGGACTGTGCTTGTTGTGAGCGGACACAAGGAGAGTTGGCTGCTGTCCGAATACAGTTGGAAGCTGCGTTGGCTGCCGTCGACAAGCTTCTATTCATGCTCAAAGTTGCGGTTACGTCGTGGCGCCAGTGACGAGACCTGCGACACCTTTGGTGCCACTGGAATCCCCTGGTGACCCGGACGTCGCTGCGGCTTCCGATACGCAACATCTGACCGGGCCTTCCTCACTCCAGAGTGGGTGGCAGACAGTAGTGGGTTCGTGTGTCAGTGGGCGGAAGGCGAAAGTGGGAGCAGGCCGTGCGGCTGACTCCCTACGTCTCAGCAACAGGTACGAGGTGCTGCCCAGTGTAGATAATAACTCTGAGATAGCACGGGATGCCCCTCCTGTTGGGCCAGCAGACGATTTTCCTGCCCAGTCTGGACAAGTACAGACCGTGGGTATGGTAGTCATTGGGAACTCCAATGTTAGCGAGTTATGGAGCCTCTCAGGGAGACAGCAGGCAAGAAGGGAAAGAATTCCACTCTACATTCGGTATGTTTGCCGGGAGGTCTCATCCGTGTTGTGGAGGAGGCCATGCCGGCGGCTATCGAGCGCAGTGGGTGCAACCGGCTGTATGCTGTGGCACATTTCAGTACGAATGACGCCTGCCGCTTGGGTTCTGAGGCCATCCTTGGCTCCTTTCGGCGGATGGCTGATTTTGTGAAGGCAACTAGCAGCGCACATGGGGGTGCAGGCTATTTGTCTATTTGTAGTATCGTACTCAGGATTGTAAGCGGTCCTCTGGTTTGGTGCAGAGTGGAAGGTCTAAACCAGAGGCTCAGGATGCTCTGTGACGGTATCGGATGCAAATTTATCGACCTCTGCTATCGCTTGCAGAATTGTAGGGTTCATCTTAATAGGTCAGGGCTGCACTACGCGCAGGAAGCGGATACTAGGACAGTGGAGTACGGGTGACGTGCACATGAGGCTTTTTTAGCTTAGAGGACCCCTCCCTTGGGAGCAAAGACGATTTGCCTCTAAATCAGCCACAGCGACCTCAGAGAATCTTGATACTCGCAGATCAGAGATATAAAAATTAATATGATTTTAATAAACTGCAGGAGCACCCAAGGAAACGTCCCAGAATTAGTAACGCTTACTGAAGGCTATGATGCACAGCTAGTATTGGGAACAGAAAGCTGGTTGAAACCAGACGTCAATGACAGCGAAATCCTAAGTTTAGACTCGAATGTTTATCGTAAGGATAGGTTAGTCGCCAATGGTGAAGACAACCAGCATCGCACGCGGAGTGCAAGCTGAGCTTAATATCTGCAGCATAGTGCCCAGAGTCGATCGCGGTCCTCTGGTTTGGAGCCGTGTGGAGGGTCTAAACCAGAGGCTCAGACGACTCTGCGACTATAATGGTTGCAAATTCATCGACCTCCGTTATTGGGTGGAGAACTGTAGGGCCCCCCTAGACAGGTCAGGCGTGCACTACACACCGGAAGCAGCTACTAGGGTAGCAGAGTACGTGTGGCGTGCACACGGGGGTTTTTTAGGTTAGAGGGACCCCCCCTTGGGCGAAACGATAAAATACCTGACGGCTTACCAGAGAGGACATTATCATCGTTGATAAAGAACGTCCGTCCTCAGAGACCAAAAACAGGAAAAGTTAACGTAATATTGGTAAACTGCAGGAGTATCCAGGGCAAGGTTCCTGAATTAGTATCTCTTATTGAAGGAAATAGTGCGCATATAGTATTAGGAACGGAAAGTTGGTTAAAACCGGAAGTGAACAGTAACGAAATCCTAGACACAGAATGGAATATATACCGCAAGGATAGGATACACGCCAATGGTGGAGGAGTATTTATAGCAGTAAAGAATTCAATAATATCCAGTGAAGTTATTACCGAATGCGAATGTGAAATAATCTGGGTTAAGCTAAGTATCAAAGGTGGGTCAGATATGATAGTCGGATGCTTCTATAGACCACCTGCATCAGCAACCGTAGTAGTTGAGCGCCTCAGAGAGAACCTGCAGAACGTCGTGAAGAAGTTTCGTGATCATACTATTGTAATAGGGGGAGACTTCAATCTACCAGGTATAGAATGGGATAGTCACACAATCAGAACTGGAGCCAGGGACAGAGACTCTTGTGACATTATCCTGACTGCCTTGTCCGAGAATTACTTCGAGCAGATAGTTAGAGAACCAACTCGTGAAGCTAACGTTTTAGACCTCATAGCAACAAATAGACCGGAACTTTTCGACTCCGTGAATGTAGAAGAGGGTATCAGTGATCATAAGTCAGTGGTTGCATCAATGACTACAAGTGTAATAAGAAATGCCAAGAAAGGAAGGAAAATATATTTGCTTAACAAGAGTGATAGGGCACAAATCGCAGAATATCTGAGTGACCACCATCAAACGTTCATTTCTGAGGAAGAGGATGTGGAACAAAAATGGAAAAAATTCAGAAACATCGTCCAGTACGCCTTAGATAAGTTCGTACCGACTAAGGTCCAAAGCGAGGGGAAAGATCCACCGTGGTATAACAATCATGTACGAAAGGTACTACGGAAACAAAGAAAGCTTCATCATAGGTTTAAGAGTAGTCGAATCATAGCTGATAAGGAAAAGCGGAACGAAGCGAAAAAGAGCGTAAAGAGAGCAATGAGAGAAGCATTCAACGAATTCGAACATAAAACATTGGCAAACAATCTAAACAAGAACCCTAAAAAGTTTTGGTCATATGTAAAATCGGTAAGCGGATCTAAATCCCCTATTCAGTCACTCGTTGACCACGATGGCACCGAAACAGAGGACGACCGAAGAAAGGCAGAAATACTGAATTCAGTGTTCCGAAACTGTTTCACTGCGGAAAATCGTAACACGGTCCCTGACTTCAGCCGTCGCACGGACGCCAAAATGGAAAATATTGAAATAAACGATATCGGAATTGAAAAACAACTGCTATCACTTAGTAGCGGAAAAGCATCCGGACCAGACGAGATACCCTTAAGATTCTACAGTGATTATGCTAAAGAACTTGCCCCCTTTCTATCAGCAATTTATCGTAGATCGCTGGAAGAACGTAAAGTACCTAGCGACTGGAAGAAAGCGCAGGTCGTTCCCATTTTCAAGAAGGGTCATAAATCAGATGCGAATAATTATAGGCCTATTTCGCTTACGTCAATCTGTTGTAGAATAATGGAACATGTTTTGTGTTCTCGTATTATGACGTTCTTAGATAATACAAATCTCCTTCATCATAACCAACATGGATTCCGCAAACAGAGATCATGTGAAACTCAGCTCGCCCTATTTGCCCAAGAAATTCACAGTGCCGTAGACACTGGCGAGCAGATTGATGCCGTATTCCTGGACTTCAGGAAGGCATTTGATACGGTTCCGCACTTACGTTTAATGAAAAAAATACGAGCTTACGGAATATCGGACCAGGTTTGTGATTGGATTCAGGATTTCCTAGAAGAAAGAACACAACATGTCATTCTTAACGGTTCAAAATCTGCAGATGTAGAGGTAATTTCGGGAGTACCGCAAGGAAGCGTGATAGGACCTTTATTGTTTACAATATACATAAATGACTTAGTTGACAACATCGGTAGCTCCGTGAGGCTATTTGCAGATGACACGGTTGTCTACAAGAAAGTAGCAACATCAGAAGACTCGTACGTACTCCAGGAAGACCTGCAGAGGATTAATGCATGGTGCGACAGCTGGCAGCTTTCCCTAAACGTAGATAAATGTAATATAATGCGCATACATAGGGGCAGAAATCCATTCCAGTACGATTATGCCATAGGTGGTAAATCATTGGAAGCGGTAACGACCGTAAAATACTTAGGAGTTACTATCCGGAGCGATCTGAAGTGGAATGATCACATAAAACAAATAGTGGGAAAAGCAGGCGCCAGGTTGAGATTCATAGGAAGAATTCTAAGAAAATGTGACTCATCGACGAAAGAAGTAGCTTACAAAACGCTTGTTCGTCCTATTCTTGAGTATTGCTCATCAGTATGGGACCCTTACCAGGTTGGATTAATAGAAGAGATAGACATGATCCAGCGAAAAGCAGCGCGATTCGTCATGGGGACATTTAGTCAGCGCGAGAGCGTTACGGAGATGCTGAACAAGCTCCAGTGGCGGACACTTCAAGAAAGGCGTTACGCAATACGGAGAGGTTTATTATCGAAATTACGAGAGAGCACATTCCGGGAAGAGATGGGCAACATATTACTACCGCCCACATATATCTCGCGTAATGATCACAACGAAAAGATCCGAGAAATTAGAGCAAATACGGAGACTTACAAGCAGTCGTTCTTCCCACGCACAATTCGTGAATGGAACAGGGAAGGGGGGGATCAGATAGTGGTACAATAAGTACCCTCCGCCACACACCGTAAGATGGCTCGCGGAGTATAGATGTAGATGTAGATGTAGATGGTGGCGGCGTGTTTATTGCAGTAAGAAATTCGATAAAATCTAGCGAGGTTATCACGGATTCCGAATTTGAATTAATCTGGGTGAAATTGAGTATCAAAGAACGGTCAACAATGGTGATCGGATGCTTTTATAAACCACCTAGGTCAGGATCTGTAGCTGCAAAGCGCTTCAGACAGAACTTGCAGAATATCATTAGTAATTTTCCTGATCATGACGTTGTAATAGGGGTGATTTCAACTTGTCACGTATAGACTGGGAGTGTTATGCCATCAAAACTGGTGCCAGTGACAGGGAATTGTGTGACATTGTTCTGGATGTCTTGTCCGAAAATTACCTTGAGCATATAGTTAGGGAAACAACTCCTGAGAGTAAAGTCTTAGACCTCCTGGCAACAATTAGACCTGAACTTATCGAATCAGTTAACGTAGAGGAATATGTCAATGACCATAAGGCTGCGACAGCATCTATGACTACGGGTCCTACAAGGAAAGTTAAGAAAGGTAGGTAGATATATTTGCTCAGCAAGGGTGACATAAAGCAAATTTCAGAATATCTCAGCAGTCAACATCAAATATTCGGCGATGAGGACGAAGATGTGGAAAACAAATGGAAAAAATTCAAAGGCATCGTTCAATATTCCCTAGACCAGTACGTTCCGAGTAAGGTTTTAAGGGATGGGAAAGATCCATCACAGTTTAATAGCCGTTTTAGAAAAGCGCTACGTAAACAAATAGCACTTCATCTCAGATTCAAGGCAAGTAAAAACCTAGCTGACAAACAAAAGCTGAACGAAGCGAAAATGAGCGTGAGGAGAGCAATGAGAGAAGCATTCAATGATTATGAGAGAAAGGCGTTGTCAACCGACCTCAGTAAAAACCCTAAGAGATTTTGGTCGTATGTAAAATCAGTCAGTGGGTAAAAATCATCTATTCATTCTCTCAGCGACCATAGCAGCACCAAAACGGAAGAAAACAGAGAGAAGGCAGAAATTCTGAAATTGGACTTCCGGAGTTTTTTCGCCGCGGAAGATCGTAACACCGTCCATTCTTTCAATCGTCGTACGAACATCGAAATGGCAGATATTGAGATAACCGATCGCGGAATTTAAAAGCAGCTACAATCGCTTAGTAGTGGAAAGGCTTCAGGACAAGATGAGATACCTAAATGGTTCTATAAAGATTATGCGAAAGACTTGCTCCCCTCGTAGCAGTAAATTATAGTAGATAACGTGAATAACGAAAGGTACCTAACGACTGGAAAAAAATCACAGGTCATTCCGATTTTTAAGAAAGACCGTAAGACAGATCCACAGAAACATAGACCTATATCGTTGACGTCAATCTGTTTAGAATTATGGTACGTGTTTTATGCTCAAGAATTATGTTGTTCTTGGAAAATGAACATCTCCTCTATAAAAAATCAAGAAGGATTTCGCAAACAGAGATCCTGCGAAACTCAACTCGCTCTGTTCCTCCATGAGCTCGACAGCGCAGTGGACAACGACGCTCAGGTTTATGCTGTGTTCCTGCATTTCAGTGAGGCATTTGATACCATCCCGCACTGCCGTTTAATGAAAAAAATACGAGCTTTCGGAGTATCGGAGTAGACCTGTTATTGGATTCAAGACTTTCTTGCAGATAGAACTCAACACGTCGCTCTTAACGGTGTAACCTCCCCGCAAAAATATGTAAGTCAATGTTAAGTAAAAATGTAAATGAGCCAAATGTTGTCTTCCCACAAAATTACTGAATGATAAAAATGGGCCAAGCGTAACCTCCTTGCACAATTAAAGAATAATAATGGCCCAAATGTAAACTCCCCACAAACATTAACGAATGAACATTGCTCATAAAACCCACAATAAAATTAATTAAATAATGAAGCATGAACTGACTGTAACATCTCAACACAAATAATTAAACCTGACAAATTTTATAGGTACAGCAGCAATGACCTACGGCCCTGTGAAATAATTAAACCTGATAAATTCTTACTTCAGTAAAACTCCATCTGCTCTTATTTTTGGCACAGCTTCGTGCAATGCTGACGTATATTTAATTCTGATTCTTGGAGGAATTTCATAGGAAATATTCTTTGAATTGAAATGAATCTTTTTCTTCAAAAGGGTGGAAAAATTCTTTAAATTGAAATGATTACTTTTCTTTAAAAGATTTACTTTATAAAAAAATTATTATTGGGGCAATTCTTGAACAAATTAATTACAATTAACATATGTTATTAGCTGAGCGCAATGCTGCTTCATTACCTTCTATAACAATATACCTCGTCCCGAACCGTGACCAGAGATGGAGGGAGGGCACGCCGCCGACGCATGGCGACGCCCGCTCAGTACAACCGTCCACTCGCTACAACTACTGCCGACAGAGTGCAAATCGCAACTGAACCAATCTCTCTGCCGACTCCCCACACACAACTACTGTTCGTGCCGGCTTGCTACACGCAACTGCTCTTGCCGACTCGCAACATGCTACTACTACCGTCTCCCGCGCTCTACTGCTACTCTCGAACTGCACTTTCGCGCGGTCAAGCGCAGACTAGCAACGATAAATAACTCTCTGGTCAGAGATTCTGTCATGCCTCGCCATCGCTGGTAATAAATACATATGAAACGTACGCGTTTCATAACCCTCCACTGGGGGGGGGGGGGGGGGGGGCAAAATTTGGCAGCGATGGTGAGTCATTTGGACTTGCCATGAGCAACAAATTTTTTTATAATTAATTAACTTTACAATTACAGAATATATACAGATATATATAGATGTAGAACATGAAGTAAATATAGTGCACATGCACTGAGTACAGAACATATCAGGCAAAGACAAAAAAAAATATATATACAATGAGTACAAAACATATTCACAAATAGCAAAAGTGCACACGCACAGTAGTACGGAATATATCAGCAAATCACAAAATGTATATACAATGAATACAAATAATGTTAACAAAATGACGAAAGTGCACACGCACTGTAATACAGAACATATATGGGAATCACAACAACAACAAAAAAAAAAGTATACGTAACGAGAACAAATGGCATAAACTGCACACACACTGTAAAACTCTCTAATATTTTTACAACAAATAAACCTAATGAGTACAAATCATATTGACAAATAACAAAAGTGCACATGCACTGAGGTGGTGAACATATCAGGAAATCACAAATGTATAGGCAACGGGTACAAATCATATTGAGAAATGATAAAAGTGCACAGGCACTGAAGTTCAGTACAAAACATATTAAGTGTAGTTCAGAACATATCAGCAAATCATAAAATGAATAGACAATGAATACAAATCATATTAACAAAATGACACAAGTGCACATGCACTGTAGTTTAGAACATATCAGGAAATCAAAAAATGTAAAGGCAATGAATACAAATCATAATACTAACAAATGACACAAATGTACATGTACTGTATATACTTTTCTTTAGAATTAGGATAGGAATGGGAAGGATTGCATCATGGTTGTAGCACTTTAGGTTGCACGCAGCTGCACTGAAAGTCCATATCTTTCTACTGGAGCGCAACACCAAGTGAAACAATCTGAAGTTCTTTTCCTTGAAGTATTAATCAGTGTAGCCAAAACACTGAAATGTCGTAGTAATATTCCACGTTATCATTTTGGCAGTACATTAGGTACACCAAACAGTGGGACCATAATAACATCTCCATCGCTCAAGGTGGTGGACAGCATGTCGTGTCAACACCACGTCCTTGTAAGGTACACCAACGTACAATTAGTGCAAAAATCAAATATAGTGCTCCATGATCAAGAGGATATACAGGACAAACCGATATTGCAGTAATTCAGGGTACTTAGGCCAGAAGGTGAAGGACATTAAGTCACATACTAGTCTTCACTGAGAATTACATTAGTAGTTTGCGACATTCATTGCCCAGTTATTGAACATTTGTGTACCATGTATGTAGTATTACAGAATAATGTTCATAGATTGGCGTTTTACAGAGAAAATTGGCACTCATTGCCTAATTATATTACATAATAATATTCATGTGGCCTATTGCAGAGAACATTGGCACTCATTACCTAATTATAAATCATCAGAAGTCATTACATAATTATATTCAAAAATGGCTCAAATGGCTCTGAGCACTATGGGACTTAACAGCTATGGTCATCAGTCCCCTAGAACTTAGAACTACTTAAACCTAACTAACCTAAGGACAGCACACAACACCCAGTCATCACGAGGCAGAGAAAATCCCTGACCCCACCGGGAATCGAACCCGGGACCCCGGGCGTGGGAAGCGAGAACGCTACCGCACGACCACGAGCTGCGGACATATAATTATATTCATGTGGTGTTTTACAGAGAACATTGGCCCTCATTACCTAATTATAAATCATCAGAAGTCATTACATAAAACAGGACGTAGTCAATAACATATTATTACAGAATAATGTTCATAATTAATCATTGGTCATCTCAATACAGTAATCAGTAGCATTCATTTCCCAGTTACAAAGCATAAAGCAGGAGGTAGTCAGTAACATAGTATTACAGAATAATGTTCATAATTAATCATTGGTCATCTCAATACAGTAATCAGTAACATTCATTTCCCAATTACATAGCATTATTATAATACTGTAACTATTACTCAAAGTCTGTGATAGCAAAACATCATTCAGTATTACTCATACCATTTTTTTGTGTGTGCTAGCAATGCATTGCGTTGGGTAATTAAAGGGGACAGAAAAAAAATTGCTTTTGGGATGTTGCTGTAAATGAAAATGTGTAATGTCATTCGTCATGAGTCAGCTGTAGCAAGTTTATGAAATAAGTAGAGTATATGTAATCACATTCATAAATGACGTAGACTTAATGAACAACTGCTTATAGCACATTAATTTCATAAATAATTTCTCCTGCAAAAATATACAAAAATGGAATATTAAACTGAAAGAAGAAACGCATTTTATGCTGAAAAGTAGTGAACTTAGAATTAACAGGTAGTGAAATATGTATAAAAAATGTGTTCCATAGCTGTCCTTTCCAAAACCTTCAGTCATCATACTATGCAATATAACACATACTGTCAAAACGAACTGCAACAAATACTTAAATAACTATATAGCATAAATACATAACTTCAACATTACCCTCATCTGTAAAGAAAAAACTTCATTATCCATCACTTCATTATCTATATTATCATAACTCCATTATCATCATCACCTGTAAAGAAAAACTTCATTATCCATAGTAGCATATTCTTCATCATTATCCATCAGCATTCATTATCATCTGCAAAAAAATCACTTCATTACTCATTATACAACTATTCCTTATCTCTAGCATATTTCATCACTAAAACTAAGATGTGTAGCTCTGTCTGACAGCCTGCATCAGTCGCCTCGTATTCTGAAAGAAAAAATTAGTTAAGACTGCTATTCTACGATGTCTATAGTATATTCTTGTTAATGCTTGTCAATTCTGATCCATTTACTCCTCCTCATAAGGTTTTTGCATCTTCTTTCGTCTATTCCGTAGGTGAAATTCCCATTACTGCTTAATTTATTTCCTTTACACGTTATTTCTTTCTGAAAATGATGAACAAAGATTAATGTCTTGCATCTAATTCATATACCCATTAGATAAAAACTGGTTTATAGTAACATAATTGAGCATACAGTATAGCATGACAGAAAACGTAATATGTCAAAAACATCGACATTGTTCAAAAGCAAAATGTACACAGAATATCACAATGCAGCAGCAAAAAATGTAAAATAGTCACGATGTTGAGATATCATAGGGCAAAAATGTCAAAGTCAACTGGTGTGTGTTATATCTTAACTATTTCATAGTGCATAAAACAACAGGAAAACAATCATACATACATAAAAAATGGAAAATGTGCACGGTCTGATGTGTAACGACAAGAAAAGCGACCTGCTAACCTTATCTTGCCGGGAACTTGCCAAGAAAAAATACGATAATCGTCAGTAAGTAGTCACATAAATATAATTACATAAGTGGTCATAAAAATGTGTAAGTTCATCTGGAAAAATATGTACAGTCTGATGTGTAACGACAAGTAGAGCGACCTGCTAACCTTACCTTGTTGGGCACTTGCGAAGAAAAAATACGATAATCATCAGTAAGTATTCATGTGAATATAATTGCATAAGTGGTCATAAAAATTTAGGAAATGGCATTACAGTGTGATAAATCATAAAGTATCTTCATTCAATAAAAGGTTTGACGTTGGATAAGTGGTGGTTCCCTTTCAATTTTCTGGTTCTCAACGTTTCGACGTGTACAACATTGGGGTGAGGAATGCTGCGAATCCGATATGGACCTGCGTATAGAAGTTCAAATTTACTGCACCTACCTTTTATTTTGTTGGATAAATAGTGTGTACGTAGTAATATCTTCTGTCCAACGTGAAAGTCACGGTGTGTACAAACCTGTTTTTGTTGTCTTCTCCGGCGCTCTGCGGCACGTTTGATGTTGTGCAGCGCAATGTCAATTATTTCAAGGTGTCGTAGTCGACGAGATGTAGGAAAAGATACTAATTCTTTAATTTTGTTAGGTGGTTCAACATTTTTCAGTATAACAGACGGAGATAGCATAGTGGATTCATTTGGTATGGAATTAATTACATCCTGGAATGAGAGTATGTGTGTGTCCCAATCAATATGTCTTTTATGGCAGTATATTCTACACAGTTTACCAATTTCTTTCATTAATCATTCACAAGGGTTCGAAGAAGCGTGGTACCTGGATATATAGATCGGAGTAATGTTTCTAGCTCGTAACATACGTGTCCGTATAGCAGATCGAAATTGTGATCCATTGTCAGAAATTACTTTCAACACATGCCCTACATGAAATAGAAAAGTTTTACAAATGATTTCGAAACAGTTTTAGCAGTAGCTTTGCGTAACGGAGTGAAGGTAGCAAATTTTGAAGTGAGTTCAACAGCGACAAAGATGTAGCAAAAACCTCTATTAGTTCTGGGAATCGGACCAAAAATGTCTACAGCGGCCATATGTCTTAATTTTACAGGTACAATGGGATTTAATGGAGGAATATGTGAAGTTGTGTCTGACTTAGCTTTCTGGCAGATTTTACATGACGCTAAAACTCGTCGTATACGTTTCTCCATGTTATTAAAATAACAGTTCTGTCTCAGTATAAGAAAACATTTTCTTGCTCCGTAATGTGCGTAACTTAAATGAGTATACCAGATTAATTTGTTAACCAGTTCGTCAGGAATGCATAATAACCAATTGTTGTTGTCTGGATGAGAGCGGCGAAACAGAATGTTATTGCGTACAGTGTATTGGTTTCTAATGGTAACATTATTCTTATCTTGCCAAAGCTGCTTAATTTCTTTCCATACGTTGTCTTTACTTTGCTCTTGTGCTATGTCCTGTAATGACGATGAAATAAAATTTTCAAATGCAACTTGTTGAATGTACATAACGCTGAAATTTGCTCTGCAGAAGTTGGTTGCGATGTCTTGCTGATTGTTGCTGAGAGAACGAGATAGTGCGTCTGCTACAACATTTTGTGTGCCGGGAATGTGAACAATTGTAAAATTAAGTTCCTGCAAATAAAGTTTCCATCTACTTAGTCTGTCGTGTGTGAATTTAGCCGAAAGTAAAAATTGTATTGCTCTATGGTCTGTGTAAACGGTGGTATGTCTTCCATAAAGAAAATGCCTAAATCTTGTAAAAGCCCATACAACACATAATGTTTCCAGTTCTGTAACAGAATAATTTCGTTCAGCAGGTGACAAAATGCGACTCGCAAAGGCGATGTTTTTAACTATTGTAGAACCATCTTCTTCAATTTCCTGGAAAAAATATGTACGCCTAAAGCTGTGTTGGAACTGTCGGTGGCAATGGAAAAATTTTTAGTAAGATCTGGGTGCGATAAAAGTGGTGCATTCAACAACGCATGTTTCAAATAACATATTCGTGAACAAGATTCTGCGTGTCAAAAGTATTGCTTGTGTTACTGGAAGATGCAACCTGTACTGTATCTAGTCAAATTTTATCTGACGTGTTATTATTTTCTGGAGGATGTTGTGGCATTTCCACTATCTGAACTGTTCTGTTATTTCTTCTTGACGTATTACGCTCTGGATGATATCTACTGTCTGGTTCATTCGTGATTAGTTGTTGTGGCGGATGTTCTTGCTGCTGATAAGACCGACTGTTATTAAATGTACGCTGAAAATTGTGCTCATTAATTTTACGTCTGTCGTGATAGTTATTTCTATACGGCGCATTGCGATAGGGATTGGAATATTGTGTTTTCTGCACGTAGTTATTACATTGCTGCCGTGCGTCACTATTTGTTGGAGCTGAGACTGTACGTGCACGCGGCGAAACATTAAAGCTTGGTTGGCCTTGTAGACTACATTGTTGGTTAGGTATGCTAACCGGCTGACTTTCATGCTGTTGCGGAGAAAAACCTCGGTTGTTACAAAAAATGCGTTTGCGACAGCTAAAAATTTTGTACATACTGATGGTTAAAATTTTCTCTGATATTAAAGTTCTCGTAGTTGTCATTTCTGGAGCGTCTGGAGAAAAATCGTCACTTTCGGTATATACTTATCTTATCCGGTTTTCTTTAGTCTTTTCTTAATACTAGGTAGAGCAATAGTTAAAGAGCTGTTTTGATAGATATAAAGGATAGTAGAAGAGAAGGCAGCAGTGCAGAAAACTAAAGATGAAACAGCACTACTACAGCTCGGGGCCCTATGCACGCTACGGCACATATTCATTAAAGCGTAATGAATCCCCTGAGGTCTGTTACGCACTACAAATAAATTTTAGCTTTTGCACTGCAGGCAATGGCGGTAAAAATTCGAAAGAAAATTGTAGTATCCAGTCCAATTCCAGTTTCTGCATTACAGGTAACAGCGGTGAAAGTACAAAAATAAATCGACGTATCCAGTTCAAAGCGTGTACCTGTGCTCTGTCATTATTAAATACCTTAGATTTTTTTACGGATAAAGATTGCTCGTAATCGTTATCGTCTCTGAATTTGAGAACACGTTCAGGTTTGTATGAGAATCTATTTGTCTGTGGCTGTTCGGAATCTAAATCGCGCACTCTTTGTAGATTACCTAAATTATACTGGCTGTGTGAGTGTGAGAAATGTTCGGAATTCGCCGTATGCTGTGACGTGTTATTAACTGAAACATTTTTTATCTCTGTTACCTCTTGCTGTAAACTTGACAATTTTTTACGTAATGCATTATTAGACGAATCTATCTCACTGATTGTCTGTTGTAGATTTTGGAATTCAGGTGTTTGGTTAACCGAAAAAGATCCAACGAAGAGCGGTGCGTTTCGTCGCGCGATCGTTTAGCTGGCGGGAGAGCATTACGGAGATGCTAAACAAACGTCACTGGCAGACGTTGCAAGAGAGGCGTTGTGCGTCACGGAGAGATTTACTATTGAAATTTCGAGACAGCGCTTCTCAGGAGGAGTCAGACAACATATTATTCTCTCCCCCCCCCCCCCCTTCCCCCGCCCATACATCTCGCGTATTGACCACGAGGAGAAAAATTAGAGAAATTAGAGCAAATACAGAGGCTAACCGACAATAATTCTTCCAACGCACTATTCGCGAGTGGAAGAGGGTTGGAGGGATCAAATAGTGGTACAGAAAGTACCCTCCACCACACACCATTATGTGGCTTGCGGAGTATGACGTAGATGTAGAAATGATGGCTGTGATCTCACTGTGTTTCTAAACGACAATATTATTTACCCAGCAAAGCAAAAAAAAAAAAAAAAAAAAAAAATGCGAGAAAAGGACATATAAAACGAGAGTGAGTGAGAGGGGAGTAGTTGTGGGAGGGAAGGACAGAAAAACAGACATAGAGATAGCAATTTAATTCCATCGTGATGCTAACAAACTAATTAAAGGAAATATATTCTTGTCACCTATAAAGGACTCCATAGGGCATATCACAAGGCTGAGCGCGTAGCTGCTCCGGACAGAATCCGCAATGCGAAACTCAATTAATTACCTGTAACGGTTTGTTTTATACTACAAAAAAAAAACCTTTCGTGTATTAACTCACCAAATCGAAAGGGTCTAGTTGCAAACATAACCAGTAACGGTGAACTACATGAGATCATATGTTAATATTTGTTAATATGTGCAGAAACCACTGATTACTTTTCAGTGACGTTCATCACACCTGATAATGAGTCAATAATTGGAACCGGTTATCTGTCTATATCATACAATGAAGGCTTTCACGACCAGATGTTCCAGCTGCCGAGAATTCTTCCGAGTTGTATAGCCGTGGTCCATGAAACAATTCTACCCGTGGCGTTTCGTCCAAAGCTACGCTGGACGTCTTCGGAGGTGCTCCTGGTTGTGCTGAGTCTTGCCGACTGACGAGTCGGACGTCGAGGAACGGCCTAAATACCGTGGAAAGTGGGCGGAGCGAAGTGCTTGGCCTATTTTCTTAGATTGTCTGAAAAGCGGTCGAACATCATGTTTCCTTAAAATCTTGCCGATTTGATCCGTTGCTTTTTTGATTAAGTGTAGAGAAACCGTGTTTTTCCATCGCTGTGTCCGCTCGACCGATTTTCAGACCATCTAAGAAAATAGGCCAAGCACTTCGTTCCGTTAAGGATAAACGTCCCCCTCCGTCTGCAAGTGGTATATACAAGATTCCGTGTACATGTGGTAGGGTCCACATTGAAACTACAAAGAGAAGTGTGAATACACGGTTGAAGGAACATAAAAGTCTTTGCCGACTAGGGAAAAGAGGCAAGTCAGCGGTGGCGGGACATGCTCTTCAGTCGGGTGATCACGCAGTGAAATTTTCGAAAACTGAAATTTTATGTACTATGATGAACTATTACCCACGGCTATATAGAGAAGCCCTCCAAATATATAAACATGGGGATAATTTTAACAGAAAAGAAGAAGCTGTGAAACTCAGCGATATATGGACAGTGGCGCTACAGAATCGATGAGAAGTTTTTATCTTTGACGTACTATGATCGATAGTTATATTTTATCCTTGACAAGATCTATCTCTGCTATCACGTGAAATCCAGACCACGCCCACTCTCCACGGTATTTAGGCCGTTTCTCGACATCCGATCCGTCAGTCGGCAAGACTTAGCACAACCAGGAGCACCTCCGAAGATGTCCAACGTAGCTTTGGACGAAACTTCAGGGGTAGAAGAGTTCCCTGGACCACAGCTATACAACCCGGAGGAATTCTCGGTATCTGTCTATAACCTTACAGTGTTTGAGATAGGAAAGAAAATTTGGAGATACAAACAGTTAGTGCATTTGATATATTAAACATATCAAGATATTTGCAGAAGTGTCTCTGCAACAGCTAGTTAAACTCTCTATTTAGCAAGAAGACTCTAAAATGCAGATAAACTCCAGGAGCAAGTTTCTAGATTACAAGCAACTGAAACGGAGGTTAGCACCATTTGGAAATCTTCCATCGTCTGTGCACTTACATTCGAAGGGAGCGACGCTGAATGATTGTGACTTATGGCATTAAAGAAATGAAGATGTTGTGAAATGGAAACAAAAATAATCGAAATGGAGGCAATCCATTAGAAAGCACACATCTTTGTCATCTGAGAAACCAAAATCTGTTCCTAGACGACATTCAATACAATGTTCCATAGTCTCGTGTAGTTTAAAGTGTTTGGACCGTGCCTGGCACGCAGTCCACATGGTGACTGAGACGTGCTGCCTCAGTCTTCAGTAGCAGCCTGCCTGAGGTCATCCACTGTGTGAGAAGGATTTCTGCAATGACAGAATTTTCAGCTGCTTGCAAGTGCTCTCTGTCGGTTTCATGGCAGAAGATACAGCAAGCCATTCCATCTGGTTGACTCCTGTCTCCTGGTGGTTGGCTCGCTGTGCTTGCACATTATCGTCTTGAAATATGATCAGATTACAGAAATGCTGACCCTATGACTGGACTGTAAGTATGAGGAACCAGATATTGTACAGTCCTTCAGTTACCCGCAATAGCTATGTGGCGCGATCAGCATTCGTACTTGATATTCACCTGTTTCCCTTCTAATGCGTGGGATTAATTCAGTGAGATGTACATTGGTATTGTGCCGCCTCACACCATCCTGCGCGGATTATTAGGCACAAATCCTGCATTCATAGTGAAAAGAATCCGACGCCACAGATCCTAGTTCAGTTCCAGGTCCTTAGCCACCTTCTTTGTGCACCATGTTGTAACGTTGTTCGTAAGGGCCAGTGTAACAATTCTCGTTCTTGCAGCCATGCATACCAGTGGTTGCGACCAAGGAAAGCCACCACCTCTCCGTCTGCGCACTGCACTACAGTTCGGTGAGCTCCAGCTTTTAGCTGATGCACAACAAGCGAAGCATGGCGCGCTCTAATTGCCGACGGGGTTAAGGCTTGCACGTCAAGACTTACAATTTCAATACTATTTATTGGTTAAACAAGACATGGACAAGTTTCTCTTCAGTGAGGATGTAGTTGTTAAAATAGTTCGTACTATAACATTTGTAAAGTAAGAAATGATATAAACAGCCCGCATCACTTTAGCATTGTGTGGTGGTCACGAATAACGTCCCGTGAAGTGATCTGTGCTGGAAGACATTCGTGGCGTGCAAGCTGTAACACATCGTGTTACGAACCCTTTCAAGAAGTCCACGTACAGTGACGAGGGCGTGGGCGGCTGTACAAGGACAGAAACAAAGGATGAGGCGAGAGGCAATTAATGAATATGAAATCAAATGACAGATTCGATGTCTTTTGACGAGGAACATGCTGCTGCTCTATCCATAATTTGGATATCAATTTTATTTCGAAATATCTAAAGATTCAACCGCGAATTCAAGCCGCTCAATAACTACATAAAAGGAAAATAGCTTTGTAATAACAGTTACTTACATACTGTGGAATCTAAATCTGTAAACAGATCTCGGCTGCCGTCATTTTGTGAGGAAACAATAAAGTGTTCAAAATGGCGGCAGCAGATAAAAGGATTCAAGCTTAAACGGAGCGTCTTCTGCGTCTTGAGGCGCACGCGAACACATGACATTCAGCCATTCCAACGGCCGACTGCATCAGCTTAGAAGACTTCTGAGGCAAAAAGGGAGCGGCCAAGTCTATCGCCTCGCAGGCCACAGCTAGCCGCTTGACCACACAGCAAGTTGGCACCGAACCGGAACCACATCTTTCAGCCGTAGACACACTAGTGTAAGGTACTGACCAGCTAACAAAATCCCTGAGCATCCCCGCTCCAGACCATTTTGGAAAGCCCACTGTCTGCCGTCTCTTACGCGAACGCCTCTTGTCCATACGTATGCTCCTCCATGCGACGGAAAGGCTTAATGGTTCGTGACTTCAGCCACAGTGTAATGATACTCAGATTTGATCGCCGTTTCGGTCCTTTAGTGATTGCGAATATTTAGCGATACTACGGGGGAGCAGCAGCGTCAGCCATGCGCTAAAGTTCACCGATTCTGCCACCTGCCCACATCGTTTTGTTGCCGAAACCTAATTCTCATGGTTCAGTATTCTCTCTCTGAAGTGTTCTCAGGGTGAATGCCTTTCCTATGTTTCATTCTGTAAATGTGTCTCCGCTAGTGGAGGCTGCCCTCGGTTACGTTGTTCAGTGATAACTTTAGAATATGTCTCTTTGTACTAGTTCCTAAATCTTTTATTTGTGTTTTAATGTACACCACTTTACCTCAGAGTCCATTCAAATCAGTGGCTCCCTACAAATAGGCTCATAGTCCATTCTTTCCCAAGGCTTGATACTGGGTAGAATAATAACATGAGATCCCGATGGCCTATCAACATTTATATCGGCCGGTAACTGGGACAAGCTCTTTTCATTCAGGCCGCCTGGGATAGAAGAAGTGTGGCAGTCAGTTCAGATGTGGCAGCCCAGAAATTGTCGGCTGCGGAATGGTTGCGTGTTGGCACGAATGTGTGAGCAATGTAGGCTAATTACTTATTAGGAACTCTATTTGTTGCTCATTTTGCATGAAAAGTAGTCTTGGAACAATGAGGAGTTTGTAGCGTGTGGATTGTAGATCGTTAACCACTATGTACACGCAACTTTATTTTATTACTGTTTCGTTATTTTAGCTAACGCAACGTTGTGAGAAAACAACTAGAATCTCTTGTGGAACTTCGAATATGTCACCTAATAGTCTACGTATGCCTAAATGTCCGAACTAAGTACACTAGCAATCCATTTCAGACAACAGTGCCTGATCAAGAGCTGACACTTCACCGATCACTACGCTAGAACAAACTACATGGAATGAAGACGCCAGGTTAGTACAACTTATAGAACTGTGCTCTCTTTTTCGATTCACTAAGATCCCACTGCGACCCCAAGTAGATTGCAGTCTCAGAACAAATGAGGTCAGTACCGTGAAAACAATGGTAACTTGTAGGAGGAAGGTTTTGTGTATAAAAATTGTACCGTCATACCGTCCACAGGCCAGACAGATGCTGTACAGACGTTCACGTGCAGTCTGGGTCAATGCTGCTCTCCCACTTTGCCTCCAAAACCGCGGTGTCTAGTTTCTTAGTATCTCCTGGGAGTGTCTATGAGGAATAATCAGCATATTTTCGTCATTAGCTATCGTTGTTAAGTATGGCGACTACTCCGAGGCAGATATTCCACAATTTGTCTCTTACGATAGCGGTTGAACGAATAATGTCGCTGTGGTGTACAGTTCGAAATTTCCTATGCTGACACCCTTACTTGCCGCAAAGAGAGAGTGCGCGCACAGTCTAAGCTAGAAATGACCTTTCGAGGCACGCTGGCAGACTGGATAGTACATAAAAGTCGCATTGTCCCGTTCACCAGTCGAGGCAATGTGATGAGAATGGAGATGTCTTTTTACCTCATTTACTCGGTGGCTATAAATAGTGATACCCCATGATCAGAAGAACAATGACATCGATATTTGTTTTTAAAAAACGTACGAACTGTGCAAGTTTTGATGGTCATGAAAACTTTCTTTCAACAGTTTATATTGATTGTGGCAATCTTCCATCAGTAGAAGAGGAAAGCCAATTCCAGATAGAGAAATGACACCCAGATCTTGCCTCTCACACATACTCAAAATTATCTTTAATATTAGATGTTTTTGATAACTGTGATGGGATCTCTTGCTCTCCCAGCGTTCCTCAAGAATATTTGCTATATCGCTCTGTGGCATAGCTATAAACCTCTTCATCACTGTTGTCAGTTTCTTCACAACCATCTCCAGATTGGTTCGCACCAAGATAGGTTCACGTGTTGATAGAAAGCGCTGGAACTTACTGTAGTATATACCATCTGCTCCTCAATGTATTTTGTCCCTTCCCAGTGATCTTACAGTACTGATCTAGGCTCCTTTTCTTATAAGTGTATTTGTCGCTGTGGAAAAGCACCATGTTTCCGGGACCTAGTCCATCTTCAGGACGCTCGTTGATTGTTTTAAGATATTGGGAGCAGAAATGTGCCCATTCAGACTGATCACCATCCCACTGGTATTGTATGATGTGCAACGGAATAGCTAAACGTAATGTTTGGCTACAGTATGTGTAAAATACTGATCGAGAAGCATTCGATATCGGGGCAAGAAAATAGAACAAAAGCTTTGAGCAGAAAATTGGCTTACGACTTGTTCGTAGCCTTAGGATAAAGAAAGAAATTATTGTTGTTGCGCACATTCCAGTTTGACGTTCAGCAAGCACAACTTACGACACCCGGCAAGTATGGAAGAGACGACGTGTTCTGTGGTTGATATCAGAGAAATTGAGTACTAGCGGGAACTGCCTTAACTCCATCGTCCAAGATGATAGGGGCAAGCACAAAATCTGTACATAACGTGTTCTGTATAGAGTCGCTAGTTTTGGTACACTACATAAATGACATAGTAAATGCTAGGATTTCGGTAGTTCTCATAGCATTGGTAGGGAAAGAAATATACATGAACGTGTCGTACAGAAACTGGGAGCCGAAGATTTCCTTTTGTAATTTTTTGTTTACTTGGTTGATTGTTTTGCACATAATTAAAACTGCATATCTTTCAGTGTTAGTCTACTATGTATTTTATATATTTAAAGAGCAATAATTGCATTTTATAAGGAATAAGTATAAGCTGGCCGCGTACCTTCTGCGCTTTTATGCAACCAAAGGAATTCATTTAGATCCAAGTGCAATTTACATCCACAAAATATAACAAGTATGTAAAACTATTGTCATTATTTTATACTCAGCAGAACCTTCTTCATTCTTATCAAAGGCAAGAGCTTCCTCTCACAATTGATAAATGCAAATTAGGTTTATGAATAACAGAAACATATTTTACATAAGTTAGACGAAATATTGAAGCTATGTTTGATATATTTTCGTTTTGCAGTGTTTTTCATTTTAGCTTTTTGTTGAGGAAATTGCGTTTTCTAGCACTCTGTGAGAAATCTATTGTTTTATTTATTTTTACTACAACATGCCTCCGTTTCACGTTACGAATCAACAGTTTTCGAATAAAACCTGAATTAAATATTTACCATTTCAGTGTTGCCTTAAATACTGATTATTTTAAAGTAAGAGACAGAAGATTAACTTAGAACGCAGCCCTTCATAAATCTCAGTCGGTTTCTAGACGATTTACCGCTTCCAGGTTTTAGGGAAATCTGGTAAGACACTGATCGCATATGTAGAGAAAGCGATCGTTATCAGGCAACGCCTGATAGATATGCAACACAGCAAACATGCATATATCCATGTAACCTGGAAACCGGCATCACAGGAGATGAGACATGGCGCTACATGTTCCACGGTAAGTTGAGCAACCATTAGCATGCCTGTGTGTTGTGTCTACCTCACATTTCTTTTTCTGTGCGCCATAAACGAGTAAAGTGATCGCTTCAATCGATTCCAAAACAAGCCAGCGCTGACAGTCTTCAGCTCATTTCCATAAACATTGTCAAAGTGTATTGTGGGCAGGGGAAATTACTCTGAATGGACTTGAAGATACTGTTTGTACCTTCTCTTTTGTTCGGTTCACAGTATGATCCACCAAACAGTTTAGCTTCTATAAATATATAAATAAGAGAATAACTGATTTAATAATTGTGACGAATACAGTGAAATCTATTACAGCCTTTTAAAACGGGCTCTGCTGTTCCATGCACAATTTCCATATTTATGTGTTCTGTTATTGAGTTAATTTAGCAGTAAATTCAATAACTGTGTATAAAAGTTTGATGTAGCTCCCGCGGCTTTCCCATCCTCTCTCAATTTTAATAGACTCGGGTAATAAAATTACTCGAAAATTTCTGCATCTCCAACCACCATTTACAATAACTCGAACATATCGTTCCGTCGATTTCGTGTTCATTAGCTACATAACTAGGCATAACTAGCTGTGCCAAACAATGTTATGTTCTTTTATCGTAGAAACACACAAATATGTTTCCGACAGGTGTAAAATGATGTAAATACTAAGATCCTCGAAGTTTAGTCGCCCTTAAAGTAATATTCAGTAAGAGCTGTAGAAAAGCTCTAATTCTTCCCGCTTGGCGACAAAAAGATGATTTAAACGTAATAAGTCTCGAGTCGAAGCAGACGTGTGAAACTACTGAATTGTTTTCTTTATGGCCCCCTACAGTGTATAGAATTCTGAACAGATTCATCTTCACGTTACTCTGGAGACGACAGTTGACAACCTCTGAAACACTATATTTGTATGACTCATCATTAATTTATCGGGAACTGCTTTACGTTCTGAGATGTCAGGAATCAAATGTCTTCTTCCTGATGGTAATGTATGAGGATGAAAATTCGCCTATAAACGATTTAGCTCCTAGCCTACGACTGTGTTTCCATATGTCGCAACTCATAAATTTTCTTCGGAAGCTTCCCCTCTTCGCTTGTGAAGAGATGCAGGACCAACGACGACTGAAGAGAGTCGTTGAAGGTGGCAGAAATGCAACCCTTCCGCAAATTACTGCAGATTTTAATGCTGGGCCATAAACAAGTTTCAAGGTGCGAAACATTCAACGAAACATCAGCGATATGGGCTTTTGGTGCTGAAGGCCTACTTGTGTACTCTTGATGATGGCGCGACACAAAGTCTTACGCGTGCTCGCGGGGGCCCTACACGATATTAGGTAGGTGTACCAGTTTCTTTGGCTCCTCAGTTTATGTATTGAGAAATCAAAGAGGTATGAAATATAAAATGAAGATTAATATGGTTGAATAAATATATCTTGGTACGTTCTGAGAAAAGTGTATTGAATACATTACCCTAAAACGAATTACCTTATGATTGAGACACTTCATCTAGAATTGTTACTGTTACATCTCGCAATAGTGAACTGAGTGCGGCTACAGTGTTTACTCTGATAGAAGTAAAGACGGATTTTATTAACTACATCCTTTCCTGATTTGTGAGGAATGACATACCAATTGAAGGACAGGAGCTGACTATGTACTTTCTATTGAACATCAGGCAAGTGAAGACTCTCACTATGTACTTCAACAACTGCGGACTTGGTTCCAAACAATGAAAGCGATTCGCATAATCCGGGACATGTTTGCATTGGAGCCGACAGAGACGACCGGTACAGACGACAATACGCAATTCAAATGACGTGAGCGTCGCACACCACAACAGAACACGCAATATTAACCCAAATTATCTGTAAGCGTCTTCGCATGTGTTTCTTAATACACCCACACAGACACGTTGTGTGTTATTAAAGTCAAATCACCATAGTGCCAGAAGACATTCACTGGAGAAGCATTGTGAACCGTGGAATATCGACTGGAATGTTTATTACCATTCTCTAATGATTCGATCTTTAGTACTGGCCTCTTTTACCCAGGCTTTGATAAGTGTGGTAATCGTAAATTCCACAGTCCCATTGGAAGTCCATCTGGCACACCAATGATGTGGAATGGAATCAGCGTTGGTACATACGGATCACTATGTCTTCTGAAACAATTCCTTGAGAGCTGGAAAGTAAGTGAAAGAGATCATCCGAACTTCTGCTTACTTGTTTACTGATTGAATTGGCGATTCATCGGTATTTATGAGCAACCTAACTCGTCTCGATGCAGCTCACTCCACTGTCGATACGTTTTGAGATCATTGTACTTCTGTTGCCGTGTCCTCGATGCGCAGTGGACTCAGATCTTGTCGGAAACATCTAAGGATCTCTTCGAAAACTTTGTGACTTATTTTAGTTACAGTTTAGAGCCCATTGGTCGTCAAGTAAGTAATGACGGAAATTGCTCACGTAGGATAAGAGAGAAGGTTAAGTTTACTAATTATCATGTGTTTGCAGATGAGTGCGGAACTTGTAAATAAATAATAAATAAAGGGATTAGGTGCACCAGCTGTGGAAATGTAAATATATTATGTTACAATTGTTTATTGTGACGAATTGTATTTGAACCACTGCTATTCACTATAACTTCCACTTATGGAACAGTTAACATACGTCCAACCCTGCCCTTAAAATGGTGAAATAGTAACATGTCAAAAATATTGACAAAATTCTCTCAGGATGGTTACTAAGATTCCAAATTATTGTTATTGCTCAGAAACAAACAGAACATTGGCAGCCGGACTGCGACTGCAGTGCATTAGAGTGTGTCATTACAAGGCAACGCAAACGTTGTAACTGGCGATTAAGATCCATAAAGCTTTGGGCTCTGGACGAGACCCACCGCTCTGTAGATACAGCAGGTTGCGATCGGGTGGAAATGCCCAACTGGCTGCTGTCTTTGCGCCGGGGCGGGGGCGAACCTTGACGGTAGCGACGGAGACACCAAGCGCCTGTCATTACGCTTCGCTTAGATGCAGAGTATTTGGAGACATTCCAGCTGTAGCGAAGTGTGTCTGTTCAAGGCATGCTCCCAATTCTCACTTATTATGGGCCACTTTTAAATTAGCACTGTATTTAATAGCACTTGCAATCAACATTTAAAAAAAAGTTAGATAAAGTTACCCGGAAAATAGTGTAAATCTTCCATTGAATAAAACACAAGTACGACAAAATATGAGATATTGTTGCTGTGTCCATTTGCTGTGTAAATGGGGAGAATACGACGTTCTGACAAACAATTACGTAATAAAAAGATAGGATAGACGTAAATCGATAAATAAAATGGATTCAGAGATGTAGCTTTCAGGGATCGTAGCTACAGTACAATGCTATCATCTGAGATATCGTTTGCTGAAATCACACGAAGTGATTAAAAATTTTAATTTAGAGATTCATTGTGAAAATATTAATGCGCTGTGAGCATTTCTTGGAGCATCTCACGCACAAAGGCGAGTAACAGCCATACAAATTCCCAACGCTGGAATATTTCATATTATCTACTGGAGGTTTTACTCGTTTCAAAGTAATTCTCGAACAAAAAGACACACAGCCTAATCGCCGGTTCCAGTGTACTTTAGATGTAGGTTTACATATAGGTTTACATAGAAATTTAAGACGTATGCGTAAATATTCAATGAAGTATTTGGGTTGTTTTCATTACACATATATTCAGTAGTGTCGTGTTTACTCGGTGAATTAAAGGCCTTGAATTCTATCTTTTATTTCCTTCCAAGTCGCGTAAAGACCATATCGCGCATACGCGATCTTAGGATAAATATTTCGGGTATACAGGTTTTGAATTTTAACGTTAGTTTAAATGCATTACATTACTATATAAATAGTATACAGGTATATTAGTGTTCCATATAACTTTAGTTACTCTTGTGATCTGTAATTAATAGAATATTACTGTTATTGTTTAGATAAATTTTGTAAAAAATATTGTAAACAACAATGAGTGGGAAGTGTTTGAGCTGCTGTGGGAAAGTTAGTTCTGGGGTTCTATGCAGCTCTTGTGGCAGATGATTACATTAGGGGGAATGTAGTGGCATGGGACTTAGGAAAGTGAATAGGTCTCTTCCATGGTAATGCAGAGTATGTTCAAGGGATAGGAAAATAGTTGAACAGTAAGGGCCTTAAGGCTGGACTGGATAGTGCTGGAGAGGAACTGATGAGGTTAAGGGGGAGAAGGGTGAAGACAGATGGGAAGTCATACCAAGAAACAGCAGCCACAGAAAGAGAACAGTATCTGACAGTTTCATCATTGGCACAAACAAGAGGTATGCTTTGCTTCTTCAGTTAACTAAGGAAGAGGCTCAGGTAGATGTACGTGTAGTCAGCACTCAACAGTCTTTCACCAGGAAGCCGAATGATCTAAAAAACGTAGAAAGTAGGAGGGAAGTTCTGTTGTTAGGTAGTAGCTGTGGAAGAGGTGTGGGCCAGATATTGCAGGAAAAATTAGGTGACAGGTACCAGGTCACATTTTTAAACCCAGTACTTGTCATAGCCACATGATAGAGGATGTAGGATAATTATGAAAATGTATTACAAAGTAGGACCATCTTGTGGTAGAGAGTGGAGCGGGAAACAGCATTTGTGGGGATCAGGGCTACAATACTGAGTGTGATCTGGTAAAAATAGCATCTGCAACGAACCATATAAATGCTGGCTCGATACCTGCTTTCATGCAGTATGATCGGTCCCAATTGAGCAGCTCTGTCAGGAGGGTCAATATGGAGCTCGATTAGCTGCTTCAAGTGGCTACTTTGTCAGGCATAGGTTTGGTTCCTGTTGATGGTATTGGTAAGTGGGACTTCACAAGACAAGGCCTGCATCTCAGTAGGAAAGGGAAGGGTAAATTGGCTGGGATGATAGCAAAGTCATTGATGGGGTTTGGGGGGGGGGGGAAGGGGCGCTGAAACTCGTGGGAGTACTGCTTTTTAAGGCTAAGATCAGTGTCCAATGATTCAACACTGAATAAAATGAAGCTGAATGAGAAGCTGAGACAGGCAGGTACTAGATATGTTAAAATACCAGAAGATTCTCATAAAAGTACAGTGAAACATAATGTTAATATGCCACAAGATCTTCATAAAAGCTCAGTGAAAAACTATATAAGTGTATTTCATTAGAATATCAGTGGACTAAAAAGCAGAATAGACGAGTTTTTTGTTTGTTTGGAAGATTTAGAAACTGAAAGTGGAGTAGATGCACCATGCCTGTCTGATCATGATATAGACACAAATGTGGAAAAAGTAAAGGTAGGTGGATATAAGCTTTTAGCACATGTAAGCAGAGACACTACGGAGAGAGGAGGAGTTGCCAAATATGTTAAAATCTGTCATAGCGTGAAAAATTTAGAAATAGAAATTTTTTTTGTAGAGCAATATATAGAAGCAAGTGTATATGAGCTTCAACTAAATAATAGTACTTTTATAATTGGAGCTGTGTATAGGTTCCGCTGGGAAATTTTCAGCTATTTTTGAGAAACTTGGATTCATTGTTGTGCTATCTGTCAGATGGAGGGAAGAAAATTATTATTTGTGGTGATTTAAATATAGATTTTCGAAAGTACGATAGAAAGCTTGATGTTGAAGTATTATTTGGTTTTTTCAATTTGAAATCAGTTATTGACTTTCCTACTTGGGTGGTACAGGAAAGCAGCACACTGATAGATAATGCTTTTATAAACCAAGATAAATTTAATCAAATAAAAACTTTTCCTGTTGAGAATGGTGTGTCGGATCATGAAGCACTGGGTGTTGTGTGATGTCCTTAGGTTAGTTAGGTTTAAGTAGTACTAAGTTCTAGGGGACTGATGACCATGATGTTAAGTCCCATAGTGCTCAGAGACATCTGAACCATTTTAATCATGGTGCACAGCTAGTTACAGTATATGACATAGCTCCATACAGTAACGCAAAACAGTGTCGAAAATAGTGGATTCAATTAACAATTTAACAAGTGAAAATTTTAGGGAAAGCTTACAGCAGTTACACTGGGATGAGGTATACAGGGAACCTGACATTAATTTAAAATTTAACTTAGTTCACCATACCTTTGTGAGTATATTTGAAAACGGTTTCCCTGAGAAAAAGATGAAATATAATTGTAAGATACCATGTAAAAAAGTCATGGCATACTAAAGGGATAAAAACAGAAAAGGGAAATGTATCTTATAGTTAGAAGGACTAATGATCCACAAAAAGGTGAAACATTATAAAAACTACCACACTGTATTAAGAAAAGTTATTAAAAAGTCTAGATATATGGGCATTATGTCTGAGATAAGCATAACTTATAATAAAATTAAAACAATTTGAAAACAGGGAAACTGAGGACTCATGAAGGCTGTATTTCCGTCAGACTCAGTGGGACGTTTGTTAACAAAATGTCAGAAGTAGAAAACATTTTTAATGATTATTTTTTAAGTGTTGTAGATAAAACAGGATTCAGCTATTCATTAGAAAATGCAAGGCAGTGTTTGGAAGAAGCAATACCTATACAAATTGATAAAATTAAAATTAAACCCATCTGCCCTACTAAAATTAGGAAAATAATAGATTCACTCAAAAATAGAACTTCATATGGAATTGATGGCATTTCCAAAAGAGTACTAAAAGCTTGTTCCCAACAGATAAGTAGGACTCTCAGCCACATATGTAGCAGCTCACTGAAAAGGGTATTTCCGAATATGCTGAAACACACTATTGTTAACAACTACTGTCAAATCTCACTTCTCACAGCTTTATCCTGAATTTTTGAAAAAAGTAATATATTCAACAGTAGCATCACATATTTGTAAAAATGAAGTACAAATATAATGACAGTTTGGTTTGAGAAAGGATTTTTAACAGAAAATGCTATATATGGTTTCACTGGTCAAATATTTAATACTTTGTATAACCAAACATGACCATTTGCAATCTGTTTTGACTTCTCAAATGCTTTTGACTTGGTGAATTATGAAATTCTTCTAGATAAGCGTAAGTATTGTGGTATGAATGGGTCAGTGCACAAATGGTTTAGTTCATATTTAACTGGAAGAATGCAGAAGGTTGAAATTAACAGTACAGATAGTCTGCAAAAATCAGCAGTGTTCTCATACAGGAGAAGTATCAAGGATGGTGTCCCACAGGGTTCAGTCTTGGGTCCCATATTGTTCGTAATATGTATTAATGATTTGCCACTATACATTCATCAAGATGCAAAGCTAGTTCTTTTTTGTGGTGATACAAGTATATTAGTGACAACCAACAAACAAGAATCATATGAGGAAATTGTAAATAATGTCTTTCAGAAAATTATTAAGTTAGTCTCTGCGAAGGTCCCTCAGTAAATTTTGAGAAGACACAGTATACACAGTTTGGTACTGTAATTGGCGTAACACTGTAGATAAATATAGACTTTGAACAGAAGTCTGTTGCTAATGCAGAATACTCAAAATTTCTGGGTGTGTGCATTGATGGGAAATTGAACTGGAAGGAGCACACTGATGATCGGCAGAAATGGTTAGGTTCAGCTATTTATGCTATTAGCGTTACTGCAAATTTTGGTGATAAACATATCAATAAATTAGCCTACTATGCCTGTTTTTATTCACTGCTTTCATATGGCATCTTCTTTTGGGTAATTCAAATTAAGAGGAAAAGTGTTCATTGAACTAAAGCATATAGTCAGAATAATAGTTGGAGCCGACCCAAGATCATCTTGCAGAAATTTATTTGAGGAACTCAAAATATGCACAGTACCTTCACAAAACATATATTCATTTATGAAATTTGTTATTACTAACTCATACATATTAAAATAATAGCGAATTGCATAGCTACAACACTAGAAAAAAGGATGATCTTCACTATTCTGGGTTAAATCTGACTTTGCAACAGAGAGGGGTGAATTATGCTGCCACAAAAATCGTTAGTCATTTTCCAAATAGCATTAAATGTCTGACAGATTGCAAAATAAAATTTAAAAACAAATTAAAATAATATCTGAATGACAATTCTTTCTACTCAACAGATGACGTTTTTGATGTGAAGTAGTAACTGTAAAAAAATGGTGTATAAAGAACACTTACGTTAAACTTACACGCTCCACATAATTACGAAATGTCGTATTCATGATCTATGGAACAAGTATTAACGTAATGTAATGTAGCACTATGGGAGTCAAGTGGAGACTGGGACTTCTGGAGTGGAGGGCTCAAGGGAGTGTTCCTGGACTCTTTTACGCGAGATCTGGAAGGAGGCAGACCTGCTTGTGGTAACGATTGATATTCGACTGTAAAGTTGACTGATTCTGGGCAGTGAACGGCCGCTAACCATACTTCAGTCTGTGTAGGTATTATATTTCGGAAGGTTTGAATGTGCTACAGAGTAGGGCTCTAACTTTTGGCACTTGCTTTGCGGAACTGAGAATAGACATAGTGTGAGTTACACTTCTTTGTATCTTGTGTATTAAATGTTTTGAGCTGGTGAATATTTCATGTATTGTGATTACGAAATGGACTTAGTTTTCGCGTATCTTCGATGTCTGTTACTTTGGGGTTATTGCTGCCATGCTCATAACGTTCTCAATGTAGCTGTATTGCATTTGATAAGGGTAATTGCTGTCCGTATTTTAAATGAATGTTGTAGGACCACTTCCCGTTTATCTGAGATGTCCTTTCTAGAATAAACATTTTTCAGCATAATGCTCTGACGTTCACATCAATTACAGGCGTTAGAATAGAACCCATGTCATGAAATTATTCCTTTAACTTTTACTTAGTATTTCTGTGTATTTTATTATTCGCAGTTCTATCCAATGCATAGACTTTTTGACTGCGGGACCTCAGCTAAATGCTATCATTATCTGCAGCGAATTAGTTGCGGGGCATGAAAGCAGACGAGCGCGGCTCGACCCTATGACTACAACGAGCAATTCGTTTTAAACAGAGCCGCGAGTAGCCTCAGTACCTAAACTACGGGTAGTCACAGATTGAGGCGCAACTGGTTTGCTCGTTTGGAATGCTGTTACGAAGAGCATCTCAGCAGCAGTAATTGTTAGGCACCGTCGCTTGATACAGAAGAACGTTGAAAATTAGATGGACAGATAAGGTAAGGAATGAGGAGGTTCTCCGCAGCATCGGAGTGGAAAAGAAGATACGGAAAACACTGCTAAGAAGGGACAGGATGATTGGGCGTCTGTGAAAAGATCAAGGAATAACATCGAGGCTTCTTGAAAGAGCTGTAGAGGGTAAAAGCTGTAGAGGAAGGCAGAGATTGGGATACATCGAGCAGATAATTGAGGACGCAGGGGAGCAAGTGATACTCTGAGATGGAAAGGCTGGAACAGGAGAGGAATTCGTGGCAGCAGCATCAGACCAGTCAGAAGATATTTAGATAACATTACTGGGAAACAGCGATCTTTCAGTTAAGTAAAATTATGTTTCCAGGACAACATCTTACTAATAGCAAACATTCAGAAGATGATATTAAGAACAATCTTGAGATTATGCACACTATCTCTCAAGGTTTACTTCTGAATACTTTATGAGCTGAACATTTCTGTGCACTGCCAGAATAATTCGTCAGCTCTTTTGAATGATCTGTTGGGTTTCCGCGAAAAAGCCTTTTTTGACTTATTCGAAGATGTTATCAAATGGTTCAAATGGCTCTGAGCACTATGGGACTTAACTTCTGAGGTCATCAGTCTCCTAGAACTTAGCACTACTTAAACCTAACTAACCTAAGGACATCACACACATCAATGCCCGAGGCAGGATTTGAACCTGCGACCGCAGTGGTCGCGCGGTTCCAGACTGTAGCGCCTAGAACCGCTCGGCCACCCCGGCCGGCCGAAGATTTTATCAAAACAAGAGAATAGTTGCTTTTCTAGTTGTACCTCATATTGTCTTTTCGTTTTGTCTTTAATGGAATTTTGCGTGTCATATGCAGTGGTAAAATATGGTAAAATGACAATGAATCTTACAAAAGTACCTGGTTATTTTAGAGGTAATTACCTCTTCCACGTAAAAGACGCAGATTTGGTAAACATCACATCCGTATCAATGAGTTTACCTTTTTATTCCATCTTTGTGATTGATATTTAAACGTCTTTTAACGCAATATTATACGTCGACTTTACCTCTTGAGAAAAAATTTTCTAACTTCCACTTTTTGTTTCAGCTTACTTGATTCAGTTAGTCTTTTTGTTGTAAATATCACCAACTTCTTGCTGTTGACAAGAACTTTCAACACACTGGAGCCACTTCTGTTAGCGACACCATTCTCTTTCATCTTAGACGACTGGTATTCAGCACTGTAATCAAGGCATCAAATGGGGTCCATCGAATATGTCTTTGACAAACGACATTCATATCAACGACGATGTCTCCATGGAAACGGAGATCTTAGACATTTTAACCGATGCCATGAGATGGCGCTCATATGCCACGTAGCCTCTAATTTTCCGCATTACTGTACAGTATTTTTAACAAACGAGTTAAGCTAATGCGAATACTGGTGTATTTAATCGTAATATAGGTATTTTTTTATCTCTTATTCTATTACGAATATATGACGTAGTAGGAGTTATTATGTAAACAGCGTCTTCGTAATGATACCTATTGCCTCCAGATGGCGTGCTGAGCTGCATTTTAACGTATCACATTGGCATAAATTATTTAATGTTTATAAAACTGGTTTTAACGTATACGATGTACATAGGACATTGGAATACCTGTTCTTCAGCCGTTTACGTTCAAATTAATTCCTACCCCCATGAACCATGGACCTTACCGTTGGTGGGGAGGCTTGCGTGCCTCAGCGATACAGATGGCCGTACCGTAGGTGCAACCACAACGGAGGGGTATCTGTTAAGAGGCCAGACAAGCGTGTGGTTCCTGAAGAGGGGCAGCAACCTTTTCAGTAGTTGCAGGGGCAACAGTCTGGATGATTGACTGATCTGGCCTTGTAACACTAACCAAAACGGCCTTTCTGTGCTGGTACTGCGAACGGCTGAAAGCAAGGGGAAACTACAGCCGTAATATTTCCCGAAGGCATTCAGCTATACTGTATGGTTAAATGATGGCATCCTCTTGGGTAAAATATTCCGGAGGTAAAATAGTCCCCCATTCGGATCTCCGGGCGGGGACTACTCAAGAGGACGTCGTTATCACAACAAAGAATACTGGCGTTCTACAGATCGGCACGTGGAATGTCAGATCCCTTAATCGAGCAGGTGGGTTAGAAAATTTGAAAAGGAAAATTGATATGTCAAAGTTAGATATAGTGGGAGTTAGTGAAGTACGGTGGCAGGAGGAACAAGACTTTTGGTCAGGTGAATACAGGGTTATAAATACAAAATCAAATAGGGGTAATGAAGGAGTAGGTTTAATAATGAATAAAAAAATAGGAGTGCGGGTAAGCTACTACAAACGGCATAGTGACCGCATTACTGTGGCCAAGAGAGACACAAAGCCCACGCCTACTACAGTAGTACAAGTTTATATGCCAACTAGCTCTGCAGATGATCTAGAAATTGATGAAATATATGATGAGATAAAAGAAATTATTCAGGTAGTTCAGGGAGACGAAAATTTAATAGTCATGGGTGACTGGAATTCGAGTGTAGGAAAAGGGAGAGAAGGAAACGTAGTAGGTGAATATGGATTGAGGCTAAGAAATGAAAGAGGAAGCCGACTGGTGGAATTTTGCACAGAGCACAACTTAATCATAGCTAACACTTGGTTTAAGAATCATAAAAGAAGGTTGTATATATGGAAGAATCCTGGAGATACTAGAAGGTATCAGATAGATTATATAACCGTAAGACAGAGATTTAGGAACCAGGTTTTAAATTGTAGGACATTTCCTGGGGCAGATGTGGACTCTGACCACAATCTACTGGTTATGAACTGCAGATTAAAACTGAAGAAATTGCAAAAAGGTGGGAATTTAAGGAGATGGGACCTGGATAAACTGAAAGAACCAGAGGTTGTACAGAGTTTCAGGGAGAGCATAACGGAACAATTGACAGGAATGGGGTAAAGAAATACAGTAGAATAAGAGTGGGTAGCTCTGAGGGATGAAGTAGTGAATTCAGCAGAGGATCAAGTAGGTAAAAAGACAAGGGCTAGTAGAAATCCTTGGGTAACAGAAGAAATATTGAATTTAATTGAGGAAAGGAGAAAATATAAAAACGCAGTGAATAAAGTAGGCAAAATGGAATACAAACGTCTCAAAAATGAGTTCGACAGGAAGTGCAAAACGGCTAAGCAGGGATGGCTAGAGGACAAATGTAAGGATGTAGAGGCTTATCTCACCAGGGGTAAGATAGATACTGCCTACAGGAAAATTAAAGAGACCTTTGGAGAAAAGAGAACCACTTGTATGAACATCATCAAGAGCTCAGATAGAAACCCAGTTCTAAGCAAAGAAGGAAAAGCAGAAAGGTGGAAGGAGTATATAGAGGGTCTATACAAGGGCGATGTACTTGAGGACAATATTATAACAATGGAAGAGGATGTAGATGAAGATTAAATGGGAGACACGATACTGCGTGAAGAGTTTGACAGAGCACTGAAAGACCTGAGTCGAAACAAGGCCTCCGGAGTAGACAACATCCCATTGGAACTACTGACGGCCTTGGGAGAGCCAGTCCTGACAAAACTCTTCCATCTGGGGAGCAAGATGTATGAGACAGGTGAAATACCCTCAGACTTCAAGAAGAATATAACAATTTCAATCCCAAAGAAAGCAGCTGTTGACAGATGTGAAAATTACCGAACTATCAGTTTAATAACTCACTGTTGAAAAATACTAAGGCGAATTCTTTACAGACGAATGGAAAAACTGCTAGAAGCCGACCTCGGGGAAGAGCAGTTTGGATTCCGCCGAAATGTTGGAACACGTGAGGCAATGCTGACCCTACGACTTATCTTAGAAAATAGATTAAGGAAGGGCAAACCTACGTTTCTAGCATTTGTAGACTTAGAGAAAGCTTCCAAAAATGTTGACTGGAATACTCTCTTTGAAATTCTAAAGATGGCAGGGGTAAAATTTAGGGAGCGAAAGGCTATTTACAATTTGTACAGAAACCAGTTGGCAGTTATAAGAGTCGAGGGGCATGAAAGGGAAGCAGCGGTTGGGAAGGGAGTGAGTCAGGGTTGTAGCCTGTCCCCGATGTTATTCAATCTGTATATTGAGCAAGCAGTAAACGAAACAAAACAAAAATTCGGAGTAGGTATTAAAATCCATAGAGAAGAAATAAAAATATTGAGGTTCGCCGATGACATTGTAATTCTGTCAGAGACAGCAAAGGACTAGGAAGAGCAGTTGAACGGAATGGACAGTGTCTTGAAAGGAGAATATAAGATGAACATCAACAAAAGCAAAACGAGGATAATGGAATGTAGTCGAATTAAGTCGGGTGATGCCGAGGGAATTAGATTAGGAAATGAGACACTTAAAGTAGTAAAGGAGTTTTGCTATTTGGGGAGGAAAATAACTGATGATGGTCGAAGTAGAGAGGATATAAAATGTAGACTGGCAATGACAAGGAAAGCGTTTTTGAAGAAGAGAAATTTGTTAACATCGAGTATTGATTTAAGTGTCAGCAAGTCGTTTCTCAAAGTATTTGTACGGAGTGTAGCCATGTATGGAAGTGAAACGTGGACGACAAATAGTTTAGACAAGAAGAGAATAGAAGCTTTCGAAATGTGGTGCTACAGAAGAATGCTGAAGATTAGATGGGTAGATCACGTAACTAATGAGGAGGTATTGAATAGAATAGGGAGAATAGGAGTTTGTGGCACAACTTGACAAGAAGAAGGGACTGGTTGGTAGGACATGTTCTGAGGCATCAAGTGATCACAAATTTAGCATTGGAGGGCAGCGTGAAGGGTAAAAATCGTAGAGGGAGACCAAGAGATGAATACACTAAGCAGATTCAGAAGGATGTAGGCTGCATTAAGTACTGGGAGATGAAGAAGCTTGCACAGGATAGAGTAGCATGGAGAGCTGCATCAATCCAGTCTCAGGACTGAAGACAACAACAACAAAACGTTTAAATTTATGTACATTTTTAAAAACGGACTTCAAAACTTGACGTACGACGTTAAGTCGCTTCCCATTGGCTGACATTGACGTCTTGCGGCTGATGCGCGCCGTCTTTCAGTTTGTGTAACCCATGGTGCTCAACCTTCGGCAGGAGTTTAGCGACTGGGGTTAGCACTGCTGTTCCAACCATCGTTATCGACAACCGAATGGGTAACAATACACCATTTTATCGTATATTCTTTTTAAGATTTTCTGACTTCCATATGTAAATAAGTACTTTTAAACTTTTTTTTTACAGTGCATTATCTGAAGATGGCATACTAGTAGAGGCCGAAACCAGTCATATTGTTAATAAATGACATTTGTGGATGAACACTGTTTTTTACAAATTTTAGTCAGAATACTGATGACTCAAAAGACCGTTAAAAACATAAAAAAAATTTAGTCAGAGAAGACATAATATAGTTTCAGACTAAATATAATATGATTAGTTCAGTAAAGGTATAGAAATTTCGTCTCTTAATGGGTGTTCACTGTAATTTCTCTCGGCCAGTTTTACGGCCATTGTAAACACTCAATTACAAATAAGCCCAAAGAATGTTTCCGTAGCAAGATAACAGTAAATCACCTCTTTTTCAAAATCTTCACCCTAAATTGTACGCCTGCTTCTTTTGTTTTTTACTGCTTCCTCAGATGCGCCGTACGTCAATCATGTCGGACAAACACATAAGTGTTGTTTTTGGAACATCACATTGTTTACTGGCCTCCTTCCAACCCATCATCTTTCTCTGACCTACATCATTAGATTTAATCTATTTAGATGGACTTCACTTTCTTTGATCAACCTTCCCAATTATCTTCTTGAAATCTGCAAGAGAATTCCAAGAGAACAAAAGTGTGTACTAATACAAGCACACTTTAAAAACTGAAAAAGTTGGAGGTCTAGTATAAGCAACTGATGGGGACCAATTTGCGCGACTAAGCCTTTATTTTGTTAACTCAGTAAGTTTTTAACCAAACGTCTAAATGAACCAGTTTGATTATAAGTATTAATGTTAAACCTTAATATTCAAGAACATATACAGGTTAAAAGGCTTAATTGCCAATGTCTAGGAGAAATAACGAAAAATTTAGCACAATGTAAAAACATTTTCGTCTGTCAAAACCTATAATTGCCAGTTAAGTAACAAGTAGAGGGGGTTATTTATGCACTCCGCTGCAGGATTGATAGAAGCCTGTACTACTAGTGGCGTTTGGCCTCATTAGAGTTAAGGAGAATGAAGAGCAAAGAGAGGAGGGTGTACAATTTAGGGGAGCGGTGAGTCTACTTTAGGGTACTTTCCTCTACTATTCGTTAGCACTCCTACGTATCTTTTAATTGTAATTATTATTTGCGTATGTTAGTATTTTGGTGACGTGATTAGATGCATTTGAGTTTCTATTAATTAAATACTGAATCGGCTCCTTTCTGAGGACACGACGATTTTTGGAAATTTGTGGTAAGATCTTACGGGACCAAACTGATGAGGTCATCGGTCCCTAAGCTTACACACTACTTAATCTAATTTAAACTAACTTACGCTAAGGACAACACACACACCCATGCCCGAGGGCGAACTCGAACATCCGAGGGGGGGAGCCGCGAGCACCGTGACATGACGCCCACGACCGCGCGGCTACCCCGCGTGGCTGACACGAAGATTGGTGACATATAACGTGAGATTCATGTTGTAGCGGAATTTAGGTATCGCAGTCTCAATTTGAGATTATATCGAAAATGTATTTTTTCCGATACTACCTTAGATTTCTTTATATAATAAATTTTATTTTTACCTCGTCCTGTTCATAGAGGTATCAATACGGATCTAGAGTTTTCTTTGTGCTAGATTTACTATTGACAAGTACATATATTCGTAATTGCATAACGCAGTCTCCATGTAAGCTGCATAGCTGACTTGTATTTCCCCATACTAGTGAAGATTTATTATTATTTATAAATAATAATTTATTTCGCACAGAGTGTACCACCAACCGGGAACGTCTCATACCAGACGAACAATCAACCGTTTGCGTGGTAGAATAATTATGATGTCTGCATACGTGGGGACAGTGTTTGCGCATCAACCGCCGACACAGCATAACGGAGGCGGAATAAGGGGAACTAGCCCACATTCGCCGAGGTAGATGGAAAAGCGCCTTAAAAACCATGCAAAGGCTGTCCGGCACACCGTACCTCGACACTAATCCGCCGGGTGGATTCGTCCCGGGGACCGGCACGCTTCCCGCTTTGGTAGTAGCGCGTTAGACCGCGCAGCTAGCAAGGCAATCTTGGCAGAGCCTCAGTGAACCATGGGAATTGCATATATGCAAGACAGTCGTTACAGGCAACATGCTGTAAGTCATATTTTGGTTGCGGGAAAATTAACTGTGGTGAACATCCATTAACGTTTGTGCACAGTGTGTGGCAGTGACGCAGCTGATACGAATACTGATGAGCGATGGGTAAAGGAAGTTAAAACGTCAGGAAGTGCAGAAAGTGAGTGCCATAATCGGCCACGTTCGGGACGTTCTGTCAAAGCCTATGCGTCAGACAAGGTGAATCGCATTCATGCGTGCCCGTACATCATAGCTCGACAACAGAATCTGCGGCTTCCGCAGAGCACTGGAAGTGCATGTGTAATGATGAAATACTCAAAAGTGTGCTCAAGATGGGTTCCACGTATGCTGACAAGATTCAAAGAAAGGAAATTGTATGCGAAATGCTACAGCAGTTTCTGTCATGGATTGTAACGGGTGACGAAACCTGAGTAAATCACTTTGAGCCGGAAGAAGAAGAAGGAAAAAAAGGAGCCACTCGAGTGGCAACACTCGCAATCACCAAAGAAAAAAGAAATTCAAGACAGCTCCTTCCGTTGGTAAAGTCATAAGAAGAGTCTTTTGGGTTAGAGATGGTGTATTCCTCGTGGCTGTGTTGCTAAAAGTGATCACCATTAATTCAGAGGCCTCAGAACAAATTAATGAGTCGTTTCCGACGTGTTTGGTCAGCCAGAAATTTTGAAAAATCGTGCTCCAGCCAGACAAAGCCTGCCCATACACAGTTCTCAGAACTGGGAGCATATCGCCAAACTGGCTGGACATAAATGCCTCAGCCTCCCCACAGCCCACACATTGTCCGCCACTCGTGGTCTCGCGGTAGCGTTCTCGCTTCCCGAGCACGGGGTCCCGGGTTCGATTCCCGGCGGGGTCAGGCATTTTCACCTGCCTCGAGATGACTGGGCGTTTGTGTTGTGCTCATCATTTCATCATCATCCAGGAAAGTGGCGAAATTGGACTGAGCAAAGGTTGGGAAATTGTACGGACGCTGATAACCACGCAGTTGAGCGCCCCACAAACCAAACATCATCATCACAGCCCACACGTGACGCCGTCGGACTAACAATTCTTTGGACCGCTTAAGGACTCTCTACGTGGGCCACACTTTCAGTATGATAATAGCGTGAAAACATTGCTACGAGGACACAACAGAAGTTTTTACGAGGAGGCAATACGTGGTCTTTGACAACACTGACGTAATAACAGAAAACGTGGTGTACTCGTATACACGTAAAATAAATGTTGGCTCAGTTGCCACCAGTTTCTAATTTTTAGAATAAAAATGTTCAGAAAAAAATAATGAAACATACTTATTGAAAGACCCTTGTACTTACATAAAACTCACGCCTTTCTCTCTTTCGCATGAACATAATTTCAATAAGTAAATGAACTGCGCCTTATATTAGCACACTTGAGATAAAAAAATGTTGGGGTATCTATATACAACATCGGTCGACTACTGACTGTAACATAATGGTTTTTGACCTGTTGAAGAGTGTCGTACTTCATAACGTGTACTTCTTAGCGTTTATGTTGCGTGTTTGTACGGATGATGTTAAACAAGGTGCATCTTAGTGCTGTTTTCTCCATACTGGTATGTAATAGATTGTTTTAAAGTGATATACTTACTTCAGGAATGAACTAATATATATATTTCAAAATAACATCGAAATCCTTCAATTATGTGCATAGAAACGCAGAATCCACATACTTCCATCTATCTCCGCGAGTGCCATGGTCCCAGCGACTAGCTGCACTTAGAATAAAATGTAATGGAAAACTAACTTAAAAAATCTTTATATAGCAAATGGTCGCAGTATAAATATAAAGCAACGGAAGGTACGCTCGTCATTCAACAAGTTCGATGTCCACTTGCGGAGAAAGATTTTATAGCGTGTTTGTTTATAATTCCTGTTGCCTATGTTACACTTTGGTTCAGAATCCACTTTAAGCTGTGTGTTTCCTTTTCAGTCGGTGAGTAAATGAATTCAAACAGCGGAGGAAAACAAGAGTGTATTACTCCTGTTGGAGCCATTCCCGATAAAGCCCTATTGTGTTAAAACCAAAAGCCGACTTGTTAACAGGTTTACATTCTTACGTACGTTTGGAATTAATTCTGACGGCGTCAGCTACAAAGGAAGAAAGACGGTTTACTTCGAAAGTCGAATGCCAACGCCGTAAAACAAATACGGTGCTATAAAAATGGTTCAAATGGCTCTGAGCACTATGGGACTTAACATCTGAGGTCCCTAGAACTTAGAACTACTTAAACTTAGCTAACCTGAGGACATCACACACATCCATGCCCGTGGCAGGATTTGAACCTGCGACCGTAGCAGTAGTGCGATTCTGGACTGAAACGCCTAGAACCGCTCAGCCACCGCGGCCGGCTACGGCGCTATATTTTGGTGTTATCAGTATGAGCTGCGAATATTAATTCCAACATTTGCGAGAGAGAAACAGCAATTAGAAGGTGGTTACAGTGTTAGAGATTTCATTGGCTTCTAGAAGAAATGTTCGTCAAAATAGTTCTTCTTCTCGTCCTCTTAGGACGATCGCAGATTGTGTACTAATGGATAAACCGCGGTAGATGTTCACGGAGGGTTTTGTATTTGATTTCACGCTGGCTTTCACTCATATTTACAGCTCATCCCTTAGTTATGACAGCGTGCAGGAAAGGAATGCCTCTGAATTTTTTAATGTGAAAACTCTTCAATCTTTTCAAATAAAACAATCGTTATTCTTCATGTCTACATATTCCTTTCTCAACTTAGACACCCTGGTGACGAACACGTCTCCCGACGAAAAGCAATTTGGTTGATACCGTCACTGTAGACGCAACCATAACCACACCCCTGCTTGCGCCGCTACATCACTGGCAAAGTGAAAGTGTTCTTCAATTTTGGAAACAGGTGAAAATCGGACGACGTGAAGTCGAGACTGTATAGAGGATCCGTTACACTGAAGCAAAGACATCGGATTTTTGCAGATATTGTAGCGTTAGTGTGTGGTCTAGCACAGTCATGTTGTGTGGACGAACTTTTCGAATTCGAAACTCGATTACTGCTCGCTGTTTGTCACGCGCCGATATCGTTACGTTACTCACCGCCATTTTGGACGCTACAATTCGGAGCCCTCTTGCGGCAGAGGGCTGCAGTTATGTAGACATAAAGAATAAAGATGTAGAATACTAATAACATTAATCTTATTTAAAAAACTTTAAGAGTTTTCACCTTTTAAAACTCTGCCGCTAGAGGGCTCCGAATTGTAGCGTGTAAAATGGCGGTGAGTAACGTAACTCGGAGGTATTACTTTTCAGCACGCCCTCGTATATTCATCGTTGCAGCTTAAGCGATAGCTCGTGGCAGTAAGCTGCCTGTCAGCTTATTGATTAACACATTTCAAACTGATTTTGGAGAATGTATTTAGCTACAAATACTGCATCATAAATAGATCCTTGTTCTGTGATGTGGCTTACTTTCAGAGAAGAAGCGTCATGAATAGAGTTACACTTCCTCTCCAACCTTGAATCCATACAGTTGTATTTCCGTCTCTAAGAGCCTCGTTGTCAATTGTACGTTACACCGTAACCATCATTCTGTGTGGCTTCTGCCAATGATAGTTCTTTCGTACATGCGAGCAGCACCTCAAGAAAAAATATCGTCTAGGTCGTGGTCTTGAAAAAATTCTACTGTCTTGAAAATAATTTGTCAGATGTTTCGTTTCACATTCCCTGACTGACATTACTTCTTATGAATTTTCTGTACACTTTAATTCTTTACCGCTCAGCACTGGCTGCGCTCCAACATTTCACACTGAAGTGCTACGAGCTCTCTACGTTCCCATACAGCTTGGGTGAGAAAATATCGAATTAGATAGATTAATTTGTCTCTTCGATATTAATAACCGAACTTTACTGTCTATCTGGTCAGAAACAATGAGTAATTCGTCCTGTGATAAGACTGACCCATGTCTGCTATTATTTCAAGGCCATCGCATCTTCAGAGCGATTCCGTGATGATGATACAACCTTTGAGGGATTATGCGGAAAGGTAAATGTATCAGTCTGAGGGGAGGGGCATTGATCTACAATCGACCAAGACGAAAGTTATAAGCGAAAATCGTTCCGATACCAATGGCAGAGCAATACATGTACGGATACTGTCCTTGCCTAGAGTATAGGGTGTTAATTTTCAGTTATGGCAGAATGGACAAAAAAACAAAAAAAAGTCTTCTAAAGATGGGCTCTAAAACGCTTACCTTAAAAGCTATGAGCACTTTTTTATCTTCGATTCTGTAATACATCTCTTCCACTGCTACGTCTTTGGTTTCCACATTTTTTTAAGTATGGACCAAAACAAAACTCCGGTAAATATCGAGTCTAAAATGCACACTTCAACAGCTATGAGGACTTGTTCGGCAGAAGAGAGGTATTTCACAGTGAACAAGTGCTCATAGCTATGAAGGTATGCATTTTAGAGCACATGTTTACTTGACTTTTATTCCTTGTTTTGTCCAAACTACCACGTCTGAAAGCTGCCTACCAAGCTTAGGAAGAACAGTACCGGTAATACACTGCACTTTCAGACTTATCAGAACCAATTTAGCCTATAATTTTCGACACAGTCGTTTCTCCACCAGGGTCCCTGACGTCAAATTGATACAGTTTCCCTTCTGCATCACCACTGAAAATTTGTACAGCCATCACGGAATCACCATGTAAGTGTACGTACTACCAGAAGCGTCCTCACTGACGTGCACTATAAGCCACTGTGAGTCTCAGTAACATCACTCTTTCGCATCCTAAACAAGATTTTCACAGGTTTAATTGATAAACCCGTATCTTATACTGAGACCCTGAAACTCAGAATAATCAGTAGTCTGATGTGGTGCTCGAACTATTTTTAAAAGTGGCTGAAACTGTTTTACACTCATATTCGCAAAATGATCCATGTTGCTTTCTGCTTGATATGTTTTACTGTTTTCTTGCATATTATTACAATTTTTTTCAAGTACAGCACAACGAATAATCAAAAGACATCGGCACATCACCTGCATCGAGTTCCAGCTAAACATCACGCTTTCGACGATCATAACCATTGTCGTATCAGGAGGCAAAAAGTGCGATGTTATGAAAACGTTAGCGGATAGAGAACTGGAGCTCCTCGAAGCAGGGTAAGAGTATCTCCCCTATACCAAAGGGAGCATCTGCGGACAAATGTGAACAACACAGGTTTGGTAACAAACGCCTCGAAGATCTTGACTGCTATCATTCTACGGCGGGTAGGAGCCAGGACATACACTATCTGATCAAAAGTATACGGACAGCAGCAGAAACATATGTTTTTCATATTAGGTTCTTTGTGCTGCTTCCTACTGCCGGCTATTCCATATCAGTAGTCATTAGACATCGTGAGAGAGCAGAATGGGGCCCTCCACGGAACTGACGGGCTTCTAACGTGGTCAGGTGATTGGGTGTCACTTGTGTCAAAAGTCTTTACGAGAGATTTCTACACTGCTAAACACCCCTAGGTCCACTGTTTCCGATGTGATAGTCACGTGGAAACGTGAAGGGACACGTACAGCACAAAAGCGTACAGGCAGACCTCGTCTGTTGACTGACAGAGACCGCCGACAGTTGAAGAGGGTCGTAATGTATAACATTCAGACATCTATCCCGACCATCACTCAGGAATTCCAAATTGCATCAGGATCCACTGCAAGAACTATGACAGTTAGGCGGGACGTGAGAAAGCTTGGATTTCATGGTGAAGCGGCTGCTCATAAGCTACACATTAGGCCGGTAAAAGCCAAACGACGCCTCGCTTTACGTAAGGAGCGTAAACATTGGACGAATGAACAGTGGAAAAACGTTGTGTGACGTGACGAATCACGGTACACAATGTGGCGATCCGATGCCAGGGTGTGGGTATGGCGAATGTCCGGTGAACCTCGTCTGCCCGCGTGTGTAGTGCCAACATTAAAACTCGGAGGTGGTGGTGTTATGGTGTGGCCGTGTTTTTTATGGAGGGGGAGGGGGCGGCTTGCACCCCTTGTTGTTTTGCGTGGCACTATCACAGCACAGGCCTACATTGATGTCTTAAGTACTTTCTTGCTTCCCAATGTTGAAGAGCAATTCGGGGATGGCGATTGTATCTTTAAACCCGATCGAGCACCTGTTCGTAATGCACGGCCTGTGGCGGAGTGGTTCCACAACAATAACATCCCTGTAATGGACTAGTCTGAGCAGAGTCCTGACCTGAATCCTACAGAACACCTTTGGGATGTTTTGGAACGCCGACTTCGTGCCAGGCCTCACCGACCGACATCGATAAATCTTCTCCGTGCAGCACTTCGTGAAGAATGGTCTGCCATTCCACAAAAAAACTTCCGGCACCTAAATGAACGTATGTCTCCGAGAGTGGAATCTGTCGTCTAGGCTAAGGGTGGGCTAACACCACACTGAATTCCAGCATTACCGATGGAGGCCGCCACCAACTTGTAAGTAATTTTCAGCCAGGTGTCCGGATACTTTTGATCACATAGTGTATGCAGTGATCACGGATGACCAGTTTGGCTTTAGAAGAGGTGCAGGGAGACGAGAAGCGATACTCGACGTACGATTAATTCTTGAAAAAGACTAAGGGTAAAGTCACACACATTGCCTTCATCGACTTAGAAACACCACTTGAGAGGGTAGACTGGCGATAGGTTTTTGAGATGCTGAGAGAGATTTGCAGAAAGTTTAAGTACAGGTGGCTGTGATAAGGTGTGGAGAACATGAAGAAGTTATTATATTAAGCAGGTGTACGACCTGCTCATTCCCTCCTGTCGTGTTCAGTGGATACATTGAGGGCACATTTTATGAATTAAAGTTCATGATAAGAAGACATGCTGAGATTTGCTGATATTGTCACATTATTAAGTGAAGATTCAGAACTAGAAGTGATGTTGGCCAAGATGGAAACCATCTCAGCTCTTCCTATAATACGAAAATTAATAAAGGTAAAACCAAAATCTTAACAATGAGCGACTGGATACCGTCGAATTCTTTGCCTACCTAGGGTGTATAATTAATCAGACAGCAGGTCAAGGAAAGATGTTGCAGGCCGAATCTACCAGGCAAAAACTGCTTTTAACAAGAGAAGAAACCTCTTTGTATGCAGCATCATAGCGAAACATCTCAGGTAAACCCTCATAAACAAGTTTGTCTGGAGAGTGGTGCTGCACGGAAGTGAAACATGGACATTCGAAAAAGCAGAAAAACATAAAATAACAGCCTTCGAAATGTGGTGCTACCACGAATGCTCAAGATCTCATGGGCAGACAATATATCAAATGCAGAGTTACTCCGCAGAGTGGAGGAAGGGAAGCCTTGACTCCTGAAGATAATCGAACAGAGAAGGGACATAAGGGTCGGGCATCTGCTGGGACATAATGGTATAATTAAAATTATTTAAGGCACAGTAGAAGGGAAAAATACCAGAGGCAGACTGCGACCAGAATACATTAACCGGATCATGGAGGATGCCAGCTGCACCCCTTATACCGCTATGAGCAGGAAGGCCGAAGACAGAAACACTTAGTTAACTGTTGATTACCAACCTGATGGTTGAAGACCTAAGAACAATCAGTATTCATCCGCTGAAATGAAAACCGTGTTAAGACCGCCTCATAAGGATCGCATGGACGTGTTACCGTGTGCAAAATCCTAAGTTTTCCTGCTGTTCATTAATAATGTCACTGATCTCCCTGGGAACTTCTGGAGGGAAACGCAATCTCGCCCTAGTGTACAAACCCACCCGAGAGACACAGGAACATCCACCTTAAGTCGGTCAAGGGTGATAACAATACACTGGAAAAAGCAGGAATTTTCAGAGCAGCGTGTACTAGTGGAGGCGTGTGTGACGAATAGATCAACTATTACGGAACACGCTTTGCTGCCAGGAGACTCTCTGATTCGATTTGATAGGACTGACGTCTCGGCTGCCACGACCATGCAAATGTGTGTGAATTCCTAAGGGACCAAACTGCTTAGGTCAACAGTCCCCACGCCCAGGCATTACGACACGATATACTGAGAAGCTGTAGAGATTGTTAAACACCCCCATTACTTTAATCAGAAAGATGCGGGTGTAGAGCTATGTGATATCTGTATTCAATTGCTGGGGCGATGTGTACCAGTCTTCCACATCTGGGGCGGTAGCAATAAGTGACCGACAGCAACCGACAACGGCCAAACGGCCATTTGCGCTCGAGCTTTGAAACCGTGTGACGTCATGCTCCTGAGCAGGAGCACGAGGAAACGAAGTTTCACTGCACTCAAAAGCGATCTAGGGCGTCAATAGCATAATTATAGAAGCCACAATCCCTGTTGAAGATAACCTCTGGGGATGGGGACGAAACGTTAGGTTTTCCAAAGGATTTCATCCATACACTGCATAAGAGCCCGTAATATGTTAGTAAATGTGTCATTTCCGGGCGTAAAATTTTACATTTTTAAGCTTAATTAGTGTTGTTTTGAGTGTTAGCGGCCCTTCGTACGTAGATAAGATGAGCGAACTATAAGCTGAATAAAGGGTGCGTTAGTTGGATTACAAATCCTAGGATGCTACTTCCTTTCTTTTTACAATGCTTACTGTTCCTGTGTTATTTGCTCGTGCCGCAGATGAAGAGTTGATGTATTTAGTACATTAGTGTGATCCTGTTGTGTACCGGTGTAAGGGATGATGTCGAGTAGACTACTCTTGACGCTGTAGCAAATTAACAGCCGTCCATAGGGACGAGGCCCTCTTAGCCCGGCTAATTGGATATCAGCTGCATGCTCTTGATTAGTAGGTCACCAGCTAACACTGGCTGCTCGAAGCCTGTGAAGGCGGCGTTTCCTCAATTATCTGTTAACTGCCACGTGACGTCTAAATCGAACCATTTCGCAGATTTACATTTTTCAAACAAGGGGCATTTTGTTTAGAAATATTTTGCTCAGGAGTCAAATCGTACATGGAATAAAACTAAAAACGATAAGTTTCTAACTCTATCCATAATGATGAAATGAAATGAGCGTTTGGCGTCATTGGCAGGGAGGCCTCTTGCGGGGCAGGTGCGGCCGCCTTGGTGCAGGTCTTACTACGTTCGACTGCGCGGCGGATGGGGATGAAATGATGATGTCAGCACAACAGCCAGTCCCTGCGCTCAGAAAATTCCCGACCCAGGCGGGAATCGAACCCGGACCCGTAGGACGGCAATTTGTCAAGCTGACCACTCAGCTATCGGGGTGGACATTCATAATGATGTAGTCCTTTAGGTATTAGTGTAGGAGGTGCATTTCTAAGTAATGCAAGAAATGGAAAATCTGGCTGTACATCTGCACATGTCATTTCAAAGTTTCTGAATAAGTATTTTTTCTTCAGGGTCCTACATTTATTTCTTTACTCTCGTGCATTTTCTCATTCCAGTAGTCACCTTAATCTAAGACGCGGAGTTCATGATCACCGGCTGTCAGTAAATCATCAAAAGTCTGCCCTGAGTATATTTAAGATTTAAAGCTTTTTATTTTGTATATCTAAGGTTGAATTGCGGAATCACCTGGTAATTCATGTAAATTTGAGTGGGAAGCCTCCTATAGGCCACTCCCAAGTTGAGTATAGTAGGTCTACAACAAATTAATGTATTAAAGATATACACTATTGGCAATTAAAATTGCTATACCAAGAAGAAATGCATATGATTAACGGGTATTCATTGGCCAAATATATTATACTAGAATTGACATGTGGTTACATACTACCTCTGGCCGTAATAACGGCCTTGATACGCCTGGCCAATGAGTCAAACTGAGCTTTGATGGCGTATACAAGTACAGTTGTCCATGCAGCTCCAACACGATACCACAGTTCATCAAGAGTAGTGACTGGCGTATTGTGACGAGCCAGTTGCTCAGCCACCATTGACCACACGTTTTCAATTGGTGAGAGATCTGGAGAACGTGCTGACCAGGGGAGCAGCCGAACATTTTCTGTATCCAGAAATGCCCGCACAGGACCTGCAACATCCGGTCGTGCATTATCCTGCTGAAAAGTAGGGTTCCGCTCAGCTCGAATGAAGGGTAGAGCCACGGGTCGTAACACATCTGAAATTTAACGCCCACTGTTCAAAGTGCCGTCAATGGGAACAAGAGGTGACCGAGACGTGTAACCATTGGCACCCCATACCATCACGCCCGCTGATACGCCAGTATGGCGATGAATACACGCTTCCAATATGCCATCACCGCGATGTCGCTAAACACGGATGCGACCATCATGATACTGTAAACAGAACCTGCATTCATCCGAAAAAATTAAGTTTAGCCATTCTTGCACCCATGTTCGTCGTTGAGTATACAATCGCTTGCGCTCCTGTCTGTGATGCAGCGTCATGGGTAACCGCAGCCATGGTCTCCGAGCTGATAGTCCATGCTGCTGCAAACGTCGTCGAACTGTAGTTGTCTTGCAGACGTCCCCATCCGTTGACTCAGGGATCGAGACGTGGCTGCAAGATCCGTTACAGCCATTCGGATAAGATGCCTATCATCTCGACTGCTAGTGATACGAGGCCGTTAGGATCCAGCACGGTGTTCCGTATTATTCTCCTGAACCCACCGATTCCATATTCTGCTAACAGCCATTGGATATCGACCAACGCGAGCAGCAATGTCGAGATACGATAAACCGCAATCGCGATAGGCTACAATACGACCATTATCAAAGTCGGAAACGTGATGGTACGCATTTCTCTTCCTTACACGAGGCTTCACAACAACGTTTCACCAGGCAACACTGGTCAACTGCTATTTGTGTATGAGAAATCGGTTGGAAACTTTCCTCATGTCAGCACGTTGTAGGTGTCGTTAGCGGCGCCAACCTTGTGTGAATGCTCTGAAAAGCTAATCATTTGCATATCACAGCATCTTCTTCTCGTCGGTTAAATTTCGCGTGTGTAGTACGTCATCTTCGTTGTGTAGCAGTTTTAATGGCCTGTAGTGTATTTATTTTTCTGTGCAAGTGTCACGAAGCCGATTTGTAATGGTGACTGTTAAATAGTTTCTTTGATTTAGTTCACAAATTGCAACACCTTTTAAACTTTTTGCGCTAATTAAGAGCATAGAAGGAAGGTCTTTTCCGAATATACTTCTGACCGAAACGAGATTCTGGTTGCTGCAGGCGAAGTTTTTGTTAATCCTGCCTTTTGAATTATTGTGTTAATAGTTCCATAGAAACTTCCATCTCCACATCCATATTACTTTATTTCCAACCCAGAAGTCAAATACCAATTTACGTAGGTTTGGCTTTAAAAAGATTTTAGATGTTCTTTAACATGATTTTCAAAATAAACTTTCACCCACTATTTCATTTTCTTAGGGGCTGAGTTTAGAAAGCGGCTGATAAACGTATTTTTTTTATTTCGAACCCACAAACCAAATACCAGGTTCGTAGTTCTGGCTTCAAAATTTCTTTAATTGCGTCATATTTTCAAAAAATCCTTCATACCCTGTTTCATCCCGTAAGAAGAGGAATTTCGAAAAATCCCTTCTTAAACGATGCCTGCAGTATAAGACCTTTCTTTAAATTTCAAGTTTCTGTCTTTCGTCATTTCTGCTGGACTATAGTGAATCAGTTAGGACATTTTCTTTTCTATGTAAAGACTAGCGCAGAAACCCCGCTTTTCCCATGTATTTATTTGTAGCTGTGCGTCCAGGCCCGTACCACGCATCATCTGACCTTGTGCTTAGGGCGTCATTACTCCTGATCTGTGAGTCGCACAATGACATAATTTTTAGGTACAATCAGGAGCATACGTGGATATTATCTGCAGTAAGTGTTGTGAATGAAGTTAGGAGCAACGAAGTAATGAATTTATGTGTCATGTAGTGCGGCAATTTTCCGCGCATCTCACTGTTTGTGACGCAATATCTCCTGAACTGCGAGTGGTTCAAAATGGTTCAAATGGCTCTGAGCACATCTACCTTACTGTCAGGCGACAACCGCTGTGGTGGACAGTGGTTGTCGCCTGACAGTAAGGTATATGTGTACGAAGTTTGGTTGAAATCTGTACATTGGTTCAAGACGAAATGTGGCATACATTCAACCACTCAACACAAAACACACACACATCCATTTTTATAATACGTATGGAACCGCCAGACAATTGGTCCGGCTGTGTCAACCAAGGCGTGTCTTTTTTCCTTATTTTAAGACATTTATTTGGCTTTTAACAGTTTCACATAATAACACAAAACAAACTCATTTTAAAAATAATTATATATATATTACAACACATTCACATTTCCGTCTTTTGTACGGAAATCTGCAAGAAATCGTACAGTAAGTTATTTCTTAAATGATACTTTTGTAGAATTCACATTACTTTTCTTTACGTTAGGTTTCATGCCAAATTATTATTATTTTAAGCTTGACATATTGGAATCTTGACAAAATTCGCGTACGTAAGCCTGTATTTAGAACGACGAGCTATTTTGTTGTGTTCATCCCTTAAGTATGCGAGATACCGTAAGTTGTCGTTAATTTAAGTCCAAAAATTATATGAATTGCGTGTACCTCGACCCACGTTATTGCGTGTCGCTATGCTTTGGAAACGCTATCCATTTGTGTATCATGGCGTTAGAAACCTGTATATTGGGTATCCCCTTTCAGTTGATCAGTCGAACCATGTCTCTTGCTATACGCCTTATCGCACAAATTTCGGGCACTCAAAAGGATGTTCAGTTGTGTCCTCTGAATTACAATTTCAACATGTGGCTGATGGTTTTAACTGCATGGAGTAAAGCTTGGAGTTAGTCGATATTGTCCTGTTAACACTTTTTACCAAGTTGATATGGCGCCTTGTCTGAGGAGGAACCCTAAAGATTGCACCTCTCCATATGAACCAGTATATCGCTTGCTGAGTAACGCTCCCTACTTGCATTTTGAATCGAAAGGATCTGAGCAAGTACCACGCTTTTGTGAGTATTTGTGTGTGTTTGTTTTGTAAAGTTTGACTTTTTCTATCATAAGTTTCCACCTGCATGTAGTTTTACTATTGCTCTTATTTTACACTGTGTCGGGTGCTAATTGAGAGCCTTACATTCTTTGTAATTATTTGTCATAATGACGCGTAACACTTTGTGGAGGTTTTTAGCAGTAAACCAATTCCGCTGAATGTTCCTCTTATTATCTGCAATTGGCAACATCACAGTCTTCTTGAAGTTAACAATTGATCCTGCAGCTTTTTCGTACTGTCGGAGGATGTTATGTAAGACGTCAGAATCTCGTGAACCTCCCATAAAAATACCCAAATTATCAGCGTAAGCTCTGCACGTGAGCAGCTCATTTGCATTCTGTAACGTTCCCTGGCAGCACACACACTGTTAATCAACTGAAATGACGTTTAATTGTACTATGTACGCCGCTATGAAACAATTCGTATGCACTGTAATTGTTTAACAAAAAATATTATTTAATTTTGTATAAAGGACGTTGGTTGTTATTGTAATATTTTCTGTAATAATATTCTCGATGTATTTATGATTGTAATATTTCTATACTCATAATGTAATTACGAAATATGTTAATATCTGCGATGAAAAAATGTAAAATATAGCTACAGAGGAAAATAATGTTGTAAGATTACAAAGAGAGATTCATAATCAGCAATAGTATAAACAGCACTACATAATGTGCATTCTTTGTCGTCTCCCTCGAGAGCTGAGAGAGAGAGGAACCTGTGACGTAGCATTATATGAATGAGTAGACTTCTTTTGTCTGTATCTATCTTTAGCCGCCATTAGAGGAGAAATTATAAAGGTGTGTAATTTTAATTATTGTTATGGTCTAAATACATTATAATTTATCAAAATTGTGTATTGCTAATGTAAATTAGCTTCCCCATGTCATCTATAATATTTCTTTAAAGAATTTTCAGCACTTTTAGCGATTATCGTTGGTGTTGCTGGGCTGTGCCGCGACCGAACAATTTGCAGCGGCGGCACATTTAAAAAAAATTGTTCCGCTATAAAATTAACCAAACCCGTAAATCGGGAGCTGGTAAAATTAGCAGTGAATTACGAAATATTTTTGTTTTACAGCGATCCTGAGGCTGACTGAATTTATTACTGGTTTTACATTTGTGCATTCATAGGCGGATAATTAATGTTGAAGTTGTTAATCTGTTGGTTCTTTCAATTTCTAAAGCAAATAACTTAAACGTATAGTGAAGTGTGTTTTGTCAATGATAATTAAACGTTCAGGTCGGCTTGGCAATATTTAACCATTTTATGCTAACAGAGGCTGTCTTGTGTTTCATAGCTAACGCCGGGAAAGAATTCAGTAAATATTTAAAAACTCACTGCATCTAGAAAATATGTGCCAAATACGTAAAAAATTAAATTTAAATAATTTTCAAAGTCATAAATGTTGTTAATCAGTTAGTTTGAATTTATCAGCATGAGAGGGTTGCTGAAGCTCACGTAATTTTAAATGTGCTTAATTCTGTCTAAATGAATTTTTATTACTACACGTAAAAAAAGGGGTTCTACTACAAAGTTCGTACTGAAAGAGTAAATAACAAAAATATTTAAAGCCATTTCTTCCCCATTTTCATCCATTCATTTTACATAATAAATATTATATATATATCATATACACTCCTGGAAATGGAAAAAAGAACACATTGACACCGGTGTGTCAGACCCACCATACTTGCTCCGGACACTACGAGAGGGCTGTACAAGCAATGATCACACGCACGGCACAGCGGACACACTAGGAACCGCGGTGTTGGCCGTCGAATGGCGCTAGCTGCGCAGCATTTGTGCACCGCCGCCGTCAGTGTCAGCCGGTTTGTCGTGGCATACGGAGCTCCATCGCAGTCTTTAACACTGGTAGCATGCCGCGACAGCGTGGACGTGAACCGTATGTGCAGTTGACGGACTTTGAGCGAGGGCGTATAGTGGGCATGCGGGAGGCCGGGTGGACGTACCGCCGAATTGCTCAACACGTGGGGCGTGAGGTCTCCACAGTACATCGATGTTGTCGCCAGTGGTCGGCGGAAGGTGCACGTGCCCGTCGACCTGGGACCGGACCGCAGCGACGCACGGATGCACGCCAAGACCGGAGGATCCTACGCAGTGCCGTAGGGGACCGCACCGTCACTTCCCAGCAAATTAGGGACACTGTTGCTCCTGGGGTATCGGCGAGGACCATTCGCAACCGTCTCCATGAAGCTGGGCTACGGTCCCGCACACCGTTAGGCCGTCTTCCGCTCACGCCCCAACATCGTGCAGCCCGCCTCCAGTGGTGTCGCGACAGGCGTGAATGGAAGGACGAATGGAGACGTGTCGTCTTCAGCGATGAGAGTCGCTTCTGCCTTGGTGCCAATGATGGTCGTATGCGTGTTTGGCGCCGTGCAGGTGAGCGCCACAATCAAGACTGCATACGACCGAGGCACACAGGGCCAACACCCGGCATCATGGTGTGGGGAGCGATCTCCTACACTGGCCGTACACCACTGGTGATCGTCGAGGGGACACTGAATAGTGCACGGGACATCCAAACCGTCATCGAACCCATCGTTCTACCATTCCTAGACCGGCAAGGGAACTTGCTGTTCCAACAGGACAATGCACGTCCGCATGTATCCCGTGCCACCCAACGTGCTCTAGAAGGTGTAAGTCAACTACCCTGTCCAGCAAGATCTCCGGATCTGTCCCCCATTGAGCATGTTTGGGACTGGATGAAGCGTCGTCTCACGCGGTCTGCACGTCCAGCACGAACGCTGGTCCAACTGAGGCGCCAGGTGGAAATGGCATGGCAAGCCGTTCCACAGGACTACATCCAGCATCTCTACGATCGTCTCCATGGGAGAATAGCAGCCTGCATTGCTGCGAAAGGTGGATATACACTGTACTAGTGCCGACATTGTGCATGCTCTGTTGCCTGTGTCTATGTGCCTGTGGTTCTGTCAGTGTGATCATGTGATGTATCTGACCCCAGGAATGTGTCAATAAAGTTTCCCCTTCCTGGGACGATGAATTCACGGTGTTCTTATTTCAATTTCGAGGAGTGTATATATATATTTTTTTTTCATCAAAATTCCTTGACGCTCTAAGGCTATTGCATTAGATGCCATAGTTTACAGCAATCTACTGTGTCACGTTTGTGTGATGAGTTTCACAGCAAAAGCTTCAGGTGCAGTTGTTAACCTCAAAAAGACTGTGATTTTCCAATTCCAAACATTTAACGAATGAATCTCCAGTTAGCTCAATTTACCACACTGCTTTTCTACTTGCAAAGGTTGCGCACTTTCATTGATTTCCTGGTTATGTTGACGGATCTGTTAATGATCATTTTCATACTTAGTCTGCCATTAATAATGACTTTTGATAATGTGTTTCCCAGAATATTCTGAATTGCATACGTGAACTTGATACCAAAACCCTTTTTAATCATGATCTTATCCAGGTATTTGTAAATATACCTGTCGAAAGCATTTTTAAAATCTATTAATGAAATCGCTGCTTTCTTTGACATATCGGTTTTTGTGTACAAAATAAAATCTCTAGATTGTAGTAGGGCGTCATATATGTTTCTCTCCGGAACGCCACGCATTTGATACGGACTAACAACTTTTTCATTCTCACTATAATCTCCCAGCAGAGCACCAAGCGATTAATTTATGGCCAACATTGAGTAATGTGAACGGAAATAGATTCTGTAAATTTAGTGTTTCTGTAGTTTTTGTTATCATTGTGATGCACCGTATCAGAAATTCTTCCTTGTATGTCGACACCATTTCGGATTTCATTAGCAATATATAGTAAAACTTAACCTAAAATATTAAAGTAGTTCAGATAAAATTCCACAGGATCCCAATCCACTCCTGGAGATTTCCCTTTAGATCTCGTTTTTCTTGTTTCCTCAGTTTCGTCTTAAGTGAAAAGCTCGTTAAGGTACGTCCGATTGTTTCCAGTAAGCACGTGTCGTGTTTCTGAAGAAAATTCTTTGCTGCTGATGGGAAAGTACCGGAACTCCAAGCGCTAATAGAACGCGCTGATGCTAATATCGCTATAGGCACTGAAAACCGGCTAAAGACGGGGATAAGTTCAGCCGAAAATTTTGCGAAGGACCTAACGATGTCCAGAAAGGAAAGCTAAATATAGCTGGCGGTCGCGTGTTTGTCGCCGTTGGAAGTTAAATTGAAGTAAATAGTTCCTGTGAGTTAGATTCGGTAGAGGTCATTCTTGGTGACGGGAATAAAATAATTGGATCCTTTTACCGATCTCTCAACTCAGATAATACAGTTGCTGAAGAAAATTGGAGTCTGATTTTAAACACATAGCTGACTCATATAATTATAGTTGATGGCGGCTTTAATGTTGGCGAAAATACATGTTTAAATCCGGAGATACGCATGAAACACCTTCCGAGACTGTGCTAAAAACATTCTCTGAAAATTATTTAGAGCAGTCAGTTCATGAGTCCACTAATAATAAATGTTGTGAAAACACACTTGACCTCTTAGCAACAAATAATTCTGAGCTAATAACGACCATCAAAACAGATAGTGGATCGATGAACACAGCGTTCTCGTAGCGAGACTGAATACCGTTAAAACCCTTAACAACACAAATCCACCAAAAATAAACGAAAAATATATCTATTCTAAAAAGCAGATAAAAATTCGATTGACGCTTTCCTGAGAGACAATCTCAACTCTTTCCAAATTAACAATGTAATAGTAGACCAGTTGTGGCTTAAATTCAGAGAAATAGTATCGACAGCAATTGAGACATTTATACCAAATAAATTAAGACAACGGAGCAGATGCACCATGGTACACAAAACGGGCTATAGCACTGTTACAGAAACAACGAAAAAAAGCACGAAAAATTTAAATGCACACAAAATCCACAAGATTGGCAACCTTTTGCAGAATCTCGAAACTTAGATCGACTTAAATGGTTTTAATAGTTTCCACAATGAAGCATCGTCTCGAAACCTGGCAGAAAATCCAAAAAGAGTCTGGTCGTATTTAACGTATGCTAGCGGTAAGACACAATCAATGCATTCTCTTCATGGTAGCGATACGTTCCATTGCGTATTACTTTCAGTTACCTTCCGTATTATACTGTAGCAGTTTTCTCTATGTATGGTTCAAGTTTCAATGAGCTCTGTCACTTGGCATTGACATTACTTTCGCCAAGTTTAGCACACAAGCTGCTGTCTAAATCTGGAGGGAGTAGTGTATTTGGTCCAACCTGTGATATGGATGTCCCCACTTCTTCGTAATGTACCAGATACTTTACGTATTAGCTGCTGTTTCCTGTGACCCTTCACAAGGTCCTTTACAAACACTCTGGCTTCGGGAGCGAGATTCATCGTTTAACACCACAGAATGCCATTCATTGTCCCAGGTGAGTCTGGCTCTGCAACCTGCAAGGCTCTCATTTTTGCAGCATGGCGTCAGTGGGAACTGGTGATCTCAACCGAGTTTCTGGTAATCAGATCAGAACAGATCTTGGTGACATATTATCTGTAATCTCTGGTCGGGTTTCAGTTGTGTCAGCCGTACACTCGTCAGAGCCTGTCGAACAATCCTATCCTATGATTTTCTTCTGGTGCAGTGCTTCTGGAATGAGCTGTACCTAATGTTCTTGCCACACTATTGGCCAGAGACCACCTCGTCACCGATCATTCTTGACACAGTGCACTATAGCTAATCGTCTGTGCGATCCATGTGCTGCTCTCATGTCCCTAATGCCAATGATTCAACCTTTCTCAAGGAGCGGAGACTGAGAAACGCTGCACATTTACGTCTTCTGGTCATGCTTTGCTGCGATCTCCACCTGAAAATTCCCAGTGACGTGAAATACACAAAAAAGTCCTCATATATTCACGTCATTTATCTTTACTGAAAATAAGCTCGTATAACAATGGAATCTTAACTGAAATAACTCACAGGCGTGTGAATACTGGAGAATCAGTATGGTACTGTTGGGGCACGATGTTAATGATTCTAGTCAGCGCATCTCATCTGTCTTTCCCTGTAGCGTGAAGCTATTTTTCTGACGATTTCGTACGTATTTCATTACGTTACGTTGTCATACGCTTTTCCTAGGTCAATAGATGCCTTGAAAATGTCTTGGTTTTATTTTAAGTCATGCATCGATTATCAGAATTATCTTCAGTGAGCTCTCTGGTGGCTTAACCATTCTTAAAGCCAAACTGATCGCAGATTGATTTTGCGTATTATTCTGGCTGTTAACTTGGATGCGTGATCAGTCAGACTGGTTACTTGATAATTCTTGCCTTTATCCACTGTTACAGATCGTGAGAATAATACTTTTTTTCGAAATCTAATTCTATGTTACCATTTTCAGAGATCCTAACACTAACATGTATTGTCTTGTTTGCCACATGAGTGTATTTTCTTCTCTTAGGTGAAACGTTTTTAAACCGATAGTATATTTTTTAGATACTCTCCACGATCCTCTCCTAGTTATCAATCGTCATTGTGTTAGAGTGCCATACAACTTTTCCAAAACGCACTAAGATGGAATTCGTCTACGATTTCGTAGGTATTGCGTGTGAAAAAAAAAAGATTTCTGTTTTCCAAGAACAGTGTTTCCTTATTAATTATTTGAGAAGAGCTTCTCTTTCTACAGGAAAATGATAATATTGACGGTTACATAATATTTTAAGAACTGGGAGTTAAAATGCTCGGTCCGCAAAGTTGTGCATCCGTTATTTTACACTTTCTATAAATGTAACTGATTTATTCTCATTTTCTATTCACACTGAAGTGTCCGTTGGGCGAGGTATCTTCGATAACTACGAGACAAAATGAGTGTTAGAAACACAGCAAATCAATCAATTTTGGTATTGTCTTCGCTAGGATTTCGTGCTTTGCTCGCTCTGGGTTGCGACTGTTTTTCTGTAGCTATGGCATTTCTTCTCTTAATGTAATGTTCTAGCTTTTCGTTCGCTTTTTTTCACTTTGATTCCAAAATTGAGCTAAAGAAACTGAATGGAAAGTTTTGATCCGTTCATTGACTTTTTATACGATTAAAATTTCCAAGGGTTTCCTGAAATATCCTCCTGCCAGACAGGACAATGGAAACCAAAAAACAGATACGGAGTTGCCATTACGTTTCCCCTAACTGTTTCTCTTTTGTATAGTCAAGCGTTTGATGGAAAGCACCCGTATATTTGGGAGGAATGGAGTTCACATTCCCAGCGGTCATCATAATTTAATAGTTCATATTGCAAAGGACAGGGTCGATTTGCTTCCTCAACATTCTGCTATTCCAACTTGTGATCCGTCTCTAATGACCTGAGGGTGTTAAATACTTACCTTTCTTCCACCTGTTCGAGCTATTGGCCAACGTAATTGTCAAACGAGAGTTGTTATAATCGGCGGTAAAAGTCTGATTTACCTTAAAGTCAGGACAACAGTGTTATTACATGCATCGCAGAACTAACGCGTTCCAGGCTGAATATGTATGTTATTTGAATATATACCGGGTGATCAAAAAGTCAGTATAACTTTGAAAACTGAATAGGTCACGGAATAATGTAGATAGAGAGATACAAATTGACACATATGCTTGGAATGACGTGGGGTTTTATTAGCACCAAAAAAATACAAACGTTCAAAAAAATGTCCGACAGATTGCGCTTCATCTAATCAGAATAGCAATAATTAGCATAACAAAGTAAGACAAAGATGATGTTCTTTATAGGAAATGCTCAACATGTCCACCATCATTCGTCAACAATAGCTGTAGTCGAGGAATAATGTTGTGAACAGCACTGTAAAGCATGTCCCGAGTTATGATGAGGCATTGGCGTTGGATTTTGACTTTCATCATCCCTAGAGATGTCGTTCGATCACGATACACTTGCGACTTCAAGTAACCCCAAATCCAATAATCGCACGGACTGAGGTCTGGGGACCTGGGAGGCCAACCATGACGAAAGTGGCGGCTGAGCACACGATCATCACTAAACGACGCGCGCAAGAGATCTTTCACGCGTCTAGCAATACCTCTCTATCTACATTATTCCGTGCTTTATTAAGTTTTCAAATTTATACTGACTTTTTGATCACCCGGTACTCTTAATTTGCTTTACATTCGTAATATAAATAATATAGAAATTGCTCGGTCAGACACATTAATTTGACCACCGTCTATGGTCGACTTCAACGCGGAATAACCGGATGGCAGCACTAGCAGTGGAGAGTACGTGAAGTGTGTCGGGAGAACGCCGAAAACAGTGCAGTCGTTGTCGTTATGCGGAGCAATTTATCTGATGTCAAAAATGCATGACCATTATGTTTCAGGCCAATGGTTGAAGCATTTGCGAAACGGCTAAGTTTTTAAACTGTTCCTGTTCCACCGTGGTTAAAGTATGCCGTGCGTGGCAAAATGGCGCCGAGGCAGCTGTGGCGCACCACCGGTTAAAGATGACAGGGGTGAACGACGGCTGCGGAGATATGCGAGGGCGAATATACGGCCCAGGGGCACCAAGTGGCTACCAATACTGTCTCCTCAACGATCATTCAACGACCCTTCATGCACCCATGCTGACCGCTGTTCATCTGCGACGAGTGCTAGAACTTGCACGCCAGTATCGCAACTTGTCGCCCATTGAGTAGTGACAGGTGTCCTTTTCAGATGAACCACGTTTTATGCTCATAGGACAGAAGGCTGTTGGCGTGTACGGCTTGAAACGTCTGCAAGCTGGCTAGAGGAGGCAGAGTTATGGTCTGGGGAATGTTTTCGTGGCAATCACTCGGTGATCTCGTCATTCTGGAAGGCACAGAGGATGAACACGTTCGCCCATACATGCAGTTCGTTATTCTTTGGTACGATTGCATCTGCCAGCACGGCAGTGCAACGTGTCACACAGCTCGCAGTGTACGCGCATGGTTCGAAGAGCACCAGGATGAGTCTACCGCGCCCCTGGCCACCAGATTACCCAGATTTAAACCCAATGGAACATCTATGTGACCACTTCCATCGGGCTATTCGTGCCATGCATCCTCAACCGAGAAACTCATCACTAACGGCCATGGCACTGGATTCGGCGTGGCACTACATCCCTGTCGGTTAGAGATGGGCAGACTCGTTCATCCTTGGGAACTAGTTCATTCTTTTTTGGGAACCGTTCATTTTTACTCATTCACCGTTGATTTGTGTGTGGTATATGGTTCTTATGAAAAATTGAAAATTAGCAGCATAGGTGACCGAAGATGGAAGGCGCCAAGAGGGGGCACTTGCCTCCTCTCTGGAGTACAGAGTTTTTATTCATTACAGAATTTTCACACACTTGTAGAAGTAATTTACGTGATTCTGAAAAACCTCTCGCTAAGCCAACTGTAGCGTTATGTGGCTGATCGCAGTGAAATAATACAGTACTGGCCATAAAAATTGCTACACCACGAAGATGACGTGCTACACACGCGAAATTTAACCGACAGACTAAGATGCTCTGATATGCAAATGATTAGATTTTCAGAGCATTCACACAAGGTTGGCGCCGCTAACGACACCTACAACGTGCTGACATGAAGAAAGTTTCCAACCGATTTCTCATACACGAACAGCAGTTGACCAGTGTTGCCTGGTGAAACGTTGTTGTGAAGCCTCGTGTAAGGAGGACAAATGAGTACCATCACGTTTCCGACTTTGATAATGGTCGTATTGTAGCCTATCGCGATTGCGGTTTATCGTATCGCGACATTGCTCCTCGCGTTGGTCGAGATCCAATGACTGTTAGCAGAATATGGAATCGGTGGATTCAGGAGGGTAATACGGAACGCCTTGCTGGATCCCAACGGCCTCGTATCGCTAGCAGTCGAGATGACAGGCATCTTATCCGCATGGCTGTAACGGATCGTGCAGCCACGTCTCGATCCCTGAGTCAACAGATGGGGACGTTTGCAAGACAACAACCATCTGCACGAACAGTTCGACGACGTTTGCAGCAGCATGGACTATCAGCTCGGAGACCATGGCTGCGGTTACTCTTGACGCTGCATCACAGTCAGGAGCGACTGCGATGGTGTACTCAACGACGAACCTGGGTGCACAAATGGCAAAACGTCATTTTTTCGGATGAATCCAGGTTCTGTTTACAGCATCATGATGGTCGCATCCTTGTTTGGCGACATCGCAGTGAACGCACATTGGAAGCGTGTGTTCGTCATCGCCATACTGGCGTATCACCCGGCGTGATGGTATGGGGTGCCAATGGTTACACGTCTCGGTCACCTCTTGTTCACATTGACGGCACTTTAAACAGCGGACGTTACATTTCAGATGTGTTACGACCCTGCGAAACCCTACATTTCAAGGGGGATAATGCACGACCGCATGTTGCTGGTCCTGTACGGGCTTTTCTGGATACAGAATATGTTCGACTGCTGGCCAGCACATTCTGCAGATCTCTCACCAATTGAAAACGTCTGGTCAATGGTGGCCGAGCAACTGGCTCTTCTCAATACGCCAGTCACTACTCTTGATGAAATGTGGTATCGTGTTGAACCTGCATGGGCAGCTGTACCTGTATACGCCATCCAAGCTCAGTTTGACTCAATGCCCAGGCGTATCAAGGCCGTTATTACGGCCAGAGGTGGTTTTTCGGGGTACTGATTTCTCAGTATCTATGCGCCAAATTGCGTGAAAATGTAATCACATGTCAGTTCTAGTATAATACATTTGTCCAATGAATAGCGGTTTATCATCAGCATTACTTCTTGGTGTATCAATTTTAGTGGACTGTAGACTATTAGGTGGCACACAAAACACCGGCCCCGAGTTCAGACTGCTCGCCAGTTACGCAGGATTTGTTGACTGCTGCGAGCAGAATAGATAAACATGTAATAATTTGGCAGTAATGAAATAACAAATAAGCTAATGCAAACCACAACTTCGAAACAATTGATGACGATTGGTGGGCGACGATGAGCAGTCTAGTATTCGGAGCACGATTTTTCGTGCGCCACCCTGTACCAGTGAAATAATATTGTAGAAGTTACCTTATTCTCTTCACAAAATGTGACACCAGACACACTATTATAGAGCGCCGGCTTCATTCGGTTGTAAGTCTGTCTACCTTCCATAACAATGAACACGTTGTTTTAACTTCGATAAAAAAAGACGGAAAATGGCCACTCGTGTGTGCCGTGCCGACTTCCTTATAAAAAAAAACTTGCCTTTTTATAAGTATGTCTTCTGCTGAATATCGAAATAGTGAAGTAAGCTGGTATGCCCTTTTGTTACCTGATAAAATGTATGTATTACATATCACCTAATTTTTATATAATTTACGTAATTAGAAAATACATTTTAATTACCGGTCGTGGACGCTGAATAGAATACAAAAAGAGCCAAAGTGCGAAGGTCAAAAAGAGTTTGAAAAAGGTCTAGAATGGGCGTATGCAGCGAACGAAACGAAAAACAACTCCATACTGAACTAACGAGGAGCAGTCGGCAGTGGAACTGCGACGAGTGGTCACGCGAAGGAGGACGAGTCCGGCCGAGGGAGACCGAGACAGACGGGAACGAGACCTAGGCTAGAACGAGTTCGGCCGACGTGCCGTTACGGGAACGAGACTGACCGTTTCCTGTTCCGGGGAACGAGACTGACCGTTTCCTGTTCCGGGGAACTATAAGTAGAAAGCGACAACCGAAGTGAACTGTGGAAGACCGTTCCTTAGAATTCGTTCCTCTCCCTTTCCTTTCATGTTGGTGAAGCGTTCCTTTGAACGCGTTAGTTCGCGAACGACCCATCTCTACTGTCGGTACCTTCCAGAACCTCACTGACTCCACTCCTGCACGTCTTGCAGCGATGCGCTCTGCAATAGGAGATTATTTAGACCTCTGACAGGTGGTCACATTAATATGACTGGAATGTGTAATATCTAACTTACTCCATTGCTGACATAATTATACTGATGAGTCAAAAGATTTTGACCACTACCCAACGCGAAATTTAAAACTACCTTGTGGCGATGCGAGCACCTGGTGCAGTAGGGAATGTGCGTAAGCTGAGCAGAGACTAATGATACTAGCAACGATACTGGTGCAAATGGGAAACTCACTAGCTTAGAAAATAGGACTGATGGCTATGGCATTGCGCAGGGAATGAGCTTCTCGCAAATGGTATGTTGGCTCTTCGCGTTCTACTGTCGTGACCATATATGGAAAGAGGCGAAACCGATTGGTAGCCTCGAATGTTAGCTAGACCCGTCCGGGATTCGGTGCGGTGCGTCGGCCCGTATCGAACAGAGGCGTAAAAATTCTCCTGCCAGCCCGCCTGCCCCTGTCCCCGCCGCAACCATTAAAGCAGTTCAAAACACAAGAGTGCACGTGTACTGAAGGGCGGTGTTTAAAGCAGGCAAACCTGGGTTTCCGCAAGCCTGGCAAGCTTCAAGGGACGCGTTCAGCCTGCTGCATCTGACGACACGTTGCGCTATCAATCCAGTGTAACTATCCACCTATATGTCTGCGTAGGTAGTTTGACTGTGGGAGCAGCAAAAACAACAAACCAAAGTTAAAGGGGACTGAGAGGAAATTTGGCGGATACATACCAGTCACGAAACATAGACCGAGTCCAACAGGTAAAAGTTTCTCGAGTGTTAATGAGGCGTTTGAAATTAATCATAAGGTGTGTCGAGGTGCAAATTGTGTAAAAAGTTACTAAACACTCATTTGGGAACCTCGAGTATGTTATGACATATTTGTAAATTTGACCAGCTGTTTCCACCCTCCATAAGTATTTGGAAAGCGGACAAAGACTTATTAACTCACAGATGTGGGGAAATGTGTTGTAAGGAATTAGGACCATTTAGAAGTATATAGGCTTTATATGTTTAGGGCAAACGTTAACTAAAATAGGAAAAAATATCTCAGTGGATATTAAAAACCACATTCCAGTAATATGCAACATAGTGCGAAGAAAGCATAGCACTACAGAAAAGCGTCTTCTTTCAGACATGTACATTTTAGATTAACATAAACGGAAAACGAACTTTTGGTTTCCTAAAATATATTTGGAAAATTTACTATGAACTATTTTGGCCACTTAGAATGAACTCAGGGATCCCGCTGTCCACGTCCTGGAAAAATTTATGAAAAACGGTATAACTGAGGTCATATTTTATTGCAACACACAGGGGTTACAGAAACGAGACTCCCGAAACCTTACTTCTGTTGGCGTTACTTTTGTTGGCGTTGCAGTGTAACAGACATCTTCAGCTTCTTCGTTGCAAAGGATGGTTCTGATTGCTGAAGAAAGGATGTATTAGAGGTGACCTGATGATGGTGCGAATGGAGAACAGCCAGTACTAATCGAATGAGGGCGAAGTTGCAGAGAAAAGTATTCATATCAAAATAAATAAATAAGCCCGAAATACTTCCGAAAGGAAGAGAGGAAAAAATACACTGAAGCGCCAAAGAAACTGGTTCAAATGGTTCAAAGCACTATGAGACTTAATCTCTGAGGTCATCAGTCCCCTAGACATAGAACTGCTTAAACCTTCCTAACCTAAGGACATCACACACACACACATGCCCGAGGCAGGATTCGAACCTGCGACCGTAGCAGAAGTAAGAAACTTATATGGGCACGCGTATTCACATACAGAGATATGCCTGTATAAGACAAGTGTCAGGCGCAGTCGTTAAATCGGTTACTGCTGCTACAATGGCAGGTAATCAAGATTTAAGTGAGTTTCAACGTGGTGTTACAGTCAGCGCACGAGCTAAGGGACACAGCATCTTAGAAGTAGCGATGAAGTGGGGATTTTCTCGTATGACCATTTCACGAGTGTACCGTGAATATCATGAATCCGGCAAAAAATCAGTTCTCTGACATTGCTGCGGCCGGAAAAAGATCCTGCAAGAGAGGGAACAACGACGACTGAAATAAATCGTTCAACGTGACAGACTTGCAAAGCTTCCACAAATTGCTGCAGATTTCAACGCTAGGCCATCAACGAATGTCAGTGTGCGAACTATTCAACGAAAAAAAATCGATGTGGACTCTCGATGATTGAAAATATATTGCCTGGTCGGACGAATCTCGTTTCAGATTGCATCTAGCGGATGGACGTGTACGCGTATGGAGACAACGGCATGAGTTCATAGATCCTGCATGTCAGCAGGGGACTGTTCAAGCTGATGGAGGCTCTGTAATTATGTGGAGCGTCTGCAGTTGAAGTGATATGGGACGCCTGACACGTCTAGGTACGACTCTTACAGGTGACACGGCCGGCCGGTGTGGCCGAGCGGTTCTAGGGGGCTTCAGTCTGGAACCGCGCGACCGCTACGGTCGCAGGTTACAATCCTGCCTCGGGCATGGATGTGTGTGATGTCCTTAGGTTAGTTAGGTTTAAGTAATTCTAAGGTCTAGGGGACTGATGACCTCAGAAGTTAAGTCCCATAGTGCTCAGAGCCATTTGAACCATTTGAACAGGTGACACGAACGTAAGCATCGTGAATGGTCACCTGCACCCATTCATGTCCATTGTGCATTCCAACGGACGTATGCAATTCCAGCAGGACAATACGACACCCCTCATATCCAGAATTGCTAAAAATTGGCTCCAGGAACACTCTTCTGAGTTTAAACACTTCCGCTTGGTACCAAACTCCCCAGACATGAACATTACTGGGCGTGTCTGGGATGTCTTGCTACGTACTGTTTAGAAGAGATCTTCACTCCCTGGTAATCTTAAGGATTTATGGACCCGCCTGCAGGATTCATGGTGTCAATTTCCCCCAGCACTACTTCAGATTTCTGCGTGCTTGCGGGGGCCTTACGCGATGTTAAGCAGGTGTACCAGTTTCTTTGGCTCTTCAGTTATAATCCACCATTTTCAGTTCTACAATGACCCAAAATGAATATATATCTTTCATTGAGCCTTGTCTTGTGATATTCGGGTAAACAAAGACTTTCAATCAACTTCTAAACCTTACACATAACACTAGCGTAGCGTGGAAGCATGATTCATTTAGCTTGGCTTGTATGGGTGTAATGCAGTCTGCCCTTGTGCTGCCAATGTGCGGCTGCTCGCCTGCCTGGCTGTCGGGCAAGCAATGGCAGGTTAAATGCTGTATGCATACATCTCCGGTATCGAATTCGCCCGGCGGATTAACGTCGTGGTCCGGTGTGCGGCTGTTTCCCAAATCCGAGTAGTTGAATATCACGTGGGTATTACGCCACACCTCAGTTACACGATCCACTAATATGTTGAAGACGTTCTCGCAATTTCGTATGGGATAGCGCTAAACGGGGACACATGTGGTACACAAATTTCGTTCTGCGGGGGAAGAGGTTGGCCACGGAGAGGACATAAGGCTACCTTCTACTGGCAACACTGCCAAATCCAGAGAAGCACGGCGATCACGTGAAGACATAGGATAAGGCCAGGAAAAAGAAGAACCATCGAAAGAGGATGAAGGGCGGTGAAACCACGAGTAGGCGACAAGGCTTGCCCGCTCTCTAAAGCAGGATAGTTTGTGGCATACATGACGACAGAATGCTGTGCTGGTGCTGGCGCAAGTGTTTCGGAGCACACCGTGCAGTGCACACTGTTGTACGTGGGACTACACAAAAGTGTACTCATATTGACCCGTGATTTACGGGAACTGCGTCATCTTTGCAAACATGCGGTGGCTTTCGCCATGCCACCGAGAACTTAACGAATCTGTTCCACGCAGAATCGATGTCGTATTGTGTTCGAAGCTGGACCAATACTCTGCTAAGGAGGTGGTCATAACGTTTTGGCTCGTCACTATATTTGGTACTTTCTTGGGTATTAGTAGTACCGCGGCTACAGACTGCCATTAAGTAAATAAAAAGCAATCACTTTTCTCACTCGTAGTCCTCAGGAAACTCGTTAAAGTCAACCGTTTTTCATACAACCGACGAAAAACATTCAAAACAGATGCCTTAAAAATGAACACGATACGGAACACTAGGTACGGGAATGCGCCATCTGCGACACAACATCGCTCCAGGCTGCGAGGGCAAATAAACTGTCATGAGATTTTGGCACAGACTGTAACTTACTGCCTCTATTATCATAATAACTGCAAAAGAAAGCAGACGAACTTTGGACAACGTTCGTCATGATCACACATTGTCTTCCGAAAGAACATAATTCAGGCAGAAAATGTGGTTTGAAAAATATTAATTTTTGTTCCAGTAATACTGCTGCCCTTGTCACAGTGCGATGGACGGTACCCATCCCCCTCCCTTTCCGACACCACCCCTTTCTGAAGCACATGTATTGGGGATGAACTGACAATCGAAGTAATTAGCGACGCAGTGCTAATGACAGCGAGAGAAACGCCTCGTTTCAGGTGAGCCTCTCTGCTCATGATGTATAATGAACTTTCCAATTACAGACTCATTTCGCCGTTCCAGGATTTTGTAGCAGAGCTTGTTTGCAGGCAGCTGTGCATAACATTAAATTTTGAGTTATGGGGACAGTCTACGGCGGTACGAAATTGAAATTATTTCAAATCAGTGTCAGTGTTTTTTAAGTTGAACTCTGGGGTGCAGAAATCTTTTCTTGCAATTAAAGTAAATTTATTGCACTGGAAAAAATAAAAAACAATTATCAAATTTTATTCTACTGATTGAAACATGCGCTAGAACGATACTGAAAAGTATTTTTTAAGAAAAACAAGGTTTTTAGCACACTACGTCTTCGTTTACGTCTCAAGAATGAGAAAGTTATCAGGAGTGTGGAAGAACGCTTAGCCCACGCATGATAACACAGAAAAAACTTTGGGGATAGAATTGGAAGCAATGCGAATGCTAGAGGAGTTAGGCAGTAGAAAAAAGGAAATTAAGTGTAATGGCGATCGATGGAGAAATTGAAGAAATTTGGACATTCAGATTTCTGCAACATCAAAATTAATTCAAAAAGAGGAACGGTTGACGAAAATTATTTTATGTGGTGGAATTAGTTGAATAACATTTTTACATTCGGACATACAATGTTATTTAAATACGTAAGTAACACAGCGGCAAATACAGACATAACTTAACTAATGTCCAAAGTCTAGAAATAATATGCAGACGAGTAAAACGGAGAGAACAAATATGAACAGTTACTATGAACTGTCTGTAAAACCCTCACAGACTGATACGGTGATTTATGTACAATAGAGGAATATTCCCTTACTGAGACAGGAACGTAGTTCAAAGATGACGCAGAACAGGAATTTCATGACACTCGTAACGTCGTCTTTGCAGTGCTATTACAGTCAAAGTACAGTCTCTTCCTGAAGTTTTTAGCGTACTTGTAAGGCCACAAAGACGACTTTTGGATCGTATTTTGAATGACTGATTTTTGGAAGCTTTGTAGCAGATCCAGCACAGATTACAGTTCAGTGAAGTTTACCGTGTTATGACGTGTCATTTTAGAGCTTTCCAGACAGCAAGACCCGTAAAAATCCAACAGAGAGCCATCACCCTAGAATACAATTGATGTCTAGCATTAACCTCATGCGGAAATGCAGTCATGTTTGCAATTCTCTACAAAGATCGCAGCTGTCTCATGTTGCGGACGGTTCTCGGCAGATATTCGTCTTAAGGGAGATTTTTCTGTCAACTATTTTGTTAATTAGGTCAGCCAGACACAAAGTATTGTAAACTGTTTGTTTTTATGCAACTCAGATTTATTTAAAATTTTTAATAAGCAGTAAGTATAACACCGACAGCTGTATTTACTGTTTTTATTCATACACAATCGATTTCGGTGTTACAATTAGGCTATGTCAACCTGAGGGGGATGACGATATTCTTTTTGTGTCAGCTACATTAAACAGTTGAAAAGCTGTATGAAAAATGTCACTTGAATGGGATGGAACCAAAACGTGGCATAAAAGTAGGTATAACTACATGAAATGGAACAAACACCACGCAATAACATTCGTAGATTTGAAGAAAACATACAACTGTCTCTATAGTTCATCAGTGCCAAAAATTTTAAGGAATCTGGAACTTTATACAAATCTAATTAAATTAATAGGACTTACTCTAATCAGTACCAAATCGAAAGTGAAGTTTATATGAGAAATTTCTGAACCATTCGTTATAAAAACAGGTTTAAGATAAGATGATTGCCAATCGCCTTTACTGTTCAATGGTGCCCAGGAATACATAGTGAGAGTATGGTACAAGGATACCCCATAGAACACAAGAACTGGAAGTACCAAAACGTACCGCTTGTGGGCACATATCAAGAACAGCTGAAGCTGTTAAGTAGGTAAACCTATTCACCAATAAAGCATTTTACACAGACGGTAAAGGATACGGCCTTAAATCGTAATTAGTCATGTACCGTGTTTCATACTGTATTATTCCGTTCACATATATAACAGTAACTGTGGGCTAGTAGACGGGATACTAATTCTGCAAATATTCAAATCCGGAACAGATGCCTACTTAATATAACCATATCAATCATGTCACAGAACACCAAACACGATAACAGTTCCTGTAGGCTGAGGTATCGCAGGCTGTTTAATACAAACAGTTAAACATACGTATTATTAGATCACAATGCATAAGTTCATCGGCAGGAACCATTATTATACCCTCTGTGGATGGTCCAAAATGTTGGCGTCGTCTGAACTGAGGCTGAAAGCAACATAACCCAACCATAATCAGGTCTATCTATCATAGGCAATCGTGAAGTTAAACACACTAATTCTACGTACCTCCTTATCGGCTGTGGTTTGTACGGTCGCATTACATCAACTCAGTCCCCGGTAGGAAGCAGAGCACTAAATTGACAGAATCAGAGCTTCATGCGATAACCGTAACTAACATCGCAAAGTGCACTACTTTATTTGAAAGTTCTGCCTTTAGTCTGCATCATCTTCATCGAGAGCGCTCTGACACATAGCATCAGCATAAAAAGACGAAGGCGAAAGTAAAGCAGTTTGAATTAATATGGTCAGAAACTCCATACCACACGTCGATGAAATCATTTTTTGCCTTTATTAACCTCGAATGCCCTTCCCGAAGTCACAGTTCCCCTCCCCCCATTTTTAAACGTTTTTCGTCGTTCCATATTTGACCCCCAGTTGTGTTATGTACTTGACGACTTCATCACACCATCACTTCCGCGGATGAACGTCCATAGTCAGAGTTTTAACTCAAGCATTCAAAGCAAGTGAGCTACATGTTCTACCAATAGACGTCTGCTCCCCTTCATTTTCAGGTCGCTTCGGTTCTTATTCTTATCAAATTTTACCTATTTCGTACGAGGCCTACGATTTTCCTCAATATTTTTCGCTAGTACGTTAATAGTTCCTTGTCGTCTACCGAGAATTGTCACATAATACCATTAGTACCATGATTTGGATTGCATAACCTATATGACATCAAAGTATATTCTGGATAGAAAAATCAACCATTCTTTACCTACAGCATCAAGGTTTCAGGATTGTTCAAAGTGGTGCGAAGATACCTGAAGTTCTTTACCTTGGACAGTCTCAAATTCCTAACTTGCAGTGCGCTGCACTTTTCGAAGGCATGTTCTTCTCGTGTCTTCTCAGCATTTTTCTGCATTCGAGTATGCTGATTATCTGTTGTCCATTGAAACTGTAGCGGGATATATCCTGTTGGTACAGAGTCTACCAAATGTTTCGCTCTTCAAATGACGACGAGTTGTGGTTATAAAATAACGGGACTGATGTTTTCACAGAGTGAGAACACATGCGCCAAAGATGAACCACCAATAGCTGTGAAGTGTGACGCCTTCTAAGTCGAATGCGGTATCTCTGGTGTCTGCAGACAAACCAATGTGGCAGTGGCCTTTGTTTGTGTAGGAGCTGTTATTTTCTTGGCCGGAAAATGTTAAGTGAAATAACAGAGCAACGAATTGTCATGAAGTTTCTGAAGAAAAAATTCTACTAAAACGTATCGTTTACTTAAGTCTGTGGCGAACACTGTTGATCACGTATGCGAGCTTTTGAGCGGTTCAAGCGTATCCAAGATGGCCGAGAAGACGTTGAAAATGACTCACGCCCGGGGCGCCCTTTAACATCAAAAACGGATGAAAATACCAAAAAAGTAGGTCTGACCGTCGTTTGAGTATTAGATCGATTGCTGAAACTATGAAAATCGACAAAGAATGGGTAAGGAAAATTTTACATAACCAATTTAACACGAGAAGACTGTGTGCGAAACTGGTGTCGGAAACACTCACGATCGACCAGAAGGAAGCTCGTAAAAATTTTTGTACTGACGTTTTGAATACCAATGAAAATTATACTAATTTGTTGGAAAAGTGATAACGTGTGACGAATCTTGGTTTTTTCACTCATGCTCCAGAAAGTAAGTGCCAATTCATGCACTGGAAGTGCCCAACTTCCCCGAGACCGAAAAAAGCTTGTATCAACCAATCAAGTTTCAGTACGATGCTGACTGTTTTTTCGATATTCATGGAACTTTGTAGCTTCGCTGGGTTCCTGAAGATCAACTATTAATCAACATTACTACCTTGAGGTTCTTTCTGAGCTCTATGAGAAAAAAAGAAAAATCTACGCGAAATATGGAAGAACAAGTCGTGTGTCCTACCTCAAGACAACGCTCCGCCTCATACCGCGTTCTCTATTAAGAGGTTTCTAGCAAAGTACAGGATCCCAGTGCTAGACCACCCACCTTATTCGACAGACATAGGACCTTGTGACTTTTGACTATTCCTTAAGGCCAAATCTGCGTTAAAAGGGGCAGGGTTTCAGTCCGCTGAAACAGTGAAAGAAAAAGCGGCACGCTTCATCAAGAACCTTACGGAAGAAGACTTCCAGAACTGTTTCCATGAATGGAAAATTCGCATGGAGCCTCATACGGATAGAGGAGGGGAGTATATTCAGGGTGACAATAACTAAATATTTATGTTTATAAAATAAAATGCCTTACAACAATATACCCTTTTTTTATAGCCACACCTGGTAGCGTTTCAGTGCAGCCAGCCAAAACAGGGAGGAGTAACGCTATCTATAGGGTTAATCAGGGTGATATGGTGAACAAAAAATTTGGGCATCTTAGAAGACAAGCAATTGTTTATTTAAACAAAATAAAAACACTCTCCTTTCACAAAATGTTTGTTAGAAGATCCTGTTACGCTTTGTGGAAGAAGGAGAAACGTGTATTTGTTAAAATTTAACAACGTAAGATCATGGCGTATCGAGACCGCTGTTTAACGTTCCACGACACTGCAGTTCGTCATGGTAATGATCTAACGGGTGCCACGCGTGTAAGGAATCGATGAATTCAGAATGGCCATGCTCAACTGCATACAGGATATTAACGACCCCACGTGACTGGCGCTCGAGTAGAGAGGCACATAATTAGTTCGGCCTTTTCGGATCGTACAGCTACATCACACACATTGATTCAAGAAATTGGCTTGTTTTCAGCATGGGAAATATCCACACTGGTAGTACACCGAGAACTGTCAGCGCGGTGACCACTGTTGAGGCTTCCCTTGACGTGGCGGCAGAGACAGGCGTGTCTGGAGGTGCGCCTAATGGAAAAACTGGACACGGGAGTGCCACCACGCCGTGTTTCCCGACGAGTCAGTAATTCTTACAGAATACCGATGGACCGATCCCCGCGTGGTGGCTCTGAGAAGAAAGAAGGTGGCCAGACTGCATTCGTCATCATACAGGCTCAGCATTTGACTTGATGTTTTTGGGTTCTTAGTGCCCAACACAATTGTATATGATTCGCAAAGCGAGTAATTTGGAAAGCAGCCGCTATATTTATGACGTTTTAAGTCGAGAAGATGCACACCATTTGTAGTGTCCCTGTGGCACTGTAGACCAACAAGATAATGCAAGACCGCATGTTATTAGTGGTGTGATGACCTACCTCGATTAGGTCGGCGTTCTTGTGCTGTCCCGGTCAGCACTTGCTCTAGACGTCCCAGACTCGCACACAATGTACTCAGAAAGTGCCGAGAGACCAGCACTGCACCATTCGCCAGCGACTACCCTGATGAACTTTAACACAGGGTTGAAGTATCGTGAAATGGCGTACCCGTAGCTACAATCGGATCTCAGTTCGATGCGATGCCCAGCCAGTGTAGGATCGTTGTTGCTGCCAAAGGTGGCGGCTCAGTGCATTAAATATTACACCTTGTAAACCATCCGATCTCCCACTAATTTATTCGTATGTTCTTCCTGTTATGCTGTAAAATTTCGTTATTTCCTATCGTTACTGAAGTTACCCCTTTAACGGCCAGCAGCTTAGATTGCACTGACAGTCTCAACCATTTCAACTTCCGTCTCTGCCATGGCTACGATATAATTTCCTGACATGCGTATGACCAGTCAGACTTTCTCCTTATTGCTTCTTTTCTTCCTATTTCAGTGTTATATGTGAAAGTACGAGGGGAATTCAATAAATAATGAAAATTTTTTCTGCAAGCAGGTTGGTTTTATTCACGATTCCAATACGCCACCGGCCGCTGTGGCCGATCTGTTCTAGGCGCTTCTGTCGCACGCTCGAATCCTGCCTCGGGCATGGCTGTGTGTGTTGTCCTTAGGTTAGTAAGGTTTAAGTAGTTCTTTGTTCTAGGGGACTGATGTCCTCAGAAGTTAAGTCCCATAGCGCTCAGAGCCATTTGAACCATCCAATACGCCATATTATTGCCCAGTCTTTCGACCACAAAATCCTTTTTTCAGCATAGTCTCAGCTGAATGCGTCGGCCTTACGCCACCTTACTGGGAGGGCCTATATGCCCGCATGGTACCACTCTATAGGTTGACGTCGGAAACAATGTATTGCTGCATCAATAACCTTCCCATCATCCAGTTACTCCTTCATGTGGAGTACATCCATCACTGGGCAAAACAGATGCAAGTCAGGGGGTATGAGATCCGGGCAGTTGGGAAGATGAGGAAGAACAGTTCAGTGGAGTGAGCTGCTATCGCATGCGCAGACCAGTATGAGGCCTTGCGTCGTCAAGGAAAAGTAAAATATCGTTTGTATTTTTATGATGACGCAGTCGTTTCTTGAATTTCTTGAGGGTAGCACAATACACTCAGAGTTTATCGGTGACCCTTGATGGAGAACATCGAACAGAATAACCCCTTCAGGACCAAGAAGACCATCGCCATGACCTGACCAGCTCATGGTGCAGCTTTGAACTTTTTGTTCGGAGGAGAAGTGGTGTGGCACAACTCGATGTATTGCGGTTTTGCTTCCGGTTCGAAGTGATGAACACTTGCTTCAACGTCTGTGACGATGTTTCACAAAAAATATCACGATCAGCCACGTATCCGGCAAGTAATGCCTCACAGATGGTGATTTGTTGCTCTGTATGGCCTTCTGATAAGCTGCGAGAAATGGAGCGGGCACACACCTTTGAGTACTGCAACGGTGGAAGAGTATGTCAGCACTACCAACAGAGGCGTTCAGCTCTACAGCGAGGTACTTCATTGTGATTCGTCAATCATCTCAGATAATAAGCTTCCGTACTTTCCAACACTGCAGGGATTACAGATGTGCACGGCTCCACGGCACATTTGAGATCGGACAGGTTAGCGCAACATTATTCCACTAATTGACAGACGCTTCGCTCAACGACTAACTGTGCTCTTTTTCCCTGCCAGCAAACATATATGTTCTGCAAGTGCATGAGAATATGTGCAATGCTCTGGTTTTTAGGCAATAGAAACTCAACGAGACCTCTG